>NC_058082.1:545766799-547049033 GCF_014858855.1 Bufo gargarizans | reverse complement strand
CAATAACGGATGCGTCTCTTCAGTTGTCATCCTGAGAGACGGATCCATTATATATTTTTTCAAATTTTTAAAGGTCTGCGCATGCGCAAACCAGAAGAACGGATCCGTCAATGCAGTATTTTTAATGCCGAATCCGGCACTAATACATTACTATGGAAATTTATGCCGGCATTACGGCAAGTGTTACAGCATTTTGGATGGAGTTAAAACCGCAGCATGCTGCAATATTTTGTCCGTCCAAAACGCCGCACAATGACTGAACTAAAGACATCCTGATGCATCCTGAATGGATTTATCTCCATTCAGAATGATTTAGGATAAAACTGGTAAGTTTTTTTTCCGGTATTGATGCCCGACGACGGAACTCAATGTCAGATTTGTTTTTAAATGACACAATTACTTCAATCTCCACACTATCTGCTCTATAATATACTTGTGGGCATCACCATGATACAAGCTCAGGCTGTTCTCACTGGGCTCTCAGATCATCTCCAGTTCGGACAATGTAAACCTCTTCTGGTCATCTGCTTTGATTTCTTCTGACTGTGCTTATTCCTTTATTAGGTGCTACTTATACAATTGAGTCTTTTTTCCATAAAATATATCATGCTTCATAACTAGAGTTGAGCGGACACCTGAATGGTCGGGTTCCACCGGGTTCGGCCCGAACGTTCACAAAAAAGTTTGAGTTCGGGAACCCGAACTTGACCCAAACCCCATTCGAGTCAAATGGGTACCCGAAATTTGAGCATCTAAAATTGACTGTAAAAATTCATGGAAAAGGGCTGCAAATGGCATCAAAATGTGGTTAAAGAGCATACAAATGTGCTCGGCAAACAAATGTGGAGAGGGAAATGGAACGTTAAAACAACAAAGAAACATAGAAACATAGAAACATAGAATGTGTGGCAGATATACCCATTCGGCCCATCTAGTCTGCCCAATATACTAAATACTATGGATAGCCCCTGGCCTATCTTATATGAGGATGGCCTTATGCCTATCCCATGCATGCTTAATAACTCCTTCACTGTATTTGCAGCTACCACTTCAGCAGGATGGCTATTCCATGCATCCACTACTCTCTCAGTAAAGTAATACTTCCTGATATTACTTTTAAACCTTTGCCCCGCTAATTTAAACTATGTCCTCTGGTAGCAGTTTTTCTTCTTTAAATATTCTCTCCTCTTTTACCTTGTTGATTCCCTTTATGTATTAAAGTTTCATAGCCCCTCGGTCTCGTCTTTCTTCCAAGCTATACATGTTAAGGTCCTTTAATCTTTCCTGGTAAGTTTTATCCTGCAATCCATGTACTAGTTAGGCTACTTTCACACACTAGCGTTCGGGGCTCCGCTTGTGAGTTTTCCGTTTGAAAGGCTCTCACAAGCGGCCCCGAACGGCTCCGTCCAGCCCTAATGCATTCTGAGTGGATGCGGATCCACTCAGAATGCATCAGTCTGGCACCGTCTGTCCTCCGCTCAGCAGGTGGACACCTGAACGCTGCTTGCAGCGTTAGGGTGTCCGCCTGGCCGTGCGGAGGCAAACGGATCCGCCCCCATTGTCTTTCAATGTAAAGTCTGGACGGATCCGTTTGCATTATCATGAACAAAAAAAAAAATATATATATATTTTAAATTGTATTTTTTTTTTTTAAGTTAGGGTACGCCCCAAAACATTCGGAAATATAACCTGTGATAACCCCCTCCAGTCGTGCTAAACACACAATCAGACAATACACTGGTTGCAGGACAGGCCAGCACCTCCAAGGTGTAAAGGGCAAGCTCAGGCCATGTGCCCAATTAGGAGACCCAGAAGTTGCAGGGGGCAGACCAATCAGTCAGTTCGTGTAGGTGTGTGCAAACATACTGTCCCACCATGTCGCATGTCCCCGTGATGTTCACAATCCAATTGGATATTGGCTCTATCAGCTTTCGATGTTCTTTTCTGCGCCTACCATGTTGATCATGGTTATCGGTGAATCAGGGTTTCACTCCGGAGAGCGAGCGTGAAAAAGAGAGACCACATCTAAGGAAGAAAAAATTGATGACATTTTATTTTGATTGAGCGGAAATGTGGGAAAAGTTATTAAAGCTGAAGGATTGAATGAAAGGGCCAATTAAAGACGAATTTTAGAAATTTAAGTCCCTGTCACCTATGCAGAGCAGGGATTTTTCATCGCCAGAAATGAGTTAATGTCACACACCAATGGAACAGATTATTTTAAAAAATGTCTGTCCCTGTCACCTACTGTATGCAGAGCAGGGGTTTATTCATGGCAAAAATTGTAAAATGTCAACCCAAGAATGTAACAGAAAAATTTGTGAAATTTATTAACCTGTCTACTTGGTAGAGCAGGGGTCTATGACAGACAAAAATAGTTTAATGTCACCCGAAAATGTAAAAGAAAAAATTGTGAAATGTATTAAGCTGTCAACTAGGTAGAGGAGGGGTATATTACAGCCAAAAAAATTGTTAATTTTACTTGAAAATGTAACAGACAAATTAGTGATTTTTTTTAACCTGTCTACTAGGTTTAGCAGTGGTATATCACACCCTAAAATTGGTGAATTTCACCCGAAAATGTAACAGACAAATTTGTAAAATGACATAAAATAAAATAAAATACGTGATTTATGAGGTGGCGGTCGATATGGAGTAGTAGTTTGAGTAGACGGTGGACGTAGCAGTGTAGGTGGAAGCAGCGGTGGAGGAGGACGAGGTAGCCAACACTGGTTTTTGGTTTTAATATTTTTATTTATTTATTAGGGTACACTCCAAAAGAGTGTGAAATATCCAAAATACAAGAATGAGTAATTGCGCTGCAGTATAACAATGGCTGGTTAAGGCCGGTATACATGTCTATTCTGCACAAGGTACAGACAAGTCCTGCGGGATCCATGCCTGGTTAATTTTAATGAACGTGAGCTTGTCCACATTGGCTGGACAGACGGCTGCACTTGTCTGTGATGACGCCCCCTGCCGACTAAACACACGTTTAGATAATACACTGGCTGCAGGGGAGGACAGCGCCTCCAAGGTGTAAAGGGCAAGCTTTTCCACATTTTGGCCATGCTAACCCTGCCTTGTAAGGTGCTGGAGGTGCCCCAGCTGTGTTGGCAACCTCCTATTCCTCCTCTGCCTTGGCCTTGTGCTTCCACTGTGCCCCCGCTATCAGGTGGGAATGCCACCTGCAGCGCGTCTACCAGCGTGCGCTTGTACTCGCGCATCTTACAATCACGCTCCAGTGACGGAATTAAGGACGGTACATTGTGCTTGTAACGGGGATCCCGCAGCGTGGCCACCCAGTAATCAGCACAAGTTAGAATGTGGTCAACTTGGCGGTCGTTGCAGAGACACTGCATCATGTAATCGCTAAAGTGTGCCAGGCTGCCCAGAGGCAACAGAAAGCTGTCCTCTGTGGGAGGTGTATCGTCTGTGTCCTCTGTATCCCCCCAGCCACGCACCAGTGATGGCCATGAGCTGGTCTGGGTGCCACACTGCTGTGAACAAGGTTTCTCCTCCACCTCGTCATTCTCCAGAATTGTGCCCTGGCTGGACAATTGTGTACCTGGCATTTGTGGGTGCAGGAACCCACCCTCGGAGCCACTTGTGAATGACTGGCCGGAAAACCTGCAAAATGATACCTCTTCCTCCTCCTCCTCCTCCTCCTCCTCCTGTGCCACATTCTCTTCCATAATCGCCAGCAGCATTTTTTCAAAGGAGACAAAGAAGTGGGATAGTAACGCTGAGAATTGCGTTGTTGGTGGAGTACTCGAAACAGCGCAACAAGGAACACAGGTCTCGCATGGAGGCTTAGTCATTGGTGGTGAAATGGTGCTGTTCCGCAGAGCGACTCACCCATGCGTGCTGCAGATGAATCTCCACTATCGCCTGCTGCTGCTCGTACAGTCTGGCCAGCATATGCAAGGTGGAGTTCCACCTTGTAGGCACGTCGCCTATGAGGCGGTGAGCGGGAAGGTCGAAGTTATGCTGCAGCGCTGACAGGCGAGCAGCAACAGGGTGAGAATGGCAAAATCTTTCAGCAGGAGACTGGGTGGGAGACAATGTAAAGGAACTGGAGGCACTGTCAGCAGCCCAATCTACTATCGCCTGTACTTGTTGTGGCCTCACCATTCGTAGAGTCGCATTAGCCTGACCAAATACCGCTGCAGGTTCTGTCGCCTACTCGCACCTGAGGAAGGTTTTTCACTTGTGCGTGTAGCTGGCACAGATCGACCACATCCTCTCCCTGCAACAGGAGCTCCACTAGCAGCACCATGACCTGGGCCACATCCCTTATTTGATGCTCTCCTCATATTTCTCAAATTTAGGATCTTGCCCTAAATGGGTGTTTTATTAATAGTAGAATCGGACCACAGTATGTAAAGGGTGTATCTCATACAGAGAGATGCAAACTAGGCCGCAATTAAAGATTTTTTCCCAAAATTTGTGGGGGTTTTTATTAGCAGAATAGAACGACAGTATGTAAAGGGTGCATTTCACATGTACAGGTACTGACTAGGCTGCAATTAAAGATTTTTGCCCAAAATTGGTGTTTTATTAATTGCAGAATAGCACAACAGTATGTAAAGGGTGTATCTCACACGTACAGATCCAGACTAGGCCGCAATTAAAGATTTTTGCCCAAAATAGGTGTTTTATTAATAGCAGAATAGAACCCCAGTATGTAAAGTGTGTATCTCACAATGACATATGCAGCAAAGGCTGCAAAACTTAGTTTTTTGTCCAAAATGGGTGTTTTTTTTTAAATAAGAGAATATGACAGCAGTATATAACGCTTAAATTTCACACATGCAGATGCAGCAAAGGCTGTAAAATTGTGTATTTTGCTCAAAAAGGGTGTTTTTTTTATAGCTGTATTTCTAGCTTAAATTGCACACTGACTAATGCGGCAGAGTCCCAAAATGAAGGTTATTGCCAAAAATGGGTGTTTTTTCAAACTTTTTAAAAAAAAATTGTTTTTAACATTCACAGATGCAGCAAGGGCTGCAATTTTAAGTATTTTGCAAAAAAAGGGTGTTTTTCTACTAGCTGAATATGAAAGCTCTATACATAACGCATGAATTTCACACTTGCAGATGCAGCAAGGGCTGTAAAATTTTGTATTTTGCCTAAAAAGGGTGTTTTTAAAAACCCAGAAAATTATGGCTTAAATTGCACACTGACTAATGCTGCAAAGGCACCAAATGTTGGATATTGCCAAAAAAAGGGTGTTTTTTTAAAACCAAATTATTATTGCAGTATTTCAAGCTTGCATTTGCAATGTCACAAAAGCTCAGATGCAGTGCTCGTGCACTGAGCTTGCATAAAATGGCCGCCGCCGCCAACCTGTCACCACGGTGATGGATCATGTGATTGGACCATGTGATATGACATCACCACAGGTCCATTAGCCGGCAGCTCATGATTAAAGAAGTAAGAAGAGAGCGGCAGCTACGCAATCAAGTGGAGAAGGTGACCACCTACTAAGCATTCTGTATTAAAGAATGCTAATATTTTCCCTTATAACCATGTTATAAGGGAAAATAATACAGTGAATAGACTGTCACCTAGCAACCATGCGTGAAAATCGCACCGCAACCGCACTTGCTTGCATATGCTTGTGATTTTAACTCAGCCCCATTCACTTCTATGGGGCCTGCGTTGCGTGATAAACGCACAATATAGAACATGCTGCGATTTTCACGCATCGCACAAGTGATTCCGTAGTTTCAGGTGCTGCACATCTCGTATCTTTACAGCATATGCTGCACATCTCGCAATTTTCTGCAAAGCCAAATTTCCACCCGCTTAATAGTAACAAATTAATTTTTTTAGGGCTCATGCACACAAACGTATTTTATTTCTGTGTGCGTCCTGTTTTTTTGGCGGACCGTATGCATAACCATTCACTTTAATGGGTCCACCCAAAAAAATTTAAGTTACTCTGAGTGCATTCCGTATGTCCGTAATGTCCTATTATTGTCTGCATTACGGACAAGGATAGTGATCTTCTATGATGGGCCAGCTGTTCCGTTCCACAAAATACAGAATGCACACACATGTCATCCGTATTTTTTGCGGACCGCAAAATACATACAGTTGTGTGCATGAGCATGAGCCCTTACCCTGATTAATGCCTTAAAAAGCCTAAATGGTAGCCTCAGATGCAGCAATCGGTGATGAACGAGGAATCTAAAAGGTTCAATGACGGGGGCGGCATGCCAGCTACATACAAAGTACTTTTGCCCAAGTGCTGCTGTCACTAGTGTGATGCGGCCACCTGCCTGATGCCACATGCCTGCTTCCTCTACTGCCACCTGCTCCTACTGTAATCTACCACCATCTTGTTCTGTTACTGCTACTGCTGTTTCCACCCTCACCAGTCTGTTACATGGCCCCTAGTGTGCTTGTTGGGCCATGTTAACATCACCATTTCATTTTCTGTTCTTCTGATCCATCAAAAGAATGGAAAACTAACAAAAAGAACAAGTCCTATTGTTTGAGCGTCCATAAGGCCTCTATCACACGGTCAGTATTTTGCATCAGGATTTAATTATAATTTGGAAGCCAAAAGCAGAAGTGGGTCAAAAACACAGAAGACATGCAAATATTTCCATAACATATTACATCTGTTTTGGACTCACTTCTGTTTTTGCGTTACAAATACTGATCAAATGTTGACCAGATACTGAAGGTTTGAAGGCAGATGCTCAGAATACAGGATCCACTTTTTGGACTGCTCTTCTGATGAATCAGAAGAATGGAAAAAATAAACAGTGATGTGAACAGAACTTTACTGCTGACACCCAACTGTCATCGGGCCACTAGTTGAATCTTTGGCCTCTGCACGGTTAAGTCCACGCTGATAAATTAGAGCTGACTCTAACATTGACCTGTAAGGCACGTTGTGCATCAGTTCCGTGTATTTGCAGTCCTCAATGCACGGGCAACGTCTGTGCGGCTGCTGGTGCGGATCAAGACCCATTCAACTTGAATGGGTCCATGATTCATCCGCACTGCAAAAAACGTCTCTGTAGTGCTCTGTAGTGCTTCCGTGGGGTTCCTATCCGTGCTTCCGCTCTGCATCTCTGTGATTGTGGACCCATTCAAGTGAATGGGTCTGCATCTCTGATGCAGATTGAACACGGACCGATGCCCGTGTTTTGCTGACCCCCCGTATGCGGCCGCAATGCAGGCATGGACACACAACGGCCGTGTGCACTTCTGTTATTTAGTCAGTTATTTCCATCACTTATTGTGAGCCAAATTCCGGAGCCAAGCCTACTCTCGGATTAGGTAGCATGAATAGATCTGAGCTTATTCCGGGGTTTATAGAATGCTGCTATGCCTTGCTCTCCCCTTTCCCCCTGATTTCCCTAGTCATTTACCTACCCCCTTTCCATATTCTCTTTTACTGAGCACCATCTATTTTGTGAAATGTCTATTATATCATTAAAGCACATTCTTAATAAAACTATACAATTTATTCTATTTAAAATACATTTTAATAATTCAAAATCATCAAAAGAATAAGGAGAGGACATGTCCAATGAAATTTATAGTTCTTTTTCTCTGGAAAATACCACTTTTCATATTAATTTGCTATAAAACATTGCCACTAATTCTCTATACACAGCTGCTGTTCTTAAGGAAAGCCACTAACTCCTCTAAAATACTTTAATCAAATATAGTAAAATGTTGTGATATTGCCCATTTAATACTGATCTGGTCAAAATTGTTTATTTAAAAGGGTTATGTCTTGTAACATTGCTCTATTTAAAGGGATATTCTGGTTATGTTGAGTTATCCCCTATTCACAGAATAGGTGGAAACTAATAGATTGGTTGGGTCCTACTCCTGGGACCCCCAATGATGATGAGAATGGGGGCAACTTACTCCACTGAGCCCCTTCAAATGAACAGAGTGGCCGATCTGGAATGCACATAGCTGCTCCATTCATTTCTATGGGTGTTGCGGTGATAGTCAAGTACAGTGCTTAGCTATCTTCAGAAATCACATATAAATGAATGCACCAGCTGCTTGCATGTCTGATTACACACTCTGTTCCTTTTGAGGGGCTCCATGGGACTTAAGGAACCCTTTTTGTATAATAGACAAAGCAGTAAGACTCCATTGAGCTAATAGTTCACCCTATCCAATTGATAGTGGATAACTTCACATAACCAGAAGAAAATAGGACATAAATTCCAAATCAAAACCAAGAGTTGCTTTCCAGTAGTGGAACATATTGAAGTTATGTATTGGGTTATGTTTAAACCATTCTCCGTCTTGGTTTCTCCCCTGTGTGAATTCTGAAATGTATCAAAAGAGCTGATTTATTGCTAAAATATTTTCCACATTCAGGACATGAAAATGGCTTTTTCCCTGTGTGAATCCTCTGATGTTTCACAAGACTTGATTTCTCAGTGAAACATTTCTTACATTCAGGACATGAAAATGGCATCTCTCCTCTGTGAATTCTCTGATGTGTTTCAAGATTTGATTTCTTGATAAAACAATTCCCACATTCAGGACATGACAATGGCTTTTCTCCTGTGTGACTTAGTTTGCAAATGTTTTGTAAGACTTGATTTATGGATAAAGCATTTTGAACATTCTGTACATGAATAAAGCTTCACTTCTGTATGAATTCTGAGATGTCTCTCAAGAGTTGATTTCTCTATAAAACTCTTAGCACATTCAGGACATGAAAATGGCTTTTCACCTGTGTGAATCCTCTGATGGTTCACAAGACTTGATTTCACAGTGAAACATTTCTCACATTCAGGACATGAAAATGGCTTCTCCCCTGTGTGAGTTCTCTGATGTGTTTCAAGATGTGATTTCTTAATAAAACACTTCCCACATTCAGGGCATGGAAATGGCTTCTCTCCTTTGTGAATTCTCTGATGTGTTTCAAGATTTGATTTCTTAATAAAACATTTCCCGCATTCAGGACATGGAAATGGCTTTTCCCCTGTGTGACTTCTCTGATGATTAACAAGACTTGCTTTTACAGTGAAACACTTCTCACATTCAGAACATGAAAATGGCTTATCTCCTGTGTGAGTTCTCTGATGTTTAGCAAGATGTGATTTCTGCTTAAAACAATCCCCAAATTCTGAACACGAAAATGGCCTCTCCCCTGTGTGAGTTCTCTGATGTATAGCGAGATGTGATTTCAGCCTAAAACAATCCCCGCATTCTGCACATGAAATTGGCTTCTCTCCTGTGTGAATTCTGAGATGTTCAACAAGACGTGCTTTTTGAGTAAAACGTTTTTCACATTCTGAGCATGGATATGGCTTCTCCACTGTGTGAATTCTCTCATGTTTCTCTAGATGTTGTTTACATTTGAACAACTTCCCGCATTTCAGACATGAAAACTGACTCTCTGTTGTGTGAATTCTCTGCTGTTCAGGAAGACTTGCTTTCTCTGGAATAGTTTTATCACATTCTGAATCTATAAATGGACTTTCAGCTTTGTGATTTTTCTTGTATATAGATAGATTCTGAGAACTTGCAAACATCTCTCCTAGTCTATGTCCAGTTCTATTATTGCCAACCTGTGATGGATTATCTTCTAATAAATAAGAAGGAGATAAACGTAGATGTCTGTCTGAGCCTTTCATCAAGTCTTCACCTGAAATAAGAAATAATTTTATAAGATAATAGATTATGTTTTTATAAAAAGTGCAAATAAAAATATCTCAGCAACATGAAGTCAACCGCATTTATAGAAAATCCACCAAAATTAGCAATACTGTACGACTTGCTGTTAAAAATTTACAAATTCATTAATTTAAAAAGGCTGTCACCAGATTTTGGTTCACCAATTAAATTGCTGGTGCAAAGTTCCAATTAGGGGTCTTCATGCAGGGCTGAACTGGGAATACAAAACATCTCTGACCACATACCATACTAGCCCATATGTAATATGATAAAAAAAAAATTGCAAATGTAGTGCACATGGTTGGCAGTTTTTTTTCACATGGTCATTATCCCACCACCCCTTTAAATGATTTGCTTACGCATAAATAAGTACAAATCATTAATTTTAATATGTATATACAAACCGGATTCCCAAAAAGTTGGGACACTATACAAATCGTGAATAAAAACTGAATGCAATGATGTGGATCTGCCAACTTCTAATATTTTATTCAGAATAGAACATAAATCACAGAACAAAAGTTTAAACTGAGAAAATTTACCATTTTAAGGGAAAAATATGTTGAATCAGAATTTCATGGTGTCAACAAATCCCCAAAAAGTTGGGACAAGGACATTTTCACCACTGTGTGGCATCTCCCCTTCTTCTTACAACACTCAACAGACGTCTGGGGACCGAGGAGACCAGTTTCTCAAGTTTAGAAATAGGAATGCTCTCCCATTCTTGTCTAATACAGGCCTCTAACTGTTCAATCGTTTTGGGCCTTCTTTGTTGCACCTTCCTCTTTATGATGCACCAAATGTTCTCTATAGGTGAAAGATCTGGACTGCAGACTGGCCATTTCAGTACCCGGATCCTTCTCCTACGCAGCCATGATGTTGTGATTGATGCAGAATGTGGTCTGGCATTATCTTGTTGAAAAATGCAGGGTCTTCCCTGAAAAGATGACGTCTGGATGGGAGCATATGTTGTTCTAGAACCTGAATATATTTTTCTGCATTGATGGTGCCTTTCCAGACATGCAAGCTGCCCATGCCACACGCACTCATGCAACCCCATACCATCAGAGATGCAGGCTTCTGAACTGAGCGTTGATAACAACTTGGGTTGTCCTTGTCCTCTTTGGTCCGGATGACATGGCTTCCCGGATTTCCAAAAAGAACTTCGAATCGTGACTCGTCTGACCACAGAACAGTCTTCCATTTTGCCACACTCCATTTTAAATGATCCCTGGCCCAGTAAAAAAAAAACAGAGCTTGTGGATCTTGCTTAGAAATGGCTTCTTCTTTGCACTGTAGAGTTTCAGCTGGCAACGGCGGATGGCACGGTGGATTGTGTTCACTGACAATGGTTTCTGGAAGTATTCCTGAGCCCATTCTGTGATTTCCTTTACAGTAGCATTCCTGTTTGTGGTGCAGTGTCGTTTAAGGGCCCGGAGATCACGGCATCTAGTATGGTTTTACGGCGTTGACCCTTACGCACAGAGATTGTTCCAGATTCTCTGAATCTTCGGATGATGTTATGCACAGTTGATGATGATAGATGCAAAGTCTTTGCAATTTTTCGCTGGGTAACACCTTTCTGATATTGCTCCACTATCTTTCTGCGCAACATTGTGGAATTGGTGATCCTCTACCCATCTTGGCTTCTGAGAGACACTGCCACTCTGAGAAGCTCTTTTTATACCCAATCATGTTGCCAATTGAACTAATTAGTGTTAATTAGTCTTCCAGCTCTTCGTTATGCTCAAATTTACTTTTTCCAGCCTCTTATTGCTACTTGTCCCAACTTTTTGGGGATTTGTTGACACCGTGAAAATTTGAATCAACATATTTTTCCTTTAAAATGATACATTTACTCAGATTAAACATTTGATCTGTCATCTACGTTCTATTACAAATAAAATATTGACATTTGCCATCTCCACATCATTGCATTCAGTTTTTATTCACAATTTGTTTAGTGTCCCAACTTTTTGGGAATCCGGTTTGTACTTTTTACTTTGTAATATAGTTTATTTACCATTATGGTTAATATCTATAGATTGGAATTCTAGGCCCATGAATATTCACTTAACAAGATGGTCCTTCCCTAGAAGTTATGTCCACTGCTCCCTTCTTCAGATTTTTTTTGATTGGAGGAATTTAAGATCTCGTCACCCCAGTACTGATTTGGAAGGATGGTCAATGGACATGAATCAGTAGAAGGACCATCTTGTTCAGTGGATAGAAGCATGTGACTGGAGGTCCAATCTATAGATACTGACCACAAAACTATATTACAAAGTACAAAGTATATACAGTACAGACCAAAAGTTTGGACACACCTTCTCATTCAAAGAGTTTTCTTTATTTTCATGACTATGAAAATTGTAGATTCACACTGAAGGCATCAAAACTATGAATTAACACATGTGGAATTATATACATAAAAAAGTATGAAACAACTGAAAATATGTCATATTCTAGGTTCTTCAAAGTAGCCACCTTTTGCTTTGATTACTGTTTTGCACACTCTTCGCATTCTCTTGATGAGCTTCAAGAGGTAGTCACCTGAATTGGTTTTCACTTCACAGGTGTGCCCTGTCAGGTTTAATAAGTGTGATTTCTTGCCTTATAAATGGGGTTGGGACCATCAGTTGCGTTGTGGAGAAGTAAGGTGGATACACAGCTGATAGTCCTACTGATTAGACTGTTAGAATTTGTATTATGGCAAGAAAAAAGCAGCTAAGTAAAGAAAAACGAGTGGCCATCATTACTTTAAGAAATGAAGGTCAGTCAGTCCGAAAAATTGGGAAAACTTTAAAAAATGTCCCCATGTGCAGTCACAAAAACCATCAAGCGCTACAAAGAAACTGGCTCACATGCGGACCGCCCCAGGAAAGGAAGACCAAGAGTCACCTCTGCTGCGGAGGATAAGTTCATCCGAGTCACCAGCCTCAGAAATCGCAGGTTAACAGCAGCTCAGATTAGAGACCTGGTCAATGCCACACAGAGTTCTAGCAGCAGACACATCTCTAGAACAACTGTTAAATGGAGACTGTGTGAATCAGGCCTTCATGGTAGAATATCTGCTAGGAAACCACTGCTGAGGACAGGAAACAAGCAGAAGAGACTTGTTTGGGCTAAAGAAACAAGGAATGGACATTAGACCAGTGGAAATCTATGGTTTGGTCTGATGAGTCCAAATTTAAGATCTTTGGTTCCAACCACCGTGTCTTTGTGCGACACAGAAAAGGTGAACAGATGGACTCTACATGCCTGGTTCCCACCGTGAAGCATGGAGGAGGAGGTGTGATGATGTGGGGGTGCTTTGCTGGTGACACTGTTGGGGATTTATTCAAAATTGAAGCCATACTGAACCAGCATGGCTACCACAGCATCTTGCAGCGGCATGCTATTCCATCCGGTTTTCGTTTAGTTGGACCATCATTTATTTTTCAACAGGACAATGATCCCAAACACACCTCCAGGCTGTGTATGGGCTTTTTGACCATGAAGGAGAGTGATGGGGTGCTGCGCCAGATGACCTGGCCTCCACAGTCACCGGATCTGAACCCAATCGAGATGGTGTGGGGTGAGCTGGACCGCAGAGTGAAGGCAAAAGGGCCAACAAGTGCTAAATATCTCTGGGAACGCCTTCAAGACTGTTCGAAGACCATTTCAGGGGACTACCTCTTGAAGCTCATCAATAGAATGCCAAGAGTGTGCAAAGCAGTAATCAAAGCAAAAGGTGGCTACTTTGAAGAACCTAGAATATGACATATTTTCAGTTGGTTCACACTTTTTTGTTATGTATATAATTCCACATGTGTTAATTCATAGTTGTGATGCCTTTAGTGTGAATCTACAATTTTCATAGTCATGAAAATAAAGAAAACTCTTTGAATGAGAAGGTGTGTCCAAACTTTTGGTCTGTACTGTACATATTGAAAGCAAAAGAGGTTTCCACTCTTTAGATATTGATTATGTTTCCTTGGTTACATCATCAATTTCAGATCTGTGGTTTTCCTACACCAGGTACCCTCATGATCAGCTATTCTTGGCAGTCAGTGATGCTGGAGACAAAACTGTGGATTGATCTGAAACATAGAAACATAGAATGTGTTGGCAGATAAGAACCATTTGGCCCATCTAGTCTGCCCAATATACTGAATACTATGAATAGCCCCTGGCCCTATCTTATATGCAGGATGGCCTTATGCCCATCCCATGCATGCTTAAACTCCTTTACTGTATTTGCAGCTACCACTTCAGCAGGAAGGCTATTCCATGCTACCACTATTCTCTCAGTAAAGTAATACTTCCTGATATTACTTTTAAACCTTTGCCCCTCTAATTTAAAACTATGTCCTCTTGTAGCAGTTTTTCTTCTTTTAAATATTCTCTCCTCTTTTGCCTTGTTGATTCATTTTATGTATTTAAAAGTTTCTATCATATCCCCTCTGTCTTGTCTTTCTTCCAAGCTATACATGTTAAGGTCCTTTAATCTTTCCTGGTAAGTTTTATCCTGCAATCCATGTACTAGTTTAGTTGCTCTTCTCTGAACTCTCTCCAAAGTATCAATATCCTTCTGTAGATATGGTCTCCACTATGCACACAATACTCCAAATGAGGTCTCACTAGTGCTCTGTAGAGCGGCATGAGCACCTCTCTCCTTCTACTGGTAATGCCTCTCCCTATACACCCAAGCATTTCGCTAGCATTTCCTGCTGCTCTATGACATTGTCTGCCTACCTTTAAGTCTTCTGAAAAAATGACCCCTAAATCCCTTTCCTCATATACTGAGGTTAGGACTGTATCGCTGATTTTATATTCTGCTCCTAGGATTTTACGCCCCAGGTGCATTATCTTGCACTTATCAACATAAAATTTTAGATGCCAGATTTTTGACCATTCCTCTAGTTTTCCCAAATCCTTTTCCATTTGGTGTACCCCTCCAGGAACATTAACCCTGTTACAAATCTTTGTGTTATCAGCAAAAAAACACACTTTGCCATTGAGGCCTTCTGCAATTTTGCTGATAAAGATATTAAACAATAAGGGTCCCAGAACAGATCCCTGAGGTACCCCACTGATAACAAGACCATGGTCTGAATATACGCCATTGAATACAACCCTCTGTTGCCTGTCCCTCAGACACTGCCTAATCCATTCAACAATATTGGAGTCCAAGCACAAATACTGTAATTTATTGATAAGCCTTCTATGTGGGACAGTATCAAAGCCTTACTAAAGTCTAGATAAGCGATGTCTCCTGCACCGCCGCCATCTATTATCTTGGTCACTCAATCAAACAAATCTATAAGATTAGTTTGACATGATCTCCCTGAAGTAAACCCATGCTGTTTTTCATTTTTCAATCCATGTGATTTTAGATGTTCCACAATCCTCTCCTTAAGTATGGTTTCCATAAATTTCCCCACTATTGATGTCAGGCTTACTGGCCTATAGTTGCACGATTCCTCCCTACAACCTTACTTGTGAATGGGCACAACATTTGCTAATTTCCAATCTTCTGGGACGACTCCTGTTACCAGTGATTGGTTAAATAAATCTGTTAATGGTTTTGCTAGTTCACCGCTAAGCTCATTTAATAGCTTTGGGTGTATCCCATCAGGCCCCTGTGACTTATTTGTATTAATTTTAGACAGCTGACTTAGAACCTCTTTCTCTGTAAAGACACATGCATCAAAAATTCATTAGTCTTCCTTCCTAACTAAGGTCCTTTTCCTTCATTTTCCGTTGTAAAAACTGAACAGAGGTATTCATTGAGGCAGTCAGCTAGTTCTTTATCTTCTTCCATATACCTTCCTTTTGTTTATAATTTGGTAATTCCTTGTTTTAGTTTCCTTTTTTTATTTATGTATCTGAAGAATTTCTTATCGCCTTTTTTCACTGACTGAGCAAATGTCTCTTCTGCCTGTGCTTTAGAAGCTCTTATAACTTGTTTGGCCTCTCTCTGCCTATTCCTATAAATTTGCCTGTCATCCTCATATTTTTTTTAATTACTAAATGCTATCTTTTAGTTTTTACTGATTTTGGCCACTTCTGCTGAGTACCACAGTGGTCTCTTCCTTTTTTTTGCTTTTACTGACAAATCTAATGCAATTATCTGTTGACTTCAATAGTGCCACTTTTAAGTAGTACCATTTATTCTGGACTCCATTGAAACTGTTCCAATCTGATATGGACTCGTATACCACTAATCTAATTTTAGAAAAGTCAGTTTTTCTAAAATCTTTTGTTTTTGTGTGGTGTGACTCAGTCACTGTACTTATAGTAAACCACACTGACTGGTGATCACTAGATCCCAAGCTTTCCCCTACAATAATATCAGATACCAAATTCCCATTTGTGAATACTAAATCTAAAATGGCCTCCTTCCAGGTTGGCTTCTCAACTACTTGCTGTAGAGATAATCCCAGTAGGGAATTTAGAATATCTGTACTCCTGGCAAAACTAGCTATTTTGGTTTTCCAGTTTACATCAGGAAGATTAAAGTCTCCCATAATGATAAATTATGCTTTCAAATGTCATTTTAGCTTTTTCCTCAACTAGTAGGTCATCTAATTCTTTGACTTGGCTAGGTGGTCTATATATCACACCTACACGAGTTACGTTATGAATATTAAGCTGCAAGGTAACCCAAACTGACTCTAAATTGGTCTTTCCAACTTGTATTAAATTAGATGTTATGCTATCTTTCACATAAAGTGCCACCCCTCCCTCTTTCTTGCCTTCTCTGTCTTTCCTATATGGAGAGAACCATGGTATTGTTATATCCCAGTCATTACTCCCATTGAACCATGTCTCAGTAACAGCCACTAAATCTATATTCTCAGATTCCATTATAGACTCAAGTTCATTGATCTTATTTCCTAAACTGCTAGCATTTGTAGACAAGACTCTGAGCATGTAATTTCTTAACCTTTGTGCTATTGGCATCTGAAACATAAGTCTCCATCTAGTGTGCAGTGACTGTGTTGGATTCCAAAAAAGTGAATGGGAGGTGAATAACAGTATGCCAGAATGACCACTTCACACTACACTGACCTACTATTGATGACCTATCTATTATTGGCCAGAGAATACTTTAAGGGCCAAAAAACATTGCTATAGATTAAGGATCTGCATCTCTTGTCATGAGCTGTAGCCTAAGTGTTTCTCTGGGAAATAATAAAGCAACATTATTGAGATTACTGAAATATTACCTTACTATACATTAAGTCTGTTACAATAACGGGCGCTAGAACAGTAGTGCTGACACTGTTATGGGGGTACCTGTGGATGACACTGTTATGGGGGGTACCTGTGGATGATACTGTTATGGGGGGTACCTGTGGATGACACTGTTATGAAGGGTACCTGTGGATGACACTGTTATGGCGGGTACCTGTAAATGACACTGTTATGGGGGGTACCTGTGGATGACACTGTTATGGGGGGTACCTGTGGATGACACTGTTATGGGGGGGTACCTGTGGATGACACTGTTATGGGGGGTACCTGTGGATGACACTCTTATGGGGGGGTAGCTGTGGATGACACTGTTATGGGGGTGTAGCTGTGGATGACACTGTTATGGGGGTATCTGTGGATGACACTGTTATGGGGCTGGTCTGTGGATGACACTGTTATGGGGCTGGTCTGTGGATGACACTGTTATGGGGCTGGTCTGTGGCTGACACTGTTATGGGGCTGGTTTGTGGCTGACACTGTTATGGGGGTATCTGTGGATGACACATAGCATCTTATGCTATGTGTCATCCACAGATCCCCCCATAACAGTGTCGCTGTTTAGTGTGAATGTAATGGCAGTGGTGCAGTCAGTGTATTGCACCGGCCCCACGCAGAGTAGTATTACTTTGAATAACTGTAATAATAATAATGATCTTCACGTCTTCACTTACTACATGGTGAGGCAGGAGGCCGGGCGGGCGGCCAGGCACTGGCAGCGTAACTCACTATGTCATGCGCCTGCGCCACGTGCTTCATTCATGCAGTGGGAGGAGCAGGGGCGTCACTTAGTGAGTTACGCTATCAGTGCCTGGCCGCCCGCCCGGCCTCCTGCCTCACCATGTGATAAGTGAGCAGGGCCGCTGCAGATGTAATGTCCGTGGAGTGTGTGCCATGGAGCGTGATCTGGCCGCACTGCACGTGTGGGGAAGCGGGCGCATGCGCAGTGCAGCATAATGAGTAAGATAGCGAGCTCTCAGTGTAGACGGCTCCCCTGGATCTGTGACGGCTGCGCTGTCCCGTGTGCTCCGGGCAGAGTAACTCTGAAAGCCGCTGTGCCCGGCTCCCGGCGTCCTCCTCCCCGAGCCCGGCTCTCCGACCTGGATTGGCCTGTGTGTGTGTGTGTCCGTACGCCCGCTGCGCATGCGCACTTCTATAATCGGCACACACGCACGGACACCAGCCCTGAGCACGTACACAGGGCTTTTATTAGTGTAGATTATAAATACATCATCAAGAAGAGAGCTCATGGAGAGATGGCAGAAGTGTGCAGAGGACAGCGGCTCACAGACTGCCATTATAAATAATGACAGGGATCCAGTAATAGAGTTATAGTAAATTAATATTTCGCTATTCTTAATGATTTTCTCATTGCCTGAGATTAGGACTTACAAATTGGCACATGGATCCAAACAGCTCCTAGAGACCGGCATATGGACCCAAAAGGGACAATGACTACAGGTGGAGAAATGAGGATATGGAGTATATTTCATTTGGGAATATCAACAAAAATGCAATTGAGGCTCAAAGTTATAAGATCCTCATTAATATTCCAAGGTTCAACACCAAAGGGCCCACTAAGAAGGGGGGGGGGGGGAACATGCTTAATAAAATATAACTTTGAATTCAATGTGCAGTTAAAACACACCACAAAGATGCATCAACATAACAAACATGAAAAATAGTCCAAGCCTGGTACCCCAATGCTGGTAGAGAGTAGAAAAAATCTGCTCCACCTGTGAAGGTGCAAGCAGTCTTACCAGACCACGTTGTATGGACACTGCTTGTACAATTGCTTACACACTACTGTGCAGACAATCACCAGTCACTGCTGCGATCACTAAAGACTTAGGGCTGTATTACACTGGCTGATAGTCGGACAGATAATCGTTAAGGAGCATTCATAGCAACCCTCTTTAGTGATGACCTGGCTGTGTAATACAGCCCTAAAAGTGCCGCCAATAACCCTATGAATGAGCAAATGTTCAATCAAGATTTTTAAGCACGTTTTATATTTTTTTACAGGCGGCAGATAGTGCTGCTGCTGGCAAACAACGAGTCAGTGCGGGAACGAGCGATGGCATTAACAATCACTGCTCCTCATACTGTAGAGGAGATTCCTACATATAATGGCAGCGGTCTCCTCCACTAGCAAGCAGTCAATTGCCAATAAGGAACTTTTCTTTCCTAACAATCATCTGCTACATCATGTCTAATACAGGCCTAATGCCCATTGTAAGAATTTCCTCCCTCTTACTGAGTCTGATTCTAAGGTTCAGTGCAAGAAATGAAATACAAGAAGAAGTGTAGAAAATGTGTATTGTAAACGGTGGAAAATCAGTGTCCAGTTATGATGGGAGTTATATTGAGATATACAAAGAGACATTACAAACAGAGACACATTGTCCTTATACACAGCACAGATTACAATATCTTATAATTCCTTACCAAACATGGACCCTCCACACACTCAGGACTTGATCTCCAGTCAGTGTCTTCTCCTCAGCAGGTGAGTGATCCAAGTAAATTTCATAGTTAATTCCAGCTTTCTGGGCAATGCTTGGGTCTTATATACTCCTTTGGTGGCTATAGCTATCTGCTCCTCCTCCTCCCCCAGGAGACGCCCAGTCCCACCTTTATAATCAATAAACCTTTCATCGCATTTTCTGGCCTCCTTAGATGGTCCTTCATTTACACATTGTATTTGCAGAGTAGAGACCTATTGTTCACACTCCTATTTAGCATCTGTAAGAGATTCCTGGGATACTCCGAGACCTTTTCATATGAGAATCAGTGTAAACAATAAGGATTTTACATCCTGATGAGATGCATCCCACCCAGACATACAACCACATGACTCTCCATTTATAAATCACATATATGAAATACTCCAGATTATACCCAGTATAACAGATTCATCATTCAAAAATTCTTATTTTTTACAGATCTCATTCTTCCTTTAAGGTTGTCAGGCTGATACTTTTCAGTTGTCAATGATTACATTTACTAAGACAAAATAGAACAGATGATCATCCATATATTTGTATTTTCTATAAGGTTAAATTTGTAGCAATGACTACATACACAGACATTTCTATATTTTCTGTTTGCTTCCTCAGAAATTTTTAAATCTCTTATCACATCATATTTTTTTTTTATATAATACAATTACTTCAGGTGAGGCCCTGCAGGTTAGCTGATGCTCTAAACCATTATATGCAAGTGCCTGCCGGTGAGCTGACGCTCTAAAACATTATATGCGAGTGCTTGCCAGTGAGGTGATGCTCTCAAAAAATTTGAGTGGAGGGAATATATTTTATACAATCTGGAAGAGGAGGAGGAGAAAAAAAAATTCAACCATATTCACTTTTTTGTGTGGTAGAAAAGGTGCATGGGAATACACTACTGTAGATTGAGTACATTATAAACGATACATTGAAATTGCCTTTATGTTCATCATCAGCTCAGCTCTCCTCTGGTGGAGTTGGGAAGTCAGGGGCAATCCAGGCCTTGTTCATTTTTATCTGAGTCAGTCTGTCAGCATTGTCAGTGGACAACCGGATACGCTTACCTGTTATAATGCCACCAGCAGCACTAAATACACACTCAGACAAAACCTGGTGGCAGGGCAGGCCAGCACCACCAGGGCGTAGAGCGCAAGTTCGTGCCACGTGTCCAGCTTTGACACCCAGTAGTTGTAAGGCACTGAGGGATCATTTAGGACGCTGACACGGTCTGCTATGTATTCCTTCACCATCTTCCAAAACTATTCCCTACTTGTGCCACTAGGCCGCGCTTCAGGGTTAGTTTGCTGGTGGGGTGTCATGAAAGTGTGCCTTGGAGAGTGTTGCCCTGCCTTTGTTGGAACTGCTGTGTGTTCCCCTTGTCTCCCTTCCTCGTTTGCCTATGGAATTACGGACTCTGTCGGCAGCGTTGTCAGATGGAAAATTTTGGAGAAATCTCTCAACAAGTACCTTCTAGTATTATACCGTTTTACTCGTCCTCTCCATCACAGGAATGAGAGATGAGAAGTTCTCTTTGTAGCGGGGGTCGAGTAGGGTGAACCAAGTTACGACCATTGTCAGACACAACAATGCCTGGTTGTGGGTTGCCGATAGCCACAGCTCTGTCTGGTCCCTTATACCCTGCCACAGCTCTTCTGCGGTGTGCTGTTTTCCCCCTAAGCAGATCACCTTCAGCACGGCCTGTTGACGCTTCCCCACAGCATTGCTACACTGCTTCCAGCTACCAACTAATGGCTGACTGGTGCTGGAGGTGGAAGTGGAGGAGGAGGTGGCGGAGGAGGAGGAGAAGTGGGTGTTGGAGCCAGTAATATAGCTGCTGGCGGAGACCCTGATGGAAGTATGGCCGGCAATCCTGGGCATGGGTAGCACCTGTGTCATCCCAGGGTACGACTCACTGCCAGCACCCACAACATTCACCCAGTGTGCGGTCATGGAAATGTAGTGTCTCGGCCACCAGCACTTGTCTATGTATCCGTGGTGAAGTGGACCTTCCTAGTAAGCGCGTTGGTCAGGTCACGGGTGATGTTCTGGGACATATGCTGGGGGTGGGCACGACACACCGTGAAAAATAGCGGTGGCTGGGGACTAAGTAATGAGGGACCGCCGCCAACATCAGTGTCCACAAGCCTAAATGGCAACATTTCAAGGGCCAGTAATTTTGAAAGTTGCGCATTCAGTGCTATGGCCTGTGGGTGGGTGGGCGGATGCGAATTTGTGCTTGCGTTCAAATGCCTGTGTTATGAAAAATTTCGAAGCTGCACTGGGACAGGGAAGTGGGTGTTGTTGCTGATGTTATTACAAAGGTCCAGGTGCAGGGCAAGAAGCATCCAGGCCTGCGCCATTGACAGGGGATTTGCCAGCAGTGCGTAACACAGGGAAAGAGGAGGCAGTGGTGTGACCCGCAGACCCAGATTGTGGATCCAGGCATTCGGCCTACTTATTAGGGTGCTTGAATGCCATGTGCCGGATCGTGCTGGTGGTGGGGAGGTTGCTAGTGTTCACGGCCCGGCTCATTTTGGTACGGCACAGGTTGCAAACTACGCTCTTTTGTCGTCTGCACTTTCCTCAAAAAAGCGCCATACTGCAGAACACCTACCCCATGGCAAGTGAGATTTACGAATGGGGGTGCTCAGTGTAATTGTTGCAGGCCTGTTTGGTGTGGGCCGACTTCTCCCTTTTGCAACCAACTGCCTCTTCCAGCCTGTAGCGGTGCTGCGGATGCCTTCCCCTCTGTGTTGCTGTCCTCGCTTGGCTTTTCACCTTCCCATGTTAGGTCATTGACCTCATCGTCCACCACCTCCACCTCCTCATCGTCCACCACCTCCACCTCCCATCGTCCACCACCTCCTCTTCCATTTCCTCACTCTGCTCATCCTCCTGACTTGACCTAAGCACAACCTCAGTGATTGACAACTGTGTCTCATCATCATCCACCTCATGAACGAATGATTGAAGTTCCCCACTGTCATCTTCTTGTGACTGTGGATGCTCAAGAGGTTGGGAATCAGGGCACAATATCTCACTTTTCTCTTCAAGCGTGCTTGGCGAGAGAGTCAAACCAAGTACTGGCGCTGAAAAGAGGTCCTGTGAATATATAAGTGTGGGATCACTTGTTTGGCCAGACTCTCCATGGTGGGAGGAAGGATGATCAGAGTGAGTATTCGGTACCAGACTCTTGGCTACAGGGGGTGGTGCTTAACTGACTGGATGCATTATCTTCAGCAATCCAACAGACCACCAGTTCACACTGGTCCGGCACTGGTTGGACATGAAGCTGGGTACGGTGGATTGTGCCCAGGACAATGGCCTCTGCATGCACCATCATCATCACGCCCACTTCCCCGTCCCTTGGTGCTCACCTTCTTAATTCTAATGGTTTTGTAACTAGATGTGGAGCAGATTGTTTTACTATCCGCTAAACACACAGTTTTCGGATGCAGGACAGTATAAGTCACAGAAACCCACAGAATATGGATACTAGATTAGGCCCAGATTATTGTAAATTGCGCTAAATAAACAATTTTAGGATGCAGGACAGTTTATGTCCCAGAAAGCCACACACTATAGACACTAGATTAGGCCCAGATTATTGTAATTTGCGCTAAATAAACAATTTTCGCATGGAGTACTGTATATGTCACATAAACCCACAAAATATGGACACTAGATTAGGCACAAATTATTTACATTTGCGCCAAACAAACAGTTTTCGGATTGGAGTACTGTACATGTCACGGATGTGTATTAAACGCGCACACTATAGACAATAAATGTGGCGCTAATTATTTGAATTTACGCAAAAAGTCACAGTCTGCGGATGATGTACAGTATATGTCACTAATAGGTATTAAATAAAAATATCTTGCTGCTGTCAAACACACACAGTCTTTGAAAAGCTATTGGTAGCAAAAAAAATCTAATTTCTCTCCCTGCACTATCTGTCCCTTTCTCAGCACGGATGTCCCTGAGACTGATCAATTTAGCAGCAGGTAAAAAAAAGATATCTTGCTGCTGTCCAATACACACACACTTAGTCCTTTAAATGACTTATGGTTCTTTGAAAAGCTATCTTAGAATAAGAACTGCGAAGTTCGCTCCCTACACTGTCTTTCCCTTCCTACGCTCTGCTCTCCCTGACTCGCAATGAGCCGAACCCTCGTTATCAGGTGCTATATAACCTCTGATGACGCGTTCCGGCCAGCCAATCACTGTAATGCCAGTAACTAACATGGCTATGGCATTACAGTGAAGGGCATTACTTGCACGTTCATTGGCTGCTTAGAAGGCGCCAAATGTGCGGGGAGGAGACTCGAGCATTGCTCTAGAGCACATGTGGTACTCAGCCAAGTACCGCCATCTGCTGAGCATAGCGATGCTCGAGCCGAACAGGTATTTCGGCTCATGCTGGCTCAACACTAATGTAGACCTCTTCTTGTCATCTTGATTTTTCTGACTGTGCTTATTCCTTTATTAGGAGCCACTTATATAATTGAGTCCATTTTACTGTCTCTTCTCAATAAAATATATGATATTTCAAAAACAGAAAATTATTTATAATCATTGCACGTGTGATCCATAGAGGACCAGACATTAAGACAAACATTCATCAACACATAATTTCGAAACATAAAAATATAAAATAATAATCCAGATAGAAATCTGCTTATTACACCATTACTCCATCATAGATGGTATTACTGATACTTTCCTTTCCTGTTCTAGGCCATAATAGTCTGTTGAGGCAGTAGGTGCTTACCGTTCAGTAACTTGCTGATACAGTGCTATACTGGCATGGGGCTCAAAAGCTTTGTCTACATTATTATTTTCAGGTGTCCAAGATGTTGTGCCTATTTATTATTAGGGCCCACAAAAAAAAGGTTTATTTTTTCTGAATCCGATCTTTCCACATCTGTATGTCCGTTCCTCGGCACCCACAATAATAAAAAATAGAATATGTCCTATTCTTGTCGTTATTACGGACAAGAATAGGAAAGTTTTATAAAGGGCAGGACAATCCCTTCCGCAAAATGCACAAAGCAAATAGACCGTATCCAGTATTTTGCATATCTGCAATTTTCGATCCCCAAAAATGGCTTTGGTCATGTACATGAGCCCTTATACTGCGCTTCTTGGTTTTTAAACACCCTATATGTGGCCCTATTCTTTTGCTGAATTTATGAGAGGACTCAGGAGTAAAAGAGCACCATGAAAAATTTGATTCCCAATGTGATAATTTACCCTGGTTGTGCCCAGCTGGTATCATCAGACACTTACACCACACTACACCACAAATTGCCGTTCCCCTTCATTGCACATGATACTTACAAAGAAATGTGCTTTATAACAAAGTAATTAATCACAAAGTGAATTTCATTATGAAATTCGACTAAGCAGATGAATCAAATTTTATTAATCATATCAATTTACAGAAATTCGATATTTTGAATCATAATTTAACATGTAATGTCTGAGTTTACTTCTGTATTCTATCCTTATACTTTTGATTGGTTATAGAGTTGAGCGGACACCTGGATGTTCGGGTTCGGCAGGTTTGAAAAAAAAGTTTGAGTTCTGGACCCAAACTTGACCCCGAACCCCATTGAAGTCAATGGGGACCCGAACTTTTGGCCACTAAAATGGCTTTAAAATATCCCTGGAAAGAGCTAGAGGGCTGCAAAAGGCAGCAAAATGTGCTTAAGAGCATGGCAACTGTTCTGCAAACAAACGTGGATAGGGAAATGAATAAAAAAAAAACATAAAAGACCTTAAAAAAGAAAAAAATAGGAATGATGTAGGAGGAAGAGGTTGAAGAGGTGGTGAATGGGTGGATGTGGCCGTGTAGGCTCACATGGCGGTCTAGGTGGAAGCGGCGGCGAAGAAGGAATAGGTAGCCAACACAGATGTGTGTTATTTTTGCATTTTTACATAGAGGATATTCCCCAAAATATTGAGACATATAAAAAAAAAAAAAAGGAATAAGTGCACTTGAGTACAAGGATGGATGTTTGAGGCTGTTAGAAGTGTCTATTCTGCACAAGGTACAGACAAGTCTTGTGGGATCCAGGCCTTATTCATTTTAATGTACGTGAGCTTGTCCACGTTGGCTGTAAACAGACGGCTGCGTCTGTCTGTAATGATGCCTCCTGCCGTGCTAAATACATGTTCAGAGAGTACACTGGCTGCAGGGCAGACCAGCACCTCCAAGTCATACAGGGCAAGCTCTGGCCATGTGGACAATTTGGAGACCCAGAAGTTGAATGGGGCAGAACCATCAGTCAGTACGTGTAGTCGTGTGCACAGGTACTGTTCCACCATGTTGTTTAAATGCTGCCTCCTGCTAACACGCTCCATATCAGCAGTTGGGGCTGGTTGTTGCGGCGAGGTGACAAAGCTTTTCCACATGTCGGCCATGCTAACCCTGCCTTCTGAGGTGCTGGCGCTGACACACTGCGTTGGCGACCTCTTCCTCCTCCCCTGCCTTAGCCTTGTGCTTCCACTTGTCCCCCGGCATCAGTCGGGAATGCTCTCAGGAGCGCGTCTACCAGCGTGCGCCTGTAGTCGCGCATCTTCCGATCACGCTCCAGTTAGGGAATTAAGGACGGCACATTGTCTTTGTAACGGGGATCAAGCAGCGTTGCCACCCAGTAGTCAGCACACGTTAAAATGTGGGCATCTCGGCTGTCGTTGCGCAGGCACTGCAGCATGTAGTCGCTCATGTGTGCCAGGCTGCCCAGAGGTAAGGACAAGCTGGCCTCTGTGGGAGGCGTATCGTCTGCGTCCTCTGTATCCCCCCAGCCACACACCAGTGATGGGCCCGAGCTGCGTTGGGTGCCACCCCGCTTTGAACATGCTTTATCCCCATCCTCCTACTCCTCATCCTCCTCGTCCTCCAGTAGTGGGCCCTGGCTGGCCACATTTGTACCTGGCCTCTGTGGCGGCGGCAGGATGAGAACGCCGGAAGCGCGCACAGACGGCCCGCACTTTATGCAGGAGCTCTGACATGTCAGGGTAGTTGTGAATGAATTTCTGCACCACCAAATTCAGCACATGCGCCAGGCAAGGGATGTGCGTCAAACCAGCTAGTCCCAGAGCTGCAACAAGATTTCGCCCATTATCGCACACCACCAGGCCGGGCTTGAGGCTCACTGTTCTATACCCCACCACAACTCCTGCGTGGTGTGGGGCCTGTCCCCCAAACACATCAGTTTCAGAACAGTCTGCTGACATTTACCCCTGGCTGTGCTGAAGTTGGTGGTGAAGGTCTGTCACTGACCGGATGAGGAGGTGGTAGAAGAGGAGGAGGAAGCCGAGTGGGAAGAGGAGGCAACAGGAGGCAAAGAATGATGCCCTGCAATCCTTGGCGGCAGAAGGACGTGCGCCAAACAGCTCTCCGCCTGGGGCCCAGCCGCCACTACATTTACCCAGTGTGCAGTTAGGGAGATATAGCGTCCCTGGCCATGCTTACTGGTCCACATATCTGTGGTTATGTGGACCTTGCACAGTGCACACTTGGACCTTGCGCAGTGCACACTTGATTTTATCCGATACTTGGTTGTGCAGAGAGGGCACGGCTCTCCTGGAGAAGTAGTGGCGGCTGGGAATGAAGTACTGTGGGACAGCAAGCGACATGAGCTGTTTGAAGCTGTCCGTCTCCACCAGCCTGAATTACAGCATTTTAAAGGCCAGCAGTTTAGAAATGCTGGCAATCAGGGCCAGGGAATGAGGGTGGCTAGGTGAGAATTTACGCTTTCTCTCAAAGGTTTGTGAGATGGAGAGCTGAACGCTTCCGTGTGACATGGTGGAGATGCTTGGTGACGGAGCTGGTGTTGTTGGTGGCACATCCTCTGTTTGCTGGGTGGCAGGTGCCAATGTTCCTCCAGAGGCGGAGGAAGAGGCCGAGCCAGCAGCAGAAGAGGGAGCAGGAGGGGCCTGAGCCCTTTCTTGTTGGCTCGGTCTCACCACTGCCTCTTCCTCCGAAGTCTGAAAGTCGTTAGCACGACCTTCATTCCATGTGAGTCTAGGACCTCATCATCCCCTGCATAGTCTTCCACCCAGTCTTCCTCCCTGACCTCCTTTTCGGTCTGCACACTGCAGAAAGACACAGCAGCTTGGCACCTATGTTTCGTCATCATCAGAGACGTGCTGAGGTGGTATTCTCATGTCCTCATCAGGAAACATAAGTCTTTGAGCGTCAGTGCATTCTTTGTCTTCCACCCCTGGAGAAGGGCTAGGTGGATGCCCTTGGGAAAACCTGCCAGCAGAGTCTTCAAACAGCATAAGAGACTGCTGGATGACTTGAGGCTCAGACAGGTTCCCCGATATGCATGGGGGTGATGTAACAGACTGATGGGCATGGGTTTCAGGCGCCACCTGTGCACTTTCTGCTGAAGACTGGGTGGGAGATAATGTGAACCTGCTCGATCCACTGTCGGCCATCCAATCGACTAGCGCCTGTACTTGCTCAGGCCTTACCATCCTTAGAACGGCATTAGGCTAAACCAAATATCGCTGTATATTCTGGTGGCTACTGGGACCTGAGGTAGTAGGTTCAGTAGGACGTGTAGCTGTGGCAGAACGGTCACGTCCTCTCCCTGCACCAGAGGCTCCACCAACACCACCACCACGACCATGACCGCGACCCTTATTAGATGTTTACCTCATAGTTAGCATTCACCAAGCAAAGTAAAAAGTGGTTAAGTCTGTTAAAAATAATTAACCGCCAATAAAAACCCTGATGTAGGGTATTGCACTCAGTTTATTTTGTAAGTAAAGAAGCAGTTCTTCATAAGATCGCTCCCTGATCTCTCCCTCACAGCAGCTGCAGCCTATCTATACACTATTCCGAGAAGAGTGACCGGCGGCGCTACGTGACTCCAGTTTAAATAGAGGCTGGGTCACATGCTGCAGGTGGCCAATCACAGCCATGCCAATAGTAGGCATGGCTGTCATGGCCTTTTGGGGCAAGTAGTATGACGCTTGTTGATTGGCTGCTTTGCAGCCTTTTAAAAAGCGGCATAAAAACCGCCAAACACCGAACGCAAACTTTTACGTAGTTGTTCGGGTCCGGGCGAAAAACCTAAAGTTCGGGTACGCTCAACTCTAATTGGTTACTCTATTAAATTGGGGGGGAGTTAGACCCGACCCCCAATGTACAACTAGTAGGTCTTCCCAAATGCAACACCTCTCAAGTGCAACTCTTTAAGTGCACATACCGAATTATACCAGAATTGAACAAGAAGAGGACCAAAGGTAATTACAGAAATAGTTCATGCAAACAATGTTTCAATCTTTCATCTTACTCTTCCCAATTTTCCAAAATCTCCTAAAAAAAAAAAACACATCCTCCTGCCCTCTCTTATTCTCAACTACTAACATTTTCTCCGCCCAAAAAACATCAAGCTAACTACTAAAGTAAACAGAATCAAGAAGGGACATGTTCTCTGGGGTGGGGACTTCAATATTGTGCTGGATCCCTCCATACAGTATATGGCTCCTGCTAGAGACCATCCCTCCGCCCTAGCTCCATTGCTCTCTGGAGAGGATCTCAATAATATATGGAGGAGCCACCACAGAGAGGAGAGGGATTACTTTTTTTTTTTTTTTCTGCCGCACACAACTCTTACTGAAGAATATATTTCTTTTTGGTGGATAAAACTCTATTACACAAGGCATCCCATTCCTCCATAGAACTGATAATCTGGTCCGACCACGTCCCAATTACCTTAAGCTTGACTGAGGCTCACTTAGCTCCTCCATATACCCCATGGCGAAACAACACCTATCTCTTAGAACACCCCAAATACAAGGTGGATATCTCCGCAGCCTTGTCGGAATATTTCGAGACCAATGTGGACTCAGTAGCTAATCCGTTCCCTCTGTGGAATGCCCATAAGGCATTCATTAAAGGAATCTTTATCAAAGTAGGACACAGAGCCAAACGAGATAGGGATGAGCAAATTACGGGGTTATTACACCAGATCTGCCAATTAGAATCACTTGATAAATCTAAGGCTACCCCTTACATGCAGACCAACGGAAGTCCCTTAGACTTCAAGTAAAAGATTGTTTGCTGTACTGACATGAGAAGCAGTTCTTACTATTCATAAAACAACAAAGCGGTGAAGCTGCTAGCCCACAGGCTAAAAGTACGATCAGCTAAGTCGAAAATCCAATTTCTTACATCTCCGAGTACAGGTTTGAAACTGGTTGACCCCCAATCAATAGCCAACTCTTTCTGGGATTTCTATGAATCCCTATAAAATCTAATACACCAAGCACCAACCACCCCTTCTTCGTCAGAAGCTATATAAAGCTTTCTGAGATCTCTTAATCTCTCTTGCCTGAATGAGGACCAATTAGCTATGTTAAATACTCTCTTATCTGAAGACAAAATTGTAGACATCATCAAGGGACTGCCTAGCCATAAAGCCCCAGGTCCAGATGGACTGTCCAATGTCTACTATAAAACGTTCAGTCAAATGCTTTCCCTGCATATGCTTCAGATTTTTTAATTAACAATGGACATGGGTGAGCTTCCAAAAGAAATGCTGGAGGCTATTATAGTTACTAAGCACCTCAACACTTTTATTTGGAAAAAAGTTGGATTTAATTCCATAAACTCTGCCCCAACTCATCCTTCTCTATTCTATGCAGAGCTCCCCTGACAGTATTGGAATATTTGATCCCTGACCTAGCTATTGAGTCCTGGAAGGACTGTGGAGTAGACACGTTACCCAAACTGTTTGAGGCAAGGGATTTGCACTTATTTGAGCACATACACTGTACGTTACAGGTGCTGAATGTAGACTTTTTAAGTACTTACGTATCAGGCACCTCTTCCACACCAGTAATCCACTCCAGATTTCAGCTAACGGACATATTCAAAATCTGGTCACTCCCATCATCAACAGGTCCCCATCTACGCCCATTATATCTTCTACTGAATGATAAAGAATCATTTACTAAATCTACTCCTTTTTAGTCATGAGAAAGGGAATTGCGTCCTACTGTCTCACTCATCAATGTCTAATGGCTCATAGCTTTATCTCTAAACACTTGAAATGTGTACGTCACTATGAATCATTAATGAAGAACAGGGTATGTTACAGACTGGCCAGAATGTAGGTAGATCTGAACTTGGGTGTTGAAGACTGGGAGGTCTCGGCTTGCTGACTGGCCTCAAACTGGCGCAGCACATTGAAAAACTTTTCCATCATTTTGAGGCGACTGAACTGGTTATTGCTGAGGCTTATGCTGTTTGTTGTGGCAGAAGGGGAGGGACTCTGCAGGGTCCAGAGAAGGGTTCCCCTTTCAGACTTGCTGGCGGCAAGCGTCTTAACGCTGAAAGCTGTGGCTAGCTGCCACACAGTGTTTCCTTCTAATAAAACAATTTGTCCTCCCTGTTAGTGGGAAAAAAAACATTGTCCCATTTCCCTTTGACATCTGCTTGATGTCAATGATATGCCTGTCACTGCGTAAGCAAGCAAGTATACAGGTCAAAATTGCGGTTGCGGGAGGCGGGCGGTGCGGCAGTCCCAATCCCTCGCCCGCCTCCCCTTGAAAATTTGTTGGTGTACAGTGGTATACCAGAGGTGTCAGCACATTGCTGACACTCTGGTATAAACGGCTGACATCTGTGCAGATGTCAGCCGTTTAACCCTTTCCATACCACGGTCCGTACGGACCGTGGTATGGAAAAGGTTAACTGTCAGGGTCAAGCAGCTCCCTCTCCCATTGGGGGGCTGCTGTGCCTTTGCAGCCCCCCGATGGAGAGAGAGAGACCCCCTGACATCCCCCCGTTCTCACCCTTCCCCGTCTGCGAAGTTGTGGCAGACGGGGAAGGTTCCCATGGCAACAGGACGCCTGAGGCGTCCTGCTGTCCATGGTGCTGAACAGATCTATGCTAAAGGCATAGATCTGTTCAGACAAAGTGTTAAGAAAAATACAGTACAGTACAATATATATTGTACTGTACTGTATTATACAAACATAAGACCCACTGGATCTTCAAGAACCAAGTGGGTCTGTGTCAAAAAAAAGTAAAAAAAAAGTGAAAAAAGTTAAGATAACAAAAACATTTATCACTGAATAAAAAAAAAAAAAAAAAAAACACTACACAAATTAGGTATCGCCGCGTCCGTAATGACCTGATCTATAAAACGGTCATGTTACTTTTCCCGCATGGTGAATGCCATAAAAATAAAAAAATAAAAACTATGAGAAAATTGAAATTTTGCCCACCTTACTTCCCAAAAAAGGTAATAAAAGTGATAAAAAAAGTTGCATGTGCGCCAAAATAGTACCAATCAAACCGTCATCTCATCCCACAAAAAATGAGACCCTACTCAAGATAATCGCCCAAAAACTGAAAAAACTGGCTCTATAAAAATATCACATGACCTAACCCCTAAAAACTGTTTAAAAAAAGTCATTTTTTGTCATCTTACGTCACAAAAAGTGTAATAGCAAGCGATAAAAAAGTTATATGCACCCCAAAATAGTGCTAATCAAACCGTCATCTCATCCCGCAAAAAATTAGACCCTACTCAAGATAATCGCCCAAAAACTGAAAAAACTATGGCACTTAGACTATAGAGACACTAAAACATTTTTTGGGTTTTAAAAATGAAATTGTATAAAACTTACATAAATAAAAAGAATTGTATACATATTAGGTATCGCCACGTCCGTGACAACCTGCTCTATAAAATTACCACATGATCTAACCTGTCAGATGAATGTTGTAAATAACAAACAAAAAAAGTGACAAAAAAGCTATTTCTTGTTACCTTGCCGCACAAAAAGTGTAATATAGAGCAACCAAAAATCATATGTACCCTAAACTAGTACCAACAATACTGCCATCCTATTCCGTGATTTCTAAAATGGGGTCACAATCTGTCTTCCAAAAAACTTTATGACCACATATGGGGTGTTTCTGTAAACTACAGAATCAGGGCCATAAATAATGAGTTTTGTTTGGCTGTTAACCCTTGCTTTGTAACTGGAAAAAAAATATTAAAATGAAAAATCTGCTAAAAAAGTGAAACTTTGAAATTGTATCTCTATTTTCCATTAAATCTTGTGCAACACTTAAACGGTTAACAAAGTTTGTAAAATCAGTTTTGAATACCATGAGGGGTTTAGTTTCTCAGATGGGGTCACTTTTATGGAGTTTCTACTCTAGGGGTGCATCAGGGGGCTTCAAATGGGACATGGTGTCAAAAAAACAGTCCAGCAAAATCTGGCTTCCAAAAACCATACGGCGCACCTTTCACTCTATGCCCCGCTGTGTGGCCGTACAGTAGTTTACGGCCACATATGGGTTTTTTATGTAAACGGCAGAGTCAGGGCAATAAAGATACAGTCTTCTTTGGCTGTTAACCCTTGCTTTGTTAGTGGAAAAATGGGTTAAAATGGAAAATTAGGCAAAAAAATTAAATTCTCAAATTTCATCCCCATTTGCCAATAACTCTTGTGCAACACCTAAAGGGTTAACAAAGTTTGTAAAATCAGTTTTGAATACCTTGAGGGGTATAGTTTATAGAATGGGGTCATTTTTGGGCGGTTTCTATTATGTAAGCCTTGCAAAGTGACTTCAGACCTGTAGTGGTCCCTAAAAATTGGGTTTTTGTAAATTTCTGAAAAATTTCAAGATTTGCTTCTAAACTTGTAAACTAAGCCTTGTAACATCCCCAAAAAAATAAAATATCATTCCCAAAATAATTCAAACGTGAAGGAGACATATGGGGAATGTTAAGTCATCACAATTTTTGGGGTATTACTATGTATTACAGAAGTAGGGAAACTAAAACTTTGAAATTTGCAAATTTTTCCACATTTTTGGTAAATTAGGTATTTTATTATGCAAAAAAAATATAATTTTTTTACTTAATTTTACCAGTGTCATGAAGTACAATATGTGACGAAAAAAACAATCTCAGAATGGCCTGGATAAGTCAAAGTGTTTTAAAGTTATCAGCACTTAAAGTGATATTGGTCAGATTTGCAAAAAATGGCCAAGTCCTTAAGGTGAAATAGGGCTGAGTCCTTAAGGGGTTAAATTGCTTATGCCCCATTTGTCCCTGTGGAGAAACCTTTTGGCCTCTTTGAAGGGCTTCAGCACCTGACAGGTGTCTTATATAAGCTGCTACTGCCTGACCTTGAAGCAACACATGCTTCCTGATGCTGAGGTGGTATGTTTAATGACAAAATTGTTTATGGCTTTCCACTGCTTGTACTCTCGAGCTTGTACAATGTTGAAATACAACATGTTGGGATGTTGCGGATTAAGTAGTGGAAGGCTATTTTGTCACTACAAGTCCAGGAGATAGTTCCTCGACATGTAAAAATGGCTGAAATTTTTGGCCAGTTTCCTGGACATTGCCAGCCCCTTGCACAAACCAACTGTTTATATATAAAGTGCTGCATGAATAGGTTGATGGCTTATGCTGTGCAAGTATTATATTGCACAGGTTCAAAGTGGCCAAGATCTTGTCGCCCATTGTCGCTGACCACCCTGCTCAGTTGGAGCCAGCGGGGTATCAGTCAGAGGGATGTTTGCTGATTGATATATTTTAGCAACTGCTTGACCTGTGTGGCTCCAACACACAGTCTGATCAGCTCCAACACAGTGTGGCAATGCTTGACTTGACACATGTAATAGGAAGGAGGTGGGATGTGAGCTATGCTGTACCCTGCTGTTGTTGTGGTCAGGTGGGTGTCCATGGAGGAGGAGGTGGATAAGTGCCTTGTGTGGGAGCCAAGCTAACACAATCGTGTAGGGGGTGTTCAAAAAGACTTGGCTTTGATTGTGAAGTGCTGCCTTGATGCTGAAATGCACAATGGTCAAAATGACCACAAAAAGTCCCACTAAGGATCCACTCATAAATCAAGCTTTAAAACTTAACCTTTATTTTCTTTGCATAAAAAAAAAGAAAATATCTTTAAAAAAATGTTCATTAGTGGAGACTTAAAATTATCTCTGCTGAGTACCAGAGACAGTCCTCTATCTGAGGCCCATGGTGCTATATCTATGTCAGAGGGGTCTCTTATATGGCTGGGAAGTATGTCCCATATAAATATAAATTGTGTGTTTATCTTTTATTTTCATATAATGCTGCTTGCTCTATTACAGCACTATGAACACCACGATTGTTTGGGCTGCTTTGTTAATCAGCAGCCACAATAGTTAAAGCCTGTTTTGAAACCCAGTGATTGCTAGATTCAATACTTGCAGTCCTAGGTTAGAATTATCAACTGAGCCCTAATAATTGTGTGCAGCACCACAATACTCCACGGTCTCTTATGAGTCAGAGGCCGCTGGATACAATGTCTGCTGATTTATAAATGTATCAACCTGGCTCTTGCTACATTCTAACATATCGGGCTACATGTTTTTCTGCTGGTGCGGCTTCATCAGTGGATAATGGGTTATATAACCCCTTATCCCCTGATGAAGCAGCACCAGCTGTGAAACATGTCAGGAGGGGTGCGTGACTGTTTTTAGCTCAGCTGTACAGACCTGGACATATAGAAATGTGCTAATCTATGAGTAAATGTGGCAATAGGGATAGTCTTTATAGGCAGGGCCAGTGTCCCCCCCGATGTGCTAGAATGTAGCAAGAGCCAGGTTGATACGTTTCATTATTTAATATTCCTAGGATCCTGCTCAAGGGATTATTTATTTTCTTTGCTGCCATAAAAACATTTATGCGATGAGCTATGAAAGACATGTACTGTTAGTAACAGCTGCTCCAGGTGTCCAATATGGCATGAACCTTGCTGCAGAGAGCAGTCCACATTATCCACCATTTGAGAGTACAAGGCATACATTCTGTCATTGATGGCTGATGATGAAGCAGAGGAGTCTGAGTGGTAGAAGCAGAAAGGGATCATGCGGGCTGGCTGCTGCAGGGGTGAACGGAGATGGAGGAAACTACTGTTGCAGTAACTGGCTACTACCTTTGCTTGCCCACAGGATGGAGTGATGCTGCTTCATTTGGTTCAATAGAGCTTTGCTGCCTACATTTGTATTTGCCTACCAATGTCTTATATTGTTCTTGCAAAGCTTGCACAAGACAATGCTTCTGTCTTCTGGAAACATGGAGAAAAGCTGCCAGATAAGATATATTAGTGCTAAGCTAGAGGCAGCCAAGCTTGACTTAGCTGTGGCATGTTTTGGGCCTAACCCACCCACTGTGTCAGCAGCATCAGCAGATCCTGGTCCTGTCCAGCACACAATCATCAACAGAGTCGTCACCCTCCCTGCTGCTTCTATAAGACTGTGAGATATAATGATGGGTTCTTTGGCCCTTTCCCCTGTCCCCAATACCGCAGCTACAGGTGTCACTACTAGTGTTGATCACAAATATTCGAATAGCGAATTTTTATTGTGAATATCGGCACTTCGAGAATTCACGAATATTTAGAATATAGTGATTTTTTTTTTAATTAGTACACATGATCCCTCCATGCTTCTAGCTTGTGGTACAATAAAAAGGCTGCAATATCTTTGACTGTAGGAGTAGTGTTGATTGCGAATTTTCGTAATGCAAATTTTTGTAATGAGAATCCAATAGATTGTGAAAACTCAGATCTGATGGTATATTCTAACCCCCAGTCGTTCCCATGGTGACGGGGACGCTTGTCAGGGCGGAGTATGCCAAAGTGTAATAACTGTACAGAAAAAAGACGACTATTCAAAAAAACTAATATATTCGTTTTTTAGAATATTCGGACTATTCTAAGACTAGAACATATAGCAATATAGCGAATATTCGGAAAAAAAACCAAATGTGGAACAATTTAGCTAATATAGTGCTATAATCTTTTTTTTAGTAGTTGTAATTTTTTTTCCAATCTGAACTTCAGATGAGAAAAAAAAATTACAACTATTAGACAAAGAAGATTTTAGCACTATATTAGCTAAATTGTCCTACATTCATTTTTTTCGAATATTTGCTATATTGCTATATATTAGTTTTTTAGAATATTCGTAATATTCTAAAACAAGAAAATATAGCAATATAGTGAATATTCGAGATTTTTTCTTAATCAGTACACATGATCCCTCCATGCTTCTAGATTGTGGGCCAATGATAAGGCTGCAATATCTTTGACTTTAGGAGTAGTGTTGATTGCAAATTTTCATAATGCAAATTTTTGAAATGAGAATTTTCATAATGCAAATTTTCATAATATAATAATTCGCAATATTGCTATATATTCTTTTTTCAGAATATTACGAATATTCTAAAAAAACGAATATATTAGTTTTTTTGAATATTCATCATTTTGTTTTTTTAAATCTGTACAGTTGCTCCAATTCATTATACCCCTCCCCGAGAATTGTCCCCGTCACCATGGGAACACCTGGGGGTTAGAATACACCATCGTATCTGATTTTTTACGATCTCATTGATTCCCATTACGAAAATTCACATTACGAAAATTTGCAATCAAAACTACTAACGAATATTTGAATTCACGAATATTCTACGAATATTCTACAAAATATTAGCAAAATATTGCGAATTTGAATATGACCCCTGCCGCTCATCACTAGTCACTACTACCACCACCAACGCAGCAATAGCTATGCATGGGGTCTGCAGCCTCCTCCTGAACTTTCTCCTCTAGACAGTACAAATGCAGATTGCTCTCACAGAAGTTGTTAACATGAAGACTCTGGCATGAGATGCTGTGGGATGTGATGGGTTTTTCTTGCCACTTAGGAAAAAGGAAGGCACCCCAATAGCAAGGGGCAGTGAAAACTACAACTCCACTGAAAGCCTTCTTTCGGGCTGCAATAAGGACCCCTGGCTCCATGGCATGGTGTCAGACTCCAAATTGTCCTCCATGTCATCATGCTGCGAATAAAAGGAGTGAGCCATTCAAGCCACAATTTCATCCTTTTTCCCCTTACTGATAACTTCGGCCTACTACTACTACTTCTGGACAGTTAGCTGGTGCTGCTACTACCCATATACTGGCTATGAGTCTTTGATTTGTAGCCCTTCCATAGCGCTGACATTTTTTATGCTAAATGTAGACAGTCACGCAAAGTATGGATTGGTTTGCATATCTTCTTTCTGGAAATTAAAGGCAGGGAGGTGCAAAACAATGTTCTTGCCTTTTCACAAATATGAGGACACTACTAAAATGACAGTTGACTTTGGTAATACTGCAGTATTGGTGGCACTAACAGATATGTGCCCGTTAAAATATGCAGAATCAGAACACACTGATCAAAACACACTACTATGCAATTATTTCTCCCCCACCAAACCAAAACGTGAAGTGCCTGAAGATAAAACAACATGGATTTCAGCCTAATATGTCACGTTATCACTCACAGATGTTATCCTCCGCTGCCCTGCATATTACCCTGCATATTTTTCCTCTAGCAGTCCCAAACCTTCTCTAGAAGCCCCAAACCCAAAGCAGATCGGCCGGCACCACTCCTGTCAGTTCAATAATGGCTTGAATCCTAGTTATCACAATCAACTACCTTATGTGTCACCCCCTATTCCTCATAGATTGTAAGCTCTTGGGAGCAGGGCCATGACTCCCTGACTTGTCTATTAGCCATATATTAGCCAGTTACTTTTGTTTTGTACATGAACCCTATGAATTTGTAAAGCGCTGCGGAATATGGTGGCGCTATATAAAAAAATATAATAATAATAATGATAATATTAATAATAATACATGTATATGCTGGTTGAAAAACTAGAACCCAAAAAAATAAATTTGAAGTTGAGTAGAGATGAAACAACACTGATTTCACCTAGGTTTTAGAGGATGAAAATAGGAGAAAAATATATTTTTCATCAGGCTTTCACCTCAGAGCCCTAATAAACGATGTAAAAATAAAAAAAATGTAAACTGTTCCAAAACAACAAATTTTTTGGTCACCTTGCCACATGAAGTGTAATAATGAATGATCAAATAATCCTATGTACCCAAAAATAGTACCAATAAAAACTCAACTCTTTCTGCAAAAAACGAGCCCCTGCACAAGACGATAGGCAGAAAAAAAAAATAATAATATGGCGTTCAGAAAATGGAGACACAAAAACATAATTTATTTTTCAAAAATGCTTTATGTAAAACTGAAACAAAGAAAGTAGACATATTTAATGTCATTGCATCCGTAACAACCTGCTCTATAAAAATAGCACATGATCTACCCTGTCAAATCTTGTAAAAAAACAAAAAAAAACTGTGTTATAACAGCCATTTTTTTGTTACCTTGCCTCACAAAAAAATTTAACTAGAGCAATTAAAAATCATATGTACCCCAAAATAGTACCAATAAAACTGGCACCTTATGTCACGACCACCCCCGTTTAAATCAGACTTCTGACCACCAGGACGCCCCAGCGTGGAGAAAAGCCCAACCGAGGGTGGACCGTGACAGGGGGGAGATTCAGAATTACCCAAACAGTCAATCCTGGTCCCCCCTTATTTTATGCTGCCACCACGTTCGTGAGTAAACGACTCTATAATTGTAGGTATAGGGGTTCAGACCACTAACAGATCAGCCCCACTATCCCACTACAAGCTAACCACAATCGAGTCATAAAACAGTTATGTCTCTAATATCAGTCGACTATAAGACAAGTAGGTCTCTTCAGGGCGTACGAGTACTTTGTTGCAGTGGGGCTTAGAGCAATAAGAGAGAGACAATTTAAAAGATATGAAAATATCTTTTACTATAAGTAACACAGAAGTGAAACAAGCAATGCGTACAAAGATTTACAGAAAAAGATTACAATAGCGAGCTGGGAAGCAGGTGGAAAATAAACAGGGATAAAAAGAGAAATACTATCTTGGATTTCGCCTATGCAAAATCCAGGCACAAACTTACGTTCCAACGGACAGCCTATCGGCGATGTGACCACAGGGCTAAAAGCTCTCTTCTCCCATTGCGCACGGACTTTTATGCCCCCATTCTGTGGGAGGGTAAGGGGGTTTGGCCCAGCCAATCGCTGGCCAAGGGCTGCACGGTGGGTGTTCCTGAAGAAGGGTTTGTTCGCCCCTCCCAGCTGCTGGCCAGGCCAGTTTTCCCTAATTTTACAAAAATGTCCCATAACTTTGCCGGCATAATAAATATGAAAAACCGGGCACTTGTGCTGGGTCCCCCATGAATTTATGGACGATTCTATGGGTGACACCCCACCTCTCTCCCCTCCAGTTGACTAGTAAATAGGGATGAGCGAACTCGAACTGTATAGTTCGGGTTCGTACCGAATTTTGGGGTGTCCGTGACACGGACCCGAACCTGGACATTTTCGTAAAAGTCCGGGTTCGGGTTCGGTGTTCGTCGCTTTCTTCGCGCTTTTGTGACGCTTTCTTGGCGCTTTTTGAAAGGCTGCAAAGCAGCCAATCAACAAGCGTCATACTACTTGCCCCAAGAGGCCATCACAGCCATGCCTACTATTGGCATGGCTGTGATTGGCCAGAGCACCATGTGACCCAGCCTCTATTTAAGCTGGAGTCACATAGCGCCGCCCGTCACTCTGCTCTGATTAGCGTAGGGAGAGGTTGCGGCTGCGACAGTAGGGCGAGATTAGGCAGATTAACTCCTCCAAAGGACTTGATTAACTGATCGATCTGCAGCTGTGGATCATTGAGCTGCTGATCCTCAATTGCTCACTGTTTTTAGGCTGCCCAGACCGTTTGTCAGTCACATTTTTCTGGGGTGATCGGCGGCCATTTTGTGTCTTGTGGTGCGCCAGCACAAGCTGCGACCAAGTGCATTTAACCCTCAATGGTGTGGTTGTTTTTTGGCTAAAGCCTACATCAGGGTGAAGCTGTCACACCAAGTGCATTTAACCAGCAATAGTCTGTTCATTTTTTGGCCATATACAAAATCAGGGGCAAGCTGCGCCTGTCACCAAGTGCATTTAACCCTCAATGGTGTGGTTGTTTTTTGGCTAAAGCCTACATCAGGGTGAAGCTGTCACACCAAGTGCATTTAACCAGCAATAGTCTGTTCATTTTTTGGCCATATACAAAATCAGGGGCAAGCTGCGCCTGTCACCAAGTGCATTTAACCCTCAATGGTGTGGTTGTTTTTTGGCTAAAGCCTACATCAGGGTGAAGCTGTCACACCAAGTGCATTTAACCAGCAATAGTCTGTTCATTTTTTGGCCATATACAAAATCAGGGGCAAGCTGCGCCTGTCACCAAGTGCATTTAACCCTCAATGGTGTGGTTGTTTTTTGGCTAAAGCCTACATCAGGGTGAAGCTGTCACACCAAGTGCATTTAACCAGCAATAGTCTGTTCATTTTTTGGCCATATACAAAATCAGGGGCAAGCTGCGCCTGTCACCAAGTGCATTTAACCCTCAATGGTGTGGTTGTTTTCTGGCTAAAGCCTACATCAGGGTGAAGCTGTCACACCAAGTGCATTTAACCAGCAATAGTCTGTTTATTTTTTGGCCATATACTACATCAGGGGCAAGCTGCGCCCGTCACCAAGTGCATTTAACCCTCAGTAGTGTGGTTGGTCAAGCTGTGACACCAAGTGCATTTAACCAGCAATAGTCTGTTCATTTTTTGGCCATATACTACATCAGGGGCAAGCTGCGCCCGTCACCAAGTGCATTTAACCAGCAATAGTGTGGTTATTTTTTGGCCATATCCCAGTCTAATTCTGTCACTAAATCCATACCGGTCACCCAGCGCCTAAATACTAGGCCTCAAATTTATATCCCGCTAAATCTCTCGTTACCGCTGTCCTGTTGTAGCTGGGAAAGTTATTTAGTGTCCGTCAAAGCACATTTTTTGTTCTGGGTTGAAGTACAATTCCCAATTTAGCAATTTCATAATTTAGTGGTTTCTGCTATATCAGAGCTATTTGAAATCTATCCCTAAAAGGGTATATAATATTCAAGGTGCACATTGGGTCATTCAGAATAACTTCACACACACCCGCTACTGTGTATTTTCAAGTCTAATTCTGTCACTAAACCCATACCTGTCACCCAGCGCCTAAATACTAGGCCTCAAATTTATATCCTGCTAAATCTCTCGTTACCGCTGTACTGTTGTTGCTTGGAAAGATATTTAGTGTCCGTCAAAGCACATTTTTTGTTCTGGGTTGAAGTACAATTCCCAATTTAGCAATTTCATAATTTAGTGGTTTCTGCTATATCAGAGCTATTTGAAATCTATCCCTAAAAGGGTATATAATATTCAAGGTGCACATTGGGTCATTCAGAATAACTTCACACACACCCGCTACTGTGTATTTCCAAGTCTAATTCTGTCACTAAACCCATACCTGTCACCCAGCGCCTAAATACTAGGCCTCAAATTTATATCCCGCTAAATCTCTCGTTACCGCTGTCCTGTTGTAGCTGGGAAAGTTATTTAGTGTCCGTCAAAGCACATTTTTTGTTCTGGGTTGAAGTACAATTCCCAATTTAGCAATTTCATAATTTAGTGGTTTCTGCTATATCAGAGCTATTTGAAATCTATCCCTAAAAGGGTATATAATATTCAAGGTGCACATTGGGTCATTCAGAATAACTTCACACACACCCGCTACTGTGTATTTCCAAGTCTAATTCTGTCACTAAACCCATACCTGTCACCCAGCGCCTAAATACTAGGCCTCAAATTTATATCCTGCTAAATCTCTCGTTACCGCTGTACTGTTGTTGCTTGGAAAGATATTTAGTGTCCGTCAAAGCACATTTTTTGTTCTGGGTTGAAGTACAATTCCCAATTTAGCAATTTCATAATTTAGTGGTTTCTGCTATATCAGAGCTATTTGAAATCTATCCCTAAAAGGGTATATAATATTCAAGGTGCACATTGGGTCATTCAGAATAACTTCACACACACCCGCTACTGTGTATTTCCAAGTCTAATTCTGTCACTAAACCCATACCTGTCACCCAGCGCCTAAATACTAGGCCTCAAATTTATATCCTGCTAAATCTCTCGTTACCGCTGTACTGTTGTTGCTTGGAAAGATATTTAGTGTCCGTCAAAGCACATTTTTTGTTCTGGGTTGAAGTACAATTCCCAATTTAGCAATTTCATAATTTAGTGGTTTCTGCTATATCAGAGCTATTTGAAATCTATCCCTAAAAGGGTATATAATATTCAAGGTGCACATTGGGTCATTCAGAATAACTTCACACACACCCGCTACTGTGTATTTCCAAGTCTAATTCTGGCACTAAACCCATACCTGTCACCCAGCGCCTAAATACTAGGCCTCAAATTTATATCCCGCTAAATCTGTCCTTAGTGCTGTAGCTGGGCGAGTTATTTAGTGTCCGTTCAAGCACATTTCTTGTTCTGGGTTGAAATACAATTCCCAATTTAGCAATTTCATAATTTAGTGGTTTCTGCTATATCAGAGCTATTTGAAATCTATCCCTAAAAGGGTAGATCATATTGAAGGTGCGCATAGGGTCATTCAGAATAACTTCACACACACCCGCTACTGTGTATTTCCAAGTCTAATTCTGTCACTAAACCCATACCGGTCACCCAGCGCCTAAATACTAGGCCTCAAATTTATATCCCGCTAAATCTCTCGTTACCGCTGTCCTGTTGTAGCTGGGAAAGTTATTTAGTGTCCGTCAAAGCACATTTTTTGTTCTGGGTTGAAGTACAATTCCCAATTTAGCAATTTCATAATTTAGTGGTTTCTGCTATATGAGAGCTATTTGAAATCTATCCCTAAAAGGGTATATAATATTCAAGGTGCACATTGGGTCATTCAGAATAACTTCACACACACCCGCTACTGTGTATTTCCAAGTCTAATTCTGTCACTAAACCCATACCTGTCACCCAGCGCCTAAATACTAGGCCTCAAATTTATATCCTGCTAAATCTCTCGTTACCGCTGTACTGTTGTTGCTTGGAAAGATATTTAGTGTCCGTCAAAGCACATTTTTTGTTCTGGGTTGAAGTACAATTCCCAATTTAGCAATTTCATAATTTAGTGGTTTCTGCTATATCAGAGCTATTTGAAATCTATCCCTAAAAGGGTATATAATATTCAAGGTGCACATTGGGTCATTCAGAATAACTTCACACACACCCGCTACTGTGTATTTCCAAGTCTAATTCTGTCACTAAACCCATACCTGTCACCCAGCGCCTAAATACTAGGCCTCAAATTTATATCCTGCTAAATCTCTCGTTACCGCTGTCCTGTTGTAGCTGGGAAAGTTATTTAGTGTCCGTCAAAGCACATTTTTTCTTCTGGGTTGAAATACAATTCCCAATTTAGCAATTTCATAATTTAGTGGTTTCTGCTATATCAGAGCTATTTGAAATCTATCCCTAAAAGGGTATATAATATTCAAGGTGCACATTGGGTCATTCAGAATAACTTCACACACACCCGCTACTGTGTATTTCCAAGTCTAATTCTGTCACTAAACCCATACCTGTCACCCAGCGCCTAAATACTAGGCCTCAAATTTATATCCTGCTAAATCTCTCGTTACCGCTGTACTGTTGTTGCTGGGAAAGATATTTAGTGTCCGTCAAAGCACATTTTTTGTTCTGGGTTGAAGTACAATTCCCAATTTAGCAATTTCATAATTTAGTGGTTTCTGCTATATCAGAGCTATTTGAAATCTATCCCTAAAAGGGTATATAATATTCAAGGTGCACATTGGGTCATTCAGAATAACTTCACACACACCCGCTACTGTGTATTTCCAAGTCTAATTCTGTCACTAAACCCATACCTGTCACCCAGCGCCTAAATACTAGGCCTCAAATTTATATCCTGCTAAATCTCTCGTTACCGCTGTACTGTTGTTGCTTGGAAAGATATTTAGTGTCCGTCAAAGCACATTTTTTGTTCTGGGTTGAAGTACAATTCCCAATTTAGCAATTTCATAATTTAGTGGTTTCTGCTATATCAGAGCTATTTGAAATCTATCCCTAAAAGGGTAGATCATATTGAAGGTGCACATAGGGTCATTCAGAATAACTTCACACACACCCGCTACTGTGTATTTCCAAGTCTAATTCTGTCACTAAACCCATACCTGTCACCCAGCGCCTAAATACTAGGCCTCAAATTTATATCCCTGCTAAATCTCTCGTTACCGCTGTCCTGTTGTAGCTGGGAAAGTTATTTAGTGTCCGTCAAAGCACATTTTTTGTTCTGGGTTGAAGTACAATTCCCAATTTAGCAATTTCATAATTTAGTGGTTTCTGCTATATCAGAGCTATTTGAAATCTATCCCTAAAAGGGTATATAATATTCAAGGTGCACATTGGGTCATTCAGAATAACTTCACACACACCCGCTACTGTGTATTTCCAAGTCTAATTCTGGCACTAAACCCATACCTGTCACCCAGCGCCTAAATACTAGGCCTCAAATTTATATCCCGCTAAATCTGTCCTTAGTGCTGTAGCTGGGCGAGTTATTTAGTGTCCGTTCAAGCACATTTCTTGTTCTGGGTTGAAATACAATTCCCAATTTAGCAATTTCATAATTTAGTGGTTTCTGCTATATCAGAGCTATTTGAAATCTATCCCTAAAAGGGTATATAATATTCAAGGTGCACATAGGGTCATTCAGAATAACTTCACACACCCGCTACTGTGCATTTCCAAATCTAATTCTGTCACTAAACCCATACCTGTCACCCAGCGCCTAAATACTAGGCCTCAAATTTATATCCCGCTAAATCTCTCGTTACCGCTGTCCTGTTGTGGCTGGGAAAGTTATTTAGTGTCCGTCAAAGCACATTTTTTGTTCTGGGTTGAAATACAATTCCCAATTTAGCAATTTCATAATTTAGTCGTTTCTGCTATATCAGAGCTATTTGAAATCTATCCCTAAAAGGGTAGATCATATTGAAGGTGCACATAGGGTCATTCAGAATAACTTCACACACACGCTTCTGTGCATTTCCAAGTCTAATTCTGTCACTAAATCCATACCGGTCACCCAGCGCCTAAATACTAGGCCTCAAATTTATATCCCGCTGAATTTGAATACAATACATTGGGCCAAATAATATATTTGTTGTTGTGGTGAACCATAACAATGAGAAAAACATCTAGTAAGGGACGCGGACGTGGACATGGTCGTGGTGGTGTTAGTGGACCCTCTGGTGCTGGGAGAGGACGTGGCCGTTCTGCCACATCCACACGTCCTAGTGTACCAACTACCTCAGGTCCCAGTAGCCGCCAGAATTTACAGCGATATATGGTGGGGCCCAATGCCGTTCTAAGGATGGTAAGGCCTGAGCAGGTACAGGCATTAGTCAATTGGGTGGCCGACAGTGGATCCAGCACGTTCACATTATCTCCCACCCAGTCTTCTGCAGAAAGCGCACAGATGGCGCCTGAAAACCAACCCCATCAGTCTGTCACATCACCCCCATGCATACCAGGGAAACTGTCTCAGCCTCAAGTTATGCAGCAGTCTCTTATGCTGTTTGAAGACTCCGCTGGCAGGGTTTCCCAAGGGCATCCACCTAGCCCTTCCCCAGCGGTGAAAGACATAGAATGCACTGACGCACAACCACTTATGTTTCCTGATGATGAGGACATGGGAATACCACCTCAGCATGTCTCTGATGATGACGAAACACAGGTGCCAACTGCTGCGTCTTTCTGCAGTGTGCAGACTGAACAGGAGGTCAGGGATCAAGACTGGGTGGAAGACGATGCAGGGGACGATGAGGTCCTAGACCCCACATGGAATGAAGGTCGTGCCACTGACTTTCACAGTTCGGAGGAAGAGGCAGTGGTGAGACCGAGCCAACAGCGTAGCAAAAGAGGGAGCAGTGGGCAAAAGCAGAACACCCGCCGCCAAGAGACTCCGCCTGCTACTGACCGCCGCCATCTGGGACCGAGCACCCCAAAGGCAGCTTCAAGGAGTTCCCTGGCATGGCACTTCTTCAAACAATGTGCTGACGACAAGACCCGAGTGGTTTGCACGCTGTGCCATCAGAGCCTGAAGCGAGGCATTAACGTTCTGAACCTGAGCACAACCTGCATGACCAGGCACCTGCATGCAAAGCATGAACTGCAGTGGAGTAAACACCTTAAAACCAAGGAAGTCACTCAGGCTCCCCCTGCTACCTCTTCTGCTGCTGCCGCCTCGGCCTATTCTGCTGCTGCCGCCTCGGCCTCTTCCTCCGCCTCTGGAGGAACGTTGGCACCTGCCGCCCAGCAAACAGGGGATGTACCACCAACACCACCACCACCACCTCCGTCACCAAGCGTCTCAACCATGTCACACGCCAGCGTTCAGCTCTCCATCTCACAAACATTTGATAGAAAGCGTAAATTCCCACCTAGCCACCCTCGATCCCTGGCCCTGAATGCCAGCATTTCTAAACTACTGGCCTATGAAATGCTGTCATTTAGGCTGGTGGACACAGACAGCTTCAAACAGCTCATGTCGCTTGCTGTCCCACAGTATGTTGTTCCCAGCCGCCACTACTTCTCCAAGAGAGCCGTGCCTTCCCTGCACAACCAAGTATCCGATAAAATCAAGTGTGCACTGCGCAACGCCATCTGTGGCAAGGTCCACCTAACCACAGATACGTGGACCAGTAAGCACGGCCAGGGACGCTATATCTCCCTAACTGCACACTGGGTAAATGTAGTGGCAGCTGGGCCCCAGGCGGAGAGCTGTTTGGCGCACGTCCTTCCGCCGCCAAGGATCGCAGGGCAACATTCTTTGCCTCCTGTTGCCACCTCCTCCTTCTCGGCTTCCTCCTCCTCTTCTTCCACATGCTCATCCAGTCAGCCACACACCTTCACCACCAACTTCAGCACAGCCCGGGGTAAACGTCAGCAGGCCATTCTGAAACTCATATGTTTGGGGGACAGGCCCCACACCGCACAGGAGTTGTGGCGGGGTATTGAACAACAGACCGACGAGTGGTTGCTGCCGGTGAGCCTCAAGCCCGGCCTGGTGGTGTGTGATAATGGGCGAAATCTCGTTGCAGCTCTGGGACTAGCCAATTTGACGCACATCCCTTGCTTGGCGCATGTGCTGAATTTGGTGGTGCAGAAGTTCATTCACAACTACCCCGACATGTCAGAGCTGCTGCATAAAGTGCGGGCCGTCTGTTCGCGCTTCCGGCGTTCACATCCTGCTGCTGCTCGCCTGTCTGCGCTACAGCGTAACTTCGGCCTTCCCGCTCACCGCCTCATATGCGACGTGCCCACCAGGTGGAACTCCACCTTGCACATGCTGGACAGACTGTGCGAGCAGCAGCAGGCCATAGTGGAGTTTCAGCTGCAGCACGCACGGGTCAGTCGCACTACAGAACAGCACCACTTCACCACCAATGACTGGGCCTCCATGCGAGACCTGTGTGCCCTGTTGCGCTGTTTCGAGTACTCCACCAACATGGCCAGTGGCGATGACACCGTTATCAGCGTTACAATACCACTTCTATGTCTCCTTGAGAAAACACTTAGGGCGATGATGGAAGAGGAGGTGGCCCAGGAGGAGGAGGAGGAGGAGGAGGAAGAGGGGTCATTTTTAGCACTTTCAGGCCAGTCTCTTCGAAGTGACTCAGAGGGAGGTTTTTGGCAACAGCAGAGGCCAGGTACAAATGTGGCCAGCCAGGGCCCACTACTGGAGGACGAGGAGGACGAGGATGAGGAGGAGGTGGAGGAGGATGAGGATGAAGCATGGTCACAGCGGGGTGGCACCCAACGCAGCTCGGGTCCATCACTGGTGCGTGGCTGGGGGGAAAGGCAGGACGATGACGATACGCCTCCCACAGAGGACAGCTTGTCCTTAACCCTGGGCAGCCTGGCACACATGAGCGACTACATGCTGCAGTGCCTGCGCAACGACAGCAGAGTTGCCCACATTTTAACCTGTGCGGACTACTGGGTTGCCACCCTGCTGGATCCACGCTACAAAGACAATGTGCCCACCTTACTTCCTGCACTGGAGCGTGATAGGAAGATGCGCGAGTACAAGCGCACGTTGGTAGACGCGCTACTGAGAGCATTCCCAAATGTCACAGGGGAACAAGTGGAAGCCCAAGGCCAAGGCAGAGGAGGAGCAAGAGGTCGCCAAGGCAGCTGTGTCACGGCCAGCTCCTCTGAGGGCAGGGTTAGCATGGCAGAGATGTGGAAAACTTTTGTCAACACGCCACAGCTAACTGCACCACCACCTGATACGCAACGTGTTAGCAGGAGGCAACATTTCACTAACATGGTGGAACAGTACGTGTGCACACCCCTCCACGTACTGACTGATGGTTCGGCCCCATTCAACTTCTGGGTCTCTAAATTGTCCACGTGGCCAGAGCTAGCCTTTTATGCCTTGGAGGTGCTGGCCTGCCCGGCAGCCAGCGTTTTGTCTGAACGTGTATTCAGCACGGCAGGGGGCGTCATTACAGACAAACGCAGCCGCCTGTCTACAGCCAATGTGGACAAGCTGACGTTCATAAAAATGAACCAGGCATGGATCCCACAGGACCTGTCCGTCCCTTGTCCAGATTAGACATTAACTACCTCCCCATAACCATATATTATTGGACTCCAGGGCACTTCCTCATTCAATCCTATTTTTATTTTCATTTTACCATTATATTGCGAGGCTACCCAAAGTTGAATGAACCTCTCCTCTGCCTGTGTGCTAGGCCTAAATATATGCCAATGGACTGTTGCAGTGGTGGCTGACATGAAGCCTGATTCTCTGCTATGACATGCAGACTAATTCTCTGCTGACATGAAGCCAGATTGTCTGTTACGGGACCTCTCTCCTCTGCCTGGGTGCTGGGCCTAAATTTATGACAATGGACTGTTGCAGTGGTGGCTGACGTGAAGCCTGAGTCTCTGCTATGACATGCAGACTGATTCTCTGCTGACATGAAGCCAGATTGTCTGTTACGGGACCTCTCTGCTCTGCCTGTGTGCTAGGCCTAAATATATGCCAATGGACTGTTGCAGTGGTGGGTGACGTGAAGCCTCATTCTCTGCTATGACATGCAGACTGATTCTCTGCTGACATGAAGACAGATTGTCTGTTACGGGACCTCTCTGCTCTGCCTGTGTGCTAGGCCTAAATATATGCCAATGGACTGTTGCAGTGGTGGGTGACGTGAAGCCTCATTCTCTGCTATGACATGCAGACTGATTCTCTGCTGTCATGAAGCCAGATTGTCTGTTACGGGACCTCTCTGCTCTGCCTGTGTGCTAGGCCTAAATATATGCCAATGGACTGTTGCAGTGGTGGGTGACGTGAAGCCTCATTCTCTGCTATGACATGCAGACTGATTCTCTGCTGACATGAAGCCAGATTGTCTGTTACGGGACCTCTCTCCTCTGCCTGTGTGCTAGGCCTAAATATATGCCAATGGACTGTTGCAGTGGTGGCTGACGTGAAGCCTCATTCTCTGCTATGACATGCAGACTAATTCTCTGCTGACATGAAGCCAGATTGTCTGTTACGGGACCTCTCTCCTCTGCCTGGGTGCTGGGCCTAAATTTATGACAATGGACTGTTGCAGTGGTGGCTGACGTGAAGCCTGATTCTCTGCTATGACATGCAGACTGATTCTCTGCTGACATGAAGCCAGATCCTCTGTTACGGGACCTCTCTCCTCTGCCTGGGTGCTGGGCCTAAATTTATGACAATGGACTGTTGCAGTGGTGGCTGATGTGAAGCCTGATTCTCTGCTATGACATGCAGACTGATTCTCTGCTGTCATGAAGCCAGATTGTCTGTTACGGGACCTCTCTGCTCTGCCTGTGTGCTAGGCCTAAATATCTGAGAATGGACTGTTCCAGTGGTGGGTGACGGGAAGCCAGATTCTCTGCTATGACATGCAGACTGATTCTCTGCTGACATGAAGACAGATTCTCTGTTACAGGACCTCTCTCCTCTGCCTGGGTGCCGGGGCCTAAATATCTGAGAATGGACTGTTCCAGTGGTGGGTGACGGGAAGCCAGATTCTCTGCTATGGAACCTCTCTCCAATTGATTTTGGTTAATTTTTATTTATTTAATTTTTATTTTAATTCATTTCCCTATCCACATTTGTTTGCAGGGGATTTACCTACATGTTGCTGCCTTTTGCAGCCCTCTAGCTCTTTCCTGGGCTGTTTTACAGCCTTTTTAGTGCCGAAAAGTTCGGGTCCCCATTGACTTCAATGGGGTTCGGGTTCGGGACGAAGTTCGGATCGGGTTCGGATCCCGAACCCGAACATTTCCGGGATGTTCGGCCGAACTTCTCGAACCCGAACATCCAGGTGTTCGCTCAACTCTACTAGTAAACCATTTCCCAGTCTGGAAAGACCCCAGAGCTGTCAAGTTTGGACTCTCCTGGTTCCTCTGGGTGAGAGGTGCATTTTGAGGGTTTATTTTTGTGTTATCATTCCATATAGCCCCAATATGCTTTTTGGGGTTCTCAGAGCAGGGTTCACATGTCTCTCCTATGCGCTCCTCCCTCCCAGCTATCTCTGCTTCTGATGTGTAAATTGAGCAGGCTGCAAGGAAGGGCCAACTAGCGTGTGTTTAATTTTCATGTTTCCAAGATGGGCAGGAGATGTATGGGCTGGGGTTTGTTATTAGAAGTTGTCCGAGGCGTGACGTGATCTCAGCAGGGGGTGATTAGAGTCTGTGGTCTCCAAAGGGCTACAGGAACAACCATATATGGACGTCCTGTTCCCTGATTAGATGTGGCCCTCATTAGATGTGGTTCATTTTTTCTAAACTGACAGTCATTTTTTAAATAAGATCCGGGTGGGGACGTGACATCGCGTCACACCTTATCCCTTAATTTCCAAAATGGGGTCACATTTCATTTTGGGAGTTTCTACAGTAAGGGTGCATCAGGTGGGCTTTAAATGGGACATGGCATCTAAAAAACAGTTCAGCAAAATCTGCCTTCCAAAAACAATGTGGAGCTCCTTTTCTTCTGTGCCCTGCTGTGAGCCCTTACATCAGTTTATGACCATATGAAGGGTGTTTCTGTAACCCCAAGAATCAGGGTAATATTATATTGAGTTTTGTTTGGCTGTTAACCCTCAATGTGTTAAAGAAAAACATGTATTAAAATGGAAAATCTGCCAAAAAAGTGAAATTTAGAAATGTAATCTCCATTTTCCTTTAATTCTTGTGGAACACCTCTCAGTTTTGAGTAACTTGAGGGGTGTAGTTTCTCAAATAGGGTCATTTATGGGGGGTTTTCACTAGAAACATAGAATGTGTCGGCAGATAAGAACCATTTGGCCCATCTAGTCTGCCCAATATATCTGAATCCTATGAATAGTCCCTGGCCCTATCTTATATGAAGGATGGCCTTATGCCTATCCCATGCATGCTTAAAGTCCTTCACTGTATTTGCAGCTACCACTTCTGCAGGAAGGCTATTCCATGCATCCACTACTCTCTCAGTAAAGTAATACTCCCTTATATCACTTTTAAATCTTTGCCCCTCTAATTTAAAAATGTGTCCTCTTGTTGTAGTTTTTCTTCTTTTAAATATGCTCTCCTCCTTTACCAAGTTGATTCCCTTTATGTAGTTTAAAGTTTCTATCATATCCCCTCGGTCTCTTCTTTCTTCCAAGCTATACATATTAAGGTCCTTTAACCTTTCCTGGTAAGTTTTATCCTGCAATCCATGGACTAGTTTAGTAGCTCTTCTCTGAACTCTCTCTAGAGTATCTATATCCTTCTGGAGATATGGCCTCCAGTACTGCGCACAATACTCCAAGTGAGGTCTCACCAGTGTTCTGTACAGCGGCATAAGCACTTCACTCTTTCTACTGCTTATACCTCTCCCTATACATCCAAGCATTCTGCTGGCATTTCGTGCTGCTCTATTACATTGTCTTCCCACCTTTAAGTCTTCTGAAATAATTACTCCTAAATCCCTTTCCTCAGATACCGATTTCAGGACTAGGTCGGCCCCACAAAGTACCTTCAGACCTGAACTGGTTCTTAAAAAGTGGGTTTTGGAAATTTTCTTAAAAATTGCTTCTAAACTTCTAAGCCTTCTAACGTCCTAAAAAAATAAAATTACATTTACAAAATGATGCCAACATAAAGTAGACATATGGGGAATATTAAGTAATAAATATTTTATGGTGTATCACTTTCTGTTTTAAAAGCAGAGAAATTGAAATTTTGAAAATTGCTAATTTTTCTGAATTTTTGGTAAATTTGAAGTACAATGTGCCACGAGAAATAAAATCTCAGATTGGCTTGGATAAATAAAAGTGTTCCAAAGCTTTTACCACATAAAGTGACGCATGTCCGATTTGTAAATTTTGACCTGGACACTGGGGCATCAATGACCCTTGGTCATGAAAGGGTTAAAATAAATAATGATAAAAATTACCCTTAGTAGTAGGATAAAATTTAGTATAAAAAACAAACATAGAATCAACATAAAATAAAGAACACACACATGTATCCAAATGTATCAGCAGAGAGGTCCTCTTATCTTATTGCACCTAATCAATGGATATAAGGATTATGTGCTCAGTAAATCGATTGGTAAAATCCACTCAATTGGTGATATCCACTGTATCCTTTGTGCAGTCCCATGCAATTCATCTATTATTCAAATATGCCGGATAGTATTGCACGGTAAGCCCATATGGTAATAACAGGTCAAAAAAGGTACCAGTGTAATATGGCAGATGAAAGGTACCAGTAATGCCAGGGGGGTTCTTATTGACAAGGATCAAAACAGTGACACAGCGGCTCGCGCCCGTGCTCTGATGACCAAACAGCTCACTATAGAGCCATGTGCGACACTATCATACACAGGGCTGAGAGCAGATCAAATCTGTGAAGACTCCAGGAAAGGTAACAGCGGCCAGCGTATCTGTACATGGTGGGATGCTACCAGAGACACTGGTCTGCTTAAGCCGACTTATTACTTCCTACACAGGGGAAACTGACAAGTATATATGTGGCATTAAAACTACATCTATCTAACAGTGTCAATACTGGTACCTTTCATCTGCCATATTACACTGGTACCTTTCATCTGCCATATTACACTGGTACCTTTTTTGACCCGTTATTACCATATGGGCTTACCGTGCAATACTATCCGGCATATTTGAATAAGAGATGAATTGCATGGGACTGCACAAATGATACAGTGGATATCACCAATTGAGTGGATTTTACCAATCAATTTACTGAGCACATAATCCTTATATCCATTGATTAGGTGCAATTAGATAAGAGGACCTCTCTGCTGATACATTTGGATACATGTGTGTGTTATTTATTTTATGTTGATTCTATGTTTGCTTTTTATACTAGATTTTATCCTACTACTAAGGGTAATTTCTTATCTTTATTTTAATAAACCAGCTCTTATTTTAATTGCGCCATGCGTGATCTCAGATATAGTGTGACGGTTTTTACTTCCTTTTGACTGTATCCTTTTTGCCGACTGGGTGTGTCAGACTAAACCTTGAGCACCTTCTTTTTCATACCAATTGATAGGCGAGCCACCATATTTTCCGCTACATGCATTGGTATCATGTATATATGTAAGGTTTTCAGCAACTTTCTGTTAATGAGCGTCTATTCTTGTCCTCTCATAGCCAGTATGAGCAGGTACTGTCTATCTGGACAAAGGACCATTAGGATATCAAAAGGCAGCAAATAGTTAACCGGAAATTGCTAGAAAACCATAAGCAACAACTAGTGTTGAGTGACGTGAACTTCAGATCATAGATCCAAAGTCGCTTCATTCAAGACTTCATTTGAATTCTCTATACCGCATTTGAAATTTGTTCGTTGAATGGCTTCGGATTTCAATTAATCAACTTGAAAGCCATTTTGAAGCTCGGATCTGAAGTCTGCTTTAGTACCGACTAGTACTTGGGTACTGAAGCTGAGTTCGGATACAGGTTTTAAAGTTGTTTCCCAGTTTATAAATCAAATACCTCACAAGACTTTGCGAATAACGGACTTCACCTCATCGGAGGCTGTATATTTTCATGCTGTGCGGAGACAGATCTCCATACTGCATTCATCCAAAGTTATGAACGAAGCGACTTCAGATCTAGGATCTGAAGCTTTCTTCGCTCATCACTAGTGGGCACATATCATGAGACACTGTAGGGGGGACAGAACATGAAGCCGTAAAGGGGGACACAGAATTAGGTACTATATAAAAAGGGGCACAGAGTAAGAGGAGCTAAATAAAGGAGTCCAGGTCCTAGCACCATATACAGGGACACAAGGCTTTACATCCAGGCTGTGTGGCGCTATATAAGGGGATACTAGCATTAAGAGCACTGTGTGTATGGTGCTTTATTTTCAGGGGCATAGTATGAGACATGACTGTATTTAGAGGAACAGTGTTTGCCGCTATTATATTGAGTTTTGGTCGGGAGAAGCCATTATGGTGTCTGAACCAGATGAAAAGAAAAGGGAAGGGAATAAATCCAGATGAAACATCACCTGTAAGTCACTGAATGCAAATGTTTATTCTGTCACTGACTGTGTCTGATCAGTGCTGTAATCACTTGCATAGATGGGCAACGAAACTTCTGTGAAAATGCAACTCCCAGCATAACTTTACATCTGTTCAGGCCATAGTGGGACCTTTAGTATCAAAAGGTCAAATACTTACATGTCAAGGACAAACCTGACTATTAAATATCTGTATTGTACATATGCTCAGTATTGGCTCTGGTGCTGTAAGTAGGTAAAGAGCTTGGTTGTTTGCTATATTTATGTACCGTGCTTGGTGCTGTATTTATGTGCCGTGCTTGGTGCTGTATTTATGTACCGTGCTTGGATCTGGTTCTGTATTTATGTGCTGTGCTTGGATGTGGTTCTGTATTTATGTGCTGTGCTTGGATCTGGTGCTGTATTTATGTGCTGTGCTTGGATATGGTGCTGTATTTATGTGCCATGCTTGGATCTGGTTCTGTATTTATGTGCTGTGCTTGGATATGGTTCTGTATTTATGTGCCATGCTTGGATCTGGTGCTGTGCTTATTTACTGTGTTTTGTTCTGGTGCTATATTTATATACCGTGCTTGGATCTTGTGCTGTATTTCTGTAATGAGCTCCACTACTACTGTGCATGCATGGCATCCTCTCCAATCCCTGCTATAGAACTTCTGAAAAGTGATCAGAGTTGTGGTTGCGCATGTTTGCAGAGGTATGTATGTTGTGGAGGGGGGTTGAAGGGAATAAAAATACTTCTAGCACCCTGTGCCATGAAACCTAATGCAGACCCTGACTGAAAGCTAAAGGACCTTTGATGATGTCATAGGTGAGAGGGGCCAGAACCAGGAAGAGAATACCGAGGTGTAAGTGTAGAGAAATTTCTACGACTCTGGGTCTGTTAATCAGGCAGAAACAATGTGTTTGTCCACACATTTATTAGTTTGGACTATACTGGTTCATATTTGTTTCAATAAAGAAAAATTTGTTTTAGAATATTGCTGAAATTCCTATACTTTTCTGTAGGGAAATGTAATCTTTTAATAAAGATAAGTGTGTGATATGTGATGTGTGTATGTAGCAAAGCTGTGTTTGTTAGAGGTGTCTTTAGCGGTGCTATGTGTATATATATTAGCTATGTAGCAGAGCTATATGTGTCATGGGGTGTATGTAGCTGTGCTGTGTATATGTCAGCTGTGGATTCCACCATTGTATATAAAAGTAGGTCATTGGGGCAACATACAAAGGCACCTCCATGTTGGTTTGTCCTGGGCATTTTGTGTATTGGAAATAGCTGATGCCTTTGTATTATAACTATTATTCCTAATTCCACTAAGTACTTTTCGTGATCATGGACATTTATATATAGAGATTGCAGTCATTGTCCTGGAACATCAACTCTGCCCTGAAGTGGATGCATTTTCTATTACAGTTACCGTCCTGGGACGGGCTATCTACTTGTATACTATATTATAGTCACATGCTGCAATACTGTAAATTATATTCAAGTGATATGATACTGTGATATTGTACTATAATCCATAGTGTTACATGGCTGCACTGTTACATAATACAAAATGCATAGAGTAGGTTTGGTTTGGTAGACGAGACATGCCCACATCTAAATTATTTAGGAAAGCTGCCACACAGAGCTAACCGCCTATCTTTTGCCATTGGTGTTATAGAGGAGGATCATCTGGTGTAATGAGAGGGCGAAGGATCACCAGGGAAGAGCGCTGGGTGATCTGTGGAGCAGGGCAAGATATCCAGAGCAAGCTGCATTCTAGAAAAAAATACCATGAACTCAAAAATCACAGCGAAAAGCAGGGTAAGCATCACAAAAAATCCTTTTTTATTATCTTGTAGCAAAATGTTTTTCAAGACTGCTTTTTGCTATGTAATGTCAAAAAAACACCACAATTAATATATAAAAACACTATGGATGAAACTACCTTAAGGATCGGTTCACAGATAGATTGTTAAATGGCATTTTTGTGAACTTCAGCAGTTTTAATTACATTTTTGAACTAGTAATTTTTGCTACTGTTTAAGCAGTAAAAACATCAGCTGAAAGACTTTAGAAATAATCTAGAACTAGGCCATCTTCTGGTCACGTGTCCTGTATTTGTGGACGTTGTGGAGAAGGAGGTGAAAGAAACCAATAAAAATCCTCCTTTAGATATTTCCACTTTGGCTAACCCTATAATAAAAAAAATATTGATTACCCCCATAAATTATTTGATAATTCGAAAGATTTGTTTTACTATTAAAACATTTCCCACATTCTGTTCATCAATATGACTTATCTCCTGTGTGAATTCTCTGATGTCTATTAAGACTTGATTTCTTAGCAAAACACTTTTCACATTAAGGACATGAATATGACTTCTCCCCTATGTGAATTCTCTGATGTCTATCAAGATGTGGTTTATGATTAAAACATTTCTCACATTCAGGACATGAAAATGGCTTATCACCAGTGTGAGTTCTCAGATGTCTATCAAGATGTGATTTCCAATTAAAACATTTCTCACATTCAGGACAGGAAAAGGGCTTCTCTCCTGTGTGAATTCTCAGATGGTTAATAAGATTTGATTTTTTAGTAAAACACTTCTCACATTCGAGACATGCGTATGGCTTCTCTCCTGTGTGATTTCTCTGATGTATATCAAGATGTGATTTCCAATTAAAACATTTCTGACATTCAGGACATGAAAATGGCTTCTCCGCTGTGTGGATTATGAGATGTTGAACAAGACATGATTTTTTAGCAAAAGTTTTTTCAAATTTTGAACAATTTGTCTTGTCTTCTGTGTGAGTTTTTAGATGTATAGCAAGATGTGGTTTCTGATTAAAACATTTCTCACATTCAGGACATGAAAATGGCTTCTCTCCTGTGTGAATTCTCTGATGTATATCAAGTTGAGATTTCCAATTAAAACACTTCTCACATTCAGGACATGGAAATGCCTTCTCACCTGTGTGAATTCTCTGATGTCTAATAAGATTAGATTTTTTAGTAAAACACTTCTCACATTCAGGACATGAATATGGCTTCTCTCCTGTGTGAGTTCTCTGATGTATATTAAGTTGTGATGTCCAATTAAAACATTTCTCACATTCAGGACATGAAAATGGCTTATCACCAGTGTGAGTTCTCAGATGTATATCAAGTTGTGATTTCCGATTAAAACTTTTTCCACATTCAGGACATAAAAATGGTTTCTCTCCTATGTGTGTTTTCTGATGTTCCTCAAGATATGGTTTCCCACATTGAGCAGACATTTCACCTAGTCTATGTCCAGTGCAATTATTGATAATCTGTGCTTGATTATCTTCTACTTTATAAGAGGGAGGTAAAATTAGATGTCTATGGAAGCCTCTCACCCAGTCTTCACCTAGAAAAAGATTTAAAGATGAGATGTTTTCTTTTCATTTTAAATCAAAGTGTAAAGGTATAAGAAATATCTCATTAACATGAAGTCAACCGTCTTTCAAAGTTAAAAACGCTAGTCATCATTTAAAAAATAGGTAAAATCACTGATTAAAGGAAGATTGATACCAGATTTTATTGACCACATTAGGGTACTTTCACACTTGTGGCAGGACGGATCCGATAGTGAACAGCCTATGTCGGATCCGTCCTGCGGCTATTTCGCCGAGCCACCGGACTGCCGCTCTGTCCCCATTGACTATAATGGGGACGGGGCGGAGCTTCGGCGCAGCACGGCGGTGCAAGGCGAAAGCCGCCGGACTAAAAAGTCGGACATGCAGTAATTTTTAGTCCGGCGGATTTCGCCGTGCACCGCCGTGCTGCGCCGGAGCTGCGCCCCCGTCCCCATTATAGTCAATGGGGACGGAGCAGCGGTCCGGTGGCACGTTGAAATAGCTGCAGGACGGATCCGACATGGTGAACGGCCTGTCGGATCCGTCCTGCCGCAAGTGTAAAAGTACCCTTAAACTGTTGATAAAAATTGCCGGTTAGAAATCTTCAAGTGCATAGAAACTGGAGTATTTCTAGTCTAATTATCAAAGACCACTGGTCTCAAAGTTGCTATTGCAGTTTATTCCATTGTTACATCGTAATAGTGGACGCGGACGGAACACAGGTGCACAGATCGACTACAGCCGTTTCGCGCTGCCTTGCGCTTTGTCAAGCCTCCTGTGATGTAGAGGGGGAGGGGGCTATAAATACCTCCACCCCATGTACGTCACTGGTATACATTTGTGTGAAATACAAAACACGTATACTTAAAACCAAATCAAATGAAGCAGGCGGTGTGGAGACGGTACTAGATGTGGGTGAGATACTCCATCCCCCATTGGGACATAATGTGATAAATTTAACAGATATTGTCTTGGACAGTGACTGTCTCTCATTATTATCCAAGGGTCTAAATTATGGACTGGTATCAGAATTTAATGTGGTAAATTTTGAAGTGGATATGTTTAAAGCTATAAGAAAACTGAATTTATACAAACATTTTCAGACATACAAATATGACAAAGCAGAACACGCCCAAACACAATCCACATCCATAGGTCCTTTGGGATATTAGGTGGAGGAGCAAGATAGACAAGTAGTTCTCACATTGTTAGAATTACAAAATAGAGGTACAGGATTGCACAGAGGAATTATAACCCTTCACACAGGGGATAAAATCCAATTTTACCCCCCCCCCCCCCCCCCTTGTCGGCTGGAGGTAGTTTGGATCTATTTCACAAGCAGGTTTTAAAAGAAACTAAGGTTCTGATATATCCACAGACCAAATCCAATCTCAGTGCGGGTGAACATAAAGCATTGGATTGGCTTGTGAATTGTAAAGAGATCATCAAACCAGCTGACAAGGGGGGCAATGTGGTAGTGATGTATAAAACACGTTATATGCAAGAGGCAAACAGACAACTTAGAGACATCAATACTTATGCTTCCCTTACCTCTGACCCCACTATAAAATACCAGCAACAACTTAAGGAATTATTGTAGAAGTATGTAGACAGAGGATTTTTGACTAAACGCATGGCCGAGAGACTCTATCCCCAGTTCCCTATCAAACCAGTGTGATATATAGCACCCAAGATCCACAAGTCGATGGTAGACCCACCTGGACGCCCCATAGTGTCGGGGAACGGTTCTTTGACCAAACCCCTGTCCCAATATTTGGATTGGATGTTGCGCCCAGTGTTAAAGGGGGTCCCTTCATATTTGGAGGATACCACCGACTTTCTGTAGGCCTTAGGAGGAATACAATGGCAGGGCGGCTTTTACTTAGCCGCTGGGGATGTAGAAAGCCTATATACTAGAATTCCACAAGATCTGGGGTTACAGACGATCCGGGATGTTTCGCGTAAGATAGGCAAAAGTGACTTACACATAGATTTTGTCACGGAATCTCTGTCATTCATACTGACACATAATGCCTTTAGTTTTAACCAGGAATGGTTTAAACAATTGTCAGGAACAGCGATGGGGACACCAGTCTCATGCACCTTCGCAAATTTATTTTAGGCTATCTTTGAAGAGAGATATATCTACACTGTCCAGAATCCATTCATACGGTATATCAAGGTTTTCCTAAGATATATTGATGATATATTTATTGTCTGGACTGGGGAAGAACATATGTTTAGTGCATTTGTGGATTTAAATGACGTAAACAAGATGAATATGCGGTTCACCAGCACCTTGAGTGTGGTGGAATTGGACTTCTTTGATGTTAAAATAAGGGTGAAAGATGGCCAATTAAACCCTACCATCCACAGAAAAATAACATCCACGAATGCACTATTACACTACACAAGTTACCACCCACCACATATTAAAACCGCAATCCTATATGGTCAATTCATGCGCCTTGCCAGAATTGTCAAAAACGATGTTGAGTTTACAGAACAATATATAGATATGAAGAAACGTTTTTTACAAAGGCGTTACCCGGAGAAGATAGAGGATAATGCATACATGAAAAGTATACTGAGAAAACAGGCTTTAGGTAAGAACTAGGGATGAGCGAACTCGAACTGTATAGTTCGGGTTCGTACCGAATTTTTGGGGTGTCCGTGACACGGACCCGAACCTGGACATTTTCGTAAAAGTCCGGGTTCGGTGTTCGTCGCTTTCTTGGCGCTTTTGTGACGCTTTCTTGGCGCTTTTTGAAAGGCTGCAAAGCAGCCAATCAACAAGCGTCATACTACTTGCCCCAATAGGCCATCACAGCCATGCCTACTATTGGCATGGCTGTGATTGGCCAGAGCACCATGTGACCCAGCCTCTATTTAAGCTGGAGTCACATAGCGCCGCCCGTCACTCTGCTCTGATTAGCGTAGGGAGAGGTTGCGGCTGCGACAGTAGGGCGAGATTAGGCAGATTAACTCCTCCAAAGTACTTGATTATTGAGCGATCTGCAGCTGTGGATCATTGAGCTGCTGATACTCAATTGCTCACTGTTTTTAGGCTGCCCAGACCGTTTGTCAGTCACTTTTTTCTGGGGTGATCGGCGGCCATTTTGTGTCTTGTGGTGCGCCAGCACAAGCTGCGACCAAGTGCATTTAACCCTCAATGGTGTGGTTGTTTTTTGGCTAAAGCCTACATCAGGGTGAAGCTGTCACACCAAGTGCATTTAACCAGCAATAGTCTGTTCATTTTTTGGCCATATACTACATCAGGGGCAAGCTGCGCCTGTCACCAAGTGCATTTAACCCTCAATGGTGTGGTTGTTTTTTGGCTAAAGCCTACATCAGGGTGAAGCTGTCACACCAAGTGCATTTAACCAGCAATAGTCTGTTCATTTTTTGGCCATATACTACATCAGGGGCAAGCTGCGCCCGTCACCAAGTGCATTTAACCAGCAATAGTGTGGTTATTTTTTGGCCATATCCCAGTCTAATTCTGTCACTAAATCCATACCGGTCACCCAGCGCCTAAATACTAGGCCTCAAATTTATATCCCGCTAAATCTGTCGTTACCGCTGTACTGTTGTGGCTGGGCAAGTTATTTAGTGTCCGTCAAAGCACATTTTTTGTTCAGGGTTGAAATACAATTCCCAATTTAGCAATTTCATAATTTAGTTGTTTCTGCTATATCAGAGCTATTTGAAATCTATCCCTAAAAGGGTATATAATATTCAAGGTGCACATAGGGTCATTCAGAATAACTTCACACACGCTACTGTGCATTTCCAAGTCCAATTCTGTTAGTAAATCCATACCGGTCACCCAGCGCCTAAATACTAGGCCTCAAATTTATATCCCGCTGAATTTGAATACAATACATTGGGCCAAATAATATTTTTGTTGTTGTGGTAAACCATAACAATGAGGAAAACATCTAGTAAGGGACGCGGACGTGGACATGGTCGTGGTGATGTTAGTGGACCCTCTGGTGCTGGGAGAGGACGTGGCCGTTCTGCCACATCCACACGTCCTAGTGTACCAACTACCTCAGGTCCCAGTAGCCGCCAGAATTTACAGCGATATATGGTGGGGCCCAATGCCGTTCTAAGGATGGTAAGGCCTGAGCAGGTACAGGCATTAGTCAATTGGGTGGCCGACAGTGGATCCAGCACGTTCACATTATCTCCCACCCAGTCTTCTGCAGAAAGCGCACAGATGGCGCCTGAAAACCAACCCCATCAGTCTGTCACATCACCCCCATGCATACCAGGGAAACTGTCTGAGCCTCAAGTTATGCAGCAGTCTCTTATGCTGTTTGAAGACTCCGCTGGCAGGGTTTCCCAAGGGCATCCACCTAGCCCTTCCCCATCGGTGAAAGACATAGAATGCACTGACGCACAACCACTTATGTTTCCTGATGATGAGGACATGGGAATACCACCTCAGCATGTCTCTGCTGATGACGAAACACAGGTGCCAACTGCTGCGTCTTTCTGCAGTGTGCAGACTGAACAGGAGGTCAGGGATCAAGACTGGGTGGAAGACGATGCAGGGGACGATGAGGTCCTAGACCCCACATGGAATGAAGGTCGTGCCACTGACTTTCACAGTTCGGAGGAAGAGGCAGTGGTGAGACCGAGCCAACAGCGTAGCAAAAGAGGGAGCAGTGGGCAAAAGCAGAACACCCGCCGCCAAGAGACTCCGCCTGCTACTGACCGCCGCCATCTGGGACCGAGCACCCCAAAGGCAGCTTCAAGGAGTTCCCTGGCATGGCACTTCTTCAAACAATGTGCTGACGACAAGATCCGAGTGGTTTGCACGCTGTGCCATCAGAGCCTGAAGCGAGGCATTAACGTTCTGAACCTGAGCACAACCTGCATGACCAGGCACCTGCATGCAAAGCATGAACTGCAGTGGAGTAAACACCTTAAAACCAAGGAAGTCACTCAGGCTCCCCCTGCTACCTCTTCTGCTGCTGCCGCCTCGGCCTATTCTGCTGCTGCCGCCTCGGCCTCTTCCTCCGCCTCTGGAGGAACGTTGGCACCTGCCGCCCAACAAACAGGGGATGTACCACCAACACCACCACCACCACCTCCGTCACCAAGCCTCTCAACCATGTCACACGCCAGCGTTCAGCTCTCCATCTCACAAACATTTGAGAGAAAGCGTAAATTCCCACCTAGCCACCCTCGATCCCTGGCCCTGAATGCCAGCATTTCTAAACTACTGGCCTATGAAATGCTGTCATTTAGGCTGGTGGACACAGACAGCTTCAAACAGCTCATGTCGCTTGCTGTCCCACAGTATGTTGTTCCCAGCTGCCACTACTTCTCCAAGAGAGCCGTGCCTTCCCTGCACAACCAAGTATCCGATAAAATCAAGTGTGCACTGCGCAACGCCATCTGTAGCAAGGTCCACCTAACCACAGATACGTGGACCAGTAAGCACGGCCAGGGACGCTATATCTCCCTAACTGCACACTGGGTAAATGTAGTGGCAGCTGGGCCCCAGGCAGAGAGCTGTTTGGCGCACGTTCTTCTGCCGCCAAGGATCGCAGGGCAACATTATTTGCCTCCTGTTGCCACCTCCTCCTTCTCGGCTTCCTCCTCCTCTTCTTCCACCTGCTCATCCAGTCAGCCACACACCTTCACCACCAACTTCAGCACAGCCCGGGGTAAACGTCAGCAGGCCATTCTGAAACTCATATGTTTGGGGGACAGGCCCCACACCGCACAGGAGTTGTGGCGGGGTATAGAACAACAGACCGACGAGTGGTTGCTGCCGGTGAGCCTCAAGCCCGGCCTGGTGGTGTGTGATAATGGGCGAAATCTTGTTGCAGCTCTGGGACTAGCCAATTTGACGCACATCCCTTGCTTGGCGCATGTGCTGAATTTGGTGGTGCAGAAGTACATACACAACTACCCCGACATGTCAGAGCTGCTGCATAAAGTGCGGGCCGTCTGCTCGCGCTTCCGGCGTTCACATCCTGCTGCTGCTCGCCTGTCTGCGCTACAGCGTAACTTCGGCCTTCCCGCTCACCGCCTCATATGCGACGTGCCCACCAGGTGGAACTCCACCTTGCACATGCTGGACAGACTGTGCGAGCAGCAGCAGGCCATAGTGGAGTTTCAGCTGCAGCACACACGGGTCAGTCGCACTACAGAACAGCACCACTTCACCACCAATGACTGGGCCTCCATGCGAGACCTGTGTGCCCTGTTGCGCTGTTTCGAGTACTCCACCAACATGGCCAGTGGCGATGACGCCGTTATCAGCGTTACAATACCACTTCTATGTCTCCTTGAGAAAACACTTAGGGCGATGATGGAAGAGGAGGTGGCCCAGGAGGAGGAGGAGGAGGAGGAGGAGGAGGAGGAAGAGGGGTCATTTTTAGCACTTTCAGGCCAGTCTCTTCGAAGTGACTCAGAGGGAGGTTTTTGGCAACAGCAGAGGCCAGGTACAAATGTGGCCAGCCAGGGCCCACTACTGGAGGACGCGGAGGATGAGGAGGAGGTGGAGGAGGATGAGGATGAAGCATGGTCACAGCGGGGTGGCACCCAACGCAGCTCGGGTCCATCACTGGTGCGTGGCTGGGGGGAAAGGCAGGACGATGACTATACGCCTCCCACAGAGGACAGCTTGTCCTTACCCCTGGGCAGCCTGGCACACATGAGCGACTACATGCTGCAGTGCCTGCGCAACGACAGCAGAGTTGCCCACATTTTAACCTGTGCGGACTACTGGGTTGCCACCCTGCTGGATCCACGCTACAAAGACAATGTGCCCACCTTACTTCCTGCACTGGAGCGTGATAGGAAGATGCGCGAGTACAAGCGCACGTTGGTAGACGCGCTACTGAGAGCATTCCCAAATGTCACAGGGGAACAAGTGGAAGCCCAAGGCCAAGGCAGAGGAGGAGCAAGAGGTCGCCAAGGCAGCTGTGTCAATGCCAGCTCCTTTGAGGGCAGGGTTAGCATGGCAGAGATGTGGAAAACTTTTGTCAACACGCCACAGCTAACTGCACCACCACCTGATACGCAACGTGTTAGCAGGAGGCAACATTTCACTAACATGGTGGAACAGTACATGTGCACACCCCTCCACGTACTGACTGATGGTTCGGCCCCATTCAACTTCTGGGTCTCTAAATTGTCCACGTGGCCAGAGCTAGCCTTTTATGCCTTGGAGGTGCTGGCCTGCCCGGCGGCCAGCGTTTTGTCTGAACGTGTATTCAGCACGGCAGGGGGCGTCATTACAGACAAACGCAGCCGCCTGTCTACAGCCAATGTGGACAAGCTGACGTTCATAAAAATGAACCAGGCATGGATCCCACAGGATCTGTCCGTCCCTTGTCCAGATTAGACATTAACTACCTCCCCTTAACCATATATTATTGGACTCCAGGGCACTTCCTCATTCAATCCTATTTTTATTTTCATTTTACCATTATATTGCGAGGCTACCCAAAGTTGAATGAACCTCTCCTCTGTCTGGGTGCCGGGGCCTAAATATATGCCAATGGACTGTTCCAATGTTGGGTGACGTGAAGCCTGATTCTCTGCTATGACATGCAGAATGATTCTCTGCTGACATGAAGCCAGATCCTCTGTTACGGGACCTCTCTCCTCTGCCTGGGTGCTGGGCCTAAATTTATGAAAATTGACTCTTACAGTGGTGGGTGACGTGAAGCCTGATTCTCTGCTATGACATGCAGACTGATTCTCTACTGACATGAAGCCAGATTGTCTGTTACGGGACCTCTCTCCTCTGCCTGTGTGCTGGGCCTAAATATATGCCAATGGACTGTTGCAGTGGTGGCTGACGTCAAGCCTCATTCTCTGCTATGACATGCAGACTAATTCTCTGCTGACATGAAGCCAGATTGTCTGTTACGGGACCTCTCTCCTCTGCCTGGGTGCTGGGCCTAAACTTATGAAAATGGACTCTTACAGTGGTGGCTGACGTTAAGCCTGATTCTCTGCTATGACATGAAGACTGATTCTCTGCTGACATGAAGCCAGATCCTCTGTTACGGGACCTCTCTCCTCTGCCTGGGTGCTGGGCCTAAATATATGCCAATGGACTGCTGCAGTGGTCGCTGACGTGAAGCCTCATTCTCTGCTATGACATGCAGACTAATTCTCTGCTGACATGAAGCCAGATTCTCTGTTACGGGACCTCTCTCCTCTGCCTGGGTTCCGGGGCCTAAAAATCTGAGAATGGACTGTTCCAGTGGTGGGTGACGGGAAGCCAGATTCTCTGCTATGGGACCTCTCTCCAATTGATTTTGGTTAATTTTTATTTATTTAATTTTAATTTTAATTCATTTCCCTATCCACATTTGTTTGCAGGGGATTTACCTACATGTTGCTGCCTTTTGCAGCCCTCTAGCCCTTTCCTGGGCTGTTTTACAGCCTTTTTAGTGCTGAAAAGTTCGGGTCCCCATTGACTTCAATGGGGTTCGGGTTCGGGACGAAGTTCGGATCGGGTTCGGATCCCGAACCCGAACATTTTCGGGAAGTTCGGCCGAACTTCTCGAACCCGAACATCCAGGTGTTCGCTCAACTCTAGTAAGAACATCAATATAAAAAAGAAAAAGAGACAATAAAACAAAGGTGATGGAGACAGAGCAGTGTTCACATTTGATTATTCCCCAATGGCCTCCACTATTTAAAAAGTTATTCTAAATAATTGGCAAATGGTGCAGAGGGCAGCCAAAGTAGACAATTATCCTATTGTTAGCTTCCACAGAGGCAAAACTATAGGGGATGCCATTGTCAGGAGCAACCTTCCCCGTCCAATTGATAACTGGCTGGGAAGGAGTGCTCCTAAAGGAAACTACGCATGTGGACACTGCTCTATGTGTGAATTTGTACACAAACAGAAATATTTGCAGATGGGCAATGTAGGACACGTAGTGAAACAATTTATAGACTGTAAGACCCAGTATGTAGTATGTGTGATTTTTTGCCCATGTGGGAGGTTTTACATTGTTAAGACACATAGGTGCTTGTATATACGCTTTAGGGAGCATAAAAAATAATAATAATAATCAATAATAACCAAAAGCAGAGCAACTAGGCTAATTGAACATATACATGCTGATGAGGGAGGAGTGAAGTTTTAAAATGTGCAGACATTGAAACAGTCCAATCCCCCTTGAGAGGAGGCGACAGAAAAGGCATCCTCTTGCAGCGAGAAGCTGCATGGATAATTAGAACGCAAGCCATGGGACCTTTAGGGTTAAATGACAAGAATGATTCAGCTGTCTTCATTTGATTTTAAGTATATGTGTTTTGTATTTCACACAAATGTATACCAGTGACGTACATGGGGTGAAGGTATTTATAGCCCCCTCCCCCCTCTACATCACAGGAGGCTTGACAAAGCGCAATACATCGCAAAACAGCTGTAGCCGATCTGTGCACCTGTGTTCCTTCCGCGTCCACTATTACCATGTAACAATGGAATAAACTGCAATGCAAGGTACTTCAGAATTACAGATCAGAACACTTTCATGTTTTATTTCAGTTCAGTGATACTTGAAAAAGTCACAAAATGGTAAATCTCCGTGTCAGGAAACCCCTAATATAATGTTTACTGACCTAGGCATACATCAAATTAAACTTAAGTCAAATATACTATTAGTGTGATTCATTTCATAAATTTGGTGCAATCTCACAAAGTAAAGAGAGGTTTAAAACTGACACCAAAACAACAGTGTTATAGAATTTTTATAACCACTGTGCAAACTGGAAAACAGAGCGAGACTGAAATCCAGATTGAAGACAGTTGACCTACAGAGCAGGAGACTCAAAGACATGGAATTTGTTCATATTTGGATTTACTTCTAGAACCCAGAAAAACTAAGAGATTAACTTTGAACTTCTTTACACTTGGATCAAAACTTCTGGAACCCAAACTTAGTAAGACATGGACATGGACCTTTCTTAGACTTTGATCAAGATTTCTGAAACCCAGACTTATCCAGAAATGGACTTGGAACTGGTTTAGACATGTAACAAGAACCCAACCACACAGATATGGATTTGAAACTTGTTCAGACTTGGATTAAGAGTTTTGGAACCCAGACTTAAAGAGACAAGGATTTGGAACTCGTTCAGACTTAAATCAAGACTTATAGAAACCAGATTTACAGAGTCATGGACTTGGAACCGATTCAGACTTGGACTCAAGATATATGGAGAAGACCCGTCCAAACCATGCACATGGCAGTAACTTCTGAAACCTGAATATACCAAAAATGGCAAGCACACATAGCAATGACAACTGAACCCAAACGTACTAGGCAGGAACACATAAATACAAGACAGAACATCACACACAACTCAGGAACTAAATAGCAAGTCTAACGAGCATAGACAAGAAGTGTAGATTCAGACACAGACTGGGAAAATACCCTCTGTAGAACTAGAATAGAGAACACTTCACAATAGAGCAATTCACCTCCAACAAAGGTAATTCACAGTTCAATAAAAATGTTGAATCCTTTATTTAATAATAATTTAAAAAGTTGCATGGAAGAGTATGTGTCCTTCCTCATAGAGACCAGTACACAAACAAAGGAAGTAGATTTGCCAAACTCAAATATGGTCCTAGATAAACAACCACAAAACCTTACAACATGCTCACACGGTATACAATGACGAACAGTGAACGGAAATGTAACACACCGCAAATGATAAATTCCCACCATATGTCTCAATATGTCTATAAGCACCATAGAGAACAGCTTAGTATGGAGAGGGACATAAAAGCAATACAGACATCTAGAAATACAGTTTATATGGCAGCCATTCAGTTAAACTTGTATCTATCTAATTCATAGCTTGGGTTTGATAGACTAAGAGCAGTATTGAAAGCAGATGCCTGACATTGGTTGCTAAAGTCATGTTTTTTCTTCTTCACCAATATCTCCAATGTATAATGGGAGCTTCACCCACAGGTTTATTAGTGAAAACATAATATAAATTGTGCATATTCTTCTATATTTTCCATATTAGATTTAATTTGTAATTTCTCTGACCAAGACTCCCGATTCCCCAAATGTCTCCATAATAACACCTCACCCACCAGGTATTAAATACAACCTGCCTAAATTATCAGACACTCTTATTGGTTCAGAGCAGGGAGAGGGCGTCTAATACTTCATGTGTCATCCACTCCGTCTATTGCACAGAGACACATAAGACACCACTAGTTCTGCTTGGAACAGATGATGGGAAAGCATTAGACATAGTGGGCTGGATTTTCCCATGGAGAGTTTTAGAGACGTTCCATTGTCCATTGCACTTGTCTCATCTGTTACGTTACACTACTATAACCCACCAACCTTACGCTGTCTGATATATTCCATATTTACAATAACACTTTGAAGGGTTGCCTCCTTTTTTATACTAATTATGGAAAGCCTCATTTAAAAAAATTCAAGAATCTCCAGAAATTTCCAGATTAAGTGTTGGCCCTTTTACTCAATCCACTGTGGCATTTAAAGATGATTTATTATTATGAATCAATGACCCTTCTGCTATTTTCTATGTTCTAAATCTTTTCCATATTTTGGGTGAGGACTTAAATAGTTACATAGTTACATAGTTAAGACGGTAGAAAAAAAAAAGACATAAGTCCATCAAGTTCTACCAAGGGCTAGGTAGGGATGCGAATCCCAGAAGGCAGTGAGATTCAGTTATTGCTACATTTTCATAAGCATTAATGTTATTTACTTTTAAGAATTTATCTAAACCCTTTTTAAAATTGTCCACTGTTCCTGCTGTGACCACATCCTGGGATAGTCGATTCCACAGATTCACTGTTCTTACAGTAAAGAAGATTTGACGCTTCTGGAGACTGAACTTTTTCTTCTCCAGTCGAAGGCAGTGCCCCCTTGTCCTTTGAGGACATTTTATATGGAACAGTTTTTCTCCATATTTTGTGTATGGCCCATTTATATATTTGTACAAGTTAATCGTGTCCCCCCTTAGACCTCTCTTCTCAAGATTAAATTTAATTATTTTAATATCATGCCACTTATGAGTTTAGTCGCTCTCCTCTGTTCTTTTCCAGCTGCAGTGCATCATTTCTATGGACTGGTGCCCAGAACTGAACTGCATATTGCAGAAGAGGCCGCACCAACAATTTGTAAAGTAGTAATATTACATCCCTGCCTCGTGAGTCCATGCCTCGTTTAATGCATGACAATATCCTGGTAGCCTTAGAAGCAGCTGATTGATATGCTGTATGCTGCTATTTAATCTACGATCTACAAGGACTCCCAAATCATTCTCTACAAGTTACTGCCCCAGTGTTACCTCCCCTAGAACATGTGAAGCACAGAGATTATTACTACCAAGATGCTTAACTTTAGATTTATCCACATTGAACCTCATTTACTAAACTGATGCCCAATCACTCAGAGTGTCCAAGTCAGCCTGTAGTTTATAGACATCTTCCATAGACTGTACAGTACTGCATAGCTTAGTGTCATCTGCAAAAATAGAAATGGTGCTATTAATCCCATCTTTGATATCATTAATAAATAAATTAAATAATTGGGGTACACCACTTATAACCCGGGACCATTCAGAATAGGAATCATTGACCATAACTCTCTGGACACGATCCTTCAGCCAGTTTTCTATCCAATTAAAAACTATACTTTAAAAGCCTATAGACCTTATTTTACCTATTAACAGTCTATGAAAGACAGTATCAAAAGCCTTTGCAAAATCCAGAAACACTGCATTCACAGCCACTCCTCTATATCGGAGAATCATCCCCTCATAAAAACCTATAGTAAACCTATGCTGGCTATCTCTTATGATTTTACTTACAGTCACATACTTCTGTATATAGTCCCTTAAGAGTCCTTCAAACATTTTTTCCACAACAGAAGTTAAACTAACTGGGCTATAATTACCTGTAGAGGACCTAGATCCCTTTTTTAATATGGGCACCACATTTGCCTTGCACCAGTCACATGGCACTGTACCAGTACCTAGAAAATGTTTTAAAAGTATAAACAAGGGCATAGCAGTGACTCAACTGAGCTGTTTGACAACTCACGGAGTCTATTTCACATTTATCTACAGTTAGCCAGTTGAGTATATTACTGGGTGTACCAACATCCCTGGCACCACCGATCAGCTCATTTCTCTTATTCTGTTTAGTAACTCTGCCTTTTCCTTATCTTCAGTGACCAACCCCCCACTGTCATTTAGAAGACCTAGCTGCTCAGAACTAGGTTTTTTGTCATTTATGCATTTTAATTATTTTTTTGTATTTGTTTTGCCACCTTCAATTCATTTTGTATTTTTGCAGATTTTATCTCCTTTTTACAGATTTTATTTAGCCCTTTGTGAACTTTAAAGGCTAGCATCTCAGATTTGTATTTTTTTTAGATGTCCTTTTTTGTAATTTATTGACCTTTCTACAGTGGCTATAAAGGGAGGGGGGGGGGGTCAGTAATTTTATCTGTGTATACTGTTACCAAAAGGAATACATTTTTAGTGCAATAACTCAATATGGATTTAACCCTTAAGCTACCAACGCTGTACATGTACGGCGCTGGTACGATGTGTACACCAGAGACCTGCGGCTAATTACCGTGACTGGCAATAATGCCGATCGTGGTAATTAAATGCTTTAGATGCTGTGATCAAGTGAGATCATGGCACCTAAATGCTCTTCCTACCTATGCCCCGTGTGTTCAATCCGGGCATACTGTAGGTAGTTTCACTGAATACTGTTAGCCGTGATGAGTAGGCTAACAGTATTCAAACTGCAAATCTTATTTTGGCCACCAGATGGCAAGCCAGGATAAGAAATTAGAAAAAGTGAGCAAAATAAGCCAATTATAAATTCCTGATAAATAAAAGAAAAAATGTAAAAAAATATATTTAAAAAATCACCCCTTTCTGTATAATAAAAAACGAAATACCTAAATAACAAATATAAACATCATGGGTATCACCGCGACAAAAAATGCCCATTCCATTAAAATAGAAAAAAAAAATGGCGAATGGCGTAACGGAAAAAAGGTTCAAAATTGCAAATTTGTCATTTTTTCATTGCTTCCCTTACCCCCAAAAAGTAATAAAATGTGATAAAAAATTCATGCATACTCCAAAATGGTATCAATTAAAAGTACAGATTGTTCCGCAAAAAATGAGCCCCTAAACAGCTCAGTAGACGCAAGTATAAAAAAAAAGTTATGGGGGTCAAAATATGGTGATATAAACATATTTTTTTTTCAAACTTTAAATTTCTATTTACACTATTTAGACATGTAGAACCTATACATATGGGGTATCGTTATAATCGCACTGACCCAGAGAAGGGAGGTAATAGGTCAGTTTTGCCATAAACAAAACGCTGTGTGAACAAAACCCGTACAACGGTGGAGGGATTGCATTTTTTTTTCCAATTCCACCCCATTTGGAATTTATTTACTGCTTCACATAACATTTTATGCCATAAGTAATGGTGGCGTTAGAAAGTACAACTTGTCCCGCAAAAAATAAGCCCTCATACAGCTATGTGACCTGAAAAATAACAAAGTTATGGCTCACAGAATATATTGAAGAAAAATGAAAAATAAACCTCTGTTAGCCAAAGGGTTAAAGCTCTCCCATTTATCCTCAGTATAAGTATTATTATGTGACAGTATTTTCTCCCAGTCTATGCCCTGAAATGCTGCCTTCAACCATGGAAAATTGGCCTTTTTAAAATAAAATTCAGCGTTTTTGCTCTACCAGCCAAAGTTAGCTTTTTATAGTTCAGTACCTAGTGTTTCTCAAGCAGTAAAATTTTGAACAACCTCTGCATCATTACACGTTACCAGATCCAACAGAGCATTGTGTGATCTTCTACAAACTGGCCCATAAAGTGGACCTGTAACAAGTTGAGGAATGTTCTCCCCTTTGCAGTTGAAGCAGAACCATGATCCCAGTCAATGTCTGCGAAGTTAACATCTCCCATTATGACCACTGTTCCAGCCTCTTCATCCCACTCTATTTGGTTATACAGTTGAGCTTCTGTCTCCTCTGCAATGTTAGGGGGTCTATATAATATACCAAATATTACTTTTTAGTGTTTATATCCCTTTGTAATTCCACCCATAAGGTTTTAACATCCTCCCCCACAATTGCCTCTTTCACACTGTTCTTCATATCACTCCTCGCATACAGACACACTCCACTGCCTTTTCTATTGACTCTGTCTTTCCTAAATAGTGTAAAACCCTCAATATTTACAGCCCACTCATGCGAAGTTTCCAACCATGTCTCAGTCACGCCATACCAGAGCCTCTGACTCCACTATTTTGCTTGCTAGACTTCTGGCATTTGTGAAAATATGTTTTAAATTATTATTATCCGCAAAGTGAATATCAGATTTTTTGGGGTACCTTGGTTGATATTGTTGGTATGTAACAGGTTCATGTTACCAGCATCTCTATTTTTCATTGGTATACAGTTCTGCCCAGTCTTCTTCCAACTTTCCTCACAAACCCCAGCCCCCACTAAATCCCCACTGTCCCCTCCTATATCCCACTCTCTATTTACACAAACTACTCCCTTATTAGTATGACATCACTCACTTCCCTTACGCTGGGTTCAGACCTGAGCGTTCTGAAACGAGCGCTCTGTATGCGCGATTGTACGGGCGTTTACAATCGCGCATACAGAGACTGGCGTTCACACATTGTCGCACGTTCCCGAATTTCTATGTGCGGGAACGCGCGACAAACGCCCCCAAAAAAGCTCAAGCACTTGTTTGAGCGTCGGGCGTTTTACAGCGCGATCGTACGCGCTGTAAAACGCCCAGGTGAGAACCATTCCCATAGGGAATCATTGGTTCTTGCCTGTTGTGCGTTTTACAGCGCGTAGGAACGCGCTGTAAAACGCTCAGGTGTGAACCCAGCGTTAGATCCTAGTTTAAAAGCTCCTCCAGCCGTCTAAACATTCTTTCCCCCAGAGCAGCTGCACCCGCTCCATTAAGGTGCAGCCCAGTCCTACTGTAAAGCCTGTAGTCAACAAAGAAGTCAGCCCAGTTCTCCATAAACCCGAACACTTCCTTCCTGCACCAGCTTCTGAGCCATATTTTTGCAAAAAAGAAAGAAAAGTACAATACAAAATCGATATTGCTAATACATAATGAACCATAGAATAAAATTATTACATTTTTATTCCTGCACAGTGAACGGTCTGAAAAAAATACCAAAATACTGTTGTTTTTTAACTCCAACATTAAAAGAATGCTATAGAAAGTGATAAAAAGTATTGGGAGCTGCAACTGGTCCTACATAACTGGTGCTACATAAACAAGTTCTGATATAGCTCTATCTACAGAAAAACAAAAATATTGTGAGGTCTTTGAAAGGAGCAATAGAATTTTTTAAATTATTTTACATATAAAATATATACTGTGGATATAAAAAGTCTACACACCCGTTAAAATGTCAGGTTAATGTAATGTAAAAAAAATGAGACAAAGATAAATCATTTCAGAACTTTTTCCACCTTTAATGTGACCTATAAACTGTACAACTCAATTGAATAAACAAACTGAAATATTTTAGGTGAATGGAAAAAAATAAATAAAAATCTTTATCTTACAGCACAGAAACCTGACATTTTACCAGGGGTGTGTAGACTTTTTATATCCACTGTATATAAAATAGCAACAATATATATGCGTTATTTTTGTTTCAAACTGACCCACATAAAAAACTAATTGGAGGACATTTATCAATATTTTTTTAAATATCAACTTGATAATCCGCCTATTTCTCTTTATTTGCAACATTTTAACGCCAATAGCACCAAAATGAGACTTTTTTTAAACTGAAATATACGCTATTTCAGCCACCCCCGGCCCGACCACACTTGCGACTTTTGAAACATATTTGCAACATTTTCAGTGGTAAATTGCGACTTTTGTCTTAGACTCTGGACTTTTTTTGTTATTGATGTAAAACTGTAGGAAAGGTATATCAGTGGCACTACACCAACCTATGTGCTATATGGAATGGGTACCGAGGAGTGATGCCTTGCGGTGGTGCTCAGCCTGTAGCAGCAGTGCATGTGCAAAATAATCTTCAAAGGAGAGAAACAAAAGCGAGCGGCACTCACCAATTTGTAGAAAAGGTATTCTTTAATCCAGAGCAGGAGGGGGGTGCATAGAGTGCATACACAGCATCAAGCTGACAGCTGTTTCACGCGTATGTGCGCTTCTTCTGGCTTTCCACCATTGAAAGAGGTCACAGCACCTATAAGTGTGCACAGGAAGCCGCATCATTGCAGTAATTGCTTACTTAGTCAACACCTGAGGTTCAACAACGAACGACAGGGATTGTTAATCGAGGGTGGGACCCCTTCACTGGTGTAAAGTGCATGTGCAAATACATCACCAATAAAAACAATATAAGTACGTAAAATACAATTAATACAAGAATGCTTCATTACAAAAATACACTCATGTCTATTTTTTCGTTTAATCCCAGCGGACCCAATGCATCTGTACGTAGGATCCACCTTGTTTCTCTTCTCAGAAGGTCCCTCTCTCTGTCACCACCTCTCTCAGTCCGATTAACTATTTCAAGACCGTCAAAGGTTAATACGCTAGGATTTCCCTTATGTACCCTGTTCACATGATCTATTAACCGCGGGACCCCCTTCCCTGTTTTTAAGGAGTTCAGGTGTTCGCGGAATCTTTCAAATAAACAGCGGATGGTTTTACCAATGTAGAAGCGTCCGCATCTACATAAAATAATATAAAACACAAATTAGCTGCGGCAGGTAATAAGTGGAAAAACTTTGTGTACTATCCCTGCAATAGAGATCACGTGCAATTGGGAATTAAAGCTGCAGAAGGAACATCTTCTGCAACTCCCATTCCCCTTTGGTCTCTGTTCAGACAGCCAAGTGAAGCGTTTTTTTCTGTAGTGACTGGTTACTACTTGATCACGTATTGTGGGACACTTTCTAAACGCTATCACTGGTTTTGTGTCTTGAAGTTGTTTTAGTGATTCATCCCTCACTAAAATATTCCAGTTTTTTCCTATGACCTGTTTTATTCTCTCTGCCATAGGACTGAATTTAAAGGAGAAAGCAAAAGGTGGGGGGGGGGGGTATTTTGTTGCAGTTGTACCCTCCTTCAATTCGGTCTGATGTACCCTTGACGCTTTTAGCATCGCTTCATTTAACAAATCTGAGGGATAACCTCTGCGTCTCAGCCTCTCGCGCAAATCCAGCGCCTGTTTGCCATAGCTCATTGGGGTAGTATTTATACGCGCAAGTCGTCTAAATTGGCCATAAGGCACCGATTTTTTCACTGTATTTGGGTGATAACTAGAGAAGTGGAGTAGGGAGTTGACGGCGGTCGGCTTACGAAATCCCTCCGTCACCAACTCCCCCCCACCACCACAGACACCAACACATCCAGGAACTCGATTTTATTGCCCCCAAAATGGTAAGTAAAACGCATATGCATGTCATTCTGTACATTCAGATGTTCCACAAAATCCTGAAACTGTGCCTCATCGCTGGACCATATAATGAAAATATCGACCACGAATCTATAATAGGCATGTATATGTTTCAAAAATGGATTAGAAACAGAATATACAAAGCGATCTTCGAACCGGGCCAGGTACAGATTGGCAAACGTACATGCGACAGGAGTACCCATCGTGGTACCAACCAATTGTTTATACCAAGAATCTCCAAACATGAAGGCATTGTTGGTGAGAATTAATTTCAGGCCTTCTGTGATGAACAAATTGAAGTCCTCACTCCTATCTGTGTTTTGTAGGACTTCCATCACTGCCGCAATGCCCCCATCTTGAGGGATCCGGGTATAGAGACTCTCTACATCGAGGGACACTAGTCGAAAATCCTCCCGCCACTGAATGTTAGTCAGTGACCGGAGGAGATCCGACGTGTCCCTCAGATGTGAGGGTATCATGTTGACAATAGGTCTCAAAAGCCAATCTATATACCTGGACAGCGGTTCAGTCACTGACCCAGTCCCGGAAACAATGGGTCTCCCTGGGGGCTGGGTCAGTGACTTATGTATTTTTGGTAAAAAATACCAAGTGGGGCGTCTCGGGAAAGTAGGAAGTAATTTTTCAGCCTGTTTGCGTGACAGAATGCTTTTCTCTACATACGTATGCAGAAACCTTCTTAGAGCATACTGGATTTTCCAAGTGGGGTCTGCGGTTAATTTCTCATATACCTCTCTGTCATCTAGTTGACTTGCTGCTTCAGAGACATAATAAGACCTGCTGAGTATAACTATATTACCCCCCTGGTCCGCCGGCTTCACCACTAAATCCTCTCGATTTTTAAGCCACTTCAAGGCCTTCTTCTCTACATCTGAGAAGATATTTTCTGCAAGAGGATATATCAAAGCCTTGACATCCTCCATGACCCTCTGTTGGAAGAGGTCAATACTAGAACTGGCGGGCAAGGGGGGACAATAAGTGGAGCGGATGCCCCCTGTAAATGTAGAGCATCCATCATCCTGTATATGATCCCTTAAAGGGCTTCTGTCACCCCACTAAAGTTTTTTTTTTTTTTTGGGCTGGTGAAATTAGTTATATTGCGATATATCACAATATAATTGTGTCACTTACTTTGATCCAGCAGTTTCTTCAAAAAACGAAGTTTTATCATATGTAAATTCGGTCTCTAACAGCAAGTAGGGCGGCTACTTGCTGCTAGCTGCTGCAGAAATCCGCCCTCTCGTCGTGTTGATTGACAGGGCCAGCCGGGATCTCCTCCTCCGGCCAGCCCTGTCGGCATTTCAAAAATCGCGCGCCTTTGTGGATTCGGCGCAGGCGCTCTGAGATGAGGAGGCTCGTCTCCTCAGAACTCCCTCAGTGCGCCTGCGCCGATGACATCACCGAATACTCATAGGTCGTTCACCTTCAAGCTGATTGGGGGTTGTTTTAGGGATTGTAGGGTTGTCATATAATCTTTTTAGGTTTAATTTTCTGGTGGCTTTAAATAGATCAATCTCGAACTGAACAGGATCGAATTGCTCCGTAAGACTGTAACTGAGGCCCTTATTGAGCACCCGTTCACAGTCGCGGGACAGCTCGATCCCGGACAAGTTCACCACCAGATTCTCTTCGCTGGTAGGTTCCTCCTCTATCGTTTCCAGGATACCTGTTTTCGTTTGTAACCCTGTTTCCCTACGTTTTTGTTTCTTACTATTCCCCCGTCCACTTCTAATGCCCTGTCTAAAGGGCTCATGTCCATTGAAGCGTTGTCTGTATCATCGTGGGTGATGGAATCCGAATCCGATGTCCAGTAGTCGCTCTTTCTTCTTTTTGGACGTATCTTTGTCTGTTGTTTTGTACTCCAATTAAACATTTTTCCTGCGTCATAATCAAGCTTGTCCCGTAGAAATTTATCACGTTTGTTTTCTTTTATACTACTCTGTATTATGGTCAGTTTTTTATCCATTCGTTTTAGAAAAACTTGCGATTGGCTGTCACTGTGTCGGGAAGCCAGGACTGTCTTTGCTTTCTGTAATTCAGTAGTTATATTTACGTATTCTTATTCATTTTGTTTTAGCACTGTCTCCATAATGGTGAGGGAAAACTCCTGGTGGATCCGATGCTATTCGGTTACAAAAAGTGGGTCATCTTGAAATTGGGATATTTCTTTAAAAATTCTGAGACCTCTCGGCACTCTTTTGCTTTCATGGTAGTATTTAAGTGAGCTGACCGTCCAGTATACACGGACTTTCTTTGCAGCCATTTGTAATACTTTTCCTTCCAAAGCTTTAGTACTAAGTATTTCGTACATGTCCTTATGGTTGCACTGTAAAAAATATGCGTCTGCCTTCCATGACTCCCGGTTTAAGTTTATTGACTACTGTACTGTCCATCATATTATGTACAGATCCAATTACATCCATATTCATAGGTAGCGTGTGTGCTCTACTGAAAAGATTCAGAGCAAAGTCCAGAAATTCATGTAAAACTGTAGGAAAGGTATATCAGTGGCACTACACCAACCTATGTGCTATATGGAATGGGTACCGAGGAGTGATGCCTTGCGGTGGTGCTCAGCCTGTAGCAGCAGTGCATGTGCAAAATAATCTTCAAAGGAGAGAAACAAAAGCGAGCGGCACTCACCAATTTGTAGAAAAGGTATTCTTTAATCCAGAGCAGGAGGGGGGTGCATAGAGTGCATACACAGCTTAAGATTTTTTTGTTATTGTTTTGACTAAACTTTTCTGTTTAGCTCATTTATTTCAACATATTTTAATCCTATCTCTAGTTTTCACTATAGGTTGGTTTTTCTTTTCATAAATGCCAATTTTTGACAGTTGCATCTTTTTGACATAGAAGCAACTTTTTACACAAAACACCACCACATAACCTGGCTTAATCGTCTGCAGATAAAAGGATGATACATTTTATAGCCACGCCCACTTTAAAATGTATAACTCATATCTGGCGTGATGCATTCTTTATGGTGAAAATTGCAGAAAAAAACTGTTGATATATTTGGCACTACGCCATTCTTTTTACCACATTTTATGCCATAATTCTGGTACAATATGTTTAATACATTTCCCCCATGATATCAATAGTACATAATGGGGGACTCAGTAAAATCAACCCCCCCTCCAAAATGGTAAAATTGCTGTATTTTAAGCTGTCCCTTCCAAAAATGTAAAAGTAATATAAGTTATGGAAACTAATACACTATATAAATTATCTTTGTGAAATAGATAGTTGGGGGAAAAAAATGCTGTGTCCATATAAACCAAACTAGGCGTCATCAAAATTTATTGTCATTGAGACAAATCAAAATAAAGAAGTCCAAAAATAATCAAACATTGGCTTCTTTAATGTCATCTACAAATTTCCTCATCCATTTTCTATACACTCAACAAACTGTGTCTTTTCAGGTTGTTGGACCTCCATATTTTACTCTTTATCTTGTGACCATGTCAAGAACAGCCATATGTACTTCTGAATCTAACAGTCATCCAAGGACTGCTGAGAAAATGGAATAGTCCATTTCGACTGGATGCATTAGGTGCCAAGGAGCTTCAGTATTGGTCACTATATGGAAAGCAGGTCTTTTTTTTGTTTTTAATCTCTTTAGATCTATCTTCCACATTATCCTATTATTTTAAACAGACATTCGTTTTTCTCAATATTAGTTTCCATTTTTAACAAAGATCATATCTAGAGATAAGCAAATTGAAGTTGACGAAGTGGAATGCGATCCGAATTTCAGGAATTTCCTCACACTTCGTGGTAATAAATCATAATTTTTAAATGGCTGCTGCACTTGTTAGAGGAAATATGAAGCCAGGGAATGAAGGATCACCCATAATGCCAAGCAAATAGCCAATCACCAAATAGCCAGCCACTATGATGTCATAGCCCTTTAAAAAGTCTCCTCCTCCCGGTCTCTGCCATTTTCCAGTGAACTTAGTGCAGGGAGAGACATTAGGGACAGTTATTAGGAAAAAATGTATTCACAAAATATTAATATTAAGCAGTTCAGGGACAGATTATTCATAGTGTAGGGATATAATAGGGAGGCTTTATCCACACTATAGGGAGAGAGCAGGGACAAATGGACAGTATAAAGTCTGGGTAATAGGGGCTGTTCTATTTCACATTCTATTGCTGAAATAATTGAGGATACAAAGTGATCTAATACTACAGACTTTAGGTTGTTTGCATTCTTTGATATATCAGTAAATCCAGTAATCCATGATTCAGTTATTGGGGTGAAACTGTGGACTGATGCTATATAATTTGGGGGTCCACATTCTTTAATATATCATTCAATCATTTAAGCCTCGATTGTCTAATTGGGGCAAATTTTGATCGATAATTTGCAAAGATTTAGAATAAAGAGCTATGTATTCGTATTCGCAAATATTCTAGATTTATTTTTTCATCAGCAACCTCCTTTCTTGCTTTTGGGCCATTGAGAAAGCTGCAATATCTTTGTCTGAGCTTAGCGACATCCCTAGCAACCAATAGGAAAGTTGCCTACCCCTTACTATATAAGAACCTCCCCAGCAGCCATTTTCTGTAGTTTTATGGAGTTCTGAGAGTGATAGACAGCAGTGTCATTGCTGTGCTCTGTGCTTTACTGTGTCATTACATTAGATAGTTAGTTAGCTCATATATATAATACAGATAGTTAGTGGGAGATAGTCAGTGTAGGTTAGATAGTGATATAGTGGAGCTGATACGTTCTGCTGTCCATACATACATGCTACAGACATAGCGCTGTGATGTCACAGCAATAATCAGTGCACCAATCAGTAATGTGTAGTCAGACCTGATAAAATGTGAAATTGCATGTATTGCGCAAAAATATGTGCATCAATAAATACCGATTTGCGCAATCGCAAATATATTGGAGCACTCTATCTGCATATAAAGCTATTGTAATGTTCTGCCGTGCCAACCATTTTCTCTAGTCTCAGGAAACTTCTAGCAGCTTGAAAAATGTAGCAACAGTGACCCATGCCTGTATTGCACATGCAATACGCGCATATTACATTGCCGATTTTCGCAATTAAAAAAATAATCACGAATTCTTCTATGATGAATATTCGCCCAAATATTCACGAAATATCGCAAATTCGAATATTGCCCCTGCTGCTTATCACTACCTGATACTACAGATTTTAGGGTGCTCAAGTTCTGTTATACATAAGTATATCCACAATCCCTAATTGTAGAATTGTTGTGGGGTGCTTATTTATGTGTTTTTTTTATACATAAGTACATCCATTCACCCGTGATTCTTGGGTAAAATTGTGGCCTTATGCTATAATTTTTATTTATTTTTTTAAACAAATTTTATTCTCAGGATTCCAGCACGTCAAAAGATATACATAGTAAATCATACATTTCTCAGGTATACAAATTGTTATTCAGTAGTAACATGCTATCCAATTTTTGAATTTTCCAAGACCAGCCCCCTCCCACAACTCCCCAACCCCCTCCTGTCATATCCCCCCTCCCTCCTACTTATCTCAGAAATGAAGAAAGTACCATCTTTGCTTAAATTGGTATTTTGGTATTTGCTGCCTACACGAATAATGCTAACAGACAATGTTACAAAACATGTCAATAAACATGAATCTTATTTTGTGTACAGACATCTAGTTTTTCATCTTTCCTGATCTTTATATAACTTGTACCATGGATCTGCTGGATCCGATAAACCTAGCTTAAGAAACCATTCTGTATTTGTAAACGATCTAATAGTCGCAAGAATCTCCTCATTTGAGAAGAAAGTTATCATGTATTCCTTCCATTTATTAAAATACGGGACGGTTAATGAGGATTTGCAGTGTTCTGTATCTATACGCTCCAGTGTTAGACATTTGGTTGTCTGTTGTATGACCTCAATTAGTGGAGGGCAATCAGGTTTGAGCCAATGACTCAAGAGACATGTTTTGGCCGCCAATAGTATCACATGTGTTGCTGCCGGTATTCTAGTGATAGTTGGATTTTTCACTATATGGAATAATAGTAATTCTGGGTCTATCAGTATCTTGGAGATGCCTTTTTGGTTAACCATTGAGATAAGGGATTGCCAGAAATGTTGTACACTTGTGCAAGATCATAAACCATGAGCGATGTCTGTGTTAGGCCTCATGCACACGACCGTTGTGTGCATCCGTGGCCGTTGTGCCGTTTTCCGGTTTTTTTCACGGACCCATTGACTTTCAATGGGTCCGTGGAAAAATCGGAAAATGCACCGTTTGGCAGCCGCATCCGTGAGCCGTGTTTCCTGGCCGTGAAAAAAATATGACCTGTCCTATTTTTTTCACGGCCAACGGTTCACGGACCCATTCAAGTCAATGGGTCCGTGAAAGAACACGGATGCACACAAGATTGGCATCCGTGTCCGTGATCCGTGGCCGTAGGTTAGTTTCATACAGACGGATCCGAAGATCCGTCTGCATAAAAGCTTTTTCAGAGCTGAGTTTTCACTTCGTGAAAACTCAGATCCGACAGTATTTTCTAACACAGAGGCGTTCCCATGGTGATGGGACGCTTCTAGTTAGAATACACTACAAACTGTGTACAAGACTGCCCCCTGCTGCCTGGCAGCACCCGATCTCTTACAGGGGGATATGATAGTACAATTAACCCCATCATATCCCCCTGTAAGAGATCAGGGCTGCCAGGCAGCAGGGGGCAGACCCCCCCCCTCCCCAGTTTGAATATCATTGTGCGGCCCCCCCCCCTCCCCTGTTGTTAACTGTTGGTGGCCAGTGTGCGCACCCCCCTCCCTCCCTCCCTCTATTGTTTTAATACATTGGGGCCAGTGTGCGCGCGCCCCCCAACCCCCCCTCCCTCCCTCTATTGTTTTAATACATTGGGGCCAGTGTGCGCGCGCCCCCCCAACCCCCCCTCCCTCCCTCTATTGTTTTAATACATTGGGGCCAGTGTGCGCGCGCCCTCCCTCCCTCTATTGTTTTAATACATTGGGGCCAGTGTGCGCACCCCCCCAACACCCCCCCCCCTCCCTCCCTCTATTGTAATCATCATCGGTGGCAGCGGAGTAGAAGATTTTCATACTTACCTGGCTGCTGGCTGCTGCGATGTCTGCGTCCGGCCGGGAGCTCCTCCTACTGGTAAGTGACAGGTCTGTGCGGCGCATTGCTGTCACTTACCAGTAGGAGGAGCTCCCGGCCGGACGCAGACATCGCAGCAGCCAGCAGCCAGGTAAGTATGAAAATCTTCTACTCCGCTGCCACCGATGATTACAATGGGGGGAGGGAGGGGGGTGGGGGGGTGCGCACACTGGCCCCAATGTATTAAAACAATAGAGGGAGGGAGGGGGGGTTGGGGGGGCGCGCGCACACTGGCCCCAATGTATTAAAACAATAGAGGGAGGGAGGGGGGTTGGGGGGGCGCGCGCACACTGGCCCCAATGTATTAAAACAAGAGAGGGAGGGAGGGGGGGTTGGGGGCGCGCGCACACTGGCCCCAATGTATTAAAACAATAGAGGGAGGGAGGGAGGGGGGTGCGCACACTGGCCACCAACGAGTTAACAACAGGGGAGGGGGGGCCCACTGGCCACCAATGAGTTAAAAACAGGGGGGGGGGGTCTGCCCCCTGCTGCCTGGCAGCACCTGCCAGGCAGCAGGGGGCAGTCATGTACACAGTTTTTTTGTATATTCTAACCTGAAGCGTCTCCATCACCATGGGAACGTCCTCTGTGTTAGAATATACTGTCGGAAATGAGTTTCACGATGTAGCTCATATCCGACAGTATATTCTAACATAGAGGCGTTCCCATGGTGATGGGGACGCTACAAGTTAAAATATACCATCGGATTGGAGAAAACTCCAATCCGATGGTATAACAGAACTCCAGACTTTACATTGAAAGTCAATGGGGACGGATCCGTTTGAAATGGCACCATATTGTGTCAACATCAAACGGATCCGTCCCCATTGACTTGCATTGTAATTCAGGACGGATCCGTTTGGCTCCGCACGGCCAGGCGGACACCAAAATGACTTTTTTTTCATGTCCGTGGATCCTCCAAAAATCAAGGAAGACCCACGGACGGAAAAACGGTCACGGATCACGGACCAACGGAACCCCGTTTTGCGGACCGTGAAAAAAAACGTCCGTGTGCATGAGGCCTTAGGTAATTGGCATTTTGGACATTTAGTTATCCTGTCTTCTAATATATCTACTGTGGCACCTCAGGGTTTATAAAAGCCATATGTGGCTCCATCGATCAATTTGAAATATGACTCTCTCCAGACTTCGCTACTCACCACCCTTCTGATCAGTGACCACCCCTCCAGTAACTGCTCAGGAAGCTGCAAATTCGGTAAGTCTTTAAGCCAAGACCTAAATAACTGGGAGTCTCCCAGCTTAGAGGTCAAATCCCTCATAGATCCATATATTGTAGATAGGTCTTTTCTAATGTTGTTGGAGTCTATAAATATGTCAAAGGAGTTAACGTTAAACTCTCTTGTCATATTCACTGCCCTAGATCGTAGGAATGCCATGATCTGGTGATATGCCAGAAAATGGTCGGAGGGTAGCCCATATTGTGATTGAAGTTCTCCGAATGATGCCATAGATGCCTAACTTCCTTCGGTCCCCTATCTGCCCAATTAGCAAATTGTTTATTTATCAAGGTTGCTCTAAACTCCGGGTGTTTCCATAATTACATCTTTTTAGATATCAAATATGGAAGGTTGTATATTTTTCGAAACTGCTTTCCATGTTGCTATTGTGTCCCTCATTATATGCTATGTTTTATTGTGTTAGGTAACAAGGCATATTTAGTATGTAGTAGGGTTTCAAGAGTCCAAGGTTTAGCCATCTCTTCCTCCAATGGTAGCACTGAATAATGTGAGGTTTTATTCAACCAGTCTAGACAATATCTCATAAAACTGGCTAGGTTGTATTTCCTGACATCTGGAAAGCTGAAACCACCTCTGTTTCTGTGTCTAGTTAAAGTTGCTAGAGATATTCTGCTCCGCTTAGATTGCCAAATAAAGGCCCTAAAGGCTTTCACAAGTGTTTGTATGTCAGTATGCTTTAGCAGAATAGGGAGTGTTTGCATAGGATAGAGAAGTTTACCTATACTCATCATTTTCAATAGATGACACCTGCCTAAGAATGAGATAGGCAGTTTTACTTAAGAGTTCATCTCAGAGATCACTTTTTCAACTATCGGAGGATAATTCAGTAAGTAAAGGGATTCTGGAGTCTTGCCTATTTTAATCCCTAAGTATCTAATATGGTTGGGGGCAACTGTGACCAAGTCTCCCAAAAAACTCCCCCTATGGGTGATTTGTGATGGGGAAAGGTCCAACAGTTCGCACTTAGACATATTCACTTTAAACCCTGAGTAATTGCCAAATTTCCTCAAAAGATTGAACAGATTTGGGAGGTCCCTGTGGGGATTGGCTAAAAACATCAGGAGATCATCCGCAAACAGAGTGTATTTAACTGTATGTTTACCTATTGTTATGCCCTCTATATTCTTATTTAGGGTTACAGCCCTTGAAAGTGGTTATAGAGCAAGGTTAAATAACAGAGGGGATAGTGGGCACCCCTGCCTGGTGCCCTTTTGTAAGGCAAAGGGACGTGAAAGGAAACCTGGGATAGAGATCCTTGCCATTAGGGAATGGTATAAGGAAGTAATATATGCTCTGAATTGGCCTGAAAATCCCATGGCATCAAGTACTTCGTTCAACCATCCTCAGCTCACATTGTGAAATGCTTTTTCTGCATCTATGGCCAGTAGAGCTGCGGATGGGTGAAGGTGGGGGTATAGTTTTACGTTGTCTAGTACTGCCAATACTTTCCTAATATTGTACACTGCCGATCTTCCCTGAATAAATCCAACCTAGTGGGGTGTTATAATTTTGGGCATGAACGTGGCCATCCTATCAGCCATTATTTTGGATATATACTTAAGATCATTGTGAATAAGTGAAATGGGGCGGTATGAAGAAGCTAAAGTAGAGTCCTTGCCCTGTTTGCCCTGTTTTGGGAGTACTTTGATGAATGCCGTATTCTTATCAAGTGGTATTATTTGGCCTTGGAGCACCTGATTATATAGGGATGTGAGAACTTTCACTATTTTCGGGGCTAGTATTTTGTAATACTGATTTGTGTAGCCATTTGGGCCTGGGGCTTTGCCCTTACTCGAGTTATAACTTTCTGGACTTCTGCTTCCGAAATAGGTTGATTTAGAAACATTAGATCCTCTAGTGAGATTTGAGGCATATTTAGCTTTTCTAACCAAGATCTCCCGGATTGAAATCCTTCTTTGGGAGTTGCATATAGTCTTTCATAATATTCCCTAAGAATGTCCAATATATCTTTTGGGTGGTGACACAACTTACGCGACGGGTTCTTTAGTGTAGGGATTATAGCTGGGGGTTTCATTCCTTTTGCTAGGGAGGCTAAAAGTTTGCCTGACTTATTCCCATATTTAAATAAACTTGCTTCCCTCCTTTTACCGGCTAACTCTTCTCTTACCCTAAGCCACCCATCATAATCCGTTTTGGTATCAACCCATTTTTGTTTATTTGCATTGGAAGGGTAAGATTAAAAAGCAGTGTAAGTGTTTTTAAGATTGGTTGTCAGATCTCTTAATCTCTGTTGTGATTTATTCTTTATGCCTTTTATGTAGGCTATGATCTTCCCTCTCAACACTGCTTTCCCTGCTCTCCAAACTGATTGTGAATTCCCGGACCCTGAATTTATGCCCCAATATTATCCCCACCAATAAGTGATCAGCTCCGCAAATTCTTCATTAGAAGCCATATCAGAGGGGAATCTCCACATGAAATCTGACCCTTTGGGTATATGTTCTGCTAATTCCAAAATTACAGGGGAGTGGTCTGATATTATCTTATTCCTAATTTCAATCTGTATTGTTTTCTGAAGGATGTATCCGTTAATAAAAAAAAAATAAAGGCGAGAACGGGAATTATGCACTGCTGAAAAATGAGTAAATTCCCTCACCTCAGGGTTATGTTGTCTCCATGCATCAAGTAGCCCAGTGTCGGACGTTAGTTTCAAGTAGCCCAGTGTCGGATGTTAGCTGTGATTATTTGCCTAGGTACTATCTGTTTTCCTATTGCACTGCCGCGGTCTTCCTCGTGTCCCATTACTGCGTTCATGTCTCCTGACAGTATTTTAAATGCTGTTGTATCATTCAATATGCTATTCTTCAAATCCCCAAAAAATACTGAGTTGTTATCACTTGGAGCATAAACATTACATATGCTCAGGTTTTTCGTTGTCAAATCAAGATGCATGTGGTTAAGTCTGCCCTCCTGGTACTCTGAGTTTGACAAAATAACATGGGATAACTTTTTGTGGATTAGGAGCATGACCTTAGAATCCTTAGATGGTGAACCTAATACCTGACCCAACCATAAACGATGCATGCGAAAAAAATCCTCTCTGGGTAAATGGGTTTCCTGTAGTAGTGCTATGTCAGTTTTTAACCGTTTAAGGTTTCTAAGAACCATTAACCCTTTGTGAGGGGACCTCAGACCCTTAACATTCCATGTAAATATTCTTGTCATTTTTACATTTCAAACTAGATACCTGCCTAAAGACCGAAATATTTCTAGTTTGCACATTGTGCTGTATCCGAGATGAGTTAACAATTCCCATAACCCCTAACCCCTTAAACTCCACAACCCACTTTGAACATGAACAAAACCTGCAGCCATACATTTCAGACCGCACTTCTTCCCAGCATGGCTTCTGTTTTCCCAACATGGGCGCAGTGTCGGAAGAGATGTAAGGAAGGTTCAAAACCTCCCGCTCGATGCGCTCTTTTGAAGTGATACTGGGAAGCAGCTAACTGCATATGCAAAGTATTAGTGATTTTTTTTGTTTGTTTAGCAGTACCATGACCCTAGAGGATCAAAACACCCTAATAGGATTAAACATACTGATAGCTTCTGAGATTCTAAAAGATAACTTAACACGGATCCGCCTGGGTTCTTGTTCTTTTCCATTGTTCTTTCGGATCCAAGTCCAGACTGGATTCCTGGAGCTATGACGATGGGTCCCTCTGTGGGGAGTAGTAATGGCGCCTATTCTCTTATGGCGCTGGGACCTTTGCACGTATAGTTCCATTTTGTAGAGCCTTTTTTGCTTCCTGAAAGTCGTGGAAAGTCTCAGAGGAGCCACCGGTATTGTATATCCGTAGGATCGTGGGATAGAGTAATGCAAATTTTGTCTGTGCCCGGTGTAATTCAGAGCAGATAGATGAAAATTCCCACCTTCTGTTTGCTACTTCTGCCTCGGATTTCTAGCAGTGCCTTGCGACTCTTGAATGCCTGGAGAATGGATGCCTTTTCAGCAAAGTCTAAATAGCGCACTATTACCTGTCTGTGTCTATGCGCTAGCGCTTGTAAATTCGGCACCTGTTGGCCTCATTGCTCAGACATCAGAGGCGGGCCCACTCTTTGGGCTATTTCAACTTTGCATGTAGCAGATAGATTTAGCGCTTTTGGTAGCTCTTGTTTGCATATTTGAAATAACTCATGTGGGGCTATAGATTCAGGGATCTCGACTAACCTGAGGTTATTCTGTCGGGAGTGGTTTTCCAGATCTTCAATCTTTGCACCCATTCTTTTGTTCTCTTTGAGGAGTCTTGGGAATTCCTCTTTCAGGTAAATGTAGTTATCTTCAAGAGAGCTGACTCTCTCTTCCACTGACTTCAAGCGGTGACCGTGCTCTGCTAAATCCCAGCGTATGTACGCCAGGGCCTCCGAGACTGTAGATGAAAAGGACTCCTGTAGGTCCGGTAGAATCCTAGCCACAACCTCAATTGCTAGTCTCTTGTAGTTTATTTTCAGCTCTTCGCTGACATATTCTCCATCCAGGGAATCTTCCTCAGGCGGTAGTGGAGGAACTAAATTGTGTTCCTGCTGTGTGGCGGGATCTGCCATGTTAAGCGCAGCTGGTAAGGATTTTGCCGTCTTCTGCTGTCATTTTTGCCGAGTTCTGCTTCCCAAATTCATGACAACCCGGTCTTGAGGGGAATCAAGCCCGGTGTGTTGGGGAGTAGAGGGTTTTCAGAGAAGCTTTCACTCAGCGCGTCCGCTCATGCTGGCGCATAATATATAAGTACATCCATTCATCCCTGATTCTTGGATAAAATTGTGGCCTAATGCTATAAGTTTTTTTATTTTTTATAACTTCATCCATTAATCCTTGTTTCGGGGGTGAAATTGCGGCATGACACTACTGCTCATTTAACCTTACAGTTATTGTTATAGTACAGTATGTACAGGCAGGTGACAGTCCCTTCTAAGGGAACGGGCAGTGGCCAAAATGTTTCTGGAACTGGAAAATGTATGTAACCGGGCTATTATGCTTACTTCTCAAGCAGTTGCCACCTCACCACTCTGTAACTGGGCCACTGTGTTGCTTCCTCATGCGGAGGCTCCCTCTCTACTCGGTGACTGGGCCATTGTGTTGACTCCTTATTTGGTTGCCACCTCACCTCTCTTCAACTGGGCAACATTGTTGACTCGTAATGCAGTTGTCACCCTCACCACTCTGACTGACCACTATGTTGACTACTCATACGGTTGCATCCTCACCACTCTTTAACTGGGCCACTCTGTTGACCCCTTATGTGATTGCCATCCTTACCATTCTTTAACAGGGCCACTATGTTGACTCGTAATGTGGTTGTCACCCTCACCGCTCTGTAACTGTGCCACTATGTTGACTCCTCATGTGGTTGCCACCCTCCCTACTCTATGACGGGCCACTATTGGCCATGTTTGGCCTTGTGGACATCCCCATTTATTTTACCCTTATTCTGATCTGTCAGAAGGAGGGAAAAATGAGAAACATAACTGTCCTTGGAGAAGCCATAAGGCCTGTAGTATACAGTCCCTATTTTGCATCAGGATATGCTCGTGATTTGGAAGCCAAAAATAGGAGTGTGTACAAAACACAGACATGCAAACTTTCCAATCACATGTCATCTCTGTTTTGGATCTACTCCTGTTTTTTTGTTGGCCTTAGACTGATTATTACTGAGCAAAGCTGTCCATGTGAAGGTGGGTGCTCAAAAGACAAGATACGTTTTTTAGAGGTTGTTCCTATGACAGATCAGAAGAAGGGCAAAATAAACAGTTATGACAACACAAACTTTCTGCTGACACCCTTTTCCACTCTGTCAGGGGGAACTACTTGTATGAGCATGAAACAGAACAGGTTCTGTAGAAATCTATTTGGAATCAGGAGGCGACGGTGTAAAAGGAGTGTGCTCTTTCATTTTATAGTAGAATCTTGGGCCACTGCACAGTTCTTTATATCTGACGCTAACATTGACCCATAAGGATAAGTTCACACTTCAGTTATTTGGTCAGTTTTGGCCCCGTAACTAGAGATGAGCGATTTTCTTGAATTTCGCAAAAAAAATTTGCTTAGTGACAAATTACATTGCCACAAAGTGCATTTTTTGTAGCTGCGACAGCACCCCCCCATCATTGTACCCCTCAGATGCCGCGTTTATATATGATCGCAGCATCTAAGTGTACAAACAGTGTAAAAATAACATTTAAAAAAATTACATCAAATTTACCAGGTCCATTTGGTCGCTACGGGCCGGCTGACATCTTCTTGCTTAAAGATCTCGGCCGAAAAAATGTGTGGCGCGAGATTACGTCTTCGCGCCGGCTGACGTATGATGTCATCACGCCGGCTGGCGTGATGATGAAATCTCGCGCCGCTCGAGATTTCGGCTGATATCTTCAAACAAGAAGCAAATTTGCGCGCAAATTGAGACGGTACATTTGAATTTCAGATTAATCGATTCGCTGACAAGAAGCACAAGGAAATTCAGCTTCTAGGCGAATCGAATAAATCCTGAAAATCAGATCGAATTCCACTCTGTGGGATCCGATTCGCTCATCTCTACCCATAACTGAACAAATGAATGAAATGCAGTGGCGCACCTCCAATAGAGGAAGACCACACAGCTGCTATGGGGCCCCTGGGGAAAGGGGCCCCCCGCAGTGGAGGATAGGCCCCGCCCACTAATTCCATTTGTATGGCTACCTGAGAATGTAAGAAGTGGAGAAGGACCTTTGGTGATGTCATCATCTTGTGACCAGTGCAGAGGACTGGTGAAAGACCTGTGTGATGTCACAGTGATGGGGCAGAGCTTCTGTGTGGAGCCTGGAGGAGAGGTTAGTGGTGTTGGGATAGCCCATGTAACATCCTATAAAAGCTGGTAGTTGTAGTTCTGTCTTATTATATCCCTCTCCATGTAATTTAAATGTATGCTCTACTACAGTCTGGTAATGCTGGGAGTTGTAGTTCTTCTGTCCTATTGTATCCCTCTCCATGAAATTTCAACTTATGCCCTAGTACAGTCTGGTAAAGCTGGGAGTTGTAGTTCTCTCCTCTTATACCTCCTCTCTGTAATGTATACTGATGCCCCATAATAAGTCTGACCATACTGGTGGCATAAACAGATGACAAATGTGCAGAACTGATGATGGTAGTATAGGATCCGTTTTTTCTTTATTTTTCTGTTCTTCTGACGGATCACTTGTACGGAAAACTAAACAGTGATGTGAAACCGGCCGTATACTCTCTCTGTGTAATATCCACTTGTATCCGATAATAACAGCCTGGGCATGGTGGGATTTGTAGCAGCTGAGTTGTGTATTAGGAGGTTCTGCAGCAGCTGACTTGTGTATTAGAAGGTTCTGCAGCAGCTGATGTGTGTATTAGGAGGTTCTGCAGCAGCTGAGGTGTGTATTAGGAGCTTCTGCAGCAGCTGAGGTGTGTATTAGGAGCTTCTGCAGCAGCTGAGGTGTGTTTTAGGATGTTCTTCAGCAGCTGAGGTGTGTATTAGGATGTTCTTCAGCAGCTGAGGTGTGTATTAGGAGGTTCTGCAGCAGCTGAGATGTGTATTAGGAGCTTCTGCAGCAGCTGAGGTGTGTATTAGGAGCTTCTGCAGCAGCTGAGGTGTGTATTAGGAGGTTCTGCAGCATTCAGAGAAACAACAGTTGTGACTAGATAAAATCCTTTAGATTTCTGTGTCTACACTTTGTAAAATGTCCCTGTCCTGTTCCTCTGCCAGCGTGCATCGCACTGTGAACTGACTGACCTGATCCAGCAGTGTCTCAAGTCCAGACTCTAGTCCAGCTCGGTGAAGATCTGCCCCAGGCCCTGATATCAGCACAAACAGTAAGTCAGCATTGAGGAGGAGGTAAAGCAGCAGCAGTAGGTGCACTCCATGGGGGAAGGATGATACACTATATTAAAAGCAGCAGCGGGCACAGTTCATCGGCTAAGGCTAGGTAATGACTTGCGATCAGATTTCGGTATTCTGTTCCAGCCACCACCAGAATTCCAAAATCGCCAGATCCAGCAAATGCCAAACACTGCTGGCACCTACCGGATCCTATTCTCAATAATGGGGTCATTCAAGATTGTTTTGCCTTTTGTTTTTGCCAAAATCTGCAATGAAGGCTTTGCTGGTACCTCTGCAGTAGATGTGCACGTACCCTAAGGGGTGCAGTGGGTCACTCACAAGGGAGCCCAATTCACATTCTTGCCATGGGGCCCAGTGATTTTTATGTACACCCCTGGTGAAGTTTGAAGTGATTCTAAGAGTGACGCCTGTCAACTGCCTGTCATAAAGCCAAAGTAACTGTTTCACTACCGCAGACTACCTGTATATGTAGTGTTCTACACCAAACAGGCTCTCTGCAGCCAGGAAATAGCTGATTTTTAACTTGATTCATCATGAATAAATTCATATTGAATCAAATCTTTTTGGGAAATTCGGCAAACTGTCCAAATCGAAATTTTAAAAAATTTGCTAATCTCTAGTACTGATCTATCAGGCCTGGAATAGCTCCCCCACAAGGTGATTAGAAATATATATATATATTTTATTTTTTATTAAGCAATGGATTTAAAGGGACCTCCATAATTGGACAGGATTGGCCAAATGTTTGATAGAAGCTTTTCTGAAGTGTTATATCGCCAGCTTCAATATAAAAAAGCTGCCTAGACAAACTGCATGCTATCAGTTTGTGACTGGTGTTGAGCAAAGCGAAGCATCCTAAGGGGCATTCGATATGAACTTTCAGGAAAATTCAGTTACCATTGAATCTGAATTTGAATCAGAATTTCCTGGTGCTTTGTGCTAAGGAATCCATTTTTTCCTATACTGGCAGATACATTTATTACAAAGTTAAAGTAAGAAAACCAGGAACATGAGATCACCCAAAATGCAGCGCAGCCAGTCAATCAGCAGCTAGCCATGTCACAGCCCTTTAAAAGCCTTATCCTGCTCCATTTTCACCCTTTCACTGCGATCTGAGCATAGGCAGAGACATGACAAGTGCTAGTGACACTGTTCAAGAAAGCCTTTAATTGAAGAATATTGGATAAGGAGAGTACAGGGACAGTGTAGGGAGATTGTAGGAGAGTTTTTACACACTGTAGGTTGAACATAGGGAGAGCATAGGGAAATTTCTATAATCACCAGTGTGAAAAATTTTCATTAAGTCCCTGAAGGACGTGAATGTGGCCATATGTAGGCTCATTAAGGATCATTAAGTCCCTGAAGGACATCAATGTTGCTAGATCTAGGATCTATGCTGAAGTGTGAGCAGGGAACCAATGTTGGCACCACAGTCATTCGTCAACACATGGATCATCACCATAAAGTGGCCAGGGAAAACCGTGGTGCTAATTTAGTGGTACAGCCTGATGTAGCAACCACTGCATCTCCCATTGGCATGTGCCCCTTCCCCAGCAGTCAAGGCTCCACCACCTGAGCAGAAGGGAGCTTTGTTTCCTTCCCATCATCTACTGGTCCTGATGCTTCCTCCACATTCTCATGCTGTGATTTTGGGGCCAATGTCCCCCTCTGCCTCCTAATCCTCCACTTTATCCTCAACCTATACTGTAGGCACAGTTCTTAGTGGTCTTTCAGCTCACCACCTGTTCTGCATCTGCCCAGCCTGGGGGAAAAGTGTCATGCCAGGGAGGAGCTGCTCCATGTCTTCAACCAAGAAATCGAATGCTTGCTGTCTCTTCACCAACTGAAGATCAGAACCATGGTCACCGATAATGGGAAGAACAGGTTCATCAAGTTTCCCACCCAACAAAAAATGTCTTAAAAAAGGCCAGAAAACAGTGCATGCACTTCAGCCACCCGTACCATGCAAAGCATGCCCTCCTTGAGCTGCAAAGGCAAAATGATGTTCCCCAACATCAGTATTTTGCATCAGGATTAATCATAATTTGGAAGCCAAAAGCAGGAGTGGGTCAAAAACACAGAAGACATGCAAATATTTCCATAACATATTACATCTGTTTTGGACTCACTTCTGTTTTTGCGTTACAAATACTGATCAAATGCTGACCAGATACTGAAGGTTTGAAGGTAGATGCTCAAAATACAGGATCCACTTTTTGGACTGCTCTTCTGATGAATCAGAAGAATGGAAAAAATAAACAGTGCTGTGAACAGAACTTTACTGCTGACACCCAACTGTCATCGGGCCACTAGTTGAATCTTTGGCCTCTGCACGGTTAAGTCCACGCCATAAATTAGAGCTGACTCTAACATTGACCTGTAAGGCCTCATGCACATGGCCGTTGTGCATCAGTTCCGTGCATTTGCAGTCCTCAATGCATGGGCAACGTCTGTGCGGCTGCTGGTGCGGATCAAGACCCATTCAACTTGAATGGGTCCATGATCCATCCGCACTGCAAAAAACTTCTCTGTAGTGCTTCTGTGGGGTTCCGATCCGTGCTTCCGTTCTGCATCTCTGTGATTGTGGACGCATTTAAGTGAATAGGTCTGCATCTCTGATGCAGATTGAACACGGGCCGGTGCCCGTGTTTTGCTGACCCCCCGTATGCGGCCGCAATACAGGCATGGGCACACAACGGCCGTGTGCATGAGGCCTAAGGCTGAGTTCACACTTCTGTTATTTAGTCAGTTATTTCCTTCACTTACTGTGAGCCAAATTCCGGAGCCAAGCCTACTCTCGGATTAGGTAGCATGAATAGATCTGAGCTTATTCTGTGGTTTATAGAATGCTGCTATGCCTTGCTCTCCCCTTTCCCTCTGATTTCCCTAGTCATTTACCTAACCCCTTTCCATATTCTCTTTTACTTTACTGAGCACCATCTATTTTGTAAAATGTCTATTACATTATTAAAGCACAATCTTAATAAAACTATACAATTAATTTTATTTGAAATACATTTTAATAATTCAAAATCATCAAAAGAATAAGGAGAGGACATGTCCAATGAAATTTATAGTTATTTTTCTCTGGAAAATACCACTTTTCATATTAATTTGCTATAAAACATTGCCACTAATTCTCTATACACAGCTGCTGTTCTTAAGGAAAGCCGCTAACTCCTCTAAAATACTTTAATCAAATATAGTAAAATGTTGTGATATTGCCCATTTAATACTGATCTGGTCAAAATTGTTTATTGTAACATTGCTCTATTCAAAGGGATATTCTGGTTATGTTGAGTTATCCCCTATCCACAGGATAGGTGGAAACTACTAGATTGGTTGGGTCCTACTCCTGGGACCCCCAATGATCATGGGAACGGGGGCAACTTACTCCACGGAGCCCCTTGAAATGAACAGAGTGGCCAATCTGGAATGCACATAGCTGCTCCATTCATTTCTATGGGTGTTCCTGGGATAGTCAAGTACAGTGCTTAGCTATCTCCAAAAATCACATAGAAAAGAATGCACCAGCTGCTTGCATGCCTGACTACACACTCCTTTTGAGGGGCTCCATGGGACTTAAGGTACTCATTTGTATAATAGACAAAGCAGTAAGACCCCATTGATAGTGGATAACTTCACATAACCAGAAGAAAATAGGACAGAAATTGCAAATCAAAACCAAGAGTTGCTTTCCAGTAGTGGAACATATTTAAGTTATGTATTAGAAGTCAAAAATGTTTTACATAATTTGAGTTATGTCTAAACCATTCTCCGCCTTGGTTTCTCCCCTGTGTGAATTCTGAAATGTATCAAAAGAGCTGATTTATTGCTAAAATATTTTCCACATTCAGGACATGAAAATGGCTTTTTTCCTGTGTGAATCCTCTGATGTTTCACAAGACTTGATTTCTGGTTAAAGCATTTTGAACATTCTGTACATGAATGAGACTTTACTTCTGTATGAATTCTGAGATGCCTCTCAAGAGTTGATTTCTCTATAAAACTCTTGCCACATTCAGGACATGAAAATGGCTTTTCACCTGTGTGAATCCTCTGATGGTTCACAAGACTTGATTTCACAGTGAAACATTTCTCACATTCAGGACATGAAAATGGCTTCTCCCCTGTGTGAGTTCTCTGATGTGTTTCAAGATGTGATTTCTTAATAAAACACTTCCCACATTCAGGGCATGGAAATGGCTGAATTCTCTGATGTGTTTCAAGATTTGATTTCTTAATAAAACATTTCCCACATTCAGGGCATTGAAATGGCTTTTCCCCTGTGTGAATTCTCTGATGATTAACAAGACTTGCTTTTACAGTGAAACACTTCTCACATTCAGAACATGAAAATGGCTTATCTCCTGTGTGAGTTCTCTGATGTTTAGCAAGATGTGATTTCTGCTTAAAACAATCCCCACATTCTGAACACGAAAATGGCCCCTCCCCTGTGTGAGTTCTCTAATGTATAGCGAGATGTGATTTCAGCCTAAAACGAACAACTTCCCGCATTTCAGACATGAAAACGGACTCTCTGTTGTGTGAATTCTCTGCTGTTCAGGAAGACTTGCTTTCTCTGGAATAGTTATATCGCATTCTGAATCTATAAATAGACTTTCATCTATGTGATTTTTCTTGTATATAGATAGATTCTGAGAACTTGCAAACATCTCTCCTAGTCTATGTCCATTTCTATTATTGCCAACCTGTGATGGGTTATCTTCTAATACATAAGGAGATAAACGTAGATGTCTGTCTGAGCCTTTCATCAAGTCTTTACCTGAAATAAGAAATAATTTTTTAAGATAATAGATTATGTTTTTATAAAAAGTGCAAATAAAAATATCTCAGTCTATCAATCTATAGATACTGACCACAAAACTATATTACAAAGTGAAAAGTATATACATATTAAAAGTAAAAGAGGTTTCCACTCTTTAGATATTGATTATGTTTCCTTGGTTAGAACATCAATTTCAGATCTGTGGTTTTCCTATCCCAGGTACCCTCATGATCAGTTATTCTTGGCAGTCGTTGATGCCGGAGACAAAACTGTGGATTGATCTGAAACATAGAAACATAGAATGTGTTGGCAGATAAGAACCATTTGGCCCATCTAGTCTGCCCAATATACTGAATACTATGGATAGCCCATGGCCCTATCTTATATGAAGGATGACCTTATGCCTATCCCATGCATGCTTAAACTCCTTTACTGTATTTGCAGCTACCACTTCAGCAGGAAGGCTATTCCATGCATCCACTACTCTCTCAGTAAAGTAATACTTCCTGATATTACTTTTAAACCTTTGCGCCTATAAAACTATGTCCTCTTGTAGCAGTTTTTTTTCTTTTAAATATTCTTCCCTCTTTTACCTTGTTGATTCCCTTTATGTATTTAAAAGTTTCTATCATATCCCCTCTGTCTCGTCTTTCTTCAAGCTATACATGTTAAGGTCCTTTAATCTTTCCTGGTAAGTTTTATCCTGCAATCCATGTACCAGTTTAGTAGCTCTTCTCTGAACTCTCCCCAAAGTATCAATATCCTTCTGGAGATATGGTCTCCAGTACTGAGCACAATACTCCAGATGAGGTCTCACTAGTGCTCTGTAGAGCGGCATAAGCACCTCCCTCTTTCTACTGGTAATGCCTCTCCCTATACACCCAAGCATTCTGCTAGCATTTCCTGCTGCTCTATGACATTTTCTGCCTACTTTTAAGTCTTCTGAAATAATGACCCCTAAATCCCTTTGCTCAGATACTGAGGTTAGGACTGTATCACTGATTTTATATTCTGCTCTTGGATTTTTACGCCCCAGGTGCATTATCTTGCACTTATCAACATAACATTTTAGTTGCCAGATTTTTGACCATTCCTCTAGTTTTTCCAAATCCTTTTCCTTTTCGTGTATCACTCCAGGAACATCAACCCTGTTACAAATCTGTATTATCAGCAAAAAAACACACTTTACCATTGAGGCCTTCTGCAATTTCGCTGATAAAGATATTAAAAAATATGGGTCCCAGAACAGATCCCTGAGGTACCCCACTGGTAACAAGACCATGGTCTGAATATACACCATTTAATACAACCCTTTGTTGTCTGTCCCTCAGCCACTACCTAATCCATTCAACAATATGGGAGTACAAGCACAAAGACTGCAATTTATTGATAAGCCTTCTATGTGGGACAGTATCAAAGCCTTACTAAAGTCTAGATAAGCGATGTCTACTGCACCTCTACCATCTTTTATCTTGGTCACTCAATCAAAAAAATCAGTAAGATTAGTTTGACATAATCTCCCTAAAGTAAATCCATGCTGTTTTTCATTTTTTAATCCATGTGATTTTAGATGTTCCACAATCCTCTCCTTAAGTATGGTTTCCATTAATTTCCCCACTATTGATGTCAGGCTTACTGGCCTATAGTTGCCCGATTCCTCCCTACAACCTTACTTGTGAATAGGCACAACATTTGCTCATTTCCAATCTTCTGGGACGACTCCTGTTTCCAGTGATTGTTTAAATAAATCTGTTAATGATTTTGCTAATTCATCGCTAAGCACTGTTAATAGCTTTGGGTGTATCCCATCAGGCCCCTGTGACTTATTTGTATTAATTTTAGACAGCTGACTTAGAACCTCTTCCTCTGTAAAGACACATGCATCAAAAGATTCATTAGTCTTCCTTCCTAACTGAATTCCTTTTCCTTCATTTTCCTTTGTAAAAACTGAACAGAGGTATTCATTGAGGCAGTCAGCTAGTTCTTTATCTTCTTTCATTTACCTTCTTTCTTTTGTTTTTAATTTAGTAATTCCTTGTTTTAGTTTTCTCTTTTTATTTATGTATCTGAAGAATGTCTTATCACCTTTTTTCACTGACAGAGCAAATTTCTCTTCTGCCTGTGCTTTTGAAGCTCTTATAAAATGTTTGGCCTCTCTCTGCCTATTCCTATAAATTTGCCTGTCATCCTCATATTTTTTTTATTACTAAATGCTATCTTTTTGTTTTAATGATTTTGGCCACTTCTGCTGAGTACCACAGTGGTCTCTTCCTTTTTTTGCTTTTACTGACAAGCCTAATGCAATTATCTGTTGCCTTCAATAGTGCCACTTTTAAGTAGTCCCATTTATCCTGGACTCCATTGAAACTGTTCTAATCTGATAGGGACTTGTATACCAATAATCTAATTTTAGAAAAGTCTGTTTTTCTAAAATCTAAAACTTTGGTTTTTGTGTGGTGTGACTCTGTCAGTGACTGTACTTATAGTAAGTCAGTGTACTTATAGTAAACCACACTGACTGGTGATCACTAGATCCCAAGCTTTCCCCTACAGTAATATCAGATACCAAATTCCCATTTGTGTATACTAAATCTAAAATGGCCTCCTTCCAGTTTGGCTTCTCAACTACTTGCTGTAGAGAAAATCCCAGTAGTGAATTTAGAATATCTGTACTCCTGGCAGAACTAGCTATTTTGGTTTTCCAGTTTACATCAGGAAGATTAAAGTCTCCCATAATAAAAAATTCGCCTTTCAAATGTCATTTTATCTTTTTCCTCAACTAGTAGGTCATTTAATTATTTGACTTGGCTAGGTGGTCTATATATCACACCTACACAAGTTACCTTATGAATATCAAGCTGCAAGGTAACCCAAACTGACTCTAAATTGGTCTTTCTAACTTGTATTAAATTAGATGTTATGCTATCTTTCACATAAAGTGCCACCCCTCCCCCTTTCTTGCCTTCTCTGCCTTTCCTATATAGAGAGAACCGTGGTATTGTTATATCCCACTCATTACTCCCATTGAATCATGTCTCACTAACAGCCACTAAATCTATATTCTCAGATTCCATTATAGACTCAAGTTCATTGATCTTATTTCCTAAACTGCGAGCATTTGTAGACAAGACTCTGAGCATGTCATTTCTTAACCTATGTGCTACTGGCATCTGAAACAGAAGTCTCCATCTAGTGTGTAGTGATTGTGTTGGGTTCCAATAAAGTGAATGGGAGGTGAATAACAGTATGCCAGAATGACCACTTCACACTTCGCTGACCTAGTATTGATGACCTATCTATTATATAAATATATAAGAAACCTCCTCTTTCCTCGTCCAATAAACGAACAACAGGAAGAAAATGGCGGTGCGTTCCACAGTGGAACGCATCGCAACTATGAACACTTAATATCCCATTAAAGATGTCTGTATTTTTAATCCCAATGCAACAGAACTATAGACCGTCTCCTAGTATTACCCAGACAGTAGAAAAAGCTAAAATAAAAGTACAAATACCCCAGGAAAACAACCCATTTCCAAGTATACCAACAGGAAGTGGGAGGAGCCCTAGACACCAAGACACGCGTGGAAATTAGCAGGCCCCCTATAAATATCCCATGAAAACAATTCACTCCAAACATTCCATACTGGTCTTAGAAACTTGTTCCAAGCACTCCTGAAGGTATGGATTATTCCAATCACTTTTTCAATACTTATTTGGAGTTTTTTTCTTTATGTTTATGTGTATGTGTGTATGTGTATATATGTGTATATGTGTATGTGTATATATATATATATATATATATATATATATATGTATGTGTATGTATATGTGTGTCTTTTCTTTTATATGTACTCAGGCCAAGAGAGGTTTTTTGGTTACATAATATATGTTTTTATTCTTGTATGCACGTATATTCATCTTCTACTAATGGTCCACTGGAGTTCTAATTTTCTCATTTTCTTTTACATAGTCAGCACTTTGAAGCCGGTTGCATTGTAAATTCTGGTTCTGTATATTTATGTTTATGATGCACTATGTATTTTATATATATTTTTATATTCATTACATTTATTTATATTTTTTATAAATAAATTAAAATTTTTATTTTTCTCCTGAAGAAGAGGGCTTTAGACCCTCGAAACGCGTTGAGTCACGTACCAATTAAAACGATTGACCAGAAGCCACTTGTATAGGCGTTGTTCAATTATTTACATTTCTGCATGCGATCCTGACCGGGGGGAAAAGTAGTCCCAGGGGTCTCTGAATTGATCCGGGTGACTGCCCCCCCCCCCCCCTAATTAACAACTGATTCAAATTATCATCACGTGTAGTGACTGAGGGTGTTTGGCGCCTATTACATGTTTTCTTTTTCTTTTTAACGGGTGTGAAGGGTTTCTCCTCCCCCTTTTTTTCCTTTCTACACCACCTCTACCTCTCCTCACTGGGCAAGGATATCCTTGACCCACCGAAACACCTGTGCAGCCTACCCTATTTTAAAGTTGGAAACAAGCATAACGTATATATACCACTCGTTGGAAGTTTCACCTCCACCCCTTGGCGTCTCTGTTAACCTCTACCTCAGGTACTCTTCTCTGTGTTACCTGGTCCACTTTCAAGACCAGATAACTTCAATTGTACCCTAATCCTCTCTTTTTTATATTTCTAAATTTGCTTTATGGATCGACGAGGGGAAAAAAAATAAAATAAAAATAAAACCTCAATGGTCAGAGGAAAGATGGCTGACTCGGGATGGAGTTATTTGGAAGATGATATCCTTGAACTTCAGAACAGACTAAGACGGGAACTGAACCAACTATTAACAAGCATGGGAAAAACGTTCCCGAAAGAAATACCAACGGGTTCCTGGAATACAATTCCGGAGGGGACCAATGATTCTACCAATGGAACTGATCTGAACGTTACCACTTTGATTAAGGACTACGTACACAATGAAATAGACTGGTAATTTCTTTCGATTTATTTAGCCCTAGAGATTATACCACAAGGTTTACGGCTCTCACTTAAACCCACCTTTCCGGAAGATATTGCATTTAAGAACCATTGGCTATCTATCAGTGATAATTGTTCTAGGGATTACATGAAAGCTCTGATACATAAATGCAGAAGGATCTGCTCCGACCTGGCCACGAAAATACAGGGATACACATCCTCATTTAGGAGAAATAAACAGCTGGGTCCCTTAATGACTCTAAAACAGAGGATGTTTAGAACATTTGAGTATAATGAAGTTTTGAACAAATGTTCAAAACTCCATAGAGACCTGTTGGATTATAAAAAACAAGAAGAAAGATCTTGGGATAGAAAACATAGGGCCCCCTTTCAAACAGTAGGTCACTCTCAGACACTCAATAATAGAAGACCGGACATTCCATATCCTATGGCTGAGGCGGTCTCAGATAAATTCAATAGGGGGAGAACCTTCTACAATAGTACTAATAATTACCCCCCGCCCATAAGTATGAAACAATTAAAACCCCTCATCCAAAAGAAAAAAACACTGATTATCCACTCTCCCTCTTTCCCTTCTGTCTCAATGGATCCATCTAGGGCCACCACATATGCAGAGATCGTTGAGAAAAATGTACGACCTGCCACTAGAAAGAATATCCCAAGGACTCATCCTGTTACATACCCCTCAGCACCACCCTCTAAGGCCCCTAGTGGAACATCGAAACAATCAGTATCAGTAATAAATAATACACCAAGTGACCCTAACAGATCCATCTATGGTACCCCTGTGGGGAACCTTACATCATGTAAACAACACTCGCCGACCCTACCGGTGAGATCCCCAGTCCATAAATTACATATGCATGAAACCAATTCCATTCCTCAATCCACACCTCAGTCCACTCATTTATCCACATCTTTCAATATCTCCACACATTCAGTGTCCACTAGTAGTCCAGAGAATTTTCTGGCATTACCTTCCAGCCTTGCGGAAAGTCTTTTTTTAGACCGGGTCTCGCCAACAGTACCAAGAGTCCAGAGTCCTCAAATCCCTTTACGAAAAACTTGGGAAACAGCACAACTCCTAAGTCCCTTACTAACACACATCAGCCCGAATATGACAAACACCCACCAGAATCTTCGATCCATGAAGATCACACAATTTTACCTACCGGTGATATCAACCTGAAAAAGACCCATTTCCGGCCTAGAGGCCGTAGAGGAGGAAAATACAGAAACACCACTAAAATAGAAATCAAGGGCCCAAAACATGGAGAGGAGTCCCATATAACTGAACCATTATCCTCAAGCGACCTTGAAAGATCAAAAGGTATATTGAACCTATCCAAACACATTTTACAACATAACGAGATAGAACTACTGAGCAGAGGACTTTCTTTCTGTCCCACAGACACAATAGATCCATTTGAATTTTTTGTTGATCTAAACCAGTTTATGAGGAAACTCACCCTCAAAAGGCATTTTGCAGGAAAAACCGCTGCACAATTGAAAGTGGAAGATAAAATAGAACCCTCCACCCCGATGTGTCAACCCATCCAATGTGATCTCAAGGGGAAATCTTCCTTTTATCCCTTAGAAAGTAGGGGGGCCCACATAGAATGTTTTTACAACATAGTACAGGAAGAATTAAAGATTGCACTCATTGAACAAAAAGGGGACACAAATAAAGATCTCTCTGTCACCCACTCCAAGAAAAGTCATCAACAACACCAAAAAAATCTAAATTCAAATGAAAAAAAACATTAAAAAGCCTTAAGGCCAATAAAGAAATCGTTATAAAGAATGCGGACAAAGGAGGAGGGGTGGTAATTATGAATTCCGACTACTATTTGACAGAATCTCTAAGAATCCTATCGGATTCCGATTATTATAGACCATTAAAAGAAGACCCAACAAAATCCTTCAGAAAATCCCTATTCGATCTTATAGATTTCGGACACTCGGGGGGAATTATTGACAAAAAACTAAGATCCTTTTTGAAAACTGCACATCCATCAATATCTAGATTTTATTTTTTGCCCAAAATCAATAAAAATCTCCAAAATCCACCTGGAAGACCAATTATTTCAGGAGTGGGCTGTCTGACCGCCAATCTTTCTGCTTATGTAGACAGCTATCTGCAGAAATATGTACCTCTTCTTCTTATCTCATATATTAGAGATACATCTCACCTCATAGACTCCCTAGAATCTTTTCATTGGGAGGAAAATTATGTCTGGGTAACTCTTGATGTTTCGGCCCTATATAGTAACATTCAGCATGACTTAGGGATTACTGCCGTTTCTCAGACTTTATCTGAGGATCAACATATGCCAGATCATCAAAAAGAATTCCTTCTAAAAGCAATTGAATTCATACTTCAGCATAATTATTTTACATTTAACGAAAAATTGTATATTCAAATACAGGGAACAGCGATGGGCACTAAGTTTGCCCCATCTTATGCCAATCTCTTTATGGGGGTCTTCGAACAAAAATTTGGCCTGTTGACACATCCACAAATCAAGTTTTACCGTCGCTTCATAGATGACATCATCTTTGTATGGCAAGGCAGTAGTAATGATCTAGTCCAATTTATTGATTTCATTAATTCCAACCATTGGAATCTATCATTTACTATGGAACACAATCCAATGGAGGTAGTGTTCCTTGATCTGCATTTAGGCATCAAAAATAAAAAAGTCATCAGTAAAACCTATTTTAAAAATGTAGATGCCAATAGTTTTCTTGACTATAGGAGTTGCCATCATCCCAAATGGAAACGGAACATCCCCTATAGTCAAATGAAAAGGATTAGGAGGAACTGCACAGACGACGAAACTATTTAAACTCAGGTAAAGGAACTAAAAGAAAGGTTCAAAGAAAAAGGTTACCCTAAGAAACTTCTAATGGACTCCAGTAAGAGAGTATACCAAATCTCACAAAAAGAAAGTCTGAAACCCAAACCAAAACCTTCTACATTGGAAACAAAGAACAAAGATAAGTTTCGAGGGTTCAAGTTTGATCACTCGTTACAGTTCCCAACACTCACTTATCAGGCAAATCCTAATAAAAAACTGGCCAATTTTATTAAAGGACCCAATACTAGGCAAACTGATTCCTCCAACACCTGTTTTGATATTCAGAAGGGCCTAAAACCCTAAAGAATCTGCTAGCTCCCTCCTGTCCGAAACTAGAGAGGAACCTCTTCCCACTGTATAAAAATGACTAAGAGACCTACAAAGAAACCATCCGGAAATTTTAAGTGTAACAACATGAGATGTAAATGCTGTAATATGCTAACAAACGGTAAAAAGGAAGTAATCATCCCCCCCAATAATGAAGTCTTTAATATTAAACAGAGGTTAGATTGTGGAACAACTGATGTCATCTACCTCTTACGTTGTCCTTGTAACCTCCTCTATGTGGGACGGACTATTCAATCTGCACATGAGAGGATGAATGAACATCGGTCGAACATTATGAGGAAGGTAACAACCCACAGTGTATCCAGGCACTTTGCGATGTATCATGAGGGAGATCCATCAGGTCTAACAGTCACATTACTAGAGAAAGATACGAAATCCTATCAATCTCTATGCCGCAAGGAGATGTACTGGATCTTTCGCCTCAACACTCTAACACCATTCAGTCTTAATGAATCACTCGAATATACGAATTACTGAACTTAGCATCTATTTTTTCTGTATAGAACTGCCCAGATACCTTTTATTAATACCTTTTATTAATGCTTTTTATATATATATACAATTTAATAGTAATTTTTTATGTATTTATTTATTTATATCTATGGAATATCAACTGCTCATAGTGCTTTTTATATATATATACAATTCAATAATAATTATTTATGTATTTATTTATAGAATGTCAACTGTTCATATTGGTATTATTGCAAACTCCCCTTTCTTCAAAATATTTATACCTTGATTATCATTATAATTATGAATATGCCCATTATCATTTAATATTTGATTCAGACCTATCATCCCACTTAGAAACTGTCCACTCCTTCATTATTTATTATAGCCCAGAAAGGTCACTTATCCCTAGATAGCTATCAAAATATATCTTAAGGTCCCCCCAGCTAATTGGGTTCATAGTTCATTATATCGATATAATAGTAGGAGAAACAAACATAGACGCAATGTATACACCCATCCCATATAGCCAACCAATGTGGAGATACACATGCACCACACACAGCCAATCATCGGGGGGTTGTGTTCCAGGTTGGAACGCATCGCATCAGCGTTTATATCATATCCGGCCTGTCATCCCCGGAAGCTACATCCTTCTGTCACCGGAAGAGGATGGCGGTGCGTTCCCCATTGGAACGCATCGCACCACCTGACGCCTCCAGTCTGGCACCTGTGTAAGGCTTTTTAAGTTATAGGTAGTAAACTGAGCCCCTATCTCCCTCCATCTGTGCCCCTTGAGATAAAGGCCCATATATAAATATATAAGAAACCTCCTCTTTCCTCGTCCAATAAACGAACAACAGGAAGAAAATGGCGGTGCGTTCCACAGTGGAACGCATCGCAACTATGAACACTTAATATCCCATTAAAGATGTCTGTATTTTTAATCCCAATGCAACAGAACTATAGACCGTCTCCTAGTATTACCCAGACAGTAGAAAAAGCTAAAATAAAAATACAAATACCCCAGGAAAACAACCTATTTCCAAGTATACTAACAGGAAGTGGGAGGAGCCCTAGACACCAAGACACACGTGGAAATTAGCAGGCCCCCTACAAATATCCCATGAAAACAATTCACTCTAAACATTCCATACTGGTCTTAGAAACTTGTTCCAAGCACTCCTGAAGGTATGGATTATTCCAATCACTTTTTCAATACTTATTTGGAGTTTTTTCCTTTATGTTTATGTGTATGTGTGTATGTGTATTTATGTGTATATGTGTATGTGTATGTATATATATATATATATGTATGTGTATGTATATGTGTGTCTTTTCTTTTATATGTACTCAGGCCAAGAGAGGTTTTTTGTTTTTTGGCTACACAATATATGTTTTTATTCTTGTATGCACGTATATTCATCTTCTACTAATGGTCCACTGGAGTTCTAATTTTCTCATTTTCTTTTACATAGTCAGCACTTTGAAGCCGGTTGCATTGTAAATTCTGGTTCTGTATATTTATGTTTATGATGCACTATGTATTTTATGTATATTTTTATATTCATTACATTTATTTATATTTTTTATAATTAAATTAAAATTTTTATTTTTCTCCTGAAGAAGAGGGCTTTAGACCCTCGAAACGCGTTGAGTCACGTACCAATTAAAATGATTGACCAGAAGCCACTTGTATAGGCGTTGTTCAATTATTTACATTTCTGCATGTGATCCTGGCCGGGGGGAAAAGTAGTCCCAGGGGTCTCTGAATTGATCCGGGTGACTGCCCCCCCCCCCCCGTGAAGTGAGTGCATTTGATTTTATCATTCTTATTTTATATTTACTATCTGTCGATATCACCACCATAAGGATATTGATAGTCCTAAACCTCTGGCTCTTTTATTAGACCTGGGTGAAGGTCCTTTTATTTAAACCTACCTTGTTATATACATAATTAACAACTGATTCGAATTATCATCACGTGTAGTGACTGAGGGTGTTTGGCGCCTATTACGTGTTTTCTTTTTTTTTTTAACGGGTGTGAAGGGTTTCTCCTCCCCCTTTTTTTTCCTTTCTACACCACCTCTACCTATCTATTATTGGGCAGAGAACACCTTAAGGGCAAAAAACCATTGCTATAGATTAAGGATCTGCATCTCTTGTCATGAGCAGTAGCCTAAGGGTTTCTCTGGGAAATAATAAAGCAACATTATTGAGATTACTGCAATATTACCTTACTAGACATTGCCCCCGAGCCCGGTTCTGCGACCTGGATTGGCCTGTGTGTGTGTGTCAGTACGCCCGCTGCGCATGCGCACTTCTATAATCGGCACACACGCACGGACACCAGCCCTGAGCACGTACACAGGGCTTTTATTAGTGTAGATTATAAATACATCATCAAGAAGAGAGCTCATGGAGAAATGGCAGAAGTGCGGCAGAGGACAGCGGCTCACAGACTGCCATTATAAATAATGACAGGGATCCAGTAATAGAGTTATAGTAAATTAATATTTTGCTATTCTTAATGATTTTCTAATTGCCTGAGATTAGGACTTACTAATTGGCACATTAATCCAAACAGCTCCTAGAGACCGGCATATGGACCCAAAAGGGACAATGACTACAGGTGGAGAAATGAGGATATGGAGTATATTTCATTTGGGAATATCAACAAAAATGAAATTGAGGCTCAAAGGTATAAGATCCTCATTAATATTCCAAGGTTCAACACCAAAGGGCCCACTAAGAAGGGGGGGGGGGGGAACATGCTTAATAAAATATAACTTTGAATTCAATGTGCAGTTAAAACACACCACAAAGATGCATCGACATAACAAACATGAAGAGGGGTCCAAGCCTGGTACCCCAATGCTGGTAGAGAGTAGAAAAAATCAGCTCCACCTGTGAAGGTGCAAGCAGTCTTACCAGACCACGTTGTATGGACACTGCTTGTACAATTGCTTACACACTACTGTGCAGACAATCACCAGTCACTGCTGCCATCACTAAAGACTTAGGGCTGTATTACACTGGCTGATAGTCGGCCAGATAATCGTTAAGGAGCATTCATAGCAACCCTCTTTAGCTATGACCTGGCTGTGTAATACAGCCTTAAAAGTGCCGCCAATAACCTTATTAAAGAGCAAATGTTCATCGGGCAATCAAGATTTTTAAGCACGTTTTATATTTTTTTACAGGCGGCAGATCGTGCTGCTGCTGGCAAACAACGAGTCAGTGTGGGAACGAGTGATGGCATTAACAATTACTACGCCTCATACTGTAGAGGAGATTACTACATATAATGGCAGCGGTCTCCTCCACTAACAAGCAGTCAATTGCCAATAAGGAACTTTTCTTTCCCAACAATCATCTGCTACATCATGTCTAATACAGGCCTAATCCCCATTGTAAGAAGTTCCTCCCTCTTACTAAGTCTGATTGTAAGGTTCAGAGCAAGAAATGAAATACAAGAAGAAGTGTAGAAAATGTATATTGTAAACGGTGGAAAATCAGTGTCCAGTTATGATGGGAGTTATATTGAGATATACAAAGAGACATTACAAACAGAGACACATTGTCCTTATACACAGCACAGATTACAATATCTTATAATTCCTTACCAAACATGGACCCTCCACACACTCAGGACTTGATCTCCAGTCAGTATCTTCTCCTCAGCAGGTCAGTGATCCAAGTAAATTCCCTTGGTGAATTCCAGCTTTCTGGGCCATGCTTGGGTCTTTTATACTCCTTTGGTGGCTATAGCTATCTGCTCCTCCTCTTACCTCCAGGAGACGCCCAGTCCCACCTTCATAATCAATAAACCTTTCATCGTCAGATCTGTCCCCCTCTCATTACCATATACAATGGAAGAATAATAGTGCCTCCTCCAAATCAACCAATTTAGCATTTTCTGGCCTCCTGAGATGGTCCCTCATTTACACATTGTATTTGCAGGTCAGAGACCTATTGTTCACACTCCTATTTAGCATCTGTAAGAGATTCCTGGGATACTCCGAGACCTCTTCATGTGAGACTCAGTGTAAACAATGAGCATTTTACATCCTGATGAGATGCATCCCACCCAGACATACATTCTCATGACTCTTTATCTATAATTCACATATATGAAATACTCCAGATTATACCCAGTATAACAGATTCATCATTTAAAAATTCTCATTTTTTACAGATCTTATTCTTGCTTTTAAGGTTGTCAGGCTGATACTTTTCAGTATCAAAATAGATCAGATGATCATCCATATAATTGTATTTTCTACATATAGCAATGACTAGTGTTGATCACGAATATTCAAATTTCGAATTTTTATCACGAATATAGGTACTTCGAAAATTCGCGAACATTTTGAATATAGTTATATATATTCATAATTTTGAATATTCAATTTTTTTCCCCCCTTTTTTTTTATTAGATTTTTTTTTTTTTAATCAGTACACATAATTCCTCCATGCTTCTAGCTTGTGGGCCAATAAGAAGGCTGCAATATACTTTACTTTAGGAGTAGTAGTGTTTGCGAATTTTGCTCTATATTCGTTTTTTTTCGAATATTCGCTATATTGCTATATATTCTTGTTTTAGAATATTACGAATATTCGAAAAAACAAAGTTATAACAATATAGCAAATATTCGAAAAAAACGAATATAGAGCAATTTAGCTAATATAGTGCTATAATCTTTTTTTTATAGTTGTAATTTTTTTCCAATCTGAACTTAAGATGAGAAAAAAACTTAGATTACACAAAGAAGATTACAGCACTATATTAGCTAAATTGCTCTATATTCGTTTGTTTTTTTTCAAATATTCGCTATATTGCTATATATTCGTTTTTTTGAATATTCATAATATTTTAAAACAAGAATATATAGCAATATAGCGAATATTCGAAAAAAATCGAATATAGAGCAATTTGGCTAATATAGTGCAATAATCTTATTTGTCTAATAGTTGTAAGTTGAAGAATTTGAAATAAAAAATTTGAATCCAAATTACATAATCATTACCTTGGTGATTTTTTGAGTTAAAAAAAATTGTGAATTTTCGAATTTGCAAATATTCAACGAATATTCTACAAAATATTTGCAAAATATCTCGAATTCGAATATGACCCCTGCCTCTCATCACTAGCAATGACTACATTTACAGACATTTCTATATTTTCTGTTTGCTGTTTAAATCTCTTATCACATCATATGTTTTTTATATAATACAATTACTTCAAGCTCCACATTATCTGCTCTATAATTTACTTGATGCCCATCACCATTATAAAAGCTCAGGCTGTCCTCAACGGGCTCCTAGATCATCTCCGGTTCAGAGAATGTAGACTAGTGATGATCGAGTACCAAAGTATTTGTGTGTATGGGTCTTCTGGCCGAGCACATTGCTATGTTCGTGTGCTCGACCGAGCATGTGAGTATAATGGAAATCAATGGGAGACAACCAGGCACCCCCTGCTCTGAAGAAGGGAGGGTGCCTAGTCCATTGGAAAAGGTCAGAAAGTGACAGAAAAAACACTGAAATGGATCGGGAACAGCACGGGGACAATGTCTCAATGCATCTTGGACTCCCAAGTTGCTGCTGGGAACCATGTTGTTCGAGTCGTACGCCACTTTTATAGATTGACAAAAATGCGCACAAAACCGAAGATAATATCGATTTTAGGGAAAAATTGTTAGGAAACATTCTTTCCTGTATTGTTTATAAAGTGCAAGAGCTGCCAAAAATTACAAGGAAGAGGCACTCCGATACAACCTGTTTATCACATAAAGGAGGGCCTCATTCACATTGTGGTACAATTGTTCAGGTAGTGGAACTCCTACACTCATAAAGCCTATGCACTAAGTTAAAAGGCTGCCAAAAATTACAAGGAACCGGCACTCCATTACACCCTTTATTACACATAAAGGAGGGCATCATACACACCCTTGAAAAATGATGATTGATGGCCTGCTGGTCACCCTAAAAAACATTAGGAGCAAGGTCCTGCTGTTGACCCTCTAAAGCATTTGGGGCGAGGACCTGCTGATGCTTAGCTGACCATTGAAAAATTATGGGTGGGTGCATGCTGCTGAGCTGACCCTCTCAAATATTGTAGGTGAGGGCCTGCAGATGAGATGACCCTCTCAAATATTGTAGGTGAGGGCCTGCAGGTGAGATGACCCTCTCAAATATTGTAGGTGAGGGCCTGCAGGTTAGCTGACACTCTAAACTATTATATGCAAGTGCCTGCCGGTGAGCTGACGCTCTAAAACATTAAATGCGAGTGCCTGCCGGTGAGCTGACGCTCTAAAATATTATATGCAAGTGCCTAAAGGTGAGTGGACACTCTAAAACATTATATGTGAGTGCTTGCCAGTGAGCTGACGCTCTCAAAAAATTTGAGTGGAGGGAATATATTATATACAATCTGGAAGAGGAGGAGTAGAAAAAAAGATTCAACCATATACACATTTTTGTGTGGTAGAAAAGGTGCATGGGAATACACTACTGTAGATTGAGTACATTATAAACGATACATTGAAATTGCCTTTATGCTCATCATCAGCTCAGTTCTCCTCTGGTGGCGTTGGGAAGTCAGGGGCAATCCAGGCCTTTGTTTATTTTTATCTGAGTCAGTCTGTCAGCATTGTCAGTGGACAAGTGGATACGCTTACCTGTTATAATACCACCAGCAGCACTAAATACACACTCAGACAAAACCTGGTGGTAGGGCAGGCAAGCACCTCCAGGGCGTAGAGCGCAAGTTCGTGCCACGTGTCCAGCTTGGACACCCAGTAGCTGTAAGGCACTGAGGTATCATTTAGGACGCTGACACGGTCTGCTATGTATTCCTTCACCATCTTCCAAAACTATTCCCTCCTTGTGCCACTAGGCCACGCTTCAGGGTTAGTTTGCTGGTGGGGTGTCATGAAAGTGTCCCATGCCTTGGAGAATGTTGCCCTGCCTTTGTTGGAACTGCTGTGTGTTCCCCTTGTCTCCCTTCCTCGGTTGCCTATGGAATTACAGACTCTGCTGGCAGCGTTGTCAGATGGAAAATTTTGGAGAAATCTCTCAACAAGTACCTTCTAGTATTGTACCGTTTTACTCGTCCTCTCCATCACAGGAATGAGAGATGAGAAGTTCTCTTTGTAGCGGGGGTCGAGAAGGGTGAACACCCAGTATTATTATCTTAAATAATGAAAGGAAAAGGCAGCCTAACATGAATTCAGCCATGTGTGCCAGAGTACCAACAGGCAAGACGTCGATGTCGACATCAGGATGACTCTCCATCTCCTTATCCTCCTCATTTGCCCATCCACGCTGAACAGAATTAAAGTTCCATTTTTACTAGCCTCTGTAGCAGAGGCAACTATCTCTAGCTCCTTCTCCTCTTCTTCATGATCCAATTTGCGCTGAGAAGACAAACTGTGGGAGGTCTGGCTATCACCCTGTATAATTTCCTCCCCCATTTCCTCGTCTGCCACATTCAGAGCTTCCTCCTTATTTGTGAGCAGCGATCGTTTGAGTAGACACAGCAGTGGGATGGTTACGCTGATAATAGAGTTATCACCACTAACCATCTTTGTGGATTCATCAAAGTCTTTTAAAACTTCACAGAGGTCTGACATCAATGCCCACTCCTTGCTTGTGAATAGTGGCAGTTGACTCGAAAGGCGAAACCATGTTGACAAAGCCGGGCCAACATGTAGAACGTAGAGTTCCAGCGCATGCTCATGTCGCACAACAGTCGGTGAGCAGGAAAACGCAAGCGCTGCTGCAGCGTTGACAGACCGGCTGAATCTGTGGACGAAATGGGCACACACACGGCGCGCCTTCACTAGTAGCTCTGGCAAATTGGGGTAGGTTTTTATATAACCGCTGAACTACTAAGTTTAAGACGTGGGCTAGGCATGGGATGTGTTAGGTTGCCAAGCTCCAAAGCAGCCACCAAGTTACGGCCATTGTCAGACACAACAATGCCTGGTTGTGGGTTGCCGATAGCCACAGCTCTGTCTGGTCCCTTATACCCTGCCACAGCTCTTCTGCGGTGTGCTGTTTGCCCCCTAAGCAGATCACCTTCAGCACGGCCTGTTAACGCTTCCCCACAGCATTGCTACACTGCTTCCAGCTACCAACTGATGGCTGACTGGTGCTGGAGGTGGAAGTGGAGGAGGTGGTGGGGGAGGAGGAGGAGGAGAAGTGAGGGTTGGAGCCAGTAATATAGCTGCTGGCAGAGACCCTGATGGAAGTATGGCCTGCAATCCTGGGCATGGGCAGAACCTGTGTCATCCCAGGGTACGACTCACTCCCAGCATCCCCAACATTCACCCAGTATGCGGTCAGGGAAATGTAGTGTCTTGGCCACCAGCACCTGTCCATGTGTCCGTGGTGAAGTGGACCTTCCTAGTAAGTGTGTTGGTCAGGTCACGGTTGATGTTCTAGGACATATGCTGGGGGTGGGCACGGACGCCCATGAAAAATAGTGGTGGCTGGGGACTGCGTAATGAAGGACTGCCACCAACATCAGTGTCTACAAGCCTAAATGGCAACATTTCAAGGGCCAGTAATTTTGAAAGTTGTGCATTCAGTGCTATGGCCTGTGGGTGGATGCGAATTTGCACTTGCATTCAAATGCCTGTGTTATGAAGAATTTGGAAGCTACACTGGGACAGGGAAATGGATGTTGTTGCTGATGTTGTTGCAAAGGTCCAGGTGCAGGCAAGAAGCATCCAGGCCTGCGCCATTGACAGGGGATTGACCAGGAGTGCGTAACACAGGGAAAGAGGAGGCAGTGGTGTGACCTGTAGAGCTAAACCAAGCACTGGCGCTGAAAAGAGGTCCTGTGAATATACAAGTGTGGGATCACTTGTTTAGCCAGACTCTCCATGGTGGGATGAAGGATGATCAGAGTGAGGATTCGGTACCAGTCTCTTGGCTACAGGGGGTGGTGCTTAACTGACTGGATGCATTATCTTCAGCAATCCAACAGACCACCTGTTCACACTGGTCCGGCACTGGTTGGACATGAAGCTGGGTACAGTGGATTGTGCCCAGGGCAACGGCCTCTACATGCACCATCATCATCACGCCCACTTCCCCGTCCCTTGGTGCTCACTAGTGATGTCCCGAACTATTCGCCGGCGAACAGTTCCCGGCGAACATAACTTGTTCGCGTTCGCCGCTGCGGGCGAACATATGCAATGTTCGGTCCGCCCCCATACATCATCATTGAGTAAACTTTGACCCTCTACCTCACAGTCAGCAGACACATTCCAGCCAATCAGCAGCAAACCCTCCCTCCCAGACCCTCCCTCCCAGACCCTCCCACCTCCAGGACAGCATTCATTTTAGATTCATTCAGAATCTGCATTCACAGAGAGAGGAGGGAGAGTGTGGCTGCTGCTGATTCAATAGGGAAAGTGTTAGCTAGGGCATTGTTCTGTGTCCACAGACTCATCTGCTGTAAGGACAGCGTCCTGACAGCACCCCAAAAAGCCCTTTTCAGGGCTGGTACATCAGTCTGCTTTTTTTTTTCTTTCATATATATATATATTGCAGTTGCCTGGCTGCCCGTGTGTGAGAGGCTGCAGGCTCAGTCATAGACCATTCATAAAGGGTGTGACAGAAAATACCTTGCAGATAAAAAAAATTATATTTAATATTTTTCTGTGATCTAATCACATTTGCAAGCCCGTGTGTGTCAGGCGCCCACACATACTGTATTGTGTCCACTGGCAAGTGGCTGGCCTGCACTCATACCTTTACAGGGTGTCATTCACCCAAATACCTTTCAGAAAAAAAAAATCTATTTTAAATTTAACTGTGATCTAATCACATTTGCAAGCCCGTGTGTGTCAGCCAGTCCCACACAGACAGTACTGTGCCCACTGCCCACCACTTATATAGGGTGGCACAGTACCTTGCACACATAGTAACACTTATCTAATAAAAAATGACAGGCAGAGGCAGGCCACGCCGCAGGGGCCGTCGTGTTCGTGGTGCTGTGATTTCCACTGGCCCTGGAATAATGCCCAGTGTTCAGAGGCCACGTACCCTGAACCCAAAAAATTCTGAGAAAATAGTTGACTGGCTTACACAGGACACCCAATCTTCAACAGCTTCCGCTAAGAACCTTGACGCACCATCCTCCTCCAGCTCAGCTTTGGTCACCACTCTCCCGCCCGCCGCCACCACCACCACTACCACCACAGCCGCTTCACTTGATCCCTCAGAGGAGTTATTTACACATCAGTTGAATGAAATTAGTGATGCGCAACCATTATTGCCAGAGGATGTAGGTAACAGGGATATGTCTCAGTCAGGCAGCATTACACACATGGACGTACAGTGTGATGATGATGATGATGTTGTGCCCGCTGCTGCTTCCTTTGCTGAGGTGTCAGATACAAGTGAAGTGGTTGATGATGACGATGTGTCTGTGGATGCCACGTGGGTGCCTGCTCGAAGAGAAGAAGAAGAGGGGGAAAGTTCAGAAGGGGAGACAGAGAAAAGGAGGAGACAAGTTGGAAGCAGGGGAGGTCATCGCAAGGAGCTAGTGGCACAGTCAGACAGCATGTATCGGCACCCGGGGTCAGCCAGACAGCACGCCAATCAACGCATGCTGTTGCCACCACCAGAATGTCGTCATTGCAAAGCTCAGCAGTGTGGCATTTTTTTTGTGTGTCTGCCTCTGACAACAGCGATCCCATTTGCAACCTGTGCCAAAAGAAACTGAGTCGTGGGAAATCCAACACCCACCTAGGTACAACTGCTTTGCAAAGGCACATGATCGCACATCACAAACGTCGCTATTGGGACACCACAGTGAAAGGTATCCGAATGATTTTTTTTTCTAATAAGGCAATCCCAAACCTCTACTCGGTGATTGAAAAGAAAGTCATGGCATCTCTGGCATACAGTGTTGGGGCAAGGGTCCATCTGACCACTGATACCTGGTCTGCAAAGCACGGTCAGGGCAGGTATATCACCTACACTGCGCATTGGGTCAACCTGCTGACGGCTGAAAAGCATGGAATGTGTGGCTCTGCAGCGGAGTTGGTGACACCGCCAAGACTTGCAGGCAGGTCTACTGCCACCTCCTCTACTCCTCCTACTCCATCCTCTTCCATGACCTCCTCGGCTGAGTCCTCTTTTGCTGAGGCGTCTGGCTGCACATCAACTGAACCCCCCCAAATCCCCAGGGGCTATTCCACATCCCGGATACGACAGTGTCACGCTGTCTTGGGGTTGACTTGCCTGAAAGCAGAGAACCACACCGGACCAGCACTCCAGTCCGCCCTGAACGCACAGGTGGATCAGTGGCTGACCCCGCACCAACTGGAGATCTGCAAAGTGTTGTGTGACAATGGTGCTTGGATGTGGTTCTGTATGTATGTGCTGTGCTTGGATCTGCTGCTGTATTTATGTGCTGTGCTTATTTACTGTGTTTTGTTCTGGTGCTATATTTATGTACCGTGCTTGGTGCTGTATTTATTTGCTATGCTTGGATCTGGTGCTATATTTATGTGCTGTGCTTGGATCTGGTGCTGTATCCATGTGCTGTGCTTGAATCTTGTTCTGTATTTATGTGCCATGCTTGGATCTGGTGCTGTGCTTATTTACTGTGTTTTGTTCTGGTGCCATATTTATGTACCGGGCTTGGATCTTGTGCTGTATTTCTGTAATGAGCTCCACTACTACTGTGCATGCATGGCATCCTCTCCAATCACTGCTATAGAACTTCTGAAAAAGTCCTATAGTGGTGATCGGAGTTGTGGTTGCGCATGTTTGCAGAGGTATGTATGTTGTGGAGGGGGTTTGAAGGGCATGAAAAAGACTTCTAGCACCCTGTGCCATGAAACCTAATGCAGACCCTGACTGAAAGCTAAAGAACCTTTATTGATGTCATAAGTGAGAGGGGCCAGAACCAGGAAGAGAATACCGAGGTGTAAGTGTAGAGAAATGACTACAATTTGGGGTCTGTTAATCAGGCAGAAACGCGTCAGAAACAATGTGTTTGTCCACACATTTATTAATTTGGACTATACTGGTTCATATTTGTTTCAATAAAGATGAATTTGTTTTAGAATATTGCTGAAATTCCTATTCTTTACTGTAGAGAAATTTCATCTTTTAATAAAGATAAGTGTGTGATATGTGATGTGTGTATGTAGCAAAGCTGTGTTTGTTAGAGGTGTCTTTAGCGGTGCTATGTGTATATTTATTAGCTATGTAGCAGAGCTATATGTGTTATGGTGTGTATGTAGCTGTGCTGTGTATATGTCAGCTGTGGAATCCACCATTGTATATAAAAGTAAGTCATTGGGGGAACATACAAAGGCACCTCCATGTTGGTTTGTCCTGGGTATTTTGTGTATTAGAAATAGCTGATGCCTTGTGTTCTGGTCACGTGTCCTGTATTTGTGGATGTTGTGGAGATGGAGGTGAAAGAAACCAATATAAGCCCTCCTTTACATATTTCCGCTTTTGCTAACGCTATAATAAAAAAAAAGCTGTTGCCTTCCCTACAAAGAATAGTCGAAAAGGCTGAATAAAAAAATAAGATACAATTAGACATGGTGAAAGAATATAACCCCGTAGGGACCAGGCTCATTTTCACCTTAAGGACCAGGCCATTTTTTGCAAATCTGACCAGTGTCACTTTATGTGGTGATAACTTTAAAACGCTTTGACTTATCCAGGCCATTCTGAGATAGTTTTTTCGTCACATATTGTACTTCATCACACTGGTAAAATGGAGTCAAAAGAAATAAATTTTTATTTATAAAAAAATACAAACATTTTGAAAAATTTGCATATTTTTAAGTTTCAATTTCTCACCTTACAAATATAGTTATTACTTTACATTTTCCATTTGTCTACCTCATGTTTAGATCATTTTGGGAATGACATTTTATATTTTGGGGATGTTATAAGTCTTAGAAGTTTGGAAGCAAATCTTGAAATTTTCAGAAATTTTCAAAAACCCACTTTTTAAGGACCAGTTTGGATCTGAAGTCACTTTGTGAGGCTTACATAATAGAAACCACCCAAAAATAATTAAGGTATTCAAAACTGATTTCACAAACTTTGTTAACCCTTTAGGTGTTCCACAAGAATTAATAGAAAATTAAGATACAATTTCAAAATGTCACTTTTTTGGCCGATTTTCCATCAAAATTTTTTTCCAGTTGCAAATCAAGGGTTAACAGCCAAACAAAACTTTATATTTATGGCTCTGATTCTGTAGTTTACAGAAACACCCCATATGTGGTCATAAACTGCTGTACGGGCACACGGCAGGGCACAGAAGGAAAGGAATGCCATATGGTTTTTGGAAGGCAGATTTTGCTGGACTGTTTTTTTGACACCATGTCCAATTTGAAGCCCCTCTGGTGCATCCCTAGAGTAGAAACTAAAAAAAATGACTCCATTTTAGAATCTACGGGATATGGTGGCAGTTTTGTTGGTACTAGTTTAGGGTACATATGATTTTTGGTTGCTCTATATTACACTTTTTGTGAGGCAAGGTAACAGAAATAGCTTTTTTGGCACAGTTTTTAATTTTAATTATTTGCAACATTCATCTGACAGGTTAGTTCTTGTGGTACTTTTATAGAGCATGCAGGTTGTCAGGGACGCGGCGATACCTAATATGTATACTATTTTTTATTTATGTAAGTTTTACACAATGATTTAATTTTTGAAACTAAACAAATTATGTTTTAGTGTCTCCATAGTCTGAGAGCCATAGTTTTTTCAGTTTTGCGGGGATTATCTTGGGTAAGGTATGATGTTTGCAGGATGAGATGATGGTTTGATTGGCACTATTTTGGCGTGCTTATGACTTTTTGTTCGCTTGCTATTACACTTTTTGTGATGTAAGGTGACAAAAATATCATTTTTTTACACTGTTTTTATATTTTTACAGTATTCACCTGAGGGGTTAGGTCATGTGATATTTTTATAGAGCAGGTTATTACAGATGCTTCAATACCTAATATGTATACTTTTTTTTATTTATGTAAGTTTTACACAATGATTTTATTTTTGAAAAAATCATGTTTTATTGTTTCCATAGTCTGAGAGACATAGTTTTTTTCAGTTTTTGTTCGATTATCTTGGGTAGGGTACGAATTTTACGGGATGAGATGATGGTTTGATTGGCACTATTTTGGGTTGCGTATGACTTTTTGATCGCTTGCTATTATATTTTTTGTGATATAAGGTGACAAAAAATGGCTTTTATTTTTATTTTTTTATGGTGTTTACTTGAGGGGTTAGGTCATATGATATTTTTATAGAGCAGGTTATTATGGATGCAGCGATATCTAATATGTATACTTTTTTTATTTATGTAAGTTTTACACAATAATATCATTTTTGAAACAAAAAAAATCATGTTTTTGTGTCTCCATATTCTGAGAGCCATAGTGTTTTTCAGTTTTTGGGCGTTTGTGACGGTTAGATTGGTACTATTTTGGTGGGCATACGGCTTTTAGATCGCTTGCTGTTGTACTCTTTGTGACAAAAAATTGTTTATTTGGCACAGTTTTATTTTTTATAGAGCCGGTCAAAACGGACGCAGCGATACCTAATATGTCTATGTCTTTTTTATTTTCCTATTTTTTACCTTTTTTTTTTATTTATCTGTTGGAAATTAAGTTTTTCATTATTTTTTACTTGAAACTTTAATTTTTTTTGGGGGGGGGATATTTTTTCAACTTTTTTCAGTTTATTTTTTGTCCCACTTTGGGGCTTCAACTTTTGGGGGTCTAATCCCATTTACAATGCATTCCAATACTTCTGTATGGTAATGCATTGGCTGTATGAGTAATACAGTGTGTCTTACTCATACAGCTTCCTGCCTATGAGATCCAGGGAGTTGGATCTCACAGGCTCTTCACCGGAAGGCAGCGCAGATGCCTAAGGAAGGCATTGCGCTGCCTTCCATGCCATCGGGTCCCCATTACAGCCGCACGGGGACCCTATTGCGCCTCCGATCACCGCCGCAACCACCCGCAAACCGCAGGTCTGAATTAACCTGCAGTTTGCGATGATCGCCGATACGGGGGGATCACGGGACCATTGTCCCAGGGTGCCTGCTCGGCGGTGATCGGAGATACACAGGTACATATACGCCCAATGTCCTTAAGTTAAATTATTATATATGGAAGATGAACTGGAATCCTCATATGTAAAATTTTCAGTAAGTAAATAAAGCAAATAAGTTGAAAGTAAGAGTAGATGATCAGAACACAGCCTGAGGTAGGAGATCCTACAATGAAGCTACACACCTGCCAAATCTCCTACTATCCGAACATTTCAATAAATTGTCACCTAAGTAAGTTCTCTAGTGTGCTATTTGATATCTGGCTATTTTTTTTAGATGTTAGACACATATTGATTCTCCCCCATAAATTCTTAGATGATTCAAAAGATTTGTTTTACTAAAAAAACATTGCTCACATTCTGTTCATCAATATGGCTTCTCTCCTGTGTGAATTCTCTGATGTATGTTAAGACTTGATTTCTTAGCAAAACACTTTTCACATTCAAGACATGAATATGACTTCTCCCCTGTGTGAATTCTCTGATGTCTATCAAGATTTGGTTTATGATTAAAACATTTCTCACATTCAGGACATGAAAATGGCTTCTCTCCTGTGTGAGTTCTCTGATGTATATCAAGTAGTGATTTCCAATTAAAACATTTCTCACATTCAGGACATGAAAATGGCTTCTCTCCTGTGTGAGTTCTCAGATGGCTAATAAGAATGGATTTATCAGTAAAACACTTCTCACATTCAGGACATGCATATGGCTTCTCTCCTGTGTGAGTTCTCAGATGTTTATTAAGATGTGATTTATAATAAAAACACTTCTCACATTCAGGACATGAAAATGGCTTCTCTCCTATGTGAGTTCTCTGATGTCTATCAAGATTTGGTTTCTGATTATAACATTTCTCACATTCAGGACATGAAAATGGCTTCTCTCCTGTGTGAGTTCTCTGATGTATATCAAGTTCAGATTTCGCCTTAAAACACTTCTCACATTCAGGACATAAAAAGGGCTTCTCTCCTGTGTGCATTCTCTGATGTTTAATAAGATTTGATTTCTCATTAAAACACTTCTCACATTCGGGACATGAAAATGGCTTCTCTCCGGTGTGAGTTCTCAGATGTATATCAAGTTGTGATTTCCAATCAAAACATTTCTCACATTCAGGACATGAAAATGGCTTATCACCAGTGTGAGTTCTCAGATGTATATCAAGTTGTGATTTCCGATTAAAACTTTTTCCACATTCAGGACATAAAAATGGTTTCTCTTTTATGTGTGTTTTCTGATGTTCCTCAAGATATGGTTTCCTACATTGAGCAGACATTTCACCTAGTCTATGTCCAGTGCAATTATTGACAATCTGTGCTTGATTATCTTCTACTTTATAAGAGGGAGGTAAAATTAGATGTCTATGGAAGCCTCTCACCCAGTCTTCACCTAGAAAAAGATTTTAAAGATTAGATGTTTTCTTTTCATTGTAAATCACATAAAATGTACAGATATAAGAAATATCTCATTAACGTGAAGTCAACCGTTTTTAAAAGTTAGAAACGCTAGTCATAATTTAAAATACTGATTAAAGGTAGATTGTTACCAGATTTTATTGACCACATTAAACTGTTGATAAAAAGAAATCTCCAAGTGCATAGAAACTGGAGTATTTCTCGTCTAATTATCGAAAGTGCCAAAAAAGTTATGCCAAAATGCAACATTTGGTCAAATTTAAAGACATTTAATGGACATCCTCACTTTCAGAAGTGAAGTGAAAGGTAGGTCAGAATTACAGATCAGAACACTTTCATGTTTTATTTCAGTTTAGTGATATTTAAAAAAGTCACAAAATGTTATATCTCCATTTCAGGAAACTCCTAATATGTGTTTACTGACCTAGGCATGCATCACATTTAATAAATTTGGTGCAATCTCACAAAGTAAAGAGCGATTTAAAACTGACACCAAATAGTGTTATAGAATTTTTAGAACCACTGTGCAAACTGTCTGTGAAGGTTCTCATTTATCCAGGTCATGGTATATCAAGGCAACTGGACTTACTGTAGATTTCTTCAAAACGTTTCACTCGTTCTTCCAACGAGCTTTCTTTTGAGAAAGCTTGTTGGAAGAACGAGTGAAAACGTTTTCAAGAAATCTACAGTACGTCCAGTTGCCTTGATTTAATCTTTACAGATACACTGTGCAAACTGGAAAACATAGTGAGACTGAATTCCAGATTGAAGACAGTTGACCTACAGAGCAGGAGATTCAAAGACATGGAATCGGAACTTGTTCATATTTGGATTTACTTCTAGAACCCAGAAAAACTAAAGGATTAACTTTGAACTTTTTTACACTTGGATCAAGACTTCTGGAACCCAAACTTATTAAGACTTGGAACTTTTTCAGACTTTGATCAAGATTTCTGAAACCCAGACTTTTCCAGATATGGACTCGGAACTGGTTTAGACATGTAACAAGAACCCAACCACACAGTTGGTAGATGCGCTACTGAGAGCATTCCCAAATGTCATAGGGGAACAAGTGGAAGCCTAAGGCCAAGGCAGAGGAGGAGCAAGAGGTCGCCAATGCAGCTGTGTCACGGCCAGCTCCTCTGAGGGCAGGGTTAGCATGGCAGAGATGTGGAGGTACACCACTTATAACCCGGGACCATTCAGAATAGGAATCATTGACCATAACTCTCTGGACACAATCCATCAGCCAGTTTTCTATCCAATTACAAACTATACTTTAAAAGCCTATAGACCTTATTTTACCTATTAACCGTCTATGAAAGACAGTATCAAAAGCCTTTGCAAAATCCAGAAACACTACATTCACAGCCACTCCTCTATATCGGAGAATCATCCCCTCATAAAAACCTATAGTAAACCTATGCTGGCTATCACTTATGATTTTACTTACAGTCACATACTTCTGTATATAGTCCCTTAAGAGTGCTTCAAACATTTTTTCCACAACAGAAGTTAAACTAACTGGGCTATAATTACCTGTAGAGGACCTAGATCCCTTTTTTTAATATGGGCACCACATTTGCCTTGCACCAGTCACATGGCACTGTACCAGTACCTAGAAAATGTTTTAAAAGTATAAACAAGGGCATAGCAGTGACTCAACTGAGCTGTTTAACAACTCACGAAGTCTATTTCACATTTACGTTATTTAACTTAGCTTGGGCCATATCAACAGTTAGCCAGTTGAGTATATTACTGGGTGCACCAACATCCCTGGCACCACCGATCAGCTCATTTCTCTTATTCTGTTTAGTAACTCTGCCTTTTCCTTATCTTCAACCCCCCACTGTTATTTAGAAGACCTACCTGCTCAGAACTTGGTTTTTTATCATTTATGTATTTAAATTATTTTTTTGTATTTGTTTTGCCACATTCAATTCATTTTGTATTTTTGCAGATTTTATCTCCTTTTTACAGATTTTATTTTGCCCTTTGTGAACTTTAAAGGCTAGCATCTCAGATTTGTATTTTTTTAGATGTCCTTTTTTGTAATTTATTGACCTTTTTTTACAGTGGCTATAAAGGGGGGGGGGGGGGGTTCAGTAATTTTATCTGTGTATACTGTTACCAAAAGGAATACATTTTTAGTGCAATAACTCAATATGGATTTAACCGTTAAGCTACCAGCGCTGTACATGTACGGCGCTGGTACGATGTGTACAGCAGAGACCTGCGGCTAATTACCGTGACTGGCAATAATGCCGATTGTGGTAATTAAATGCTTTAGATGCCATGATCAAGTGAGATCATGGCACCTAAATGCTCTTCCTACCTATGCCCCGTGTGTTCAATCCGGGCATACTGTAGGTAGTTGCACTGAATACTGTTAGCCGTGATAAGTAGACTAACAGTATTCAAACTGAAAATCTTATTTTGGCCACCAGATGGCAAGCCAGGATAAGAAATGAGAAAAAGTGAGCAAAATAAGCTAATTATAAATTCCTGATAAAGAAAATAAAAAATGTAATAAGCATAAATAGGAGGCGCATAAAATAATCACAAAAAATGTATAAAAATTTTTAAAAATATATTTAAAAAATCACCCCTTTCTGTATAATAAAAAACTAAATACCTAAATAACAACAAATAGAAACATCATGGGTATCACCGCGACAAAAAATGCCCATTCTATTAAAAAAGGAAAAAAATGTCGAATGGCGTAACGGAAAAAAAGGTTCAAAATTGCCAATTTGTCATTTTTTCATTGCTTCTCTTACCCCAAAAAAGTAATAAAATGTGATAAAAAATTCATGCATACTCCAAAATGGTATCAATTAAAAGTACAGATTGTTCCGCAAAAAATGAGCCCCTAAACAGTATAAAAAAGTTATGGGGGTCAGAATATGGTGATATACACATTTTTTCAAAGTTTTAATTTCTTTTTACACTATTTAGACATATGGAACCTATACATATGGGGTATCATTGTAATCGCACTGACCCAGAGAATGGAGGGCATAGGTCAGTTTTGCCATAAACAAAACGCTGTGTGAACAAAACCCGTACAAAGGTGGAGGGATTGCATTTTTTTTCCAATTCCACCCCATTTGGAATTTATTTACCGCTCCACATAACATTTTATGCCATAAGTAATGGTGGCATTAGAAAGTACAACTTGTCCCGCAAAAAATAAGCCCTCATACAGCTATGTTTTCCCCTTTGCAGTTGAAGCAGAACCATGATCCCAGTCAATGTCTGCGAAGTTAATATCTCCTATTATAACCAATGCACCAGCCTCTTCATCCCACTCTATTTGCTTATACAGTTGAGCTTCTGTCTCCTCTGCAATGTTAGGGGGTCTATATAATATACCAAATATTTTTTTTTTGGTGTTTATATCCCTTTGTAATTCCACCCATAAGGTTTTAACATCGCCCCCTCCCCCCCACAATTGCCTCTTTCACACTGTTCTTCATATCACTCCTCGCATACAGGCACACTCCACTGCCTTTACTATTAACTCTAAATAGTGTAAAACCCTCAATATTTACAGCCCACTCATGCGAAGTGTCCAACCATGTCTCAGTCACGCCATACCAGAGCCTCTGACTCCACTATTTTGCTTGCTAGACTTCTGGCATTTGTGAAAATATGTTTTAAATTATTATCCGCAAAGTGAATATCTGTGATTTTTTTGGGGTACCTTGGTTGATATTGTTGGTATGTTACAAGCAGCTCTATTTTTCATTGGTATACAGTTCTGCCCAGTCTTCTTCCAACTTTCCTCACAAACCCCAGCCCCCACTAAATACCCACTGTCCCCTCCTATATCTCACTCTCTATTTACACAAACTACTCCCTTATTAGTATGACATCACTCACTTCCCTTAGATCCTAGTTTAAAAGCTCCTCCAGCCGTCTAAACATTCTTTCCCCCAGAGCAGCTGCACCCTCTCCATTAAGGTGGAGTTCCTACTGTAAAGCCTGTAGTCAACAAAGACGTCAGCCCAGTTCTCCATAAACCTGAACACTTCCTTCCTGCACCAGCTTCTGGGCCTCTTATTTAACACCCTAAGCTCCCGTTGTCTCTCTGGTAATGACTATGGCACTGGTAGTATTTCTAAAAAACATTACCTTGGAGGCCCTGGACTTCTCTCCTAGTTCCCTAAAATAATTTTTAAGGACCTTCCTTCTCCCCCTGACTTTGTCATTGGTACCAAAGTGTCATCTGTCTTCCCAAGCCCCAACCAGACAGATGACCCTTCCTATCTGCCTAATAATATAGTCCCTACCACCAGCACCTATATGACCTTCGCTGTACTTCTTTTCCCATCCTTCCTACAGCAGTCTGCAGCGAATTTTGTGACATTTGAAGGAAAATAAGTAAGCAGGCACACTCTAATTTGGGTCAATATATTAATTTATTTAAATATATAGTGGATGTAGGATATATTAAAATTGGTCGATAAAATAAGGCAAAGGAGTGGCATATAGTATGAAAATACGTAATGAGGAATAAAATTGGGCTAACTGTCCTTTTTGGTAGGTAAAGAGTAATGGATGTCGAGATGGGTAGGTTGTTATTAAATGGTTACCAGCTAGTATTAGGAATGTTGAAATAAAAATAGGAATAAAAATGAAAATGAAAGTGTGCGCTAAAAAAATTGTCCTTTTTTAAAAAATCGTCTTTTCATGAAATAGCAATCTCAAGAATAATGCGTTTTGTTCTTTATATAGGATAGTAATATTCTTTTGTGGTGGTAGCCTCTGAATAAGAGATAAATAATAAATGCTGCGCCTTGTGACTCCTTATATTGTTCCCGCTGTTAAATCGAGAGTACGTGATGCAGCTTTTTTATATGTAAATAGATCAGTTAGTTGTCATAGGGCCGCAGGCATATACATTAATACATTGTAGCAGTAAATAAATGTTATGCTTATTAAGCGGATGCTGTGGGAGGAAGGGGTGCTCTGTGCCTAAGTGCGGCGTCCTGCACTGTCTTTGGCTACAGAGATCACTTACCATTCACCCGACGTTGCTGTCTTTGGTCCTCTGGCGTTGATCAGTTCTCCCTGGGCGGCTGTCTTGAATCCAGGAGTCGGCGGTGTATCTCGTGCTGTCAAGGACGCCGGGAGGCGTGGTTCACACGTCTGTAAGGTGACGTGTGTAGTCACGTGATCGCGATCTTTCCCGGCTTGTGCTAAATGGTCCCGGCCTATTCTGAATGCTCTTCTAGCTTCGTTCCAAGTGATGGGTATTCCGACAATCCTCTACAGGGAGAACTGATCAACGCCAGAGGACCAAAGACAGCAACTTCGGGTGAAGGGTAAGTGATCTCTGTAGCCAAAGACAGTGCGGGACGCCGCACTTAGGCACAGAGCACCCCTTCCTCCCACAGCATCCGCTTAATAAGCATAACATTTATTTACTGCTACAATGTATTAATGTATATGGCTGCGGCCCTATGACAAGTAACTGATCTATTTACATATAAAAAAGCTGCATCACGTACTCTCGATTTAACAGCGGGAACAATATAAGGAGTCACAAGGCGCAGCATTTCTTATTTATCTCTTATTCAGAGGCTACCACCACAAAAGAATATTACTATCCTATATAAAGAACAAAACGCATTATTCTTGAGACTGCTATTTCATGAAAAGACGATTTTTTATAAAAGGACAATTTTTTAGCGCATCTTTTAGCGCACACTTTCATTTTCATTCCTATTTTCATTTCAACATTCCTAATACTAGCTGGTAAGCATTTAATAACAACCTACCCATCTCGACATCCATTACTCTTTACCTACCAAAAAGGACAGTTAGCCCAATTTTATTCCTCATTACGTATTTTCATACTATATGCCACACCTTTGCCTTATTTTATCGACCAATTTTAATATATCCTACATCCACTATATATTTAAATAAATTAATATATTGACCCAAATTAGAGTGTGCCTGCTTACTTATTTTCCTTCAAATAATCCACTCCTGACTGGGTGAGTCAGTTCTAGATCATTTGCCTGAGCAGTAGAGCCGTCTATTCCACCTGATTTTTGTGACATATTTGAAAATGTCAATCAACATCTTGTGACTTCAGAATAAGATAGAAATGGCTGAGCTGGAATAATGTGCACCAAATATCTGCAACTAGACTAATCATAAATGGAGACAAGAATTGGCTAAAACAAGAACAGGACACAAAAAGTCCAATTTCTGTCATCATGATGGTGACTAGAGCAAAGCAGAAAATATTTTTTTTTTGTTGCTCATTTATGGTAAATGAGGAGCACTTAATGTGCTCTAGCAAACCTGGCACATTATCAGCCACATTTTAGACACAAACCTATTCATACTACTGCTCCACTATTACTCATACACAGCCCAGATTACAATATCTTATATTTCCTTCCACGTACAGTTAGTTCAGTGACACTTACTAAACATGGAACCTCCACACACTCAGGACTTTATCTCTAGTCAGTGTTTTTTCCTCAGTAAGTGGGTGATCCAAGAAAATTCCCTTGGTGAATTCAAGCTTTCTGACCAATACTTGGGTCTTTTATACCCCTTTTGGTGGCTATAAGTATCTGCCCCTCCTTTTACCCTCAGAGACGCTGATGATTGGTCAAACTTTTCCTCATCACATCAGATGGTCCTTCATTTACACATTGTATTTGCAGGGTAGAGACCTATTGTTCACACTCCTATTCAGCATCTGTAAGAGATTCCTGGGATACTCCGAGACCTTTTCATATGACAATCAGTGTAAACAATGAGCATTTTACATCCTGATGAGATACATTCCATCCAGACCTACAACCACATCTCCATCTATAATTTTCATATATATGAAATATTCCATATTATGTCCTGTAGAACAGGTTATAAGACTTTTATTTTGCAAAGGACATTATTTCTTACAGATCTCATCTAGAAGAAAAAGGACTCTAAATGGAATTAACTATCTATGACAACTGTATATGGGTATTAATTGTTAATAAGGGTTTCAGGCTGATATGTTAAACAACCATCCATAGAAAGTCAAGTTCTATTTAAAAAATAAATAGTTAGAAAAAATATACCTTTTTCATTTCCAAACCATATTTTTGTAAAAAAGAAAGAAAAGTACAATACAAAATTAATATTGCTAATACATAATGAACCATAGAATAAAATGATTACATTTTCATTCCTGCCCGGTGAACTGTCTGAAAAAATACCAAAATACTGTTGTTTTTTAACTCCAACAGTAAAAGAATGCTATAGAACGTGATAAAAAGTAATGAGAGCTGCAACTGGTCCTACATAACTGGTGCTACATAAACAAGTTCTGATATAGCTCTATCTACAGAAAAACAAAAATATTGTTAGGTCTTTGAAAGGAGCAATAGAATTTTTAAAATTATTTTACATATAAAATATATACTGTGGATATAAAAAGTCTACACACCCCTGTTAAAATGTCAGGTTTATGTGATGTAAAAAAATGAAACAAAGATAAATCATTTCAGAACTTTTTCCACCTTTAATGTGACCTATAAACTGTACAACTCAATTGAATAAACAAACTGAAATCTTTTAGGTAGAGGTAAGAAAAAATATAAAAATAAAATAATGTGCTTGCATAAACCTGAAGGTTTTGTGCCAATATTGACTATTGCTATTTGGATCTGTTCATAATTCCCTCTAGCTTAATTAAGGCCCCAGTTCCAGCTAAAGAAAAACAGCCCCAAAGCATGATGCTGCCACCACCATGCTTCACTGTGGGGATGGTCTTCTTTTGGTGATTTTTGGATTGAAACACCTTTATTACAATCAGTCGTCATACATACATACGTTAGTACTGTGTCGCAGCACAGGCCATGAATCAGTACATAATAAATTACTTACAATCGTCTTTGCGAGCATGGCATTGTTATGTAAAGCACAGGCTACCCTACACTATACATCGCAATGAATGCTACACTAGCATACCTATTCAATCACAAAACCTCCCAACAAAAGCATTTAGACAGTGATGAGGGAAGAGGAAGTGGGAAGGAGGGGGTAGGGAGGGGGAATCACATGCCCAAAGCTTTATTGAGAGGACAAATACAAACGGGGGGAGAGGGGGGGGAAGGAGAGGGGTTTAGTCCTCTTCTTCTTCGTCAACGTCCGAGATGTTGTAGTCCCGCAACAGACTATGGATAAGTCTGCGGCAGTCCAGGACGGACTTGTTCTCCCTCCTGAGGATGAGCCGGTTCCTAGCAAACCAAATAGCGTCCTTAAAACAGTTCATAAGGCGCCAGGCCTCCTGGATGGCTCCAACAGTATGAATCCCAGGAAATAGTCCATACAGCACCGAAGTGCATTGCAGGCTGTTCCTGGGTACAGAGTCTTTGAGTTCATGTTCCAGGGCGTCCAACAGGCGCTGTGCAAAGGGGCACTCCCAAAACAGGTGATAAGATGTTTCCTCCACGAAAGGGCACCTGGGGCAGTACCTGGTTTTGCACAGATTGCGGGCATGCATGAATGACCGGATGGGCAGTCCGCCCTGAATGGCCATCCATGACAAGTCCTTATGCCCGTTGGTCAACCTGTTTGACGACACATTAGTCCAAACTGTCTCTACGGTGTCGTCCTGGATCCCTGGAATTGACTCCACCATGTCCTTTGCTCTGATGAGTTTGTGGATAGTTTTTGGCTTCCACAAGTTGGGTTTGAGGCCCTCCAGCTGGTGTTCCCTCACAAACCTAACGACGTCCCCGTAGAACCAGGGAGCGTGCCAGTTGTAAGGGATGGAGCTGTCCCACTTGTCCCAGCCCAGACCCCTCCAGAGGGGCAGGAGGAAAAAGCGAGACATAGCCTTGCCCGCAGAGCCGTTAGCAGTTCTCAGAGTCCGACGAACGCTGTCACAAACAAAGGCGATCCGCAGTAAAGTGGGCAGGTCCGGTATGCCCTTTCCGCCCTTGCGGGGCTCTTTGTACATGATGGCTCGTTTCACTCTGTCCATCTTAGATCCCCAGATGAAGCGAAACACTGTCCTGGTGATGGCCCTGGAAACGGTGGCAAGAGGGGGCCATGCCTGTGCGGTGAATTGGAGCACAGGCAAAACTTCATTACGCAGGACGAGTGCTTTCCCTTCAATCGTGAGGTGTCTAAGGCTCCACAGTCCGATTCTTTGGTTGACTTTGGCCAAGCGTTCTTCCCAAGACTTGAGGGCTGCGCCTTCCTTCCCGAACCAGACTCCCAGAATTTTGATGAAGCCCGATTTGATGGTAAATGGGAAGGGGGCAGAAGAGGCCAGTTGCCAGTCCCCGAAGAGCATGGCTTCTGACTTGCCGCAGTTGACTTTGGCCCCTGAAGCTTGTCCGAACTCCTCGCAGGTCTGGACGAGTGCAGTCACCGAACGCCGGTCAGCGCAGAAGACGGTCACGTCGTCCATGTACAGCGAGCACTTGACCTCGTAGTGTCCAGGTCCTGGTGCGGTGATCCCTCTGATCTCTCCATTCTGCCGGATAGACTCCGCGAAGGATTCTATAACACAAACAAAAAGGAGAGGTGAAAGAGGGCAGCCTTGTCCTGACCCCGAGAGGACAGGGAAGGGGTCAGTCTTCCAAGCCGTTCACCAACACCGTGCTGCAAATAGTCAAAGGTACATTAGGTCAACAAAAGAACAGAACCTCCTGCCTAGACCTAGCCTGCGCAGCGCCTTGCCCATAAACTCATGAGAGACCCGGTCGAATGCCTTCTCCTGGTCCAGGCTGACCAGGGCGGCATGAACACGGCGGTCCTGGATGTAGTGCACCGTGTCTCTCACAAGAGCGAGGCTGTCTGCGATCCTGCGGCCGGGAATGCCGCAGGTCTGGTCCGGGTGGACGATTCCGCCGATGACGACCTTCAGCCGGTTGGCCAGTACCTTGGCGAGGATCTTGTAGTCCACGTTCAGGAGAGAGATGGGACGCCAGTTTTTCAGGTCACATCTCTCCCCCTTCCGCTTATACAGGATCGTGATCATTCCTTCCCTCAAGGATGGGGGCATTGTACCCTCCACCACCATCTCCTCATAGAGTTCCAACAGGTCCGGACAGATCAGGTCCCCCAGCGCTACATAGAGCTCCTGCTGGGAGGCCATCACTGCCCGGGGTCCTGCCGGACCTAAAGGATCTAGCGGCAGAGAGCACCTCCCCCACCGTCAGAGGGTCATCCATGGCCTCCGCACCTGCCGGATCAAGATGGTTAGTGATACCTGACAGGAATTTATCGGCGGCCTTCTGGTCGGTGTTCCTCAGGGAGTAGAGGTCGCTGTAGTAGTCTGTGACGACTCCCATTACTTCCTCCTTCCCCGAACGCATGTTGCCGTCTTTGTCTCGAAGTTCGTTCAGGGGCGTGTGGCCGGCGTGGAGTTTCCTGAAAAAGAACGAGTTACACTTCTCATCCTTATCCAGGTTTTCCACTTTGGAACGGAAGACGATTAGCTTGGATTCCTCCTCAAAGTGCCTTTTCAAGCTCTTTTTGGCCCCCTCCAGCTCCTCTCTAACGCTCCAGCCGCACCGGTGAAGGTCTTGCAGGGACCGCAGCTCACGCTGCAGCGCTCTGAAGGCCCTCTTCTTCTCACACGCCTGGTGTTGTTGCTTGGCCTGAAAGAAACAACGAAACTGGACTTTAACATACTCCCACCAGTCACTAGTCTGTTTGAACAAGCACTTGACATTCCGCCAGGCTATGTAGACCTCCCTAAGTTCCGCAAGCACATCCTCGCGATTCAGCAGGGCGCAGTTCAGTTTCCAGGACCCTCGGCCGGGGGGAACCCGGTGCCTAGGGTGCACTGGACCTGAATGGCCCTGTGATCGGAGAAGAAGCAAGGGACCATAGAGTGCCTACACCTGCCTGACTGCCCGAGAGGTAAACACAAAGTCGATCCGAGAACGAAGTGAGCCATTGGGTCGGCTCCACGTGTAATTAATGGAGCCTTTCCCCATGGAGCCCACAACGTCCTGCAGACGCGCCTCGGTCACCATCTCAATGAGCAGTTTGGAAAGTGACATCAAGCTTGCTTGACGTCCCGGAGCTGCGTCCGTCCTCCTCGATCGGGCAGTTGAAAGTCCCCGGCCATCACTACGGTCCTAGTGGTGGCGAGTTGCAGTCGGAGGGCCTGGAAGAGCTCCAGTCGCTCACCCTTGTCAGGGGAGGCGTACACGTTGATGAGCCTAACCGGCTCTCCCGCCCAGGAGCCGTCTACGACAAGTAGTCTGCCGCAGACGAGCTCCTGGACGGAGTCAAGTGTGAACGCGTTTCCCCTGAGGAGGATGGCAACCCCGGCCGACTTACAGTCGCCACCACCGGACCAGTAGGAGGGGCCGTGGGACCACTCCCTGGCCAGATGGTTGTGTGACCTAGAGGGGGGCAAAGAACACTCCTGTAACATAAACACGTCAGCGACCTGTGCAGTAAGAAAGGTTAATACCGTCTGGCGTCTGAACCTGTCCCTGATGCTCCTAACATTGATGGTAAAAAGGTTAAAATTCGCCATCATGTGAGAGAAAGAAAGAGGTTAGCGGAAACGATACATCTTAGTTACCACTCCGGTCGTCCGGCGGCTTCTCGGTTTCTTGTCCGCTGTCTGGGGGTTGCCCCTGCAACAGCGCAAAGTTGGCTACGATCTCCTCTAGGGTTATCTGTAGCCGTATCGGGTCGGCGGTTGCTCCATTGGCCACTATTTCCTCCACCTCGGTCTCATCGAGGCTAACGGGGGGTGGAGGGTTTGCTGTTGGGGGTCCTCGTTGGTGGCCACCGGTTCTTCCGTCTGCTGCTCTGTTTCCTCTTTGTCGGGTGAGGCCCCGTCCTCTACCTCGACCATCTTCTTTTTGGAGTGGTCAGCGATGGGGCTGTCCCTCTCCTTCTCTTCCCTTTCCTGACCTCTGGGGAGACAAGAGGGGGAAAATCCTCCAAAGAGAGGGCTGCAGCAGCTGGAGGAGGGGTTAGTGCTGCTGCAGTGGTGACAATGGGGCGGGTTGGGCTTGGGGCGGTGGGGGGTGCCACTGAGGTAATGGGCAGTTGGATAAGGGAATCCTCAGTGGTGGTGACGACGGGGCGGGAGGGGGGCCGGGAGAGGGGGGAGGGGCGGGAGCGTGGCCTAGGGCAGGTGTCTGCTTACCCTCCTTCTGTTTGGACTCCTTCACTTTGGGTCTTGTTGCTGCCGGAGGTGCGGCTGCGGTGGGTTTCCCGCTGGCCGGTGCTCCAGCTGCGACCGCTGCCCAGGTGCGTTCTCTTTGTGGGCAGTCTTTGTAGATGTGTGAAGCCAGTCCGCACAGGTTGCATGCCGTCTTCTTAGGGCAGTCCCGGGTTTCGTGCCCTGCCACACGACAGATCCAGCAGGCCGCTTCCTTGCAGTCACTCAGCCTATGCCCCTTCTTGCCACATTTCCTGCAGGTCTGCGGCATGTCGGTGTAATAGATGAGCGCCTGGGAGTTGCCTAGCGAGAAGGTCGGGGGCAGGTGTTGCACTCCGTCCGGGTCTGTGGGGTCCCTGTTCAGACGGACGATGACTGACCACTTGCCGGTCCAGAAGCCGTTTCCGTCGAGGATGTGGGTGGGGTCCCTCATCATGGTGCAGAAACGCTTCAGATAGGTCACGATATCCTTGCCTGGGATGTGTGGGTTCCGCACGGCGACGGTTACTCTCCTTTCTTCTCTCTGGACTGGGCAGCTGCCCACAAAGCGTCGAAACGGGGAGTCCGGCTGTGCAGCTTTCACCTATCTCCCTGTACCTCTTGCAGATGGCCACGGAAGCGAAGGTTATCCAGAACACCCCAGCGAAGAGGGAGTGAATGCTCGTCACTTCCGGTTTGGCAAATCCCTGCTCCAGGACCATCTTCTTGCCAAACACATCTTGGCTGAGGTCCGGCGCTCTCCCGTCCACTTCCTTTAGCTTCAGGACGACCGTCTGCCTCATCCAGGGCTCCAGAGGAGGGGAGCCGGGACCGGGCTTCTGGCCTTCCTGTTGCTTCCGAGGGGTGGTCGCCACCGGGTCTGCAGCCGATGAAGTGGAGGCTGAAGGGTCCTGGAGGGCCTCTGCCGTGGCCTTCCTTCGTTCTTGCGGTCTTCTTAGTCTTCTTCTTGGAAGGCTGGCGGTTGAGGTTGAGGCCATGGCTTCCTTCCTTCTTCCTGCCTTCGTCTCCCAGGAACGTCTTCTTGCTGGGCAGAGCTTCTTCCGGGGAAGGGCGGAGCTTCTTCCGGGGGAGGGCTTCGCCTTTTCCTCGTCGGGGTTCCCCGAGGCCGGAGTCTTCAGGCCGGAGTCTTCAGTCCTCGTCGTCGGGGTTCCTCGTCGAGTCTTTCGCAAAGTCTTCTCCTGAATCACAGTCGGAGAAGTTCTTCCAGGCGCCGTATTCGGGCTGTCGAGATCCAAGTAAGTACTGTCTAACATCGTACACCAAGACTATTAAGCCACAGGCCAAGAGGAGGTCGGAGACCAGAGCACTCTTGTTCCCTGGGGAATAGCCCTACACCCAATAGCAGCAGTGAGCTGAAGCTGAATTAAATCAACGATGCTCAAAGGCAGAGTGCAGGGGGTACCCACAAGGACCTGGGCCGGCAAAAAAAGGCAGACTGATAAGAACAGATACTACACTTGATCTTAGCCAAAAGGCCGAGAAGCAGTCTTCTTTTGGTGATGTGCAGTGTTGTTTTGGGCCAAACATATCTTTTGGAATTATGGCCAAAAAGTTCAAATTTGGTTTCATCAGACCATAACACCTTTTTCCACATGCTTTTAGGAGACTTTAGATGTGTTTTTGCAAAATGTAGCCTGGCTTGGATGTTTTTCTTTGTAAGAAAAGGCTTTTGTCTTGCCACTCTACCCCTGAAATTTATTTGGGGTTAATCAGAGGCACTTTAAATAATGGCAGGTGTGTGCTGACTCATATCTAACATAATTTTGAATGTGATTGCTTAATTCTGAGCACAGATATATCCCCAGTTATAAGAGGGTTTGCACTCTTATGCAACCACATTATTTTAGTTTTTTTTTTTTTTCCCTTCACCCAAAATATTTCAGTTTTTTTCCAATTGAGTGGTACAGTTTATAGGTCACATTAAAGGTGGAAAAAGTTCTGAAATGATTTATCTTTGTCTATTTTTTCTTACAGCACAGAAACCTGACATTTTAACAGGGGTGTGTAGACTTTTTATATCCACTGTATATAAAATAGCAACAATATATGTGTTATTTTTGTTTCAAACTGACCCACTAAAAAAAATAATTGGAGGACATTTATCAATATTTTTTAAATATTAACTTGATAATCCGCCTATTTCTCTTTATTTGCAACATTTTAACACCAATAGCACCAAAATGAGACTTTTTTTCACACTGAAATACGCTATTTCAGCCACCCCCGGCCCGACCACACTTGCGACTTTTGAAACATTTTTGCAACATTTTCTGTGGTAAATCGCGACTTTTGTCTTAGACTCTGGACTTTTTTTGTTATTGTTTTGACTAAGCCCTGCTGTTTAGCTAATTTATTTCAACATGTTTCAATCCTATCTCTAGTTTTCACTATAGGTTGGTTTTTATTTTCATAAATGCAAATTTTTGACATAGAAGTGACTTTTTACACAAAACACCACCACATAAGTTGGCTTAATTGTCCGCAGCAATTTGAGCCATTTCTGGCGATAAAAGAATCATACATTTGATAGCCACGCCCACTTTGATATTTATAACTCATGTCTGGCGTGATGCATTCTTTATGGTGAAAATTGTGGAAAAAACTGTTGATATATTTGGCACTATGCCATTCTTTTTGCCACATTTTATGCCATAATTCTGGCACAACATGTTTAATAAATGTTCCCCATTATATCACTAGTACAGCATGGGGGACTCAGTAAAATCAACCCCCCCCCCCTCTAAAATGGTAAAATTGTTGTATTTTAAGCTGTCCTTTCAAAAAATGTAAAAGTAATATAAGTTATGGAAACTAAAACACTAGATAAATTATCTTTGTGAAATACATAGTTAGGGAAATTTTTTTTTTTTACACATATGTATAAATAACAGAGATAAGATTTTGAAAAAAACGCATAAAAGTATTTAGGAAAAAATCGCACCTGCGTTTTTTCAGAAAATGATGTAGATGTTCTATAAGTTGCACTATAAGTTCATTCATAATTATATGAAATATTATTTAAGATCTTTTAAGAGAGTCACCTTTGAAAAATCTGTATTTATGGATATATCTGATATACATTTTTTCCCCTTATATCACACCGGGTTATACATGCAATTGGGTGAAACAAGTTGTCAGATCCATTCCAGACTTTTTATTTTGCTTAATCATGGAGGATTTGGGGTATAAAAAGGGGTTTATTCCCCTCTGCGGGCTACCACTGAGAAAGGGGCTAGGAAAAGACTACGAAACGCGTCTGGTTTCAAAAGACCCGCACATCAGCTGATGGACGTCCTAACTCTAACAACTTAAATCGATGCTTTTACCCTGATGAACTTTCCTGGCATATAGCGAATATTCCTGACCCTTACAGTGAGAGAGTTACATCCAAAACTTCTATACCGAAGAAACTCTACACGGAGGGCTACATTGGTCACACTGCTCCTGCTGAAACCGTCACTAACAGGTACAGCCGAATCTGACTCCATCAGCCACGTGGGACGCCACCGTGTGCTATAGTCAGACGGCAATCGCAAGTGTGTCTTTTCGTTTTGCCATACAGGGGACATTAACTGAATATTGTTATAATCGATAAAATAATCGAAAGTAAATATCGGATTTCAGTCCGGACAATTATTCGAAGATCTATTCGATTTAAATTTATTCTTATACTGCCGATTATCTTAACATCGAATTGTCACCAATCTTACATTCAATCAGGACACATTTTCCTATCAAAGTTGCACAAAGTATTTCGTTTTCATGCCATTGCATATCTAGACATTTATGCTCTCAATTCGAATGATCTTAACATTGGAAAAAAATTTATTGTAAAATTTTTATTGTTTATTTTATTGTGTATTTTTGATATATTTTTATTCTTTTGGATCTATATATTGGTGTAATCAATGTAATATATTTTTGAATAGTCCTTGTGTGGTCCATTGGGAGAGTGCTCAGCCTTCCTATTTACACTTGATAAATATATCACATGATAGACCCCGTCCAATAAACACCATAAAAAAAAAAGAAAAAAAGCAATTTTTGTCACAAAACGTGCAACACCAAGCGATCACAAAGGTGTATATCAAACAAAATGGTACTAATAAAACTGTCACCTCATTTTGCAAAAAATGAGACCCTAAATAGGAAAATCGGTCAAAAAAGAAAAATATATATAGTTCTTAGAACATTGAGACACTAAAACATAATTTATTTATTTTAAATATGCTATTATTGTGTTAAAGTGAAATTAATAAAAAAATGTACATATTAGGTATTGCCGCATACGTAATAACCTGCTCGATAAAAATATCACATGATCTAACCCCTGAGGGGAACACCGTAAAAAAAATATACTGTGCCAAAAAAGCCATTTTTGTCACATTACATCACAAAAAGTGCAACAGCAAGCGATCAAACCCCCAAAATAGTACCAATCAAACCGTCACCTCATCCCTCAAAAAATGATACCCTATTTAAGACAATTGCCCAAAAAATAAAAAAGCTATGGCTCTCAGACTATGGAGACACTAAAACATCATTTTTTGGGTTTTAGAAATGCTATTATTGTGTAAAACTTAAATAAATAACGAAAAGGTATACATATTAGGTATTGCCACGTCCGTAACTATCTGCTCTATAAAACTGTTACATGACCTAACCCCTCAGATAAATGCTGTAAACATAAATAAATAAAAACTGTTCCAAAACAGCCAATTTTTTGGTCATAATGAATGTAATAATGAATAATAATGAGTGTAATAATTAATAATCAAAAAATCCTATGTACCCAAAAATTATACCAATAAAAATATCAACTCTTTCTGCAAAAAAAGAGCCCCTGCACAAGACGATCGGCAAAAAAATAAAAAACATATGGCGCTCAGAAAATGGATACACAAAAACATAATTTATTTTTCAAAAATGCTTTATTATGTAAAACTAACAAACAAACGATGAAAGTCTACGCTGTCAGATTAAACTGTGCCTGTACTGTATGGGTGCATCAGGGGGGCTTTAAATGGGACATGGTGTCTAAAACCAGTCCAGCGAAATCGGCCTTCTAAAAATCATACAGCGTTCCTTTCCTTCTGCGCCGTGCGCCCTTACATCAGTTTATGACCACATGTGGGGTGTTTCTGTAAACCTCAGAATCAGGTAATAAATATTGAGTTTTGTTTGGCTGTTAACCCTCAATGTGTTAAAGAGAAAATCTGCCAAAAAAGTGAAATTTAGAAATTTCATCCCCATTTTCCTTTTATTCTTGTGCAACACATAAAGGGTTAAAAAAAAGTTTGTAAAATCAGTTTTCAGTAACTTGAGGGGTGTAGTTTCTACAATAGGGTCATTTATGGGTGTTTTCCACTTTGTAAGCCCCACAAAGTGACTTCAGACCTGAACTGGTCCTTAAAAAGTGGGTTTTGGAAATTTTCATAAAAATTTTAAGAATTGCTTCTGAAATCTTCTAACGTCCTAAAAAATAAAATGACATTTGCAAAATGATGCCAACATAAAGTAGACATATGGGAAATGTTAGGTAATAAATATTTTATTAGGTATGACTTTCTGTTTTAGAAGCTGAGAAATTGAAATTTTAAAAATTGTGAATTTTTCAAACTTTTTGGTAAATTTGGGATTTTTTTCAATAATAAGGGTGAAATATAATGACTCAAATTTATGACTATCATGAAGTACAATATATCATGAGAAAACAATCTCAGAATGGCTTGGATAAATAAAAGTGTTCCAAAGCAATTACCACATAAAGTGACACATGTCAGATTTGTAAATTTTAACCTGGACACTGGGGAATCAATGACCCTTGGTCATGAAAGTGTTAAAGACGCACTTGGTTTTGGCTAAAAATTTATTATGGAATTCACTGAACTGACGCATGCCCACGGCGGATCTGCAAAAAACTGATTCTGGTCGCTTGTTCTCCACGTTTTATGGAACATCCGGACCACAATTAAACAGTCTTATCCTGGTCCGTGATACGGACAAATATTGGACGTGTTCTAATTTTTTTGCAGGGCCGCAGAATGGATGTGTGGGTGTGGAGAGCCCAATTGAAGTGAATTAATCTGCATCCGATCCCCAAATAGAGTAGTTATCATGAGGACTCAAACCACGGAAGTGTACATGAGGCTTTAGGCCAATTTCATCCATATTTTTTTTATCTAATTATATGTTTTCTGCAACATGTTGTTGGCAAAAAAGCTGAGTCCAAATGTTTCCTACACTATAATAAATAATAATGAAGTACACTACATTTCTTGTGATGTCCATGATGTCGCTTCCAGAATGCAGCATGCTCTAGATTTGGCTTTTTTGTGGTGTCATACCACTGGCTTCTCTTTAAAAAAAAACTGCCCAGTCAAACTGTTAAAAGTGTGTGACAAAGAAAATCCCACTAAAGAAATGCTTCTAAAAAAGTATGAATTTCATGTTTTTTTTTCTAAGTTCGCAAAAACAACTCCCAAAAATGGTGAGAAATAAAGTGCAAATGTAATAGTGCTCAGTCCTGTGGAATAGCTTGTAAATGCTATTTCTGTTTTTGCTTTATTTTTCACTAAACCCCTGAAATGTTATCTGGGCCAGCAAAATAATCATCTGAATGACTGGAGTAGTAGTCATTGTGAGTCTAATGTCCAGGTGAGGATCTCTCACTATTGTTGTATGGACAATCACACGTCTCAGTAAAAGTGGTAGACAATACACAAGGCGCGGCCTCATCTACACATTACAGGGCAGCGATGGAGGCATATCCATGGAACTTTTTTGCTTCAGTTTCACTCAATGACAAAAAGTAATCCACAATACATCTTCTTTGGACAATCATAAAAAATTAAACACAAGCAAAAATAAACAATCCCCTACCATCTGCCAGAACTTTGGCCCACCGGAGCATTATGAGGAGAGAACAATTACCCACCTAGCAATCTGAAGAATATTATTTTTTATTATTATTTGATAGTATTAAAGGGTTTATCCTGATAAATATAATGATGACCTTTCCTCAGGATAGGTCATCATTATGAGATCGGTGAGGTCTGACTTCTAGCACCCCCACCAATCAGCTGTTACAGGGACCCTCCATGCTCACTGGAGCTCTGGTGAGCTCTGACTCCCGGCATCTCTCAAAGCACGGCACCATACCTAGTACGGAGGCTGTGATTAGTAAAGCAGCTTAGCCCATTCACTTCAATGGGGCTGAGCTATAGCTAGGCCATGTGACCGATGTAAGGTGCCATCACATGGCCTAGGAAGCTGATCATCAAGGGTCCCGGGTATCGGACTCCGGCCGATCAGATATTGATGACCTATCCAGAGCATAGGTCATCAATACTAATTACTGAATAACCATTTATTGGATAAATTGACGTCACAATATTATGTATTTCTATAATAACTCTAGACCAGTAGGTATGAAGCCTGGGGCACCACCACACCATATGGATCTGACCTATATTAACACTTTTACATCTAGGACTAGAATACTCTTTAGCTGGAAAGATATTATCTAACAGTCTAGGAGTATGATGTACATTATAGAGCAAAAATATTGTATTTCTCTGGTTATATTATTCTGTGATATTCTAGGAATTATTTGCAGGGCATTCAACCATAGATCCTGGGAGATCAGAACTGACATTTTTTTCCGCATATCTGTAATATTTTCCACCATATTGCCCATATTTCTCTTGTCCATCCAAAAATAAAACTTTGTCAATAATATTTTCTAGATTTACTATTAACCGATGTATCAAATAACCCATGTTGTTCCAATCCAAAAAGTCTGATTGTGTTAAAAACGAATGTTGTACCTGTAGATACCATAAGAAACACTTATCACCCAACACTAATTCATCTGTGAAAATGACTAAAACCCTGATGTCACTAATACTATGCCCTGTATCTTCCAGAAATCAGCAGACTGTGATAAACCAGCTTCATATCTATCATTTTCCCATCATAATATAAGTCTATGTACTAGCATAACTAATCCGTCTGGTTTCTGTTATGCAGGAGGGAAAATAAAGTCCTCTGCCCCAAAGTGTCCAACCCGATCCTAGATTTATTTTACCTCCCCAAATCAAATCTTATGTTTCTCTTTCATTCCCCCCCCCCCAAAATCCCTGGACTGTTATCTGGAAGGGGGGGAGTCGTCATCTGAATGACTGGAGTAGTGGGGATCTCTCACTATTGCTATGTGGACAATCACACGTCTCTATGAATGAGGTAGACGATACACAAGGTGCAGCCTCATCTACACATTCCATGGGAGCGATGGAGGCATATCTTTGGAACTTTTATTTCAGTTTCACTCAATGATAGTTTTATTTCTTTATCATTTATTAGATTTCATGGTCATTTAAATCATCCAGAATAGGTCATCGGTATCAGATCGGCTGGGGGTAGATTCCAGGTATCCCAGCCGATCAGCTGTTTAGCTGTTTGAAGAGGGGGTGGTTATCCTTGCGTGAACCGCTTCCTCTTATTACACTGTACTTCATCTCGGAAGTGCAGTGTATTAGAAGTTTTACAATTGTCAAAGGTGACCCATTTACACATGTTGAGACACAGCAAATTTAATTATTTCCAAATGGTCACTAGGACCAATGATTGTCTCTTAGTTACATGTGCTACTTGTAATCTTAAATAAAACGTAACATTTATTACTTAAATAAATTCGGCAATTCCTTGGCATCCTCAGGGGTTTCGGGCAGTCTGAGTATGCCAAGGAATTAGCAAAACATGTTGGGGGCAGCCTGTGAAGAGTTTTTAGACAAAGTGGGAATGTGAGATGTGAGATACGATAAATTATACTAACTGCATTGATTAGGGGAGCCTGCAGTATAGTCTCCTAGTTAGTGCTGCACCACTGCTATACCTAGTAGACAGATAACAACATTTCACTAATTTGTCTGTTACATATTCGGGTGAATTTCACAAATTTTTTATTATAGGGTCCCTGCAGCAAGTTTTGGTATTCTGCCTCTGTATCTATAAATCATTCCAACTACTTGAATGTGTCCATAATAATAAACTGAGTAGCTTCTTAAATATTCTACAGTTTTTTTTATGAACTTAGGCTGGTTGAGGTGCTGTAAACAATGTTTTGAACTTTTGAATTCCAGGCTCCATATCTCATGATCCACTACATCTTCGAACGTGAGACTACCACCATTTTATAGACAATCATATTGGCTATCTCATACATAAATTGGACTTGCAATTATTTAGCATATGATAGCTATGCAGAATCTTGTACTGCTGGGAACACTATGTTGTCTTTTTAATACCCATAGTTCTTGACTGTGCCAAGTAATTTGTCTTGTAGGGTACTCACATAGAGCTGAGCATTGAGACCATTGATCCTGGTCACATTTAGCTATAAAATACACCCCAATATCATCAGGCTTCCTCCACTAAACTTGACAGTTCCTTCAATTTCTGAAGCTTTTAGCCCCCTTTTCCCTTGTTTCTTCCAGACCCATTTGCACGCATCACAGCCCAGTCTATTGACTTTTGTCTCATTGCTTAAGTACCTGTTTTACATTTTCTACTGCCAGCTGTTGGTACTATTTTGGAAACTTGAGCCGCTGCATCTTATGACGATATTGAAGTCAAGGCTTCTTCACCTTTTTTCTGGCCACCATTCCAGACTTGTGTAATGTATGTTGCATGGTGCTTGCATGGACATCTGTGATCTCACTGTTCTGAAGCATACGAGCCACCTCTACTGTAGTGTTTGTTGTGCCAGAACTGATAGACCTTGTGATGAGCCGACTTGTTGACACACTTCATTTCATATTCTTCTAACCGTCATGGCACTCACATGATGAAAGATAGTACTTTTCATGGCCGGATACCGCTATAGATGAGCTGGATGATGCTGTCTCTTTTTTCTTGGGAAATCTTCTTCATGGCTACTCCTGAATTCGAACCAGTGACTTTTTGCTCGGGAATCAACCTAATAACACACTGAGTTATTAGGGAATGTGAAAACGGGTTGTAATTTGTAGTATACAAAAAGTCCTCGGACTGGCCTGGGGACGATTCACTTGTACCATGTGGGCCAGTCAGAGTCTGACTGTGAGCACAGCAGAAACATATATAATGAAACAATGATCATAAATTATTTTGTTCTTCAAGTTGATCAGTTGTTATGAAGCATCATATATTTTTAATGACTAAAGACTATAAAATGGACTCAAAGGTGTAAGTGAATAAGTACAGTCAGATAAAATCCAAGCAGATGACCAGAAGAGGTCTACATTCTCAGAACTCATGATGAAGCAACAGATATCTGAGAGCCCAGTGAGGACAGCCTGAAAGTGTATATCATGGTGATGGCCACAGGTGAATTACATAGCAGACAGTGTGGACCTTCTAGTCATTGTGTCATACCAAAAAAAAGTATTAAAAAAAAAATTAAGTGTGATATAACATCTATAATTTGGCTGATAGAACAAACAGAAAAATAGAAATGTCTGTGAATGTAATAATTGCTACTAAATTAACTTCATGGAACAAGAACATTTATACATGATTGTGTGGTCAAGTCTCTGTCAGTAAATTATATTGTTTAGAACTGAAAAGTGTAAGCCTGACAACCTTAAAAAAAAACAAATACTCATGTAAAGTTGTCATACAGGGTTTATTCCTCTTCAAGTCATTCATTTACTAGTTGGAATCTGTAAGAAATATGAACCTTTGAATATTGAAAGTCTTCTGATCTATTATACTAGATGTAATATGAAGTATTTCATATACAGTCATGTGAAAAAATTAGGACACCCTTTGAAAGCATGTGGTTTTTTGTAACATTTTTAATAAAAGGTTATTTCATCTCCGTTTCAACAATACAGAGAGATTAAAGTAATCCGACTAAACAAAGAAAACTGAAGAAAAGTCTTTTCAAGATCTTCTGTAAATGTCATTCTACAAAAATGCCTATTCTAACTGAGGAAAAAGATAGGACACCCTTGCCCCTAATAGCGAGTGTTACCTCCTTTGGCTGAAATAACTGCAGTGAGACGGTTCTTGTAGCCATCTACCAGTCTTCGACATCGGTCTGAGGAAATTTTACCCCACTCCTCAATGCAGAACTTTTTCAGCTGTGAGATGTTTGAGGGGTTTCTTGCACGTACAGCCCTTTTCAAGTCACCCCACAGCAACTCAATGGGATTCAAATCTGGACTTTGACTTGGCCATTCCAGGACTCTCCATTTCTTCTTTTTCAGCCAATCTTTGGTTGATTTACTAGTATGTTTTGGGTCATTGTCATGTTGCATGGTCCAGTTCCGCTTCAGCTTTAATTTTCTAACTGATGGTCTCACATGTTCTTCAAGCACCTTCTGATACACAGTAGAATTCATCGTGGATTCTATGATGGTGAGCTGACCAGGTCCTGCTGCAGCAAAGCAGCCCCAAACCATGACACTTCCACCTCCATGCTTCACAGTTGGTATGAGGTTCTTTTCTTGGAATGCTGTGTTTGGTTTACGCCAAACATGTCCTCTGCTGTTGTGTCCAAATAATTCAATTTTGGACTCATCTGTCCAAAGAACATTATTCCAGAAGTCCTGGTCTTTGTCAACTTTATCTCTGGCAAATGTCAGTCTGGCCTTGATGTTTCTCTTGGAAAGCAAAGGTTTCCTCCTTGCACACCTCCCATGCAAGTTAAACTTGTACAGTCTCTTTCTGATTGTAGAGGCATGTACTTCTACATCAACAGTAGCCAGAGCCTGCTGTAGTTCTCGAGATGACACTTTAGGGTTTTTGGAGACCTCTTTTAGCATCTTGCGGTCTGCTCTTGGGGTGAACTTGCTGGGGCGACCAGTCCTGGGCATGTTGGCAGTTGTTTTGAAAGCCCTCCACTTGTAGACTATCTTCCGGACAGTGGAATGGCTGATTTCAAAATCTTTTGAGATCTTTTTAAATCCCTTCCCAGACTCATAGGCTGCTACAATCTTTTTTCTGAAGTCCTCTGACAGCTCTTTTGCTCTCACCATGGTGCTCACTCTCACTTCAACAGTCAGGAGCACACCAAACTAAATGTCTGAGGTTTAAATAGGGCAAGCCTCATTCAACATGCAGAGTAACGATCTACTAATTATGTGCACCTGGTGTGATATACCTGTGTGAGATCTGAGCCAATTTAAGAGGGAATACATGTGAGGGTGTCCTATCTTTTTCCTCAGTTAGAATAGGCATTTTTGTAGAATGACATTTACAGAAGATCTTGAAAAGACTTTTCTTCAGTTTTCTTTGTTTAGTTGGATTACTTTAATCTCTCTGTATTGTTGAAACGGAGATGAAATAACCTTTTATTAAAAATGTTACAAAAAACCACATGCTTTCAAAGGGTGTCCTAATTTTTTCACATGACTGTATGTGAATTATAGATGGAGAGTCATGTGATAATATGTCTGGATGGAATGTATCTCATCAGGATGTAAAATGCTCATTGTTTACACTGATTTTCATATGAAAAGGTCTCTGAGTATCCCAGGAATCTCTTACAGATGCTAAATAGGAGTGTGAACAATAGGTCTCCACCCTGCAAATACAATGTGTAAATGAAGGACCATCTCAGGAGGCTAGAAAATGCTAAACTGGTTGATGAGGATTAGGCACCATTATTCTGCCATTGCATATGGTAATGAGAGAAGCCGCATCTGATGATAAAAGATTGCATTGATTATGAAAGTGAGACTGGGCGTCTCCTAAGGGGAAGAGGAGGAGCTGATAGCTATAGCCACCCAAGGGGTATAAAACACCAAGCATGGCCCAAAAAGCTGGAATTCACCAAGGGAATATACTCAGATCACTGACTTGCTGAGGAGAAGACACTGAGTGTCAAGTCCTGAATCTGTGTGTAGAGTGCATGCCTGGTAAGTGTCAATGAACTGACTGTAAGTGGAAGGAATCATAAGATATTGTAATCTGTGCTGTGTATAAGAAACAGTGGGGCAGAAGTATTAACAGGTTTGTGTCTAAAATGTGGCTAATAATGTGCCAGGTTTGTTAGAGTATATGAAGTGCACCTCATTTACCAGCCTGATCGCCAAAAATAATTATTTTGTGCTCTGCTCGACTCACCGAGTCTCAAACAGTAGGAAGGAATTGTGCTGTTTTTGTCCTATAAATTTTTTCTAGTAAATTATTGTCTCCATTTATGAACATTTTAGTTGCAGATATTTGGTGCACATTATTTAATCTTCAGTCTGCTATAAATGTAGTCATTTTTATCTTGTTCTGAAATCTCGAAAGGTTGGTTAACATTTGCAAATCTGTCACAACATTCTCTGCAGACTCGTCCTGTTAGCCGCTATAACCACTTTGGTTTGATTTGATTTTACTGCACACATTTCTTTGCCATATACACATTTAGTTCCAGATTTCATTTTAAAATCTTTGGGGAAAAAATTAAAAATAGTAGGACACACAAGCTTTTTTCTTTTTGCTTCTGGTGCATTTATTATTTAGGTGACATTTTTTTCTTGCTTGTTCCTTTTAAAAGTAAGGCATGCTGAAGTAATTATTATTTTTGTGTGTGATATTTTTACACCTATTTCACTGTATGGGAAAAAGGGATCAGAAAAAATGGCACAAAAAATGCCAGAAAAGCGCATGCAGTAAAGTCTTTTTGGGTCTGTTTGGAATGGTTGTCCCACTTCCTCAAATCTGCAGAAATCAACACATTTTTAATACCGCTGTTGGATAGTAGGATAATCCTTAGATCGCCATAATGTTGGCATAAAAAGCTTGTCAGCAGATAGAAGCCAATTGCTGGATGAAGTGTGGAGTGGGAGCCCAGAACAAACATGAACATCAAGTGAGCAAATTTATTTAATTTTATTCTATACTTGGTCCCAAAAATTTACTTAAAAGGGTTTTCCAGCTTGTAATTTACTAAAATTAATTTTGAAATTAGAGACCACACCTAAATTGTGAAAAATGGCAGCCTGGCCATGTGCTATTGTAAATATGGAATGCATCAGACAGCGTAGGGTTTGTGGGCTATAGTAGTGTGAAGAAACAGATGAGATAAACGCAGGAGACAATGGAACATCTCTAATACTCTTCACATAAAAATCCCATATACTCTGTATAATGCTTCCCCAGCATCTGTTTCAAGCAGAACTGGTGGTGTCTTATGTTTCTCGGAGCAGTAGACGGAGTAATAGACACCCTCTCCTTGCTCTGAACCTATAACAGTGTCTGATGATTTAGGCAGATTGTATTTAATACACTGGGGGTAATGTGTTATTATGGGGACATTTGGGGCACGGAAATTGAAAATCAAGTTTAATATGGAAAATAAAGAAGCTTATGAATTTGCTAGAGCAAAATAATTTTTACTATTATATTTTTACTAATAAGCCACTGGATGAAGCCACAATAAAACATTGGGGATATTGGCGAAAAGTAGACATGACTTTAGCAACCAATGCCAGTCAGCTGCTGCCCATGCTGCTTCTGTTCTGTGGAACGCAAGCTTTGTATTCGATAGATAGCAGTTTATCTTAATGGCTGCCGTGTAAACTACATTTCTAGATGTCTTAGCTGTTTTCTGTGGTGCTCATAGACATATTGAGATTTAAATTTAAAAAGTGTTATATGTCTGTTCACTGTTCACCTTTGTATACAGTGTGACTTGGTTGCTGGATATTGTGGTTCTGTATCTAGGGCTATGTTTCAGTGTGGCAGTGCATAACTGCCTCCTTTCTTTACATACTGGCCTCTATGAGGAGGGACACTATGGGGGTAATTTAACAAGCTGAAATATGACAAAATTAGGCATATCTCAGACGCAAGTGGCAGCACAACGGTCAGTTGAGCCACTATCTGTGACTTAACCCCACTCACTCTAGTTCTAAAATTGTGGGCATGGCATGGGTGAGGCATCTGTTTTAGGCATAGAAAATTGTCTTAATGTTAATGCTAAGGAGCTGTCTTACATTTAGACTGGTGCTGGATGCCCCAATGTGATGACTTAGGCAGATCCACCATCAGCTTAGGGCTTTATTAAGACCTGTGTCTAAAAGACTGGGCTTAATACATTTTCCTTGTCCAAAACATGTTGGTATCTAAAGTGTTCTAGGCAAGCTATCCTGTTCTATTCAAAATATCTCCATCTTGTTCTTCAATAAAGGATGCACGACTTTTAGTCTGTGTCTGAATCTGCTCCTCTTGTCTGTGTGTTTGTTAGTCTTTTCATTTAGTTCCTCACTTCTATCAGTGATGTTCTGTCTGAATTGTGTGGCCAAAACTGAACTGTGTAACAGCTTTTATACAACACTGTTTTCTTCTGAAGTCTCTGTCAGGCTACTTTCACATTTGCATTGTTAATTCTGTTATTGAAATCCAGCAGAAGATCTTAATACCGGATTTAAATGGATCTGTTTTGATTTTTTTTTTGTCTTTTTCTGGTATTGAGATCCTCTGCCGGGTCACACTACCCAAAAAAAACATAAGTGTGGAAGTAGCCTAAGACTGTTTCAAATATCTTGAGTAGTCTGAACAAGTTCTAAGTCAATGTCTCTGTTTGTCTGGGTTTTAAAAGTCTAGATCCAACTCTGTATAAGTTTGGAGTCCATGTCTTTGTTGCTCTTGCCCTATAGATCAGCTGCTGTCAACCTAGATCCCAGCCTGGCTGTGTTTTCCAGTATAAGGCACAATGAATCCACAAAATCTGTAACACAGTGGTTTTGTTGTCAGTTTTAAGTATCTCTTTGCTTTCTGAAATTTATGAACTCACTCAAAGTAATATTATTTTTAATGCAAGTACAAGGTGGTGTACGCCCATGTCTAAAAAAGTAAAGTAAAAGTGAGTTTTTTTGGCATGAAGATTTGACCTTTTGGTCACTTTTTAAAATCAAACTAATCTGTAATTAATTCACTCCACTTTTAAAAGTGGGGACATTCACCAATTGTCTCAAAATTTGACCTAATGTCATCTGTAGGCATCACTTATGTCTTTTTTTTTTATGGAAAAAAATTGGTGTAGAAAATTTGATGTGTCCCTCATACTGTTTATACAATTTTAAGATGTTTTCTCTGATAAGAAATCCACTTTAGTAATTAGAAGAGGAAGACTCCATTTTCTATGCACCTGGAGACTCCTAACTGGCACTTTCCACCAACAGTTTAATGTGCTAAATAATATCTGGTGACAAATTTCCTTTAATTAGCATTTAGTTTTTTTTAGTTTTTTTTTAATTAACAACTAATGTTTCTAACTTTGGCAGATTTCACAGATATAAGTATAGTTGACTTTATGTTACTGAGATATTTATTACACCTTTGCATTATTTCTTTTTTCAGGTAAACACTGGATAAGAGGCTTCCATAGATGTCTAATTTTATCTACTTCTTATAAAGTAGAAGATAATCAATCACAGATTGTCAATAATAGCACTGGACATAGACTGTGTGAAATGTCTGTGAGCTCTGAATGTGGGAAACATTTTCAAAATGAATCGTACCTTTATATGCACATGGACATTCACAAAAATGAAAGAACATTTCCATGTTCAGAATATGAGACAACTTTGAATACGAAAAAAAATCACACAGGAGAAAAGCCACTTTCATGTCCTGAATGTGGGAAGTGTTATAGCTACAAATCATGTCTTGATAAACATCTGAGAACTCACACAGGAGGAAAGCAATATTCGTTTTCTGAATGTGAGAAAGGTTTTAGTCAGAAATCAAATCCTATTAAACATCAAAGAACTCACACAAGAGAGAAGGCATTTTCATGTCTTGAATGTGGGAAGTGTTTTAGTGACAAATCAAATCATAATATTCATCTGAGAACTCACACAGGAGAGAAGCCATATTCATGTCCTGAATGTGGGAAATGTTTTAGTCAGAAATCAGATCTTTGTAAACATCTGAGAATTCACACAGGAGAGAAGCCATATTCATGTCCTAAATGTGAGAAATGTTTTACTGACAAATCAAATCTTAATACACATCAGAGAACTCACACAGGAGAGAAGCCATATTCATGTCCTGAATGTGGGAATTGTTTTAGTCAGAAAGCAGATCTTTGTAAACATCTGAGAATTCACACAGGAGAGAAGCCATATTCATGTCCTAAATGTGAGAAATGTTTTACTGACAAATCAAATCTTAATACACATCAGAGAACTCACACAGGAGAGAAGGCATTTTCATGTCCTGAATGTGGGAAGTGTTTTAGCTACAAATCAAATTGTGAAACACATCTGAGAACTCACACAGGAGAGAAGCCCTATTCATGTCCTGAATGTGGGAAATGTTTTAGTCAGAAAGCAGAGCTTTGTAAACATCTGAGAACTCACACAAAAGAGAAGCCATATTCATGTCCTGAATGTGGGAAATGTTTTAGTCAGAAAAAAGATCTTAGTAAACATCTAAGAACTCACACAGGAGAAAAGCCATATTCATGTTCTGAATGTGGGAAATGTTTTAGTCAGAAAGCAGATCTTTGTAAACATCTGAGAATTCACACAGGAGAGAAGCCATATTCATGTCCTAAATGTGAAAAATGTTTTACTAACAAATCAAATCTTATTACACATCAGAGAACTCACACAGGAGAGAAGCCATTTTCATGTCCTGAATGTGAGAAGTGTTTTAGTCACAAATCAACTTATGATGCACATTTGACAACTCACTCAGGAGAGAAGACATTTTCATGTCCTGAATGTGGGAAGTGTTTTAGCTACAAAATACAAATTGATAGACATCTGAGAAATCACACAGGAGAGAAGCCATTTTCAGGTCCTGAATGTGAGAAATGTTTTACTGAGAAATCAAGTCTTATCAAACATCAGAGAACTCACACAGGACAGAAGTCATTTCCATGTCCTTAATAAGTGTTTTAGCTACAAATCACATCTTGATAAACATCTGAGAACTCACACAGGAGAGAAGCCATATTCATGTCCCGAATCTGCAAAATGTTTTAATCGTGAATCATGTCTTCATATGCATCTGAGAATTCACATGGGAGAGAAGTCATTTATATGTCCTGAATGTGGGAAGTGTTTTAGTGAGAAATTGAGTCTTATTAACCATGAAAAAACCCACACAGGATTAAAGCCATATTCATGTCCTGCATGCGAGCGATGTTTTAATCATAAATCAAATCTTGTAACACATCTAAGAATTTGCACAGGAGAGAAGCCATATTAATGTCCTGAATGTGGGAAATGTTTTAGTCACAAATCAAATTGTGATACACATCTGAGAACTTAAACACGAGAAGCCATTTTGTTGTCCTGAAAGTGAGAAGTGTTTAGTAAGAAATCAACTCTTATTAACCACCTCCCGACCGCCTAACGCACCGATGCGTCCGGGAGGTGGTTGATTTGTACCTCCTGGACGCATCGGCGCGTCATCTCGCGAGACGAGAGATCACGTCACAGCCGGCCCGCGCATGCGCATCGCGGGCCGGCATTTCGCAGTAGAGTATTTCGTCAGCAGCCTGCCGGCCACGATCGTTGGCTGGCAGGTTGCTGATTTTTAAAAAATCCAATCAGCAGCCATTTAACCCATCATATTAGTAAATATGATGGGGTTATATGGCTGCTGTGCTCCTCTGCTCCTTCTTTTGGTCGGTTGGTTCCAGCAGAGGAGCAGAGGAGCACACATCACTGTGAGTACCCACTACACCACACTTAGCCCCCAGATCACCCCAATTAACCCTTTGATCACCCCTTTGATCGCCCCTGTCAATCACTAGTGAAAGGAAAAAAGTGATCAGTGCAAACTGTCACTTTTTTTTTCCACTGGTAATGACCGTTAGGTTTCAGTATAGTTTAGGCCCCTTGTTTAGGTAGTTTAGGGATCGGTTAGCGCCCAGCCCACCGCACCACAGTCCGTTATTCGCTGATTAGCGTATCGCTAATCAGCATTTGTACTTTTATAGTATCTGGAAGTGATCAAAACTGATCACGGTCAGATCTATAATTGTATTAGTGTCACTTTAGTTCTCCCTCCACCCAAAACGCAGTGTTTGCCCGATCAGGCCTGATCGGTCGCCCACACGTGCGTTCGCCCACGCCCGCCCCACCACAACGGTCAGTTGAGCCACTATCTGTGACTTAACCCCACTCACTCTAGTTCTAAAATTGTGGGCATGGCATGGGTGAGGCATCTGTTTTAGGCATAGAAAATTGTCTTAATGTTAATGCTAAGGAGCTGTCTTACATTTAGACTGGTGCTGGATGCCCCAATGTGATGACTTAGGCAGATCCACCATCAGCTTAGGGCTTTATTAAGACCTGTGTCTAAAAGACTGGGCTTAATAAATTTTCCTTGTCCAAAACATGTTGGTATCTAAAGTGTTCTAGGCAAGCAATCCTGTTCTATTCAAAATATCTCCATCTTGTTCTTCAATAAAGGATGCACGACTTTTAGTCTGTGTCTGAATCTGCTCCTCTTGTCTGTGTGTTTGTTAGTCTTTTCATTTAGTTCCTCACTTCTATCAGTGATGTTCTGTCTGAATTGTGTGGCCAAAACTGAACTGTGTAACAGCTTTTATACAACACTGTTTTCTTCTGAAGTCTCTGTCAGGCTACTTTCACATTTGCATTGTTAATTCTGTTATTGAAATCCAGCAGAAGATCTTAATACCGGATTTAAATGGATCTGTTTTGATTTTTTTTTTGTCTTTTTCTGGTATTGAGATCCTCTGCCGGGTCACACTACCCAAAAAAAACATAAGTGTGGAAGTAGCCTAAGACTGTTTCAAATATCTTGAGTAGTCTGAACAAGTTCTAAGTCAATGTCTCTGTTTGTCTGGGTTTTAAAAGTCTAGATCCAACTCTGTATAAGTTTGGAGTCCATGTCTTTGTTGCTCTTGCCCTATAGATCAGCTGCTGTCAACCTAGATCCCAGCCTGGCTGTGTTTTCCAGTATAAGGCACAATGAATCCACAAAATCTGTAACACAGTGGTTTTGTTGTCAGTTTTAAGTATCTCTTTGCTTTCTGAAATTTATGAACTCACTCAAAGTAATATTATTTTTAATGCAAGTACAAGGTGGTGTACGCCCATGTCTAAAAAAGTAAAGTAAAAGTGAGTTTTTTTGGCATGAAGATTTGACCTTTTGGTCACTTTTTAAAATCAAACTAATCTGTAATTAATTCACTCCACTTTTAAAAGTGGGGACATTCACCAATTGTCTCAAAATTTGACCTAATGTCATCTGTAGGCATCACTTATGTCTTTTTTTTTTATGGAAAAAAATTGGTGTAGAAAATTTGATGTGTCCCTCATACTGTTTATACAATTTTAAGATGTTTTCTCTGATAAGAAATCCACTTTAGTAATTAGAAGAGGAAGACTCCATTTTCTATGCACCTGGAGACTCCTAACTGGCACTTTCCACCAACAGTTTAATGTGCTAAATAATATCTGGTGACAAATTTCCTTTAATTAGCATTTAGTTTTTTTTAGTTTTTTTTAAATTAACAACTAATGTTTCTAACTTTGGCAGATTTCACAGATATAAGTATAGTTGACTTTATGTTACTGAGATATTTATTACACCTTTGCATTATTTCTTTTTTCAGGTAAACACTGGATAAGAGGCTTCCATAGATGTCTAATTTTATCTACTTCTTATAAAGTAGAAGATAATCAATCACAGATTGTCAATAATAGCACTGGACATAGACTGTGTGAAATGTCTGTGAGCTCTGAATGTGGGAAACATTTTCAAAATGAATCGTACCTTTATATGCACATGGACATTCACAAAAATGAAAGAACATTTCCATGTTCAGAATATGAGACAACTTTGAATACGAAAAAAAATCACACAGGAGAAAAGCCACTTTCATGTCCTGAATGTGGGAAGTGTTATAGCTACAAATCATGTCTTGATAAACATCTGAGAACTCACACAGGAGGAAAGCAATATTCGTTTTCTGAATGTGAGAAAGGTTTTAGTCAGAAATCAAATCCTATTAAACATCAAAGAACTCACACAAGAGAGAAGGCATTTTCATGTCTTGAATGTGGGAAGTGTTTTAGTGACAAATCAAATCATAATATTCATCTGAGAACTCACACAGGAGAGAAGCCATATTCATGTCCTGAATGTGGGAAATGTTTTAGTCAGAAATCAGATCTTTGTAAACATCTGAGAATTCACACAGGAGAGAAGCCATATTCATGTCCTAAATGTGAGAAATGTTTTACTGACAAATCAAATCTTAATACACATCAGAGAACTCACACAGGAGAGAAGCCATATTCATGTCCTGAATGTGGGAAATGTTTTAGTCAGAAAGCAGATCTTTGTAAACATCTGAGAATTCACACAGGAGAGAAGCCATATTCATGTCCTGAATGTGAGAAATGTTTTACTGACAAATCAAATCTTAATACACATCAGAGAACTCACACAGGAGAGAAGGCATTTTCATGTCCTGAATGTGGGAAGTGTTTTAGCTACAAATCAAATTGTGAAACACATCTGAGAACTCACACAGGAGAGAAGCCCTATTCATGTCCTGAATGTGGGAAATGTTTTAGTCAGAAAGCAGAGCTTTGTAAACATCTGAGAACTCACACAAAAGAGAAGCCATATTCATGTCCTGAATGTGGGAAATGTTTTAGTCAGAAAAAAGATCTTAGTAAACATCTAAGAACTCACACAGGAGAAAAGCCATATTCATGTCCTGAATGTGGGAAATGTTTTAGTCAGAAAGCAGATCTTTGTAAACATCTGAGAATTCACACAGGAGAGAAGCCATATTCATGTCCTAAATGTGAAAAATGTTTTACTAACAAATCAAATCTTATTACACATCAGAGAACTCACACAGGAGAGAAGCCATTTTCATGTCCTGAATGTGAGAAGTGTTTTAGTCACAAATCAACTTATGATGCACATTTGACAACTCACTCAGGAGAGAAGACATTTTCATGTCCTGAATGTGGGAAGTGTTTTAGCTACAAAATACAAATTGATAGACATCTGAGAAATCACACAGGAGAGAAGCCATTTTCAGGTCCTGAATGTGAGAAATGTTTTACTGAGAAATCAAGTCTTATCGAACATCAGAGAACTCACACAGGACAGAAGTCATTTCCATGTCCTTAATAAGTGTTTTAGCTACAAATCACATCTTGATAAACATCTGAGAACTCACACAGGAGAGAAGCCATATTCATGTCCCGAATCTGCAAAATGTTTTAATCGTGAATCATGTCTTCATATGCATCTGAGAATTCACATGGGAGAGAAGTCATTTATATGTCCTGAATGTGGGAAGTGTTTTAGTGAGAAATTGAGTCTTATTAACCATGAAAAAACCCACACAGGATTAAAGCCATATTCATGTCCTGCATGCGAGCGATGTTTTAATCATAAATCAAATCTTGTAACACATCTAAGAATTTGCACAGGAGAGAAGCCATATTAATGTCCTGAATGTGGGAAATGTTTTAGTCACAAATCAAATTGTGATACACATCTGAGAACTTAAACACGAGAAGCCATTTTGTTGTCCTGAAAGTGAGAAGTGTTTAGTAAGAAATCAACTCTTATTAACCACCTCCCGACCGCCTAACGCACCGATGCGTCCGGGAGGTGGTTGATTTGTACCTCCTGGACGCATCGGCGCGTCATCTCGCGAGACGAGAGATTCACGTCACAGCCGGCCCGCGCATGCGCATCGCGGGCCGGCATTTCGCAGTAGAGTATTTCGTCAGCAGCCTGCCGGCCACGATCAGTTGGCTGGCAGGTTGCTGATTTTTAAAAAATCCAATCAGCAGCCATTTAACCCATCATATTAGTAAATATGATGGGGTTATATGGCTGCTGTGCTCCTCTGCTCCTTCTTTTGGTCGGTTGGTTCCAGCAGAGGAGCAGAGGAGCACACATCACTGTGAGTACCCACTACACCACACTTAGCCCCCAGATCACCCCAATTAACCCTTTGATCACCCCTTTGATCGCCCCTGTCAATCACTAGTGAAAGGAAAAAAGTGATCAGTGCAAACTGTCACTTTTTTTTTCACTGGTAATGACCGTTAGGTTTCAGTATAGTTTAGGCCCCTTGGTTAGGTAGTTTAGGGATCGGTTAGCGCCCAGCCCACCGCACCAGCAGTCCGTTATTCGCTGATTAGCGTATCGCTAATCAGCATTTGTACTTTTATAGTATCTGGAAGTGATCAAAACTGATCACGGTCAGATCTATAATTGTATTAGTGTCACTTTAGTTCTCTCCTCCACCCAAAACGCAGTGTTTGCCCGATCAGGCCTGATCGGTCGCCCACACATGCGTTCGCCCACGCCCGCCCCACCGCAGTGACAAAAAATATTATTTTTTTTGATCGCTGCACATTCACTTTACACGCACTGCGGCGATAAAAAAATCAGTTTTGATATTTTTTATCAACCGCAGCAGCCTCCGGTACTTCGCTAGCCTCCCATTTGTAAGACAGGCTTGCTTTTTTTTTCTTGGGTAGTCTCAGGGAATACCCCTAAATTTAGTTGCCCACATGTCAAACAGGGGGTATTCCTCTGAAGAGGCCTACAGGCTTCTGACCCAGTCGGATGAGGAGTGGGAACCCTCATCTGATGAATCCAGCGGGTCAGAATACGAACCTGTAGAAAGCAGTGGCTCTCTGACCCAAAGTTCGGACGAGGAGGCTGAGGTCCCTGATAGCAGCAGGCGTACCCGGCCCCATGTAGCTAGACCGCAGGTTGCGCAGGATCCGCTTCAAGAGCAGCAGAGTGGGGCTGGTGCTGTCGGATTACGTGGTGAGGCATACACCAGCAGCCCAGCCCTTCCTGGACCTAGTACCAGCACTGTCGTAGAACATGGTGAAGTAGCGAGCACCAGAAGGGCAGTTGAAGCTGGTACGGTGGCACGTGCAGTAGTGACCCTGTCGCAGCCACCGCAAAGACGTGCCCGTAGAGCCCCTAGAATCCCAGAGGTGCTGGCAAACCCTGATTGGCAGTCCCCAACTTCAGCCGCACCTGTAGTTCCCCCTTTCACCGCCCAGTCTGGAGTTCGGGTTGAGACAGCTCAGATCAGTTCGGCCCTGGGATTTTTTGAGCTGTTCTTGACTGCGGAGCTCTTAGACTTAGTTGTGGCAGAGACAAACCGGTATGCCACACAATTTATAACCGCTAACCCGGGAAGCTTTTATGCCCAGCCTTTCCGGTGGAAACCAGTCCAAGTTTCCGAAATTAAAACTTTTCTGGGCCTCCTCCTCAACATGGGCCTGACAAAAAAGCATGAATTGCGGTCATATTGGTCCATGAACCCGATTCATCACATGCCCATGTTCTCTGCTGCTATGTCCAGGACACGATTTGAGACCATCCTGCGTTTCCTGCACTTTAGTGATAACAGCACCTCCCGTCCCAGAGGCCACCCTGCTTTTGACCGGCTCCACAAAATTCGGCCCCTCATAGACCATTTCAACCTGAAATTTGCAGATATGTATACCCCAGAGCAAAACATCTGCGTAGACGAGTCCCTTATACATTTTACCGGGCGCCTTGGCTTCAAACAATACATCCCAAGCAAGCGCGCCCGGTATGGGGTCAAATTGTATAAGCTCTGTGAAAGGGCCACAGGCTATACACACAAATTTCGTGTCTATGAGGGAAAAGATCAGACCCTGGAGCCGGTCGGTTGCCCTGACTACCTGGGGAGCAGTGGGAAGATAGTCTGGGACTTGGTGTCACCCTTATTCGGCAAGGGGTACCATCTTTATGTGGACAATTTTTACACAAGTGTGGCCCTCTTTAGGCATTTGTTTCTAGAACGGATTGGCGCCTGTGGTACCGAGCGAACTAGTCGCGCGGGCTTCCCCCAACGGCTCGTTAGCACCCGTCTTGCAAGGGGGCAGAGGGCCGCACTGTGTAACGAAGAACTGTTCGCGGTGAAATGGAGAGACAAGCGTGACGTTTACATGCTCTCCTCCATTCACGCAGACACGACAATACTAATTGAGCGAGCAACCCGTGTCATTGAAAAGCCCCTCTCAGTCCACGACTATAACCTTCACATGGGAGGGGTGGACTTCAATGACCAGATGTTGTCTCCGTATTTAGTTTCCCGCAGAACCAGACGCTGGTATAAGAAGGTGTCTGTATATTTAATTCAATTGGCTCTGTACAATAGTTTTGTTCTCTACAGTAAGGCTGGGAGAACTGGATCCTTCCTCAAATTTCAGGAAGAGATCATCGAGAACCTCCTGTATCCAGGAGGTTCCGTGGCCCCATCCACCAGTGTAGTTAGCCGTCTACACGAGCGACATTTCCCCAATGTCGTTGCTGGTACCTCAACCCACCCGTCACCCCGAAAAAGACGTCGTGTCTGTAGCAGGAGTGGAATAAGGCGTGACACCCGCTATTTCTGTCCTGACTGTCCTGACCACCCTGCCCTATGCTTAGGGGAGTGTTTCCTCGAAAGTACCACACACAGGTACACCTAGCATAGGGATCATCTCACCAGGATAGGCACACAGGGCTATTAGGGCCCATTCACTCACAGCTGCTGCAAACGTCTCCTTTCACATGGGACAAAGTGCATAACGCACTTCGCCACATCTTTGGGCGATTTGCGCTTTGCACATTGACCCATGGGGAAGGAGAGGTTTGTTCTATAAAGGTAAAAAAAAAACAAAAAAAACACCAGTAAGCAAACACGTTAATGTTTAGTTCAAAAAGTTAAAGTTTACATGTTCTGTTCCAAAGTTAATAAAATTATTGCGTTGTGGCCTGGTTTTTTCTTTTTTTTTTTTTTTTTTACCTTCCAGGTGGACCAACCGATCTACTAGCTGCAGCACCGATGTGCATTCTGACAGAAGCATTGCGCTGCTGTCAGATTACACGCAAGTCGGTGTATGCGGCGCTGCAAGACGGGATTTTCTCCTCTGCAGTGACAGATACGTTTGCCAAGGCATACGAGCTGAGGAGGAGGCGGCGTTCCTATGCTTTGGCAAACACTTTGTATATATATATATATAAAATAAAAAAAATCCCGGCAATGATTTATTCATCCACATCGATTGATGCGAATGGAGAAATCTGGTTTGCCAGGGCATACGAGCTAAGTGGGTATGGATGTAGGGCGGAGCTCCTATGTCCTGGCAGACGCCTTTCCCCTCCATTTTTTTTTTTTTGGCAGAGATTTTTTCATCCACATTGATCGATGCGAATGAAGAAATCTGTGCCGTTCATTTTTTTCTTTCAGCCCAGAGGCTGAACGGAAAAAAAAATCTCATTACCTGTATGCTCAATATAAGGAGAATAGCAGAAACTCCTAATGCTGGCCATACATGTAATGATTGCGGAGACCCTCAAATGCCAGGGCAGTACAAACACCCCACAACTGACCCCATTTTGGAAAGAAGACACCCCAAGGTATTTGCTGAGGGGCATATTGAGTCCATGAAAGATTTAAATTTTTGTCCTAAGTTAGCGGAAAGTGAGACTTTGTGAGAAAAAACTAAAAAAAAATCAATTTCCGCTAACTTATGCGGAAAAAAAATTTTTCTATGAACTTGCCAGGCCCCTCATTGGATACCTTGGGGTGTCTTCTTTCCAAAGTGGGGTCACATGTGGGGTATTTATACTGCCCTGGCTTTTTAGGGGCCCTAAAGCGTGAGAAGAAGTCTGGGATCCAAATGTCTAAAAATGCCCTCCTAAAAGGAATTTGGGCACCTTTGCGCATCTAGGCTGCAAAAAAGTGTGACACATCTGGTATCGCCGTACTCAGAAGAAGTTGGGGAATGTGTTTTGGGGTGTCATTTTACATATACCCATGCTGGGTGAGATAAATATCTTGGTCAAATGCCAACTTTGTATAAAAAAATGGGAAAAGTTGTCTTTTGCCAAGATATTTCTCTCACCCAGCATGGGTATATGTAAAATGACACCCCAAAACACATTCCCCAACTTCTCCTGAGTACGGTGATACCAGATGTGTGACACTTTTTTGATGCCAAGGTGGGCAAAGGGGCACATATTCCAAAGTGCACCTTTCGGATTTCGCAGGCCATTTTTTACACACTTTGATTGCAAAGTACTTCTCACACATATGGGCCCCTAAATTGCCAGGGCAGTATAACTACGCCACAAGTGACCCCATTTTGGAAAGAAGACACCCCAAGGTATTCCGTGAGGGGCATGGCGAGTTCCTAGAATTTTTTATTTTTTGTCGCAAGTTAGTGGAATATGAGACTTTGTAAGGAAAAAAGAGAAAAAAAAAAATCATCATTTTCCGCTAACTTGTGACAAAAAAAAAAAATTCTAGGAACTCGCAGTGCCCCTCACGGAATACCTTGGGGTGTCTTCTTTCCAAAATGGGGTCACTTGTGGCGTAGTTATACTGCCCTGGCAATTTAGGGGCCCAAATGTGTGAGAAGTACCTTGCAATCAAAATGTGTAAAAAATGGCCTGCGAAACCCGAAAGGTGCACTTTGGAATATGTGCCCCTTTGCCCACCTTGGCAGCAAAAAAGTGTGACACATCTGGTATCGCCGTACTCAGGAGAAGTTGGGGAATGTGTTTTGGGGTGTCATTTTACATATACCCATGCTGGGTGAGAAAAATATCTTGGTCAAATGCCAACTTTGTATAAAAAAATGGGAAAAGTTGTCTTTTGCCAAGATATTTCTCTCACCCAGCATGGGTATATGTAAAATGACACCCCAAAACACATTCCCCAACTTCTCCTGAGTACGGCGATACCAGATGTGTGACACTTTTTTGATGCCAAGGTGGGCAAAGGGGCACATATTCCAAAGTGCACCTTTCGGATTTCACCGGTCATTTTTTACACATTTTGATTGCAAAGTTCTTCTCACACATTTGGGCCCCTAAATTGCCAGGGCAGTATAACTACCCCACAAGTGACCCCATTTTGGAAAGAAGACACCCCAAGGTATTCTGTGAGGGGCATGGTGAGTTCCTAGAATTTTTTATTTTTTGTCACAAGTTAGTGGAATATGAGACTTTGTAAGAAAAAAATAAAAATAAAATCATCATCATTTTCCGCTAACTTGTGACAAAAAATAAAAAGTTCTATGAACTCACTATGCCCATCAGCGAATACCTTAGGGTGTCTACTTTCCGAAATGGGGTCATTTGTGGGGTTTTTCTACTGTTTGGGCATTGTAGAACCTCAGGAATCATGACAGGTGCTCAGAAAATCAGAGCTGTTTCAAAAAGCGGAAATTCACATTTTTGTACCATAGTTTGTAAACGCTATAACTTTTACCCAAACCATTTTTTTTTGCCCAAACATTTTTTTTTATCAAAGACATGTAGAACAATAAATTTGGCGAAAAATTTATATATGGATGTCGTTTTTTTTGCAAAATTTTACAGCTGAAAGTGAAAAATGTCATTTTTTTGCAAAAAAATCGTTACATTTTGATTAATAACACAAAAAGTTAAAATGTCAGCAGTAATAAAATACCACCAAATTAAAGCTCCATTAGTGAGAAGAAAAGGAGGTAAAATTCATTTGGGTGGTAAGTTGCATGACCGAGCGATAAACGGTGAAAGAGTGTAGTGCCGAAGTGTAAAAAGTGCTCTGGTCATGAAGGGGGTTTCAGCTAGCGGGGCTGAAGTGGTTAAACATCAGAAAACCCACACAGGAGAGAATCCATATTCATGCTCAATTTGTGTCTAATGTCTAAAAAAAAAGCTACAGATCAAATGGCATATGAGAGAACTCACTATGGTTTCAATCCATTGAAATGTTAAGATTGTAGGAAATGTGGCAGACATGGATCTCCATTTTATGATGTGTTATATCAGGCTGTATTCTGAAATATAATTCCCTATAGATTGGGGCAATTTTCATATTTGCATTGCACATATTCCAGGTCAACCAAATAGAAGTCAGCAATGTTGCTGTAAGGGCTCTGAAGACAAAGAAAACACAATGCCTCCCCGACTAACCATTCAGATTTCATGGATGTTTTTGACTGTTGCATTTAAGGTGTGAAATGACCAGGCTGGGAGTTATTTCTGATCTCTGACATTATGACCGGGTTCAGTTATATTTCAGAGCTAGCATCTGCCTTGTATGGAGCAAGCTCAGATCTTCAGCTCGCACCGTACATTCACCATAAGGAAGTTAGCAGAAATTTTTTTAATTATTTTTTTTTACAAAGTCTACTAACTTGTGACAATTTTTTTTTTTTTTTACATGAACTCACCATACCCCTCACGGAATACCTTGGGGTGTCTTTTTTTTCTAAAATGGGGTCACTTGTGGGGTATTTATACTGCCCTGGCATTTTAGAAGTAGTTTGGAATCCAAATGCGTAAAAATGCCCTGTGAAATTCTAAAAGTACTTATTGGAATTTGGGCCCCTTTGCACACCTAAGCTGCAAAAAAGTGTTACACATATGGTATCGCCGTACTCAGAAAAAGTTTGGGGTGTATTTTTACATATATCCATGCTGTGTGTGAAAAATGTCTCTGTAAATGACAACTTACATTTTTTTATACAAAGTTGTCAATTTAAAGAGATATTTCTCTCGCCCAGCATGGGTATATGTAAAAATACACCCCAAAACACATTGCCCTACTTCTCCTGAGTACGGCGATACCACATGAGTGACACTTTTTTGCAGCCAAGATGCGCAAAGGGGCCCAAATTCCAATGAGTACCTTTTAGGAGGGCATTTTTAGGCATTTGGATTCCAGACTTCTTCTCATGCTTTAGGGCCCCTAAAATGCCAGGGCAGTATAAATACCCCACACGTGACCCCATTTTAGAAAGAAGACACCCAAAGGTATTCCGTGAGGGGCATAGCGAGTTCATAGAAGTATTTTTTTTTTTGGCACAAGTTAGCGGAAAAAATTTTTTTTACTTTTTTCTCACAAAGTCTCCCTTTGCGCTAACTTGTGACAAAAAGTTCAATCTTTCATGGACTCAATATGCCCCTCAGCGAATACCTTGGGGTGTCTTCTTTCCAAAATGGGGTCATTTGTGGGGTGTTTGTACTGCCCTGGCATTTGAGGGTCTCCACCATCATTACATGTATGGCCAGCATTAGGAGTTCCTGTTATTCTCCTTATATTGAGCATACGGGTAATGAGATTTTCTTTTTTCGTTCAGCCTCTGGGCTGAAAGAAAAAATGAACGGCACAGATTTCTTCATTCGCATTGATCAATGTGGATGAAAAAATCTCTGGGAGGCTAGCGAAGTACAGGAAGCCGCTCCGATTGATAAAAAATATCAAAACAGATTTTTTTTATCGCCGCAGCGCTTGTGTAGTGATTGTGCAGTGATAAAAATAAAAAGAAAATTGTCACTGCGGCAGGGTGGGCGTGGGTGCGCGCACGTGTGGGCGACTGATCAGGCCTGATCGGGCAAACACTGCGTTTTGGGTGGAGGGCAAGCTAAGGTAACACTAATACTATTATAGATCTGACTGTGATCAGTTCTGATCACTTACAGATACTATAAAGTACCAAAGCTGATAAGGGATACGCTAATCAGCAAATCAGTGACTGTGGTGCGGTGGGCTGGGCGCTAACTGAAGCTAACTACCTACCAAAGGGGCCTAAACTAACCTAAACCTAACAGTCAATACTGGGGAAGAAAAAAATGTGACAGTTTACACTGCTCACTTTTTTCCCTTTCACTAGTGATTGACAGGGGTAATCAATGGGTTAATTGGGGTGATGGGGGGTGATCTGGGGCTAAATATGTTGTGCTTGGTGTACTCACTGTGATCTGTGCTCTCTGCTGGGACCACCCGACGAAAAGGACCCAGCAGAGAGCACAGAAGCCATTTAACACATTGTCTAAATGCCTTTAATAATGTTTGTTTATCGCTATAATCCATCAACTTGGCTATCACTTGGCCGTTTTCTGTCTTGGATACCTCTTAATAGGCTTAATTTATAAACTCGCTCAAGAACCATGTCCAATCCCAATTTCTTGGGAATCTGAACAGCAACCAAATCCTTCAGGGCATTATTATTATATATTTCTGGAATACCTATTCTTACATTATTTCTCCTTGTCCAATTTTCCAAATTATCTACTTTTTCTTTCATCCCCTTATTTGCTTTATTGACTTCTTGAATTTTACATGTAAGGATTCCAGTTTTTACGTTCTGTTTAATCTTTTCTTGCAATAACTTTTCTACCATTTCTGGTAAGGAAGGCACTAAGTCTTTTGTTACGGCTTTAGCCAAATAGGAAATATCAAAAGGAGGGTTTATCTTCATCTCATTCATCTCCATCTCCAGCACGTCCACACACAAAGGGGGCATGACTGGAAGATGGTTTAGTTCTTGTCTATTTCCCATAGACTTTCAGCTGACACTGATGATGCAAAAACAGCAGCAAAAATTATAGGTGCAGAAGCAACATTTTAACTGCAACAGTTTACAAAAAGGTCATTGAAACCCTGTGATTTCATCCACAGTGTTTCTATCTAATTATTCATTTTTCTTAAGCATTTTGTTGGTGCTTTTGACATTTTATGGCAAGAAATACTGTTGCCAAATGTTTGCTACTCAATAATAAAAAATTATGAAGTATACTGCATTTTTTGTGATGCTTTTCCTCATTTTTGCTGTGTATTTTGAGTTCATGGTATCATTTCTAGAATACAGCTTGCTCTGGATATCTTGTTCTACTCCACAGATCAACTAGAGCTTCACATCCTTCACATCCTCGCTACACCAAATGAGCCTCCCCTATTCTGCCAATGGCATTAGATAGGCGGTTAGCCCTGTGGGGCAGCCTTCCTAAATATCTTATATGTGGGCATGTCTCTTCTATCAAACTACAAAAACAGTGCAGCCATGTAACAGTATGGATTATAGTACAGTATCAAAGCACACAACTATAACTTGCAATGCCACAGGTTGTGATTGTAATCTATTATATAACTTAATAGATCGTTAAAGGTAACTGTAATAGAAAATGTATCTACTTCTGGGTAGAGCTCTTGTTCCAGGACAATGACTACAGTCTATGTATAGAATTGTCCTTGCTCAAACAAAATTATTTAGTTTAATTAGAACTAATGGTAATAATGTAAAGGCATCAGCTATTTCCAATACACAAAATACCCAGGACAACCCAACATGCAGGTCCCTTTGTATGTTGCCCCAATGGTCTACTTTCATAGACAATGGTGGAATCCACAGCTGACATACACCAACAGCATAGCTGCATACACCCGATGACACATACACTAAAGATAAGTAAACCATTTTATCATGAACCGGGTTTGTTACAAACTTTGCAAAGTTTGGCTGACAGATTAATCAAAACTTTTTCAGGTTTGTTTTGGACAAATCCAGTAAAACGGTGCATAGCACCATTTTACTGAACAGGTTGGTGGGAAAAAGCACTAGGAAAAAAGAAGAAGGATGCTCACATGATCCTGAGAAGATGAGTCAATCAGTGCTGCAGCGGGCAGAGAGGTGCCCTAGCAGAACAAGCACAATGCCATTCTATGTTCGGCTGTGAAAGATGGTGGTTGGGTCTTACAGTGTCTGCCAGAAATACAATATTTGGTAGTCAGGGACAGTGAAAAGTCCAAATCAAGGTGGTATTCTACTGCCAGGGGACAGTAAAAGTCTCCTAATGATGCTGTCACATCATCATTCTTAGGGCGTCTCATGCTGCTGCCAACTTATCACTCTGTGGTCTCCAAATGCTGCTACCACCTCAACACTATGTCACTGGGCCAATCTTTAGTCTCCTCATGCTGCTGCCACCTCACCACTATGTGGTCTCCTCCTGGTGCTGCCACCTCACCACTATGTCACTGGGCCACTCTGTGGTCTCCTCATGCTGCTGCCGCCTCCCTGCTCTGTCACTTGGCCACTCTGTGTTCTCCTGTTGCTGCCACCTTATCACTCTGTGGTTTCTTCATGTTGCTGCCACCTCAACAATATGTCACTGAGCAACTTGGTGGTCTTCTCATGCTGCTGCCACATTACCACTCTGTTAACTCCTCATGCTGCTGCCACATCAACACTATGTCACTGGACCACTCTGTGGTCTCCTCATGCTGCTGCCTCCTCACCACTCTGTGGTTTCCTCCTTGTGCTGTCACCTCACCACTATGTCACTGGGCCACTCTGTGGTCTCCACATGCTGCTGATGCCTTCCCACTCTGTCACTGGGCCAATATGTGTTCTCCTGTTGCTGACACCTTATCACTCAGTGGTCTCCTCATGCTGCTGCCACCTTATCACTCTGTGGTTTCCTCATGCTACTTCCACCTCAACACTATGTCACTGGGCCACTTGGTGGTATTCTCATGCTGCTGCCACATCACCACTCTGTTATATCCTCATGCTGTTGCTACATCAACACTATGTCACTGGGCCACTCCGTGGTCAACTGATGCTGCTGCTAACTCATCACTCTGTGTTCTCCTCCTGCTGCTGCCACCTCAACACTATGTCACTGGGCCACTCTGAGGTCTTCTCATGCTGCTGCCACATTTCCACTCTGTCAATGGGCCATCTATGGACTTCTCATGCTGCCCTCTCCCCCAACTTCATGACTGGGCCACTATTTTGCCTTTTGGCCTGGCTGACATCATCATTTTTTTTACTCTTCTTCTGATGGAAAGGAAGAAAAAATAAAATGCATGATGGATCTTATCTATGTAGCAACTGTAAGGCCTGTATGATTAGGTAGTCAAAAGGAAGAGTGGGTACAAAACACAGAAGACATGCAAATATTCCATTCACGTTTCATCTCTGTTTTGGAGCCACTCTTGTTTTTTTGTTTGTTTTTTTTTGCTTTAACAACACTGATGGATTATTGACCAAATGCTGACAGAGTGAAGGCGGATGCTCAACAGACAGGATCCATTTTTGGGGGTTATTGTTCTGACAGATCAGATAAAGGGCAAAATAATCAGTGACGTCAACACAAACTTACTCCTGACACCCTTTCCACTCTGTCAGGGGGGCTCTACTTGTATAAGCGTTTATTAGAACAGGTTCCCTAGATATCTATGTGGAATCAGCTGATGACGGTGTAAAAGGAGTGCGCTCTTTCACTCTGTAGTAGGATCTTGGGCCTTTGCACAATTCTTTATACCTGGTGCTAACATTGACCTGTAAGGCTGAGTTCACACTTGAGCTATTTGGTCAATTTTGGCCCCATAACTGTCCAAATAAGTGAAGTGTGCAGTAATTCTACGAGTGAAGCCTGTCACCTGAGTGTCATACTGACTTACAGTATTGTTTTACTACCACAGCAGACTCCCTATGCGTGTTACTGCAAGGCACAGCATTCTACACCACTATATAGGCTCTCTGCAGCCAGGAAATAACTGTTTTTTTAACGTGATTCACCACAAATAAATTTTGATCGAATAGAATCTTTGTGGAAAGTGTGTCAAACCGACAGAATCAATTTTTTTAGAAATTCGCTCATCTCTATAAGGCTGAAAAAAAGACATCTGTCCAACCAGTTCAGCCTGTTATCCTGCAAATTGATCCAGAGGAAGGCAAACAAACCCTGTGAGGTTGAAGCTAATTTTCCCCACTTTTGGGCAAAAATTCTTTCCCTACTCCAATCAGGCAATCAGAATAACTCCCTGGATCGACGACCTATCTCTAGTAGCTATAGTCTGTAATATTATTACACTCCAGAAATACATCCAGGCCCCTCTTGGACTATTTTAGTGAACTCTCGATCTTCTATGTTTGTGTACAAACCTTCTTTCCTCCAGATGCAGAGGATGTACCCTTGTCACAGTCCGGGGGATAAATAAATGATGGGAGAGATCTCTGTACTGACCCCTGATATATTTATACAGTTTTTACATCTTCCCTCAATCGTCTTTTTTCTAAACTGAATAACCCTAATATTGATAATCTTTTTGGGTTATTTAGTCCACCCATTCCAGTTATTACTTTAGTTGCCCCTCCTCTGAATCCTCTCCAGCTCTGCTATATCTGCCTTGTTCACAGGAGCCCAGGACTGTACACAGTACTCCATGTGTGGTCTGACTAGTGATTTGTAAAGTGGAGGAAAAAGGGAGTTAGATAAATAAATAAGTAGGTAGAAAAAATGGCAGATGAGTAACTCAGCTATCTGGAATAGGGTTGAGTTCCTACCGAACTTTAGAATTTTTGGACTCTGGACCCGATCATTTTAGTAAAAGTTTGGGTTTGGTGTTCGGATCTTTCTTGGCGCTTTTTGAAAGCCTGTCAAGCCAATCAACAAGCCAATCAGACCTTAGAAGCCATCACAGCCATTGCTACTAATGGCATGGCTGTGATTGGCCAGTGCAGCATGTGACCCAGCCTCTATATAAGCTGGAGTCACGTAACGCTGCACGTCACTCTGCTGTTACTAGTGTAGGGAGAGAAAAAAAAACAACTTTATCCGTCTGTTAGTTAGGTGGGCAGCGGCGACCATTTTATGCAAGCTCAGTGCACCAGCACTGCATCTGAGCTTTTGTGAGATTGAAATCCAATATTTGAAAACTGCACTAATATTCTGTTTGTAAAATAAAATCACCCTTTTTTGGCTATATACAATAGTGATGAGCGGCAGGTGCCATACTCGATTTCAACCAAATTTGCGAATATTTGATAAAATATTAGTTTTATATTCGTCGAAATCGAATATTCGTCATTATTCTAGTTATCGCGATTAATATGCGATTTAAATAATCGCGTATTGCGATTTTAACTTAAAGGCTACTCTCCTATTGAAATAGCAATGCGATTAATTCAAGTTATAATAATCGAATTTCGATTTCAACTTAGCACTGCTATATTCCATATTCGTTAATTCTAGCCTAATATGGAATATGGCAGTGCTTAGCTGAAATCGAAATTCGATCAATTCAAGTTATAATAATCAAATTGCGATTTCAACTTGGACCTGATTTACTATGGTTGGCTTGGTAGAATTAGCGAATATGACGAATGTATTCCACAAAACGAAGATAACGAAGTATTCTGCATCTTCGTTTTATCTACCTATTCATCAACTTCGCTAATTCTAGCAATCATATAGGAAAGTTTACTATAGAGACAGCTAAGTTTAATTCGCTATGCGATTATATTACTTTGCTTTTTTTTTATAAATAGAATAATTATAATAATTATCAGGCATTATAATTATTCAATTTATTTTAAAAAAAAAGCTAAGTAATATAATCGCATAGCGAATTAAACTTAGCTGTCTCTATAGTAAACTTTACTATATGATTGCTAGAATTAGCGAAGTTGATGGATAGATAGCTAAAACGAAGATGCAGAATACTTTGCTAACTTCGTTTTGTGGAATACAATGAATACATTCGCCATATTCGTTTTGTGGAATATGACGAATACATTCGTCATATTCGGTAATTCTACTAAGCCAACCATAGTAAACCAGGTCCAAGTTGAAATCGCAATGCAATTAATATAACTCGAAGTAATCGCATGGCGATTTCAACTTAGTAATGCTATATTCCATATTCGTTAATTCTAGCCTAATATGGAATACAGCAGTGCTAAGTTGAAATCGCAATTAGATTAATTCAAGTTATAATAATCGAATTGCGATTTCAACTTGGACCTGGTTTACTATGGTTGGCTTGGTAGAATTAGCGAATAGCCTATATTCCATATTAGGCTAGAATTAATGAATATGGAATATAGCAGTGCTGTTGAAAACGAAAGTCGATTATTATAACTTGAATTAATCGCATTGCTATTTACTATGGCGAAATATTCTATATCTTCCTCAATCTAAGTTACAATCGCATTACGCGATAATGACAACTACGTGATTATCGAGTAATGCGATTTTTCTTTGTATGTATAATGCTCCACAAAAGTTAGCTTAACACCATATTAAAGTTACAATCGCATTACGCGATAATGACAACTACGTAATTATCGAGTAAGGCGATTTTATTTTCCTCCCTTATCGAGTATAGCGTGTTGAATCTTTCAATCCTAAAATTCGCTTCACATACAATTTATTAAACAGTGTTGGATATAGTTGGTATACTAGACATGCGTTAAAATAAGCTAAAATGTCAAAAGAAAAATAAATGGCGGGACATTTACCTCAGCAGTGGCCATGAAAAACGAAATGCGATTTTAAATAAACGTGATAAAATCGCATTTTTTTTTTCAACTGACAGAGTAGAATCGTGAACCCTCCCTTCTCCTAGCTTGAATAGCCAATGGGAATGGCCTGTCACACCTTAGCAACATCCATAGCAACAAATCGGTTAGTAGCCTGCCCCTTCACTATATAAATAAAGACAGATAGATATGGATTAGGGAAGTGAATAATTAGATAGTTTGTAGGGTGCAGGGTAGGTGTCAGGGATCAAACCGGGAGACTCCGGCATCCTGAGCCTTGCTCACTAGACCACAGAGCTTCCTGGACAGTTTCAGTTACTTTTTTGAACCACCTCCTTGACCTGAATGTTCCTGCTTTTGGTTTGACCAATCATATCTGTGTACGCCCTATTTGAGGAAGACCATGTCACTTCCTCCCTTGCCAGATTATTGAGCTATCTCAGCCGTAGTCTTGCTTCAGCCTCTCAGTATTTGTCTGCTAACCTGCTCGTGTACCGAACTCTGCCTCCTTCGACTACTCTCCTGCCTCATCCTGAATCCTTGTACCTGCCATCCCGTGTACCGACCCAGGACTGCCTGACTACTCTCTTCCTGCATATCGGGATCATTAATCCATTCCGTTTCTGTGCTCCTCTGTTCCTGTGTCGCTGCCATTGGACTCCTTCCCCTCTTCGAGTAACCTCTACAAGCAATCGTGCAGGTAACCTCTAACAGTAGGTCAGAAAGTTAGTTTAGGCAGTGTTAGGGCTCAGTTTATTATATAAAGTTCAGTGTAGAGTAGGGACTAGTTAGTTTGAATTGATTAAATACAGATAGGGAATTAGATAGTACTCTCAGTATCAATTAGCTTACTTCTTAGGGTTTAGTGTAGGGTCAACTATATTATTTACAGTTATAGTTAGGGTTTAGTGTTAGGATCAACTATATTATTTACAGATAGAGTTAGGGTTTAGATTAACTTTGGATATAATAGCTTAGTGTAGGGTTTTAGTTTAGTGTCCTTCTGTGTAAATTTGTAGTTTTTCATTGTCTGTTCCGAGTTTGTTCATTTTGTACTAGTCCGTCCATCCATCTTTGTCTTTAAATAAAATAAAAAAAAGTTTTACTGTTACTTGTGTTCATTTTGTCTTAGTCTGTCCGTCTTTGTCTTTGTGCCGTTGTAGGTAGTTAGGATACAAAAAACAAAAAAAAGTTTTACTGTTACATGGGTATGTTTTGTCTTAGTCCGTCCGTCCGTCTTTGTCTTTGTGCCGTTGTTTTGTCTTAGTCTTTGTTAGTAGTAGGGAAAAAAAAAAGTTTTAGTGTTACTTGTGTTTGTTTTGTCTTAGTTAGTCCGTGTCTTTGTAGGTAGTAGAAAAAAACAACAACTTTTAGTTACTAGTGCAAAATAATAAAAAAAAAACATATATTAATAATTAATTAGTCTTTAATTTCTTTTTGGTTTCTATAACTTTTATTTTATTATTTAATATCACTTGTTTTTTTGGGGGTTTTTTTGCCACCGCCCCAATAAAGTTTATTCTATATATTTATATATATTTTATTTTTGGTTGGTACTTCAAAAAATGAGCCACAAAGGCGAGGCACGCAGCCAGAGCAGTAGGGGCAGGAGAAGGAACGCCGCTGGACAGCAGCCAGCAGTCAGTGGAGCACGCCTGATCCCAGATTTTTTTGGGCATTGCAGCCGCCCAATTGGTTCGGACGAGGCGGATGCAATTGTGGCATATGTGGCACAATCCAGCGCCACCGATTTATCCGCCCTGGCTCGCAGCAGGAGCAGCAGCATCAGCAGCGGGGCAACTCCTCCTCCTGCTTCACCACCCCCCAGTCCCCAAGATGCTACTCTGCTCCTGTTTAGCGAGAGTGAGAGGGACATCTTGGGGGACTTAATGCAGGAGGGTGAAATTGAATTTAGTCCACCCAATTGTCAGGACCTTATGGAAGGGATAGAGGAGGAGGAGGGGGTACCTCGTGTGAGTACCTCAGTGACATCCCTTCTAACGAGTGCGGGTGGGGTCAGCCACACTACTCCCGCACCTAGTCAGATTCAGGTGTCAGTGAGGGGACAGCAGAGCCATGGCAGGGGCTCCATGTTAGCTGGTCCTCTCAGTCCATCACATGGGGGCCTTGAGTCTGAGGAGGAGGGTGACACAGAGTGCATGCCACCTCCTTCGTCACGTTATAGCAGCACTGACAAAGGTAGGCAGGCGAGGCAAATGGTGCGCCAGGTCACCAGGGAGCCAAGTGTCAGGGGCTCCACTGGTAAGAGCGGCAGGCAGCAGCAGCCAGCTCCCACTGTGCGCACCGAGCCTGAATAAGCGCAGGTATCCTTAGCCACATCTGGCCAGAGGTTTGGGCGTAAGTCGCCTGTTTGGGCCTATTTCACCCTGGCAGCAGATGATGTCACAATTGGCATCTGTCAGCTATGCCATGCCAGGGTGAGGAGAGGGAGGTGTTTGGCTCGGCTGGGTACAACTGCCTTGACCCAGCACCTTAGAGTCAAACACTGGTGGGAGTGGGAAGAGATGCGTGGTGGTCGTAGCAGCAGCGCCACCACCAGTGTGCAGGGGACAGCACCTCCTGCCACTGTTCAGCCTCAGCAGCAACCGCACACTCAAATTCAGTCCCACTCCACCACTCCCTCTCCTAGAGGTAATGGTACCGACAGCCATACCTCTGCCTCCACTGCACCCTCCTCCAGGTCCTCCTCGTCTTCCGTCCGGCGCCAGCCCTCAATTGCTGAGGCTTTGGAACGCACTGCGCCCTACACCCCCGGGGACAGACGCGTGCGTTCTCTCAATGGGCTCCTGGCAAGGGTTATTGTCCAACATCTGCTGCCCTTCAACCTTGTGGATAGCAATCTATTCAGGCAGATGTTGGAGCAGGCCCAACCTAGATGGCGTATCCCCAGCCGCCATTTCTTTGCCAGGAGCGGCGTCCCTGCCCTCCACCAGCATGTGGTGCACAATGTATCCCTGTCGCTTGCTCACGCTGTCAGCGACAGGGTGCATCTGACCATGGATGCCTGGACCAGCAGGCATGGGCAGGGGCGCTACATTAGTTTTACCGCCCCATTGGGTGTCCCTCTGAGGCGCCGGGGAGGGAACAGAGGCATCAGACTTTGTGGTGCCGCCACGTGGTGTCCAGGGTGGAAACACTAGCCTTCCTCAAGTCACTGTCTCCACAGCTGCTGAGCCCCCCAGCAAGCATCCCCGTAGATATGCAAGTGTGGGGCACGTCCGCTGCCAGGCCATGCTCCAGCTTGTTAGCTTAGGGGAACGGAGACACACTGGACCTGATGTTCTATCAACACTACAGGATCAGGTCCAGAAGTGGCTGACACTCCGAAGACTCCAGGCAGGTATGGTTGTATGTGACAATGGCAGCAACCTCCTCACCGCCCTCCATGCTGGCAGTCTGACACACGTCCCCTGCATGGCACATGTCCTCAACCTGGTTGTCCAGAAATACCTACGCACATTTCCAGGGTTGAGTGACATTATGCAACGTGTCCGTCGGATTGCCAGACACTTCCGACGCTCCCCAACTGCCTCCGCGTCCCTGTCCAGACTGCAGCGAACAACAGCCTGCCCCCTCACAGGCTGCTTGTCGACAGCGTGACGCGGTGGAACTCCACCCTCCACATGCTGGAGAGGTTGTGGGAGCAGAGAAGGGCGGTGAGGGAATACCTGCTTGACCAGGGCCAACCAACCCACTCCCATACATCACTAATGCAGAGTGGGGGCAGATACAGCAGGTCTTTGAGCAGGCGACCAAGATGGTCAGCGGGGAGCATGTCTGCCTCAATGACGTGCTCCCCTTAGTGTTCCTGCTGGACAGGACACTAGATCGCCTGCTCGAGGCTGGGGAGAGTGCCTTGGTGGAGCAAGATGAGGCGGCCTTGCTCCACCAGAACCAGGCCCAGGACGACTTGGAGGAGGAGGAAGACATTCACGACGTCCAGGAGTCTGCGCCTGGTCAGGAGGGAGAGACGGTGTTGGGAGCACCGTTAGTCCGGGGGTGGGGCAGCAGCAACAGGGACCATTATGAACAGCAGCGTGAGGACCAGGATGTCATGGTCCCTGGCAGCCATGAGGAGGCACAGCGGGCTGTCCTCTTCCCTATGGCTGCCCACATGCTGCGCTGTCTTAGGAGGGACCCCCGGATAAGGAAACTGAAGGAGAGTGACGATTTCTGGTTGGCCACCCTTTTAGACCCTAGATGCAAGGGGAAGCTGGAGCAGTTCATCCCAGCCAGCCGGAGACAGGCCCAGATGGAAAAACTGCGGGCCTGTCTCATCAAACGGCTGGAGGAGGCTAACCCGCGGCCTCAGGCTCCAGTTCTCCCCAACCATCTCACCCAGCCGATGGCTTGTCCCAGCAGCACCAGCCGAGTTGGTGACCTTATGGGTGAGATGAGGCAGTTCTACTAGTCTGCGCGACCCAGCAGCAGTAACCACCAGCGGCTGGCCCGCATGGTGGCTGACTACATGGGGTCAGTCGGTGCTTCCGACAGCATGAGCACCGACGACCCCATGGAGTACTGGGTCGCCAGGCTGGACACCTGCCGTGAGCTCGCTCAGTATGCACTGTAGCTACTGTCTTGCCCACCCTCCAGCGTACTGTCTGAGCGGACTTTCAGCGTGGCAGGTGGGGTGGTCACGGACAAGAAGACCCGTCTGTCCACTGACTCAAGATGAACGAGTCCTGGATCGGCAGTGACTTCTTGGCCCCCGCTGTCGGTTCAGGCCGTTGAGAGGTCCCTTGTCCATCACTCTCCTTTTCTCTCCCTCCTAAAATCCATTGTTTTTTAATCTTTTTAACTTATTTATTGATATTTTTAATTACTTATTAAATTATTTATTTATATTTAAATATGAATTGAATTCTTTATTAATTAAAATCAATTTCTTTTTAATAAATTTAGTTATGAATTTATTGATGCATTATTTATTTATTTTTTATATTTATTATATATAAAGAATAAATTACTACAAAATAACAGAAAAAAAATGTAAAATGTTAAAGCATAACAAATTTTTAGGTCAGAAAATTTGTATATGATGGGTTCTGGATAGAATAATTATTATATCAATGTTTCATTGTGCTTGTTTAGGATTAAAAACAAATTACAAAACAAGGGTTAAAGATGGTTTAAAATAGACTAACTTAATATTTTTTTTGGAGAAGGTACTATTGCTGTTAATGTCTGGATGATTTAAATTTAGAAAAAAAATAAAAAATTATTAGAAAATAGGTTAAATCATATATCTTTAACGATGTGAGTGTATATATAGAACTAAATAAATATATATATATTATATATATATATGATATTTTATATATATATATATATATATATATATATAGTTATATATAGATATATCTATATATATTTACTCTAGAAGAAGGACCATGATTTGCGCGGGTATATTTCATGTGTTTTTATTTTTCATGTTTTAATGGGTCATTAAATGAAATAAACAGTATCCTATTAATAGTGAATGGCGAACAGGCTAATTTTCTATAATTTGACCAAGATGGGCCATATCTTTGACTGTGCAATAGTTATGGAAAATCCTGCACTTGTGCTGGGTCCCCCATGAATTTATGAACAATTACACGCCACCCCTCTGCCTTACAGGAGACCGTCACCACATTTCTCGTGCGAGTGAGGCTCCAGCATTTTCATTTCTAGGTTCTATCTCCTATCCTCAATACAGGCTTCATTTTAGGGTGGGTATCATACCGGTACCATAATTCCGGCCTGAGTTCTTGAAAAATTTATTTTCCTGGGTGGCTAAGAGACTGGCCCTACATGTCTCATTATGCTAATCCTCCCTCCCAGGTCTCTGCATTTCTGAGGTGTAAATTAACCAGGCATAAAGGTAGGGTCAATTAGCATGTGTTTAGTTTGGGTGCCTAACAATATCCCCAGGAGACCTACCGTCTGAGGTTTCCTTATGAAGCTGCATGAGGTGTGAGGTGATCTCAGCAGATGGTTATTAGGGTCTGTTGTCTTCAGAGGCTACATGTACGGCCATATGAACGTCCTGCTTCCTGGCTTAATATTCTTAATATTCTTATTTTACATTAACAGCCTGATTATACTCCTCAAAATATTTATGAATAAGATCCGGATAGGGACATGACATTGTGTAAGACCTAACTCATAGCATATCACTGTGTGGTTGTGCCATCATCCGTCATATGACTGAATATTTCAGGAGCTGAAAAGTGGTCAAAACTTGTGATCAGTGCTACTTGCAACCGGGGATAGGACCAGCGAGTTTGTATTAACTGATGAGACAACATGTCTATGGCTGTTAGGCTTGTATTGGCTAGCATACTGTAATTTATTTGGGTATGTATCGGGATAGTACATCCAAGAGAGCATAGAACACCGCAACAATTCTTTCCCGTTAGCAATGGATCTGTGTTAAAAGTTTCATTGAAATCAATGGTTGCTTTTGTGAGTTTTTGATGGACGTACATACATACGGTACATTTGATATATATATATATATATATATATATATGTAAAAGGAATTATTTGCTACGTTTCTAACCATGTAGAAAGTAAACATTTTGAGACGAATATAAATAATGACGTTCATAAGAGAACATGTACATTACTGAGTGTTGGCGATGTTATGTCAGCATTGTACCGGGACATTATTTTGTCTCGGATCTACAAGATCTATTGACATGGTCCAGCATATGGTTGGACCAATTCTTCACTATGACTATTTTCTTGTGCCGGTGGTCATGTGTGTGCCACAATTCAAACAGAATACTGTGGACTGTGGCGCTTTTAGCAGCACACGTGACGGGACCAGGTCCAATCATAGACATTGTACAACATGTATACATGTAATGCAAAAAAATTGAAATACAAGTATTAGTAATTAATGTGATCATGTCACCAAAATAAGATAAAAATTAGTTCTATTAATGTAAAATGTTTGATTTTAGGTTACCGTTAGAATATTTCATTTAATTTAAATTGTATGTTTGTGGTGTATGAGGAATGGTGTATTAGCCATCTGAGGAGAGATGTACCTGTCTAGTGAATTGACGGTACGGTATGGGGTGTACAGCTGGTTCGCCTCCACGTGGTGCACCCTGGGTAACTCTAAATGAACCAGCAAATACTAAAATACTGCAGGTCGATCATTACTTCTCCTAAACTGTGTATGTGTGTGTGAGTGAGCAGGTGGGGGGGATGAGTTGAAAGAGGGGGGTTTAAGGTGGTGATGAAGTGTTTAAGGGGGAAGGTGGGGTTGGTGTGGCTTTTATAGCGTGGGATATACAGTGTGTGGCACGTAAATAGAGGTGCGATGTGCATATGAGAGATTTGTCTGCTATCCATACATAAATGTTACAGACATTGTAGTGTGATGTAACTACTTTAATTTGTGCCATAATCAAACAGCTTCACACCCAATGACGTAGCTATACTTCTGCGTCTGTCTGTGACCGCCAGTAATACTGATGTTGGACATTTAACCCATAAGATGCTGTGGTAACTTGTTAACTGTAACATTACACGCAATAGGGAACTTTAAGCAATACTGTTGGATTCACAATGCGACCAAAATTCTATCATTGCCATTCCAGCTTTGGCAAATTTGGTATAGGAGGTATTGGTAGACTTAACCTCTTCAGGACACATGACGTACCAGTACGGCATGTTGTCCTGTTACTTAATTTTACTGCTTTACCTGCGATTTGCGGCGGCAATCTGCAGTTCCATCGGGTCTCCATGCGGCTGTCGGGGGTACCAGATGGCATGGAAGGCACAGGCAGCACGATGCCTAAGGAAGGCATTGCGCTGCCTTCCGGTGATGAGCCTGTGAGATCCAGCCCTCTGGATCTCACAGGCCCCGGGAACTGTATGAGTAATACACACAGTATTACTCATAAAGCCAATGCATTCCAATGCTGAAGTATTGGAATGCATTGTAAAGGGGATTAGACCCCCAAAAGTTGAAGTTCAAAAGTGGTAAAAAAAAAATTAGGTTAAAAATAAAGCTGAAAAACTATATTTTTCTACCATAAAAAATAAAAAATTAATGTAAAAATAACGTATTTCTCACCAAATAAATTTAAACAAAAAAGCTAAAAAATACTGGGGGAAAAAAGTATACATATTAGGTATAGAGCCAATTCAAGTGCCAATAAAACCGTCATCTCATCCCGCAAAAATCATACCTATAAGGGACTCTGCGGTTTTGGTTCCCTTGCGGGCAGATACGGTGGGGCGTCCGCATGGGTGCCGGAGGGGAGGGCCGCGGGGATCTCGGAGGCAGAATTGGCTGATGGCAATACGTTGCGGCCGGTCCTGCCTCCGGTGTCTCCTTCGGGTTCCGTTCCGGCGTCCATGCTGGCACAATCCAGTGCCCGTGCCGAGTCTGTTGGGCGTCCGCGTGCACGCCCGAGGGGTTATTCGCAAAGGAATGCGCTGCCGAGTGTGCGTGCATCTTATGCGCTACGTCGGCCACTGGCAGGTAAAGCATCTCAGTACAAATTCAAAGTTGATTAGGGATTTGCTGCACAGGTGCTAATGAGTAGAATCATTGCATGACCTATGAGGTTCTGACAAGCAGCACTCTGTGATTGGCCAGCAGGTGTTTAAAAGGTGATCTCACTGGCTGACCAGTGCTCACTGTTGTCTCTACAACCTGGGAGTATGCTGGTTCAGATTCACTAAGTTTGTTCCATGCATGAACTCTGAGTGTCTCCATTTAGTGAATGCCTCTGGAAACCTCGTCTCTGCTCTACAGTTGCACCGTGTGTGGCCTCGGATTGGACCTTGGATACTTCAGTCTCATCCTTAGGTATTCGGTTTCACTGACTATTCTGTATGAACTTTAGCCTGGTCAGGCTTTTCTGACGTTTTTCCACAGAGGTTTTTATTTGGACTACGTTATTTCTGTATGATTTCTGGCTTGGACTTTACTGCTGTGTTTTCAATAAATCCACGTTTGTTCAGATCTTTGCCTGGTTGCTTGGGGTTCTGCAGCATTACAATACCCAACCAAAAATCATATTTACCCTAAACTATTGCCAACAATACTGCCACCCTATCCCGTAGTTTGTAAAATGGGGCCATTTTTTCCAGTTTCTACTCTAGGGGTGCATCAGGGGGGCTTCAAATGGGACACGGTGTAAAATAAAAAAAAGTCCAGCAAAATGTGCCTTCCAAAAAACGTAGATGGGTAGAGACCTCTGTCTATCCCATCCTGAAGGAATTGTAAGATCGCTGAGAGGGGCGGATCTGCAGACGCCACCTGGTTGGAGTTACACCAAGAGGTGAAGATCCTCATGATCCGGGAGTAGGCCTTCTTAGTAGACTCTGCTCTGGAATGCGACAAAGTTCTCAGGACCGACTCAGAGAGCCCATCCACTCTGGGAAGGGACTGATCAACCTCAAATTGAAAATGCCTGCGCACTCCTGAAATCTGGACCGTGATCCTGAGAAATTTCTGGGAGGAAGGATGGATCGGGATGTGGAGGTAAGCGTCCTTGAGGTCCAGAGTGGCCATCACATCCCCAGGATTGAGGAGGTGGCTGACTGACCTTATGGTTTCCATGCGGAACCTGGTTCTCCTTACGAAACGATTGAGGAATCTCAAATCTATGAAGATCTCCTGTCTTTTTGGGTACCAGAAATACTGGAGAGTAAATCCCTAGACCCCTCTCCCCTGCCGGTACCTCTTCCAGGGCTCCCTTGGAAAGGTAGTCCTGGATATAGGATTCTATGACCCTTTGTCTGTCCTGCGAAAAACTGCGCGTAACAATGAATCTTTCTGGGGGGAGAGAAACGAGGTCTATTAGATAGCCTGTAGCTACTATACTTTGGACCCAGGGATCTGAGACTTCCTGGGCCCATACGTGTTTGAAGAAGGAAAGACGCCCCCCTACGGGGAGGTGAGGGAGGGGTACGGGAAAATCTAGAGGCGTAACGACAGGGGTAGCAGGGTTTATCCAAGAGCCTCTGGGAGGCCCATAGTCAGGAGGGCTTCGCCTCCCTGGTGGGTTTGAGGGAGTGTCTAGAAAACTTTCTAGACGCCCCCCCCCCAGTCTCTACGTCCAGCCTGCTGTCCTGGTCGACCCCCGCGAGCTTGTCTACCCCTACCCCGAAAGGGCTGTTGGGGGAGACTCTTCCCCTTTTTATCTGAGAGACCCTCCATGATGGTGTCTAATTCTGAACCGAATAGACGGTTTGGTTCAAAGGGAAGCCCACAGAGGTTGCACTTGGATGCATTGTCTGCATTCCAGGGCTTTAGCCACAGAGGTCTCCAAGCGGCAGACACTAGAGCCATAGTTTTGGCCGCCAACTTCAGCTGGAGCTGGGATGTGTCGCATAGGAAGTCCATGGCCAGATTGACGGCTTTGAAGGCGGCGAGGATATCGTCCCGGGAGACACTTTGGTCGACATCCGTCTGGATCTGGTTCAATCTAGACCTAAGAAAGGAAGAGACCTCTGTGGCTGCAATGGATGTCGAGGCCGAGGCTGCGGTCGCCGAATAACTCCTTCTTAGGGTACACTCTGCCCTCCTATCTAGAGGGTCCTGCAGACTAGACCCATCATCTGCAAAAAACAGAGTACGTCTGGACAGTTTGGCTATCGCCATGTCCACCTTAGGAATGGAACCCCATGATTCCACTAAGGGTTTAGCCATCGGAAACATTAATTTAAATTTCCGGGTAAGGACTGGACCTTTCTCCGGCTTTTTTCACTCTGTGCGCATCACAGAGAGAAGGGTCTCATCTGCCTTAAAGACCCGCTGGGTCTGGCAGGCGGGATTGGAAGACTCCCCTACGTCAACATCATGGTCCCCCGACCTGATGGACTTTAGTAGCTTTTGTGTCTTTTCTGGTGGAAAGAAACAAGAAGTTGATTCTTCCTCATCAGAGGAAGATTACCCCACAGAAAGCGGCATTGGTCTATCAGTGGGGGCGACCACCTCCATCGGAGTTTGAGAGGGAATTGGTAACCTCTCATTTAGAAGACGTACAACCCCCTTAATGGAGTCGTCTACGTAAGTCTTTGCCCACTGGTACATGTCCTGCATAGTAGGTTCTGTAGCAGTGGCGGTACGGCAGCTGTCACACCTGGAAAAGGGGCAATTGTCGACCAAAAGCGTGTTGCAGTCGTAACAGGCCAGGTGTTTCCTCTTGGCCGCTGACTTCCGTTGCTGGTCTGACTCTCTAGGAGAAGCCATAGCTGAAACGAAGGAAGAAAATTTAAAAGCTTCCCTAAAAATAAGGGAGAGAAATACATTAACTAGCGGCACGAACCAGAGGAGAAGTCAAGCACAATGATAAAGCTGAAATAGAAAGCAATCGGATGATAGCAAAATCTCTCACTAAACGCAGGAGACTCTGGTAGCTAGCTTGTTAAAGCAGTGCAGCCAGAGACAGAATGAAGCTACTGTGGAGCTTAAGAAGGTGAACGGCTCCACCCAGGGGTGGGGCCAGTAATCAGCCCTCCCTCAGGAGACCATGTGAAGCCACTCTGCATTAACCACTTGGCGCCACGCTAACGCCGAAAGGCGTCATCTCCGCGGCGCTCCCAGGCTACGCTAACGCCGATTGGCGTCATCTCGCGTGAGCCGAGATTTCCTGTGAACGCGCGCACACAGGCGCGCGCGCTCACAGGAACGGAAGGTAAGCGAGTGGATCTCCAGCCTGCCAGTGGCGATCGCTCGCTGGCAGGCTGGAGATCCGAATTTTTTAACCCCTAACAGGTATATTAGACGCTGTTTTCATAACAGCGTCTAATATAAATCCTACCTGGTCCTCTGGTGGTCCCTTTTGTTAGGATCGACCACCAGAGGACTCAGGTAGGTCAGTACAGTCGCACCAAACACCACACTACACTACACCCCCCCCCCGTCACTTATTAACCCCTTATAAACCCCTGATCACCCATGATCACCCCATATAAACTCCCTGATCACCCCCCTGTCATTGATCACCGCCCTGTCATTGATCACCGCCCTGTCATTGATCACCCCCCTGTCAGGCTCCGTTCAGACGTCCGTATGATTTTTACGGATCCACGGATACATGGATCGGATCCGCAAAAAGCATACGGACGTCTGAATGGAGCCTTACAGGGGGGTGATCAATTACAGGCGGGTGATCACCAATATACACTCCCTGATCACCCCCCTGTCATTGATAACCCCCCTGTAAGGCTCCATTCAGACGTCAGCATGCGTTTTGTGGATCCGATCCATGTATCCATGGATCCGTAAAAAATCATGCGGATGTCTGAATGGAGCCTTACAGAGGGGGTGATCAGTGACAGGGGGGTGATCACCCTGATTACCCTGATCACCCCTGTCATTGATAACCCCCCTGTAAGGCTCCATTCAGACATCCGCATGCGTTTTGTGGATCCGATCCATGTATCCATGGATCCGTAAAAAATCAGGCGGATGTCTGAATGGAGCCTTACAGGGGGGGGTGATCAGTGACAGGGGGGTGATCACCCTGATTACCCTGATCACCCCCTGTCATTGATAACCCCCCTGTAAGGCTCCATTCAGACGTCCGCATGCGTTCTGTGGATCCGATCCATGTATCCATGGATCCGTAAAAAATCATACGGACGTCTGAATGGAGCCTTACAGGGGGGTGATCAATGACAGGCGGGTGATCACCCATATACACTCCCTGATCACCCCCTGTCATTGATCACCCCCCTGTCATTGATCACTCCCCTGTAAGGCTCCATTCAGACGTCCGCATGATTTTTACGGATCCATGGATACATGGATCGGATCCGCAAAACACATGCGGACGTCTGAATGGAGCCTTACAGGGGGTGATCAATGACAGGCGGGTGATCACCCATATACACTCCCTGATCACCCCCCTGTCATTGATAACCCCCCTGTAAGGCTCCATTCAGACGTCAGCATGCGTTTTGTGGATCCGATCCATGTATCCATGGATCCGTAAAAAATCATGCGGATGTCTGAATGGAGCCTTACAGGGGGGTGATCAGTGACAGGGGGGTGATTACCCTGATCACCCCCTGTCATTGATAACCCCCCTGTAAGGCTCCATTCAGACGTCCGCATGCGTTTTATGGATCCGATCCATGTATCCATGGATCCGTAAAAAATCATGCGGATGTCTGAATGGAGCCTTACAGGGGGGGTGATCAGTGACAGGGGGGTGATTACCCTGATCACCCCTGTCATTGATAACCCCCCTGTAAGGCTCCATTCAGACGTCCGCATGCGTTTTGTGGATCCGATCCATGGATCCGTAAAAAATCATGCGGATGTCTGAATGGAGCCTTACAGGGGGGGTGATCAGTGACAGGGGGGTGATTACCCTGCTCACCCCCTGTCATTGATAACCCCCCTGTAAGGCTCCATTCAGACGTCCGCATGCGTTTTGTGGATCCGATCCATGGATCCGTAAAAAATCATGCGGATGTCTGAATGGAGCCTTACAGGGGGGTGATCAGTGACAGGGGGGTGATCACCCTGATCACCCCCTGTCATTGATAACCCCCCTGTAAGGCTCCATTCAGACGTCCGCATGCGTTTTGTGGATCCGATACATGTATCCATGGATCCGTAAAAAATCATGCGGATGTCTGAATGGAGCCTTACAGGGGGGGTGATCAGTGACAGGGGGTGATTACCCTGATCACCCCCTGTCATTGATAACCCCCCTGTAAGGCTCCATTCAGACGTCCGCATGCGTTTTGTGGATCCGATACATGTATCCATGGATCTGTAAAAAATCATGCGGATGTCTGAATGGAGCCTTACAGGGGGGGTGATCAGTGACAGGGGGGTGATCACCCTGATTACCCTGATCACCCCCTGTCATTGATAACCCCCCTGTAAGGCTCCATTCAGACGTCCGCATGCGTTCTGTGGATCCGATCCATGTATCCATGGATCCGTAAAAAATCATGCGGATGTCTGAATGGAGCCTTACAGGGGGGTGATCAATGACAGGGGGGTGATCAGGGAGTCTATATGGGTGATCACCCCCCTGTCATTGATCACCCCCCTGTCATTGATCACCCCCCCCCCCCTGGTAAGGCTCCATTCAGACATTTTTTTTGGCACAAGTTAGCGGAAATTTTTTGTTTGTTTTTGTTTTTGTTTTTTCTTACTAAGTCTCATATTCCACTAACTTGTGTCAAAAAATAAAATCTCACATGGACGCACCATACCCCTCACGGAATCCAAATGCGTAAACATTTTTAGACATTTATATTCCAGACTTCTTCTCACGCTTTAGGGCCCCTAAAAAGCCAGGGCAGTATAAATACCCCACATGTGACCCCATTTCGGAAAGAAGACACCCCAAGGTATTCCGTGAGGGGCGTATTGAGTCCATGAAAGATTGACATTTTTGTCCTAAGTTAGCGGAAAGTGAGACTTTGTGAGAAAAAAACAAAAAAAAAATCAATATCCGCTAACTTATGCAAAAAAAAAAAAAAATTCTAGGAACTTGCCAGGCCCCTCATTGAATACCTTGGGGTGTCTTCTTTCCAAAGTGGGGTCACATGTGGGGTATTTATACTGCCCTGGCTTTTTAGGGGCCCGAAAGTGTGAGAAGAAGTCTGGGATCCAAATGTCTAAAAATGCCCTCCTAAAAGGAATTTGGGCCCCTTTGCGCATCTAGGCTGCAAAAAAGTGTCACACATGTGGTATCGCCGTACTCAGGAGAAGTTGGGGAATGTGTTTTGGGGTGTCATTTTACATATACCCATGCTGGGTGAGAGAAATATCTTGGTCAAATGCCAACTTTGTATAAATAAAATGGGAAAAGTTGTCTTTTGCCAAGATATTTCTCTCACCCAGCATGGGTATATGTAAAATGACACCCCAAAACACATTCCCCAACTTCTCCTGAGTACGGCGATACCAGATGTGTGACACTTTTTTGCAGCCAAGGTGGGCAAAGGGGCACATATTCCAAAGTGCACCTTTCGGATTTCCCCGGCCATTTTTTACACATTTTGATTGCAAGGTACTTCTTACACATTTGGGCCCCTAAATTGCCAGGGCAGTATAACTACGCCACAAGTGACCCCATTTTGGAAAGAAGACACCCCAAGGTATTCCGTGAGGGGCACGGCGAGTTCCTAGAATGTTTTATTTTTTGTCACAAGTTAGCGGAAAATGATGATTTTTCTTTTTTTTTCTTTTTTCCTTACAAAGTCTCATATTCCACTAACTTGCGACAAAAAATAAAAAATTCTAGGAACTCGCCATGCCCCTCACGGAATACCTTGGGGTGTCTTCTTTCCAAAATGGGGTCACTTGTGGCGTAGTTATACTGCCCTGGCAATTTAGGGGCCCAAATGTGTGAGAAGTACTTTGCAATCAAAATCTGTAAAAAATGCCCTGCAAAATCCGAAAGGTGCACTTTGGAATATGTGCCCCTTTGCCCACCTTGGCAGCAAAAAAGTGTGACACATCTGGTATCGCCGTACTCAGGAGAAGTTGGGGAATGTGTTTTGGGGTGTCATTTTACATATACCCATGCTGGGTGAGAAAAATATCTTGGTCAAATGCCAACTTTGTATAAAAAAATGGGAAAAGTTGTCTTTTGCCAAGATATTTCTCTCACCCAGCATGGGTATATGTAAAATGACACCCCAAAACACATTCCCCAACTTCTCCTGAGTACGGCGATACCAGATGTGTGACACTTTTTTGATGCCAAGGTGGGCAAAGGGGCACATATTCCAAAGTGCACCTTTCGGATTTCACCGGTCATTTTTTTACAGATTTTGATTGCAAAGTACTTCTCACACATTTGGGCCCCTAAATTGCCAGGGCAGTATAACTACGCCACAAGTGACCCCATTTTGGAAAGAAGACACCCCAAGGTATTCCGTGAGGGGCATGGCGAGTTCCTAGAATTTTTTATTTTTTGTCGCAAGTTAGTGGAATATGAGACTTTGTAAGGAAAAAAGAGAAAAAAAAAAATCATCATTTTCCGCTAACTTGTGACAAAAAATAAAAAATTCTAGGAACTCGCCATGCCCCTCACGGAATACCTTGGGGTGTCTTCTTTCCAAAATGGGGTCACTTGTGGCGTAGTTATACTGCCCTGGCAATTTAGGGGCCCAAATGTGTGAGAAGTACCTTGCAATCAAAATGTGTAAAAAATGGCCTGCAAAATCTGAAAGGTGCACTTTGGAATATGTGCCCCTTTGCCCACCTTGGCAGCAAAAAAGTGTGACACATCTGGTATCGCCGTACTCAGGAGAAGTTGGGGAATGTGTTTTGGGGTGTCATTTTACATATACCCATGCTGGGTGAGAGAAATATCTTGGCAAAAGACAACTTTTCCCATTTTTTTATACAAAGTTGGCATTTGACCAAGATATTTTTCTCACCCAGCATGGGTATATGTAAAATGACACCCCAAAACACATTCCCCAACTTCTCCTGAGTACGGCGATACCAGATGTGTCACACTTTTTTGCTGCCAAGGTGGGCAAAGGGGCACATATTCCAAAGTGCACCTTTCGGATTTCACCGGTCATTTTTTACACATTTTGATTGCAAAGTTCTTCTCACACATTTGGGCCCCTAAATTGCCAGGGCAGTATAACTACCCCACAAGTGACCCCATTTTGGAAAGAAGACACCCCAAGGTATTCCGTGAGGGGCATGGCAAGTTTTTAGAATTTTTTATTTTTTGTCGCAAGTTAGTGGAATATGAGACTTTGTAAGAAAAAATAAAAAAAATAAAATCATCATCATTTTCCGCTAACTTGTGACAAAAAATAAAAAGTTCTATGAACTCACTATGCCCATCAGCGAATACCTTAGGGTGTCTACTTTCCGAAATGGGGTCATTTGTGGGGGTTTTCTACTGTTTGGGCATTGTAGAACCTCAGGAATCATGACAGGTGCTCAGAAAGTCAGAGCTGTTTCAAAAAGCGGAAATTCACATTTTTGTACCATAGTTTGTAAATGCTATAACTTTTACCCAAACCATTTTTTTTTTGCCCAAACATTTTTTTTTTATCAAAGACATGTAGAACAATAAATTTGGCGAAAAATGTATATATGGATGTCGTTTTTTTTGCAAAATTTTACAGCTGAAAGTGAAAAATGTCATTTTTTTGCAAAAAAATCGTTAAATTTCGATTAATAACAAAAAAAGTAAAAATGTCAGCGGCAATGAAATACCACCAAATGAAAGCTCTATTAGTGAGAAGAAAAGGAGGTAAAATTCATTTGGGTGGTAAGTTGCATGACCGAGCAATAAACCGCTAAAGTTGTGGAGTGCCGATTTGTAAAAAAGGGCCTGGTCACTAGGGGGGTATAAACCTGTGGTCCTTAAGTGGTTAAAACCTTGCAGAGGTAAAGAAAGGCATTTAATCTGCCATAAAATGGCCTCCACTCCCTGTGGGAACAAGCCCTTCGGCTGCCAGACTGATTTGCTTAAAGCGACAAAATCGAGATTAGCCGGAAAAACCGGAAGTGACGCCGTCAGTAACCGCCCCTTTAAGAGTGACTTGGAACAGTGGCTGCACCTATAACAGTGACTAGAACAGGGGCCGCCCCATTAAGAGTGACTTGGAACAGTGGCCGCACCTATAACAGTGACTAGAACAGGGGCCGCCCCTTTAAGAGTGACTTGGAACAGTGGCCGCACCTTGGACTTGGACAACAGCTTTAACAGTGACATACTTTTTCCTGTAGAATTACTTACAGTGATGAAATATTCCAGCTCTTCCGCATCGAAATTGCTTCTTGCCATTTTCGTTCGTCTGTAGAATCGGTCTCTCTCCACTCTTCTTGCGATCCCAGCAACGCCTGTACAGACGCATGCACGCACAGACGGCGCCCATACCACGCCGGAGATCCGGCGAACCGAAGCATACAGGAGGGGAGCCAGTGCACAAAAGGGAACACATTGCCCCCAGGTAACGCTTATGAAAGCTGACTGGGGGGAAAAAATTGAAAGGAATAAGTGCAAATATAAGCGCAAGATGAAAAGGTGACAAAGAAGAGAGACCAAACATAGTGATAATGGTCTCCAGATCCCAAAAAAGGGAGAGCTTCGCCAGTCCACCTGTCCAAAGGACAGAAAAAAACACGGTGGGCTGGGGGGCGAACCCCTCCCCTTAAGGGTGCTGGAGTTCTTCTATTGGTTATTTTTTGGGCTCATTAAAAATTACGCCGGTCCTACCAATCCACGGGGGGAAGTTAACCCCATCTGTGCTGCTGGTAGGACGTAAGGGAATATGTATTATATAAGTAGATAAATTGAAACTTGTAAAATAGTTAATTTAAAAAAAATTTGTTAAATTTGGTATTTTATAAATAAAAATTAATTATTTATACTTCATTTTAACAGTATCACAAAGTACAATATGTGAGGTGAAAAAAAAATCTCAGAATGGCCTGGATAAATCAAAGCGTTTTAAAGTTATCTCCACTTAAAGTGACACTGTTCAGATATGCCAAAAATGGCATGGTCCTTATGGTGAAAATTTGTTAAGGGGTTAACAAATCGAACGGATATATGACTATATGTATGAATAGTGCATTATAGCAGTTGGATTAGCAATGCGAATACTAGTAACTATTATCACATTGCGATTAAAACTTTCGATTCACCCTATAGGTTGAATTGATATCTGCGTTAATCCTGCCAATACTAAGCTGTTTTCGCAATTCGATTATTTGAACTTAAATTAATCGCATTGCTATTTTAACTTACAGCTGTCCAGATTGAACCTAACCAACCAATAAAGTGAATCCTGCTCTATTTTCTTATTTGTTAAATCTAATAGTCAATTGTTCACATTAGTCAACTTTCCAATTAGTCCCCCACTATAAGTTTTGATCGCGTTCGAATTGAACATTAGAGCTATTAGTCTGATTTACTATTGGTTGGCTCAATAGAATTATTCTGCTCTTGGATTTTTACGCCCCAGGTGCATTATCTTGCACTTATCAACATAAAATTTTAGTTGACAGATTTTTGACCATTCCTCTAGTTTTCCCAAATCCTTTTCCATTTCGTGTATCCCTCCAGGAACATCAACCCTGTTACAAATCTTTGTATTATCAGCAAAAAAACACACTTTACCATTGAGGCCTTCTGCAATTTCGCTGATAAAGATATTAAACAATATGGGTCCCAGAACAGATCCCTGAGGTACCCCACTGATAACAAGACCATGGTCTTAATATACACCATTGAATACAACCCTTTGTTGTCTGTCCCTCAGCCACTACCTAATCCATTCAACAATATGGGAGTACAAGCACAAAGACTGCAATTTATTGATAAGCCTTCTATGTGGGACAGTATCAAAGCCTTACTAAAGTCTAGATAAGCGATGTCGACTGCACCTCCACCATCTATTATCTTGGTCACTCAATCAAAAAAATCAGTAAGATTAGTTTGACATGATCTCCCTAAAGTAAACCCATGCTGTTTTTCATTTTTCAATCCATGTGATTTTAGATGTTCCACAATCCTCTCCTTAAGTATGGTTTACATTAATTTCCCTACTATTGATGTCAGGCTTACTGGCCTATAGTTGCCCGATTCCTCTCTACAACCTTACTTGTGAATAGGCACAACATTTGCTAATTTCCAATCTTCTGGGACGACTCCTGTTTCCAGTGATTGTTTAAATAAATCTGTTAATGGTTTTGCTAATTCATCGCTAAGCTCTGTTAATAGCTTTGGGTGTATCCCATCAGGCCCCTGTGACTTATTTGTATTCATTTTAGACAGCTGACTTAGAACCTCTTCCTCTGTAAAGACACATGCATCAAAAGATTTATTAGTCTTCTTTCCTAACTGAGGTCCTTCTCCTTCATTTTCCTTTGTAAAAACTGAACAGAGGTATTCATTGATGCAGTCAGCTAGTTCTTTATCTTCTTTCATTTACCTTCTTTCTTTTGTTTTTAATTTGGTAATTCCTTGTTTTAGTTTCCTCTTTTTATTTATGTATCTGAAGAATGTCTTATCACCTTTTTTCACTGACAGAGCAAATTTCTCTTCTGCCTGTGCTTTAGAAGCTCTTATAACTTGTTTAGCCTCTCTCTGCCTATTCCTATAAATTTGCCTGTCATCCTCATATTTTTTTTATTACTAAATGCTATCTTTTTGTTTTAATGATTTTGGCCACTTCTGCTGAGTACCACAGTGGTCTCTTCCTTTTTTTGCTTTTACTGACAAGCCTAATGCAATTATCTGTTGCCTTCAATAGTGCCACTTTTAAGTAGTCCCATTTATCCTGGACTCCATTGAAACTGTTCTAATCTGATAGGGACTTGTATACCACTAATCTAATTTTAGAAAAGTCTGTTTTTCTAAAATCTAAAACTTTGGTTTTTGTGTGGTGTGACTCTGTCAGTGACTGTACTTATAGTAAGTCAGTGTACTTATAGTAAACCACACTGACTGGTGATGACTAGATCTCAAGCTTTCCCCTACAGTAATATCAGATACCAAATTCCCATTTGTGAATACTAAATCTAAAATGGCCTCCTTCCAGGTTGGCTTCTCAACTACCTGCTGTAGAGAAAATCCCAGTAGTGAATTTAGAATATCTGTACTCCTGGAAGAACTAGCTATTTTGGTTTTCCAGTTTACATCAGGAAGATTAAAGTCTCCCATAATGATAAATTCGCCTTTCAAATGTCATGTTATCTTTTTTCCTCAACTAGTAGGTCATTTAATTATTTGACTTAGCTAGGTGGTCTACATATCACACCTACACAAGTTACCTTATGAATATCAAGCTGCAAGGTAACCCAAACTGACTCTAAATTGGTCTTGCTAACTTGTATTAAATTAGATGTTATGCTATCTTTCACATAAAGTGCCACCCCTCCCCCTTTCTTGCCTTCTCTGCCTTTCCTATATAGAGAGAACCATGGTATTGTTATATCCCACTCATTACTCCCATTGAATCATGTCTCACTAACAGCCACTAAATCTATATTCTCAGATTCCATTATAGACTCAAGTTCATTAATCCTTTTTCCTAAACTGCGAGCATTTGTAGACAAGACTCTGAGCATGTCATTTCTTAACCTATGTGCTACTGGCATCTGAAACAGAAGTCTCCATCTAGTGTGTAGTGATTGTGTTGGGTTCCAATAAAGTGAATGGGACGTGAATAACAGTATGCCAGAATGACCACTTCACACTTCGCTGACCTAGTATTGATGACCTATCTATTATATAAATATATAAGAAACCTCCTCTTTCCTCGTCCAATAAATGAACAACAGGAAGAAAATGGCGGTGCGTTCCACAGTGGAACGCATCGCAACTATGAACACTTAATATTCCATTAAAGATGTCTGTATTTTTAATCCCAATGCAACAGAACTATAGACCGTCTCCTAGTATTACCCAGACAGTAGAAAAAGCTAAAATAAAAATACAAATACCCCAGGAAAACAACCCATTTCCAAGTATACAAACAGGAAGTGGGAGGAGCCCTAGACACCAAGACACGCGTGGAAATTAGCAGGCCCCCTACAAATATCCCATGAAAACAATTCACTCCAAACATTCCATACTGGTCTTAGAAACTTGTTCCAAGCACTCCTGAAGGTATGGATTATTCCAATCACTTTTTCAATACTTATTTGGAGTTTTTTCCTTTATGTTTGTGTGTATGTGTATATATATATATATATATATATATATATGTATATATATATATATATATATATATGTATGTGTATGTATATGTGTGTTATTTCTTTTATATGTACTCAGGCCAAGAGAGGTTTTTTGGTTACACAATATATGTTTTTATTCTTGTATGCACGTATATTCATCTTCTACTAATGGTCCACTGGAGTTCTAACTTTCTCATTTTCTTTTACATAGTCAGCACTTTGAAGCCGGTTGCATTGTAAATTCTGGTTCTGTATATTTATGTTTATGATGCACTATGAATTTTATATATATTTTTATATTCATTACATTTATTTATATTTTTTATAATTAAATTTTTATTTTTCTCCTGAAGAAGATGGCTTTAGACCCTCGAAACGCGTTGAGTCACGTACCAATTAAAATGATTGACCAGAAGCAACTTGTATATGCGTTGTTCAATTATTTACATTTCTGCATGTGATCCTGACCGGGGGGAAAAGTAGTCCCAGGGGTCTCTGTATTCATCCAGGTGACTGCCTCCCCCCCCCCTCCCCCGTGAAGTGAGTGCATTTGATTTTATCATTCTTATTTTATATTTACTATCTGTCGATATCACCACCATAAGGATATTGATAGTCCTAAACCTCTGGCTCTTTTATTAGACCTTGGTGAAGGTCCTTTTATTTAAACCTACCTTGTTATATACATAATTAACAACTGATTCGAATTATCATCACGTGTAGTGACTGAGGGTATTTGGCGCCTATTACGTGTTTTCTTTTTAATGGGTGTGAAGGGTTTCTCCTCCCCCTTTTTTTCCTTTCTACACCACCTCTACCTCTCCTCAGTGGGCAAGGATATCCTTGACCCACCGAAACACCTGTGCGGCCTACCCTATTTTATAGTTGGAAACAAGCATAACGTATATATACCACTCGTTGGAAGTTTCACCTCCACCCCTTGGTGCCTCTGTTAACCTCTACCTCAGGTACTCTTCTCTGTGTTACCTGGTCCACTTTCAAGACCAGATAACTTCAATTGTACTCTAATCCTCTCTTTTTTATATTTCTACATTTGCTTTACGGATCGACGAGGGGAAAAAAACGGAAAAAAAAAACCTCAACGGTCAGAGGAAAGATGGCTGACTCGGGATGGAGTTATTTGGAAGATGATATCCCTGATCTTCAGAACAGACTAAGACGGGAACTGAACCAACTATTAACAAGCATGAGAAAAACGTTCCCGAAAAAAATACCAACGGGTTCCTGGAATACAATTCCGGAGGGGACCAATGATTCTACCAATGGAACTGATCTGAACGTTACCACTTTGATTAAGGACTACGTACACAATGAAATAGACTGGTATTTTCTTTCGATTTATTTAGCCCTAGAGATTATACCACGAGGTTTACGGCTCTCACTTAAACCCACCTTTCTGGAAGATATTGCATTTAAGAACCATTGGCTATCTATCAGTGATAATTGTTCTAGGGATTACATGAAAGCTCTGATACATAAACGCTGAAGGATCTGCTCCGACCTGGCCACGAAAATACAGGGATACACATCCTCATTTAGGAGAAATAAACAGCTGGGTCCCTTAATGACTCTAAAACAGAGGATGTTTAGAACATTTGAGTATAATGAAGTTTTGAACAAATGTTTAAAACTCCATAGAGACCTGTTGGATTATAAAAAACAAGAAGAAAGATCTTGGGATAGAAAACATAGGGCCCCCTTTCAAACAGTAGGTCACCTTTCAGACACTCAATAATAGAAGACCGGACATTCCATATCCTATGGCTGAGGCGGTCTCAGATAAATTCAATAGGGGGAGAACCTTCTACAATAGTACTAATAATTACCCCCCGCCCATACCTATGAAACAATTAAAACCCCTCATCCAAAAGAAAAAAACACTGATTGTCCACTCTCCCTCTTTCCCTTCTGTCTCAATGGATCCATCTAGGGCCACCACATATGCAGGGATTGTTGATAAAAATGTACGACCTGCCACTAGATAGAATCTCCCAAGGACTCATCCTGTTACATACCCCTCAGCACCACCCTCTAAGGCCCCTAGTGGAACATCGAAACAATCAGTATCAGTAATAAATAATACACCAAGTGACCCTAACAGATCCATCTATGGTACCCCTGTGGGGAACCTTACATCATGTAAACAACACTCGCCGACCCTACCGGTGAGATCCCCAGTCCATAAATTACATATGCATGAAACCAATTCCATTCCTCAATCCACACCTCAGTCCACTCATTTATCCACATCTTTCGATATCGCCACACATTCAGTGTCTACTAGTAGTCCAGAGAATTTTCTGGCATTACCGTCCAGCCTTGCGGAAAGTCCTTTTTTAGACCGGGTCTCACCAACAGCACCAAGAGTCCAGAGTCCTCAAATCCCTTTACGAAAAAAAGAAACAGCACAACTCATAAGTCCCTTACTAACACACATCAGCCCGAATATGACAAACACCCACCAGAATCTTCGATCCATGAAGATCACACAATTTTACCTACCGGTGATATCAACCCGAAAAAGACCCATTTCCGGCCAAGAGGCCGTAGAGGAGGAAAATACAGAAACACTGCTAAAAAAGAAATCAAGGGCCCAAAACATGGAGAGGAGTCCCATATAACTGAACCATTATCCTCAAGCGACCTTGAAAGATCAAAAGGTATATTCAACCTATCCAAACACATTTTACAACATAACGAGATAGAACTACAAAGCAGAGGACTTTCTTTCTGTCCCACAGACACAATAGATCTATTTGAATTTTTTGTTGATCTAAACCAGATTATGAGGAAACTCACCCTCAAAAGGCATTTTGCAGGAAAAACCGCTGCACAATTGAAAGTGGAAGATAAAATAGAACCCTCCACCCCGATGTGTCAACCCACCAATGTGATCTCAAGGGGAAATCTTCCTTTTATCCCTTAGAAAGTAGGGGGGCCCACATAGAATGTTTTTACAACATAGTACAGGAAGAATTAAAGATTGCACTCATTGAACAAAAAGGGGACACAAATAAAGATCTCTCTGTCACCCACTCCAAGAAAAGCCATCAACAGCACCAAAAAAATCTAAATTCAAATGAACAAAAAGCATTAAAAAGCCTTAAGGCCAATAAAGAAATCGTTATAAAGAATGCGGACAAAGGAGGAGGGGTGGTAATTATGAATTCCGACTACTATTTGACAGAATCTCTAAGAATCCTATCAGATTCCGATTATTATAGACCATTAAAAGAAGACCCAACAAAATCCTTCAAAAAATTCCTATTCGATCTTATAGATTTCGGACACTCGGGGGGAATTATTGACAAAAAACTAAGATCCTTTTTGAAAACTGCACATCCATCAATATCTAGATTTTATTTTTTGCCCAAAATCCATAAAAATCTCCAAAATCCACCTGGAAGACCAATTATGTCAGGAGTGGGCTGTCTGACCGCCAATCTTTCTGCTTATGTAGACAGCTATCTGCAGAAATATGTACCTCTACTTCCTTTATATATAAGAGATACATCTCACCTCATAGACTCCCTAGAATCTTTTCATTGGGAGGAAAATTATGTCTGGGTAACTCTTGATGTTTCGGCCCTATATAGTAACATTCAGCATGACTTAGGGATTACTGCCGTTTCTCAGACTTTATCTGAGGATCAACATATGCCAGATCATCAAAAATAATTCCTTCTAAAAGCAATTGAATTCATACTTCAGCATAATTATTTAACATTTAACGAAAAATGTTATATTCAAAAACAGGGAACAGCGATGGGCACTAAGTTTGCCCCATCTTATGCCAATCTCTTCATGGGGGTCTTCGAACAAAAATTTGGCCTGTTGACACATCCACAAATCAAGTTTTACCGTTGCTTCATAGATTACATCATCTTTGTATGGCAAGGCAGTAGTAATGATCTAGTCCAATTTATTGATTTCATTAATTCCAACCATTGGAATCTATCATTTACTATGGAACACAATCCAATGGAGGTAGTGTTCCTTGATCTGCATTTAAGCATCAAAAATAATAAAGTCATCAGTAAAACCTATTTTAAAAATGTAGATGCCAATAGTTTTCTTGACTATAGGAGTTGCCATCATCCCAAATGGAAACGGAACATCCCCTATAGTCAAATGAAAAGGATTAGGAGGAACTGCACAGACAACGAAACTATGAAAACTCAGGTAAAGGAACTAAAAGAAAGGTTCAAAGAAAAAGGTTACCCTAAGAAACTTCTAATGGACTGCAGTAAGAGAGTATACCAAATCTCACAAAAAGAAATTCTGAAACCCAAACCAAAACCTTCTACATTGGAAACAAAGAACAAAGATAAGTTTCGAGGTTCAAGTTTGATCACTCGTTATAGTTCCCAACACTTACTTATCAGGCAAACCCTAACAAAAAACTGGCCAATTTTATTAAAGGACCCAATACTAGGCAAACTGATTCCTCCAACACCTGTTTTGATATTCAGAAGGGCTAAAACCCTAAAGAATCTGCTAGCTCCCTCCTGTCCGAAATTAGAGAGGACCCTTTCCCACTGTATAAAAATGACTAAGAGACCTCCAAAGAAACCATCGGGAAATTTTAAGTGTAATAACATGAGATGTAAATGCTGTAATATGCTAACAAACGGTAAAAAGGAAGTAACCATCCCCCCAATAATGAAGTCTTTAATATTAAACAGAGGTTAGATTGTGGAACAACTGATGTCATCTACCTCTTACGTTGTCCTTGTAACCTCCTCTATGTGGGACGGACTATTCAATCTGCACGTGAGAGGATGAATGAACATCGGTCGAACATTATGAGGAAGGTAACAACCCACAGTGTATCCAGGCACTTTGCGATGTATCATGAGGGAGATCCATCAGGTCTAACAGTCACATTACTAGAGAAAGATATGAAATCCTATCAATCTCTATGCCGCAAGGAGATGTACTGGATCTTTCGCCTCAACACTCTAACACCATTCAGTCTTAATGAATCACTCGAATATACGAATTACTGAACTTAGCATCTATTTTTTCTGTATAGAACTGCCTAGATACCTTTTATTAATACCTTTTATTAATGCTTTTTATATATATATACAATTTAATAGTAATTTTTTATGTATTTATTTATTTATATCTATGGAATATCAACTGCTCATAGTGCTTTTTATATATATATACAATTCAATAATAATTATTTATGTATTTATTTATAGAATGTCAACTGTTCATATTGGTATTATTGCAAACTCCCCTTTCCTCAAAATATTTATACCTTGATTATCATTATAATTATTAATATGCCCATTATCATTTAATATTTGATTCAGACCTATCATCCCACTTAGAAACTGTCCACTCCTTCATTATTTATTATAGCCCAGAAAGGTCACTTATCCCTAGATAGCTATCAAAATATATCCTAAGGTCCCCCCAGCTAATTGGGTTCATAGTTCATTATATCAATATAATAGTAGGAGAAACAAACATAGACGCAATCTATACACCCATCCCATATAGCCAACCAATGTGGAGATACACATGCACCACACACAGCCAATCATCGGGGGGGTTGCGTTCCAGGTTGGAACGCATCGCATCAGCGTTTATATCATATCCGGCCTGTCATCCCCGGAAGCTACATCCTTCTGTCACCGGAAGAGGATGGTGGTGCGTTCCACATTGGAACGCATCGCACCACCTGACGCCTCCAGTCTGGCACCTGTGTAAGGCTTTTTAAGTTATAGGTAGTAAACTGAGCCCCTATCTCCCTCCATCTGTGCCCCTTGAGATAAAGGCCCATATATAAATATATAAGAAACCTCCTCTTTCCTCGTCCAATAAACGAACAACAGGAAGAAAATGGCGGTGCGTTCCACAGTGGAACGCATCGCAACTATGAACACTTAATATCCCATTAAAGATGTCTGCATTTTTAATCCCAATGCAACAGAACTATAGACCGTCTCCTAGTATTACCCAGACAGTAGAAAAAGCTAAAATAAAAATACAAATACCCCAGGAAAACAACCCATTTCCAAGTATACTAACAGGAAGTGGGAGGAGCCCTAGACACCAAGACACACGTGGAAATTAGCAGGCCCCCTACAAATATCCCATGAAAACAATTCACTCCAAACATTCCATACTGGTCTTAGAAACTTGTTCCAAGCACTCCTGAAGGTATGGATTATTCCAATCACTTTTTCAATACTTATTTGGAGTTTTTTACTTTATGTTTATGTGTATGTGTGTATGTGTATATATGTGTATATGTGTATGTGTATGTGTATATATATATATATATATGTATGTGTATGTATATGTGTATATGTGTATGTATATAATTTTCTCGTTTTCTTTTACATAGTCAGCACTTTGAAGCCGGTTGCATTGTAAATTCTGGTTCTGTATATTTATGTTTATGATGCACTATGTATTTTATATATATTTTTATATTCATTACATTTATTTATATTTTTTATAATTCAATTTAAATTTTTATTTTTCTCCTGAAGAAGAGGGCTTTAGACCCTCGAAACGCGTTGAGTCACGTACCAATTAAAATGATTGACCAGAAGCCACCTGTATAGGGGTTGTTCAATTATTTACATTTCTGCATGTGATCCTGGCCGGGGGGAAAAGTAGTCCCAGGGGTCTCTGAATTGATCCGGGTGATATCTGTCGATATCACCACCATAAGGATATTGATAGTCCTAAACCTCTGGCTCTTTTATTAGACCTGGGTGAAGGTCCTTTTATTTAAACCTACCTTGTTATTTACATAATTAACAACTGATTCGAATTATCATCACATGTAGTGACTGAGGGTATTTGGCGCCTATTACGTGTTTTCTTTTTCTTTTTAACGGGTGTGAAGGGTTTCTCCTCCCCCTTTTTTTCCTTTCTACACCACCTCTACCTATCTATTATTGGCCAGAGAACACCTTAAGGGCAAAAAAACATTGCTATAGATTAAGGATCTGCATCTCTTGTCATGAGCAGTAGCCTAAGGGTTTCTCTGGGAAATAATAAAGCAACATTATTGAGAGTACGGAAATATTACCTTACTAGACATTGCCCCCGAGCCCGGCTCTGCGACCTGGATTGGCCTGTGTGTGTGTGTCAGTTCGCCCGCTGCGCATGCGCACTTCTATAATCGGCGAACACGCACGGACACCAGCCCTGAGCACGTACACAGGGCTTTTATTAGTGTAGATTATAAATACATCATCAAGAAGAGAGCTCATGGAGAGATGGCAGAAGTGCGCAGAGGACAGCGGCTCACAGACTGCCATTATAAATAATGACAGGGATCCAGTAATAGAGTTATAACAAATTAATATTTTGCTATTCTTAATGATTTTCTAATTGCCTGAGATTAGGATTTACTAATTGGCACATGAATCCAAACAGCTCCTAGAGACCGGCATATGGACCCAAAAGGGACAATGACTACAGGTGGAGAAATGAGGATATGGAGTATATTTCATTTGGGAATATAAACAAAAATGAAATTGAGGCTCAAAGGTATAAGATCCTCATTAATATTCCATGGTTTAACACCAAAGGGCCCACTAAGAAGGGGGGAGGGGGGTATGCTTAATAAAATATAACTTTGAATTCAATGTGCAGTTAAAACACACCACAAAGATGCATCGACATAACAAACATGAAGAGGGATCCAAGCCTGGTACCCCAATGCTGGTAGAGCTTAGAAAAAATCAGCTCCACCTGTGAAGGTGCAAGCAGTCTTACCAGACCACGTTGTATGGACACTGCTTGTACAATTACTTACACACTACTGTGCAGACAATCACCAGTCACTGCTGCCATCACTAAAGACTTAGGGCTGTATTACACTGGCTGATAGTCGGCCAGATAATCGTTAAGGAGCATTCATAGCAACCCTCTTTAGCGATGACCTGGCTGTGTAATACAGCCCTAAAAGTGCCGCCAATAACCTTATGAATGAGCAAATGTTCATCGGCAATCAAGATTTTTAAGCACGTTTTATATTTTTTTACAGGCGGCAGATCGTGCTGCTGCTGGCAAACAACGAGTCAGTGTAGGAACGAGCGATGGCATTAACAATCACTACGCCTCATACTCTGGAGGAGATTACTACATATAATGGCAGCGGTCTCCTCCACTAACAAGCAGTCAATTGCCAATAAGGAACTTTTCTTTCCCAACAATCATCTGCTACATCATGTCTAATACAGGCTTAATTCCCATTGTAAGAATTTCCTCCCTCTTTACTGAGTCTGATTCTAAGGTTCAGAGCAAGAAATGAAATACAAGAAGTGTAGAAAATGTATATTGTAAACGGTGGAAAATCAGTGTCCAGGTATGATGGGAGTTATATTGAGATATACAAAGAGACATTACAAACAGAGACACATTGTCCTTATACACAGCACAGATTACAATATCTTATAATTCCTTACCAAACATGGACCCTCCACACACTCATGACGATCTCCAGTCAGTATCTTCTCCTCAGCAGGTCAGTGATCCAAGTATATTCCCTTGGTGAATTCCAGCTTTCTGGGCCATGCTTGGGTCTTTTATACTCCTTTGGTGGCTATAGCTATCTGCTCCTCCTCTTACCTCCAGGAGACGCCCAGTCCCACCTTCATAATCAATAAACCTTTCATCGTCAGATCTGCCCCCTCTCATTACCATATACAATGGAAGAATAATGGTGACTCCTCCTAATCAACCAATTTAGCATTTTCTCGCCTCATGGGATGGTCCCTCATTTACACATTGTATTTGCAGGTCAGAGACCTATTGTTCACACTCCTATTTAGCATCTGTAAGAGATTCCTGGGATACTCTGAGACCTTTTCATGTGAGACTCAGTGTAAACAATGAGCATTTTACATCCTGATGAGATGCATCCCACCCAGACATACATTCTCATGACTCTTTATCTATAATTCACATATATGAAATACTCCAGATTATACCCAGTATAACAGATTCATCATTTAAAAATTCTCATTTTTTACAGATCTCATTCTTGCTTTTAAGGTTGTCAGGCTGATACTTTTCAGTATCAAAATAGATCAGATGATCATCCATATAATTGTATTTTCTATTTGTAGCAATGACTAGTGTTGATCACGAATATTCAAATTTCGAATTTTTATCACGAATATAGGTACTTCGAAAATTCACGAACATTTTGAATATAGTTATATATATTCATAATTTTGAATATTCAAATTTTTTCCCCCCTTTTTTTTTATTCGATTGCTTTTCTTTAAATAAGTACACATAATTCCTCCATGCTTCTAGCTTGTGGGCCAATAAGAAGGCTGCAATATACTTTACTTTAGGAGTAGTAGTGTTTGTGAATTTTGCTCTATATTTGTTTTTTTCGAATATTCGCTATATTGCTATATATTCTTGTTTTAGAATATTACGAATATTCGAAAAAACTAAGTTATAACAATATAGCGAATATTCGAAAAAAAAACGAATATAGAGCAATTTAGCTAATATAGTGTTAAAATCTTTTTTTATAGTTGTAATTTTTTTCCAATCTGAACTTAAGATGAGAAAAAAATTAGATTAGACAAAGAAGATTACAGCACTAGATTAGCTAAATTTCTCTATATTCGTTTTTTTTTCGAATATTCGCTATAATGCTATATATTCGTTTTTTCGAATATTCATAATATTTTAAAACAAGAATATATAGCGAATATTCGAAAAAAATCGAATATAGAGCAATTTAGCTAATATAGTGCAATAATCTTCTTTGTCTAATAGTTGTAAGTTGAAAAATTTGCAATAAAAAATTCGAATCCGAATTACACAATCATTACCTTGGTGATTTTTTGAGTAAATTTTTTTTTAGAATTTTCGAATTTGCAAATATTCAACGAATATTCTACAAAATATTTGCAAAATATCTCAAATTCGAATATGACCCCTGCCGCTCATCACTAGCAATGACTACATTTACAGACATTTCTATATTTTCTGTTTGCTCCCTCAGAAATTTTTAAATCTCTTATCATATGTTTTTTATATAATACAATTACTTCAAACTCCACATTATCTGCTCTATAATTTACTTGATGCCCATCACCATTATGAAAGCTCAGGCTGTCCTCAACGGGCTCCTAGATCATCTCCGGTTCGGAGAATGTAGACTAGTGATGATCGAGTACCAAAGTATTTGTGTGTATGGGTCTTCTGGCCGAGCACATTGCTATGTTTGTGTGCTCGACCGAGCATGTGAGTATAATGGAAATCAATGGGAGACAACCAGGCACCCCCTGCTCTAAAGAAGGGAGGGTGCCTGGTCCATTGGAAAAGGTCAGAAAGTGACAGAAAAAACACTGAAATGGATCGGGAACAGCACGGGGACAATGTCTCAATGCATCTTGGACTCCCAAGTTGCTGCTGGGAACCATGTTGTTCGAGTCGTACGCCACTTTTATAGATTAACAAAAATGCGCACAAAACCGAAGATAATATCGATTTTAGGGAAAAATTGTTAGGAAACATTCTTTCCTGTATAGTCAATTGTTTATAAAGTGCAAAAGCTGCCAAAAATTACAAGGAAGAGGCACTCCGATACAACCTGTTTATCACATAAAGGAGGGCCTTATTCACATTGTGGTACTCCTACACTCATAAAGCCAATGCACTAAGTTAAAAGGCTGCCAAAAATTACAAGGAACCGGCACTCCATTACACCCTTTATTACACATAAAGGAGGGCATCATACACACCCTTGAAAAATTATGATTGATGGCCTGCTGGTGACCCTCAAAAACATTAGGAGCAAGGTCCTGCTGTTGACCCTCTAAAGCATTTGGGGCGAGGACCTGCTGCTGAGCATTGCGTAAAATGATGGGCGAGTGCCTGATGCTTAGCTGACCATTGAAAAATTATGGGTGGGTGCATGCTGCTGAGCTGACCCTTTCAAATATTGTAGGTGAGGGCCTGCAGATGAGATGACCCTCTCAAATATTGTAGGTGAGGGCCTGCAGGTGAGATGACCCTCTCAAATATTGTAGGTGAGGGCCTGCAGGTTAGCTGACACTATAAACTATTATATGCAAGTGCCTGCCGGTGAGCTGATGCTCTAAAACATTAAATGCGAGTGCCTGCCGGTGAGCTGACGCTCTAAAATACTATATGTGAGTGCCTAAAAGTGAGTGGACACTCTAAAACATTATATGCGAGTGCTTGCCAGTGAGCTGACGTTCTCAAAAAATTTGAGTGGAGGGAATATATTATATACAATCTGAAAGAGGAGGAGGAGAAAAAAAGATTCAACCATATACACATTTTTGTGTGATAGAAAAGGTGCATGGGAATACACTACTGTAGATTGAGTACATTATAAACAATACATTGAAATTGCCTTTATGCTCATCATCAGCTCAGTTATCCTCTGGTGGAGTTGGGAAGTCAGGGGCAATCCAGGCCTTTGTTTATTTTTATCTGAGTCAGTCTGTCAGCATTGTCAGTGGACAAGTGGATACGCTTACCTGTTATAATACCACCAGCAGCACTAAATACACACTCAGACAAAACCGGTTGGCAGGGCAGGCAAGCACCTCCAGCGCGTAGAGCGCAAGTTCATGCCATGTGTCCAGCTTGGACACCCAGTAGCTGTAAGGCACTGAGGGATCATTTAGGACGCTGACACGGTCTGCTATGTATTTCTTCACCATCTTCCAAAACTATTCCCACCTTGTGCCACTAGGCCGCGCTTCAGGGTTAGTTTGCTGGTGGGGTGTCATGAAAGTGTCCCATGCCTTGGAGAGTGTTGCCCTGCCTTTGTTGGAACTGCTGTGTGTTCCCCTTATCTCCCTTCCTCGGTTGCCTATGGAATTACAGACTCTGCTGGCAGCGTTGTCAGATGGAAAATTTTCATTGAACAGATGGAATTTAAGTTCCATTTTTACTAGCCTCTGTAGCAGAGGTAACTATCTCTAGCTCCTTCTCCTCCTCTTCATGATCCAATTTGCGCTGAGAAGACAAACTGTGGGAGGTCTGGCTATCACCCTGTATAATGTCCTCCCCCATTTCCTCGTCTGCCACATTCAGAGCTTCCTCCTTATTTGTGAGCAGCGATCGTTTGAGTAGACACAGCAGTGGGATGGTTACGCTGATAATAGAGTTATCACCACTAACCATCTTCGTGGATTCATCAAAGTTTTTTTAAAACTTCACAGAGGTCTGACATCAATGCCCACTCCTTGCTTGTGAATAGTGGCAGTTGACTCGAAAGGCGAAACCATGTTGACAAAGCCGGGCCAACATGTAGAACGTAGAGTTCCAGCGCGTGCTCATGTCGCACAACAGTCGGTGAGCAGGAAAACGCAAGCGCTGCTGCAGCGTTGACAGACCGGCTAAATCTATGGACAAAATGGGCACACACACGGCGCTCCTTCACTAGTAGCTCTGGCAAATTGGGGTAGGTTTTTATATAACCGCTGAACTACTAAGTTTAAGACGTGGGCTAGGTATGGGATGTGTTAGGTTGCCAAGCTCCAAAGCAGCCACCAAGTTACGGCCATTGTCAGACACAACAATGCCTGGTTGTGGGTTGCCGATAGCCACAGCTCTGTCTGGTCCCTTATACCCTGCCACAGCTCTTCTGCGGTGTGCTGTTTGCCCCCTAAGCAGATCACCTTCAGCACGGCCTGTTAACGCTTCCCCACAGCATTGCTACACTGCTTCCAGCTACCAACTGATGGCTGACTGGTGCTGGAGGTGGAAGTGGAGGAGGAGGTGGGGGAGGAGGAGGAGGAGGAGGAGGAGGAGAAGTGAGGGTTGGAGCCAGTAATATAGCTGCTGGCGGAGACCCTGATGGAGGTATGGTCCGCAATCCTGGGCATGGGTAGCACCTGTGTCATCCCAGGGTACGACTCACTCCCAGCATCCCCAACATTCACCCAGTATGCGGTCAGGGAAATGTAGTGTCTCGGCCACCAGCACTCGTCCATGTGTCCGTGGTGAAGTGGACCTTCCTAGTAAGTGTGTTGGTCAGGTCACAGTTGATGTTCTGGGACATATGCTGGGGGTGGGCACGGACGCCCGTGAAAAATAGTGGTGGCTGGGGACTGCGTAATGAAGGACTGCCACCAACATCAGTGTCCACAAGCCTAAATGGCAACATTTCAAGGGCCAGTAATTTTGACAGTTGTGCATTCAGTGCTATGGCCTGTGGGTGGATGCGAATTTGCGCTTGCGTTCAAATGCCTGTGTTATGAAAAATTTGGAAGCTACACTGGGACAGGGAAGTGGATGTTGTTGCTGATGTTGTTGCAAAGGTCCAGGTGCAGGGCAAGAAGCATCCAGGCCTGCACCATTGACAGGGGATTGACCAGCAGTGCGTAACACAGGGAAAGAGGAGGCAGTGGTGTGAGCTGTAGAGCTAAACCAAGCACTGGCGCTGAAAAGAGGTCCTGTGAATATACGAGTGTGGGATCCCTTGTTTAGCCAGACTCTCCATGGTGGGAGGAAGGATGATCAGAGTGAGGATTCGGTACCAGACTCTTGGCTACAGGGGGTGGTGCTTAACTGACTGGATGCATTATCTTCAGCAATCCAACAGACCACCTGTTCACACTGGTCCGGCACTGGTTGGACATGAAGCTGGGTATGATGGATTGTGCCCAGGGCAACGGCCTCTACATGCACCATCATCATCACACCCACTTCCCCGTCCCTTGGTGCTCACTAGTGATGTCCCGAACTATTCGCCGGCGAATAGTTCCCGGCGAACATAGCTTGTTCGCGTTCGCCGCTGCGGGCGAACATATGCGATGTTCGGTCCGCCCCCTATACATCATCATTGAGTAAACTTTGACCCTCTACCTCACAGTCAGCAGACACATTCCAGCCAATCAGCAGCAGACCCTCCCTCCCAGACCCTCCCACCTCCAGGACAGCATCCATTTTAGATTCATTCGGAATCTGCATTCACAGAGAGAGGAGGGAGAGTGTGGCTGCTGCTGATTCAATAGGGAAAGCGTTAGCTAGGGCATTGTTCTGTGTCCACAGACTCATCTGCTGTCAGGACAGCGTCCTGACAGCACCCCAAAAAGCCCTTTTCAGGGCTGGTACATCAGTCTGCTTTTTTTTTTTTTTCATATATATATATTGCAGTTGCCTGGCTGCCCGTGTAGACCATTCATAAAGGGTGTGACAGAAAATACCTTGCAGATAAAAAAAATTATATTTAATATTTTTCTGTGATCTAATCACATTTGCAAGCCCGTGTGTCAGGCGCCCACACATACTGTATTGTGTCCACTGTCTAGTGGCTGGCCTGCACTCATACCGTTACCTGGTGTCATTCACCCAAATACCTTTCAGAAAAAAATAATTATATTTAAAATTTAACTGTGATCTAATCACATTTGCAAGCCCGGGCCATGTGTGTCAGACCCCCACACATACTGTATTGTGTCCACTGGCTAGTGGCTGGCCTGCACTCATACCATTACAGGGTGTCATTCACCCAAATACCTTTCAGAAAAAAATATATATATTTTAAATTTAACTGTGATCTAATCACATTTGCAAGCCCGGGCCGTGTGTGTCAGGCCCCCACACATACTGTATTGTGTCCACTGGCTAGTGGCTGGCCTGCACTCATACCGTAACCTGGTGTCATTCACCCAAATACCTTTCAGAAAAAAAATCTATTTTCAATTTAACTGTGATCTAATCACATTTGCAAGCCCGTGTGTGTCAGGCCCCCACACATACTCCATTGTGTCCACTGGCTAGTGGCTGGTTAGGCCTGCACTCATACCGTTACAGGGTGTCATTCACCCAAATACCTTTCAGAAAGAAAAAAATCTATTTTAAATTTAACTGTGATCTAATCACATTTGCAAGCCCGTGTGTGTCAGCTAGGCCCACACAGACTGTTCTGTGGCCACTGCCCACCACTTATATAGGGTGGCACAGTACCTTGCACGCATAGTAACACTTATCTAATAAAAAATGACAGGCAGAGGCAGGCCACGCCGCAGGGGCCGTCGTGTTCGTGGTGCTGTGATTTCCACTGGCCCTGGAATAATGCCCAGTGTTCAGAGGCCACGTACCCTGAACCCAAAAAATTCTGAGAAAATAGTTGACTGGCTTACACAGGACACCCAATCTTCAACAGCTTCCGCTAAGAACCTTGATGCACCATCCTCCTCCAGCTCAGCTTTGGTCACCACTCTCCCGCCCGCCGCCACCACCACCACTACCACCACAGCCGCTTCACTTGATCCCTCAGAGGAGTTATTTACACATCAGTTGGATGAAATTAGTGATGCGCAACCATTATTGCCAGGGGATGTAGATAACAGGGATATGTCTCAGTCAGGCAGCATTACACACATGGACGTACAGTGTGATGATGATGATGATGTTGTGCCCGCTGCTGCTTCCTTTGCTGATGTGTCAGATACAAGTGAAGTGGTTGATGATGACGATGTGTCCGTGGATGCCACGTGGGTGCCTGCTCAAAGAGAAGAAGAAGAGGGGGAAAGTTCAGAAGGGGAGACAGAGAAAAGGAGGAGACAAGTTGGAAGCAGGGGAGGTCGTCGCAAGGAGCTAGTGGCACAGTCAGACAGCATGTATCGGCACCCGGGGTTAGCCAGACAGCACTCCAATCAACGCATGCTGTTGCCACCATGTCATCATTGCAAAGCTCAGCAGTGTGGCATTTTTTTTGTGTGTCTGCCTCTGACAACAGCGATCCCATTTGCAACCTGTGCCAAAAGAAACTGAGTCGTGGGAAATCCAACACCCACCTAGGTACAACTGCTTTGCAAAGGCACATGATCGCACATCACAAACGCCTATGGGATCAACACATGATGACGAGTAGAAGCAGCACACAAGCTCAAAGCCACCATCCTCCTCCTGGACCAGCATCTTCAGCCACGTCAACCACTGCTGTCCTCCTTGCCCCCTCTCAACCACCCGCCACTCCGCCTCTCACCTTGAGCAGTTCCATCTCATCTGCCCACAGTCAGGTGTCTGTAAAGGAAATGTTTGAGCGTAAGAAGCCAATGTCACAGAGTCACCCCCTTGCCCGGCGTCTGACAGCTGGCTTGACGGAACTCTTAGCCCGCCAGCTTTTACCATACCAGCTGGTGGAGTCTGAGGCCTTCAAATTTGTCGCTATTGGGACACCACAGTGAAAGGTACCCGAATTAATTTTTTTTCTAATAAGGCAATCCCAAACCTCTACTCGGTGATTGAAAAGAAAGTCATGGCATCTCTGGCATACAGTGTTGGGGCAAGGGTCCATCTGACCACTGATACCTGGTCTGCAAAGCACGGTCAGGGCAGGTATATCACCTACACTGCGCATTGGGTCAACCTGCTGACGGCTGAAAAGCATGGAATGTGTGGCTCTGCAGCGGAGTTGGTGACACCGCCAAGACTTGCAGGCAGGTCTACTGCCACCTCCTCTACTCCTCCTACTCCATCCTCTTCCATGACCTCCTCGGCTGAGTCCTCTTTTGCTGCGGCGTCTGGCTGCACATCAACTGAACCCCCCAGATCCCCAGGGGCTATGCCACATCCCGGATACGACAGTGTCACGCTGTCTTGGGGTTGACTTGCCTGAAAGCAGAGAGCCACACCGGACCAGCACTCCAGTCCGCCCTGAACGCACAGGTGGATCAGTGGCTGACCCCGCACCAACTGGAGATCGGCAAAGTGTTGTGTGACAATGGTGCTTGGATGTTGTTCTGTATTTATGTGCTGTGCTTGGATCTGCTGCTGTATTTATGTGCTGTGCTTATTTACTGTGTTTTGTTCTGGTGCTATATTTATGTACCGTGCTTGGTGCTGTATTTATTTGCTATGCTTGGATCTGGTGCTATATATATGTGCTGTGCTTGGATCTGGTGCTATATCCATGTGCTGTGCTTGAATCTTGTTCTGTATTTATGTGCCATGCTGTCACTACCAGAGCTTTGAGACGTTCTCACAGCTCTGTGTCTCCACCCCGTGATGATGTCACTTAGAGTTTGGAGGTGTTCTCACTGTTCTGTTTCTCCGCCCCTGTGATGAGGTCTTTACTCCCAGCTGTCTCTCCTGCGTTTGATTTCCCTGCCTTTAAATCACCCCTCCTCCTATTGCAGGGCGTGGATTATATTTCTCTTTTCAGTTGTAGCTCTGCCTTGAGTATCTTCACTTCTTAAGCTACTAGTTCTCTGGACCTGTGTTCTGCTGCTGCAAGCACTCCGGATATTGCCAGCGGCCCTTGGATCCGTCTTCTCTGCGGCTGCAGCTCCATCAGCTAAGTGTGCAGACTTTGTTGTATACCTGGTGATTTCCTGACTGGATCTGAGGTGGCCACGGTTCCCTCCATATTCTGAGCAGGGCATCGGTGGCCGTGCCCCTTCCACTATTGTAGGGGTTACAGGGCTCATCAGTCTAAGGTACGCGGGCATGCCTCGTTCCACCATTTGGATCCGGGCATGTGCTTTAGCAGCATAGGGAGAGTGTTGAGGGTCTGACAGGGGTCACCCTTTCTCTTCCCTAGTTTGGGTCCGGTCAGTAGCTCTTCTTACTATGTATGCTCTGGTTACCCTTAAACAGCCGTGACACATGCTTGGATCTGGTGCTGTGCTTATTTACTGTGTTTTGTTCTGGTGCTATATTTATGTACCGTGCTTGGATCTTGTGCTGTATTTCTGTAATGAGCTCCACTACTACTGTGCATGCATGGCACCCTCTCCAATCACTGCTATAGAACTTCTGAAAAAGTCCTATAGTGGTGATCGGAGTTGTGGTTGCGCATGTTTGCAGAGGTATGTATGTTGTGGAGGGGGGTTGAAGGGCATGAAAAAGACTTCTAGCACCCTGTGCCATGAAACCTAATGCAGACCCTGACTGAAAGCTAAAGAACCTTTATTGATGTCATAAGTGAGAGGGGCCAGAACCAGGAAGAGAATACCGAGGTGTAAGTGTAGAGAAATGACTACGACTCTGGGTCTGTTAATCGGGCAGAAACGCGTCAGAAACAATGTGTTTGTCCACACATTTATTAATTTGGACTATACTGGTTCATATTTGTTTCAATAAAGATGAATTTGTTTTAGAATATTGCTGAAATTCCTATTCTTTACTGTAGAGAAATGTCATCTTTTAATAAAGATAAGTGTGTGATATGTGATGTGTGTATGTAGCAAAGCTGTGTTTGTAAGAGGTGTCTTTAGCAGTGCTATGTGTATATATTTTAGCTATGTAGCAGAGCTATATGTGTTATGGTGTGTATGTAGCTGTGCTGTGTATATATATGTCAGCTGTGGAATCCACCATTGTATATAAAGGTAAGTCATTGGGGGAACATACAAAGGCACCTCCATGTTGGTTTGTCCTGGGTATTTTGTGTATTAGAAATAGCTGATGCCTTATCTTCTGGTCACGTGTCCTGTATTTGTGGATGTTGTGGAGATGGAGGTGAAAGAAACCAATATAAGCCCTCCTTTACATATTTCCGCTTTTGCTAACGCTATAATAAAAAAAAGCTGTTGCCTTCCCTACAAAGAATAGTCGAAAAGGCTGAATAAAAAAATAAGATACAATTAGACAAGGTGGAAGAATATAACCCCTTAGGGACCAGGCTCATTTTCACCTTAAGGACCAGGCCATTTTTTGCAAATCTGACCAGTGTCACTTTATGCGGTGATAACTTTAAAACGCTTTGACTTATGCAGGCCATTCTGAGATAGTTTTTTTGTCACATATTGTACTTCATCACACTGGTAAAATGGAGTCAAAAGAAATTAATTTTTATTTATAAAAAAATACTAACATTTTTAAAAATTAGCATATTTTTAAGTTTCAATTTCTCTACTTCTATAATACATAGTAATATCTACAAATATAGTTATTACTTTACATTTTTCATTTGTCTACTTCATGTTTAGATCATTTTGGGAATGACATTTTATATTTTGGGGATGTTATAAGTCTTAGAAGTTTGGAAGCAAATCTTGAAATTTTCAGAAATTTTCAAAAACCCACTTTTTAAGGACCAGTTTGGATCTGAAGTCACTTTGTGAGGCTTACATAATAGAAACCACCCAAAAATGATTAAGGTATTCAAAACTGATTTTACAAACTTTGTTAACCCTTTAGGTGTTCCACAAGAATTAATGGAAAATTAAGATACAATTTCAAAATTTCACTTTTTTGGCCGATTTTCCATTACATTTTTTTTTTTGTTGCAAATCAAGGGTTAACAGCCAAACAAAACTTAATATTTATGGCTCTGATTCTGTAGTTTACAGAAACACCCCATATGTGGTCGTAAACTGCTGTACGGGCACACGGCAGGGCACAGAAGGAAAGGAATGCCATATGGTTTTTGGAAGGCAGATTTTGCTGGACTGTTTTTTTGACACCATGTCCAATTTGAAGCCCCTCTGGTGCATCCCTAGAGTAGAAACAAAAAAAAAAAAATGACTCCATTTTAGAATCTACGGGATATGGTGGCAGTTTTGTTGGTACTAGTTTAGGGTGCATATGATTTTTGGTTGCTCTATATTACACTTTTTGTGAGGCAAGGTAACAAGAAATAGCTTTTTTGGCACAGTTTTTATTTTTAATTATTTGCAACATTCATCTGACAGGTTAGATCTTGTGGTACTTTTATAGAGCATGCAGGTTGTCAGGGACGCGGCGATACCTAATATGTATACTATTTTTTATTTATGTAAGTTTTACACAATGATTTAATTTTTGAAACTAAACAAATTATGTTTTAGTGTCTCCATAGTCTGAGAGCCATAGTTTTTTCAGTTTTGCGGGGATTATCTTGGGTAAGGTATGATTTTTGCAGGATGAGATGATGGTTTGATTGGCACTATTTTGGCGTGCTTATGACTTTTTGTTCGCTTGCTATTACACTTTTTGTGATGTAAGGTGACAAAAAATATCATTTTTTTACACAGTTTTTATATTTTTACAGTATTCACCTGAGGGGTTAGGTCATGTGATATTTTTATAGAGCAGGTTATTACGGATGCTTCAATACCTAATATGTATACTTTTTTTATTTATGTAAGTTTTACACAATGATTTTATTTTTGAAAAAATCATGTTTTATTGTTTCCATAGTCTGAGAGCCATAGTTTTTTTCAGTTTTTGTTCGATTATCTTGGGTAGGGTACGAATTTTACGGGATGAGATGATGGTTTGATTGGCACTATTTTGGGTTGCGTATGACTTTTTGATCGCTTACTATTATATTTTTTGTGATATAAGGTGACAAAAAATGGCTTTTATTTTTATTTTTTTACGGTGTTCACTTGAGGGGTTAGGTCATATGATATTTTTATAGAGCAGGTTATTATGGATGCAGCGATATCTAATATGTATACTTTTTTTTATTTATGTAAGTTTTACACAATAATATCATTTTTGAAACAAAAAAAAAACATGTTTTTGTGTCTCCATATTCTGAGAGCCATAGTGTTTTTCAGTTTTTGGGCGATTGTGACGGTTAGATTGGTACTATTTTGGTGGGCACACGGCTTTTAGATCGCTTGCTGTTGTACTCTTTGTGACAAAAAATTGTTTATTTGGCAGTTTTATTTTTTATAGAGACGGTCAAAACGGACGCAGCGATACCTAATATGTCTATGTCTTTTTTTTTTTCCTATTTTTTACCTTTTTTTTTTTTTACTTTATCTGTTGGAAATTAAGTTTTTCATTATTTTTTACTTGAAACTTTAATTTTTTTTGGGGGGGGGAACTTTATTTTTTCAACTTTTTTTCAGTTTATTTTTTGTCCCACTTTGGGGCTTCAACTTTTGGAGGTCTAATCCCCTTTACAATGCATTCCAATACTTCTGTATTGTAATGCATTGGCTGTATGAGTAATACAGTGTGTCTTACTCATACAGCTTCCTGCCTATGAGATCTAGGGAGTTGGATCTCACAGGCTCTTCACCGGAAGGCAGCGCCGATGCCTAAGGAAGGCATTGCGCTGCCTTCCATGCCATCGGGTCCCCATTACAGCCGCACGGGGACCCTATTGCGCCTCCGATCACCTCCGCAACAACCCGCAAACCGCAGGTCTGAATTAACCAGCAGTTTGCGATGATCGCCGATACGGGGGGGATCACGGGACCATTGTCCCAGGGTGCCTGCTCGGCAGTGATCAGAGATACACAGGTACATGTACGCCCAATGTCCTTAAGTTAAATTATTATATATGGAAGATGAACTGGAATCCTCATATGTAAAATTTTCAGTAAGTAAATAAAGCAAATAAGTTGAAAGTAAGAGTAGATGATCAGAACACAGCCTGAGGTAGGAGATCCTACAATGAAGCTACACACCTGCCAAATCTCCTACTATCCGAACATTTCAATAAATTGTCACCTAAGTAAGTTCTCTAGTGTGCTATTTGATATCTGGCTATTTTTTTAGATGTTAGACAAATATTGATTCTCCCCATAAATTCTTAGATGATTCAAAAGATTTGTTTTACTAATAAAACATTGCTCACATTCTGTTCATCAATATGGCTTCTCTCCTGTGTGAATTCTCTGATGTATATTAAGACTTGATTTCTTAGCAAAACACTTTTCACATTCAAGACATGAATATGACTTCTCCCCTGTGTGAATTCTCTGATGTCTATCAAGATTTGGTTTATGATTAAAACATTTCTCACATTCAGGACATGAAAATGGCTTCTCTCCTGTGTGAGTTCTCTGATGTATATCAAGTAGTGATTTCCAATTAAAACATTTCTCACATTCAGGACATGAAAATGGCTTCTCTCCTGTGTGAGTTCTCAGATGGCTAATAAGAATGGATTTATCAGTAAAACACTTCTCACATTCAGGACATGCGTATGGCTTCTCTCCTGTGTGAGTTCTCAGATGTTTATTAAGATGTGATTTATAATAAAAACACTTCTCACATTCAGGACATGAAAATGGCTTCTCTCCTGTGTGAGTTCTCTGATGTCTATCAAGATTTGGTTTCTGATTATAACATTTCTTACATTCAGGACATGAAAATGGCTTCTCTCCTGTGTGAGTTCTCTGATGTATATCAAGTTCAGATTTCGCCTTAAAACACTTCTCACATTCAGGACATAAAAAGGGCTTCTCTCCTGTGTGCATTCTCTGATGTTTAATAAGATTTGATTTCTCATTAAAACACTTCTCACATTCGGGACATGAATATGGCTTCTCTCCGGTGTGAGTTCTCAGATGTGTATCAAGTTGTGATTTCCAATCAAAACATTTCTCACATTCAGGGCATGAAAATGGCTTATCACCAGTGTGAGTTCTCAGATGTATATCAAGTTGTGATTTCCGATTAAAACTTTTTCCACATTCAGGACATAAAAATGGTTTCTCTTTTATGTGTGTTTTCTGATGTTCCTCAAGATATGGTTTCCTACATTGAGCAGACATTTCACCTAGTCTTTGTCCAGTGCAATTATTGGCAATCTGTGCTTGATTATCTTCTACTTTATAAGAGGGAGGTAAAATTAGATGTCTATGGAAGCCTCTCACCCAGTCTTCACCTAGAAAAAGATTTTAAAGATTAGATGTTTTCTTTTCATTGTAAATCACATAAAATGTACAGATATAAGAAATATCTCATTAACGTGAAGTCAACCGTTTTTAAAAGTTAGAAACGCTAGTCATCATTTAAAATACTGATTAAAGGTAGATTGTTACCAGATTTTATTGACCACATTAAACTGTTGATAAAAAGAAATCTCCAAGTGCATAGAAACTGGAGTATTTCTCGTCTAATTATCAAAATTGCCAAAAAAGTTATGCCAAAATGCAACATTTGGTCAAATTTAAAGACATTTAATGGACATCCTCACTTTCAGAAGTGAAGTGAAAGGTAGGTCAGAATTACAGATCAGAACACTTTCATGTTTTATTTCAGTTTAGTGATATTTAAAAAAGTCACAAAATGTTATATCTCCATTTCAGGAAACCCCTAATATGTGTTTACTGACCTAGGCATGCATCAATAAGTCAAATACACTATTACTGTGATACATTTAATAAATTTGGTGCAATCTCACAAAGTAAAGAGCGATTTAAAACTGACACCAAATAGTGTTATAGAATTTTTAGAACCACTGTGCAAACTGTCTGTGAAGGTTCTCATTTTTCCAGGTCATGGTATATCAAGGCAACTGGACTTACTGTAGATTTCTTCAAAACGTTTCACTCGTTCTTCCAACGAGCTTTCTTTTGAGAAAGCTTGTTGGAAGAACGAGTGAAAACGTTTTCAAGAAATCTACAGTACGTCCAGTTGCCTTGATTTATTCTTTACAGATACACTGTGCAAATTGGAAAACATAGTGAGACTGAATTCCAGATTGAAGACAGTTGACCTACAGAGCAGGAGATTCAAAGACATGGAATCGGAACTTGTTCATATTTGGATTTACTTCTAGAACCCAGAAAAACTAAAGGATTAACTTTGAACTTTTTTACACTTGGATCAAGACTTCTGGAACCCAAACTTATTAAGACTTGGAACTTTTTCAGACTTTGATCAAGATTTCTGAAACCCAGACTTTTCCATATATGGACTCGGAACTGGTTTAGACATGTAACAAGAACCCAACCACACAGATACATGGATTTGGAACTTGATAAGACTTGGATTAAGAGTTTTGGAACACAGACTTACAGAGACAAGGACTTAGAACTCGTTCAGACTTCAATCAAGACTTATAGAACCCAGATTTACAGAAACATAGACTTGGAACTGATTCAGACTTGGACTCGGGATATATAGAGAAGACCTGTCCAAACCATGCACATGGCAGTAACTTCTAAAACCCGAACATACCAAAAATGGCAAGCACACATAGCAATGACAACTGGAACCCAAACATACTAGGAAGGAACACATAAACACAAGACAGAACATCACACACAGAACTCAGGAACTAAAAGCAAGTCTAATGAGCATAGACAATAAGTGCAGATTCAGACACAGACTGGGAAAATACCCTCTGTAGAACTAGAATAGAGAAACACACTTCATAATAGAGCAATTTACCTCCAACAAAGATAATTTACAGTTCCATAAAAATTTTGAATCCTTTATTTAACCTCCTCCCGACCGCCTAACGGCCTGCAGGCGGCCGGGTCATCTTGCGAGAGACGAGATTTCCTGTGAACGCGCGCACACAGGAGCGCACGTTCACAGGATCGGGTGGTAAACGAGTGGATCTACAGCCTGCCAACGGCGATCATTAGCTGGCAGGCTGTAGATGCAATTTTTTTACCCCAAAAAGGTATATTAGACGCTTAAAAACAGCGTCAAATATACCTGCTACCTGGGCCTCTGGTGGTCCGTTTTGCTTGGATCGACCACCAGAGGACACAGGCAGCTCTGTAAGTAGCACCAAACACCACTACACTACAACCCCCCTGTCACTTATTAACCCCTTATTAACCCCTGATCACCCCATATAGACTACCTGATCACCCCCTGTCATTGATCATCCCGCAAAACACATACGGACGTCTGAATGGAGCCTTACAGGGGGGTGATCACCTCATATAGACTCCCTGATCACCCCCCTGTCATTGATCATCCCCCTGTAGGGCTCCATTCAGACGTCTGTATGTGTTTTGCGGATCCAAAAAAAAACATACGGATGTCTGAATGGAGCCTTACAGGGGGGTGATTAATGACAGGGGGGTGGTCACCCCATATAGACTCCCTGATCACTCCCCTGTCATTGATCACCCCCTGTAAGGCTCAATTCAGACGTCCGTATGTGTTTTGCGGATCCAAGGATCCACGGATCCGCAAAACACGGACACCGCAGATCCGCAAAACACGGACACCGGCAATGTGCTTTCCGCATTTTGCGGATCCACACATTGCCAGAACTATATAGAAAATGCCTTTTCTTGTCCGCAATCGCGGACAAGTATAGGACATGTTCTATAGGCTCTACAAAAAACGCAGTGTTCACCCGATCAGGCCTGATCTTGTGCGAACACTTGCGTTCAGTCCGCCCCACCGCAGTGACAGAATAATTTTTTTCTGATCACTGCAAAAACACCGTAAAATCGCTGCGGCGCTATAAAGATCACTTTTGAGGGGCATGGCGAGTTCATAGAAGTTTTTTTTTTTTTGGCACAAGTTACCAGAATACCTTGGGGTGTCTTATTTCAAAAATGGGGTTACATGTGGGGTATTTATACTGCCCTGGCATTTTAGGGGCCCTAAAGCGTGAGAAGAAGTCTGGAATCCAAATGCCTAAAAATGCCCTCCTAAAAGGTACTCGTTGGAATTTGGGCCCACATGTGTGACACTTTTTTGCAGCCAAGATGCAGGGGCCCAAATTCCAATGAGTACTTTCAGGATTTCACAGGGCATTTTTACGCATTTGGATTCCAAACTACTACTCACGCTTTAGGGCCCCTAAAATGCCAGGGCAGTATAAATACCCCACATGTGACCCCATTTTGGAAAGAAGACACCCCAAGGTATTCCGTGAGGGGTATGGTTAGTTCATATAATATTTTATTTTTTGTCACAAGTTAGTGGAATATGAGACTTTGTAAGAAAAAAAATTAAAATAATCATTTTCCGCTAACTTGTGACAAAAAATAAAAACTTCCATAAACTCACTATGCCCATCAGCGAATACCTTAGGGTAATAAAGGGATAAAGGACGGCTCACCTCTGGTTTGGGATGGCAAGGTGCACCAAAATAGATGTTGTACCCAGTCACCAAAAACAATAGTATTAAAAAGAAGTAAAATGGGCACTCATATATCTAGATCACAAGGTAGGCAAAGTGACTCAAATATTAATTTATTAATAGCGATGAGTTGAACAAATTTATATGAGCAATGTACCCTAAATAAAACTAATTTCCCGAAATCAGCATAAAATAGTAAAACTTAATAAAATTGATAAAATAAACATTACAACTGTCCACTGTTATAGCTGATAAAAGATCCAAGTGTCCAATCCAGTGTTAATAGGTCCAGTCTGGCATTAGTGGATGTAACACAGTACTTTTGTCTTCTATTATCTACAACAGTGGTTTACAGCAAATATATCTCCAGAAAATAAATAAATCAGTGAGTGAATAAATAGATAGATTGATAATAAGTGCACAGTGACTAATAGTGACCAATGGGTAAAATGCAGCATAAACTGCTACATAAAATCCACTGAATCAAGATATAATTATAAAACAATAAGTGAGATAATGTGTATGAATAAGTATAATATAATATATTTCTGAAGAGTCAATGTAAGTGGCTGTATACCACTGATGCCGCAGTGTTTCTTTAGTAATAGAACATGTGGCCTAAAATCCTGGTTTGGTCCGTGCAATTGTCCACAAATATGTTCAGTCTGAGCAGATATCTGCCTGAATAGGCTGTATGTTTGAACAACCGCAATATAAGCAGCAGGATACTTGGGCAATGTTATAAATATGTCCAGCAATGTTGCGCAATATTCAAACAGCAAATCAAGATGTTTGGGCAGCAATATACATATATCCAGCAGTGTTATGGAGCTGTATGGCTCTTACTCACATATCGTCCTATTCCCACCGTGGCGTCCCACGTAGTGTAGAAGCAAACAGGACTTGCCTTTGGATAACACAGCTGAGTTAGCTGTTAACGATGCTGTATCCACCCGGCTGTGAGCAGAAATGCTGGCTGTGTCAGGCTGCAGATCCACGTCCAATGTCTTTGCTTGAGGTAGATGGATATTCTGCCTCTTTGGATCGATGATAGTAGTCTTTTTAGAAAGCGCTTTCAATCCAATATCGTACAAAGTTGTTGCCGGTGATTTGTCAGATCCAATTGCTCCTTGCCAGACGCGTTTCAAAGGCTACCTGCCTTCTTCCTCAGTGGCTAATTTGGGTCTGACTAACTTGCCGGCTATTTATCCTCCCAAGGGCTCTTTGGTAAACTTGAAATGGACCCAAAGGATCTGGATCCAATTGCCTTATATTGCGATAATCCTGTGAAAATTCACGTTTTTTTTTGCGCACATGCGATTTTTTATGTGCGATAATCCTGCGTTAAATCTGCGGTTTTTATGCGCACATGCGCTTTTCTTTTTTGTGTATTCCTAAACCAACCAGAATCATTATACATAACAAATTGTACAATAGCTAGTTACAGTTAGGACCAATGTAATAATAACATTCCATATCAAACAAAAATAAAATACATATACGACTTCTAAATCTTTAATAATCTTATATTAAAAATGTATTAAATAATAGGGAATTTCTGTATAGGGTCTAAGATATAAAAATATAAGAAAATATATAAAAAATTTAAAATGTTTATAAAAGATTATCGGGTATTGTATTCCATAGGGGACTCAATATATATTTTCTTGTTGAATATAATTCCATCAACATTATTCCATGGGGCTCATTGCCCGAAATGGTTCGGGCGGAGTACATGGGATGATGGTATATGTGGATTGGGGTCGGGGATCCCGAGCACAGGGGGGGTCATAGTGCTGCTAAACAGCCCGACTAGTACTCCCCATGGGCCAAAGACACCCGACCCATCACAAAAACCCAAAAATTTCAAATTCGGCATTTAGTCCAGCTGGGGCCAAACTGCCAAATTCGAAAATCTTCCTGGACTCAGCCCTAGACATCCGGGCAATATGGTTCCCTCCCCTCCAATGGCGTTCTATTTGTTCAAAAGCTGCAAAAGTTAAAAACTTGGGATCTTGGTTGTGCACCAATTTAAAATGTTTTGATAGTACATGTTTTTCGTACCCTTTCTTGATATTGTTTATATGTTCCGTAATCCTAACTTTTAGGGATCTTTTGGTCCTGCCAATATATTGTTTAGCACATGGGCATTCTATAATATAAATTACATTTGAGCTATTGCAAGTGAGAAGATCCTTTATCTCTACTGAAAAATTGTTCTGTGTTGAAGTCACTCGCGTAGTTCTTTTTGGAAAGGACGTATTCCTGCAATTTATACAACGACCACATCTATAGAACCCACTCATTTTTAACCATTTATTTCCAGATCCAGTTTCCCTTGTCTGATTTTTGATGGATGGTGCTATTTTTATCCCCAGATTGGGGGCCTTTGTATACACTATCTCTGGAAAAGGTGGGATTAAGGGGCCTATGGTTTTGTCATTCTGAATAAGATGCCAATTCTTTTTGATGCTTTGTTCTATTTTTTTGTGTTGTGCATTATATGGCAGTATTATACGGAATTTATTCTCATTAGCGGGTTTATCATCCTTCTTTTGTTTGGTTTCGAAAAACATTTTTCTATCCATTTTTCTAACCTTACAAAGTGCTTTCTCGACAACTATCTCAGGATATTCTTTTTCTAAAAATTTTTTCTTCATCATAACAGCCTCATCCTCAAATTCTGTCTGGTTAGTGCAGTTTCTCTTTATTCTACGAAACTGTCCTGTAGGTATGTTCAATAACCAAGAAGGCAAATGGCAACTAGAAAAGAGGATGAAGCTGTTCTTAGCTACTTCTTTCTGAAAAGTAGTACACACATAGCGGTCATTCTGGGTAGTAATCCGAATGTCCAGGAATTCTGTATATTCCTGATTCGTATTGGAGGAGAATTTAAGATTGTAATTATTTTCATTAATCTCTTCCAAGAAGGTGTGGAGGCTGGATGCATCTCCCTGCCAGACAAAAATAATATCATCAATGTAACGCTGCCAGAGCACCAGGTCCGACCCCAGCCTGGGTATGATGGTCTCCTGCTCCCACTGTGCCATAAATAAATTGGCATAGCTGGGGGCGAACCTGGTGCCCATATACCATCATCCCATGTACTCCGCCCGAACCATTTCGGGCAATGAGCCCCATGGAATAATGTTGATGGAATTATATTCAACAAGAAAAAAAAAAAAAAAAATATATATATATATTTGAGTCCCCTATGGAATACAATACCCGATAATCTTTTATAAACATTTTAAATTTTTTATTTTTTTTATATTTTTACATCTTAGACCCTATACAGAAATTCCCTATTATTTAATACATTTTTAACATAAGATCATTAAAGATTTAGAAGTCGTATATGTATTTTATTTTTGTTTGATATGGAATGTTATTATTCACATTTGTCCTAACTGTAACTAGCTATTGTACAATTTGTTATGTATAATGATTCTGGTTGGTTTAGGAATACACAAAAAAGAAAAACGCATGTGCGCATAAAAAACGCAGATTTAACGCAGGATTATCGCACATAAAAAATCGCATGTGCGCAAAAAAAACGCGAATTTTCACAGGATTATCGCAATATAAGGCAATTGGATCCAGATCCTTTGGGTCCATTTCAAGTTTACCAAAGAGCCCTTGGGAGGATAAATAGCCGGCAAGTTAGTCAGACCCAAATTAGCCACTGAGGAAGAAGGCAGGTAGCCTTTGAAACGCGTCTGGCAAGGAGCAATTGGATCTGACAAATCACCGGCAACAACTTTGTACGATATTGGATTGAAAGCGCTTTCTAAAAAGACTACTATCATCGATCCAAAGAGGCAGAATATCCATCTACCTCAAGCAAAGACATTGGACGTGGATCTGCAGCCTGACACAGCCAGCATTTTTGCTCACAGCCGGGTGGATACAGCATCGTTAACAGCTAACTTCAGCTGTGTTATCCAAAGGCAAGTCCTGTTTGCTTCTACACTACGTGGGACGCCACGGTGGGAATAGGACGATATGTGAGTAAGAGCCATACAGCTCCATAACACTGCTGGATATATGTATATTGCTGCCCAAACATCTTGATTTGCTGTTTGAATATTGCGCAACGTTGCTGGACATATTTATAACATTGCCCAAGTATCCTGCTGCTTATATTGCGGTTGTTCAAACATACAGCCTATTCAGGCAGATATCTGCTCAGACTGAATATATTTGTGGACAATTGCACGGACCAAACCAGGATTTTAGGCCACATGTTCTATTACTAAAGAAACACTGCGGCATCAGTGGTATACAGCCACTACATTGACTCTTCAGAAATATAATTATATTTATATTTATTCATACACATTATCTCACTTATTGTTTTATAATTATATCTTTGATTCAGTGGATTTTATGTAGCAGTTTATGCTGCATTTTACCCATTGGTCACTATTAGTCACTGTGCACTTATTATCAATCTATCTATTTATTCACTCACTGATTTATTTATTTTCTGGAGATATATTTGCTGTAAACCACTGTTGTAGATAATAGAAGATAAAAGTACTGTGTTACATCCACTAATGCCAGACTGGACCTATTAACACTGTATTGGACACTTGGATCTTTTATCAGCTATAACAGTGGACAGTTGTAATGTTTATTTTATCAATTTTATTAAGTTTTACTATTTTGTGCTGATTTCGGGAAATTCGTTTTATTTAGGGTACATTGCTCATATAAATTTGTTCAACTCATCGCTATTAATAAATTAATATTTGAGTCACTTTGCCTACCTTGTGATCTAGATATATGAGTGCCCATTTTACTTCTTTTGAATACCTTAGGGTGTCTTCTTTCCGAAATGGGGTCATTTGTGGGGTGTTTCTACTGTCTGGGCATTGTAGAACCTCAGGAAACATGACAGGTGCTCAGAAAGTCAGAGCTGCTTCAAAATGCGGAAATTCACATTTTTGTACCATAGTTTGTAAACGCTATAACTTTTGCGCAAACCAATAAATATACACTTATTGCCTTTTTTTTATCAAAGACATGTAGAACAATAAATTTAGATAAAAAATTATATAGAAATGTAGTTTTATTAGAAAAAATTTACAACTGAAAGTGAAAAATGTAATTTTTTTGCAAACATTTCAGTCAATTTCGATTAATAACAAAAAATGTCAGCAGCAATGAAATACCACCAAATGAAAGCTCTATTAGTGAGAAGAAAAGGAGGTAAAATTCATTTGGGTGGTAAGTTGAATGACCAAGCAATAAACCGTGAAAGTAGTGTAGTGCAGAATTGTAAATAGTGGTCTGGTCATTAAGCGGGTTTAAGCTAGGGGAGCTGAAGTGGTTAAAAATAATTTAAAAAGTTGCATGGAAGAGTATGTGTCCTTTCTCATAGAGACCAGTAGACAAACAAAGGAAGTAGATTTGCCAAACTCAAATATGGTCCTAGATAAACAACCACAAAACCTTACAACATGCTCACACGGTATACAATGACGAACAGTGAACGGAAATGTAACACACCGCAAATGATAAATTCCCACCATATGTCTCAATATGTCTATAAGCACCATAGAGAACAGCTTAGTATGGAGCGGGACATAAAAGAAATACAGACATCTAGAAATACAGTTTATATAGCAGCCATTCATTTAAACTTGTATCTATCTAATACATAGCTTGGGTTTGATAGACTAAGAGCAGTATTGACAGCAGATGCCTGACATTGGTTGCTAAAGTCATGTTTTTCTTCTTCACTAGGGATGAGCGAACCCGAACTGTATAGTTCGGGTTCGTACCGAATTTTGGGGTGTCCGTGACACGGACCCGAACATTTTCGTAAAAGTCCGGGTTCGGGTTCGGTGTTCGTCGCTTTCTTGGCGCTTTTTGAAAGGCTGCAAAGCAGCCTATCAACAAGCGTCATACTACTTGCCCCAAGAGGCCATCATAGCCATACCTACTATTGGCATGGCTGTGATTGGCCAGTGCAGCATGTGACTCAGCCTCTATTTAAGCTCGAGTCACGTAGCGCCGCACGTCACTCTGCTCTGAACAGTGTAGGGAGAGGTTGCAGCTGCGACTGTTAGGGCGAGATTAGACAGTGATTAACTCCTCCAAAATACTTAAGTCAGTGATCGATCTACAGCTGTGGATCATTGAACTGCTGCTATTCAATTGCTCACTGTTTTTAGGCTGCCCAGAGCGTTTTTTTCAGTCACTTTTTTCTGGGGTGATTGGCAGCCATTTTGTGTCTTGTGGTGCGCCAGCACAAGCTGCCACCAAGTACATTTAACCATCAATAGTGTGGTTATTTTTTGGCTATATCCTACATCAGAGGCAAGCTGTCACCAAGTGCATTTAACCATCAATAGTGTGGTTATTTTTTGGCTATATCCTACATCAGGGGCAAGCTGTCACCAAGTGCATTTAACCATCAATAGTGTGGTTATTTTTTGGCTATATCCTACATCAGGGGCAAGCTGTCACCAAGTGCATTTAACCATCAATAGTGTGGTTATTTTTTGGCTATATCCTACATCAGGGGCAAGCTGTCACCAAGTGCATTTAACCATCAATAGTGTGGTTATTTTTTGGCTATATCCTACATCAGAGGCAAGCTGTCACCAAGTGCATTTAACCATCAATAGTGTGGTTATTTTTTGGCTATATTCTACATCAAGGGCTTGGCTGTGCTTGCTATTTTATTGAGGGGTGAAATACAATTGCCAAAATAGCAGTACCCTAAATCTGGTGTTTCAACTGTGGAAAGCCAATTGTAATACTGTCTGCTGTCTGGCAAAGGATATATTTTTGTTCAGGGTTGAAATACAATTCCCAACTTAGCAATTTCCTAAATTAGTGGTTTCTGCTGTATCAGGGCTACTTTAAATCTATTCATTAAAAGGGTATATTAGATTCAAGGTGCTGATAGGGTCATTCTCAATAACTTCACACACATGCTACTGTGCAATTCTAAGTCTAATTCTGTCTGTAAACGTATACCTGTCACCCAGCGCCGAAATAATAGGCCTCAAATTTATATTCATCTAAATCTGTGGTTATTGCTGTGGCTGGTCAAGTTATTTTGGGTCCATCAAAGCACAGTTTTTGTTCTGGGTTGAAATACAATTCCCAAGTTAGCAATTCTCTAAATTAGTGGTTTCTGCTGTATCAGGCCTACTTTAAATCTATCCCTAAAAGGGTATATTAGATTCAAGGTGCTGATAGAGTTATCCACAAAAACTTTACACGCTACCGTGCATTTCCAAGTCTAATTCTGTAAACGTATACCTGTCATCCAGCGCCTAAATACTAAGCCTCAAATTTATATTCAGCTAAATCTGTTGTTACTGCTGTGCCTTTGTTAGTGTAATACGGTACCTAAATAGATAGCCAGATAGTGTTAGGTGTCTGTAAAAAAAGGCCTGAATTTGAATTCAATACATTGGGTCAAATAATATTTTTCTTATTATGGTGAACAGTAACAATGAGGAAAACATCTAGCAAGGGACGCTGACGCGGACATGGTCGTGGTGGTGTTAGTGGACCCTCCGGTGCTGAAAGAGGACGTGGCCGTTCTGCCACAGCCACACGTTCTAGTGTACCAACTACCTCAGGTCCCAGTAGCCGCCATAATTTACAGCGATATTTGGTGGGGCCCAATGCCGTTCTAAGGATGGTAATGCCTGAGCAGGTACAGGCATTAGTCAATTGGGTGGCCGACAGTGGATCCAGCACGTTCACATTATCTCCCACCCAGTCTTCTGCAGAAAGCGCACAGATGGCGCCTGAAAACCAAGCCCATCAGTCTGTCACATCACTCTCATGCATACCAGGGAAACTGTCTGAGCCTCAAGTTATGCAGCAGTCTCTTATGCTGTTTGAAGACTCCGCTGGCAGGAGTGGAGCGGTGGAAGACATAGAATGCACTGACGCACAACCACTTATGTTTCCTGATGATGAGGACATGGGAATACCACCTCAGCAAGTCTCTGATGATGACGAAACACAGTTGCCAACTGCTGCGTCTTTCTGCAGTGTGCAGGAGGTCAGGGATCAAGACTGGGTGGAAGACGATGCAGGGGACGATGAGGTCCTAGACCCCACATGGAATGAAGGTCGTGCCACTGACTTTCACAGTTCGGAGGAAGAGGCAGTGGTGAGACCGAGCCAACAGCGTAGCAAAAGAGGGAGCAGTGGGCAAAAGCAGAAAACGCGCCGCCAAGAGACTCCGCCTGCTACTGACCGCCGCCATCTTGGACCGAGCACCCCAAAGGCACTTCTTCAAACAATGTGCTGACGACAAGACCCGAGAGGTTTGCACGCAGTGCCATCAGAGCCTGAAGCGAGGCATTAATGTTCTGAACCTTAGCACAACCTGCATGACCAGGCACCTGCATGCAAAGCATGAACTGCAGTGGAGTAAACACCTTAAAAACAAGGAAGTCACTCAGGCTCCCCCTGCTACCTCTTCTGCTGCTGCCGCCTCGGCCTCTTCTGCTACTGCCGCCTCGGCCTCTTCCTCCGCCTCTGGAGGAACGTTGGCACCTGCCGCCCAGCAAACAGGGGATGTACCACCAACACCACCACCTCCGTCACCAAGCATCTCAACCATGTCACACGCCAGCGTTCAGCTCTCCATCTCACAAACATTTGAGAGAAAGCGTAAATTCCCACCTAGCCACCCTCGATCCCTGGCCCTGAATGCCAGCATTTCTAAACTACTGGCCTATGAAATGCTGTCATTTAGGCTGGTGGACACAGACAGCTTCAAACAGCTCATGTCGCTTGCTGTCCCACAGTATGTTGTTCCCAGCCGGCACTACTTCTCCAAGAGAGCCGTGCCTTCCCTGCACAACCAAGTATCCGATAAAATCAAGTGTGCACTGCGCAACGCCATCTGTAGCAAGGTCCACCTAACCACAGATACGTGGACCAGTAAGCACGGCCAGGGACGCTATATCTCCCTAACTGCACACTGGGTAAATGTAGTGGCGGCTGGGCCCCAGGCGGAGAGCTGTTTGGCGCACGTCCTTCCGCAGCCAAGGATCGCAGGGCAACATTCTTTGCCTCCTGTTGCCTCCTCCTCCTACTCGGCTTCCTCCTCCTCTTCTTCCACCTGCTCATCCAGTCAGCCACACACCTTCACCACCAACTTCAGCACAGCCCGGGGTAAACGTCAGCAGGCCATTCTGAAACTCATATGTTTGGGGGACAGGCCCCACACCGCACAGGAGTTGTGGCAGGGTATAGAACAACAGACCAACGAGTGGTTGCTGCCGGTGAGCATCAAGCCCGGCCTGGTGGTGTGCGATAATGGGCGAAATCTCGTTGCAGCTCTGGGACTAGCCGGTTTGACGCACATCCCTTGCCTGGCGCATGTGCTGAATTTGGTGGTGCAGAAGTTCATTCACAACTACCCCGACATGTCAGAGCTGCTGCATAAAGTGTGGGCCGTCTGTGCGCGCTTCCGGCGTTCACATCCTGCCGCTGCTCGCCTGTTTGCGCTACAGCGTAACTTCGGCCTTCCCGCTCACCGCCTCATATGCGACGTGCCCACCAGGTGGAACTCCACCTTGCACATGCTGGAAAGAATGTGCGAGCAGCAGCAGGCCATAGTGGAGTTTCAGCTGCAGCACGCACGGGTCAGTCGCACTGCGGAACAGCACCACTTCACCACCAATGACTGGGCCTCCATGCGAGACCTGTGTGCCCTGTTGCGCTGTTTCGAGTACTCCACCAACATGGCCAGTGGCGATGACGCCGTTATCAGCATTACAATACCACTTCTATGTCTCCTTGAGAAAACACTTAGGGTGATGATGGAAGAGGAGGTGGCCCAGGAGGAGGAGGAGGAGGAGGAAGAGGGGTCATTTTAAGCACTTTCAGGCCAGTCTCTTCGAAGTGACTCAGAGGGAGTTTTTTTGCAACAGCAGAGGCCAGGTACAAATGTGGCCAGCCAGGGCCCACTACTGGAGGACGAGGAGGACGAGGATGAGGAGGAGGTGGAGGAGGATGAGGATGAAGCATGGTTACAGCGGGGTGGCACCCAACGCAGCTCGGCCCATCACTGGTGCGTGGCTGGGGGGAAACGCAGGATGATGACGATACGCCTCCCACAGAGAACAGCTTGTCCTTACCTCTGGGCAGCCTGGTACACATGAGCGACTACATGCTGCAGTGCCTGCGCAACGACAGCAGAGTTGCCCACATTTTAACGTGTGCGGACTACTGGGTTGCCACCCTGCTGGATCCACGGTACAAAGACAATGTGCCCACCTTACTTCCTGCACTGGAGCGTGATAGGAAGATGCGCAAGTACAAGCGCACGTTGGTAGACGCGCTACTGAGAGCATTCCCAAATGTGACAGGGGAACAAGTGGAAGCCCAAGGCCAAGGCAGAGGAGGAGCAAGAGGTCGCCAATGCAGCTGTGTCACGGCCAGCTCCTCTGAGGGCAGGGTTAGCATGGCAGAGATGTGGAAAAGTTTTGTCAACACGCCACAGCTAACTGCACCACCACCTGATACGCAACAGTGGAACAGTACGTGTGCACACCCCTCCACATACTGACTGATGGTTCGGCCCCATTCAACTTCTGGGTCTCTAAATTGTCCACGTGGCCAGAGCTAGCCTTTTATGCCTTGGAGGTGCTGGCCTGCCCGGCGGCCAGCGTTTTGTCTGAACGTGTATTCAGCACGGCAGGGGGCGTCATTACAGACAAACGCAGCCGCCTGTCTACAGCCAATGTGGACAAGCTGACGTTCATAAAATTGAACCAGGCATGGATCCCACAGGACCTGTCCATCCCTTGTGCAGATTAGACATTAACTACCTCCCCTTAACCATATATTATTGTACTCCAGGGCACTTCCTCAGTCAATCCTATTTTTATTTTCATTTTACCATTATTGTCACAACCAGACAGCTGAGAAGCTCTGACAGAGGCCTTTCAGAACCTCCTCCTTGAATTTCTGTGTTGTGGTATTCAGCTCCTCCTCTCGTCAGCCTCTCTCAGCTGTCATGTCTTAATTGCTTCCCTTTAAATGCCTCCCCAGAATGCTTTTCTGGGCGGCTTATATTTCTTCCTGGAGTGTGTGTGCACGCTGATCTGTCCTCCTGTTTGCTTCAAAGCTAAGTGTACTTTTATATGTTAATATCTGTTTGCTGGATCTCAGATGACCCTGACTCCCTCCGTGTCTTGTGTAGGGAGCCGGTGGTCGTGTCCCCTCACTATAGTAGGGTGCTCAGGGCTTTATAGTCAAGGTTCGTGGATATGCAAACCTCCACCATTAGGATCTTTGCATAGGCTGAGCAGCCAGGGAAAGTGCCAGGTCTTCTGCAGGGGTCTCCCTTGGTTCCTTAGTTTTTGGATCCAGCGAGTCGTTTATACATGTTGCTTTGCCTTGTTACCTGTACACATTCCGTGACATTATAAGCCGCCAAAACCGTCTTAAGCATGGATCCGGTTTCACTTTTGGCTGAACGCTTCCAGGGTCTTTCATTGGAGGTAGCTGACCTCCGTAAGACTTTGTCTCAGCTTCAAGTGACCGGTTCAGCTTGCGTTCATGGAGCTTGTTCTGAGCCTAAGATCTCGCTCCCGGATACGTTCTCCGGGGGTAGTGAGAATTTTGTGCGTTTTAGAGAGGCTTGCAAACTCCATTTTCGCCTTCTTCCCCATTCTTCTGGTGATGAGGAACGGAGGGTGGGGATCATTATATCGCTGCTCAGGGGTAACGCTCAGTCCTGGGCCTTTTCGCTGCCGGAGGGGGCACGGCCCCTCCGTTCAGTGGATGAATTCTTTTTAGCCCTGGGTCAGATATATGATGATCCGGATCGTATTGCTCTGGCGGAGTCTAGACTACGTCTCCTATGCCAGGGTAAACAATCCGCAGAAATATACTTCTAAGAATTTCGGAGTTGGGCAGCTGATACTGGTTGGAATGATGCTGCACTCCGAAGTCAATTTTGCCATGGTCTTTCAGAGGGATTGAAAGATGCATTTGCCTTTCATGAAAGGCCTATTTCTTTGGACTCTGCTATGTCTCAGGCCGTTCGTATTGACAGGCGTCTTAGAGAGAGAGGAGAGATCTCTCTTTCCTGTCATACTCGGTCCCAGGACTGTGCAGCGGTCCCATTCTCTGCGCAGGGGTCTCAGTCGCTGTCAGCCCCTTCTGAGCAGGAGCCCATGCAGCTGGGGTTGATTGCTTCTGACAATAGAAGATTCAGCCCGCATGAGAGGGTTTGTTTTTGTTGTGGAGGTATTAATCATTTGGCAAATATTTGTCCCTCTAGGAGATTCAGGCAGTTCTCTGGGTATAATAAAGAAACAAAGAGGAAAAAATCTTTGAAAAATGTTCCGTCTGTTACTATTGGCAGGATTGAGGCGGAAATTGAAGATTTTCCGTTTGCTTGTAGTTCCCGTTTTGTCCTGCCGGCTAGGGTGGCGCTAGAGAGCAAGAACATTTTTTGTGAGATTTTTGTGGATAGTGGAGCAGCGGTTAATCTCATTGATAATCACTTTGCGATAACTCATGGTTTCCAGGTGTGCGCTTTGAGAAAGGATATTCCTGTGTTTTCTATCGATTCCGCTCCACTTTCTCAGAAGTCATTAAAGGGCATAGTTCACAATATCCGTTTAATTGTGAGTGATGCTCATGTTGAGGATGTGTCATGTTTCGTCCTTAGCGGTTTGCCGACTCCTCTAGTGTTGGGGCTACCCTGGCTCACTAAACATAACCCCACCATTGATTGGCAAGCAAGGCAAATAAATGGTTGGAGTGACTTTTGCAGAGAGAATTGCCTCACGACATCTGTTTCTGAGGTTGCTACTAAGACTGTACCATCTTTTCTCTCTGAATTTTCGGATGTCTTCTCTGAGAGTGGAGTTCAGGATTTGCCCCCGCACAGGGAGTACGATTGCCCTATTAATCTCATCCCAGACGCCAAGCTGTCTAAATCTCGTTTATACAATCTTTCCCAACCTGAGAGGATGGCTATGCGTACTTATATCTCTGAGAGTCTGAGAAAGGGACACATACGACCCTCAAAGTCACCTGTTGCCGCTGGTTTTTTCTTTGTTAAGAAAAAAGATGGTTCTTTAAGACCTTGTCTGGATTTCAGGGAGCTGAACAATATCACAATTCGTGACCCTTATCCGCTTCCTCTGATCCCGGACCTGTTTAACCAGGTTGTTGGGGCTAAAGTCTTTTCCAAATTAGATTTAAGAGGGGCATACAACCTGGTCAGGGTCAGAGAAGGGGACGAATGGAAGACGGCCTTCAATACCCCTGAGGGCCATTTTGAGAATTTGGTTATGCCTTTTGGGTTGATGAATGCCCCAGCCGTTTTTCAGCATTTCGTGAACAGCATTTTTTATCATTTGATGGGAAAATTTGTATTGGTGTATTTGGATGACATTTTGATTTTTTCTCCCGATTTCAAAACTCATAAGGAACATTTACGTCAGGTCTTGCTCATCCTGCGGGAGAATAAATTATATGCGAAACTGGAAAAATGTGTGTTTGCGGTTCCAGAAATTCAATTTCTGGGGTTTCTTCTCTCCGCTTCTGGTTTTCGCATGGACCCCGAGAAGGTCCGCGCTGTGCTTGAGTGGGAGCTTCCTGAGAATCAAAAGGCGCTGATGCGTTTTTTGGGCTTTGCCAATTATTACAGGAAGTTCATTTTGAATTATTCTTCTATTGTTAAACCACTCACTGATATGACCAGAAAGGGGGTAGATTTTTCTTCTTGGTCAGTAGAGGCGCGTAAGGCCTTTTCTGATATCAAGGAGAGTTTTGCTTCCGCTCCCATCTTGGTGCAACCTGATGTTTCATTACCCTTCATAGTTGAGGTTGATGCTTCTGAGGTGGGTGTGGGGGCGGTCTTGTCTCAGGGTTCCTCTCCTGCCAATTGGCGACCGTGTGCCTTTTTCTCAAGAAAACTCTCCTCCGCAGAGAGAAATTACGATGTGGGAGATAGGGAATTGTTGGCCATCAAGTTGGCTTTTGAGGAATGGCGCCATTGGCTAGAGGGGGCCAGACACCCTATTACCGTATTTACTGACCATAAAAATCTGGCCTACTTGGAGTCAGCCAAGCGTCTGAACCCGAGACAGGCCAGATGGTCGTTGTTCTTTTCTAGGTTTAATTTTGTTGTCACGTTCCGCCCTGGAGTTAAGAATGTGAAGGCAGATGCCCTGTCACGTTGTTTTCCGGGAGGCGGGAATTTTGAAGACCCGGGTCCCATTTTGGCTGAAGGTGTGGTGGTCTCTGCTCTTTTTCCTGAATTGGAGGCAGAGGTGCAGGCAGCCCAGTCAGAGGCTCCTGATCTTTGTCCTCCTGGGAGGTTGTTTGTGCCTCTCGCTTTAAGACACAAGATTTTTAAAGAACACCACGATACGGTCCTTGCTGGGCACCCGGGGGTAAGAGCCACACTGGATCTCATCGCTCGGAGATTCTGGTGGCCTGCGCTTCGTAAGTCGGTTGAGGGTTTTGTGGCAGCCTGCGAGACTTGCGCTCGTGCCAAGGTCCCTCATTCACGGCCATCAGGTCCTCTCCTTCCCTTACCCATTCCTTCCCGTCCTTGGACACATCTGTCCATGGACTTTATCACGGACCTGCCTCGTTCCTCGGGGAAGACTGTGATTCTGGTGGTGGTGGACCGTTTTAGCAAAATGGTGCATTTCATCCCTTTTCCTGGTTTGCCCAATGCTAAGACGCTGGCGCAGGCATTTGTTGATCACATTGTCAAGTTGCACGGTATTCCTTCAGACATAGTCTCTGATAGGGGCACGCAGTTTGTTTCCAGATTCTGGAAGGCTTTCTGTTCTCGCTTGGGGGTTCGGTTGTCATTCTCTTCTGCTTTCCACCCGCAGTCGAATGGCCAGACAGAGCGCGTCAATCAGAATCTGGAGACATATCTGCGTTGTTTTGTGGCGGAGAATCAAGAGGATTGGTGTTCTTTTTTGTCCCTTGCTGAGTTTGCTTTAAATAACCGTCGTCAGGAGTCCTCTGATAAGTCACCATTTTTTGGTGCATATGGGTTTCATCCACAGTTTGGGACTTTCTCGGGAGAGGGGTCTTCTGGTTTACCTGATGAGGACAGATTCTCCTCGTCTTTGTCATCTATTTGGCAAAAGATTCAAGATAATCTAAAGAGCATGAGTGAGAGATATAAGCGTGTGGCTGATAAGAGACGTGTGCTTGGTCCGGACCTGAATGTTGGTGATCTGGTGTGGTTGTCTACCAAGAATATCAAATTGAAGGTTCCCTCCTGGAAGTTGGGTCCTAGGTTTATTGGGCCTTACAAAATCCTGTCTGTCATCAATCCTGTTGCATACCGTCTTGATCTTCCTCAGACTTGGAAGATCCATAATGTTTTTCATAAGTCCTTATTGAAACCTTATGTTCAACCCATTGTACCCTCGCCTTTGCCTCCTCCTCCGATTATGGTTGATGGGAATCTTGAATTTCAGGTCTCTAGGATTGTGGATTCTCGTCTTGTCCGCGGTTCTCTTCAGTACCTTGTTCAGTGGGAGGGGTATGGTCCTGAGGAGAGGATGTGGGTCCCAGTGACGGACATTAAGGCCTCTCGTCTCATCAGGGCATTCCATAGGTCCCATCCTGAGAAGGTGGGCTCTGAGTGTCCGGAGTCCACTCGTAGAGGGAGGGGTACTGTCACAACCAGACAGCTGAGAAGCTCTGACAGAGGCCTTTCAGAACCTCCTCCTTGAATTTCTGTGTTGTGGTATTCATCTCCTCCTCTCGTCAGCCTCTCTCAGCTGTCATGTCTTAATTGCTTCCCTTTAAATGCCTCCCCAGAATGCTTTTCTGGGCGGCTTATATTTCTTCCTGGAGTGTGTGTGCACGCTGATCTGTCCTCCTGTTTGCTTCAAAGCTAAGTGTACTTTTATATGTTAATATCTGTTTGCTGGATCTCAGATGACCCTGACTCTCTCCGTGTCTTGTGTAGGGAGCCGGTGGTCGTGTCCCCTCACTATAGTAGGGTGCTCAGGGCTTTATAGTCAAGGTTCGTGGATATGCAAACCTCCACCATTAGGATCTTTGCATAGGCTGAGCAGCCAGGGAAAGTGCCAGGTCTTCTGCAGGGGTCTCCCTTGGTTCCTTAGTTTTTGGATCCAGCGAGTCGTTTATACATGTTGCTTTGCCTTGTTACCTGTACACATTCCGTGACAATTATATTGCGAGGCAACCCAAAGTTGAATGAACCTCTCCTCTGTCTGGGTGCCGGGGCCTAAATATATGCCAATGGAATGTTCAAATGTTGGGTGCTATGACATGCAGACTGATTCTCTGCTGACATGAAGCCAGATTCTCTGTTACGGGACCTCTCTCCTCTGCTTGGGTCTAAATATCTGACAATGGACTGTTCCAGTGTTGGGTGACGTAAAGCATGATTCTCTGCTATGACATGAAGACTGATTCTCTGCTGACATGAAGCCAGATTCTCTGTTACGGGACCTCTCTCCTCTGCCTGGGTGCCTGGGCCTAAATATCTGACAATGGACTGTTCCAGTGTTGGGTGACGTGAAGCATGATTCTCTGCTATGACATGAAGACTGATTCTCTGCTGACATGAAGCCAGATTCTCTGTTATGGGAACTCTCTCCTCTGCCAGGGTGCCGGGGCCTAAATATATGACAATGGACTGTTACAGTGGTGGGTGACGTGAAGCCTGATTTTTTGCTATGACATGAAGACTGATTCTCTGCTCACATGAAGCCAGATTCTCTGTTATGGGACCTCTCTCCTCTGCCTGGGTGCCTGGGCCTAAATATATGACAATGGACTGTTACAGTGGTGGGTGACGTGAAGTTTGATTCTCTGCTATGACATGAAGACTGATTCTCTGCTGACATGAAGCCTGAATCTCTGTTATGGGACCTCTCTCCTCTGCCTGGGTGCCAGGGCCTAAATATCTGACAATGGACTGTTCCAGTGTTGGGTGACGTAAAGCATGATTCTCTGCTATGACATGAAGACTGATTCTCTGCTGACATGAAGCCAGATTCTCTGTTATGGGACCTCTCTCCTCTGCCTGGGTGCCGGGGCCTAAATATATGACAATGGACTGTTACAGTGGTGGGTGACGTGAAGCCTGATTCTCTGCTATGACATGAAGACTGATTCTCTGCTGACATGAAGCCAGATTCTCTGTTACGGGACCTCTCTCCTCTGCCTGGATGACGGGCCCTAAATATCTGACAATGGACTGTTCCAGTAGGGGGGTGACGTGAAGCATGATTCTCTGCTATGACATGAAGACTGATTCTCTGCTGACATGAAGACTGATTCTCTGTTACGGGACTTCTCTCCTATGCCTGGGTGCCTGAGCCTAAATATCTGACAATGGACTGTTCCAGTGTTGGGTGATGTGAAGCCAGATTCTCTGCTATGGGACCTCTCTCCAATTGATATTGGTTAATTTTTATTTATTTTATTTTTATTTTTATTCATTTCCCTATCCACATTTGTTTGCAGGGGATTTACCTACATGTTGCTGCCTTTTGCAGCCCTCTAGCCCTTTCCTGGGCTGTTTTACAGCCTTTTTAGTGCCGAAAAGTTCGGGTCCCTATTGACTTCAATGGGGTTCGGGTTCGCGATGAAGTTCGGGTCGGGTTCAGATCCCGAACCCGAACATTTCCGGGAAGTTCGGCCGAACTTCTCGAACCCGAACATCCAGGTGTTCGCTCAACTCTATTCTTTACCAATATCTCCAATGTATAATGGGAGCTTCGCCCAGAGGTTTATAAGTGAAAACATAATATAACATTTTTGAATATTATTCTATATTTTCCATATTAGATTTAATTTGTAATTTCTCTGCCCAAGACTCCAGCTTCACCAAATGTCTCCATAATAACACCTCACCCAACCAGGTATTAAATACAACCTGCCTAAATTATCAGACACTCTTATTGGTTCAGAGCAGGGAGAGGGCGTCTAACACTTCATGTGTCATTCACTCCGTCTATTGCACAGAGAAATATAAGACACCACTAGTTCTGCTTGGAACAGATGATGGGAAAGCATTAGACAGAGTGGACTGGATTTTCCCATGGAGAGTTTTAGAGACGTTCCATTGTCCCCTGCATTTGTCTCATCTGTTTCTTTACACTACTATAACCCACCAACCTTACGCTGTCTGATATATTCCATATTTACAATAACACTTGGAAGGTTTGCCTCCTTTTTTATACTAATTATGGAAAGCCTCATTTAAAAAAATTAAAGAATCTCCAGAAATTTCTAGATTAAAGGGAACCTGTCACCTAAATTTGGGGTATAGAGCTGAGGACATGGGTCGCTAGATGGCCGCTAGCACATCTGCAATACCCAGTCCCTATAGCTCTGTGTGCTTTTATTGTGTAAAAAAAATAATAATAATATGTATGCAAATTAACCTGCGATGACTCCTGTCCCTGACTCATTTTAGGGACAGGACTCATCTCAAGTTCATTTGCATATGTATCAATTTTTTTTTTTTACACAATAAAAGCACACAGAGCTATAGGGACTGAGTATTGTGGATGTGCTAGCGGTCATCTAGCAACCCATGTCCTCATCTCTATACACAAAATCCCGGTGACAGGTTCCCTTTAAGAGTTGGCCTTTTTACTCAATCCACTGTGGCATTTAAAGATGATTTATTTTTATGAATCAGTGACTCTTCTTCTGCTATTTTCTATGTTCTAAATCTTTTCCATATTTTGGGTGAGGACTCTAAAATTAATCTTACATAGTTACATAGTTACATAGTTACATAGTTAAGATGGTTGAAAAAAAGATGTAATTCCATCAAGTTCAACCAAAGAATAGGTAGGGATGTGAATCCCAGAAGGAAGTAAGAATCTGATTTTTCTACATTTTTATAAGCATTAATTTACTTTTAAGAATTTATCTAAACCCTTTTTAAAATTGTCCACTGTTCCTGCTGTGACCACATCCTGGGATAGTCGATTCCACAGATTCACAGTTCTTACAGTAAAGAAGTGTTGACGCTTCTGGAGACTGCTACAAGGACTCCCAAATCCTTCTCTACAAGTTACTGCCCCCGTGTTACCTCCCCTAGAACACGTGAAGCACAGAGATTATTACTACCAAGATGCATAACTTTACATTTATCCACATTGAACCTCATTTACTAAACTGATGCCGAAACACTCAGAGTGTCCAAGTCAGCCTGTAGTTTATGGACATCTTCCATAGACTGTACAGTACTGCATAGCTTAGTGTCATCTGCAAAAATAGAAATGGTGCTGTTAATCCCATCTTTGATATCATTAATAAATAAATTAAATAATTGGGGTACACCACTTATAACCCGGGACCATTCAGAATAGGAATCATTGACCATAACTCTCTGGACACGATCCTTCAGCCAGTTTTCTATCCAATTAAAAACTATACTTTAAAAGCCTATAGACCTTATTTTACCTATTTACAGTCTATGAAAGACAGTATCAAAAGCCTTTGCAAAATCCATAAACACTGCATTCACAGCCACTCCTCTATATCGGAGAATCATCCCCTCATAAAACCCTATAGTAAACCTATGCTGGCTATTACTTATGATTTTACTTACAGTCACATACTTCTGTATATAGTCCCTTAAGAGTCCTTCAAACATTTTTACCACAACAGAAGTTAAACTAACTGGGCTATAATTACCTGTAGAGGACCTAGATCCCTTTTTTAATATAGGCACCACATTTGCCTTGCACCAGTCACTTGGCACTGTACCAGTACCTAGAAAATGTTTTAAAAGTATAAATAAGGGCATAGCAGTGACTCAACTGAGCTGTTCAACAACTCACGGAGTCTATTTCACATTTACGTTATTTAACTTAGCTTGGACCATATCTACAGTTAGCCAGTTGAGTATATTACTGGGTGTACCAACATCCCTGGCACCACCAATCAGCTCATTTCTCTTATTCTGTTTAGTAACTCTGCCTTTTCCTTATCTTCAGTGACCAACCCCCCACTGTCATTTAGAAGACCTACCTGCTCAGAACTTGTTTTTTTATCATTTATGTATTTAAATTATTTTTTTGTATTTGTTTTGCCACCTTCAATTCATTTTGTATTTTTGCAGATTTTATCTCCTTTTTACAGATTTTATTTAGCCCTTTGTGAACTTTAAAGGCTAGCATCTCAGATTTGTATTTTTTTAGATGTCCTTTTTTGTCATTTACTGACCTTTCTACAGTGGCTATAAAGGGGGGGGTTCAGTAATTTTATCTGTGTATACTGTTACAAAAAGGAATACATTTTTAGTGCAATAACTCAATATGGATTTAACCCTTAAGCTACCAGCGCTGTACATGTACGGCTCTGGTACGATGTGTACAGCAGAGACCTGCGGCTAATTACCGTGACTGGCAATAATGCCGATCGTGGTAATTAAATGCTTTAGATGCCATGATCAAGTGAGATCATGGCACCTAAATGCTCTTCCTACTTATGCCCCGTGTGTTCAATCCGGGCATACTGTAGGTAGTTGCACTGAATACTGTTAGCCGTGATGAGCAGGCTAACAGTATTCAAACTGCAAATCTTATTTTGGCCACCAGATGGCAAGCCAGGATAAGAAATGAGAAAAAAAGTGAGCAAAATAAGCTAATTATAAATTCCTGATAAATAAAAAAAAAAATGTAATAAGCATAAATAGGAGGCGCATAAAATAATCACAAAAAATGTATAAAAAATTTAAAAAATATATTTAAAAAATCCCCCCTTTCTGTATAATAAAAAACTAAATACCTAAATAACAACAAATAGAAACATCACGGGTATCACCGCGACAAAAAATGCCCATTCTATTAAAAAAGGAAAAAAGGTTAAAAATTGCCAATTTGTCATTTTTTCATTGCTTCCCTTACCCCAAAAAAGTAATAAAATGTGATAAAGAATTCATGCATACTCCAAAATGGTATCAATTAAAAGTACAGATTGTTCCGCAAAAAATGAGCCCCTAAACAGCTCAGTAGACGTAAGTATAAAAAAGTTATGGGGGTCAGAATATGGTGATATACACATTTTTTCAAAGTTTAAATTTCTTTTTACACTATTTAGACATATGGAACCTATACATATGGGGTATCGTTGTAATCGCACTGACCCAGAGAATGGAGGGCATAGGTCAGTTTTGCCATAAACAAAACGCTGTGTGAACAAAACCCGTACAATGGTGGAGGGATTGCATTTTTTTTCCAATTCCATCCCATTTGGAATTTATTTACCGCTTCACATAACATTTTATGCCATAAGTAATGGTGGCGTTAGAAAGTACAACTTGTCCCGCAAAAAATAAGCCCTCATACAGCTATGTTCTCCCCTTTGCAGTTGAAGCAGAACCATGATCCCAGTCAATGTCTGCAAAGTTAATATCTCCCATTATGACCACTGTACCAGCCTCTTCATCCCACTCTATTTGGTTATATAGTTGAGCTTCTGTCTCCTCTGCAATGTTAGGGGGTCTATATAATATACCAAATATTTTTTTTTTTGTGTTTATATCCCTTTGTAATTCCACCCATAAGGTTTTAACATCCTCCCCCACAATTGCCTCTTTCACACTGTTCTTCATATCACTCCTCGCATACAGGCACACTCCACTGCCTTTTCTATTGACTCTGTCTTTCCTAAATAGTGTAAAACCCTCAATATTTACAGCCCACTCATGCGAAGTGTCCAACCACATCTCAGTCACGCCATACCAGAGCCTCTGACTCCACTATTTTGCTTGCTAGACTTCTGGCATTTGTGAAAATATGTTTTAAATTATTATCCGCAAAGTGAATATCTGTGATTTTTTGGGGTACCTTGGTTGATATTGTTGGTATGTAACAGGTTCATGTTACCAGCAGCTCTATTTTTCATTGGTATACAGTTCTGCTCAGTCTTCTTCCAACTTTCCTCACAAACCCCAGCCCCCACTAAATACCCACTGTCCCCTCCTATATCTCACTCTCTATTTACCCGAACTACTCCCTTATTAGTATGACATCACTCACTTCCCTTAGATCCTAGTTTAAAAGCTCCTCCAGCCGTCTAAACATTCTTTCCCCCAGAGCAGCTGCACCCGCTCCATTAAGGTGCAGCCCGTTCCTACTGTAAAGCCTGTAGTCAACAAAGACGTCAGCCCAGTTCTCCATAAACCCGAACACTTCCTTCCTGCACCAGCTTCTGGGCCTCTTATTTAACACCCTAAGCTCCCGTTGTCTCTCTGGTAATGATTATGGCACTGGTAGTATTTCTAAAAAACATTACCATAGAAGCCCTGGACTTCTCTCCTAGTTCCCTAAAATAATTTTTAAGGACATTCCTTCTCCCCCTGACTTTGTCATTGGTACCAAAGTGTACCATGACTGCCAGGTCTTCCCAAGCCCCAACCAGACAGATGACCCTTCCTATCTGCCTAATAATATAGTCCCTACCACCAGCACCTATATGACCTTCGCTGTACTTTTCCCATCCTTCCTACAGCAGTCTGCAGCAGATTTTGTGACATATTTGAAAATGTCAATCAACATCTTGTGACTTCAGAATAAGATAGAAATGGCTGAGCTGGAATAATGTGCACCAAATATCTGCAACTAGACTTATCATAAATGGAGACAAGAATTGGCTAAAACAAGAACAGGACACAAAAAGTCAAATTTCTGTCAACATGATGGTGACTAGAGCTAAGCAGAAAATATTTTTTTTTTTGCTCATTTTTGGTAAATGAGGAGCACTTAATGTGCTTTAGCAAACCTGGCACATTATCAGCCTCATTTTAGACACACACCTATTCATACTTCTGCTCCACTATTACTCATACACAGCCCAGATTACAATATCTTATATTTCCTTCCACGTACAGTCATTTCAGTGATACTTACTAAACATGGACCCTCCACACACTCAGGACTTTATCTCCAGTCAGTGTCTTTTCCTCAGTAAGTCAGTGATCCAAGAAAATTCCCTTGGTGAATTCAAGCTTTCTGACCAATACTTGGGTCTTTTATACCCCTTTTGGTGGCTATAAGTATCTGCCCCTCCTTTTACCCTCAGAGACGCTGATGATTGGTCAAACTTTTCCTCATCACATCAGATGGTCCTTCATTTACACATTGTATTTGCAGGGTAGAGACCTATTGTTCACACTCCTATTTAGCATCTGTAAGAGATTCCTGGGATATTCCCGTACCTTTTCATATGACAATCAGTGTAAACAATGAGCATTTTACATCCTGATGAGATACATTCCATCCAGACCTACAACCACACCTCCATCTATAATTTTCATATATATGAAATATTCCATATTATGTCCTGTAGAACAGGTTATAAGACTTTTATTTTTGCAAAGGACATTATTTCTTACAGATCTCATCTAGAAGAAAAAGGACTCTAAATGGAATTAACTATCTATGACACTGTATATGGGTATTTAGTGTTAATAAGGGTTTCAGGCTGATATGTTAAACAACCATCCATAGAAAGTCAAGTTCTATTTAAAAAATAAATAGTTAGAAAAAATATACCTTTTTAATTTCTAAACCATATTTTTGTAAAAAAGAAAGAAAAGTACAATACAAAATTGATATTGCTAATACATAATGAACCATAGAATAAAATGATTACATTTTCATTCCTGCACGGTGAACTGTCTGAAAAAATACCAAAATACTGTTGTTTTTTAACTCCAACAGTAAAAGAATGCTATAGAAAGTGATAAAAAGTAATGGGAGCTGCAACTGGTCCTACATAACTGGTGCTACATAAACAAGTTATGATATAGCTCTATCTACAGAAAAACAAAAATATTGTGAGGTCTTTGAAAGGAGCAATAGAATTTTTAAAATTATTTTACATATAAAATATATACTGTGGATATAAAAAGTCTACACACCCCTGTTAAAATGTCAGGTTTATGTGATGTAAAAAAATGAGGCAAAGATAAATCATTTCAGAACTTTTTCCACCTTTAATGTGACCTATAAACTGTACAACTAAATTGAATAAACAAATTGAAATCTTTTAGGTAGAGGTAAGAAAAAATATAAAAATAAAATAATGTGCTTGCATAAACCTGAAGGTTTTGTGCCAATATTGACTGCTATTTGGATCTGTTCATAATTCCCTCTAGCTTAACCACCTCCGGACCGCCTAACGCACATGTGCGTTCCGGAGGTGGCAGGCTGGCGCACAGTCACGTATATACGCGTCATCTCGCTCACAGGAACGGAAGGTAAGCGAGTGGATCTCCAACATGCCAGCGACGATCGTTCGCTGGCAGGCTGGAGATCCGAATTTTTTAACCCCTAACAGGTATATTAGACGCTGTTTTCATAACAGCGTCTAATATACCTCCTACCTGGTCCTCTGGTGGTCCCTTTTGTTAGGATCGACCACCAGAGGACTCAGATAGGTCAGTACAGTCGCACCAAACACCACACTACACTACACCCCCCCCCGTCACTTATTAACCCCTTATAAACCCCTGATCACCCATGATCACCCCATATAAACTCCCTGATCACCCCCCTGTCATTGATCACCGCCCTGTCATTGATCACCCCCCTGTCAGGCTCCGTTCGTATGATTTTTACGGATCCACGGATACATGGATCGGATCCGCAAAACGCATACGGACGTCTAAATGGAGCCTTACAGGGGGGTGATCAATGACAGGCGGGTGATCACCCATATACACTCCCTGATCACCCCCTGTCATTGATCACCCCCCTGTCATTGATCACCCCCATGTAAGGCTCCATTCAGACGTCCGCATGATTTTTACGGATCCATGGATACATGGATCGGATCCGCAAAACACATGCGGACGTCTGAATGGAGCCTTACAGGGGGGTGATCACCCATATACACTCCCTGATCACCCCCTGTCATTGATCACCCCCCTGTAAGGCTCCATTCAGACGTCCGCATGATTTTTACGGATCCATGGATACATGGATCGGATCCGCAAAACACATGCGGACGTCTGAATGGAGCCTTACAGGGGGGGTGATCAGTGACAGGGGGGTGATCACCCTGATCACCCCCCTGTCATTGTAACCCCCCTGTAAGGCTCCATTCAGACGTCCGCATGTTTTTTGTGGATCTGATCCATGTATCCATGGATCCGTAAAAAATCATGCGGATATCTGAATGGAGCCTTACAGGGGGGGTGATCAGTGACAGGGGGGTGATCACCCTGATCACCCTGATCACCCCCTGTCATTGATAACCCCCCTGTAAGGCTCCATTTAGACGTCCGCATGTTTTTTGTGGATCTGATCCATGTATCCATGTATCCGTAAAAAATCATGCGGATGTCTGAATGGAGCCTTACAGGGGGGGTGATCAGTGACAGGGGGGTGATCACCCTGATCACCCCCTGTCATTGATAACCCCCCTGTAAGGCTCCATTCAGACGTCCGCATGTTTTTTGTGGATCCGATCCATGTATCCATGGATCCGTAAAAAATCATGCGGATGTCTGAATGGAGCCTTACAGGGGGGGTGATCAGTGACAGGGGGGTGATCACCCTGATCACCCCCTCTCATTGATAACCCCCCTGTAAGGCTCCATTCAGACGTCCGCATGTTTTTGTGGATCCGATCCATGTATCCATGGATCCGTAAAAAATCATGCGGATGTCTGAATGGAGCCTTACAGGGGGGGTGATCAGTGACAGGGGGGTGATCACCCTGATCACCCCCTGTCATTGATAACCCCCCTGTAAGGCTCCATTTAGACGTCCGCATGTTTTTTGTGGATCCGATCCATGTATCCATGGATCTGTAAAAAATCATGCGGATGTCTGAATGGAGCCTTACAGGGGGGGTGATCAGTGACAGGGGGGTGATCACCCTGATCACCCTGATCACCCCCTGTCATTGATAACCCCCCTGTAAGGCTCCATTCAGACGTCCGCATGTTTTTTGTGGATCCGATCCATGTATCCATGGATCCGTAAAAAATCATGCGGATGTCTGAATGGAGCCTTACAGGGGGGGTGATCAGTGACAGGGGGGTGATCACCCTGATCACCCCCTGTCATTGATAACCCCCCTGTAAGGCTCCATTCAGACGTCCGCATGTTTTTTGTGGATCCGATCCATGTATCCATGGATCCGTAAAAAATCATGCGGATGTCTGAATGGAGCCTTACAGGGGGGGTGATCAGTGACAGGGGGGTGATCACCCTGATCACCCCCTGTCATTGATAACCCCCCTGTAAGGCTCCATTCAGACGTCCGCATGTGTTTTGCGGATCCGATCCATGGATCCGTAAAAATTATACGGACGTCTGAATGGAGCCTTACCAGGGGGTGATCAATGACAGGGGGGTGATCCAGGAGTCTATATGGGTGATTACCCCCCTGTAATTGATCACCCCCCTGTAATTGATCACCCCCCCTGTCATTGATCACCCCCCCCTGTAAGGCTCCATTCAGACATTTTTTTTGGCACAAGTTAGCGGAAATTTTTTTTTTGTTTTTGTTTTTTCTTACTAAGTCTCATATTCTACTAACTTGTGTCAAAAAATAAAATCTCCCATGAACTCACCATACCCCTCACGGAATCCAAATGCGTAAACATTTTTAGACATTTATATTCCAGACTTCTTCTCACGCTTTAGGGCCCCTAAAAAGCCAGGGCAGTATAAATACCCCACATGTGACCCCATTTCGGAAAGAAGACACCCCAAGGTATTCGCTGAGGGGCATATTGAGTCCATGAAAGATTGAAATTTTTGTCCTAAGTTAGCGGAAAGTGAGACTTTGTGAGAAAAAAACAAAAAAAATCAATTTCCGCTAACTTATGCAAAAAATAAAAAATTTCTAGGAACTCGCCAGGCCCCTCATTGAATACCTTGGGGTGTCTTCTTTCCAAAGTGGGGTCACATGTGGGGTATTTATACTGCCCTGGCTTTTTAGGGGCCCGAAAGTGTGAGAAGAAGTCTGGGATCCAAATGTCTAAAAATGCCCTCCTAAAAGGAATTTGGGCCCCTTTGCGCATCTAGGCTGCAAAAAAGTGTCACACATCTGGTATCGCCGTACTCAGGAGAAGTTGGGGAATGTGTTTTGGGGTGTCATTTTACATATACCCATGCTGGGTGAGAAAAATATCTTGGTCAAATGCCAACTTTGTATAAAAAATAGGAAAAGTTGTCTTTTGCCAAGATATTTCTCTCACCCAGCATGGTTATATGTAAAATGCACCCCAAAACACATTCCCCAACTTCTCCTGAGTACGGCGATACCAGATGTGTGACACTTTTTTGCAGCCAAGGTGGGCAAAGGGGCACATATTCCAAAGTGCACCTTTCGGATTTCACAGGCCATTTTTTACAGATTTTGATTGCAAGGTACTTCTTACACATTTGGGCCCCTAAATTGCCAGGGCAGTATAACTACGCCACAAGTGACCCCATTTTGGAAAGAAGACACCCCAAGGTATTCCGTGAGGGGCATGGCGAGTTCCTAGAATTTTTTATTTTTTGTCACAAGTTAGCGGAAAATGATGATTTTTCTTTTTTTTTCTTTTTTCCTTACAAAGTCTCATATTCCACTAACTTGCGACAAAAAAAAAAAAATTCTAGGAACTCGCCATGCCCCTCACAGAATACCTTGGGGTGTCTTCTTTCCAAAATGGGGTCACTTGTGGCGTAGTTATACTGCCCTGGCAATTTAGGGGCCCAAATGTGTGAGAAGAACTTTGCAATCAAAATGTGTAAAAAATGACCGGTGAAATCCGAAAGGTGCACTTTGGAATATGTGCCCCTTTGCCCACCTTGGCAGCAAAAAAGTGTGACACATCTGGTATCGCCGTACTCAGGAGAAGTTGGGGAATGTGTTTTGGGGTGTCATTTTACATATACCCATGCTGGGTGAGAAAAATATCTTGGTCAAATGCCAACTTTGTATAAAAAAATGGGAAAAGTTGTCTTTTGCCAAGATATTTCTCTCACCCAGCATGGGTATATGTAAAATGACACCCCAAAACACATTCCCCAACTTCTCCTGAGTACGGCGATACCAGATGTGTCACACTTTTTTGCTGCCAAGGTGGGCAAAGGGGCACATATTCCAAAGTGCACCTTTCAGATTTTGCAGGCCATTTTTTACACATTTTGATTGCAAAGTACTTCTCACACATTTGGGCCCCTAAATTGCCAGGGCAGTATAACTACGCCACAAGTGACCCCATTTTGGAAAGAAGACACCCCAAGGTATTCCGTGAGGGGCATGGCGAGTTCCTAGAATTTTTTATTTTTTGTCGCAAGTTAGTGAATATGAGACTTTGTAAGGAAAAAAGAGAAAAAAAAAAATCATCATTTTCCGCTAACTTGTGACAAAAAATAAAAAATTCTAGGAACTCGCCATGCCCCTCACGGAATACCTTGGGGTGTCTTCTTTCCAAAATGGGGTCACTTGTGGCGTAGTTATACTGCCCTGGCAATTTAGGGGCCCAAATGTGTGAGAAGTACCTTGCAATCAAAATGTGTAAAAAATGGCCTGCAAAATCTGAAAGGTGCACTTTGGAATATGTGCCCCTTTGCCCACCTTGGCAGCAAAAAAGTGTGACACATCTGGTATCGCCGTACTCAGGAGAAGTTGGGGAATGTGTTTTGGGGTGTCATTTTACATATACCCATGCTGGATGAGAGAAATATCTTGGCAAAAGACAACTTTTCCCATTTTTTTTATACAAAGTTGGCATTTGACCAAGATATTTTTCTCACCCAGCATGGGTATATGTAAAATGACACCCAAAACACATTCCCCAACTTCTCCTGAGTACGGCGATACCAGATGTGTCACACTTTTTTGCTGCCAAGGTGGGCAAAGGGGCACATATTCCGAAGTGCACCTTTTGGATTTCACCGGTCATTTTTTACACATTTTGATTGCAAAGTTCTTCTCACACATTTGGGCCCCTAAATTGCCAGGGCAGTATAACTACGCCACAAGTGACCCCATTTTGGAAAGAAGACACCCCAAGGTATTCCGTGAGGGGCATGGCGAGTTCCTAGAATTTTTTATTTTTTGTCGCAAGTTAGTGGAATATGAGACTTTGTAAGAAAAATAAAAAAATAAAAATCATCATCATTTTCCGCTAACTTGTGACAAAAAATAAAAAGTTCTATGAACTCACTATGCCCATCAGCGAATACCTTAGGGTGTCTACTTTCCGAAATGGGGTCATTTGTGGGGGTTTTCTACTGTTTGGGCATTGTAGAACCTCAGGAATCATGACAGGTGCTCAGAAAGTCAGAGCTGTTTCAAAAAGCGGAAATTCACATTTTTGTACCATAGTTTGTAAATGCTATAACTTTTACCCAAACCATTTTTTTTTTGCCCAAACATTTTTTTTTTATCAAAGACATGTAGAACAATAAATTTGGCGAAAAATTTATATATGGATGTCGTTTTTTTTGCAAAATTTTACAGCTGAAAGTGAAAAATGTCATTTTTTTGCAAAAAAATCGTTACATTTTGATTAATAACAAAAAAAGTAAAAATGTCAGCAGCAATAAAATACCACCAGATGAAAGCTCCATTAGTTAGAAGAAAAGGAGGTAAAATTCATTTGGGTGGTAAGTTGCATGACCGAGCGATAAACGGTGAAAGGAGTGTAGTGCCGAAGTGTAAAAAGTGCTCTGGTCATGAAGGGGGTTTCACCTAGCGGGGCTGAAGTGGTTAATTAAGGCCCCAGTTCCAGCTAAAGAAAAACAGCCCCTTAGCATGATGCTGCCACCACCATGCTTTACTGTGGGTATGGTGTTCTTTTGGTGATGTGCAGTGTTGTTTTTGGGCCAAACATATCTTTTGGAATTATGGCCAAAAAGTTCAAATTTGGTTTCATCAGGCCATAACACCTTTTTCCACATGCTTTTAGGAGACTTTAGATGTGTTTTTGCAAAATGTAGCCTGGCTTGGATGTTTTTCTTTGTAAGAAAAGGCTTTTGTCTTGCCACTCTACCCCTGAAATTTATTTGGTGTTAATCAGAGGCACTTTAAATAATGGCAGGTGTATGCTGACTCATATTTAACATAATTTTGAATGTGATTGCTTAATTCTGAACACAGATATATCCCCAGTTATAAGAGGGTTTGCACACTTATGCAACCACATTATTTTAGTTGTTTTTTTTTCCCTTCACCCAAAATATTTAAGTTTTTGTCCAATTGAGTGGTATAGTTTATAGGTCACATTAAAGGTGGAAAAAGTTCTGAAATTAATTATCTTTGTCTATTTTTTCTTACAGCACAGAAACCTGACATTTTAACAGGGGTGTGTAGACTTTTTATATCCACTGTATATAAAATAGCAACAATATATATGTGTTATTTTTGTTTCAAACTGACCCACTAAAAAATAATAATTGGAGGACATTTATCAATATTTTTTTAAATATTAACTTGATAATTTGCCTATTTCTCTTTATTTGCAACATTTAAACACCAATAGCACCAAAAGTTGACTTATTTTTTACACTGAAATACGTTATTTCAGCCACCCCCGGCCCGACCACACTTGCGACTTTTGAAACATTTTTGCAACATTTTCCGTGGTAAATCGCGACTTTTGTCTTAGACTCTGGACTTTTTTTGTTATTGTTTTGACTAAACCCTGCTGTTTAGCTCATTTATTTCAACATGTTTCAATCCTATCTCTAGTTTTCACTATAGGTTGGTTTTTATTTTCATAAATGCAAATTTTTGACATAGAAGTGACTTTTTACACAAAACACCACCACATAAGTTGGCTTAATTGTCCGCAACAATTTGAGCCATTTCTGGCGATAAAAGGATGATACATTTGATAGCCACGCCCACTTTGATATTTATAACTCATGTCTGGCGTGATGCATTCTTTATGGTGAAAATTGTGGAAAAAACTGTTGATATATTTGGCACTACGCCATTCTTTTTGCCACATTTTATGCCATAATTCTGGCACAACATGTTTAATAAATGTACCCCATTATATCACTAGTACAGCATGGGGGACTCAGTAAAATCAACCCCCCCCCCTCTAAAATGGTAAAATTGCTGTATTTTAAGCTGTCCCTTCAAAAAATGTAAAAGTAATATAAGTTATGGAAACTAAAACACTAGATAAATTATATTTGTGAAATACATAGTTGGGGAATTTTCTTTTTTTTTTACACATATGTATAAATAACAGAGATAAGATTTTGAAAAAAATGCATCAAAAAACGCATAATAGTATTTAGGAAAAAATCTATCGCACCTGCGTTTTTTCAGAAAATTATGTAGATGTTCTAAAAGTTGCACTATGAGTTCATTCATAATTATATGAAATATTATTTAAGATCTTTTAAGAGAGTCACCTTTGAAAAATCGGTATTTATGGATATATCTGATATACATTTTTTCCCCTTATATCACACCGGGTTTTACATGCAATTGGGTGAAACAAGTTGTCAGATCCATTCCAGACTTTTTATTTTGCTTAATCATGGAGGATTTGGGGTATAAAAAGGGGTTTATTCCCCTCTGCGGGCTACCACTGAGGAAGGGGCTAGGAAAAGACTACGAAACGCGTCTGGTTTCAAAAGACCCGCACATCAGCTGATGGACGTCCTAACTGTAACAACTTAAATCAATGCTTTTACCCTGATGAACTTTCCTGGCATATAGCGAATATTCCTGACCCTTACAGTGAGAGAGTTACATCCAAAACTTCTATACCGAAGAAACTCTACACGGAGGGCTACATTGGTCACACTGCTCCTGCTGAAACCGTCACTAACAGGTACAGCCGAATCTGACTCCATCAGCCACGTGGGACGCCACCGTGTGCTATATCTAGACGGCAATCGCAAGTGTGTCTTTTCGTTTTGCCATACAGGGGACATTGACTGAATAATGTTATAATCGATAAAATAATCAAAAGTAAATATCGGATTTCAGTCCGGACAATTATTCGAAGATCTATTCGATTTAAATTTATTCTTATACTGCCGATTATCTTAACATCGAATTGTCACCAATCTTACATTCAATCAGGGCACATTTTCCTATCAAAGTTGCACAAAGTATTTCGTTTTACATGCCATTGCATATCTAGACATTTATGCTCTCAATTCGAATGATCTTAACATTGGAAAAAAAATTATTGTAAAATTTTTATTGTTTATTTTATTGTGTATTTTTGATATATTTTTATTCTTTTGGATCTATATATTGGTGTAATCAATGTAATATATTTTTGAATAGTCCTTGTGTGGTCCATTGGGAGAGTGCTCAGCCTTCCTATTTACACTTGATAAATATATCACATGATAGACCCCGTCCAATAAACACCATAAAAAAAATAAGAAAAAAAGCAATTTTTGTCACAAAACGTGCAACACCAAGCGATCACAAAGGTGTATATCAAACAAAATGGTACTAATAAAACTGTCACCTCATTTTGCAAAAAATGAGACCCTAAATAGGAAAATCGGTCAAAAAAGAAAAATATATATAGTTCTTAGAACATTGAGACACTAAAACATAATTTATTTATTTTAAATATGCTATTATTGTGTTAAAGTGAAATTAATAAAAAAAAGTGTACATATTAGGTATTGCCGCATACGTAATAACCTGCTCGATAAAAAGTTCACATGATCTAACCCCTGAGGGGAACACCGTAAAAAAAATATACTGTGCCAAAAAAGCCATTTTTGTCACATTACATCACAAAAAGTGCAACAGCAAGCGATCAAACCCCCAAAATAGTACCAATCAAACCGTCACCTCATCCCTCAAAAAATGATACCCTATTTAAGACAATTGCCCAAAAAATAAAAAAGCTATGGCTCTCAGACTATGGAGACACTAAAACATCATTTTTTTGGTTTTAGAAATGCTATTATTGTGTAAAATTTAAATAAATAACGAAAAGGTATACATATTAGGTATTGCCACGTCCGTAACTATCTGCTCTATAAAACTGTTACATGACCTAACCCCTCAGATAAATGCTGTAAACATAAATAAATAAAAACTGTTCCAAAACAGCCAATTTTTTGGTCATAATGAATGTAATAATGAATAATAATGAGTGTAATAATTAATAATCAAAAAATCCTATGTACCCAAAAATTATACCAATACAAATATCAACTCTTTCTGCAAAAAAAGAGCCCCTGCACAAGACGATCGGCAAAAAAATAAAAAACATATGGCGCTCAGAAAATGGATACACAAAAACAAAATTTATTTTTCAAAAATGCTTTATTATGTAAAACTAACAAACAAACGATGAAAGTCTACGCTGTCAGATTAAACTGTGCCTGTACTGTATGGGTGCATCAAGGGGGCTTTAAATGGGACATGGTGTCTAAAACCAGTCCAGCGAAATCTGCCTTCTAAAAATCATACAGCGTTCCTTTCCTTCTGCGCCGTGCGCCCTTACATCAGTTTACGACCACATGTGGGGTGTTTCTGTAAACCTCAGAATCAGGTAATAAATATTGAGTTTTGTTTGGCTGTTAACCCTCAATGTGTTAAAGAGAAAATCTGCCAAAAAAGTGAAATTTAGAAATTTCATCCCCATTTTCCTTTTATTCTTGTGCAACACATAAAGGGTTAAAAAAAAGTTTGTAAAATCAGTTTTCAGTAACTTGAGGGGTGTAGTTTCTACAATAGGGTCATTTATGGATGTTTTCCACTTTGTAAGCCCCACAAAGTGACTTCAGACCTGAACTGGTCCTTAAAAAGTGGGTTTTGGAAATTTTCATAAAAATTTTAAGAATTGCTTCTGAAATCTTCTAACGTCCTAAAAAAATAAAATGACATTTGCAAAATGATGCCAACATAAAGTAGACATATGGGAAATGTTAGGTAATAAATATTTTATTAGGTATGACTTTCTGTTTTAGAAGCTGAGAAATTGAAATTTTAAAAATTGTGAATTTTTCAAACTTTTTGGTAAATTTGGGATTTTTTTCAATAATAAGGGTGAAATATATTGACTCAAATTTATGACTATCATGAAGTACAATATATCATGAGAAAACAATCTCAGAATGGCTTGGATAAATAAAAGTGTTCCAAAGCAATTACCACATAAAGTGACACATGTCAGATTTGTAAATTTTAACCTGGACACTGGGGAATCAATGACCCTTGGTCATGAAAGTGTTAAAGATGCACTTGGTTTTGGCTAAAAATTAATTATGGAATTCACTGAACTGACGCATGCCCACTGCGGATCTGCAAAAAACTGATTCTGGTCGCTTGTTCTCCACGTTTTATGGAACATCCGGACCACAATTAAACAGTCTTTCCTGGTCCGTGATACGGACAAATATTGGACGTGTTCTAATTTTTTTGCAGGGCCGCAGAATGGATGTGTGGGTGTGGAGAGCCCAATTGAAGTGAATTAATCTGCATCCGATCCCCAAATAGAGTAGTTATCATGAGGACTCAAACCACGGAAGTGTACATGAGGCTTTAGGCCAATTTCATCCATATTTTTTTTATCTAATTATATGTTTTCTGCAACATGTTGTTGGCAAAAAAGCTGAGTCCAAATGTTTCCTACACTATAATAAATAATAATGAAGTACACTACATTTCTTGTGATCTCCATGATTTCGCTTCCAGAATACCGCATGCTCTAGATTTGGCTTTTTTGTGGTGTCATACCACTGGCTTCTCTTTAAAAAAAACCTGCCCAGTCAAACTGTTAAAAGTGTGTGACAAAGAAAATCCCACTAAAGAAATGCTTCTAAAAAAGTATGAATTTCATGTTTTTTTTTCTAAGTTCGCAAAAACAACTCCCAAAAATGGTGAGAAATAAAGTGCAAACGTAATAGTGCTCAGTCCTGTGGAATAGCTTGTAAATGTTATTTCCGTTTTTGCTTTATTTTTCACTAAACCCCTGAAATGTTATCTGGGCCAGCAAAATAATCATCTGAATGACTGGAGTAGTAGTCATTGTGAGTCTAATGTCCAGGTGAGGATCTCTCACTATTGTTGTATGGACAATCACACGTCTCAGTAAAAGTGGTAGACAATACACAAGGCGCGGCCTCATCTACACATTACAGGGCAGCGATGGAGGCATATCCATGGAACTTTTTTGTTTCAGTTTCACTCAATGACAAAAAGTAATCCACAATACATATTCTTTGGACAATCATAAAAAATTAAACACAAGCAAAAATAAACAATCCCCTACCATCTGCCAGAACTTTGGCCCACCGGAGCATTATGAGGAGAGAAAAATTACCCACCTAGCAATCTGAAGAATATTTTTTTTCATTATTATTTGATAGTATTAAAGGGTTTATCCTGATAAATATAATGATGACCTTTCCTCAGGATAGGTCATCATTATGAGATCGGCGAGGTCTGACTTCTAGCACCCCCACCAATCAGCTGTTACAGGGACCCTCCATGCTCACTGGAGCTCTGGTGAGCTCTGACTCCCGGCATCTCTCAAAGCACGGCACCATACCTAGTACGGAGGCTGTGATTAGTAAAGCAGCTTAGCCCATTCACTTCAATGGGGCTGAGCTATAGCTAGGCCATGTGACCGATGTAAGGTGCCATCACATGGCCTAGGAAGCTGATCATCAAGGGTCCCGGGTATCGGACTCCGGCCGATCAGATATTGATGACCTATCCAGAGCATAGGTCATCAATACTAATTACTGAATAACCATTTATTGGATAAATTGACGTCACAATATTATGTATTTCTATAATAACTCTAGACCAGTAGGTATGAAGCCTGGGGCACCACCACACCATATGGATCTGACCTATATTAACACTTTTACATCTAGGACTAGAATACTCTTTAGCTGGAAAGATATTATCTAACAGTCTAGGAGTATGATGTACATTATAGAGCAAAAATATTGTATTTCTCTGGTTATATTATTCTGTGATATTCTAGGAATTATTTGCAGGGCATTCAACCATAGATCCTGGGAGATCAGAACTGACATTTTTTTCCGCATATCTGTAATATTTTCCACCATATTGCCCATATTTCTCTTGTCCATCCAAAAATAAAACTTTGTCAATAATATTTTCTAGATTTACTATTAACCGATGTATCAAATAACCCATGTTGTTCCAATCCAAAAAGTCTGATTGTGTTAAAAACGAATGTTGTACCTGTAGATACCATAAGAAACACTTATCACCCAACACTAATTCATCTGTGAAAATGACTAAAACCCTGATGTCACTAATACTATGCCCTGTATCTTCCAGAAATCAGCAGACTGTGATAAACCAGCTTCATATCTATCATTTTCCCATCATAATAGAAGTCTATGTACTAGCATAACTAATCCGTCTGGTTTCTGTTATGCAGGAGGAAAAATAAAGTCCTCTGCCCCAAAGTGTCCAACCCGATCCTAGATTTATTTTACCTCCCCAAATCAAATCTTAAGTTTCTCTTTCATTCCCCCCCAAAATCCCTGGACTGTTATCTGGAAGGGGGGGGAGTCATCATCTGAATGACTGGAGTAGTTGTCATTGTGAGGCTAATGTCGAGGTGGGGATCTCTCACTATTGTTATGTGGACAATCACACGTCTCTATGAATGAGGTAGACGATACACAAGGTGCAGCCTCATCTACACATTCCATGGGAGCGATGGAGGCATATCTTTGGAACTTTTATTTCAGTTTCACTCAATGATAGTTTTATTTCTTTATCATTTATTAGATTTCATGGTCATTTAAATCGTCCAGAATAGGTCATCGGTATCAGATCGGCTGGGGGTAGATTCCAGGTATCCCAGCCGATCAGCTGTTTAGCTGTTTGAAGAGGGGGTGGTTATCCTTGCGTGAACCGCTTCCTCTTATTACACTGTACTTCATCTCGGAAGTGCAGTGTATTAGAAGTTTTACAATTGTCAAAGGTGACCCATTTACACATGTTGAGACACAGCAAATTTAATTATTTCCAAATGGTCACTAGGACCAATGATTGTCTCTTAGGTACATTTGCTACTTGTAATCTTAAATAAAACGTAACATTTATTACTTAAATAAATTTGGCAATTCCTTGGCATCCTCAGGGGTTTCGGGCAGTCTGAGTATGCCAAGGAATTAGCAAAACATGTTGGGGGCAGCCTGTGAAGAGTTTTTAGACAAAGTGGGAATGTGAGATGTGAGATACGATAAATTATACTAACTGCATTGATTAGGGGAGCCTGCAGTATAGTCTCCTAGTTAGTGCTGCACCACTGCTATACCTAGTAGACAGATAACAACATTTTACTAATTTGTCTGTTACATATTCGGGTGAATTTCACCAATTTTTTATTATAGGGTCCCTGCAGCAAGTTTTGGTATTCTGCCTCTGTATCTATAAATCATTCCAACTACTTGAATGTGTCCATAATAATAAACTGAGTAGCTTCTTAAATATTCTACAGTTTTTTTATGAACTTAGGCTGGTTGAGGTGCTGTAAACAATGTTTTGAACTTTTGAATTCCAGGCTCCATATCTCATGATCCACTACATCTTCGAACGTGAGACTACCACCATTTTATAGACAATCATATTGGCTATCTCATACATAAATTGGACTTGCAATTATTTAGCATATGATAGCTATGCAGAATCTTGTACTGCTGGGAACACTATGTTGTCTTTTTAATACCCATAGTTCTTGACTGTACCAAGTAATTTGTCTTGTATGGTACTCACATAGAGCTGAGCATTGAGACCATTGATCCTGGTCACATTTAGCTATAAAATACACCCCAATATCATCAGGCTTCCTCCACTAAACTTGACAGTTCCTTCAATTTCTGAAGCTTTTAGCCCCCTTTTCCCTTGTTTCTTCCAGACCCATTTGCACGCATCACAGCCCAGTCTATTGACTTTTGTCTCATTGCTTAAGTACCTGTTTTAAATTTTCTACTGCCAGCTGTTGGTACTATTTTGGAAACTTGAGCCGCTGCATCTTATGACGATATTGAAGTCAAGACTTCTTCACCTTTTTTCTGGCCACCATTCCAGACTTGTGTAATGTATGTTGCATGGTGCTTGCATGGACATCTGTGATCTCACTGTTCTGAAGCATACGAGCCACCTCTACTGTAGTGTTTGTTGTGCCAGAACTGATAGACCTTGTGATGAGCCGACTTGTTGACACACTTCATTTCATATTCTTCTAACCGTCATGGCACTCACATGATGAAAGATAGTACTTTTCATGGCCGGATACCGCTATAGATGAGCTGGATGATGCTGTCTCTTTTTTCTTGGGAAATCTTCTTCATGGCTACTCCTGAATTCGAACCAGTGACTTTTTGCTCGGGAATCAACCTAATAACACACTGAGTTATTAGGGAATGTGAAAACGGGTTGTAATTTGTAGTATACAAAAAGTCCTCGGACTGGCCTGGGGACGATTCACTTGTACCATGTGGGCCAGTCAGAGTCTGACTGTGAGCACAGCAGAAACATATATAATGAAACAATGATCATAAATTATTTTGTTCTTCAAGTTGATCAGTTGTTATGAAGCATCATATATTTTTAATGACTAAAGACTATAAAATGGACTCAAAGGTGTAAGTGAATAAGTACAGTCAGATAAAATCCAAGCAGATGACCAGAAGAGGTCTACATTCTCAGAACTCATGATGAAGCAACAGATATCTGAGAGCCCAGTGAGGACAGCCTGAAAGTGTATATCATGGTGATGGTCACAGGTGAATTACATAGCAGACAGTGTGGACCTTCTAGTCATTGTGTCATACCAAAAAAAAGTATTTAAAAAAAATTAAGTGTGATATAACATCTATAATTTGGCTGATAGAACAAACAGAAAAATAGAAATGTCTGTGAATGTAATAATTGCTACTAAATTAACTTCATGGAACAAGAACATTTATACATGATTGTGTGGTCAAGTCTCTGTCAGTAAATTATATTGTTTAGAACTGAAAAGTGTAAGCCTGACAACCTTAAAAAAAAAAAATACTCATGTAAAGTTGTCATACAGGGTTTATTCCTCTTCAAGTCATTCATTTACTAGTTGGAATCTGTAAGAAATATGAACCTTTGAATATTGAAAGTCTTCTGATCTATTATACTAGATGTAATATGAAGTATTTCATATATGTGAATTATAGATGGAGAGTCATGTGATAATATGTCTGGATGGAATGTATCTCATCAGGATGTAAAATGCTCATTGTTTACACTGATTCTCATATGAAAAGGTCTCGGAGTATCCCAGGAATCTCTTACAGATGCTAAATAGGAGTGTGAACAATAGGTCTCCACCCTGCAAATACAATGTGTAAATGAAGGACCATCTCAGGAGGCTAGAAAATGCTAAACTGGTTGATGAGGATTAGGCACCATTATTCTGCCATTGCATATGGTAATGAGAGAAGCCGCATCTGATGATAAAAGATTGCATTGATTATGAAAGTGAGACTGGGCGTCTCCTAAGGGGAAGAGGAGGAGCTGATAGCTATAGCCACCCAAGGGGTATAAAACACCAAGCATGGCCCAAAAAGCTGGAATTCACCAAGGGAATATACTCAGATCACTGACTTGCTGAGGAGAAGACACTGAGTGTCAAGTCCTGAGTCTGTGTGTAGAGTGCATGCCTGGTAAGTGTCAATGAACTGACTGTAAGTGGAAGGAATCATAAGATATTGTAATCTGTGCTGTGTATAAGAAACAGTGGGGCAGAAGTATTAACAGGTTTGTGTCTAAAATGTGGCTAATAATGTGCCAGGTTTGGTAGAGTATATGAAGTGCACCTCATTTACCAGCCTGATCGCCAAAAATAATTATTTTGTGCTCTGCTCGACTCACCGAGTCTCAAACAGTAGGAAGGAATTGTGCTGTTTTTGTCCTATAAATTTTTTCTAGTAAATTATTGTCTCCATTTATGAACATTTTAGTTGCAGATATTTGGTGCACATTATTTAATCTTCAGTCTGCTATAAATGTAGTCATTTTTATCTTGTTCTGAAATCTCGAAAGGTTGGTTAACATTTGCAAATCTGTCACAACATTCTCTGCAGACTCGTCCTGTTAGCCGCTATAACCACTTTGGTTTGATTTGATTTTACTGCACACATTTCTTTGCCATATAAACATTTAGTTCCAGATTTCATTTTAAAATCTTTGGGGAAAAAATTAAAAATAGTAGGACACACAAGCTTTTTTCTTTTTGCTTCTGGTGCATTTATTATTTAGGTGACATTTTTTTCTTGCTTGTTCCTTTTAAAAGTAAGGCATGCTGAAGTAATTATTATTTTTGTGTGTGACATTTTTACACCTATTTCACTGTATGGGAAAAAGGGATCAGAAAAAATGGCACAAAAAATGCCAGAAAAGCGCATGCAGTAAAGTCTTTTTGGGTCTGTTTGGAATGGTTGTCCCACTTCCTCAAATCTGCAGAAATCAACACATTTTTAATACCGCTGTTGGATAGTAGGATAATCCTTAGATCGCCATAATGTTGGCATAAAAAGCTTGTCAGCAGATAGAAGCCAATTGCTGGATGAAGTGTGGAGTGGGAGCCCAGAACAAACATGAACATCAAGTGAGCAAATTTATTTAATTTTATTCTATACTTGGTCCCAAAAATTTACTTAAAAGGGTTTTCCAGCTTGTAATTTACTAAAATTAATTTTGAAATTAGAGACCACACCTAAATTGTGAAAAATGGCAGCCTGGCCATGTGCTATTGTAAATATGGAATGCATCAGACAGCGTAGGGTTTGTGGGCTATAGTAGTGTGAAGAAACAGATGAGATAAACGCAGGAGACAATGGAACATCTCTAATACTCTTCACATAAAAATCCCATATACTCTGTATAATGCTTCCCCAGCATCTGTTTCAAGCAGAACTGGTGGTGTCTTATGTTTCTCGGAGCAGTAGACGGAGTATTAGACACCCTCTCCTTGCTCTGAACCTATAACAGTGTCTGATGATTTAGGCAGATTGTATTTAATACACTGGGGGTAATGTGTTATTATGGGGACATTTGGGGCACGGAAATTGAAAATCAAGTTTAATATGGAAAATGAAGAAGCTTATGAATTTGCTAGAGCAAAATAATTTTTACTATTATATTTTTACTAATAAGCCACTGGATGAAGCCACAATAAAACATTGGGGATATTTGCGAAAAGTAGACATGACTTTAGCAACCAATGCCAGTCAGCTGCTGCCCATGCTGCTTCTGTTCTGTGGAACGCAAGCTTTGTATTCGATAGATAGCAGTTTATCTTAATGGCTGCCGTGTAAACTACATTTCTAGATGTCTTAGCTGTTTTCTGTGGTGCTCATAGACATATTGAGATTTAAATTTAAAAAGTGTTATATGTCTGTTCACTGTTCACCTTTGTATACAGTGTGACTTGGTTGCTGGATATTGTGGTTCTGTATCTAGGGCTATGTTTCAGTGTGGCAGTGCATAACTGCCTCCTTTCTTTACATACTGGCCTCTATGAGGAGGGACACTATGGGGGTAATTTAACAAGCTGAAATATGACAAAATTAGGCATATCTCAGACGCAAGTGGCAGCACAACGGTCAGTTGAGCCACTATCTGTGACTTAACCCCACTCACTCTAGTTCTAAAATTGTGGGCATGGCATGGGTGAGGCATCTGTTTTAGGCATAGAAAATTGTCTTAATGTTAATGCTAAGGAGCTGTCTTCCATTTAGACTGGTGCTGGATGCCCCAATGTGATGACTTAGGCAGATCCACCATCAGCTTAGGGCTTTATTAAGACCTGTGTCTAAAAGACTGGGCTTAATAAATTTTCCTTGTCCAAAACATGTTGGTATCTAAAGTGTTCTAGGCAAGCTATCCTGTTCTATTCAAAATATCTCCATCTTGTTCTTCAATAAAGGATGCACGACTTTTGGTCTGTGTCTGAATCTGCTCCTCTTGTCTGTGTGTTTGTTAGTCTTTTCATTTAGTTCCTCACTTCTATCAGTGATGTTCTGTCTGAATTGTGTGGCCAAAACTGAACTGTGTAACAGCTTTTATACAACACTGTTTTCTTCTGAAGTCTCTGTCAGGCTACTTTCACATTTGCATTGTTAATTCTGTTATTGAAATCCAGCAGAAGATCTTAATACCGGATTTAAATGGATCTGTTTTGATTTTTTTTTTGTCTTTTTCTGGTATTGAGATCCTCTGCCGGGTCACACTACCCAAAAAAAAACATAAGTGTGGAAGTAGCCTAAGACTGTTTCAAATATCTTGAGTAGTCTGAACAAGTTCTAAGTCAATGTCTCTGTTTGTCTGGGTTTTAAAAGTCTAGATCCAACTCTGTATAAGTTTGGAGTCCATGTCTTTGTTGCTCTTGCCCTATAGATCAGCTGCTGTCAACCTAGATCCCAGCCTGGCTGTGTTTTCCAGTATAAGGCACAATGAATCCACAAAATCTGTAACACAATGGTTTTGTTGTCAGTTTTAAGTATCTCTTTGCTTTCTGAAATTTATGAACTCACTCAAAGTAATATTATTTTTAATGCAAGTACAAGGTGGTGTACGCCCATGTCTAAAAAAGTAAAGTAAAAGTGAGTTTTTTTGGCATGAAGATTTGACCTTTTGGTCACTTTTTAAAATCAAACTAATCTGTAATTAATTCACTCCACTTTTAAAAGTGGGGACATTCACCAATTGTCTCAAAATTTGACCTAATGTCATCTGTAGGCATCACTTATGTCTTTTTTTTTATGGAAAAAAATTGGTGTAGAAAATTTGATGTGTCCCTCATACTGTTTATACAATTTAAAGATGTTTTCTCTGATAAGAAATCCACTTTAGTAATTAGAAGAGGAAGACTCCATTTTCTATGCACCTGGAGACTCCTAACTGGCACTTTCCACCAACAGTTTAATGTGCTAAATAATATCTGGTGACAAATTTCCTTTAATTAGCATTTAGTTTTTTTTTGTTTTTTTTTAATTAACAACTAATGTTTCTAACTTTGGCAGATTTCACAGATATAAGTATAGTTGACTTTATGTTACTGAGATATTTATTACACCTTTGCATTATTTCTTTTTTCAGGTAAACACTGGATAAGAGGCTTCCATAGATGTCTAATTTTATCTACTTCTTATAAAGTAGAAGATAATCAATCACAGATTGTCAATAATAGCACTGGACATAGACTGTGTGAAATGTCTGTGAGCTCTGAATGTGGGAAACATTTTCAAAATGAATCGTACCTTTATATGCACATGGACATTCACAAAAATGAAAGAACATTTCCATGTTCAGAATATGAGACAACTTTGAATACGAAAAAAAATCACACAGGAGAAAAGCCACTTTCATGTCCTGAATGTGGGAAGTGTTATAGCTACAAATCATGTCTTGATAAACATCTGAGAACTCACACAGGAGGAAAGCAATATTCGTTTTCTGAATGTGAGAAAGGTTTTAGTCAGAAATCAAATCCTATTAAACATCAAAGAACTCACACAAGAGAGAAGGCATTTTCATGTCTTGAATGTGGGAAGTGTTTTAGTGACAAATCAAATCATAATATTCATCTGAGAACTCACACAGGAGAGAAGCCATATTCATGTCCTGAATGTGGGAAATGTTTTAGTCAGAAATCAGATCTTTGTAAACATCTGAGAATTCACACAGGAGAGAAGCCATATTCATGTCCTAAATGTGAGAAATGTTTTACTGACAAATCAAATCTTAATACACATCAGAGAACTCACACAGGAGAGAAGCCATATTCATGTCCTGAATGTGGGAAATGTTTTAGTCAGAAAGCAGATCTTTGTAAACATCTGAGAATTCACACAGGAGAGAAGCCATATTCATGTCCTAAATGTGAGAAATGTTTTACTGACAAATCAAATCTTAATACACATCAGAGAACTCACACAGGAGAGAAGGCATTTTCATGTCCTGAATGTGGGAAGTGTTTTAGCTACAAATCAAATTGTGAAACACATCTGAGAACTCACACAGGAGAGAAGCCCTATTCATGTCCTGAATGTGGGAAATGTTTTAGTCAGAAAGCAGAGCTTTGTAAACATCTGAGAACTCACACAAAAGAGAAGCCATATTCATGTCCTGAATGTGGGAAATGTTTTAGTCAGAAAAAAGATCTTAGTAAACATCTAAGAACTCACACAGGAGAAAGGCCATATTCATGTCCTGAATGTGGGAAATGTTTTAGTCAGAAAGCAGATCTTTGTAAACATCTGAGAATTCACACAGGAGAGAAGCCATATTCATGTCCTAAATGTGAAAAATGTTTTACTAACAAATCAAATCTTATTACACATCAGAGAACTCACACAGGAGAGAAGCCATTTTCATGTCCTGAATGTGAGAAGTGTTTTAGTCACAAATCAACTTATGATGCACATTTGACAACTCACTCAGGAGAGAAGACATTTTCATGTCCTGAATGTGGGAAGTGTTTTAGCTACAAAATACAAATTGATAGACATCTGAGAAATCACACAGGAGAGAAGCCATTTTCAGGTCCTGAATGTGAGAAATGTTTTACTGAGAAATCAAGTCTTATCAAACATCAGAGAACTCACACAGGACAGAAGTCATTTCCATGTCCTTAATAAGTGTTTTAGCTACAAATCACATCTTGATAAACATCTGAGAACTCACACAGGAGAGAAGCCATATTCATGTCCCGAATCTGCAAAATGTTTTAATCGTGAATCATGTCTTCATATGCATCTGAGAATTCACATGGGAGAGAAGTCATTTATATGTCCTGAATGTGGGAAGTGTTTTAGTGAGAAATTGAGTCTTATTAACCATGAAAAAACCCACACAGGATTAAAGCCATATTCATGTCCTGCATGCGAGCGATGTTTTAATCATAAATCAAATCTTGTAACACATCTAAGAATTTGCACAGGAGAGAAGCCATATTAATGTCCTGAATGTGGGAAATGTTTTAGTCACAAATCAAATTGTGATACACATCTGAGAACTTAAACACGAGAAGCCATTTTGTTGTCCTGAAAGTGAGAAGTGTTTAGTAAGAAATCAACTCTTATTAACCACCTCCCGACCGCCTAACGCACCGATGCGTCCGGGAGGTGGTTGATTTGTACCTCCTGGACGCATCGGCGCGTCATCTCGCGAGACGAGAGATCACGTCACAGCCGGCCCGCGCATGCGCATCGCGGGCCGGCATTTCGCAGTAGAGTATTTCGTCAGCAGCCTGCCGGCCACGATCGTTGGCTGGCAGGTTGCTGATTTTTAAAAAATCCAATCAGCAGCCATTTAACCCATCATATTAGTAAATATGATGGGGTTATATGGCTGCTGTGCTCCTCTGCTCCTTCTTTTGGTCGGTTGGTTCCAGCAGAGGAGCAGAGGAGCACACATCACTGTGAGTACCCACTACACCACACTTAGCCCCCAGATCACCCCAATTAACCCTTTGATCACCCCTTTGATCGCCCCTGTCAATCACTAGTGAAAGGAAAAAAGTGATCAGTGCAAACTGTCACTTTTTTTTTTCCACTGGTATTGACCGTTAGGTTTCAGTATAGTTTAGGCCCCTTGGTTAGGTAGCTTAGGGATCGGTTAGCGCCCAGCCCACCGCACCACAGTCCGTTATTCGCTGATTAGCGTATCGCTAATCAGCATTTGTACTTTTATAGTATCTGGAAGTGATCAAAACTGATCACGGTCAGATCTATAATTGTATTAGTGTCACTTTAGTTCTCCCTCCACCCAAAACGCAGTGTTTGCCCGATCAGGCCTGATCGGTCGCCCACACGTGCGTTCGCCCACGCCCGCCCCACCGCAGTGACAAAAAATATTATTTTTTTTGATCGCTGCACATTCACTTTACACGCACTGCGGCGATAAAAAAATCAGTTTTGATATTTTTTATCAACCGCAGCAGCCTCCGGTACTTCGCTAGCCTCCCATTTGTAAGACAGGCTTGCTTTTTTTTTCTTGGGTAGTCTCAGGGAATACCCCTAAATTTAGTTGCCCACATGTCAAACAGGGGGTATTCCTCTGAAGAGGCCTACAGGCTTCTGACCCAGTCGGATGAGGAGTGGGAACCCTCATCTGATGAATCCAGCGGGTCAGAATACGAACCTGTAGAAAGCAGTGGCTCTCTGACCCAAAGTTCGGACGAGGAGGCTGAGGTCCCTGATAGCAGCAGGCGTACCCGGCCCCATGTAGCTAGACCGCAGGTTGCGCAGGATCCGCTTCAAGAGCAGCAGAGTGGGGCTGGTGCTGTCGGATTACGTGGTGAGGCATACACCAGCAGCCCAGCCCTTCCTGGACCTAGTACCAGCACTGTCGTAGAACATGGTGAAGTAGCGAGCACCAGAAGGGCAGTTGAAGCTGGTACGGTGGCACGTGCAGTAGTGACCCCGTCGCAGCCACCGCAAAGACGTGCCCGTAGAGCCCCTAGAATCCCAGAGGTGCTGGCAAACCCTGATTGGCAGTCCCCAACTTCAGCCGCACCTGTAGTTCCCCCTTTCACCGCCCAGTCTGGAGTTCGGGTTGAGACAGCTCAGATCGGTTCGGCCCTGGGATTTTTTGAGCTGTTCTTGACTGCGGAGCTCTTAGACTTAGTTGTGGCAGAGACAAACCGGTATGCCACACAATTTATAACCGCTAACCCGGGAAGCTTTTATGCCCAGCCTTTCCGGTGGAAACCAGTCCAAGTTTCCGAAATTAAAACTTTTCTGGGCCTCCTCCTCAACATGGGCCTGACAAAAAAGCATGAATTGCGGTCATATTGGTCCATGAACCCGATTCATCACATGCCCATGTTCTCTGCTGCTATGTCCAGGACACGATTTGAGACCATCCTGCGTTTCCTGCACTTTAGTGATAACAGCACCTCCCGTCCCAGAGGCCACCCTGCTTTTGACCGGCTCCACAAAATTCGGCCCCTCATAGACCATTTCAACCTGAAATTTGCAGATATGTATACCCCAGAGCAAAACATCTGCGTAGACGAGTCCCTTATACATTTTACCGGGCGCCTTGGCTTCAAACAATACATCCCAAGCAAGCGCGCCCGGTATGGGGTCAAATTGTATAAGCTCTGTGAAAGGGCCACAGGCTATACACACAAATTTCGTGTCTATGAGGGAAAAGATCAGACCCTGGAGCCGGTCGGTTGCCCTGACTACCTGGGGAGCAGTGGGAAGATAGTCTGGGACTTGGTGTCACCCTTATTCGGCAAGGGGTACCATCTTTATGTGGACAATTTTTACACAAGTGTGGCCCTCTTTAGGCATTTGTTTCTAGAACGGATTGGCGCCTGTGGTACCGCGCGAACTAGTCGCGCGGGCTTCCCCCAACGGCTCGTTAGCACCCGTCTTGCAAGGGGGCAGAGGGCCGCACTGTGTAACGAAGAACTGCTTCGCGGTGAAATGGAGAGACAAGCGTGACGTTTACATGCTCTCCTCCATTCACGCAGACACGACAATACTAATTGAGCGAGCAACCCGTGTCATTGAAAAGCCCCTCTCAGTCCACGACTATAACCTTCACATGGGAGGGGTGGACTTCAATGACCAGATGTTGTCTCCGTATTTAGTTTCCCGCAGAACCAGACGCTGGTATAAGAAGGTGTCTGTATATTTAATTCAATTGGCTCTGTACAATAGTTTTGTTCTCTACAGTAAGGCTGGGAGAACTGGATCCTTCCTCAAATTTCAGGAAGAGATCATCGAGAACCTCCTGTATCCAGGAGGTTCCGTGGCCCCATACACCAGTGTAGTTAGCCGTCTACACGAGCGACATTTCCCCAATGTCGTTGCTGGTACCTCAACCCACCCGTCACCCCGAAAAAGATGTCGTGTCTGTAGCAGGAGTGGAATAAGGCGTGACACCCGCTATTTCTGTCCTGACTGTCCTGACCACCCTGCCCTATGCTTAGGGGAGTGTTTCCGAAAGTACCACACACAGGTACACCTAGCATAGGGATCATCTCACCAGGATAGGCACACAGGGCTATTAGGGCCCATTCACTCACAGCTGCTGCAAACGTCTCCTTTCACATGGGACAAAGTGCATAACGCACTTCGCCACATCTTTGGGCGATTTGCGCTTTGCACATTGACCCATGGGGAAGGAGAGGTTTGTTCTATAAAGGTAAAAAAAAAAAAAAAAAAAAAACACCAGTAAGCAAACACGTTAATGTTTAGTTCAAAAAGTTAAAGTTTACATGTTCTGTTCCAAAGTTAATAAAATTATTGCGTTGTGGCCTGGTTTTTTCTTTTTTTTTTTTTTTTTTTTTTTACCTTCCAGGTGGACCAACCGATCTACTAGCTGCAGCACCGATGTGCATTCTGACAGAAGCATTGCGCTGCTGTCAGATTACACGCAAGTCGGTGTATGCGGCGCTGCAAGACGGGATTTTCTCCTCTGCAGTGACAGATACGTTTGCCAAGGCATACGAGCTGAGGAGGAGGCGGCGTTCCTATGCTTTGGCAAACACTTTGTATATATATATATATATATATAATAAAAAAAAAAAATCCCGGCAATGATTTATTCATCCACATCGATTGATGCGAATGGAGAAATCTGGTTTGCCAGGGCATACGAGCTAAGTGGGTATGGATGTAGGGCGGAGCTCCTATGTCCTGGCAGACGCCTTTCCCCTCCATTTTTTTTTTTTTGGCAGAGATTTTTTCATCCACATTGATCGATGTGAATGAAGAAATCTGTGCCGTTCATTTTTTTCTTTCAGCCCAGAGGCTGAACGGAAAAAAAAATCTCATTACCTGTATGCTCAATATAAGGAGAATAGCAGAAACTCCTAATGCTGGCCATACATGTAATGATTGCGGAGACCCTCAAATGCCAGGGCAGTACAAACACCCCACAACTGACCCCATTTTGGAAAGAAGACACCCCAAGGTATTTGCTGAGGGGCATATTGAGTCCATGAAAGATTTAAATTTTTGTCCTAAGTTAGCGGAAAGTGAGACTTTGTGAGAAAAAACAAAAAAAAATCAATTTCCGCTAACTTATGCGAAAAAAAAAATTTCTATGAACTTGCCAGGCCCCTCATTGGATACCTTGGGGTGTCTTCTTTCCAAAGTGGGGTCACATGTGGGGTATTTATACTGCCCTGGCTTTTTAGGGGCCCTAAAGCGTGAGAAGAAGTCTGGGATCCAAATGTCTAAAAATGCCCTCCTAAAAGGAATTTGGGCACCTTTGCGCATCTAGGCTGCAAAAAAGTGTGACACATCTGGTATCGCCGTACTCAGAAGAAGTTGGGGAATGTGTTTTGGGGTGTCATTTTACATATACCCATGCTGGGTGAGATAAATATCTTGGTCAAATGCCAACTTTGTATAAAAAAATGGGAAAAGTTGTCTTTTGCCAAGATATTTCTCTCACCCAGCATGGGTATATGTAAAATGACACCCCAAAACACATTCCCCAACTTCTCCTGAGTACGGTGATACCAGATGTGTGACACTTTTTTGATGCCAAGGTGGGCAAAGGGGCACATATTCCAAAGTGCACCTTTCGGATTTCACCGGTCATTTTTTACACATTTTGATTGCAAAGTACTTCTCACACATATGGGCCCCTAAATTGCCAGGGCAGTATAACTACGCCACAAGTGACCCCATTTTGGAAAGAAGACACCCCAAGGTATTCCGTGAGGGGCATGGCGAGTTCCTAGAATTTTTTATTTTTTGTCGCAAGTTAGTGGAATATGAGACTTTGTAAGGAAAAAAGAGAAAAAAAAAAATCATCATTTTCCGCTAACTTGTGACAAAAAAAAAAAATTCTAGGAACTCGCAGTGCCCCTCACGGAATACCTTGGGGTGTCTTCTTTCCAAAATGGGGTCACTTGTGGCGTAGTTATACTGCCCTGGCAATTTAGGGGCCCAAATGTGTGAGAAGTACCTTGCAATCAAAATGTGTAAAAAATGGCCTGCGAAACCCGAAAGGTGCACTTTGGAATATGTGCCCCTTTGCCCACCTTGGCAGCAAAAAAGTGTGACACATCTGGTATCGCCGTACTCAGGAGAAGTTGGGGAATGTGTTTTGGGGTGTCATTTTACATATACCCATGCTGGGTGAGAAAAATATCTTGGTCAAATGCCAACTTTGTATAAAAAAATGGGAAAAGTTGTCTTTTGCCAAGATATTTCTCTCACCCAGCATGGGTATATGTAAAATGACACCCCAAAACACATTCCCCAACTTCTCCTGAGTACGGCGATACCAGATGTGTGACACTTTTTTGATGCCAAGGTGGGCAAAGGGGCACATATTCCAAAGTGCACCTTTCGGATTTCACCGGTCATTTTTTACACATTTTGATTGCAAAGTTCTTCTCACACATTTGGGCCCCTAAATTGCCAGGGCAGTATAACTACCCCACAAGTGACCCCATTTTGGAAAGAAGACACCCCAAGGTATTCTGTGAGGGGCATGGTGAGTTCCTAGAATTTTTTATTTTTTGTCGCAAGTTAGTGGAATATGAGACTTTGTAAGAAAAAAATAAAAATAAAAATCATCATCATTTTCCGCTAACTTGTGACAAAAAATAAAAAGTTCTATGAACTCACTATGCCCATCAGCGAATACCTTAGGGTGTCTACTTTCCGAAATGGGGTCATTTGTGGGGTTTTTCTACTGTTTGGGCATTGTAGAACCTCAGGAATCATGACAGGTGCTCAGAAAATCAGAGCTGTTTCAAAAAGCGGAAATTCACATTTTTGTACCATAGTTTGTAAACGCTATAACTTTTACCCAAACCATTTTTTTTTTGCCCAAACATTTTTTTTTATCAAAGACATGTAGAACAATAAATTTGGCGAAAAATTTATATATGGATGTCGTTTTTTTTTGCAAAATTTTACAGCTGAAAGTGAAAAATGTCATTTTTTTGCAAAAAAATCGTTACATTTTGATTAATAACACAAAAAGTTAAAATGTCAGCAGTAATAAAATACCACCAAATTAAAGCTCCATTAGTGAGAAGAAAAGGAGGTAAAATTCATTTGGGTGGTAAGTTGCATGACCGAGCGATAAACGGTGAAAGGAGTGTAGTGCCGAAGTGTAAAAAGTGCTCTGGTCATGAAGGGGGTTTCAGCTAGCGGGGCTGAAGTGGTTAAACATCAGAAAACCCACACAGGAGAGAATCCATATTCATGCTCAATTTGTGTCTAATGTCTAAAAAAAAAGCTACAGATCAAATGGCATATGAGAGAACTCACTATGGTTTCAATCCATTGAAATGTTAAGATTGTAGGAAATGTGGCAGACATGGATCTCCATTTTATGATGTGTTATATCAGGCTGTATTCTGAAATATAATTCCCTATAGATTGGGGCAATTTTCATATTTGCATTGCACATATTCCAGGTCAACCAAATAGAAGTCAGCAATGTTGCTGTAAGGGCTCTGAAGACAAAGAAAACACAATGCCTCCCCGACTAACCATTCAGATTTCATGGATGTTTTTGACTGTTGCATTTAAGGTGTGAAATGACCAGGCTGGGAGTTATTTCTGATCTCTGACATTATGACCGGGTTCAGTTATATTTCAGAGCTAGCATCTGCCTTGTATGGAGCAAGCTCAGAACTTCAGCTCGCACCGTACATTCACCATAAGGAAGTTAGCAGAAATTTTTTTAATTATTTTTTTTTACAAAGTCCACTAACTTGTGACAATTTTTTTTTTTTTTACATGAACTCACCATACCCCTCACGGAATACCTTGGGGTGTCTTTTTTTTCTAAAATGGGGTCACTTGTGGGGTATTTATACTGCCCTGGCATTTTAGAAGTAGTTTGGAATCCAAATGCGTAAAAATGCCCTGTGAAATTCTAAAAGTACTTATTGGAATTTGGGCCCCTTTGCACACCTAAGCTGCAAAAAAGTGTTACACATATGGTATCGCCGTACTCAGAAAAAGTTTGGGGTGTATTTTTACATATATCCATGCTGTGTGTGAAAAATGTCTCTGTAAATGACAACTTACATTTTTTTATACAAAGTTGTCAATTTAAAGAGATATTTCTCTCGCCCAGCATGGGTATATGTAAAAATACACCCCAAAACACATTGCCCTACTTCTCCTGAGTACGGCGATACCACATGAGTGACACTTTTTTGCAGCCAAGATGCGCAAAGGGGCCCAAATTCCAATGAGTACCTTTTAGGAGGGCATTTTTAGGCATTTGGATTCCAGACTTCTTCTCATGCTTTAGGGCCCCTAAAATGCCAGGGCAGTATAAATACCCCACACGTGACCCCATTTTAGAAAGAAGACACCCAAAGGTATTCCGTGAGGGGCATAGCGAGTTCATAGAAGTATATTTTTTTTTGGCACAAGTTAGCGGAAATAGATTTTTTTTACTTTTTTCTCACAAAGTCTCCCTTTGCGCTAACTTGTGACAAAAAGTTCAATCTTTCATGGACTCAATATGCCCCTCAGCGAATACCTTGGGGTGTCTTCTTTCCAAAATGGGGTCATTTGTGGGGTGTTTGTACTGCCCTGGCATTTGAGGGTCTCCACCATCATTACATGTATGGCCAGCATTAGGAGTTCCTGTTATTCTCCTTATATTGAGCATACGGGTAATGAGATTTTCTTTTTTTGTTCAGCCTCTGGGCTGAAATAAAAAATGAACGGCACAGATTTCTTCATTCGCATTGATCAATGTGGATGAAAAAATCTCTGGGAGGCTAGCGAAGTACAGGAAGCCGCTCCGATTGATAAAAAATATCAAAACAGATTTTTTTTATCGCCGCAGCGCTTGTGTAGTGATTGTGCAGTGATAAAAATAAAAAGAAAATTGTCACTGCGGCAGGGTGGGCGTGGGTGCGCGCACGTGTGGGCGACTGATCAGGCCTGATCGGGCAAACACTGCGTTTTGGGTGGAGGGCAAGCTAAGGTAACACTAATACTATTATAGATCTGACTGTGATCAGTTCTGATCACTTACAGATACTATAAAGTACCAAAGCTGATAAGCGATACGCTAATCAGCAAATCAGTGACTGTGGTGCGGTGGGCTGGGCGCTAACTGAAGCTAACTACCTACCAAAGGGGCCTAAACTAACCTAAACCTAACAGTCAATACTGGGGAAGAAAAAAATGTGACAGTTTACACTGCTCACTTTTTTCCCTTTCACTAGTGATTGACAGGGGTAATCAAGGGGTTAATTGGGGTGAGGGGGGGTGATCTGGGGCTAAATATGTTGTGCTTGGTGTACTCACTGTGATCTGTGCTCTCTGCTGGGACCACCCGACGAAAAGGACCCAGCAGAGAGCACAGAAGCCATTTAACACATTGTCTAAATGCCTTTAATAATGTATGTTTATAGCTATAATCCATCAACTTGGCTATCACTTGGCCGTTTTCTGTCTTGGATACCTCTTAATAGGCTTAATTTATAAACTCGCTCAAGAACCATGTCCAATCCCAATTTCTTGGGAATCTGAACAGCAACCAAATCCTTCAGGGCATTATTATTATATATTTCTGGAATACCTATTCTTACATTATTTCTCCTTGTCCAATTTTCCAAATTATCTACTTTTTCTTTCATCCCCTTATTTGCTTTATTGACTTCTTGAATTTTACATGTAAGGATTCCAGTTTTTACGTTCTGTTTAATCTTTTCTTGCAATAACTTTTCTACCATTTCTGGTAAGGAAGGCACTAAGTCTTTTGTTACGGCTTTAGCCAAATAGGAAATATCAAAAGGAGGGTTTATCTTCATCTCATTCATCTCCATCTCCAGCACGTCCACACACAAAGGGGGCATGACTGGAAGATGGTTTAGTTCTTGTCTATTTCCCATAGACTTTCAGCTGACACTGATGATGCAAAAACAGCAGCAAAAATTATAGGTGCAGAAGCAACATTTTAACTGCAACAGTTTACAAAAAGGTCATTGAAACCCTGTGATTTCATCCACAGTGTTTCTATCTAATTATTCATTTTTCTTAAGCATTTTGTTGGTGCTTTTGACATTTTATGGCAAGAAATACTGTTGCCAAATGTTTGCTACTCAATAATAAAAAATTATGAAGTATACTGCATTTTTTGTGATGCTTTTCCTCATTTTTGCTGTGTATTTTGAGTTCATGGTATCATTTCTAGAATACAGCTTGCTCTGGATATCTTGTTCTACTCCACAGATCAACTAGAGCTTCACATCCTTCACATCCTCGCTACACCAAATGAGCCTCCCCTATTCTGCCAATGGCATTAGATAGGCGGTTAGCCCTGTGGGGCAGCCTTCCTAAATATCTTATATGTGGGCATGTCTCTTCTATCAAACTACAAAAACAGTGCAGCCATGTAACAGTATGGATTATAGTACAGTATCAAAGCACACAACTATAACTTGCAATGCCACAGGTTGTGATTGTAATCTATTATATAACTTAATAGATCGTTAAAGGTAACTGTAATAGAAAATGTATCTACTTCTGGGTAGAGCTCTTGTTCCAGGACAATGACTACAGTCTATGTATAGAATTGTCCTTGCTCAAACAAAATTATTTAGTTTAATTAGAACTAATGGTAATAATGTAAAGGCATCAGCTATTTCCAATACACAAAATACCCAGGACAACCCAACATGCAGGTCCCTTTGTATGTTGCCCCAATGGTCTACTTTCATAGACAATGGTGGAATCCACAGCTGACATACACCAACAGCATAGCTGCATACACCCGATGACACATACACTAAAGATAAGTAAACCATTTTATCATGAACCGGGTTTGTTACAAAGTTTGGCTGACAGATTAATCAAAACTTTTTCAGGTTTGTTTTGGACAAATCCAGTAAAACGGTGCATAGCACCATTTTACTGAACAGGTTGGTGGGAAAAAGCACTAGGAAAAAAGAAGAAGGATGCTCACATGATCCTGAGAAGATGAGTCAATCAGTGCTGCAGCGGGCAGAGAGGTGCCCTAGCAGAACAAGCACAATGCCATTCTATGTTCGGCTGTGAAAGATGGTGGTTGGGTCTTACAGTGTCTGCCAGAAATACAATATTTGGTAGTCAGGGACAGTGAAAAGTCCAAATCAAGGTGGTATTCTACTGCCAGGGGACAGTAAAAGTCTCCTAATGATGCTGTCACATCATCATTCTTAGGGCGTCTCATGCTGCTGCCAACTTATCACTCTGTGGTCTCCAAATGCTGCTACCACCTCAACACTATGTCACTGGGCCAATCTTTAGTCTCCTCATGCTGCTGCCACCTCACCACTATGTGGTCTCCTCCTGGTGCTGCCACCTCACCACTATGTCACTGGGCCACTCTGTGGTCTCCTCATGCTGCTGCCGCCTCCCTGCTCTGTCACTTGGCCACTCTGTGTTCTCCTGTTGCTGCCACCTTATCACTCTGTGGTTTCTTCATGTTGCTGCCACCTCAACAATATGTCACTGAGCAACTTGGTGGTCTTCTCATGCTGCTGCCACATTACCACTCTGTTAACTCCTCATGCTGCTGCCACATCAACACTATGTCACTGGACCACTCTGTGGTCTCCTCATGCTGCTGCCTCCTCACCACTCTGTGGTTTCCTCCTTGTGCTGTCACCTCACCACTATGTCACTGGGCCACTCTGTGGTCTCCACATGCTGCTGATGCCTTCCCACTTCGTCACTGGGCCAATATGTGTTCTCCTGTTGCTGACACCTTATCACTCAGTGGTCTCCTCATGCTGCTGCCACCTTATCACTCTGTGGTTTCCTCATGCTACTTCCACCTCAACACTATGTCACTGGGCCACTTGGTGGTATTCTCATGCTGCTGCCACATCACCACTCTGTTATATCCTCATGCTGTTGCTACATCAACACTATGTCACTGGGCCACTCCGTGGTCAACTGATGCTGCTGCTAACTCATCACTCTGTGTTCTCCTCCTGCTGCTGCCACCTCAACACTATGTCACTGGGCCACTCTGAGGTCTTCTCATGCTGCTGCCACATTTCCACTCTGTCAATGGGCCATCTATGGACTTCTCATGCTGCCCTCTCCCCCAACTTCATGACTGGGCCACTATTTTGCCTTTTGGCCTGGCTGACATCATCATTTTTTTTACTCTTCTTCTGATGGAAAGGAAGAAAAAATAAAATGCATGATGGATCTTATCTATGTAGCAACTATAAGGCCTGTATGATTAGGTAGTCAAAAGGAAGAGTGGGTACAAAACACAGAAGACATGCAAATATTCCATTCACGTTTCATCTCTGTTTTGGAGCCACTCTTGTTTTTTTTTTGTTTTTTTTTTTTTTTTTTTTTTTTTTTTGCTTTAACAACACTGATGGATTATTGACCAAATGCTGACAGAGTGAAGGCGGATGCTCAACAGACAGGATCCATTTTTGGGGGTTATTGTTCTGACAGATCAGATAAAGGGCAAAATAATCAGTGACGTCAACACAAACTTACTCCTGACACCCTTTCCACTCTGTCAGGGGGGCTCTACTTGTATAAGCGTTTATTAGAGCAGGTTCCCTAGATATCTATGTGGAATCAGCTGATGACGGTGTAAAAGGAGTGCGCTCTTTCACTCTGTAGTAGGATCTTGGGCCTTTGCACAATTCTTTATACCTGGTGCTAACATTGACCTGTAAGGCTGAGTTCACACTTGAGCTATTTGGTCAATTTTGGCCCCATAACTGTCCAAATAAGTGAAGTGTGCAGTAATTCTACGAGTGAAGCCTGTCACCTGAGTGTCATACTGACTTACAGTATTGTTTTACTACCACAGCAGACTCCCTATGCGTGTTACTGCAAGGCACAGCATTCTACACCACTATATAGGCTCTCTGCAGCCAGGAAATAACAGTTTTTTTAACGTGATTCACCACAAATAAATTTTGATCGAATAGAATCTTTGTGGAAAATGTGTCAAACCGACAGAATCAATTTTTTTAGAAATTCGCTCATCTCTATAAGGCTGAAAAAAAGACATCTGTCCAACCAGTTCAGCCTGTTATCCTGCAAATTGATCCAGAGGAAGGCAAACAAACCCTGTGAGGTTGAAGCTAATTTTCCCCACTTTTGGGCAAAAATTCTTTCCCTACTGCAATCAGGCAATCAGAATAACTCCCTGGATCGACGACCTATCTCTAGTAGCTATAGTCTGTAATATTATTACACTCCAGAAATACATCCAGGCCCCTCTTGGACTATTTTAGTGAACTCTCGATCTTCTATGTTTGTGTACAAACCTTCTTTCCTCCAGATGCAGAGGATGTACCCTTGTCACAGTCCGGGGGATAAATAAATGATGGGAGAGATCTCTGTACTGACCCCTGATATATTTATACAGTTTTTACATCTTCCCTCAATCGTCTTTTTTCTAAACTGAATAACCCTAATATTGATAATCTTTTTGGGTTATTTAGTCCACCCATTCCAGTTATTACTTTAGTTGCCCCTCCTCTGAATCCTCTCCAGCTCTGCTATATCTGCCTTGTTCACAGGAGCCCAGGACTGTACACAGTACTCCATGTGTGGTCTGACTAGTGATTTGTAAAGTGGAGGAAAAAGGGAGTTAGATAAATAAATAAGTAGGTAGAAAAAATGGCAGATGAGTAACTCAGCTATCTGGAATAGGGTTGAGTTCCTACCGAACTTTAGAATTTTTGGACTCTGGACCCGATCATTTTAGTAAAAGTTTGGGTTTGGTGTTCGGATCTTTCTTGGCGCTTTTTGAAAGCCTGTCAAGCCAATCAACAAGCCAATCAGACCTTAGAAGCCATCATAGCCATTGCTACTAATGGCATGGCTGTGATTGGCCAGTGCAGCATGTGACCCAGCCTCTATATAAGCTGGAGTCACGTAACGCTGCACGTCACTCTGCTGTTACTAGTGTAGGGAGAGAAAAAAAAACAACTTTATCCGTCTGTTAGTTAGGTGGGCGGCGGCGACCATTTTATGCAAGCTCAGTGCACCAGCACTGCATCTGAGCTTTTGTGAGATTGAAATCCAATATTTGAAAACTGCACTAATATTCTGTTTGTAAAATAAAATCACCCTTTTTTGGCTATATACAATAGTGATGAGCGGCAGGTGCCATACTCGATTTCAACCAAATTTGCGAATATTTGATAAAATATTAGTTTTATATTCGTCGAAATCGAATATTCGTCATTATTCTAGTTATCGCGATTAATATGCGATTTAAATAATCGCGTATTGCGATTTTAACTTAAAGGCTACTCTCCTATTGAAATAGCAATGCGATTAATTCAAGTTATAATAATCGAATTTCGATTTCAACTTAGCACTGCTATATTCCATATTCGTTAATTCTAGCCTAATATGGAATATGGCAGTGCTTAGCTGAAATCGAAATTCGATCAATTCAAGTTATAATAATCAAATTGCGATTTCAACTTGGACCTGATTTACTATGGTTGGCTTGGTAGAATTAGCGAATATGACGAATGTATTCCACAAAACGAAGATAACGAAGTATTCTGCATCTTCGTTTTATCTACCTATTCATCAACTTCGCTAATTCTAGCAATCATATAGGAAAGTTTACTATAGAGACAGCTAAGTTTAATTCGCTATGCGATTATATTACTTTGCTTTTTTTTTATAAATAGAATAATTATAATAATTATCAGGCATTATAATTATTCAATTTATTTTAAAAAAAAAGCTAAGTAATATAATCGCATAGAGAATTAAACTTAGCTGTCTCTATAGTAAACTTTACTATATGATTGCTAGAATTAGCGAAGTTGATGGATAGATAGCTAAAACGAAGATGCAGAATACTTTGCTAACTTCGTTTTGTGGAATACAATGAATACATTCGCCATATTCGTTTTGTGGAATATGACGAATACATTCGTCATATTCGGTAATTCTACTAAGCCAACCATAGTAAACCAGGTCCAAGTTGAAATCGCAATGCAATTAATATAACTCGAAGTAATCGCATGGCGATTTCAACTTAGTAATGCTATATTCCATATTCGTTAATTCTAGCCTAATATGGAATACAGCAGTGCTAAGTTGAAATCGCAATACGATTAATTCAAGTTATAATAATCGAATTGCGATTTCAACTTGGACCTGGTTTACTATGGTTGGCTTGGTAGAATTAGCGAATAGCCTATATTCCATATTAGGCTAGAATTAATGAATATGGAATATAGCAGTGCTGTTGAAAACGAAAGTCGATTATTATAACTTGAATTAATCGCATTGCTATTTACTATGGCGAAATATTCTATATCTTCCTCAATCTAAGTTACAATCGCATTACGCGATAATGACAACTACGTAATTATCGAGTAATGCGATTTTTCTTTGTATGTATAATGCTCCACAAAAGTTAGCTTAACACCATATTAAAGTTACAATCGCATTACGCGATAATGACAACTATGTAATTATCGAGTAAGGCGATTTATCTTTGTATGTATAATGCTCTACAAAAGTTAGCTTAACACCATATTAAAGTTACAATCGCATTACGTGATAATGACAACTACGTAATTATCGAGTAAGGCGATTTATCTTTGTATGTATAATGCTCTGCAAAAGTTAGCTTAACACCATATTAAAGTTACAATCGCATTACGCGATAATGACAACTACGTAATTATCGAGTAAGGCGATTTTATTTTCCTCCCTTATCGAGTATAGCGTGTTGAATCTTTCAATCCTAAAATTCGCTTCACATACAATTTATTAAACAGTGTTGGATATAGTTGGTATACTAGACATGCGTTAAAATAAGCTAAAATGTCAAAAGAAAAATAAATGGCGGGACATTTACCTCAGCAGTGGCCATGAAAAACGAAATGCGATTTTAAATAAACGTGATAAAATCGCATTTTTTTTTTCAACTGACAGAGTAGAATCGTGAACCCTCCCTTCTCCTAGCTTGAATAGCCAATGGGAATGGCCTGTCACACCTTAGCAACATCCATAGCAACAAATCGGTTAGTAGCCTGCCCCTTCACTATATAAATAAAGACAGATAGATATGGATTAGGGAAGTGAATAATTAGATAGTTTGTAGGGTGCAGGGTAGGTGTCAGGGATCAAACCGGGAGACTCCGGCATCCTGAGCCTTGCTCACTAGACCACAGAGCTTCCTGGACAGTTTCAGTTACTTTTTTGAACCACCTCCTTGACCTGAATGTTCCTGCTTTTGGTTTGACCAATCATATCTGTGTACGCCCTATTTGAGGAAGACCATGTCACTTCCTCCCTTGCCAGATTATTGAGCTATCTCAGCCGTAGTCTTGCTTCAGCCTCTCAGTATTTGTCTGCTAACCTGCTCGTGTACCGAACTCTGCCTCCTTCGACTACTCTCCTGCCTCATCCTGAATCCTTGTACCTGCCATCCCGTGTACCGACCCAGGACTGCCTGACTACTCTCTTCCTGCATATCGGGATCATTAATCCATTCCGTTTCTGTGCTCCTCTGTTCCTGTGTCGCTGCCATTGGACTCCTTCCCCTCTTCGAGTAACCTCTACAAGCAATCGTGCAGGTAACCTCTAACAGTAGGTCAGAAAGTTAGTTTAGGCAGTGTTAGGGCTCAGTTTATTATATAAAGTTCAGTGTAGAGTAGGGACTAGTTAGTTTGAATTGATTAAATACAGATAGGGAATTAGATAGTACTCTCAGTATCAATTAGCTTAGTTCTTAGGGTTTAGTGTAGGGTCAACTATATTATTTACAGTTATAGTTAGGGTTTAGTGTTAGGATCAACTATATTATTTACAGATAGAGTTAGGGTTTAGATTAACTTTGGATATAATAGCTTAGTGTAGGGTTTTAGTTTAGTGTCCTTCTGTGTAAATTTGTAGTTTTTCATTGTCTGTTCCGAGTTTGTTCATTTTGTACTAGTCCGTCCATCCATCTTTGTCTTTAAATAAAAAAAAAAAAAGTTTTACTGTTACTTGTGTTCATTTTGTCTTAGTCTGTCCGTCTTTGTCTTTGTGCCGTTGTAGGTAGTTAGGATACAAAAAACAAAAAAAAGTTTTACTGTTACATGGGTATGTTTTGTCTTAGTCCGTCCGTCCGTCTTTGTCTTTGTGCCGTTGTTTTGTCTTAGTCTTTGTTAGTAGTAGGGAAAAAAAAAAGTTTTAGTGTTACTTGTGTTTGTTTTGTCTTAGTTAGTCCGTGTCTTTGTAGGTAGTAGAAAAAAACAACAACTTTTAGTTACTAGTGCAAAATAATAAAAAAAAAAACATATATTAATAATTAATTAGTCTTTAATTTCTTTTTGGTTTCTATAACTTTTATTTTATTATTTAATATCACTTGTTTTTTTGGGGTTTTTTTTGCCACCGCCCCAATAAAGTTTATTCTATATATTTATATATATTTTATTTTTGGTTGGTACTTCAAAAAATGAGCCACAAAGGCGAGGCACGCAGCCAGAGCAGTAGGGGCAGGAGAAGGAACGCCGCTGGACAGCAGCCAGCAGTCAGTGGAGCACGCCTGATCCCAGATTTTTTTGGGCATCCCAATTGGTTCGGACGAGGCGGATGCAATTGTGGCATATGTGGCACAATCCAGCGCCACCGATTTATCCGCCCTGGCTCGCAGCAGGAGCAGCAGCATCAGCAGCGGGGCAACTCCTCCTCCTGCTTCACCACCCCCCAGTCCCCAAGATGCTACTCTGCTCCTGTTTAGCGAGAGTGAGAGGGACATCTTGGGGGACTTAATGCAGGAGGGTGAAATTGAATTTAGTCCACCCAATTGTCAGGACCTTATGGAAGGGATAGAGGAGGAGGAGGGGGTACCTCGTGTGAGTACCTCAGTGACATCCCTTCTAACGAGTGCGGGTGGGGTCAGCCACACTACTCCCGCACCTAGTCAGATTCAGGTGTCAGTGAGGGGACAGCAGAGCCATGGCAGGGGCTCCATGTTAGCTGGTCCTCTCAGTCCATCACATGGGGGCCTTGAGTCTGAGGAGGAGGGTGACACAGAGTGCATGCCACCTCCTTCATCACGTTATAGCAGCACTGACAAAGGTAGGCAGGTGAGGCAAATGGTGCGCCAGGTCACCAGGGAGCCAAGTGTCAGGGGCTCCACTGGTAAGAGCGGCAGGCAGCAGCAGCCAGCTCCCACTGTGCGCACCGAGCCTGAATAAGCGCAGGTATCCTTAGCCACATCTGGCCAGAGGTTTGGGCGTAAGTCGCCTGTTTGGGCCTATTTCACCCTGGCAGCAGATGATGTCACAATTGGCATCTGTCAGCTATGCCATGCCAGGGTGAGGAGAGGGAGGTGTTTGGCTCGGCTGGGTACCACTGCCCTGACCCAGCACCTTAGAGTCAAACACTGGTGGGAGTGGGAAGAGATGCGTGGTGGTCGTAGCAGCAGCGCCACCACCAGTGTGCAGGGGACAGCACCTCCTGCCACTGTTCAGCCTCAGCAGCAACCGCACACTCAAATTCAGTCCCACTCCACCACTCCCTCTCCTAGAGGTAATGGTACCGACAGCCATACCTCTGCCTCCACTGCACCCTCCTCCAGGTCCTCCTCGTCTTCCGTCCGGCGCCAGCCCTCAATTGCTGAGGCTTTGGAACGCACTGCGCCCTACACCCCCGGGGACAGACGCGTGCGTTCTCTCAATGGGCTCCTGGCAAGGGTTATTGTCCAACATCTGCTGCCCTTCAACCTTGTGGATAGCAATCTATTCAGGCAGATGTTGGAGCAGGCCCAACCTAGATGGCGTATCCCCAGCCGCCATTTCTTTGCCAGGAGCGGCGTCCCTGCCCTCCACCAGCATGTGGTGCACAATGTATCCCTGTCGCTTGCTCACGCTGTCAGCGACAGGGTGCATCTGACCATGGATGCCTGGACCAGCAGGCATGGGCAGGGGCGCTACATTAGTTTTACCGCCCCATTGGGTGTCCCTCTGAGGCGCCGGGGAGGGAACAGAGGCATCAGACTTTGTGGTGCCGCCACGTGGTGTCCAGGGTGGAAACACTAGCCTTCCTCAAGTCACTGTCTCCACAGCTGCTGAGCCCCCCAGCAAGCATCCCCGTAGATATGCAAGTGTGGGGCACGTCCGCTGCCAGGCCATGCTCCAGCTTGTTAGCTTAGGGGAACGGAGACACACTGGACCTGATGTTCTATCAACACTACAGGATCAGGTCCAGAAGTGGCTGACACTCCGAAGGCTCCAGGCAGGTATGGTTGTATGTGACAATGGCAGCAACCTCCTCACCGCCCTCCATGCTGGCAGTCTGACACACGTCCCCTGCATGGCACATGTCCTCAACCTGGTTGTCCAGAAATACCTACGCACATTTCCAGGGTTGAGTGACATTATGCAACGTGTCCGTCGGATTGCCAGACACTTCCGACGCTCCCCAACTGCCTCCGCGTCCCTGTCCAGACTGCAGCGAACAACAGCCTGCCCCCTCACAGGCTGCTTGTCGACAGCGTTACGCGGTGGAACTCCACCCTCCACATGCTGGAGAGGTTGTGGGAGCAGAGAAGGGCGGTGAGGGAATACCTGCTTGACCAGGGCCAACCAACCCACTCCCATACATCACTAATGCAGAGTGGGGGCAGATACAGCAGGTCTTTGAGCAGGCGACCAAGATGGTCAGCGGGGAGCATGTCTGCCTCAATGACGTGCTCCCCTTAGTGTTCCTGCTGGACAGGACACTAGATCGCCTGCTCGAGGCTGGGGAGAGTGCCTTGGTGGAGCAAGATGAGGCGGCCTTGCTCCACCAGAACCAGGCCCAGGACGACTTGGAGGAGGAGGAAGACATTCACGACGTCCAGGAGTCTGCGCCTGGTCAGGAGGGAGAGACGGTGTTGGGAGCACCGTTAGTCCGGGGGTGGGGCAGCAGCAACAGGGACCATTATGAACAGCAGCGTGAGGACCAGGATGTCATGGTCCCTGGCAGCCATGAGGAGGCACAGCGGGCTGTCCTCTTCCCTATGGCTGCCCACATGCTGCGCTGTCTTAGGAGGGACCCCCGGATAAGGAAACTGAAGGAGAGTGACGATTTCTGGTTGGCCACCCTTTTAGACCCTAGATGCAAGGGGAAGCTGGAGCAGTTCATCCCAGCCAGCCGGAGACAGGCCCAGATGGAAAAACTGCGGGCCTGTCTCATCAAACGGCTGGAGGAGGCTAACCCGCGGCCTCAGGCTCCAGTTCTCCCCGACCATCTCACCCAGCCGATGGCTTGTCCCAGCAGCACCAGCCGAGTTGGTGACCTTATGGGTGAGATGAGGCAGTTCTACTAGTCTGCGCGACCCAGCAGCAGTAACCACCAGCGGCTGGCCCGCATGGTGGCTGACTACATGGGGTCAGTCGGTGCTTCCGACAGCATGAGCACCGACGACCCCATGGAGTACTGGGTCGCCAGGCTGGACACCTGCCGTGAGCTCGCTCAGTATGCACTGTAGCTACTGTCTTGCCCACCCTCCAGCGTACTGTCTGAGCGGACTTTCAGCGTGGCAGGTGGGGTGGTCACGGACAAGAAGACCCGTCTGTCCACTGACTCAAGATGAACGAGTCCTGGATCGGCAGTGACTTCTTGGCCCCAGCTGTCGGTTCAGGCCGTTGAGAGGTCCCTTGTCCATCACTCTCCTTTTCTCTCCCTCCTAAAATCCATTGTTTTTTAATCTTTTTAACTTATTTATTGATATTTTTAATTACTTATTAAATTATTTATTTATTTATATTTAAATATGAATTGAATTCTTTATTAATTAAAATCAATTTCTTTTTAATAAATTTAGTTATGAATTTATTGATGCATTATTTATTTATTTTTTATATTTATTATATATAAAGAATAAATTACTACAAAATAACAGAAAAAAATATTAAAATGTTAAAGCATAACAAATTTTTAGGTCAGAAAATTTGTATATGATGGGTTCTGGATAGAATAATTATTATATCAATGTTTCATTGTGCTTGTTTAGGATTAAAAACAAATTACAAAACAAGGGTTAAAGATGGTTTAAAATAGACTAACTTAATATTTTTTTTGGAGAAGGTACTATTGCTGTTAATGTCTGGATGATTTAAATTTAGAGAAAAAAAAAAATTATTAGAAAATAGGTTAAATCATATATCTTTAACGATGTGAGTGTATATATAGAACTAAATAAATAAATATATATATATATATATATGATATTTTATATATATATATATATATATATATATATATATATATAGTTATATATAGATATATCTATATATATTTACTCTAGAAGAAGGACCATGATTTGCGCGGGTATATTTCATGTGTTTTTATTTTTCATGTTTTAATGGGTCATTAAATGAAATAAACAGTATCCTATTAATAGTGAATGGCGAACAGGCTAATTTTCTATAATTTGACCAAGATGGGCCATATCTTTGACTGTGCAATAGTTATGGAAAATCCTGCACTTGTGCTGGGTCCCCCATGAATTTATGAACAATTACACGCCACCCCTCTGCCTTACAGGAGACCGTCACCACATTTCTCGTGCGAGTGAGGCTCCAGCATTTTCATTTCTAGGTTCTATCTCCTATCCTCAATACAGGCTTCATTTTAGGGTGGGTATCATACCGGTACCATAATTCCGGCCTGAGTTCTTGAAAAATTTATTTTCCTGGGTGGCTAAGAGACTGGCCCTACATGTCTCATTATGCTAATCCTCCCTCCCAGGTCTCTGCATTTCTGAGGTGTAAATTAACCAGGCATAAAGGTAGGGTCAATTAGCATGTGTTTAGTTTGGGTGCCTAACAATATCCCCAGGAGACCTACCGTCTGAGGTTTCCTTATGAAGCTGCATGAGGTGTGAGGTGATCTCAGCAGATGGTTATTAGGGTCTGTTGTCTTCAGAGGCTACATGTACGGCCATATGAACGTCCTGCTTCCTGGCTTAATATTCTTAATATTCTTATTTTACATTAACAGCCTGATTATACTCCTCAAAATATTTATGAATAAGATCCGGATAGGGACATGACATTGTGTAAGACCTAACTCATAGCATATCACTGTGTGGTTGTGCCATCATCCGTCATATGACTGAATATTTCAGGAGCTGAAAAGTGGTCAAAACTTGTGATCAGTGCTACTTGCAACCGGGGATAGGACCAGCGAGTTTGTATTAACTGATAAGACAACATGTCTATGGCTGTTAGGCTTGTATTGGCTAGCATACTGTAATTTATTTGGGTATGTATCGGGATAGTACATCCAAGAGAGCATAGAACACCGCAACAATTCTTTCCTGTTAGCAATGGATCTGTGTTAAAAGTTTCATTGAAATCAATGGTTGCTTTTTTGAGTTTTTGATGGACGTACATACATACGGTACATTTGATATATATATATATATATATATATGTAAAAGGAATTATTTGCTACGTTTCTAACCATGTAGAAAGTAAACATTTTGAGACGAATATAAATAATGACGTTCATAAGAGAACATGTACATTACTGAGTGTTGGCGATGTTATGTCAGCATTGTACCGGGACATTATTTTGTCTCGGATCTACAAGATCCATTGACATGGTCCAGCATATGGTTGGACCAATTCTTCACTATGACTATTTTCTTGTGCCGGTGGTCATGTGTGTGCCACAATTCAAACAGAATACTGTGGACTGTGGCGCTTTTAGCAGCACACGTGACGGGACCAGGTCCAATCATAGACATTGTACAACATGTATACATGTAATGCAAAAAAATTGAAATACAAGTATTAGTAATTAATGTGATCATGTCACCAAAATAAGATAAAAATTAGTTCTATTAATGTAAAATGTTTGATTTTAGGTTACCGTTAGAATATTTCATTTAATTTAAATTGTATGTTTGTGGTGTATGAGGAATGGTGTATTAGCCATCTGAGGAGAGATGTACCTGTCTAGTGAATTGACGGTACGGTATGGGGTGTACAGCTGGTTCGCCTCCACGTGGTGCACCCTGGGTAACTCTAAATGAACCAGCAAATACTAAAATACTGCAGGTCGATCATTACTTCTCCTAAACTGTGTATGTGTGTGTGAGTGAGCAGGTGGGGGGGATGAGTTGAAAGAGGGGGGTTTAAGGTGGTGATGAAGTGTTTAAGGGGGAAGGTGGGGTTGGTGTGGCTTTTATAGCGTGGGATATACAGTGTGTGGCACGTAAATAGAGGTGCGATGTGCATATAAGAGATTTGTCTGCTATCCATACATAAATGTTACAGACATTGTAGTGTGATGTAACTACTTTAATTTGTGCCATAATCAAACAGCTTCACACCCAATGACGTAGCTATACTTCTGCGTCTGTCTGTGACCGCCAGTAATACTGATGTTGGACATTTAACCCATAAGATGCTGTGGTAACTTGTTAACTGTAACATTACACGCAATAGGGAACTTTAAGCAATACTGTTGGATTCACAATGCGACCAAAATTCTATCATTTCCATTCCAGCTTTGGCAAATTTGGTATAGGAGGTATTGGTAGACTTAACCTCTTCAGGACACATGACGTACCAGTACGGCATGTTGTCCTGTTACTTAATTTTACTGCTTTACCTGCGATTTGCGGCGGCAATCTGCAGTTCCATCGGGTCTCCATGCGGCTGTCGGGGGTACCAGATGGCATGGAAGGCACAGGCAGCACGATGCCTAAGGAAGGCATTGCGCTGCCTTCCGGTGATGAGCCTGTGAGATCCAGCCCTCTGGATCTCACAGGCCCCGGGAACTGTATGAGTAATACACACAGTATTACTCATAAAGCCAATGCATTCCAATGCTGAAGTATTGGAATGCATTGTAAAGGGGATTAGACCCCCAAAAGTTGAAGTTCAAAAGTGGTAAAAAAAAAATTAGGTTAAAAATAAAGCTGAAAAACTATATTTTTCTACCATAAAAAATAAAAAATTCATGTAAAAATAACATATTTCTCACCAAATAAATTTAAACAAAAAAGCTAAAAAAATACTGGGGGAAAAAAGTATACATATTAGGTATAGAGCCAATTCAAGTGCCAATAAAACCGTCATCTCATCCCGCAAAAATCATACCTATAAGGGACTCTGCGGTTTTGGTTCCCTTGCGGGCAGATACGGTGGGGCGTCCGCATGGGTGCCGGAGGGGAGGGCCGCGGGGATCTCGGAGGCAGAATTGGCTGATGGCAATACGTTGCGGCCGGTCCTGCCTCCGGTGTCTCCTTCGGGTTCCGTTCCGGCGTCCATGCTGGCACAATCCAGTGCCCGTGCCGAGTCTGTTGGGCGTCCGCGTGCACGCCCGAGGGGTTATTCGCAAAGGAATGCGCTGCCGAGTGTGCGTGCATCTTATGCGCTACGTCGGCCACTGGCAGGTAAAGCATCTCAGTACAAATTCAAAGTTGATTAGGGATTTGCTGCACAGGTGCTAATGAGTAGAATCATCGCATGACCTATGAGGTTCTGACAAGCAGCACTCTGTGATTGGCCAGCAGGTGTTTAAAAGGTGATCTCCCTGGCTGACCAGTGCTCACTGTTGTCTCTACAACCTGGGAGTATGCTGGTTCAGATTCACTAAGTTTGTTTCATGCATGAACTCTGAGTGTCTCCATTTAGTGAATGCCTCTGGAAACCTCGTCTCTGCTCTACAGTTGCACCGTGTGTGGCCTCGGATCGGACCTTGGATACTTCAGTCTCATCCTTAGGTATTCGGTTTCACTGACTATTCTGTATGAACTTTAGCCTGGTCAGGCTTTTCTGACGTTTTCCCACAGAGGTTTTTATTTGGACTACGTTATTTCTGTATGATTTCTGGCTTGGTCTTTACTGCTGTGTTTTCAATAAATCCACGTTTGTTCAGATCTTTGCCTGGTTGCTTGGGGTTCTGCAGCATTACAATACCCAACCAAAAATCATATTTACCCTAAACTATTGCCAACAATACTGCCACCCTATCCCGTAGTTTGTAAAATGGGGCCATTTTTTCCAGTTTCTACTCTAGGGGTGCATCAGGGGGGCTTCAAATGGGACACGGTGTAAAATAAAAAAAAGTCCAGCAAAATGTGCCTTCCAAAAACCGTAGATGGGTAGAGACCTCTGTCTATCCCATCCTGAAGGAATTGTAAGATCGCTGAGAGGGGCGGATCTGCAGACGCCACCTGGTTGGAGTTACACCAAGAGGTGAAGATCCTCATGATCCGGGAGTAGGCCTTCTTAGTAGACTCTGCTCTGGAATGCGACAAAGTTCTCAGGACCGACTCAGAGAGCCCATCCACTCTGGGAAGGGACTGATCAACCTCAAATTGAAAATGCCTGCGCACTCCTGAAATCTGGACCGTGATCCTGAGAAATTTCTGGGAGGAAGGATGGATCGGGATGTGGAGGTAAGCGTCCTTGAGGTCCAGAGTGGCCATCACATCCCCAGGATTGAGGAGGTGGCTGACTGACCTTATGGTTTCCATGCGGAACCTGGTTCTCCTTACGAAACGATTGAGGAATCTCAAATCTATGAAGATCTCCTGTCTTTTTGGGTACCAGAAATACTGGAGAGTAAATCCCTAGACCCCTCTCCCCTGCCGGTACCTCTTCCAGGGCTCCCTTGGAAAGGTAGTCCTGGATATAGGATTCTATGACCCTTTGTCTGTCCTGCGAAAAACTGCGCGTAACAATGAATCTTTCTGGGGGGAGAGAAACGAGGTCTATTAGATAGCCTGTAGCTACTATACTTTGGACCCAGGGATCTGAGACTTCCTGGGCCCATACGTGTTTGAAGAAGGAAAGACGCCCCCCTACGGGGAGGTGAGGGAGGGGTACGGGAAAATCTAGAGGCGTAACGACAGGGGTAGCAGGGTTTATCCAAGAGCCTCTGGGAGGCCCATAGTCAGGAGGGCTTCGCCTCCCTGGTGGGTTTGAGGGAGTGTCTAGAAAACTTTCTAGACGCCCCCCCCCCCAGTCTCTACGTCCAGCCTGCTGTCCTGGTCGACCCCCGCGAGCTTGTCTACCCCTACCCCGAAAGGGCTGTTGGGGGAGACTCTTCCCCTTTTTATCTGAGAGACCCTCCATGATGGTGTCTAATTCTGAACCGAATAGACGGTTTGGTTCAAAGGGAAGCCCACAGAGGTTGCACTTGGATGCATTGTCTGCATTCCAGGGCTTTAGCCACAGAGGTCTCCTAGCGGCAGACACTAGAGCCATAGTTTTGGCCGCCAACTTCAGCTGGAGCTGGGATGTGTCGCATAGGAAGTCCATGGCCAGATTGACGGCTTTGAAGGCGGCGAGGATATCGTCCCGGGAGACACTTTGGTCGACATCCGTCTGGATCTGGTTCAATCTAGACCTAAGAAAGGAAGAGACCTCTGTGGCTGCAATGGATGTCGAGGCCGAGGCTGCGGTCGCCGAATAACTCCTTCTTAGGGTACACTCTGCCCTCCTATCTAGAGGGTCCTGCAGACTAGACCCATCATCTGCAAAAAACAGAGTACGTCTGGACAGTTTGGCTATCGCCATGTCCACCTTAGGAATGGAACCCCATGATTCCACTAAGGGTTTAGCCATCGGAAACATTAATTTAAATTTCCGGGTAAGGACTGGACCTTTCTCCGGCTTTTTTCACTCTGTGCGCATCACAGAGAGAAGGGTCTCATCTGCCTTAAAGACCCGCTGGGTCCGGCAGGCGGGATCGGAAGACTCCCCTACGTCAACATCATGGTCCCCCGACCTGATGGACTTTAGTAGCTTTTGTGTCTTTTCTGGTGGAAAGAAACAAGAAGTTGATTCTTCCTCATCAGAGGAAGATTACCCCACAGAAAGCGGCATTGGTCTATCAGTGGGGGCGACCACCTCCATCGGAGTTTGAGAGGGAATTGGTAACCTCTCATTTAGAAGACGTACAACCCCCTTAATGGAGTCGTCTACGTAAGTCTTTGCCCACTGGTACATGTCCTGCATAGTAGGTTCTGTAGCAGTGGCGGTACGGCAGCTGTCACACCTGGAAAAGGGGCAATTGTCGACCAAAAGCGTGTTGCAGTCGTAACAGGCCAGGTGTTTCCTCTTGGCCGCTGACTTCCGTTGCTGGTCTGACTCTCTAGGAGAAGCCATAGCTGAAACGAAGGAAGAAAATTTAAAAGCATCCCTAAAAATAAGGGAGAGAAATACATTAACTAGCGGCACGAACCAGAGGAGAAGTCAAGCACAATGATAAAGCTGAAATAGAAAGCAATCGGATGATAGCAAAATCTCTCACTAAACGCAGGAGACTCTGGTAGCTAGCTTGTTAAAGCAGTGCAGCCAGAGACAGAATGAAGCTACTGTGGAGCTTAAGAAGGTGAACGGCTCCACCCAGGGGTGGGGCCAGTAATCAGCCCTCCCTCAGGAGACCATGTGAAGCCACTCTGCATTAAAACCTTGCAGAGGTAAAGAAAGGCATTTAATCTGCCCTAAAATGGCCTCCACTCCCTGTGGGAACAAGCCCTTCGGCTGCCAGACTGATTTGCTTAAAGCGACAAAATCGAGATTAGCCGGAAAAACCGGAAGTGACGCCGTCAGTAACCGCCCCTTTAAGAGTGACTTGGAACAGTGGCTGCACCTATAACAGTGACTAGAACAGGGGCCGCCCCATTAAGAGTGACTTGGAACAGTGGCCGCACCTATAACAGTGACTAGAACAGGGGCCGCCCCTTTAAGAGTGACTTGGAACAGTGGCCGCACCTTGGACTTGGACAACAGCTTTAACAGTGACATACTTTTTCCTGTAGAATTACTTACAGTGATGAAATATTCCAGCTCTTCCGCATCGAAATTGCTTCTTGCCATTTTCGTTCGTCTGTAGAATCGGTCTCTCTCCACTCTTCTTGCGATCCCAGCAACGCCTGTACAGACGCATGCACGCACAGACGGCGCCCATACCACGCCGGAGATCCGGCGAACCGAAGCATACAGGAGGGGAGCCAGTGCACAAAAGGGAACACATTGCCCCCAGGTAACGCTTATGAAAGCTGACTGGGGGGAAAAAATTGAAAGGAATAAGTGCAAATATAAGCGCAAGATGAAAAGGTGACAAAGAAGAGAGACCAAACATAGTGATAATGGTCTCCAGATCCCAAAAAAGGGAGAGCTTCGCCAGTCCACCTGTCCAAAGGACAGAAAAAAACACGGTGGGCTGGGGGGCGAACCCCTCCCCTTAAGGGTGCTGGAGTTCTTCTATTGGTTATTCTTTGGGCTCATTAAAAATTACGCCGGTCCTACCAGTCCACGGGGGGAAGTTAACCCCATCTGTGCTGCTGGTAGGACGTAAGGGAATATGTATTATAGAAGTAGATAAATTGAAACTTGTAAAATAGTTAATTTTAAAAAAAAATTGTTAAATTTGGTATTTTATAAATAAAAATTAATTATTTATACTTCATTTTAACAGTATCACAAAGTACAATATGTGAGGTGAAAAAAAAAATCTCAGAATGGCCTGGATAAATCAAAGCGTTTTAAAGTTATCTCCACTTAAAGTGACACTGTTCAGATATGCCAAAAATGGCATGGTCCTTATGGTGAAAATTTGTTAAGGGGTTAACAAATCGAACGGATATATGACTATATGTATGAATAGTGCATTATAGCAGTTGGATTAGCAATGCGAATAATACTAGTAACTATTATCACATTGCGATTAAAACTTTCGATTCACCCTATAGGTTGAATTGATATCTGCGTTAATCCTGCCAATACTAAGCTGTTTTCGCAATTTGATTATTTGAACTTAAATTAATTGCATTGCTATTTTAACTTACAGCTGTCCAGATTGAACCTAACCAACCAATAAAGTGAATCCTGCTCTATTTTCTTATTTGTTAAATCTAATAGTCAATTGTTCACTTTAGTCAACTTTCCAATTAGTCCCCCACTATAAGTTTTGATCGCGTTCGAATTGAACATTAGAGCTATTAGTCTGATTTACTATTGGTTGGCTCAATAGAATTATTCTGCTCTTGGATTTTTACGCCCCAGGTGCATTATCTTGCACTTATCAACATAAAATTTTAGTTGCCAGATTTTTGACCATTCCTCTAGTTTTCCCAAATCCTTTTCCATTTCGTGTATCCCTCCAGGAACATCAACCCTGTTACAAATCTTTGTATTATCAGCAAAAAAACACACTTTACCATTGAGGCCTTCTGCAATTTCGCTGATAAAGATATTAAACAATATGGGTCCCAGAACAGATCCCTGAGGTACCCCACTGATAACAAGACCATGGTCTGAATATACACCATTGAATACAACCCTTTGTTGTCTGTCCCTCAGCCACTACCTAATCCATTCAACAATATGGGAGTACAAGCACAAAGACTGCAATTTATTGATAAGCCTTCTATGTGGGACAGTATCAAAGCCTTACTAAAGTCTAGATAAGCGATGTCGACTGCACCTCCACCATCTATTATCTTGGTCACTCAATCAAAAAAATCAGTAAGATTAGTTTGACATGATCTCCCTAAAGTAAACCCATGCTGTTTTTCATTTTTCAATCCATGTGATTTTAGATGTTCCACAATCCTCTCCTTAAGTATGGTTTACATTAATTTCCCTACTATTGATGTCAGGCTTACTGGCCTATAGTTGCCCGATTCCTCTCTACAACCTTACTTGTGAATAGGCACAACATTTGCTAATTTCCAATCTTCTGGGACGACTCCTGTTTCCAGTGATTGTTTAAATAAATCTGTTAATGGTTTTGCTAATTCATCGCTAAGCTCTGTTAATAGCTTTGGGTGTATCCCATCAGGCCCCTGTGACTTATTTGTATTCATTTTAGACAGCTGACTTAGAACCTCTTCCTCTGTAAAGACACATGCATCAAAAGATTTATTAGTCTTCTTTCCTAACTGAGGTCCTTCTCCTTCATTTTCCTTTGTAAAAACTGAACAGAGGTATTCATTGATGCAGTCAGCTAGTTCTTTATCTTCTTTCATTTACCTTCTTTCTTTTGTTTTTAATTTGGTAATTCCTTGTTTTAGTTTCCTCTTTTTATTTATGTATCTGAAGAATGTCTTATCACCTTTTTTCACTGACAGAGCAAATTTCTCTTCTGCCTGTGCTTTAGAAGCTCTTATAACTTGTTTAGCCTCTCTCTGCCTATTCCTATAAATTTGCCTGTCATCCTCATATTTTTTTTATTACTAAATGCTATCTTTTTGTTTTAATGATTTTGGCCACTTCTGCTGAGTACCACAGTGGTCTCTTCCTTTTTTTGCTTTTACTGACAAGCCTAATGCAATTATCTGTTGCCTTCAATAGTGCCACTTTTAAGTAGTCCCATTTATCCTGGACTCCATTGAAACTGTTCTAATCTGATAGGGACTTGTATACCACTAATCTAATTTTAGAAAAGTCTGTTTTTCTAAAATCTAAAACTTTGGTTTTTGTGTGGTGTGACTCTGTCAGTGACTGTACTTATAGTAAGTCAGTGTACTTATAGTAAACCACACTGACTGGTGATGACTAGATCTCAAGCTTTCCCCTACAGTAATATCAGATACCAAATTCCCATTTGTGAATACTAAATCTAAAATGGCCTCCTTCCAGGTTGGCTTCTCAACTACCTGCTGTAGAGAAAATCTCAGTAGTGAATTTAGAATATCTGTACTCCTGGAAGAACTAGCTATTTTGGTTTTCCAGTTTACATCAGGAAGATTAAAGTCTCCCATAATGATAAATTCGCCTTTCAAATGTCATGTTATCTTTTTTCCTCAACTAGTAGGTCATTTAATTATTTGACTTAGCTAGGTGGTCTACATATCACACCTACACAAGTTACCTTATGAATATCAAGCTGCAAGGTAACCCAAACTGACTCTAAATTGGTCTTGCTAACTTGTATTAAATTAGATGTTATGCTATATTTCACATAAAGTGCCACCCCTCCCCCTTTCTTGCCTTCTCTGCCTTTCCTATATAGAGAGAACCATGGTATTGTTATATCCCACTCATTACTCCCATTGAATCATGTCTCACTAACAGCCACTAAATCTATATTCTCAGATTCCATTATAGACTCAAGTTCATTAATCCTTTTTCCTAAACTGCGAGCATTTGTAGACAAGACTCTGAGCATGTCATTTCTTAACCTATGTGCTACTGGCATCTGAAACAGAAGTCTCCATCTAGTGTGTAGTGATTGTGTTGGGTTCCAATAAAGTGAATGGGACGTGAATAACAGTATGCCAGAATGACCACTTCACACTTCGCTGACCTAGTATTGATGACCTATCTATTATATAAATATATAAGAAACCTCCTCTTTCCTCGTCCAATAAACGAACAACAGGAAGAAAATGGCGGTGCGTTCCACAGTGGAACGCATCGCAACTATGAACACTTAATATTCCATTAAGGATGTCTGTATTTTTAATCCCAATGCAACAGAACTATAGACCGTCTCCTAGTATTACCCAGACAGTAGAAAAAGCTAAAATAAAAATACAAATACCCCAGGAAAACAACCCATTTCCAAGTATACAAACAGGAAGTGAGAGGAGCCCTAGACACCAAGACACGCGTGGAAATTAGCAGGCCCCCTACAAATATCCCATGAAAACAATTCACTCCAAACATTCCATACTGGTCTTAGAAACTTGTTCCAAGCACTCCTGAAGGTATGGATTATTCCAATCACTTTTTCAATACTTGTTTGGAGTTTTTTCCTTTATGTTTGTGTGTATGTGTATATATATATATATATATATATATATATATATATATATATATATATATATATATATATGTATGTGTATGTATATGTGTGTCTTTTCTTTTATATGTACTCAGGCCAAGAGAGGTTTTTTGGTTACACAATATATGTTTTTATTCTTGTATGCACGTATATTCATCTTCTACTAATGGTCCACTGGAGTTCTAACTTTCTCATTTTCTTTTACATAGTCAGCACTTTGAAGCCGGTTGCATTGTAAATTCTGGTTCTGTATATTTATGTTTATGATGCACTATGAATTTTATATATATTTTTATATTCATTACATTTATTTATATTTTTTATAATTAAATTTTTATTTTTCTCCTGAAGAAGATGGCTTTAGACCCTCGAAACGCGTTGAGTCACGTACCAATTAAAATGATTGACCAGAAGCAACTTGTATATGCGTTGTTCAATTATTTACATTTCTGCATGTGATCCTGACCGGGGGGAAAAGTAGTCCCAGGGGTCTCTGTATTCATCCAGGTGACTGCCTCCCCCCCCCCCTCCCCCGTGAAGTGAGTGCATTTGATTTTATCATTTTTATTTTATATTTACTATCTGTCGATATCACCACCATAAGGATATTGATAGTCCTAAACCTCTGGCTCTTTTATTAGACCTTGGTGAAGGTCCTTTTATTTAAACCTACCTTGTTATATACATAATTAACAACTGATTCGAATTATCATCACGTGTAGTGAATGAGGGTATTTGGCGCCTATTACGTGTTTTCTTTTTAATGGGTGTGAAGGGTTTCTCCTCCCCCTTTTTTTCCTTTCTACACCACCTCTACCTCTCCTCAGTGGGCAAGGATATCCTTGACCCACCGAAACACCTGTGCGGCCTACCCTATTTTATAGTTGGAAACAAGCATAACGTATATATACCACTCGTTGGAAGTTTCACCTCCACCCCTTGGTGCCTCTGTTAACCTCTACCTCAGGTACTCTTCTCTGTGTTACCTGGTCCACTTTCAAGACCAGATAACTTCAATTGTACTCTAATCCTCTCTTTTTTATATTTCTACATTTGCTTTACGGATCGACGAGGGGAAAAAAACGGAAAAATAAAAACTCAACGGTCAGAGGAAAGATGGCTGACTCGGGATGGAGTTATTTGGAAGATGATATCCCTGAACTTCAGAACAGACTAAGACGGGAACTGAACCAACTATTAACAAGCATGAGAAAAACGTTCCCGAAAAAAATACCAACGGGTTCCTGGAATACAATTCCGGAGGGGACCAATGATTCTACCAATGGAACTGATCTGAACGTTACCACTTTGATTAAGGACTACGTACACAATGAAATAGACTGGTATTTTCTTTCGATTTATTTAGCCCTAGAGATTATACCACGAGGTTTACGGCTCTCACTTAAACCCACCTTTCTGGAAGATATTGCATTTAAGAACCATTGGCTATCTATCAGTGATAATTGTTCTAGGGATTACATGAAAGCTCTGATACATAAACGCTGAAGGATCTGCTCCGACCTGGCCACGAAAATACAGGGATACACATCCTCATTTAGGAGAAATAAACAGCTGGGTCCCTTAATGACTCTAAAACAGAGGATGTTTAGAACATTTGAGTATAATGAAGTTTTGAACAAATGTTCAAAACTCCATAGAGACCTGTTGGATTATAAAAAACAAGAAGAAAGATCTTGGGATAGAAAACATAGGGCCCCCTTTCAAACAGTAGGTCACCTTTCAGACACTCAATAATAGAAGACCGGACATTCCATATCCTATGGCTGAGGCGGTCTCAGATAAATTCAATAGGGGGAGAACCTTCTACAATAGTACTAATAATTACCCCCCGCCCATACCTATGAAACAATTAAAACCCCTCATCCAAAAGAAAAAAACACTGATTGTCCACTCTCCCTCTTTCCCTTCTGTCTCAATGGATCCATCTAGGGCCACCACATATGCAGGGATTGTTGATAAAAATGTACGACCTGCCACTAGATAGAATCTCCCAAGGACTCATCCTGTTACATACCCCTCAGCACCACCCTCTAAGGCCCCTAGTGGAACATCGAAACAATCAGTATCAGTAATAAATAATACACCAAGTGACCCTAACAGATCCATCTATGGTACCCCTGTGGGGAACCTTACATCATGTAAACAACACTCGCCGACCCTACCGGTGAGATCCCCAGTCCATAAATTACATATGCATGAAACCAATTCCATTCCTCAATCCACACCTCAGTCCACTCATTTATCCACATCTTTCGATATCGCCACACATTCAGTGTCTACTAGTAGTCCAGAGAATTTTCTGGCATTACCGTCCAGCCTTGCGGAAAGTCCTTTTTTAGACCGGGTCTCACCAACAGCACCAAGAGTCCAGAGTCCTCAAATCCCTTTACGAAAAAAAAGAAACAGCACAACTCATAAGTCCCTTACTAACACACATCAGCCCGAATATGACAAACACCCACCAGAATCTTCGATCCATGAAGATCACACAATTTTACCTACCGGTGATATCAACCCGAAAAAGACCCATTTCCGGCCAAGAGGCCGTAGAGGAGGAAAATACAGAAACACTGCTAAAAAAGAAATCAAGGGCCCAAAACATGGAGAGGAGTCCCATATAACTGAACCATTATCCTCAAGCGACCTTGAAAGATCAAAAGGTATATTCAACCTATCCAAACACATTTTACAACATAACGAGATAGAACTACAAAGCAGAGGACTTTCTTTCTGTCCCACAGACACAATAGATCTATTTGAATTTTTTGTTGATCTAAACCAGATTATGAGGAAACTCACCCTCAAAAGGCATTTTGCAGGAAAAACCGCTGCACAATTGAAAGTGGAAGATAAAATAGAACCCTCCACCCCGATGTGTCAACCCATCCAATGTGATCTCAAGGGGAAATCTTCCTTTTATCCCTTAGAAAGTAGGGGGGCCCACATAGAATGTTTTTACAACATAGTACAGGAAGAATTAAAGATTGCACTCATTGAACAAAAAGGGGACACAAATAAAGATCTCTCTGTCACCCACTCCAAGAAAAGCCAGCAACAACACCAAAAAAATCTAAATTCAAATGAACAAAAAGCATTAAAAAGCCTTAAGGCCAATAAAGAAATCGTTATAAAGAATGCGGACAAAGGAGGAGGGGTGGTAATTATGAATTCCGACTACTATTTGACAGAATCTCTAAGAATCCTATCGGATTCCGATTATTATAGACCATTAAAAGAAGACCCAACAAAATCCTTCAAAAAATTCCTATTCGATCTTATAGATTTCGGACACTCGGGGGGAATTATTGACAAAAAACTAAGATCCTTTTTGAAAACTGCACATCCATCAATATCTAGATTTTATTTTTTGCCCAAAATCCATAAAAATCTCCAAAATCCACCTGGAAGACCAATTAAGTCAGGAGTGGGCTGTCTGACCGCCAATCTTTCTGCTTATGTAGACAGCTATCTGCAGAAATATGTACATCTACTTCCTTTATATATAAGAGATACATCTCACCTCATAGACTCCCTAGAATCTTTTCATTGGGAGGAAAATTATGTCTGGGTAACTCTTGATGTTTCGGCCCTATATAGTAACATTCAGCATGACTTAGGGATTACTGCCATTTCTCAGACTTTATCTGAGGATCAACATATGCCAGATCATCAAAAATAATTCCTTCTAAAAGCAATTGAATTCATACTTCAGCATAATTATTTTACATTTAACGAAAAATGTTATATTCAAAAACAGGGAACAGCGATGGGCACTAAGTTTGCCCCATCTTATGCCAATCTCTTCATGGGGGTCTTCGAACAAAAATTTGGCCTGTTGACACATCCACAAATCAAGTTTTACTGTTGCTTCATAGATGACATCATCTTTGTATGGCAAGGCAGTAGTAATGATCTAGTCCAATTTATTGATTTCATTAATTCCAACCATTGGAATCTATCATTTACTATGGAACACAATCCAATGGAGGTAGTGTTCCTTGATCTGCATTTAAGCATCAAAAATAATAAAGTCATCAGTAAAACCTATTTTAAAAATGTAGATGCCAATAGTTTTCTTGACTATAGGAGTTGCCATCATCCCAAATGGAAACGGAACATCCCCTATAGTCAAATGAAAAGGATTAGGAGGAACTGCACAGACAACGAAACTATGAAAACTCAGGTAAAGGAACTAAAAGAAAGGTTCAAAGAAAAAGGTTACCCTAAGAAACTTCTAATGGACTGCAGTAAGAGAGTATACCAAATCTCACAAAAAGAAATTCTGAAACCCAAACCAAAACCTTCTACATTGGAAACAAAGAACAAAGATAAGTTTCGAGGTTCAAGTTTGATCACTCGTTATAGTTCCCAACACTCACTTATCAGGCAAACCCTAACAAAAAACTGGCCAATTTTATTAAAGGACCCAATACTAGGCAAACTGATTCCTCCAACACCTGTTTTGATATTCAGAAGGGCTAAAACCCTAAAGAATCTGCTAGCTCCCTCCTGTCCGAAATTAGAGAGGACCCTTTCCCACTGTATAAAAATGACTAAGAGACCTCCAAAGAAACCATCGGGAAATTTTAAGTGTAATAACATGAGATGTAAATGCTGTAATATGCTAACAAACGGTAAAAAGGAAGTAACCATCCCCCCAATAATGAAGTCTTTAATATTAAACAGAGGTTAGATTGTGGAACAACTGATGTCATCTACCTCTTACGTTGTCCTTGTAACCTCCTCTATGTGGGACGGACTATTCAATCTGCACGTGAGAGGATGAATGAACATCGGTCGAACATTATGAGGAAGGTAACAACCCACAGTGTATCCAGGCACTTTGCGATGTATCATGAGGGAGATCCATCAGGTCTAACAGTCACATTACTAGAGAAAGATATGAAATCCTATCAATCTCTATGCCGCAAGGAGATGTACTGGATCTTTCGCCTCAACACTCTAACACCATTCAGTCTTAATGAATCACTCGAATAAACGAATTACTGAACTTAGCATCTATTTTTTCTGTATAGAACTGCCCAGATACCTTTTATTAATACCTTTTATTAATGCTTTTTATATATATATACAATTTAATAGTAATTTTTTATGTATTTATTTATTTATATCTATGGAATATCAACTGCTCATAGTGCTTTTTATATATATATACAATTCAATAATAATTATTTATGTATTTATTTATAGAATGTCAACTGTTCATATTGGTATTATTGCAAACTCCCCTTTCCTCAAAATATTTATACCTTGATTATCATTATAATTATTAATATGCCCATTATCATTTAATATTTGATTCAGACCTATCATCCCACTTAGAAACTGTCCACTCCTTCATTATTTATTATAGCCCAGAAAGGTCACTTATCCCTAGATAGCTATCAAAATATATCCTAAGGTCCCCCCAGCTAATTGGGTTCATAGTTCATTATATCAATATAATAGTAGGAGAAACAAACATAGACGCAATGTATACACCCATCCCATATAGCCAACCAATGTGGAGATACACATGCACCACACACAGCCAATCATCGGGGGGGTTGCGTTCCAGGTTGGAACGCATCGCATCAGCGTTTATATCATATCCGGCCTGTCATCCCCGGAAGCTACATCCTTCTGTCACCGGAAGAGGATGGCGGTGCGTTCCACATTGGAACGCATCGCACCACCTGACGCCTCCAGTCTGGCACCTGTGTAAGGCTTTTTAAGTTATAGGTAGTAAACTGAGCCCCTATCTCCCTCCATCTGTGCCCCTTGAGATAAAGGCCCATATATAAATATATAAGAAACCTCTTCTTTCCTCGTCCAATAAACGAACAACAGGAAGAAAATGGCGGTGCGTTCCACAGTGGAACGCATCGCAACTATGAACACTTAATATCCCATTAAAGATGTCTGTATTTTTAATCCCAATGCAACAGAACTATAGACCGTCTCCTAGTATTACCCAGACAGTAGAAAAAGCTAAAATAAAAATACAAATACCCCAGGAAAACAACCCATTTCCAAGTATACTAACAGGAAGTGGGAGGAGCCCTAGACACCAAGACACACGTGGAAATTAGCAGGCCCCCTACAAATATCCCATGAAAACAATTCACTCCAAACATTCCATACTGGTCTTAGAAACTTGTTCCAAGCACTCCTGAAGGTATGGATTATTCCAATCACTTTTTCAATACTTATTTGGAGTTTTTTACTTTATGTTTATGTGTATGTGTATATGTGTATGTGTATGTGTATATATATATATATATATATATATGTATGTGTATGTATATGTGTATATGTGTATGTATATAATTTTCTCGTTTTCTTTTACATAGTCAGCACTTTGAAGCCGGTTGCATTGTAAATTCTGGTTCTGTATATTTATGTTTATGATGCACTATGTATTTTATATATATATTTTTATATTCATTACATTTATTTATATTTTTTATAATTCAATTTAAATTTTTATTTTTCTCCTGAAGAAGAGGGCTTTAGACCCTCGAAACGCGTTGAGTCACGTACCAATTAAAATGATTGACCAGAAGCCACCTGTATAGGCGTTGTTCAATTATTTACATTTCTGCATGTGATCCTGGCCGGGGGGAAAAGTAGTCCCAGGGGTCTCTGAATTGATCCGGGTGATATCTGTCGATATCACCACCATAAGGATATTGATAGTCCTAAACCTCTGGCTCTTTTATTAGACCTGGGTGAAGGTCCTTTTATTTAAACCTACCTTGTTATATACATAATTAACAACTGATTCGAATTATCATCACATGTAGTGACTGAGGGTATTTGGCGCCTATTACGTGTTTTCTTTTTCTTTTTAACGGGTGTGAAGGGTTTCTCCTCCCCCTTTTTTTCCTTTCTACACCACCTCTACCTATCTATTATTGGCCAGAGAACACCTTTAGGGCAAAAAAACATTGCTATAGATTAAGGATCTGCATCTCTTGTCATGAGCAGTAGCCTAAGGGTTTCTCTGGGAAATAATAAAGCAACATTATTGAGATTACGGAAATATTACCTTACTAGACATTGCCCCCGAGCCCGGCTCTGCGACCTGGATTGGCCTGTGTGTGTGTGTCAGTTCGCCCGCTGCGCATGCGCACTTCTATAATCGGCGAACACGCACGGACACCAGCCCTGAGCACGTACACAGGGCTTTTATTAGTGTAGATTATAAATACATCATCAAGAAGAGAGCTCATGGAGAGATGGCAGAAGTGCGCAGAGGACAGCGGCTCACAGACTGCCATTATAAATAATGACAGGGATCCAGTAATAGAGTTATAACAAATTAATATTTTGCTATTCTTAATGATTTTCTAATTGCCTGAGATTAGGATTTACTAATTGGCACATGAATCCAAACAGCTCCTAGAGACCGGCATATGGACCCAAAAGGGACAATGACTACAGGTGGAGAAATGAGGATATGGAGTATATTTCATTTGGGAATATAAACAAAAATGAAATTGAGGCTCAAAGGTATAAGATCCTCATTAATATTCCATGGTTTAACACCAAAGGGCCCACTAAGAAGGGGGGAGGGGGGTATGCTTAATAAAATATAACTTTGAATTCAATGTGCAGTTAAAACACACCACAAAGATGCATCGACATAACAAACATGAAGAGGGATCCAAGCCTGGTACCCCAATGCTGGTAGAGCTTAGAAAAAATCAGCTCCACCTGTGAAGGTGCAAGCAGTCTTACCAGACCACGTTGTATGGACACTGCTTGTACAATTGCTTACACACTACTGTGCAGACAATCACCAGTCACTGCTGCCATCACTAAAGACTTAGGGCTGTATTACACTGGCTGATAGTCGGCCAGATAATCGTTAAGGAGCATTCATAGCAACCCTCTTTAGCGATGACCTGGCTGTGTAATACAGCCCTAAAAGTGCCGCCAATAACCTTATGAATGAGCAAATGTTCATCGGCAATCAAGATTTTTAAGCACGTTTTATATTTTTTTACAGGCGGCAGATCGTGCTGCTGCTGGCAAACAACGAGTCAGTGTAGGAACGAGCGATGGCATTAACAATCACTACGCCTCATACTCTGGAGGAGATTACTACATATAATGGCAGCGGTCTCCTCCACTAACAAGCAGTCAATTGCCAATAAGGAACTTTTCTTTCCCAACAATCATCTGCTACATCATGTCTAATACAGGCTTAATTCCCATTGTAAGAATTTCCTCCCTCTTTACTGAGTCTGATTCTAAGGTTCAGAGCAAGAAATGAAATACAAGAAGTGTAGAAAATGTATATTGTAAACGGTGGAAAATCAGTGTCCAGGTATGATGGGAGTTATATTGAGATATACAAAGAGACATTACAAACAGAGACACATTGTCCTTATACACAGCACAGATTACAATATCTTATAATTCCTTACCAAACATGGACCCTCCACACACTCATGACGATCTCCAGTCAGTATCTTCTCCTCAGCAGGTCAGTGATCCAAGTATATTCCCTTGGTGAATTCCAGCTTTCTGGGCCATGCTTGGGTCTTTTATACTCCTTTGGTGGCTATAGCTATCTGCTCCTCCTCTTACCTCCAGGAGACGCCCAGTCCCACCTTCATAATCAATAAACCTTTCATCGTCAGATCTGCCCCCTCTCATTACCATATACAATGGAAGAATAATGGTGACTCCTCCTCATCAACCAATTTAGCATTTTCTGGCCTCATGGGATGGTCCCTCATTTACACATTGTATTTGCAGGTCAGAGACCTATTGTTCACACTCCTATTTAGCATCTGTAAGAGATTCCTGGGATACTCTGAGACCTTTTCATGTGAGACTCAGTGTAAACAATGAGCATTTTACATCCTGATGAGATGCATCCCACCCAGACATACATTCTCATGACTCTTTATCTATAATTCACATATATGAAATACTCCAGATTATACCCAGTATAACAGATTCATCATTTAAAAATTCTCATTTTTTACAGATCTCATTCTTGCTTTTAAGGTTGTCAGGCTGATACTTTTCAGTATCAAAATAGATCAGATGATCATCCATATAATTGTATTTTCTATTTGTAGCAATGACTAGTGTTGATCACGAATATTCAAATTTCGAATTTTTATCACGAATATAGGTACTTCGAAAATTCACGAACATTTTGAATATAGTTATATATATTCATAATTTTGAATATTCAAATTTTTTCCCCCCTTTTTTTTTATTCGATTGTTTTTCTTTAAATCAGTACACATAATTCCTCCATGCTTCTAGCTTGTGGGCCAATAAGAAGGCTGCAATATACTTTACTTTAGGAGTAGTAGTGTTTGTGAATTTTGCTCTATATTTGTTTTTTTCGAATATTCGCTATATTGCTATATATTCTTGTTTTAGAATATTACGAATATTCGAAAAAACTAAGTTATAACAATATAGCGAATATTCGAAAAAAAAACGAATATAGAGCAATTTAGCTAATATAGTGCTAAAATCTTTTTTTATAGTTGTATTTTTTTTCCAATCTGAACTTAAGATGAGAAAAAAATTAGATTAGACAAAGAAGATTACAGCACTAGATTAGCTAAATTTCTCTATATTCGTTTTTTTTTTTCGAATATTCGCTATAATGCTATATATTCGTTTTTTCGAATATTCATAATATTTTAAAACAAGAATATATAGCGAATATTCGAAAAAAATCGAATATAGAGCAATTTAGCTAATATAGTGCAATAATCTTCTTTGTCTAATAGTTGTAAGTTGAAAAATTTGCAATAAAAAATTCGAATCCGAATTACACAATCATTACCTTGGCGATTTTTTGAGTAAATTTTTTTTTTAGAATTTTCGAATTTGCAAATATTCAACGAATATTCTACAAAATATTTGCAAAATATCTCAAATTCGAATATGACCCCTGCCGCTCATCACTAGCAATGACTACATTTACAGACATTTCTATATTTTCTGTTTGCTCCCTCAGAAATTTTTAAATCTCTTATCACATCATATGTTTTTTATATAATACAATTACTTCAAACTCCACATTATCTGCTCTATAATTTACTTGATGCCCATCACCATTATGAAAGCTCAGGCTGTCCTCAACGGGCTCCTAGATCATCTCCGGTTCGGAGAATGTAGACTAGTGATGATCGAGTACCAAAGTATTTGTGTGTATGGGTCTTCTGGCCGAGCACATTGCTATGTTTGTGTGCTCGACCGAGCATGTGAGTATAATGGAAATCAATGGGAGACAACCAGGCACCCAAGAAGGGAGGGTGCCTGGTCCATTGGAAAAGGTCAGAAAGTGACAGAAAAAACACTGAAATGGATCGGGAACAGCACGGGGACAATGTCTCAATGCATCTTGGACTCCCAAGTTGCTGCTGGGAACCATGTTGTTCGAGTCGTACGCCACTTTTATAGATTAACAAAAATGCGCACAAAACCGAAGATAATATCGATTTTAGGGAAAAATTGTTAGGAAACATTCTTTCCTGTATAGTCAATTGTTTATAAAGTGCAAAAGCTGCCAAAAATTACAAGGAAGAGGCACTCCGATACAACCTGTTTATCACATAAAGGAGGGCCTCATTCACATTGTGGTACAATTGTTCAGGTAGTGGAACTCCTACACTCATAAAGCCAATGCACTAAGTTAAAAGGCTGCCAAAAATTACAAGGAACCGGCACTCCATTACACCCTTTATTACACATAAAGGAGGGCATCATACACACCCTTGAAAAATTATGATTGATGACCTGCTGGTGACCCTCAAAAACATTAGGAGCAAGGTCCTGCTGTTGACCCTCTAAAGCATTTGGGGCGAGGACCTGCTGCTGAGCATTGCGTAAAATGATGGGCGAGTGCCTGATGCTTAGCTGACCATTGAAAAATTATGGGTGGGTGCATGCTGCTGAGCTGACCCTTTCAAATATTGTAGGTGAGGGCCTGCAGATGAGATGACCCTCTCAAATATTGTAGGTGAGGGCCTGCAGGTGAGATGACCCTCTCAAATATTGTAGGTGAGGGCCTGCAGGTTAGCTGACACTATAAACTATTATATGCAAGTGCCTGCCGGTGAGCTGATGCTCTAAAACATTAAATGCGAGTGCCTGCCGGTGAGCTGACGCTCTAAAATACTATATGTGAGTGCCTAAAGGTGAGTGGACACTCTAAAACATTATATGCGAGTGCTTGCCAGTGAGCTGACGTTCTCAAAAAATTTGAGTGGAGGGAATATATTATATACAATCTGAAAGAGGAGGAGGAGAAAAAAAGATTCAACCATATACACATTTTTGTGTGGTAGAAAAGGTGCATGGGAATACACTACTGTAGATTGAGTACATTATAAACAATACATTGAAATTGCCTTTATGCTCATCATCAGCTCAGTTATCCTCTGGTGGAGTTGGGAAGTCAGGGGCAATCCAGGCCTTTGTTTATTTTTATCTGAGTCAGTCTGTCAGCATTGTCAGTGGACAAGTGGATACGCTTACCTGTTATAATACCACCAGCAGCACTAAATACACACTCAGACAAAACCGGGTGGCAGGGCAGGCAAGCACCTCCAGCGCGTAGAGCGCAAGTTCATGCCATGTGTCCAGCTTGGACACCCAGTAGCTGTAAGGCACTGAGGGATCATTTAGGACGCTGACACGGTCTGCTATGTATTCCTTCACCATCTTCCAAAACTATTCCCACCTTGTGCCACTAGGCCGCGCTTCAGGGTTAGTTTGCTGGTGGGGTGTCATGAAAGTGTCCCATGCCTTGGAGAGTGTTGCCCTGCCTTTGTTGGAACTGCTGTGTGTTCCCCTTATCTCCCTTCCTCGGTTGCCTATGGAATTACAGACTCTACTGGCAGCGTTGTCAGATGGAAAATTTTGGAGAAATCTCTCAACAAGTACCTTCTAGTATTGTACCGTTTTACTCGTCCTCTCCATCACAGGAATGAGAGATGAGAAGTTCTCTTTGTAGCGGGGGTCGAGTAGGGTGAACACCCAGTATTATTATCTTAAATAATGAAAGGAAAAGGCAGCCTAACATGAATTCAGCCATGTGTGCCAGAGTACCAACAGGCAAGTCGTCGATGTCGACATCAGGATGATTCTCCATCTCCTTATCCTCCTCTTCTGCCCATCCACGCTGAACAGATGGAATTTAAGTTCCATTTTTACTAGCCTCTGTAGCAGAGGTAACTATCTCTAGCTCCTTCTCCTCCTCTTCATGATCCAATTTGCGCTGAGAAGACAAACTGTGGGAGGTCTGGCTATCACCCTGTATAATGTCCTCCCCCATTTCCTCGTCTGCCACATTCAGAGCTTCCTCCTTATTTGTGAGCAGCGATCGTTTGAGTAGACACAGCAGTGGGATGGTTACGCTGATAATAGAGTTATCACCACTAACCATCTTCGTGGATTCATCAAAGTTTTTTAAAACTTCACAGAGGTCTGACATCAATGCCCACTCCTTGCTTGTGAATAGTGGCAGTTGACTCGAAAGGCGAAACCATGTTGACAAAGCCGGGCCAACATGTAGAACGTAGAGTTCCAGCGCGTGCTCATGTCGCACAACAGTCGGTGAGCAGGAAAACGCAAGCGCTGCTGCAGCGTTGACAGACCGGCTAAATCTATGGACGAAATGGGCACACACACGGCGCTCCTTCACTAGTAGCTCTGGCAAATTGGGGTAGGTTTTTATATAACCGCTGAACTACAAAGTTTAAGACGTGGGCTAGGAATGGGATGTGTTAGGTTGCCAAGCTCCAAAGCAGCCACCAAGTTACGGCCATTGTCAGACACAACAATGCCTGGTTGTGGGTTGCCGATAGCCACAGCTCTGTCTGGTCCCTTATACCCTGCCACAGCTCTTCTGCGGTGTGCTGTTTGCCCCCTAAGCAGATCACCTTCAGCACGGCCTGTTAACGCTTCCCCACAGCATTGCTACACTGCTTCCAGCTACCAACTGATGGCTGACTGGTGCTGGAGGTGGAAGTGGAGGAGGAGGTGGGGGAGGAGGAGGAGGAGGAGGAGGAGAAGTGAGGGTTGGAGCCAGTAATATAGCTGCTGGCGGAGACCCTGATGGAGGTATGGCCCGCAATCCTGGGCATGGGTAGCACCTGTGTCATCCCAGGGTACGACTCACTCCCAGCATCCCCAACATTCACCCAGTATGCGGTCAGGGAAATGTAGTGTCTCGGCCACCAGCACTTGTCCATGTGTCCGTGGTGAAGTGGACCTTCCTAGTAAGTGTGTTGGTCAGGTCACGGTTGATGTTCTGGGACATATGCTGGGGGTGGGCACGGACGCCCGTGAAAAATAGTGGTGGCTGGGGACTGCGTAATGAAGGACTGCCACCAACATCAGTGTCCACAAGCCTAAATGGCAACATTTCAAGGGCCAGTAATTTTGACAGTTGTGCATTCAGTGCTATGGCCTGTGGGTGGATGCGAATTTGCGCTTGTGTTCAAATGCCTGTGTTATGAAAAATTTGGAAGCTACACTGGGACAGGGAAGTGGATGTTGTTGCTGATGTTGTTGCAAAGGTCCAGGTGCAGGGCAAGAAGCATCCAGGCCTGCACCATTGACAGGGGATTGACCAGCAGTGCGTAACACAGGGAAAGAGGAGGCAGTGGTGTGACCTGTAGAGCTAAACCAAGCACTGGCGCTGAAAAGAGGTCCTGTGAATATACGAGTGTGGGATCCCTTGTTTAGCCAGACTCTCCATGGTGGGAGGAAGGATGATCAGAGTGAGGATTCGGTACCAGACTCTTGGCTACAGGGGGTGGTGCTTAACTGGCTGGATGCATTATCTTCAGCAATCCAACAGACCACCTGTTCACACTGGTCCGGCACTGGTTGGACATGAAGCTGGGTACGGTGGATTGTGCCCAGGGCAACGGCCTCTACATGCACCATCATCATCACGCCCACTTCCCCGTCCCTTGGTGCTCACTAGCGATGTCCCGAACTATTCGCCGGCGAATAGTTCCCGGTGAACATAGCTTGTTCGCGTTCGCCGCTGCAGGCGAACATATGCGATGTTCGGTCCGCCCCCTATACATCATCATTGAGTAAACTTTGACCCTCTACCTCACAGTCAGCAGACACATTCCAGCCAATCAGCAGCAGACCCTCCCTCCCAGACCCTCCCACCTCCAGGACAGCATCCATTTTAGATTCATTCGGAATCTGCATTCACAGAGAGAGGAGGGAGAGTGTGGCTGCTGCTGATTCAATAGGGAAAGTGTTAGCTAGGGCATTGTTCTGTGTCCACAGACTCATCTGCTGTAAGAACAGCGTCCTGACAGCACCCCAAAAAGCCCTTTTCAGGGCTGGTACATCAGTCTGCTTTTTTTTTTCATATATATATATTGCAGTTGCCTGGCTGCCCGTGTAGACCATTCATAAAGGGTGTGACAGAAAATACCTTGCAGATAAAAAAAAATGCTATTTAATATTTTTCTGTGATCTAATCACATTTGCAAGCCCGTGTGTGTCAGGCGCCCACACATACTGTATTGTGTCCACTGGCTAGTGGCTGGCCTGCACTCATACCGTTACCTGGTGTCATTCACCCAAATACCTTTCAGAAAAATATAATTCTATTTTAAATTTAACTGTGATCTAATCACATTTGCAAGCCCGGGCTATGTGTGTCAGGCCCCCACACATACTGTATTGTGTCCACTGGCTAGTGGCTGGCCTGCACTCATACCGTTACAGGGTGTCATTCACCCAAATACCTTTCAGAAAAAAAAAAAAACTATTTTAAATTTAACTGTGATCTAATCACATTCGCAAGCCCGGGCCATGTGTGTCAGGCCCCCACACATACTGTATTGTGTCCACTGGCTAGTGGCTGGCCTGCACTCATACCGTTACAGGGTGTCATTCACCCAAATACCTTTCAGAAAAAAAAAAACTATTTTAAATTTAACTGTGATCTAATCACATTCGCAAGCCCGGGCCATGTGTGTCAGGCCCCCACACATACTGTATTGTGTCCACTGGCTAGTGGCTGGCCTGCACTCATACCGTTACAATACCTTTCAGAAAAAAAAAAATCTATTTTAAATTTAACTGTGATCTAATCACATTTGCAAGCCCGGGCCGTGTGTGTCAGGCCCCCACACATACTGTATTGTGTCCACTGGCTAGTGGCTGGCCTGCACTCATACCGTAACCTGGTGTCATTCACCCAAATACCTTTCAGAAAAAAAATCTATTTTCAATTTAACTGTGATCTAATCACATTTGCAAGCCCGTGTGTGTCAGGCCCCCACACATACTCCATTGTGTCCACTGGCTAGTGGCTGGTTAGGCTTGCACTCATACCGTTACAGGGTGTCATTCACCCAAATACCTTTCAGAAAAAAAAAATCTATTTTAAATTTAACTGTGATCTAATCACATTTGCAAGCCCGGGCCATGTGTGTCAGGCCCCCACACATACTGTATTGTGTCCACTGGCTAGTGGCTGGCCTGCACTCATACCGTTACAGGGTGTCATTCACCCAAATACCTTTCATAAAAAAAAAATCTATTTTAAATGTAACTGTGATCTAATCACATTTGCAAGCCCGTGTGTGTCAGGCCCCCACACATACTCCATTGTGTCCACTGGCTAGTGGCTGGTTAGGCCTGCACTCATACCGTTACAGGGTGTCATTCACGCAAATACCTTTCAGAAAAAAAAAAATCTATTTTAAATTTAACTGTGATCTAATCACATTTGCAAGCCCGTGTGTGTCAGCTAGGCCCACACAGACTGTACTGTGGCCACTGCCCACCACTTATATAGGGTGGCACAGTACCTTGCACGCATAGTAACACTTATCTAATAAAAAATGACAGGCAGAGGCAGGCCACGCCGCAGGGGCCGTCGTGTTCGTGGTGCTGTGATTTCCACTGGCCCTGGAATAATGCCCAGTGTTCAGAGGCCACGTACCCTGAACCCAAAAAATTCTGAGAAAATAGTTGACTGGCTTACACAGGACACCCAATCTTCAACAGCTTCCGCTAAGAACCTTGATGCACCATCCTCCTCCAGCTCAGCTTTGGTCACCACTCTCCCGCCTGCCGCCACCACCACCACTACCACCACAGCCGCTTCACTTGATCCCTCAGAGGAGTTATTTACACATCAGTTGGATGAAATTAGTGATGCGCAACCATTATTGCCAGGGGATGTAGATAACAGGGATATGTCTCAGTCAGGCAGCATTACACACATGGATGTACAGTGTGATGATGATGATGATGTTGTGCCCGCTGCTGCTTCCTTTGCTGATGTGTCAGATACAAGTGAAGTGGTTGATGATGACGATGTGTCCGTGGATGCCACGTGGGTGCCTGCTCAAAGAGAAGAAGAAGAGGGGGAAAGTTCAGAAGGGGAGACAGAGAAAAGGAGGAGACAAGTTGGAAGCAGGGGAGGTCGTCGCAAGGAGCTAGTGGCACAGTCAGACAGCATGTATCGGCACCCGGGGTTAGCCAGACAGCACTCCAATCAACGCATGCTGTTGCCACCATGTCATCATTGCAAAGCTCAGCAGTGTGGCATTTTTTTTGTGTGTCTGCCTCTGACAACAGCGATCCCATTTGCAACCTATGCCAAAAGAAACTGAGTCGTGGGAAATCCAACACCCACCTAGGTACAACTGCTTTGCAAAGGCACATGATCGCACATCACAAACGCCTATGGGATCAACACATGATGACGAGTAGAAGCAGCACACAAGCTCAAAGCCACCATCCTCCTCCTGGACCAGCATCTTCAGCCACGTCAACCACTGCTGTCCTCCTTGCCCCCTCTCAACCACCCGCCACTCCGCCTCTCACCTTGAGCAGTTCCATCTCATCTGCCCACAGTCAGGTGTCTGTAAAGGAAATGTTTGAGCGTAAGAAGCCAATGTCACAGAGTCACCCCCTTGCCCGGCGTCTGACAGCTGGCTTGACGGAACTCTTAGCCCGCCAGCTTTTACCATACCAGCTGGTGGAGTCTGAGGCCTTCAAATTTGTCGCTATTTTGACACCACAGTGAAAGGTACCCGAATTAATTTTTTTTCTAATAAGGCAATCCCAAACCTCTACTCGGTGATTGAAAAGAAAGTCATGGCATCTCTGGCATACAGTGTTGGGGCAAGGGTCCATCTGACCACTGATACCTGGTCTGCAAAGCACGGTCAGGGCAGGTATATCACCTACACTGCGCATTGGGTCAACCTGCTGACGGCTGAAAAGCATGGAATGTGTGGCTCTGCAGCGGAGTTGGTGACACCGCCAAGACTTGCAGGCAGGTCTACTGCCACCTCCTCTACTCCTCCTACTCCATCCTCTTCCATGACCTCCTCGGCTGAGTCCTCTTTTGCTGCGACGTCTGTCTGCACATCAACTGAACCCCCCAGATCCCCAGGGGCTATGCCACATCCCGGATACGACAGTGTCACGCTGTCTTGGGGTTGACTTGCCTGAAAGCAGAGAGCCACACCGGACCAGCACTCCAGTCCGCCCTGAACGCACAGGTGGATCAGTGGCTGACCCCGCACCAACTGGAGATCGGCAAAGTGTTGTGTGACAATGGTGCTTGGATGTGGTTCTGTATTTATGTGCTGTGCTTGGATCTGCTGCTGTATTTATGTGCTGTGCTTATTTACTGTGTTTTGTTCTGGTGCTATATTTATGTACCGTGCTTGGTGCTGTATTTATTTGCTATGCTTGGATCTGGTGCTATATATATGTGCTGTGCTTGGATCTGGTGCTATATCCATGTGCTGTGCTTGAATCTTGTTCTGTATTTATGTGCCATGCTGTCACTACCAGAGCTTTGAGACGTTCTCACAGCTCTGTGTCTCCACCCCGTGATGATGTCACTTAGAGTTTGGAGGTGTTCTCACTGTTCTGTTTCTCCGCCCCTGTGATGAGGTCTTTACTCCCAGCTGTCTCTCCTGCGTTTGATTTCCCTGCCTTTAAATCACCCCTCCTCCTATTGCAGGGCGTGGATTATATTTCTCTTTTCAGTTGTAGCTCTGCCTTGAGTATCTTCACTTCTTAAGCTACTAGTTCTCTGGACCTGTGTTCTGCTGCTGCAAGCACTCCGGATATTGCCAGCGGCCCTTGGATCCGTCTTCTCTGCGGCTGCAGCTCCATCAGCTAAGTGTGCAGACTTTGTTGTATACCTGGTGATTTCCTGACTGGATCTGAGGTGGCCACGGTTCCCTCCATATTCTGAGCAGGGCATCGGTGGCCGTGCCCCTTCCACTATTGTAGGGGTTACAGGGCTCATCAGTCTAAGGTACGCGGGCATGCCTCGTTCCACCATTTGGATCCGGGCATGTGCTTTAGCAGCATAGGGAGAGTGTTGAGGGTCTGACAGGGGTAACCCTTTCTCTTCCCTAGTTTGGGTCCGGTCAGTAGCTCTTCTTACTATGTATGCTCTGGTTACCCTTAAACAGCAGTGACACATGCTTGGATCTGGTGCTGTGCTTATTTACTGTGTTTTGTTCTGGTGCTATATTTATGTACCGTGCTTGGATCTTGTGCTGTATTTCTGTAATGAGCTCCACTACTACTGTGCATGCATGGCATCCTCTCCAATCACTGCTATAGAACTTCTGAAAAAGTCCTATAGTGGTGATCGGAGTTGTGGTTGCGCATGTTTGCAGAGGTATGTATGTTGTGGAGGGGGGTTGAAGGGCATGAAAAAGACTTCTAGCACCCTGTGCCATGAAACCTAATGCAGACCCTGACTGAAAGCTAAAGAACCTTTATTGATGTCATAAGTGAGAGGGGCCAGAACCAGGAAGAGAATACCGAGGTGTAAGTGTAGAGAAATGACTACGACTCTGGGTCTGTTAATCGGGCAGAAACGCGTCAGAAACAATGTGTTTGTCCACACATTTATTAATTTGGACTATACTGGTTCATATTTGTTTCAATAAAGATGAATTTGTTTTAGAATATTGCTGAAATTCCTATTCTTTACTGTAGAGAAATGTCATCTTTTAATAAAGATAAGTGTGTGATATGTGATGTGTGTATGTAGCAAAGCTGTGTTTGTTAGAGGTGTCTTTAGCAGTGCTATGTGTATATATTTTAGCTATGTAGCAGAGCTATATGTGTTATGGTGTGTATGTAGCTGTGCTGTGTATATGTCAGCTGTGGAATCCACCATTGTATATAAAGGTAAGTCATTGGGGGAACATACAAAGGCACCTCCATGTTGGTTTGTCCTGGGTATTTTGTGTATTAGAAATAGCTGATGCCTTATCTTCTGGTCACGTGTCCTGTATTTGTGGATGTTGTGGAGATGGAGGTGAAAGAAACCAATATAAGCCCTCCTTTACATATTTCCGCTTTTGCTAACGCTATAATAAAAAAAAGCTGTTGCCTTCCCTACAAAGAATAGTCGAAAAGGCCGAATAAAAAAATAAGATACAATTAGACAAGGTGGAAGAATATAACCCCTTAGGGACCAGGCTCATTTTCACCTTAAGGACCTGGCCATTTTTTGCAAATCTGACCAGTGTCACTTTATGTGGTGATAACTTTAAAACGCTTTGACTTATCCAGGCCGTTCTGAGATAGTTTTTTCGTCACATATTGTACTTCATCACACTGGTAAAATGGAGTCAAAAGAAATTAATTTTTATTTATAAAAAAATACAAACATTTTGAAAAATTTGCATATTTTTAAGTTTCAATTTCTCTACTTCTATAATACATAGTAATATCTACAAATATAGTTATTACTTTACATTTTTCATTTGTCTACTTTATGTTTAGATCATTTTGGGAATGACATTTTATATTTTGGGGATGTTATAAGTCTTAGAAGTTTGGAAGCAAATCTTGAAATTTTCAGAAATTTTTCAAAAACCCACTTTTTAAGGACCAGTTTGGATCTGAAGTCACTTTGTGAGGCTTACATAATAGAAACCACCCAAAAATGATTAAGGTATTCAAAACTGATTTTACAAACTTTGTTAACCCTTTAGGTGTTCCACAAGAATTAATGGAAAATTAAGATACAATTTCAAAATTTCACCTTTTTGGCCGATTTTCCATTACATTTTTTTTTTCCAGTTGCAAATCAAGGGTTAACAGCCAAACAAAACTTAATATTTATGGCTCTGATTCTGTAGTTTACAGAAACACCCCATATGTGGTCGTAAACTGCTGTACGGGCACACGGCAGGGCACAGAAGGAAAGGAACGCCATACGGTTTTTGGAAGGCAGATTTTGCTGGACTGTTTTTTTGACACCATGTCCAATTTGAAGCCCCTCTGGTGCATCCCTAGAGTAGAAACTAAAAAAAAAAAATGACTCCATTTTAGAATCTACGGGATATGGTGGCAGTTTTGTTGGTACTAGTTTAGGGTACATATGATTTTTGGTTGCTCTATATTACACTTTTTGTGAGGCAAGGTAACAAGAAATAGCTTTTTTGGCACAGTTTTTATTTTTAATTATTTGCAACATTCATCTGACAGGTTAGATCTTGTGGTACTTTTATAGAGCATGCAGGTTGTCAGGGACGCAGCAATACCTAATATGTATACTATTTTTTCTTTATGTTAGTTTTACACAATGATTTAATTTTTGAAACTAAGCAAATTATGTTTTAGTGTCTCCATAGTCTAAGAGCCATAGTTTTTTCAGTTTTGCAGGGATTATCTTGGGTAAGGTATGATTTTTGCAGGATGAGATGATGGTTTGATTGGCACTAATTTGGCGTGCTTATGACTTTTTGTTCGCTTGCTATTACACTTTTTGTGATGTAAGGTGACAAAAATATCATTTTTTTACACTGTTTTTATATTTTTATAGTATTCACCTGAGGGGTTAGGTCATGTGATATTTTATAGAGCAGGTTATTACGGATGCTTCAATACCTAATATGTATACTTTTTTTATTTATGTAAGTTTTACACAATGATTTTATTTTTGAAAAAATCATGTTTTATTGTTTCCATAGTCTGAGAGCCATAGTTTTTTTCAGTTTTTGTTCGATTATCTTGGGTAGGGTATGAATTTTACGGGATGAGATGATGGTTTGATTGGCACTATTTTGGGTTGCGTATGACTTTTTGATCGCTTGCTATTATATTTTTTGTGATATAAGGTGACAAAAAATGGCTTTTATTTTTACTTTTTTTATGGTGTTCACTTGAGGGGTTAGGTCATATGATATTTTTATAGAGCAGGTTATTATGGATGCAGCGATATCTAATATGTATACTTTTTTTTATTTATGTAAGTTTTACACAATAATATCATTTTTGAAACAAAAAAAAATCATGTTTTCGTGTCTCCATATTCTGAGAGCCATAGTGTTTTTCAGTTTTTGGGCGATTGTGACGGTTAGATTGGTACTATTTTGGTGGGCACACGGCTTTTAGATCGCTTGCTGTTGTACTCTTTGTGACAAAAAATTGTTTATTTGGCAGTTTTATTTTTTATAGAGCCGGTCAAAACAGACGCAACGATACCTAATATGTCTATGTCTTTTTTTTCCCTATTTTTTCCCTTTTTTTTTTTACTTTATCTGTTGGAAATTAAGTTTTTCATTATTTTTTACTTGAAACTTTAATTATTTTTTTTGGGGGGGGGACTTTATTTTTTCAACTTTTTTTCAGTTTATTTTTTGTCCCACTTTGGGGCTTCAACTTTTGGGGGTCTAATCCCCTTTACAATGCATTCCAATACTTCTGTATTGTAATGCATTGGCTGTATGAGTAATACAGTGTGTCTTACTCATACAGCTTCCTGGCTATGAGATCCAGGGAGTTGGATCTCACAGGCTCTTCACCGGAAGGCAGCGCCGATGCCTAAGGAAGGCATTGCGCTGCCTTCCATGCCATCGGGTCCCCATTACAGCCGCATGGGGACCCTATTGCGCCTCCGATCACTGCCGCAACCACCCGCAAACCGCAGGTCTGAATTAACCAGCAGTTTGCGATGATCGCCAATACGGGGGGGATCACGGGACCATTGTCCCAGGGTGCCTGCTCGGCGGTGATTGGAGATACACAGGTACATGTATGCCCAATGTCCTTAAGTTAAATTATTATATATGGAAGATGAACTGGAATCCTCATATGTAAAATTTTCAGTAAGTAAATAAAGCAAATAAGTTGAAAGTAAGAGTAGATGATCAGAACACAGCCTGAGGTAGGAGATCCTACAATGAAGCTACACACCTGCCAAATCTCCTACTATCCGAACATTTCAATAAATTGTCACCTAAGTAAGTTCTCTAGTGTGCTATTTGATATCTGGCTATTTTTTTAGATGTTAGACACATATTGATTCTCCCCCATAAATTCTTAGATGATTCAAAAGATTTGTTTTACTAATAAAACATTGCTCACATTCTGTTCATCAATATGGCTTCTCTCCTGTGTGAATTCTCTGATGTATATTAAGACTTGATTTCTTAGCAAAACACTTTTCACATTCAAGACATGAATATGACTTCTCCCCTGTGTGAATTCTCTGATGTCTATCAAGATTTGGTTTATGATTAAAACATTTCTCACATTCAGGACATGAAAATGGCTTCTCTCCTGTGTGAGTTCTCTGATGTATATCAAGTAGTGATTTCCAATTAAAACATTTCTCACATTCAGGACATGAAAATGGCTTCTCTCCTGTGTGAGTTCTCAGATGGCTAATAAGAATGGATTTATCAATAAAACACTTCTCACATTCAGGACATGCGTATGGCTTCTCTCCTGTGTGAGTTCTCAGATGTTTATTAAGATGTGATTTATAATAAAAACACTTCTCACATTCAGGACATGAAAATGGCTTCTCTCCTGTGTGAGTTCTCTGATGTCTATCAAGATTTGGTTTCTGATTATAACATTTCTCACATTCAGGACATGAAAATGGCTTCTCTCCTGTGTGAGTTCTCTGATGTATATCAAGTTCAGATTTCGCCTTAAAACACTTCTCACATTCAGGACATAAAAAGGGCTTCTCTCCTGTGTGCATTCTCTGATGTTTAATAAGATTTGATTTCTCATTAAAACACTTCTCACATTCGGGACATGAATATGGCTTCTCTCCGGTGTGAGTTCTCAGATGTATATCAAGTTGTGATTTCCAATCAAAACATTTCTCACATTCAGGACATGAAAATGGCTTATCACCAGTGTGAGTTCTCAGATGTATATCAAGTTGTGATTTCCGATTAAAACTTTTTCCACATTCAGGACATAAAAATGGTTTCTCTTTTATGTGTGTTTTCTGATGTTCCTCAAGATATGGTTTCCTACATTGAGCAGACATTTCACCTAGTCTTTGTCCACTGCAATTATTGACAATCTGTGCTTGATTATCTTCTACTTTATAAGAGGGAGGTAAAATTAGATGTCTATGGAAGCCTCTAACCCAGTCTTCACCTAGAAAAAGATTTTAAAGATTAGATGTTTTCTTTTCATTGTAAATCACATAAAATGTACAGATATAAGAAATATCTCATTAACGTGAAGTCAACTGTTTTTAAAAGTTAGAAACGCTAGTCATCATTTAAAATACTGATTAAAGGTAGATTGTTACCAGATTTTATTGACCACATTAAACTGTTGATAAAAAGAAATCTCCAAGTGCATAGAAACTGGAGTATTTCTCGTCTAATTATCAAAATTGCCAAAAAAGTTATGCCAAAATGCAACATTTGGTCAAATTTAAAGACATTTAATGGACATCCTCCTTTTCAGAAGTGAAGTGAAAGGTAGGTCAGAATTACAGATCAGAACACTTTCATGTTTTATTTCAGTTTAGTGATATTTAAAAAAGTCACAAAATGTTATATCTCCATTTCAGGAAACCCCTAATATGTGTTTACTGACCTAGGCATGCATCAATAAGTCAAATACACTATTACTGTGATACATTTAATAAATTTGGTGCAATCTCACAAAGTAAAGAGCGCTTTAAAACTGACACCAAATAGTGTTATAGAATTTTTAGAACCACTGTGCAAACTGTCTGTGAAGGTTCTCATTTATCCAGGTCATGGTATATCAAGGCAACTGGACTTACTGTAGATTTCTTCAAAACGTTTCACTCGTTCTTCCAACGAGCTTTCTTATGAGAAAGCTTGTTGGAAGAACGAGTGAAAACGTTTTTAAGAAATCTACAGTACGTCCAGTTGCCTTGATTTATTCTTTACAGATACACTGTGCAAATTGGAAAACATAGTCAGACTGAATTCCAGATTGAAGACAGTTGACCTACAGAGCAGGAGATTCAAAGACATGGAATCGGAACTTGTTCATATTTGGATTTACTTCTAGAACCCAGAAAAACTAAAGGATTAACTTTGAACTTTTTTACACTTGGATCAAGACTTCTGGAACCCAAACTTATTAAGACTTGGAACTTTTTCGGACTTTGATCAAGATTTCTGAAACCCAGACTTTTCCATATATGGACTCGGAACTGGTTTAGACATGTAACAAGAACCCAACCACACAGATACATGGATTTGGAACTTGATAAGACTTGGATTAAGAGTTTTGGAACACAGACTTACAGAGACAAGGACTTAGAACTCGTTCAGACTTCAATCAAGACTTATAGAACCCAGATTTACAAAAACATAGACTTGGAACTGATTCAGACTTGGACTCGGGATATATAGAGAAGACCCGTCCAAACCATGCACATGGCAGTAACTTCTAAAACCCGAACATACCAAAAATGGCAAGCACACATAGCAATGACAACTGGAACCCAAACATACTAGGGAGGAACACATAAACACAAGACAGAACATCACACACAGAACTCAGGAACTAAAAGCAAGTCTAATGAGCATAGACAATAAGTGCAGATTCAGACACAGACTGGGAAAATACCCTCTGTAGAACTAGAATAGAGAAACACACTTCATAATAGAGCAATTTACCTCCAACAAAGATAATTCACAGTTCCATAAAAATTTTGAATCCTTTATTTAACCTCCTCCCGACCGCCTAACGGCCTGCAGGCGGCCGGGTTATTCCTCCTGGACCCGCCGGCGGGTCATCTTGCGAGAGGCGAGATTTCCTGTGAACGCGCGCACACAGGAGCGCACGTTCACAGGATCGGGTGGTAAACGAGTGGATCTACAGCCTGCCAACGGCGATCATTAGCTGGCAGGCTGTAGATGCAATTTTTTAACCCCAAAAAGGTATATTAGACGCTTAAAAACAGCGTCTAATATATCTGCTACCTGGGCCTCTGGTGGTCCGTTTTGCTTGGATCGACCACCAGATGACACAGGCAGCTCTGTAAGTAGCACCAAACACCACTACACTACAACCCCCCTGTCACTTATTAACCCCTTATTAACCCCTGATCACCCCATATAGACTACCTGATCACCCCCCTGTCATTGATCACCCCCCTTTAAGGCTCCATTCAGACGTCCGCATGTGTTTTGCGGATCCGCAGACGTCTGAATGGAGCCTTACAGGGGGGTGATCAATGACATGGGGGTGATCACCCCCTATAGACTCCCTGATCACCCCCTTGTCATTGATCATCCCGCAAAACACATACGGACGTCTGAATGGAGCCTTACAGGGGGGTGATCACCTCATATAGACTCCCTGATCACCCCCCTGTCATTGATCATCCCCCTGTAGGGCTCCATTCAGACGTCTGTATGTGTTTTGCGGATCCAAAAAAAACATACGGATGTCTGAATGGAGCCTTACAGGGGGGTGATTAATGACAGGGGGGTGGTCACCCCATATAGACTCCCTGATCACTCCCCTGTCATTGATCACCCCCTGTAAGGCTCAATTCAGACGTCCATATGTGTTTTGCGGATCCACGGATCCGCAGATCCGCAAAACACGGACACCGGCAATGTGCTTTCCGCATTTTGCGGATCCACACATTGCCAGAACTATATAGAAAATGCCTTTTCTTGTCCGCAATCGCGGACAAGAATAGGACATGTTCTATAGGCTCTACAAAAAACGCAGTGTTCGCCCGATCAGGCCTGATCTTGTGCGAACACTTGTGTTCAGTCCGCCCCACCGCAGTGACAGAATTATTTTTTTCTGATCACTGCAAAAACACTGTAAAATCGCTGCGGCGCTATAAAGATCACTTTTGAGGGGCATGGCGAGTTCATAGAAGATTTTTTTTTTTTTGGCACAAATTACCGGAATACCTTGGGGTGTCTTATTTCAAAAATGGGGTTACATGTGGGGTATTTATACTGCCCTGGCATTTTAGGGGCCCTAAAGCGTGAGAAGAAGTCTGGAATCCAAATGCCTAAAAATGCCCTCCTAAAAGGTACTCATTGGAATTTGGGCCCACATGTGTGACACTTTTTTGCAGCCAAGATGCAGGGGCCCAAATTCCAATGAGTACTTTCAGGATTTCACAGGGCATTTTTACGCATTTGGATTCCAAACTACTTCTCACGCTTTAGGGCCCCTAAAATGCCAGGGCAGTATAAATACCCCACATGTGACCCCATTTTGGAAAGAAGACACCCCAAGGTATTCCGTGAGGGGTATGGTTAGTTCATGTAATATTTTATTTTTTGTCACAAGTTAGTGGAATATGAGACTTTGTAAGAAAAAAAAATTAAAATAATCATTTTCCGCTAACTTGTGACAAAAAATAAAAACTTCCATAAACTCACTATGCCCATCAGAGAATACCTTAGGGTGTCTTCTTTCCGAAATGGGGTCATTTGTGGGGTGTTTCTACTGTCTGGGCATTGTAGAACCTCAGGAAACATGACAGGTGCTCAGAAAGTCAGAGCTGCTTCAAAATGCGGAAATTCACATTTTTGTACCATAGTTTGTAAACGCTATAACTTTTGCGCAAACCAATAAATATACACTTATTGCCTTTTTTTATCAAAGACATGTAGAACAATAAATTTAGATAAAAAATTATATAGAAATGTAGTTTTATTAGAAAAATTTTACAACTGAAAGTGAAAAATGTCATTTTTTTGCAAACATTTCAGTCAATTTTGATTAATAACAAAAAATGTCAGCAGCAATGAAATACCACCAAATGAAAGCTCTATTAGTGAGAAGAAAAGGAGGTAAAATTCATTTGGGTGGTAAGTTGAATGACCAAGCAATAAACCGTGAAAGTAGTGTAGTGCAGAATTGTAAATAGTGGTCTGGTCATTAAGCGGGTTTAAGCTAGGGGAGCTGAAGTGGTTAAAAATAATTTAAAAAGTTGCATGGAAGAGTATGTGTCCTTTCTCATAGAGACCAGTAGACAAATGAAGGAAGTAGATTTGCCAAACTCAAATATGGTCCTAGATAAACAACCACAAAACCTTACAACATGCTCACACGGTATACAATGACGAACAGTGAACGGAAATGTAACACACCGCAAATTATAAATTCCCACCATATGTCTCAATATGTCTATAAGCACCATAGAGAACAGCTTAGTATGGAGCGGGACATAAAAGAAATACAGACATCTAGAAATACAGTTTATATAGCAGCCATTCATTTAAACTTGTATCTATCTAATACATAGCTTGGGTTTGATAGACTAAGAGCAGTATTGACAGCAGATGCCTGACATTGGTTGCTAAAGTCATGTTTTTCTTCTTCACTAGGGATGAGCGAACCCGAACTGTATAGTTCGGGTTCGTACCGAATTTTGGGGTGTCCGTGACACGGACCCGAACCCGAACATTTTCGTAAAAGTCCGGGTTCGGTGTTCGTCGCTTTCTTGGCGCTTTTTGAAAGGCTGCAAAGCAGCCAATCAACAAGCGTCATACTACTTGCCCCAAGAGGCCATCACAGCCATGCCTACTATTGGCATGGCTGTGATTGGCCAGTGCAGCATGTGACTCAGGGAGAGGACGTAACAACCGCTCAAGATACCCTCCTCCAAACCCTCCGGCACAGACACAAAGCACACCCTCTTTTTTAGATCAGGGAGCACACTATTACCCCCTGAGGAGTCTGAACCCACGGACATAGCGGTGACACAAGGCTCCCCTCCCCACCTAGACAAACGGGTTATAAATCTCTCTGCCCGCGTACTCTCACAAGCTGAATTCAAGCTACTGGCATGCGGACTATCATTTGTACCAACAAACAAATTTGATATGTTTAGGTGGACAAGGGACCTCCATCTTTTTGCCCGTAGGTTAAAATGGCATAAGTTTTTTAAAAACAAAGATAGGAAGGAAAGTCGTGAACTGGGTGTTCCTGTCGACATACTCAAAGACGTCCATCTCCTATTTAACCTCGATCGTATGCCACCTAATGCCGAGGGACTAGGACCCTTTACACCACTAAAAAATAAAAGTGTCAGGATGCCCCCGATGGGTGACGTCTCCTGTGTGGACGTGTTCTTACAACACGTCACCACAGAGTTATCGACCATCCACCGTCGTCCGCCCCGCTTCAATTGCAGCAGGGAGGAGAGGTTGGCAATCACAGAGTTGGAAAGCGATAAGAACATTGTTATCAAACCCTCCGATAAGGGGGGCAACATCGTTGTGATGGATGTGTTGGATTATAAAAAAATGTGCCTAGCTATCTTGGAGGATGAGACGGGGTATGAAATTCTTACCAACAACCCCACCCCCAACCTACAGGGGATCCTGAGGGACCTTCTGGGTAAGGCAAAGGGAGCCTCCTTGATCAGTGGCGAGGAATATGACTTTCTGTACCCTCTCCACCCGGTCACGGCTACCTTTTATTGCCTGCCTAAAGTGCATAAAGAGACCACCCCCATGAGGGGACGCCCGATTGTGTCAGGGGTGGGGAGTTTGTCCCAAAACTGTGGGATTTATGTGGACAAAATACTGCGCCCTTTTGTAACATCTCTGCCGTCCTACATCAGGGACACTGGAGACCTATTGGGGAAACTTGAAGATTTGTGCATTGAACCACACTGGTTCCTGGCCTCTGTGGATGTGGAGGCTCTTTATTCCTCCATTCCACACGAGCAGGGTCTCGCAGCAAGCCATCATTTCCTCAAGACTAGGGGCCTACAGTTTAGCCAACACAACATCTTCACTCTTGAACTGCTAAGGTTTATCTTGGAGAGTAACTTCTTTCAGTTCGATGGACGTATCTACCACCAGCTCAGGGGCACCGCGATGGGCAGCTCTTGTGCGCCATCATACGCTAACTTGCTCCTGGGCTGGTGGGAGGAGTCCGTGGTGTTTGCCGAACCGCCACCATGGTTTGCCGGCAGGATCGCTCTCTGGTCACGCTACATCGACGATATCTTCGTGCTGTGGAGCGGACCAGAGAGCGATTTCGAGATTTTTGTCTCTAAACTGAACATCAACAGCTTTGGCTTGAGGTTTACCTCACTGATTGTTGAAGATTGCCTCCCGTTCCTGGACATTGTCATATGTAGGGACGGCAGGGGCGGGCTCAGTACTTCAATATACCGCAAACCCACCTCCACCAACTCCCTCCTCAGGTGGGAGAGTTGCCACCCTGTGCCTCTCAAAAGGGGTATCCCAACCGGACAGTACTTGAGACTTAAACGCAACTGTTCCGAATCCAGCGATTTCAGACGCCACGCAAAGGATCTGAGATCGAGATTCCGGGAAAGGGGATACCCTGACAGTACCCTGAGAGTGACGTATGAAAAAACGAAATTGCGTACGCGGACTGAACTCCTCCACCCGCCAACGAGCGAAGCGAAGGAATCTAAAAGTACTGTCCGGTTGATTGGAACCTTTGACACAGCGGCCACCCAGGTAAGGCGGATTCTAACACGACACTGGGGGACACTCTTGATGGACCCAGACCTCTCGGAAGTGTTGAACCCCAGTGTCTCATTGTCCTTCCGGAGAGGCAGGAACCTCCGTGACAGACTAGTGCATAGCCACTTCTCTCCATTAACAAAACCGCCAACGTGGCTAAACACATCTGTGGCTGGGTGCCACAGATGTGGACATTGTAGCTTTTGTGTTAGTCTCTCACAGGGAAGGTCTTTTGTTGGTGAACCATCAAACACCGTCTATCAGATTAAGGGTTTTATGAACTGCCGCACGAGTGGCATGATCTATCTGGCCACCTGCATATGCGGACTTCGGTATATGGGCAAAACCTTTAGGGAATTGCGCAAACGCATGGGGGAACATCTCGGGGACATCCGAAATAATAAAGACACCTCCATAGCACATCATGTGCAGACATGCCATGACGGACGTACCTCAGCCATCTGTTTTATGGCCATAGAACGGGTGCCTAAACCTGTCCGGGGGGGAGACTGGAATAGGCGCTTGCTGCAAAGGGAGTGCTGGTGGATCTTTACCTTGAAGACAGTTGCCCCCCATGGCCTCAATGAGCAACTTAACTTCAGTTGCTTTCTCTGAATGCCCCTTGTTCCTCTTTCTCGTCCCAATATAGGGACTTCCAGACATTTAACCCCTGTGGATTTGTGGTCCTATAGGGGAATGGCAGGCATATACTGCCACCATCCCCATTCTTAAGAGGGATGGGTTGGGTGGGCTCCCTCTGGACCCAAGAGCAGTGCTTTCTGCTCCCCTCCCCATACCCCTGACTATTACTAATACTCCTTATCATTTGGAGGCTATTCCCTCCCCTCGCCCCCGTCACCCCGATATGGGTGGGGGGCGGGTGGGAGAAGGGAGGATGCAGCCTGTGGGAGCGGCTGTTCATGCTCCTGTGTGATGCTGCACTACCTGACCTAATGGCCCTATCAGGCCCACCTCGCCATCAGGAGTGGACTAGTGCCTTCTGCGCTGGTCACGCAATAATTGGCCCCTGTAGTAGTCTGCTTTCCCATGGTGGGCACAGCGTGCTGGCCAACTTGTGTGGAGGGACCCCTGTGCTCCCGATGTGGGCTTTTATAGTGCAGGAATACGTTTATGCGCATGTAAAATCTTGCGCTCATACCGCCTGACTAGCTAGTCTTTCTGTAAGGCGGAGGTACGTCTGTGCGTTCCACTTTGGAGCGCACTGGTGTGCATTTGCGCATGCGCGCCTCAGGTGACCGGACTACTCTCTTCACTGGTCACAAGGTGAAGACACGTCTGTGCGTTCCATCTTTTGCGCATTTGCGCAAGCGCGCTTTTTCCGGTCATGTGACCGACTTACCCTCTCCACTAACCACGTCATCCGGAGGCGCCGGATGACGTTTGCAGCATCTCACTTGGCCCTACAGCCTTTATAAAGGGGCAGCACACGCCCCAGCAACTGCCGGTCACTCCACCACAGCGGATACCACCACCCTGGATCTTAGCTTGCTGGTGGCCTTCAGAGCCATACGCCGACCGTTGCCACGCATATGTAAGTGACTAGCCTTCCATACCCCTTTGGGACAGAATTTATGGGGGCCTATCTTTGTTATGTCACGCTATTTATTGTATATTTTGTATGTTTTATGTTATCTGCAGACTCAGTCAACCTGCCTGCAGTGTCCCCTGATGAATCCTGGGTTTTTCTGGGAGGAAACGCGTCGGGACGCATTAGCACCACCGTCACTCTACTCCTCAATCAGGTTTTTGGTGGCGGGGTTATATGTTGCGTTTAACATTGTGTATAGTCTATTTTTCTACGGCTCAGGCTGTCAGCATTCGGACTGCCTGCACTCTCCCTGTGTCTAGGGCCTCATTAGGGTCATTTACACAGGACGAGAGTTCCAGTCGGGGCCACCCCTTGCGCGGCTTTTTTGGACCCCGTCCCGTGGATTACCTAGTAGGGTCGGACCAGGCCAAGTAGGGAGGCAACAGGGCTAGTTTACCTTCCTCAACATAGCCATACCCGACCTACCACCAGTGGTCTTGCCCACCACACACAGTACACCTAGACGGGATTGGTGCCTCTGTGTACCCGCCATCCTATCAGTGTACCTCTGTGTATGGTGTACATGTTGTTTGTCTGTAGGGGCTGGTTTTATCTCCCTATAATCAATAAAGTTTCATGTTTTACTTAGTTCACTGCCCCTCTTAGTTTTTTTCAGCATGTGACTCAGCCTCTATTTAAGCTGGAGTCACGTAGCGCCGCACGTCACTCTGCTCTGAACAGTGTAGGGAGAGGTTGCAGCTGCGACTGTTAGGGCGAGATTAGACAGTGATTAACTCCTCCAAAATACTTAAGTCAGTGATCGATCTACAGCTGTGGATCATTGAACTGCTGCTATTCAATTGCTCACTGTTTTTAGGCTGCCCAGATCGTTTTTTCAGTCACTTTTTTCTGGGGTGATTGGCAGCCATTTTGTGTCTTGTGGTGCGCCAGCACAAGCTGCCACCAAGTACATTTAACCATCAATAGTGTGGTTATTTTTTGGCTATATCCTACATCAGGGGCAAGCTGTCACCAAGTGCATTTAACCATCAATAGTGTGGTTATTTTTTGGCTATATCCTACATCAGGGGCAAGCTGTCACCAAGTGCATTTAACCATCAATAGTGTGGTTATTTTTTGGCTATATCCTACATCAGAGGCAAGCTGTCACCAAGTGCATTTAACCATCAATAGTGTGGTTATTTTTTGGCTATATCCTACATCAGGGGCAAGCTGTCACCAAGTGCATTTAACCATCAATAGTGTGGTTATTTTTTGGCTATATCCTACATCAGAGGCAAGCTGTCACCAAGTGCATTTAACCATCAATAGTGTGGTTATTTTTTGGCTATATCCTACATCAAGGGCTTGGCTGTGCTTGCTATTTTATTGAGGGGTGAAATACAATTGCCAAAATAGCAGTACCCTAAATCTGGTGTTTCAACTGTGGCCAGCCAATTGTAATACTGTCTGCTGTCTGGCAAAGGATATATTTTTGTTCAGGGTTGAAATACAATTCCCAACTTAGCAATTTCCTAAATTAGTGGTTTCTGCTGTATCAGGGCTACTTTAAATCTATTCATTAAAAGGGTATATTAGATTCAAGGTGCTGATAGGGTCATTCTCAAAAACTTCACACACATGCTACTGTGCAGTTCTAAGTCTAATTCTGTCTGTAAACGTATACCTGTCACCCAGCGCCTAAATAATAGGACTCAAATTTATATTCATCTAAATCTGTGATTATTGCTGTGGCTGGTCAAGTTATTTTGGGTCCGTCAAACCCCAGTTTTTGTTCTGGGTTGAAAAACAATTCCCAAGTTAGCAATTCTCTAAATTAGTGGTTTCTTCTGTATCAGGCCTACTTTAAATCTATCCCTAAAAGGGTATATTAGATTCAAGGTGCTGATAGAATTATCCACAAAAACTTTACACGCTACCGTGCATTTCCAAGTCTAATTCTGTCCATAAACGTATACCTGTCATCCAGCGCCTAAATACTAGGCCTCAAATTTATATTCAGCTAAATCTGTTGTTACTGCTGTGCCTTTATTAGTGTAATACGGTACCTAAATAGATAGCCAGATAGTGTTAGGTGTCTGTAAAAAAAGGCCTGAATTTGAATTCAATACATTGGGTCAAATAATATTTTTCTTATTATGGTGAACGGTAACAATGAGGAAAACATCTAGCAAGGGACGCTGACGCGGACATGGTCGTGGTGGTGTTAGTGGACCCTCCGGTGCTGGAAGAGGACGTGGCCGTTCTGCAACAGCCACACGTTCTAGTGTACCAACTACCTCAGGTCCCAGTAGCCGCCATAATTTACAGCGATATTTGGTGGGGCCCAATGCCGTTCTAAGGATGGTAAGGCCTGAGCAGGTACAGGCATTAGTCAATTGGGTGGCCGACAGTGGATCCAGCACGTTCACATTATCTCCCACCCAGTCTTCTGCAGAAAGCGCACAGATGGCGCCTGAAAACCAACCCCATCAGTCTGTCACATCACCCCCATGCATACCAGGGAAACTGTCTCAGCCTCAAGTTATGCAGCAGTCTCTTATGCTGTTTGAAGACTCCGCTGGCAGGGTTTCCAAAGGGCATCCACCTAGCCCTTCCCCAGCGGTGGAAGACATAGAATGCACTGACGCACAACCACTTATGTTTCCTGATGATGAGGACATGGGAATACCACCTCAGCAAGTCTCTGATGATGACGAAACACAGTTGCCAACTGCTGCGTCTTTCTGCAGTGTGCAGACTGAACAGGAGGTCAGGGATAAAGACTGGGTGGAAGACGATGCAGGGGACGATGAGGTCCTAGACCCCACATGGAATGAAGGTCGTGCCACTGACTTTCACAGTTCGGAGGAAGAGGCAGTGGTGAGACCGAGCCAACAGCATAGCAAAAGAGGGAGCAGTGGGCAAAAGCAAAACACCCGCCGCCAAGAGACTGACCGCCGCCATCTGGGACCGAGCACCCCAAAGGCACTTCTTCAAACAATGTGCTGACGACAAGACCCGAGTGGTTTGCACGCAGTGCCATCAGAGCCTGAAGCGAGGCATTAATGTTCTGAACCTTAGCACAACCTGCATGACCAGGCACCTGCATGCAAAGCATGAACTGCAGTGGAGTAAACACCTTAAAAACAAGGAAGTCACTCAGGCTCCCCTTGCTACCTCTTCTGCTGCTGCCGCCTCGGCCTCTTCTGCTACTGCCGCCTCGGCCTCTTCCTCCGCCTCTGGAGGAACGTTGGCACCTGCCGCCCAGCAAACAGGGGATGTACCACCAACACCACCACCTCTGTCACCAAGCATCTCAACCATGTCACACGCCAGCGTTCAGCTCTCCATCTCACAAACATTTGAGAGAAAGCATAAATTCCCACCTAGCCACCCTCGATCTTTGGCCCTGAATGCCAGCATTTCTAAACTACTGGCCTATGAAATGCTGTCATTTAGGCTGGTGGACACAGACAGCTTCAAACAGCTCATGTCGCTTGCTGTCCCACAGTATGTTGTTCCCAGCCGGCACTACTTCTCCAAGAGAGCCGTGCCTTCCCTGCACAACCAAGTATCCGATAAAATCAAGTGTGCACTGCGCAACGCCATCTGTGGCAAGGTCCACCTAACCACAGATACGTGGACCAGTAAGCACGGCCAGGGACGCTATATCTCCCTAACTGCACACTGGGTAAATGTAGTGGCGGCTGGGCCCCAGGCGGAGAGCTGTTTGGCGCACGTCCTTCCGCAGCCAAGGATCGCAGGGCAACATTCTTTGCCTCCTGTTGCCTCCTCCTCCTACTCGGCTTCCTCCTCCTCTTCTTCCACCTGCTCATCCAGTCAGCCACACACCTTCACCACCAACTTCAGCACAGCCCGGGGTAAACGTCAGCAGGCCGTTCTGAAACTCAGATGTTTGGGGGACAGGCCCCACACCGCACAGGAGTTGTGGAAGGGTATAGAACAAGAGACCGACGAGTGGTTGCTGCCGGTGAGCATCAAGCCCGGCCTGGTGGTGTGCGATAATGGGCGAAATCTCGTTGCAGCTCTGGGACTAGCCAATTTGACGCACATCCCTTGCCTGGTGCATGTGCTGAATTTGGTGGTGCAGAAGTTCATTCACAACTACCCCGACATGTCAGAGCTGCTGCATAAAGTGCGGGCCGTCTGTGCGCGCTTCCGGCGTTCACATCCTGCCGCTGCTCGCCTGTTTGCGCTACAGCGTAACTTTGGCCTTCCCGCTCACCGCCTCATATGCGACGTGCCCACCAGGTGGAACTCCACCTTGCACATGCTGGAAAGACTGTGCGAGCAGCAGCAGGCCATAGTGGAGTTTCAGCTGCAGCACGCACGGGTCAGTCGCACTGCGGAACAGCACCACTTCACCACCAATGACTGGGCCTCCATGCAAGACCTGTGTGCCCTGTTGCGCTGTTTCGAGTACTCCACCAACATGGCCAGTGGCGATGACGCCGTTATCAGCGTTACAATACCACTTCTATGTCTCCTTGAGAAAACACTTAGGGTGATGATGGAAGAGGAGGTGGCCCAGGAGGAGGAGGAGGAGGAGGAGGAAGAGGGGTCATTTTAAGCACTTTCAGGCCAGTCTCTTCGAAGTGACTCAGAGGGAGTTTTTTTGCAACAGCTGAGGCCAGGTACAAATGTGGCCAGCCAGGGCCCACTACTGGAGGACAAGGAGGACGAGGATGAGGAGGAGGTGGAGGAGGATGAGGATGAAGCATGGTTACAGAGGGGTGGCACCCAACGCAGCTCGGTCCATCACTGGTGCGTGGCTGGGGGGAAACGCAGGACGAAGACGATACGCCTCCCACAGAGGACAGCTTGTCCTTACCCCTGGGCAGCCTGGCACACATGAGCGACTACATGCTGCAGTGCCTGCGCAACGACAGCAGAGTTGCCCACGTTTTAACGTGTGCGGGCTACTGGGTTGCCACCCTGCTGGATCCACGGTACAAAGACAATGTGCCCACCTTACTTCCTGCACTTGAGCGTGATAGGAAGATGCGCAAGTACAAGCGCACGTTGGTAGACGCGCTACTGAGAGCATTCCCAAATGTCACAGGGGAACAAGTGGAAGCCCAAGGCCAAGGCAGAGGAGGAGCAAGAGGTCGCCAATGCAGCTGTGTCACGGCCAGCTCCTCTGAGGGCAGGGTTAGCATGGCAGAGATGTGGAAAAGTTTTGTCAACACGCCACAGCTAACTGCACCACCACCTGATACGCAACGGTGGAACAGTACGTGTGCACACCCCTCCACGTACTGACTGATGGTTCGGCCCCATTCAACTTCTGGGTCTCTAAATTGTCCACGTGGCCAGAGCTAGCCTTTTATGCCTTGGATGTGCTGGCCTGCCCGGCGGCCAGCGTTTTGTCTGAACGTGTATTCAGCACGGCAGGGGGCGTCATTACAGACAAACGGAGCCGCCTGTCTACAGCCAATGTGGACAAGCTGACGTTCATAAAAATGAACCAGGCATGGATCCCACAGGACCTGTCCATACCTTGTGCAGATTAGACATTAACTACCTCCCCTTAACCATATATTATTGTACTCCAGGGCACTTCCTCATTCAATCCTATTTTTATTTTCATTTTACCATTATATTGCGAGGCAACCCAAAGTTGAATGATCCTCTCCTCTGTCTGGGTGCCGGGGCCTAAATATATGCCAATGGACTGTTCCAATGTTGGGTGACGTGAAGCCTGATTCTCTGCTATGACATGCAGACTGATTCTCTGCTGACATGAAGCCAGATTCTCTGTTACGGGACCTCTCTCCTCTGCCTGGGTCTAAATATCTGACAATGGACTGTTCCAGTGTTGGGTGACGTAAAGCATGATTCTCTGCTATGACATGAAGACTGATTCTCTGCTGACATGAAGCCAGATTCTCTGTTACGGGACCTCTCTCCTCTGCCTGGGTGCCTGGGCCTAAATATCTGACAATGGACTGTTCCAGTGTTGGGTGACGTGAAGCATGATTCTCTGCTATGACATGAAGACTGATTCTCTGCTGACATGAAGCCAGATTCTATGTTATGGGACCTCTCTCCTCTGCCAGGGTACCCGGGCCTAAATATATGACAATGGACTGTTACAGTGGTGGGTGACGTGAAGCCTGATTTTTTGCTATGACATGAAGACTGATTCTCTGCTCACAATAAGCCAGATTCTCTGTTATGGGACCTCTCTCCTCTGCCTGGGTGCCTGGGCCTAAATATATGACAATGGACTGTTACAGTGGTGGGTGACGTGAAGCTTGATTCTCTGCTATGACATGAAGACTGATTCTCTGCTGACATGAAGCCTGAATCTCTGTTATGGGACCTCTCTCCTCTGCCTGGGTGCCAGGGCCTAAATATCTGACAATGGACTGTTCCAGTGTTGGGTGACGTGAAGCATGATTCTCTGCTATGACATGCAGACTGATTCTCTGCTGACATGAAGCCATATTCTCTGTTACGGGACCTCTCTCCTCTGCCTGGATGACGGCCCTAAATATCTGACAATGGACTGTTCCAGTAGGGGGGTGACGTGAAGTATGATTCTCTGCTATGACATGAAGACTGATTCTCTGCTGACATGAAGACTGATTCTCTGTTACAGGACCTCTCTCCTATGCCTGGGTGCCTGAGCCTAAATATCTGACAATGGACTGTTCCAGTGTTGGGTGATGTGAAGCATGATTCTCTGCTATGACATGAAGACTGATTCTCTGCTGACATGAAGCCAGATTCTCTGTTATGGGACCTCTCCCCCCCTTGCCTGGTTACCGGGTCCTAAATATATGACAATGGACTGTTACAGTGGTGGGTGACGTGAAGCCAGATTCTCTGCTATGGGACCTCTCTCCAATTGATATTGGTTAATTTTTATTTATTTTATTTTTATTTTTATTCATTTCCCTATCCACATTTGTTTGCAGGGGATTTACCTACATGTTGCTGCCTTTTGCAGCCCTCTAGCCCTTTCCTGGGCTGTTTTACAGCCTTTTTAGTGCCGAAAAGTTTGGGTCCCTATTGACTTTAATGGGGTTCGGGTTCGCGATGAAGTTAGGGTCGGGTTCAGATCCCGAACCTGAACATTTCCGGGAAGTTCGGCTGAACTTCTCGAAACCGAACATCCAGGTGTTCGCTCAACTCTATTCTTTACCAATATCTCCAATGTATAATGGGAGCTTCACCCAGAGGTTTATAAGTGAAAACATAATATAACATTTTTGAATATTATTCTATATTTTCCATATTAGATTTAATTTGTAATTTCTCTGCCCAAGACTCCAGCTTCACCAAATGTCTCCATAATAACACCTCACCCAACCAGGTATTAAATACAACCTGCCTAAATTATCAGACACTCTTATTGGTTCAGAGCAGGGAGAGGGCGTCTAACACTTCATGTGTCATTCACTCCGTCTATTGCACAGAGAAATATAAGACACCACTAGTTCTGCTTGGAACAGATGATGGGAAAGCATTAGACAGAGTGGACTGGATTTTCCCATGGAGAGTTTTAGAGACGTTCCATTGTCCCCTGCATTTGTCTCATCTGTTTCTTTACACTACTATAACCCACCAACCTTACGCTGTCTGATATATTCCATATTTACAATAACACTTGGAAGGGTTGCCTCCTTTTTTATACTAATTATGGAAAGCCTCATTTAAAAAAATTAAAGAATCTCCAGAAATTTCTAGATTAAAGGGAACCTGTCACCTGAATTTTGGGTATAGAGCTGAGGACATGGGTCGCTAGATGGCCGCTAGCACATCCGCAATACCCAGTCCCCATAGCTCTGTGTGCTTTTATTGTGTAAAAAATTTTTTTAAATAATATGTATGCAAATTAACCTGCGATGAGTCCTGTCCCTGACTCATTTTAGGGACAGGAGTCATCTCAAGTTCATTTGCATATGTATCAAATATTTTTTTTACACAATAAAAGCACACAGAGCTATGGGGACTGAGTATTGTGGATGTGCTAGCGGTCATCTAGCAACCCATGTCCTCATCTCTATACACAAAATCCCGGTGACAGGTTCCCTTTAAGAGTTGGCCTTTTTACTCAATCCACTGTGGCATTTAAAGATGATTTATTTTTATGAATCAGTGACTCTTCTTCTGCTATTTTCTATGTTCTAAATCTTTTCCATATTTTGGGTGAGGACTCTAAAATTAATCTTACATAGTTACATAGTTACATAGTTACATAGTTACATAGTTAAGATGGTTGAAAAAAAGATGTAATTCCATCAAGTTCAACCAAAGAATAGGTAGGGATGCGAATCCCAGAAGGAAGTAAGAATCTGATTTTTCTACATTTTTATAAGCATTAATTTACTTTTAAGAATTTATCTAAACCCTTTTTAAAATTGTCCACTGTTCCTGCTGTGACCACATCCTGGGATAGTCGATTCCACAGATTCACAGTTCTTACAGTAAAGAAGTGTTGACGCTTCTGGAGACTGCTACAAGGACTCCCAAATCGTTCTCTACAAGTTACTGCCCCAGTGTTACCTCCCCTAGAACATATGAAGCACAGAGATTATTACTACCAAGATGCTTAACTTTACATTTATCCACATTGAACCTCATTTACTAAACTGAGGCCAAAACACTCAGAGTGTCCAAGTCAGCCTGTAGTTTATGGACATCTTCCATAGACTGTACAGTACTGCATAGCTTAGTGTCATCTGCAAAAATAGAAATGGTGCTGTTAATCCCATCTTTGATATCATTAATAAATAAATTAAATAATTGGGGTACACCCCTTATAACCCGGGACCATTCAGAATATGAATCATTGACCATAACTCTCTGGACACGATCCTTCATCCAATTACAAACTATACTTTAAAAGCCTATAGACCTTATTTTACCTATTAACCGTCTATAAAAGACAGTATCAAAAGCCTTTGCAAAATCCAGAAACACTACATTCACAGCCACTCCTCTATATCGGAGAATCATCCCCTCATAAAAACCTATAGTAAACCTATGCTGGCTATCACTTATGATTTTACTTACAGTCACATACTTCTGTATATAGTCCCTTAAGAGTTCTTCAAACATTTTTTCCACAACAGAAGTTAAACTAACTGGGCTATAATTACCTGTAGAGGACCTAGATCCCTTTTTTAATATAGGCACCACATTTGCCTTGCACCAGTCACTTGGCACTGTACCAGTACCTAGAAAATGTTTTAAAAGTATAAACAAGGGCATAGCAGTGACTCAACTGAGCTGTTTAAGAACTTGCAGAGTTTTTCACATTTATGTTATTTAACTTAGCTTGGACCATATCTACAGTTATCCAGTTGAGTATATTACTGGGTGTACCAACATCCCTGGCACCACCAATATCAGCTCATTTCTCTTATTCTGTTTAGTAACTCTGCCTTTTCCTTATCTTCAGTGGCCAACCCCCCACTGTTATTTAGAAGACCTACCTGCTCAGAACTTGTTTTTTTATCATTTATGTATTTAAATTATTTTTTTTGTATTTGTTTTGCCACCTTCAATTCATTTTGTATTTTGCAGATTTTATCTCCTTTTTACAGATTTTATTTAGCCCTTTGTGAACTTTAAAGGCTAGCATCTCAGATTTGTATTTTTTTACATGTCCTTTTTTGTAATTTACTGACCTTTCTACAGTGGCTATAAAGGGGGGGTTCAGTAATTTTATCTGTGTATACTGTTACCAAAAGGTTAAATTTTTAGTGCAATAACTCAATATGGATTTAACCCTTAAGCTACCAGCGCTGTACATGTACGGCTCTGGTAAGATGTGTACAGCAGAGACCTGCGGCTAATTACCGTGACTGGCAATAATGCCGATCGTGGTAATTAAATGCTTTAGATGCCATGATCAAGTGAGATCATGGCACCTAAATGCTCTTCCTACCTATGCCCCGTGTGTTCAATCCGGGCATACTGTAGGTAGTTGCACTGAATACTGTTAACCGTGATAAGTAGGCTAACAGTATTTAAACTGAAAATCTTATTTTGGCCACCAGATGGCAAGCAAGGATAAGAAATGAGAAAAAGTGAGCAAAATAAGCTAATTATAAATTCCTGATAAATAAAATAAAAAATGTAATAAGCATAAATAGGAGGCGCATAAAATAATCACAAAAAATGTATAAAAAAATTAAAAAATATATTTAAAAAATCACCCCTTTCTGTATAATAAAAAACTAAATACCTAAATAACAACAAATAGAAACATCATGGGTATCACTGCAACAAAAATGCCCATTCTATTAAAAAAGGAAAAAAAATGGCGAATGGCGTAACGGAAAAAAGGTTCAAAATTGCCAATTTGTCATTTTTTTATTGCTTCCCTTACACCAAAAAAGTAATAAAATGTGATAAAAAATTCATGCATACTCCAAAATGGTATCAATTAAAAGTACAGATTGTTCCGCAAAAAATGAGCCCCTAAACAGCTCAGTAGACGTAAGTATAAAAAAGTTATGGGGGTCAGAATATGGTGATATACAAATTTTTTCAAAGTTTTAATTTCTTTTTACACTATTTAGACATATGGAACCTATACATATGGGGTATCATTGTAATCGCACTGACCCAGAGAATGGATGGCATAGGTCAGTTTTGCCATAAACAAAACGCTGTGTGAACAAAACCCGTACAATGGTGGAGGGATTGCATTTTTTTTCCAATTCCACCCATTTGGAAATTATTTACCGCTTCACATAACATTTTATGCCATAAGTAATGGTGGCATTAGAAAGTGCAACTTGTCCCGCAAAAAATAAGCCCTCATACAGCTATGTTCTCCCCTTTGCAGTTGAAGCAGAACCATTAATATCTCCCATTATGACCACTGTACCAGCCTCTTCATCCCACTCTATTTGCTTATACAGTTGAGCTTCTGTCTCCTCTGCAATGTTAGGGGGTCTATATAATATACTAAATATTATTTTTTTTGTGTTTATATCCCTTTGTAATTCCACCCATAAGGTTTTAACATCCTCCCCCACAATTGCCTCTTTCACACTGTTCTTCATATCACTCCTCGCATACAGGCACACTCCACTGCCTTTTCTATGGACTCTGTCTTTCCTAAATAGTGTAAAACCCTCAATATTTACAGCCCACTCATGCGAAGTGTCCAACCACATCTCAGTCACGCCATACCATAGCCTCTGACTCCACTATTTTGCTTGCTAGACTTCTGGAATTGGTGAAAATATGTTTTAAATTATTATCCGCAAAGTGAATATCTGTGATTTTTTGGGGTACCTTGGTTGATATTGTTGGTATGTAACAGGTTCATGTTACCAGCATCTCTATTTTTCATTGGTATACAGTTCTGCCCAGTCTTCTTCCAACTTTCCTCACAAACCCCAGCCCCCACTAAATACCCACTGTCCCCTCCTATATCTCACTCTCTATTTACACAAACTACTCCCTTATAAGTATGACATCACTCACTTCCCTTAGATCCTAGTTTAAAAGCTCCTCCAGCCGTCTAAACATTCTTTCCCCCAGAGCAGCTGCACCCTCTCCATTAAGGTGCAGCCCGTTCCTACTGTAAAGCCTGTAGTCAACAAAGACGTCAGCCCAGTTCTCCATAAACCCGAACACTTCCTTCCTGCACCAGCTTCTGGGCCTCTTATTTAACACCCTAAGCTCCCGTTGTCTCTCTGGTAATGATTATGGCACTGGTAGTATTTCTGAAAAAGATTACCTTGGAGGCCCTGGACTTCTCTCCTAGTTCCCTAAAATAATTTTTAAGGACCTTCCTTCTCCCCCTGACTTTGTCATTGGTACCAAAGTGTAATCTGTCTTCCCAAGCGCCAACCAGACAGATGACCCTTCCTATCTGCCTAATAATATAGTCCCTACCACCAGCACCTATATGACCTTCGCTGTACTTCTTTTCCCACCCTTCCTACAGCAGTCTGCAGCGAATTTTGTGACATATTTGAAAATGTCAATCAACATCTTGTGACTTCAGAATAAGATAGAAATGGCTGAGCTGGAATAATGTGCACCAAATATCTGCAACTAGACTTATCATAAATGGAGACAAGAATTGGCTAAAACAAGAACAGGACACATGATGGTGTCTAGGGCAAAGCAGAAAATATTTTTTTTTTGTTGCTCATTTTTGGTAAATGAGGAGCACTTAATTTGCTTTAGCAAACCTGGCACATTATCAGCCACATTTTAGACACAAACCTATTCATACTTCTGCTCCACTATTCCTCATACACAGCCCAAATTACAATATCTTATATTTCCTTCCACGTACAGTCAGTTCAGTGATACTTACTAAACATGGACCCTCCACACACTCAGGACTTTATCTCCAGTCAGTGTCTTCTCCTCAGTAAGTCAGTGATCCAAGAAAATTCCCTTGGTGAATTCAAGCTTTCTGACCAATACTTGGGTCTTTTATATATATACACTTTTGGTGGCTATAAGTATCTGCCCCTCCTTTTACCCTCAGAGACGCTGATGATTGGTCAAACTTTTCCTCATCACATCAGATGGTCCTTCATTTACACATTGTATTTGCAGGGTAGAGACCTATTGTTCACACTCCTATTCAGCATCTGTAAGAGATTCCTGGGATACTCCCGTCCCTTTTCATATGACAATCAGTGTAAACAAAGAGCATTTTACATCCTGATGAGATACATTCCATCCAGAGCTACAACCACATCTCCATCTATAATTTTCATATATATGAAATATTCCATATTATGTCCTGTAGAACAGGTTATAAGACTTTTATTTTGCAAAGGACATTATTTCTTACAGATCTCATCTAGAAGAAAAATGACTCTAAATGGAATTAACTATCTATGACAACTGTATATGGGTATTTAGTGTTAATAAGGGTTTCAGGCTGATATGTTAAACAACCATCCATAGAAAGTCAAGTTCTATTTAAAAAATAAATAGTTAGAAAAAATATACCTTTTTAATTTCCAAACCATATTTTTGCAAAAAAAGAAAGAAAAGTACAATACAAAATTGATATTGCTAATACATAATGAACCATAGAATAAAATTATTACATTTTCATTCCTGCACAGTGAACTGTCTGAAAAAATACCAAAATACTGTTGTTTTTTAACTCCAACAGTAAAAGAATGCTATAGAAAGTGATAAAAAGTAATGGGAGCTGCAACTGGTCCTACATAACTGGTGCTACATAAACAAGTTATGATATAGCTCTATCTACAGAAAAACAAAAATATTGTGAGGTCTTTGAAAGGAGCAATAGAATGTTTAAAATTATTTTACATATAAAATATATACTGTGGATATAAAAAGTCTACACACCCCTGTTAAAATGTCAGGTTTATGTGATGTAAAAAAATGAGACAAAGATAAATCATTTCAGAACTTTTTCCACCTTTAATGTGACCTATAAACTGTATAACTCAAATGAATAAACAAACTGAAATCTTTTAGGTAGAGGTAAGAAAAAATATAAAAATAAAATAATGTGCTTGCATAAACCTGAAGGTTTTGTGCCAATATTGACTGCTGTTTGGATCTGTTCATAATTCCCTCTAGCTTAATTAAGGCCCCAGTTCCAGCTAAAGAAAAACAGCCCCTTGGCATGATGCTGCCACCACCATGCGTCACTGTGGGGATGGTGTTCTTTTGGTGATGTGCAGTGTTGTTTTTGGGCCAAACATATCTTTTGGAATTATGGCCAAAAAGTTCAAATTTGGTTTCATCAGACCATAACACCTTTTTCCACATGCTTTTAGGAGACTTTAGATGTGTTTTTGCAAAATGTAGCCTGGCTTGGATGTTTTTCTTTGTAAGAAAAGGCTTTTGTCTTGCCACTCTACCCCTGAAATTTATTTGGTGTTAATCAGAGGCACTTTAAATAATGGCAGGTGTGTGCTGACTCATATTTAACATAATTTTGAATGTGATTGCTTAATTCTGAACACAGATATATCCCCAGTTATAAGAGGGTTTGCACACTTATGCAACCACATTATTTTAGTTGTTTTTTTCCCCTTCACCCAAAATATTTAAGTTTTTGTCCAATTGAGTGGTATAGTTTATAGGTCACATTAAAGGTGGAAAAAGTTCTGAAATTAATTATCTTTGTCTATTTTTTCTTACAGCACAGACACCTGACATTTTAACAGGGGTGTGTAGACTTTTTATATCCACTGTATATAAAATAGCAACAATATATATGTGTTATTTTTGTTTCAAACTGACCCACTAAAAAAAAATAATTGGAGGGCATTTATCAATATTTTTTAAATATTAACTTGATAATTCGCCTATTTCTCTTTATTTGCAACATTTTAACACCAATAGCACCAAAATGAGACTTTTTTTTACACTGAAATACGTTATTTCAGCCACCCCCGGCCCGACCACACTTGCGACTTTTGAAACATTTTTGCAACATTTTCCGTGGTAAATCGCGACTTTTGTCTTAGACTCTGGACTTTTTTTGTTATTGTTTTGACTAAACCCTGCTGTTTAGCTCATTTATTTCAACATGTTTCAATCCTATCTCTAGTTTTCACTATAGGTTGGTTTTTATTTTCATAAATGCAAATTTTTGACATAGAAGTGACTTTTTACACAAAACACCACCACATAAGTTGGCTTAATTGTCCGCAACAATTTGAGCCATTTCTGGCGATAAAAGGATGATACATTTTATAGCCACGCCCACTTTGATATTTATAACTCATGTCTGGCGTGATGCATTCTTTATGGTGAAAATTGTGGAAAAAACTGTTGATATATTTGGCACTACGCAATTCTTTTTGCCACATTTTATGCCATAATTCTGGCACAACATGTTTAATTAATGTACCCCATTATATCACTAGTACAGCATGGGGGACTCAGTAAAATCAACCCCCCCCCCCTCTAAAATGGTAAAATTGCTGTATTTTAAGCTGTCCCTTCAAAAAATGTAAAAGTAATATAAGTTATGGAAACTAAAACACTAGATAAATTATCTTTGTGAAATACATAGTTGGGGAATTTTCTTTTTTTTTTACACATATGTATAAATAACAAAGATAAGATTTCGAAAGAAACGCATGAAAAAACGCATAATAGTATTTAGGAAAAAATCTATCGCACCTGCTTTTTTTCAGAAAATTATGTAGATGTTCTATAAGTTGCACTATGAGTTCATTCATAATTATATGAAATATTATTTAAGATCTTTTAAGAGAGTCACCTTTGAAAAATCGGTATTTATGGATATATCTGATATACATTTTTTCCCCTTATATCACACCGGGTTTTACATGCAATTGGGTGAAACAAGTTGTCAGATCCATTCCAGACTTTTTATTTTGCTTAATCATGGAGGATTTGGGGTATAAAAAGGGGTTTATTCCCCTCTGCGGGCTACCACTGAGGAAGGGGCTAGGAAAAGACCACGAAACGCGTCTGGTTTCAAAAGACCCGCACATCAGCTGATGGACGTCTTGACTCTAACAACTTAAATAAATGCTTTTACCCTGATGAACTTTCCTGGCATGTAGCGAATATTCCTGACCCTTAGGCCTCTTTCACACTACAGTATGTTGAATTCAGTGTTTTGCGTTCCGTTTTTCACGGATCCGTTGTTCCGTTTTTTTTGCTTCCGTTGTGGTTCCGTTTCCGTTCCGTTGTTCCGCTCCGGTTTTCCGTATGGCATATACAGTATACAGTAATTACATAGAAAAAATTGGGCTGGGCATAACATTTTCAATAGATGGTTCAGAAAAAACGGAACGGAAACGGAAGACATACGGATGCATTTCCGTATATGTGTTCCGTTTTTTTTGCGGACCCATTGACTTGAATGGAGCCACGGACCGTGATTTGCGGCCAAATATAGGACATGTTCTATCTTTCAACGGAACGGAAAAACGGAAATACGGAAACGGAATGCATACGGAACACATTCCGTTTTTTTTGCGGAACCATTGAAATGAATGGTTCCGTATACGGACCGTATACGGAACGCAAAAAACGGACCGCAAAACGGAAAAAAAAAACGGTAGTGTGAAAGAGGCCTTACAGTGAGAGAGTTACATCCAAAACTTCTATACCGAAGAAACTCTACACGGAGGGCTACATTGTTCACACTGCTCCTGCTGAAACCGTCACTAACAGGTACAGCCGAATCAGACTCCATCAGCCACGTGGGACGCCACCGTGTGCTATAGTCAGACGGCAATCGCAAGTGTGTCTTTTCGTTTGCCATACAGGGGACATTGACTGAATATTGTTATAATCGATAAAATAATCAAAAGTAAATATCGAATTTCAGTCTGGACAATTATTCGAAGATCTATTCGATTTAAATTTATTCTTATACTGCCGATTATCTTAACATCGAATTGTCATTGATCTTACATTCAATCAGGACACATTTTCCTATCAAAGTTGCACAAAGTATTTTGTTTTACATGCCATTGCATATCTAGACATTTATGCTCTCAATTCGAATGATCTTAAAGGGGTTGTCCAGGTTCAGAGCTGAACCTGGACAGCCCTCCATTTTCACCCAGGCAGCCCCCCTGACATGAGCATCGGAGCAGTTCATGCTCCGATGCTCTCCTTTGCCCTGCGCTAAATCGCGCAGGGCAAAGGCATTTTTCAGAGTTCCGGTGACGTACCGGGCTCTCCATGAGGCTGACAGGAACCCCGGTCACGTCACCGGCACTGATGGGCGGGATTTGGCTCTGCCCTAGCCAGTAAAACGGCTAGGGCAGAGCTAAAGCCCGCCCCTCAGAGCCGGTGACGTCACCGAACACACTGCTGGGCGGAAGTTACCACCCGGCAGTGTGTTATTAAAAACAAAAGAGCCTGTGCCCTGCGCGATCTAGTGCAGGGCACTGGAGCGCATCGGAGCATGAGATGCTCCGATGCTAGGCTCAGGGGGGCTGCCGGGGTGAAAATAAGGGTATGTCCGGGTTCAGCTCTGAACCCGGACAACCCCTTTAACATTGGAAAATAATTTATTGTAAAATTTTTATTGTTTATTTTATTGTGTATTTTTGATATATTTTTATTCTTTTGGATCTATATATTGGTGTAATAAATGTAATATATTTTTGAATAGTCCTTGTGTGGTCCATTGGGAGAGTGCTCAGCCTTCCTATTTACACTTGATAAATATATCACATGATATAACCCCGTCCAATAAACACCATAAAAAAAAAGAAAAAAAGCTATTTTTGTCACAAAACGTGCAACACCAAGCGATCACAAAGGTGCATATCAAACAAAATGGTACTAATAAAACTGTCACCTCATTTCACAAAAAATGAGACCCTAAATAGGAAAATCGGTCAAAAAAGAAAAATATATATAGTTCTTAGAACATTGAGACACTAAAACATAATTTATTTATTTTAAATATGCTATTATTGTGTTAAAGTGAAATAAATAAAAAAAAGTGTACATATTAGGTATTGCCGCATACGTAATAACCTGCTCGATAAAAATATCACATGATCTAACCCCTGAGGGGAAAACCGTAAAAAAAAATATACTGTGCCAAAAAAGCCATTTTTGTCACATTACATCACAAAAAGTGCAACAGCAAGCGATCAAACCCCCAAAATAGTACCAATCAAACCATCACCTCATCCCTCAAAAAATGATACCCTATTTAAGACAATTGCCCCAAAAATAAAAAAAGCTATGGCTCTCAGACTATGGAGACACTAAAACATCATTTTTTTGGTTTTAGAAATGCTATTATTGTGTAAAACTTAAATAAATAACGAAAAGGTATACATATTAGGTATTGCCACGTCCGTAACTATCTGCTCTATAAAACTGTTACATGACCTAACCCCTCAGATAAATGCTGTAAACATAAATAAATAAAAACTGTTCCAAAACAGCCAATTTTTTGGTCATAATGAATGTAATAATGAATAATAATGAGTGTAATAATGATTAATCAAAAAATCCTATGTACCCAAAAATTATACCAATAAAAATATCAAATCTTTCTGCAAAAAACGAGCCCCTGCACAAGACGATCGGCAAAAAAATAAAAAACATATGGCGCTCAGAAAATGGATACACAAAAACATAATTTATTTTTCAAAAATGTTTTATTATGTAAAACTAACAAACAAACGATGAAAGTCTACGCTGTCAGATTAAACTGTGCCTGTACTGTATGAGTGCATCGGGGGGGCTTTAAATGGGACATGGTGTCTAAAACCAGTCCAGCGAAATCTGCCTTCTAAAAATCATACAGCGTTCCTTTCCCTCTGCGCCGTGCGCCCTTACATCAGTTTACGACCACATGTGTAAACCTCAGAATCAGGTAATAAATATTGAGTTTTGTTTGGCTGTTAACCCTCAATGTGTTAAAGAGAAAATCTGCCAAAAAAGTGAAATTTAGAAATTTCATCCCCATTTTCCTTTCATTCTTGTGGAACACATAAAGGGTTAAAAAAAAGCTTGTAAAATCAGTTTTCAGTAACTTGAGGGGTGTAGTTTCTACAATATGGTAATTTATGGGTGTTTTCCACTTTGTAAGCCCCACAAAGTGACTTCAGACCTGAACTGGTCCTTAAAAAGTGGGTTTTGGAAATTTTCATAAAAATTTTAAGAATTGCTTCTGAAATTCTAAGTCTTCTAACGTCCTAAAAAAAAAAATATGACATTTCGAAAATGATGCCAGCATAAAGTAGACATATGGGAAATGTTAGGTAATAAATATTTTATTAGGTATGACTTTCTGTTTTAGAAGCTGAGAATGGCTTGGATAAATAAAAGTGTTCCAAAGCAATTACCACATAAAGTGACACATGTCAGATTTGTAAATTTTAACCTGGACACTGGGTAATCAATGACCCTTGATCATGAAAGTGTTAAAAACGCACTTGGTTTTGGCTAAAAATTAATTATGGAAATCACTGAACTGACGTATGCCCACGGCGGATCTGCAAAAAACTGATTCTGGTCGCTTGTTCTCCACGTTTTATGGAACATCCGGACCACAATTAAACAGTCTTATCCTGGTCCGTGATACGGACAAATATTGGACGTGTTCTAATTTTTTTGCGGGGTCGCAGAATGGATGTGTGGATGTGGAGAGCCCAATTGAAGTGAATTAATCTGCATCCGATCCCCAAATAGAGTAGTTATCATGAGGACTCAAACCACCGACGTGTACATGAGGCCTTAGGCCAATTTCATCCATATTGTTTTTATCTAATTATATGTTTTCTGCAACATGTTGTTGGCAAAAAAGCTGAGTCCAAATGTTTTCTACACGATAATAAATAATAATGAAGTACACTACATTTCTTGTGATCTCCATGATTTCGCTTCCAGAATGCAGCATGCTCTAGATTTGGCTTTTTTGTGGTCATACCACTGGCTTCTCTTTAAAAAAAAACTGCCCAGTCAAACTGTTAAAAGTATGTGACAAAGAAAATCCCACTAAAGAAATGCTTCTAAAAAAGTATGAATTTCATGTTTTTTTTTCTAAGTTTGCAAAAACAACTCCCAAAAATTGTGAGAAATAAAGTGCAAATGTAATAGTGCTCAGTCCTGTGGAATAGCTTGTAAATGTTATTTCTGTTTTTGGTTTATTTTTCACTAAAACCCTGAAATGTTATTTGGGCCAGCAAAATAATCATCTGAATGACTGGAGTAGTTGTCATTGTTAGGCTAATGTCCAGGTGAGGATCTCTCACTATTGTTGTATGGACAATCACACGTCTCAGTAAAAGTGGTAGACAATACACAAGGCGCGGCCTCATCTCCACATTACAGGGCAGCGATGGAGGCATATCCATGGAACTTTTTTGTTTCAGTTTCACTCAATGACAAAAAGTAATCCACAATACATCTTCTTTGGACAATCATAAAAAATTAAACACAAGCAAAAATAAACAATCCCCTACCATCTGCCAGAACTTTGGCCCACCGGAGCATTATGAGGAGAGAAAAATTACCCACCTAGCAATCTGAAGAATATTTTTTTATTTTTTATTATTTGATAGTATTAAAGGGTTTATCCTGATAAATATAATGATGACCTTTCCTCAGGATAGGTCATCATTATGAGATCGGCGAGGTCTGACTTCTAGCACCCCCACCAATCAGCTGTTACAGGGACCCTCTATGCTCACTGGAGCTCTGGTGAGCCCTGGCTCCCGGCATCTCTCAAAGCACGGCACCATGCACAGTACAGAGGCTGTGATTAGTAAAGCAGCTTAGCCCATTCACTTCAATAGGGCTGGGCTACAGCAAGGCCATGTGACCGATGTAAGGTGACATCACATGGCCTAGGAAGCTGATCATCAAGGGTCCCGGCTATCGGACTCCGGCCGATCAGATATTGATGACCTATCCAGAGCATAGGTCATCAATACTAATTACTGAATAACCATTTATTGGATGAATTGACGTCACAATATTATGTATTTCTATAATAACTCTAGACCAGTAGGTATGAAGCCTGGGGCACCACCACACCATATGGATCTGACCTATATTAACACTTTTACATCTAGGACTAGAATACTCTTTAGCTGGAAAGATATTATCTAACAGTTTAGGAGTATGATGTACATTATAGAGCAAAAATATTGTATTTCTCTGGTTATATTATTCTGTGATATTCTAGGAATTATTTGCAGAGCATTCAACCATAGATTTTTTCCGCATGTTTGTAATATTTTCCACCATATAGCCCATATTTCTCTTGTCCATCCAAAAATAAAACTTTGTCAATAATATTTTCTAGATTTACTATTAACCGATGTATCAAATAACCCATGTTGTTCCAATCCAAAAAGTCTGATTGTGTTAAAAACGAATGTTGTACCCGTAGATACCATAAGAAACACTTATCACCCAACACTAATTCATCTGTGAAAATGACTAAAACCCTGATGTCACTAATACTATGCCCTGTATCTTCCAGAAATCAGCAGACTGTGATAAACCAGCTTCATATCTATCATTTTCCCATCATAATAGAAGTCTATGTACTAGCATAACTAATCCGTCTGGTTTCTGTTATGCAGGAGGGAAAATAAAGTCCTCTGCCCCAAAGTGTCCAACCCGATCCTAGATTTATGGAGTCGCCATCTGAATGACTGGAGTAGTTGTCATTGTGAGGCTAATGTCCAGGTGAGGATCTCTCACTATTGTTATGTGGACAATCACACGTCTCTATGAATGAGGTAGACAATACACAAGGCGCAGCCTCATCTACACATTCCATGGGAGCGATGGAGGCATATCTTTGGAACTTTTACTTTTATTTCAGTTTCACTCAATGATCGTTTTATTTCTTTATCATTTATTAGATTTCATGGTCATTTAAATCGTCCAGAATAGGTCATCAGTATCAGATCGGCTGCGGGTAGATTCCAGGTATCCCAGCCGATCAGCTGTTTAGCTGTTTGAAGAGGGGGTGGTTATCCTTGTGTGAACCGCTTCCTCTTATTACACTGTACTTCATCTCGGAAGTGCAGTGTATTAGAAGTATTCAATTGTCAAAGGTGACCCATTTACACATGTTGAGACACAGCAAATTTAATTATTTCCAAATGGTCACTAGGACCAATGATTGTCTCTTAGGTACATTTGCTACTTGTAATCTTAAATAAAACGTAACTTTTATTACTTAAATTCGTCAATTCCTTGGCATCCTCAGGGGTTTCGGGCAGTCTGAGGATGCCAAGGAATTAGCAAAACATGTTGGGGGCAGCCTGTGAAGAGTTTTTAGACAAAGTGGGAATGTGAGATGTGAGATACGATAAATTATACTAACTGCATTGATTAGGGGAGCCTGCAGTATAGTCTCCTAGTTAGTGCTGCACCACTGCTATACCTAGTAGACAGATAACAACATTTCACTAATTTGTCTGTTACATATTCGGGTGAATTTCACAATTTTTTTATTATAGGGTCCCTGCAGCAAGTTTTGATATTCTGCCTCTGTATCTATAAGTCATTCCAACTACTTGAATGTGTCCATAATAATAAACTGAGTAGCTTCTTAAATATTCTACAGTTCATAAAGCTATACTTTATGAACTTAGGCTGGATGAGGTGCTGTATACTGCCGGTCTACACTGACAAGCAAAAGAGTAACAATGTTTTGAACTTTTGACTTCCAGGCTCCATATCTCATAATCCACTACATCTTTGAACGTGAGACTACCACCATTTTATAGACAATCATATTGGCTATCTCATACATAAATTGGACTTGCAATTATTTAGCATATGATAGTTATGCAGAATCTTGTCCTGCTGGGAACACTATGTTGTCTTTAATACCCATAGTTCTTGACTGTACCAAGTAATTTGTCTTGTAGGGTACTCACATAGAGCTGAGCATTGGGACCATTGATCCTGGTCACATTTAGCTATGAAATACACCCCAATATTATCAGGCTTCCTCCACTAAACTTGACAGTTCCTTCAATTTCTGAAGCTTTTAGCCCCCTTTTCCCTTGTTTCTTCCAGACCCATTTGCCCGCATCAGAGCCCAGTCTATTGACTTTTGTCTCATTGCTTAAGTACCTGTTTTAAATTTTCTACTGCCAGCTGTTCGTACTTTTTTGCAAACTCGAGCCGCTGCATCTTATGACGATATTGAAGTCAAGGCTTCTTCACCTTTTTTCTGGCCACCATTCCAGACTTGTGTAATGTATGTTGCATGGTGCTTGCATGGACATCTGTGATCTCACTGTTCTGAAGCATACGAGCCACCTCTACTGTAGTGTTTGTTGTGCCAGAACTGATAGACCTTGTGATGAGCCGACTTGTTGACACACTTCATTTCATATTCTTCTAACCGTCATGGCACTCACATGATGAAATATAGTACTTTTCATTGCCGGATACCGCTATAGATGAGCTGGATGATGCTGTCTCTTTTTTCTTGGGAAATCTTCTTCATGGCTGCTCCTGGATTCGAACCAGTGACTTTTTGCTCGGGAATCAACCTAATAACACACTGAGTTATTAGGGAATGTGAAAACGGGTTGTAATTTGTAGTATACAAAAAGTCCTCGGACTGGCCTGGGGACCATTCACTTGTACCATGTGGGCCAGTCAGAGTCTGACTGTGAGCACAGCAGAAACATCTATAATGAAACAATGATGATAAATTATTTTGTTCTTCAAGTTGATCACTTGTTATGAAGAATCATATATTTTTAATGACTAAAGACTATAAAATGGACTCAGAGGTGTAAGTGAATAAGTACAGTCAGATAAAATCCAAGCAGATGACCAGAAGAGGTCTACATTCTCAGAACCCGTGATTAAGCAACAGATATCTGAGAGCCCAGTGAGGACAGCCTGGAAGTGTATATTATGGTGATGGCCACAGGTGAATTACATAGCAGACAGTGTGGACCTTCTAGTCATTGTGTCATACAAAAAAAAGTATTTAAAAAAATTGAGTGTGATATAACATATATAATTTGGCTGATAGAACAAACAGAAAAATAGAAATGTCTGTGAATGTAATAATTGCTACTAAATTAACTTCATGGAACAAGAACATTTATACATGATTGTGTGGTCAAGTCTCTGTCAGTCAATTATATTGTTTAGAACTGAAAAGTGTAAGCCTGACAACCTTAAAAAAAAACAAATACTCATGTAAAGTTGTCATACAGGGTTTATTCCTCTTAAAGTCATTCATTTTCTAGTTGGAATCTGTAAGAAATATGAACCTTTGAATGTTGAAAGTCTTCTGATCTATTATACTTGATGTAATATGAAGTATTGTGATAATATGTCTGGATGGAATGTATCTCATCAGGATGTAAAATGCTCATTGTTTACACTGATTCTCATATGAAAAGGTCTCTGAGTATTCTAGGAATCTCTTACAGATGCTAAATAGGAGTGTGAACAATAGGTCTCCACCTTGCAAATACAATGTGTAAATGAAGGACCATCTCAGGAGGCTAGAAAATGCTAAACCGGTTGATGAGGATTAGGCACCATTATTCTTCCATTGCATATGGTAATGACAGAAGCCGCATCTGATGATAAAAGATTGCATTGATTATGAAAGTGAAACTGGGCATCTCCTGAGTGGAGGAGGTGGAGCTGATAGCTATAGCCACCCAAGGGGTATAAAACACCAAACATGGCTCAAAAAGCTGGAATTCACCAATGGAATATACTCAGATCACTGACTTGCTGAGGAGAAGACACTGAGTGTCAAGTCCTGAGTCTGTGTGTAGAGTGCATGTCTGGTAAGTGTCAATGAACTGATTGTAAGTGGAAGGAATCATAAGATATTGTAATCTGTGCTGTGTATAAGAAACAGTGGGGCAGAAGTATTAACAGGTTTGTGTCTAAAATGTGGCTAACAATGTGCCAGGTTTGTTAGAGTATATAAAGTGCACCTCATTTACCAGCCTGATCGCCAAAAATAATTATTTTGTGCTCTGCTCGACTCACCGAGTCTCAAACAGTAGGAAGGAATTGTGCTGTTTTTGTCCTATAAATTTTTTCTAGTAAATTATTGTCTCCATTTATGAAAATTCTAGTTGCAGATATTTGGTGCACATTATTTCATCTTCAGTCTGCTATAAATGTAGTCATTTTTATCTTGTTCTGAAATCTCGAAAGGTTGGTTAACATTTGCAAATATGTCACAACATTCTCTGCAGACTCGTCCTGTTAGCCGCTATAACCACTTAGGTTTGATTTGATTTTACTGCACACATTTCTTTGCCATATACACATTTAGTTCCAGATTTCATTTTAAAATCTTTGGGGGAAAAAATTAAAAATAATAGGACACACAAGCTTTTTTCTTTTTGCTTCTGGTGCATTTATTATTTAGGTGGCATTTTTTTCTTGCTTGTTCCTTTTAAAAGTAAGGCATGCTGAAGTAATTATTATTTTTGTGTGTGATATTTTTACACCTATTTCACTGTATGGGAAAAAGGGATCAGAAAAAATGGCACAAAAAATGCCAGAAAAGCGCATGCAGTAAAGTCTTTTTGGGTCTGTTTGGAATGGTTGTCCCACTCTGCAGAAATCAACAAATTTTAAATACTGCTGTTGGATCATAGGATAATCCTTAGATCGCCATAATGTTGGCATAAAAAGCTTGTCAGCAGATAGAAGCAAATTGCTGGATGAAGTGTGGAGTGGGAGCCAATAACAAACATGAACATCAAGTGAGCAAATTTATTTAATTTTATTCTATACTTGGTCCCAAAAATGTACTTGAAAGGGTTTTCCAGCTTGTAATTTACTAAAATTAATTTTGGAATTAGAGACCACACATAAAATGTGAGAAATAGCAGCCTGGCCAAGTGCCATTGTAAATATGGAATGTATCAGACAGCGTAGGGTTTGTGGGCTATAGTAGTGTGAAGAAACAGATGAGATTAACGCAGGAGACAATGGAACATCTCTAATACTCTTCACAGAAAAATCCCATATACTCTGTATAATGCTTCCCCAGCATCTGTTTCAAGCAGAACCGGTGGTGTCTTATGTTTCTCGGAGCAGTAGACAGAGTATTAGACGCCCTCTCCTTGCTGTGAACCAATCACAGTGTCTGATGATTTAGGCAGATTGTATTTAATACACTGGGGTAATGTGTTAATTTGGGGATACTTGGGGCACAGAAATTGGAAATCAAGTTTAATATGGAAAATAAAGAAGCTTATGAATTTGCTAGAGCAAAATAATTTTTAATATCATAATTTTACTAATAAGCCACTGGGTGAGCCACCATTAAACATTGGGGATATTGGCGAAAAGTAGACATGAATTTAGCAACCAATGCCAGTCAGCTGCTGCCCATGCTGCTTCTCTTCTGTGGAACGCAAGCTTTGTATTAGATAGATACCAGTTTATCTTAATGGCTGCCGTGTAAACTAAATTTCTAGATGTCTTAGCTGTTTTCTGTGGTGCTCATAGACATATTGAGATTTGAATTTGAAGTGTGTTATATGTCTGTTCACTGTTCACCTTTGTATACAGTGTGACTTGGTTGCTGGATATTGTGGTTCTGTATCTAGGGCTATGTTTCAGTGTGGCAGTGCATAACTGTCTACTTTATTTACATTCTGGCATCTATGAGGAGGAACACTATGGGGGTCATTTACCAAGCTGAACTATGACTAAATTAGGCATATCTCAGATGCAAGAGGCAGCACAACGTTCAGTTGCGCCACTCTCTGTGACTTAACCCTACTCACTCCAGTTCTAAAATTGTGGGCATGGCATGGGTGAGGAAGGGGATGGGCCATCTGTTTTAGGCATAGAAAATGCTTGGGAGCTGTCTTACATTTAGACTGGTGCCGTATGCACCAAAGTGATAACTTAGGCAGATCCACCATCAGCTTAGGGCTTTATCAAGACCAGCGTCTAAAAGTCCTGGCTTAATAAATGTACCACTATGTCCAAAACATGTTGGCATCTATAGTGTTCTAGGCAACCTATCCTGTTCTATGCAAAATGTCTCCATCCTGTTCTTTAATAAAGGATGCACAATTTTTAATCTGTGTCTGAATCTGCTCCTCTTGTCTGCGTGTTTGTTAGTCTTGTCATTTAGTTCCTCAGTTCTATCAGTGATGTTCTGTCTGAATTGTGTGGCCACAACTGGGCTGTGTAACAGCTTTTATGCAACACTGTTTTCTTCTGAAGTCTCTGTCAGGCTACTTTCACACTTGAATTGTTAATTACTTTATTGAGATCCAGCAGAGGATCTCATAACCGTATTTAAATGGATCTGTTTTGATTTTATTTTTGTCTTTTTCTGGTATTGAGATCCTCTGCCGAATCACACTACCAAGAAAAAAAGAACATAAGTGTAAAAGTAGCCTAAGACCGTTTCAGATATCTTGAGAAGTCTGAACAAGTTCTAAGTCAATATCTTTGTTTTTCTGGGTTTTAAAAGTCTAGATCCAACTCTGTATAAATTTGGAGTCCATGGGCCAGATTTATCATGACTCTGACAGCTCATTCTACTTTAACATATGGCTTAAGTCAGTTTTAGCCAAGTCAGATTTATGATCGGCCCTTTAAGACTGTAATAAATGTGGTTTGACGGTAGCAGTTTATTCGTCAGTAAGCAGCTTTACAAAAGTCGCACATCTTTATGAAAAAGTTGCATGTTCTATTAAAAAGTCTCATAAGATAAGCATGGCCCTCACTGGAGTGAAATTGCGACTTTTTTATGACTTTTTAAATAGTCCCAATAGTAAATCTGTGTACAGATTCATTTACATAAGAAAACACGCCAACTTTCAGAAAACTGGCGAGCATACTGTGCGCAGTTTTAGCGTTTGGGACTTTTTCACTCCATTATTCTGAACTGAGCTAATGATAAATCTGGCCCCATGTCTTTGTTGCTCTTGCTCTATAGATCAGCTGCCTTCAACCTAGATTCCAGCCTGGCTGTGTTTGCCAGTGTGAGGCACAATGGATCAACAAAATCTGTAACACAGTGGTTTTGTTGTCAGTTTTAAGTCTCTCTTTGCTTTCTGAAATTTATGAAATCACTCAAAGTAATAATATATTGAATGCAAGTGCAAGGTGGTGTACGCCCATGTCTAATAAAGTAAAGTAAAAGTAAGTTTTTTTGGCATGAAGATTTGACCTTTTAGTCACTTTTTAAAATTGAACTAATCTGTAATAAATTCACTCCACTTCTAAAAGTGGGGAGATTCACCAATTGTCTAAAAATTTGGTCTAATGTCCTCTGTGGGCATCACTTATGTCTTATGGAACAAAATTTGTGTAGAAAATTCGATGTGCCACTCATATTGTTTGTACAATTTTTAGATGTATTTCTCTGATAAAAAAAATACTTTACTAATTAGAAGAGGAAGACTCCAGTTTCTATGCACCTGGAGACTCCTAACTGGCAATTTCTACCAACAGTTTAATGTGCTAAATATTATCTGATGACAAATTTCCTTTAATTAGTGTTTAGATTTTTTTTTTTAATTAGCAACTAATGTTTCTAGCTTTGGCAGATTTCACTGATATAAGTATAGTTGACTTTATGTTACTAAAAATATTTCTTACACCTTTGCATTATTTTATTTTTTTCAGGTAAAGACTGGATAAGAGGTTTCCATAGATGTCTAATTGTATCTCCTTCTTATAAAGTAGAAGATAATCAATCACAGATTGTCAATAATAGCACTGGACATAGACTGGGTGAAATGTCTGTGAGTTCTGAATATGGGAAAGATTTTGAAAATGAATCGTACCTTTATATACACAGGAACATTCACAAAGATGAAAGACCATATCCATGTTCAGAATATGAGACAACTTTTAATACGAAAATTCACACAAGAGAGAAGCCATTTTCATGTCCTAAATGTGGGAAGTGTTTTAGCTACAAATCATATCTTGATAAACATCAGAGAACCCACACAGGAGAGAAGGCATTTTCATGTCCTGAATGTGGGAAGAGTTTTAGCCAGAAATCAAGGCTTATTAAACATCAGAGAACTCACACAGGAGAGAAGCCATTTTCCTGTCCTGAATGTGGAAAGTGTTTTAGTGAGAAATCAAGTCTTATTAAACATCAGAGAACTCACACAGGAGAGAAGCCATTTTCCTGTCCTGAATGTGGAAAGTGTTTTAGTGAGAAATCAAAGCTTATTAGACATCAGAGAACTCACACAGGAGAGAAGCCATTTTCCTGTCCTGAATGTGGAAAGTGTTTTAGTGAGAATTCAAGTCTTAATAAACATCAGAGAACTCACACAGGAGAGAAGCCATTTTCCTGTCCTGAATGTGGAAAGTGTTTTAGTGAAAATTCAAGTCTTAATAAACATCAGAGAACTCACACAGGAGAGAAGCCATTTTCATGTCCTGAATGTGGAAAGTGTTTTAGTAACAAATCAACTTGTGACATACATCTGAGAACTCACACAGAGGAGAAGGCATTTTCATGTCCTGAATGTGGGAAGTGTTTTAGTAACAAAACAACTTGTGATATACATCTGAGAACTCACACAGGAGAGAAGCCATTTTCATGTCCTGAATGTGGGAAGTGTTTTAGCATAAAATCAAGTCTTATTAATCATCAGAGAACTCACACAGGAGAGAAGCCATTTTCATGTCCTGAATGTGGAAAGTGTTTTAGTGAGAAATCAAGTCTTATTAAACATCAGAGAACTCACACAGGAGAGAAGCCATTTCCCTGTCCTGAATGTGGGAAGTGTTTTAGTACCAAATCAACTTGTGATATACATCTGAGAACTCACACAGGAGAGAAGCCATTTTCATGTCCTGAATGTGGAAAGTGTTTTAGTGAGAAATCAAGTCTTATTAAACATCAGAGAATTCACATAGGAGAGAAGCCATTTTCATGTCCTGAATGTGGAAAGTGTTTTAGTGAGAAATCAAGTCTTATTAAACATCAGAGAACTCACACAGGAGAGAAGGCATTTTTATGTCCTGACTGTGGGAAGTGTTTTAGTCACAAATCAAATCTTGATAAACATCAGAGAACCCACACAGGAGAGAAGCCATATTCATGCTGAATTTATGTCTAAAAATTTTTTTGTGATATATCAAATGGCATATGAAAGAACTTACTAAGATTTCAATCCATTGAAATGTTAAGATAGTAAGAAATGTGGCAGACATGGATCTCTATTGTATTATGTGTTATATCAGGCTGTATTCTGACATATAATTACCTAAAGATTGAGACAATTCTTATTTTTACATGCACATATTCCAGCACAACCAAATAGAAGCCAGCAATCTTGCTACAAGGGCTCTAAAGACAAAGAAAACCCAATGCCTCTCTGAGTAACCATTTGGATTTCATGGACGTTACTGACTGTTGCATTTAGGGTGTGAAATGACCAGGCTGGGAGTTATTTCTGATCTTTGTCATTATGACCGGGTTCACTTATATTTCACAGCTAGCATCTGCCTTGCATGGAGCAAGCTGAGATCTTCAGCTCGCACCATACATTCACTATGAAGAAATTATTTACATTTATGTCATTTGCAGTAAGTGCACAAGTTTGTTTATTTAGGATTAGAAAAGCAACTCCTTTATTATAAAATATATCACTTGTCCATTGGTTAAGTGTGGCATTATAATGTGACCCAATTTACTTTAATAGACCGATACTGGAATGCTAAGTAAGAAAATACCCCAGAAGAATCTATTCCTTATTATATATTCTATTTATGGAGGACCTTTCCATTTTAACATTCCATATCGAGTTAAAATCTCCTGCCAACACCTTATATTGTGAACAGTCTAAACTAAATGGATTCTCTAAAGACTTGAAGAATTATTATATACCTGGATTATTAGGGGCAGAACTGTTAAATATAATTAGATTTATTAACGATCTTTAAATCTACTTTAAATCCTTTACCTGTTGGATGTTCTTCTATTTGAGTCACTTGACAATTACCTTTCTTATGAAGCAAAATAATCAATCCACCTCTTCACCTGGTTACACGGATCCCCCTCGCAGAGCTCACCCACATCTGACATAATGTATCCATTATTTTTTTATTCAAATATTTCTCCTATAATAATGTATATGTGATCCCAATCTATTTAAATGCCTTAGTATTTTGTCCCTCTTAACAGGAGTAGATAAACCTTTAATATTCCAGGATATTATTCCTAACAGTCCCAAAGTCACACATAAGTTGTATGTTCTTTAGAATCATCCAGAATTGAAGGTCTCATATTAACCATTAATATAAGCTTTCCTAACCTTCCTTTTCAATCTTCTATTTCCTCAAAATTCAATTGTAACATATCAAATACCCTCTATAAAGAAATCCCTTAATTTTGCAGGAGCATGAGATATAACAAAGAGAGCAAGAAAAGAAGAAAACAACTAAAACACATCTCTGTGATAAAAACGCCTTTAACCCCTTAGGGACCCATGACGGCGCCCCGGGGCTTAATCCGCACAGGATGCCGGCTGAAATCATTCAGCTGGCATCCTGTCACAACGCTGGGGGGGGGGGGTCATATGACCAGCCCGTATCGGCGATCGCAGCAAACCGCAGGTCAATTCAGAGCTGCGGTTTGCTGCGATTTTGGCTTAATCTGATTCCCGCAGTCCCTGACCGCGGGGATCAAACTTCAAAATGCCCCAAATAAAGTTTATTTCATCCCCCCTGCACCCTTTGATTGTTTTATGGCGGTGGGTGGTGCAGGGGGGGTGTTGCGGGCGGTGCGGGAGGCGGGCGGTGCGGCAGGCGGGATCACGATCCCCCGCCCGCCTCCAGCAGAATAATCGTTGGTGTATAGTGGTTATACCAGGGTGTCAGCACATTGGTGTCAGAACGTTGCTGACACCCTGGTATAAACGGCTGACATCTGTGAATGGATGTCAGCCGTTTAACCCTTTCCATACAGCGGTCCGTATGGACCACTGTATGGAAAGAGTTAACAGTAAGATGCTGCTCCCTCCCTCTCCCATCGGGGGGCTGCTGTGCCTTTGCAGCCCCCCAATGGGAGAGGGAGAGAGCCCCCAGGCAGCCCCCCGAGAGCCCCAGTCCTTACCCTTCCCCGTCTGCGAAGTTATGGCCACAACTTCACAGATGGGGAAGGTTCCCATGGCAACAGGAAGCCTGCTCAGGCGTCCTGCTGTACATGGTGCTGAACAGATCTATGCTAAAGCCATAGATCTGTTCAGACAAAGTGTAAGTAAAATACAGTACAGTACAATATATATTGTACTGTACTGTATTATACAGACATCAGACCCACTGGATCTTCAAGAACCAAGTGGGTCTGGGTAAAAAAAAGGTGAAAAAAAAGTAAAAATCAAAAAACAAATTTATCCCTGATTAAAAATGAAAAAAATAAAATTCCCTACACATGTTTGGTATCGCCGCGTCCGTAACGACCTGATCTATAAACCAGTCATGTTACTTTCCCCGCATGGTGAACACCATAAAAAAAAAAAACTATGAGAAAATTGAAATTTTGTCCACCTTACTTCCCAAAAAAGGTAATAAAAGTGATCAAATAAGTCGCATGTATGCCAAAATAGTACCAATCAAACTGTCATCTCATCCCGCAAAAAAATGAGACCCTACCTAAGATAATCGCCCAAAAACTGAAAAAACTATGGCTCTTAGACTATGGAAACACTAAAACATGTTTTTTTTGTTACAAAAATGAAATCATTGTGTAAAACTTACATAAATAAAAAAAAGTATACATATTAGGTATCACCATGTCCGTATCGACCGGCTCTATAAAAATATCACATGAGTTAACCCCTCAGATGACCACCGTAAAAAAATAAAAATAAAAACGGTTTAAAAAAAGCCATTTTTTGTCATCTTACACCACAAAAAGTGCAATAGCAAGCGATCTAAAAGTCATATGCACCCCAAAATAGTGCCAATAAAGCAGCCATCTCATCCTGCAAAAAATGAGACCCTACTTAAGATAATCGCCTAAAAACTGAAAAACTATGGCTCTTAGGCTATGGAGACACTAAAACTTTTTTAGTTTTAAAAATGAAATCATTGAGTAAAACTTACATAAATTGTATACATATTAGGTATCGCCGCGTCCGTGACAACCTGCTCTATAAAATTACCACATGATCTAACCTTTCAGATGAATGTTGTAAATAACAAAAAAAAACGGTGCCAAAAAAGCTATTTCTTGTTACCTTGCCGCACAAAAAGTGTAATATAGAGCAACCAAAAATCATATGTACCCTAAACTAGTACCAACAAAACTGCCACCCTATCCCGTAGTTCCTAAAATAGGGTCACTTTTTTGGAGTTTCTACTCTAGGGGTGCATCAGGGGGGCTTCAAATGGGACATGGTGTCAAAAAAACCAGTCCAGCAAAATATGCCTTCCAAAAACCGTATGGCATTCCTTTCCTTCTGCGCCCTGCCGTGTGCCCGTACAGCGGTTTACAACCACATATGAGGTGTTTCTGTAAACTACAGAATCAGGGCCATAAATATTGAGTTTTATTTGGCTGCTAACCTTTGCTTTGTTACTTGAAAAAAAAAAATTAAATGGAAAATCTGCCAAAAAAGTGAAATTTTGAAATTGTATCTCTATTTTCCATTAAATCTTGTGCAACACCCAAAGGGTTAACAAAGTTTGTAAAATCAGTTGAATACCTTGAGGGGTGTAGTTTCTTAGATGGGGTCACTTTTAGGGAGTTTCTACTGTAGGGGTGCATCAGGGGGGCTTCAAAAACATGGTGTCAAAAAAACAGTCCAGCAAAATCTGGCTTCCAAAAACCAAACGGCGCACCTTTCACTCTATGCCCCGCTGTGTGGCCGTACAGTAGTTTACGGACACATGGGGTGTTTCTGTAAACGGTAGAGTCAGGGGAATAAAGATACAGTCTTGTTTGGCTGTTAACCCTTGCTTTGTTAGTGGAAAAAATGGGTTAAAATGGAAAATTAGGCAAAAAAATTAAATTCTCAAATTTCATCCCCATTTGCCAATAACTCTTGTGCAACACCTAAAGGGTTAGCGAAGTTTGTAAAATCAGTTTTGAATACCTTGAGGGGTGTAGTTTATAGAATGGGGTCATTTTTGGGTGGTTTCTATTATGTAAGCCTCGCAAAGTGACTTCAGAGCTGTAGTGGTCCCTAAAAATTGGGTTTTTGAAAATTTCAGAAAAATTTCAAGATTTGCTTCTAAAGTTCTAAACCTTGTAACATCCCAAAAAAATAAAATATCATTCCCAAAATAATTCAAACATGAAGTAGACATATGGGGAATGTAAAGTCATCACAATTTTTGGGGGTATTACTATGTATACAGAAGTAGAGAAACTGAAACTTGCAAATTTTTCCAAATTTTTGGTAAATTAGGTATTTTTTATGCAAAAAATATATTTTTTTTTACTTCATTTTATCAGTGTCATGAAGTACAATATGTGACGAAAAAACAGTCTCAGAATGGCCTAGATAAGTCAAAGCGTTTTAAAGTTATCACCACTTAAAGTGTCAGATTTGCAAAAAATGGCCAAGTCCTTAAGGTGAAATAGGGCTGAGTCCTTAGGTATGTAGTATTCCTCCTCAAATCCATCATGGTGTATAGTATAACTCCCATAATCCTTAAGCGTTCAAAAAAAACATGTGATTGGTCCCTGACTAATATATATTATTCATACCATTATATATTGTACCTTTCATACACAAAAAAAAAAAACTCTATCCCTTCCCCATGCCATTTAGGTATACATTAATTATAGATGTATACCTAAAAACTCTACAAATTTCTTAGCCTCCTCTTTTACATTTTTAACTAAATTCTTCTGCAGCGCTGGATATCTGAGAGAAAATTTCACATTTTGCTAAACCAAAATGAGCTTAGAATAGAAAGTCTTCACTTTGATGAGACCAAAGGGTAGAAAGTTAGAAAAAAATTATATATAAATTGTCCTCGAACAGCAATTCCCTAGATTGTCCATATGCCTTTAACAATGTTTGTTTATCGCTATAAGCTATCAACTTGGCTATCACTGTTCTTGGCCGTTTTTATGTCTTGGATACCTCTTAATGGGCTTAACCTATAAACTCGCACAAGAACCTTGTCCAATTCCAATTTCTTGGGAATCTGAACAGCAACCAAATCCTTCAGGTCATTATTATTATATATTTCTGGAATATCTATTCTTCTTACATTATTACTCCTTGTCCGATTTTCCAAATCATCTACTTTTTCTTTCATCCCCTCATTTACTTTATTGACTTCTTGTAATTTTACATGTAAGGATTCCAGTCCATCTTCCACAAATAATAATTTATGTTTAAATGCCTCCACCTTGTCTAAATGTATCTTATCTTCTTCTACTGTCACGGATGATGTTGCAGAAAGCTGGAACTTATAAATAAACATCCGACTGGCTTGATCCCAAACTAAGGAGCATATGGGTGAGCCCTATAAAAAACCCTAGAGCTCTCCCTGACTGCTATGCCCATGCAAAGGTCTTTATGGTAGACAATTGCAGGCCCACGTACCTTATACTATGTGACACCTGAAAACCCTATAATAGTGAGGGGACAAAACCACCAGCTCCCTGCACTTAATACGGACGGAGACAGGGTCACCTACAATCAAGCCAGCAAGAAAACACAAATAAAGGAAACAGACTTATCTGAGAAATCAGGAGAAGCAGCATCCAGGAAGAAGTATAAACCGCAAAGTGAGGCAGTATGGGAAGGAATATAAAGGGAGACAATCAGTGCAAATAGGTGACAGCTGGGAGAAGGAAAGGAGATGATAAAGTGAAACCAAAAAAAAGAACGTAATGCAAGAGGTAGCGAAGAACGTCTAACAGACCTTCTCACAGAGCTGTAATAAAAGTATTTGTAGAGCAGCACAAAAATGGACCTTCTGTCCTGTATGAAATGCACCAGCCGTGGAGGGACAGCCAATCCAACGCCGTCCCATGGATATAAACGGTTCAAAGAAGGTAGCACAGCAGCATATCCAGTGTGACTTTTATTGGGGACCAGAGTGCACACACAAATACGACGTTTCGGCTATGCAGTAGCCTTTCTCAAGTATACTGGTACAGACACAATCAAGCATATAAATAGTATAGACGGCCCCCCACATGTGACAACATCTAACCAATGACCACATACTATCAATCAAAGGCACCTGTGTGTTAATTAAAATGATCGCTGCTGCCAATAGAAATAATGCTCACTCAATCAAAAGTACCTGGTATATACTAGATTGGCTCCAGCTGCTCCCTTATGTTGTCCATACATGTCGGCGTCTCCCTAGGTGTATTGCGCATGTCAGTGACGTCATCACGTCGTGTGCTGTCGTTTGCTCACACAGCAAAATGACAGCATCCAATTGTAAGCAAGCATCGCATGTGGACCAATGAAAATCAGTATTCTGGGTCACATGTCCGATGCATCATTGACCATGTGATGGTCACCTGACTCGAAACAGGTCCTAGATCACCACAAAAAATAAAGTATAAAATGCACCAAATCATTGCTGTAAACCACGATTATATATATAAAAACAATATGCATACGGTGCAAATATATCCCATATGTAACTAGGCCAGGACTACTACACGGCAGAGGCAGCAAATTAATGTCACCAATCACCCATATGTCGAAACCTGACCGAGCCATATAGCATTGATACATAATATGGACAACAGAGGGCTATATACAGGGAGCCATCTAATAAAGAAAGGAGCATTGAGATCTATTATGGAGCATGCGATCATATAAAAGGTGTCAATAAATAGGTTGCTAATAGTACAAAAGTGAAAAAGGGGGTGTATTGCATACAAATGTATATATATATATATATATAGACCTTACAATCACTGTAAGGCGGTGACATCTACGTCCTGTTTAATCTTTTCTTGCAATAACTATTCCACCATTTCTGGTAAGGAAGGCACTAAGTCTTTTGTTACGGATTTAGCAAAAGAGGAATTTCAAAAGGAGAGATTATCTTCATCTCATCCATCTCCAGCATGTCCACACACAAAGGGGCATGACTGGTAGATGGCTTTGTTCTGTTCTATTTCCCATAGACTTTCAGCTGGCACTGATGATGCAAAAACAGCATCAAATATTACAGTTGCAGAAGCAACATTTAAACTACAGTTTACAAAAGGTCATTGAAACCCTTAGAATGATTTCATCCATAGTGTTTTTAATTATTCGTTTTTCTTAAGCATTTTGTTGGTGCTTTTGACATTTTATGGCAAAAAAACTATTGCCAAATGTTTGCTACATGATAATAAAAAAATTGTGAAGTATACTGCATTATTTGTGATGGTTTTACTCATTTTTGTTGTGTAGTTTGAGTTCATGGTATCATTTCCAGACTGCAGCTTGCTCTGGATATCTTGATCTGCTCCACAGATCAACTAGCACTCTTCCCTGGTAATCCTTCACATCCTCACTACACCAGATGACTAGAGTTGAGCGAACACCTGGATGTTCGGGTTCGAGAAGTTCGGCCGAACTTCCCTGAAATGTTCGGGTTCGGGATCCGTACCCGATCCGAACTTCGTCCCGAACCCGAACCCCATTGAAGTCAATGGGGACCCGAACTTTTCGGCACTAAAACGGCTGTAAAACAGCCCAGGAAAGGGCTAGAGGGCTGCAAAAGGCAGCAACATGTAGGTAAATCCCCTGCAAACAAATGTGGATAGGGAAATGAATAAAAATAAAAATGTAATAAATAAAAATTAACCAAAATCAATTGGAGAGAGGTCCCATAGCAGAGAATCTGGCTTCCCGTCACCCACCACTGGAACAGTCCATTCTCAGATATTTAGGCCCCGTCACCCAGGCAGAGAAGAGAGGTCCCGTAACAGACAATCTGGCTTCATGTCAGCAGAGAATTAGTCTGCATGTCATAGCAGAGAATGAGGCTTCACGTCAGCCACCACTGCAACAGTCCATTGGCATATATTTAGGCCCAGCACACAGGCAGAGGAGAGAGGTCCCGTAACAGAGGATCTGGCTTCATGTCAGCAGAGAATTAGTCTGCATGTCATAGCAGAGAATGAGGCTTCACGTCAGCCACCACTGCAACAGTCCATTGGCATATATTTAGGCCTAGCACACAGGCAGAGGAGAGAGGTCCCGTAACAGAGGATCTGGCTTCATGTCAGCAGAGAATCAGTCTGCATGTCATAGAAGAAAATCAGGCTTCACGTCACCCAGCACTGTAAGAGTCCATTTTCATAAATTTAGGCCCAGCACCCAGGCAGAGGAGAGAGGTCCCTTAACAGAAATCTGGCTTCATGTCAGCAGAGAATCAGTCTTCATATCATAGCAGAGAATCAGGCTTCACGTCACCCACCACTGTAAGAGTCCATTTTCATAAATTTAGGCCCAGCACACAGGCAGAGGAGGGAGGTCCCGTAACAGACAATCTGGCTTCATGTCAGCAGAGAATTAGTCTGCATGTCATAGCAGAAAATGAGGCTTCACGTCAGCCACCACTGCAACAATCCATTGGCATATATTTAGGCCCAGCACCCAGGCAGAGGAGGGAGGTCCCGTAACAGAGAATCTGTCTTCATGTCAGCAGAGAATCAGTCTGCATGTCAGCCACCACTGCAACAGTCCATTGTCAGATATTTAGGCCCAGCACACAGGCAGAGGAGGGAGGTCCCGTAACTGAGAATCTGTCTTCATGTCAGCAGAGAATCAGTCTGCATGTCATAGCAGAGAATCAGGCTTCACGTCAGCCACCACTGCAATAAAATTAGGATTGAATGAGGAAGTGCCCTGGAGTCCAATAATATATGGTTAAGGGGAGGTAGTTAATGTCTAATCTGGACAAGGGACGGACAGATCCTGTGGGATCCATGCCTGGTTCATTTTTATGAACGTCAGCTTGTCCACATTGGCTGTAGACAGGCGGCTGCGTTTGTCTGTAATGACGCCCCCTGCCGTGCTGAATACACGTTCAGACAAAACGCTGGCCGCCGGGCAGGCCAGCACCTCCAAGGCATAAAAGGCTAGCTCTGGCCACGTGGACAATTTAGAGACCCAGAAGTTGAATGGGGCCGAACCATCAGTCAGTACGTGGAGGGGTGTGCACATGTACTGTTCCACCATGTTAGTGAAATGTTGCCTCCTGCTAACACGTTGCGTATCAGGTGGTGGTGCAGTTAGCTGTGGCGTGTTGACAAAAGTTTTCCACATCTCTGCCATGCTAACCCTGACCTCAAAGGAGCTGGCATTGACACAGCTGCCTTGGCGACCTCTTGCTCCTCCTCTGCCTTGGCCTTGGGCTTCCACTTGTTCCCCTGTGACATTTGGGAATGCTCTCAGTAGCGCGTCTACCAACGTGCGCTTGTACTCGCGCATCTTCCTATCACGCTCCAGTGCAGGAAGTAAGGTGGGCACATTGTCTTTGTAGCGTGGATCCAGCAGGGTGGCAACCCAGTAGTCCGCACAGGTTAAAATGTGGGCAACTCTGCTGTCGTTGCGCAGGCACTGCAGCATGTAGTCGCTCATGTGTGCCAGGCTGCCCAGGGGTAAGGACAAGCTGTCCTCTGTGGGAGGCGTATCGTCATCGTCCTGCCTTTCCCCCCAGCCACGCACGAGTGATGGACCCGAGCTGCGTTGGGTGCCACCCCGCTGTGACCATGCTTCATCCTCATCCTCCTCCACCTCCTCCTCATCCTCGTCCTCCTCGTCCTCCAGTAGTGGGCCCTGTCTGGCCACATTTGTACCTGGCCTCTGCTGTTGCCAAAAACCTCCCTCTGAGTCACTTCGAAGAGACTGGCCTGAAAGTGCTAAAAATGACCCCTCTTCCTTCTCCTCCTCCTCCTCCTGGGCCACCTCCTCTTGCATCATTGCCCTAAGTGTTTTCTCAAGGAGACATAGAAGTGGTATTGTAACGCTGATAACGGCGTCATCGCCACTGGCCATGTTGGTGGAGTACTCGAAACAGCGCAACAGGGCACACAGGTCTCGCATGGAGGCCCAGTCATTGGTGGTGAAGTGGTGCTGTTCTGTAGTGCGACTGACCCGTGCGTGCTGCAGCTGAAACTCCACTATGGCCTGCTGCTGCTCGCACAGTCTGTCCAGCATGTGCAAGGTGGAGTTCCACCTGGTGGGCACGTCGCATATGAGGCCGTGAGCGGGAAGGCCGAAGTTACGCTGTAGCGCAGACAGGCGAGCAGCAGCAGGATGTGAACGCCGGAAGCGCGAACAGACGGCCCGCACTTTATGCAGCAGCTCTGACATGTCGGGGTAGTTGTGTATGAACTTCTGCACCACCAAATTCAGCACATGCGCCAAGCAAGGGATGTGCGTCAAATTGGCTAGTCCCAGAGCTGCAACGAGATTTCGCCCATTATCACACACCACCAGGCCGGGCTTGAGGCTCACCGGCAGCAACCACTCGTCGGTCTGTTGTTCTATACCCCGCCACAACTCCTGTGCGGTGTGGGGCCTGTCCCCCAAACATATGAGTTTCAGAATGGCCTGCTGACGTTTACCCCGGGCTGTGCTGAAGTTGGTGGTGAAGGTGTGTGGCTGACTGGATGAGCAGGTGGAAGAAGAGGAGGAGGAAGCCGAGAAGGAGGAGGTGGCAACAGGAGGCAAAGAATGTTGCCCTGCGATCCTTGGCGGCGGAAGGACATGCGCCAAACAGCTCTCCGCCTGGGGCCCAGCTGCCACTACATTTACCCAGTGTGCAGTTAGGGAGATATAGCGTCCCTGGCCGTGCTTACTGGTCCACGTATCTGTGGTTAGGTGGACCTTGCTACAGATGGCGTTGCGCAGTGCACACTTGATTTTATCGGATACTTGGTTGTGCAGGGAAGGCACGGCTCTCTTGGAGAAGTAGTGGCGGCTGGGAACAACATACTGTGGGACAGCAAGCGACATGAGCTGTTTGAAGCTGTCTGTGTCCACCAGCCTAAATGACAGCATTTCATAGGCCAGTAGTTTAGAAATGCTGGCATTCAGGGCCAGGGATCGAGGGTGGCTAGGTGGGAATTTACGCTTTCTCTCAAATGTTTGTGAGATGGAGAGCTGAACGCTGCCGTGTGACATGGTTGGGACGCTTGGTGACGGAGGTGGTGGTGGTGGTGTTGGTGGTACATCCCCTGTTTGCTGGGCGGCAGGTGCCAACGTTCCTCCAGAGGCGGAGGAAGAGGCCGAGGCGGCAGAAGAGGCCGAGGCGGCAGCAACAGAAGAGGTAGCAGGGGGAGCCTGAGTGACTTCCTTGGTTTTAAGGTGTTTACTCCACTGCAGTTCATGCTTTGCATGCAGGTGCCTGGTCATGCAGGTTGTGCTCAGGTTCAGAACGTTAATGCCTCGCTTCAGGCTCTGATGGCACAGCGTGCAAACCACTCGGGTCTTGTCGTCAGCACATTGTTTGAAGAAGTGCCATGCCAGGGAACTCCTTGAAGCTGCCTTTGGGGTGCTCGGTCCCAGATGGCGGCGGTCAGTAGCAGGCGGAGTCTCTTGGCGGCGGGTGTTCTGCTTTTGCCCACTGCTCCCTCTTTTGCTACGCTGTTGGCTCGGTCTCACCACTGCCTCTTCCTCCGAACTGTGAAAGTCAGTGGCACGACCTTCATTCCATGTGGGGTCTAGGACCTCATCGTCCCCTGCATCGTCTTCCACCCAGTCTTGATCCCTGACCTCCTGTTCAGTCTGCACACTGCAGAAAGACGCAGCAGTTGGCACCTGTGTTTCATCATCATCAGAGACATGCTGAGGTGGTATTCCCATGTCCTCATCATCAGGAAACATAAGTGGTTGTGCGTCAGTGCATTCTATGTCTTCCACCGCTGGGGAAGGGCTAGGTGGATGCCCTTTGGAAACCCTGCCAGCGGAGTGTTCAAACAGCATAAGAGACTGCTGCATAACTTGAGGCTGAGACAGTTTCCCTGGTATGCATGGGGGTGATGTGACAGACTGATGGGGTTGGTTTTCAGGCGCCATCTGTGCGCTTTCTGCAGAAGACTGGGTGGGAGATAATGTGAACGTGCTGGATCCACTGTCGGCCACCCAGTCTTGATCCCTGACCTCCTGTTCAGTCTGCACACTGCAGAAAGACGCAGCAGTTGGCACCTGTGTTTCGTCATCATCAGAGACATGCTGAGGTGGTATTCCCATGTCCTCATCATCAGGAAACATAAGTGGTTGTGCGTCAGTGCATTCTATGTCTTTCACCGCTGGGGAAGGGCTAGGTGGATGCCCTTGGGAAACCCTGCCAGCGGAGTCTTCAAACAGCATAAGAGACTGCTGCATAACTTGAGGCTGAGACAGTTTCCCTGGTATGCATGGGGGTGATGTGACAGACTGATGGGGTTGGTTTTCATGCGCCATCTGTGCGCTTTCTGCAGAAGACTGGGTGGGAGATAATGTGAACGTGCTGGATCCACTGTCGGCCACCCAATTGACTAATGCCTGTACCTGCTCAGGCCTTACCATCCTTAGAACGGCATTGGGCCCCACCATATATCGCTGTAAATTCTGGCGGCTACTGGGACCTGAGGTAGTTGGTACACTAGGATGTGTGGATGTGGCAGAACGGCCACGTCCTCTCCCAGCACCAGAGGGTCCACTAACACCACCACGACCATGTCCACGTCCGCGTCCCTTACTAGATGTTTTCCTCATTGTTATCGTTCACCACAACAACAAAAATATTATTTGGCCCAATGCATTGTATTCAAATTCAGCGGGATATAAATTTGAGGCCTAGTATTTAGGCGCTGGGTGACCGGTATGGATTTAGTGACAGAATTTGACTGTGATATGCACAGTAGCGTGTGTGTGTGAAGTTATTCTGAATGACCCTATGTGCACCTTGAATATTATTTACCCTTTTAGGGATAGATTTCAAATAGCTCTGATACAGCAGAAACCACTAAATTATGAAATTGCTAAATTGGGAATTGTATTTCAACCCAGAACAAAAAATGTGCTTTGACGGACACTAAATAACTTTCCCAGCCACAACAGGACAGCGGTAACGAGAGATTTAGCGGGATATAAATTTGAGGCCTAGTATTTAGGCGCTGGGTGACCGGTATGGATTTAGTGACAGAATTCGACTGGGATATGGCCAAAAAATAACCACACTATTGCTGGTTAAATGCACTTGGTGACGGGCGCAGCTTGCCCCTGATGTAGTATATGGCCAAAAAATGAACAGACTATTGCTGGTTAAATGCACTTGGTGTCACAGCTTGACCAACCACACTACTGAGGGTTAAATGCACTTTGTGACGGGCGCAGCTTGCCCCTGATGTAGTATATGGACAAAAAATGAACAGACTATTGCTGGTTAAATGCACTTGGTGTCACAGCTTGACCAACCACACTACTGAGGGTTAAATGCACTTGGTGACGGGCGCAGCTTGCCCCTGATTTAGTATATGGCCAAAAAATGAACAGACTATTGCTGGTTAAATGCACTTGGTGTGATAGCTTGACCAACCACACTACTGAGGGTTAAATGCACTTGGTGACGGGGCGCAGCTTGCCCCTGATGTAGTATATGGCCAAAAAATAAACAGACTATTGCTGGTTAAATGCACTTGGTGTGACAGCTTCACCCTGATGTAGGCTTTAGCCAAAAAACTAACGCACCATTGAGGGTTAAATGCACTTGGTGACAGGCGCAGCTTGCCCCTGATGTAGTATATGGCCAAAAAATAAACAGACTATTGCTGGTTAAATGCACTTGGTGTGACAGCTTCACCCTGATGTAGGCTTTAGCCAAAAAACAAACGCACCATTGAGGGTTAAATGCACTTGGTGACAGGTGCAGCTTGCCCCTGATGTAGTATATGGCCAAAAAATAAACAGACTATTGCTGGTTAAATGCACTTGGTGTGACAGCTTCACCCTGATGTAGGCTTTAGCCAAAAAACAACCACACCATTGAGGGTTAAATGCACTTGGTCGCAGCTTGTGCTGGCGCACCACAAGACACAAAATGGCCGCCGATCACCCCAGAAAAATGTGACTGACAAACGGTCTGGGCAGCCTAAAAACAGTGAGCAATTGAGGATCAGCAGCTCAATGATCCACAGCTGCAGATCGATCAGTTAATCAAGTCCTTTGGAGGAGTTAATCTGCCTAATCTCGCCCTACTGTCGCAGCCGCAACCTCTCCCTACGCTAATCAGAGCAGAGTGACGGGCGGCGCTATGTGACTCCAGCTTAAATAGAGGCTGGGTCACATGGTGCTCTGGCCAATCACAGCCATGCCAATAGTAGGCATATCTGTGATGGCCTCTTGGGGCAAGTAGTATGACGCTTTTACGAAAATGTCCGGGTTCGGGTCCGTGTCACGGACACCCCAAAATTCGGTACGAACCCGAACTCTACAGTTCGAGTTCGCTCATCCCTACAGATGACCTTCCCCTATTCCCCAAATAGCAATAGATAGGCGGTTAGCCCTGTGGGACAGCCTTCCTAAATAATTTATATGTGGGCATGTCTCTTCTAACAAACTACAAAAACAGTGTAGCCATGTAAAAGTATGGATTATAGTACAGCATTGCAGCACACAACTATAACTTGCAATATCACAGGCTGTGATTGTAATATAATATACAAGTTAATAGATTGTTGTATGTTGCCCCAATGGTCTACTTTCATAGACAATAGTGGGATCGACAGCTGACATACACAAACAGCATAGCTGCATACACCCGATGACACATACACTAAAGATAAGTGAACCATTTCTGTCATGGCTGAGGATGGGGGAAACCCTCAGTCGTGCGATGCCAGAAGATGTATGGTCGCTACTCGACCAGGACGACAGAATTAGGGAGCAGGTCACCTCCTATAACGTCCCTAACTCTGACCATGTCTCCAAGCCGTATGAGCCGACCCTGATGGTGGGATGGCTCATACTCTGGAACCTAATAATCCCTAATAGCCCTCAGCGTGGCCCTGGACTAGGAGCATGGTAAGACGACCTGTTCCTCATGGATACAGAGGAACAGGAGTCTCACTGGCCAAGCTGCAAGGAAATGGGGTACATAAACAGTCGTATGGATATGGCAGGAGAACTACACTAGTTCACACCTACCTGCCACAGCCTTGCTGACTGGATCCCGTGCTCACAAGCTGCTGTCCACACCATACATAAATGGACACAGCAAACACACATACACACACACAAACCCAGATCCATAGCTGCATTTAACATGAAAGAAAAACAACATCAACTTAACATCACATATAAACATTTATGACCACAAGGGTGGCCCTCACTGGCAGATGGCATTAGAGACCAGGAGGAAGCCTCCAGCTTACTACAAGGCTGGAGTACCAATCAGCTTCAGGTCTCCACTGAGGCTTTATAGCCCATGTAGCCACACCCACACACAGACACACCCAGTGTTCAACACAAAGAAGGGAGTTAACCCTTCCTACACCAGGCAGGGAAGTGAAACCACTTAAGGAGGAAGTGCACACATAGATAAACCTCATGCACAACAAACAAGGAAAGTGCACACATAAAAATCACACTCCACCTGTTACCGCCGGCAACGGCATGCGTGGCAACCATGTCCTGGTAATTAGCTCGCAGGCCGAGACACTCCCACAACATGCACACAAGACCACACGTTGCTGCGGACAACCACAAGTGAAGGGAGGTGTCACAGTGCATACAAACATAATAAAAGGCACACCTACAAAGACAGGTTGCCAGGTGTAACCGCATGCACTTGACAGCAAGCTGCCTAGCAACAGCTCAAGCTGCTATGCTGCCAAATACAAACATGTTGCCGGCGGCAACCATACATGAGGCAACATACAAGCAGCCCTCCCCATGTGGTTGAGAACAAAACCAAAACCGCAGGCAACTGCATGCGGATAAGGAGTTACGACCATAACCATGGTCCTGACAATTTCATCATGAACCAGGTTTGTTACAAAGTTTGCAAAATTTTGGCTGACAAACAAATCAAAACTTTTTCAGGTTTGTTTTCGACAAAACCAGTAAAACAGTGCATAGCACCATTTTACTGAACATGTCAGTGGGAAAAAGCACTAGGAAATAAGAAGAAGGATGCTCACATGATCCTGAGAAGATGAGTCAATCAGTGCTGCAGCGAGCAGAGAGGTGCTCTAGCAGAACAAGAAGAATGTCATTCTATGTTCGGCTGTGAAAGATGGTGGTTAGGTGCTCCTCGTGCTGCTGCTACCTCCCCACTCTGTCACTGAGGCCACTCTGTGGTCTCCTCATGCTGCTGCCACCTCACTGCTCTGTGATCTCCTCATTCTGCTGCCACCTCACCACTATGTCACTGGTCCACTCTGTGGTCTCCTCATGCTGCTGCCACCTCCCCACTCTGTCACTGGGCCACTCTGTGTTCTCCTGTTGCTGCCACCTTATCACTCTGTGGTCTCCTCATGCTGCTGTTACATCAACACTATGTCACTCTGTGGTTTCTTAATGCTGCTGCCACCTCCCCACTCTGTCACTGGGCTACTCTGTGTTCTCTTACTGCTGCCGCCTTATTACTCTGTGGTTTCCTCATGCTGCTGCCACCTCAACACTATATCACTGGGCCACTCTGGGGTCTTCTCATGCTGCTGCCACATCACCACTCTGTGGTCTCCTCATGCTACTGCCACATCAACACTATGTCATTGGGCCACTCTGTGGTCTCCTCATGCTGCTGCCACCTCACCACTCTGTGGTCTCCCAATGCTTCTGCCACCTAAACACTATATCTCTGGGCTACTCTGTGGTCTCCTCATTCTGCTGCCACCTCCCCACTCTGTCTCTGGGCCACTTTGTGGTCTGCCACCTAAACACTATATCTCTGGGCTACTCTGTGGTCTTCTCATTCTGCTGCCACCTCCCCACTCTGTCTCTGGGCCACTTTGTGGTCTCCTCAGGCTGCTGTCACATCACCACTCTGTGGTCTCCTCATGCTGATGCCACCTCAAAACTGTGTCACTAGTCCACTCTGTGGTCTAATCATGCTGCTGCCACCTCACCACTCTGTGGTCTCCTTATGCTTCTGCCACATCACTACTCTGTGGTCTTTTCATGCTGCTGCCACCTCTCCACTCTGTCAGTGGGCCACTCTGCGGGCTTCTCATGCTGCGGTCCCCCCCAAATTTGTGACTGGGCCACTATTTTGCCTTTTGACCTGGCTGACATCAGCATTTGATTGACCCTTCTTCTGATGGAAAGGAAGGAAAAATGAGACGCTCCATGGATTTTGTCTATGTAGCAACTGTAAGGCCTGTATGACATGATCCCTATTTTGCATCAGAATTGGCTTATGATTTGGTAGTCAAAAGCAAGAGTGGGTATAAAACACAGAAGACATGCAAATATTCCATTCACGTGTCATCTCTGTTTTGGATCCACTCCTGTTTTGATTTTTTGCTTTAGCAACACTGATGGATTACTGACAAAATGCTGACAGAGTGAAGGCGGATGCTCAACAGACAGGATCCGTTTTTGGGGATTATTGTTCTGACAGATCAGAGAAAGGGCAAAATAATTAGTGACGTCAACACAAACTTACTCCTAACACCGTCTCCACTGTCAGGGGGCTCTACTTGTAAAAGCATTTTATAGAACAGGTTCTGTAGATAACTATTTGGAATCAGCTGATGACGGTGTAAAAGTAGTGCGCTCTTTCACTCTGTAGTAGGATCTTGGGCCTTTGCACAATTCTTTATACCTTGTGCTAACATTGACATTGTAAGACTGAGTTCACACTTGAGTTATTTGTAGGGATGAGCGAACCCGAACTGTATAGTTCCGGTTCGTACCGAATTTTGGGGTGTCCGTGACACAAACCCGAACCCGAACATTTTTGTAAAAGTCTGGGTTCAGGTTCGGTGTTTGGCGCTTTTTGAAAGGCTGCAAAGCAGCCAATCAACAAGCGTCATACTACTTGCCCCAAGAGGCCATCACAGCCATGCCTACTATTGCCATTGCTGTAATTGGCCAGTGCAGCATGTGACCCAGCCTCTATTTAAGCTGGAGTCACGTAGCGCCGCACGTCACTCTGCTCTGATCAGTGTAGGGAGAGGATGCAGCTGCTGCTGTTAGGGCGAGATTAGGCACTAGGCAGGGATTTACTCAGCAAAAACACTTAATGAAGTGATCGATCTACAGCTGTGAATTATTCAACTTCTGCTATTCAATTGCTCACTGTTTTTAGGCTGCCCAGAGAGTTTTTCAATCACTTTTTTCTGGGGTGATCGGCGGCCATTTTGTGTCTTCTGGTGCGCCAGCACAAGCTGCCACCAAGTTTTTTTTTTTGCTATATCCTACATCAGGGGCTTGGCTGTGCTTGCTATTTTATTGAGGGGAGAAATACAATTGCCAAAATAGCAGTATCCTAAATCTGGTGTTTCAGCTGTGGCTACACAATTGTAATACTGTCTGCTGTCTGGCAAAGGATATATTTTTGTTCTGGGTTGAAATACAATTCCCAACTTAGCAATTCCCTAAATCAGTGGTTTCTGCTGTATCAGGCCAAGTTTAAATCGATCAATAAAAGGGTATATTAGATTGAAGGTGCTGATAGGGTCATCCTCAATAACTTTACACGCTACCGTGCATTTCCAAGTCTAATTCCGTCCGTAAACGTATAACTGTCATCCAGCGCCTAAATAATAGGCCTAAAATTTATATTCAGCTAAATCTGTGGTTATTGCTGTAGCTGGTCAAGTTATTTAGTGTCCGCCAAAGCACAGTTTTTGTTCTGGGTTGAAATACAATTCCCAACTTAGCAATTCCCTAAATCAGTGGTTTCTGCTGTATCAGGCCAAGTTTAAATCGATACATAAAAGGGTATATTAGATTGAAGGTGCTGATAGGGTCATCCTCAATAACTTCACACGCTAACGTGCATTTCCAAGTCTAATTCTGTCCGTAAACGTATACCTGTCACCCAGCGGCTAAATAATAGGCCTACAATTTATATTCAGCTAAATCTGTGGTTATTGCTGTGGCTGGTCAAATTATTTAGTGTCCCTCAAAGCACAGTTTTTGTTCTGGGTTGAAATACAATTCCCAACTTAGCAATTCCCTAAATCAGTGGTTTATGCTGTATCAGGCCAAGATAAAATCGATCCATAAAAGGGTATATTAGATTGAAGGTGCGGATAGAGTCCTCCTCAATAACTTCACACGCTACCGTGCATTTCCAAGTCTAATTCTGTCCGTAAACGTATACCTGTCATCCAGCGCCTAAATACTAGGCCTACAATTTATATTCAGCTAAATCTGTCGTTACTGCTGTGACTTTATTAGTGTAATACGGTACCTAAACAGATAGCTATATAGTGTTAGGTGTCTGTAAAAAAAGGTCTAAATTTGAATTCAATACATTGGGCCAAATAATTTTTTTCTTATTGTGGTGAACAGTAACAATAAGGTGTTAGTGGACCCTCTGGTGCTGGGAGAGGACGTGGCCGTTCTGCCACAGCCACATGTCCTAGTGAACCAACTACCTCAGGTCCCAGTAGCCGCCATAATTTACAGCGATATTTGGTGGGGCCCAATGCCGTTCTAAGGATGGTAAGGCCTGAGCAGGTACAGGCATAAGTCAATTGGGTGGCCGACAGTGGATCCAGCACAGTTCACATTATCTCCCACCCAGTCATCTGCAGAAAGCGCACAGATGGCGCCTGAAAACCAAGCCCATCAGTCTGTCACATCACCCCCATGCATATCAGGAAAACTGTCTGAGCCTCAAGTTATGCAGCAGTCTCTTATGCTGTTTAAAGACTCTGCTGGCAGGGTTTCCCAAGGGCATCCACCCAGCCCTTCCCCAGCGGTGGAAGACATAGAATGCACTGACGCACAACCACTTATGTTTCCTGATCATGAGGAGATGGGAATACCACCTCAGCACGTCTTTGATGATGACGAAACACAGGTGCCAACTGCTGCGTCTTTCTGCAGTGTGCAGACTGAACAGGAGGTCAGGGAGGAAGACTGGGTGGAAGACGATGCAGGGAACGATGAGGTCCTAGACCCCACATGGAATGAAGGTCATGCCACTGACTTTCACAGTTCGGAGGAAGAGGCAGTGGTGAGACCGAGCCAACAGCGTAGCAAAAGAGGGAGCAGTGGGCAAAAGCAGAACACCCGCCGCCAAGAGACTCGGCCTGCTACTGACCGCCGCCATCTGGGACCGAGCACCCCAAAGGCAGCTTCAAGGAGTTCCCTGGCATGGCACTTCTTCAAACAATGTGCTGATGACAAGACCCGAGTGGTTTGCACACTGTGCCATCAGAGCCTGAAGCGAGGCATTAACGTTCTGAACCTTAGCACACCCTGCATGACCAGGCACCTGCATGCAAAGCATGAACTGCAGTGGAGTAAACACTTTAAAAACAAGGAACTCACTCAGGCTCCCCCTGCTACCTCTTCTGCTGCTGCCGCCTCTGGAGGAACATTGGCACCTGCTGCCCAGCAAACAGAGGATGTAACACCAACACCACCACCTCCGTCACCAAGCATCTCAACCATGTCACACGCCAGCGTTCAGCTCTCCATCTCACAGACATTTGAGAGAAAGCGTAAATTCCCACCTAGCCACCCTCGATCCCTGGCCCTGAATGCCAGCATTTCTAAACTACTGGCCTATGAAATGCTGTCATTCAGGCTGGTGGTCACAGACAGCTTCAAACAGCTCATGTCGCTTGCTGTCCCACAGTATGTTGTTCCCAGCCGCCACTACTTCTCCAAGAGAGCCGTGCCTTCCCTGCACAACCAAGTATCTGATAAAATAAAGTGTTCACTGCGCAACGCCATCTGTGGCAAGGTCCACCTAACCACAGATACGTGGACCAGTAAGCATGGCCAGGGACGCTATATCTCCCTAACTGCACACTGGGTAAATGTAGTGGCGGCTGGGCCCCAGACGGAGAGCTGTTTGGCGCACGTCCTTCCGCCGCCAAGGATCGCAGGGCAACATTCTTTGCCTCCTGTTGCCTCCTCCTCCTACTCGGCTTCCTCCTCCTCTTCTTCCACCTGCTCATCCAGTCAGCCACACACCTTCACCACCAACTTCAGCACAGCCCGGGGTAAACGTCAGCAGGCCATTCTGAAACTCATATGTTTAGGGGACAGGCCCCACACTGCACAGGAGTTGTGGCGGAGTATAGAACAACAGACCGACGAGTGGTTGCTGCCGGTGAGCCTCAGGCCCGGCCTGGTGGTGTGTGATAATGGGCGAAATCTCGTTGCAGCTCTGGGACTAGCCGGTTTGATGCACATCCCTTGACTGGCACATGTGCTGAATTTGGTGGTGCAGAAGTTCATTCACAACTACCTCGACATGTCAGAGCTGCTGCATAAAGTGCGGGCCGTCTGTTCGTGCTTCCGGCGTTTACATCCTGTCGCTGCTCGCCTGTCTGCGCTACAGCGTAACTTCGGCCTTCCCGCTCACCGCCTCATATGCGACGTGCCCACCATGTGGAACTCCATCTTGCACATGCTGGACAGACTATGCGAGCAGCAGCAGGCCATAGTGGAGTTTCAGCTGCAGCACGCACGGGTCAGTCGTACTGCGGAACAGCACCACTTCACCACCAATGACTGGGCCTCCATGCGAGACCTGTGTGCCCTGTTGCGCTGTTTCGAGTACTCCACCAACATGGCCAGTGGCGATGACGCCGTTATCAGCGTTACAATACCACTTCTATGTCTCCTTGAGAAAACACTTGGGGTGATGATGGAAGAGGAGGTGGCCCAGGAGGAGGAGGAGGAGGAGGAAGAGGGGTCATTTTTAGCACTTTCAGGCCAGTCTCTTTGAAGTGACTCAGAGGGAGGTTTTTTGCAACAGCAGAGGCCAGGTACAAATGTGGCCAGCCAGGGCCCACTACTGGAGGATAAGGATGAGGAGGAGGTGGAGGAGGATGAGGATGAAGCATGTTCACAGCGGGGTGGCACCCAACGCATCTCGGGCCCATCACTGGTGAGTGGCTGGGGGGAGCGCAGGACGATGATGATACGCCTCCCACAGAGGACAGCTTGTCCTTACCTCTGGGCAGCCTCAGGTCCATAAATATAGGGACATCGACTCAATTCTAACATTTGTGGCTCTATACACAACCACAATGGATTTGAAATGAAACAAACAAGATCTGCTTTAACTGCAGACTGTCAGCTTTAATTTGAGGGTATTTACATCCAAATCAGGTGAACGGTGTAGGAATTACAACAGTTTGCATATGTGCCTCCCACTTGTCAAGGAACCAAAAGTTGTGGGACAGAATAATAATCATAAATCAAACTTTCACTTTTTAATACTTGGTTGCAAATCCTTTGCAGTCAATTACAGCCTGAAGTCTGGAACGCATAGAAATCACCAGATGTTGGGTTTCATCCCTAGTGATGCTCTGCCAGGCCTCTACTGCAACTGTCTTCAGTTCCTGCTTGTTCTTGGGGCATTTTCCCGTCAGTTTTGTCTTCAGCAAGTGAAATGCATGCTCAATCGGATTCAGGTCAGGTGATTGACTTGGCCATTGCATGACATCCCACTTCTTTTCCATAAAAAACTCTTTGGTTGCTTTTGCAGTATGCTTTGCGTCATTGTCCATCTGTACTGTGAAGCACCATCCAATGAGTTCTGAAGCATTTGGCTGAATATGAGCTGATAATATTGCCCGAAATACTTCAGAATTCATACTGCTGCTTTTGTCAGCAGTCACATCATCAATAAATACAAGAGAACCAGTTCCATTCGCAGCCATACATGCCCACGCCATGACACTACCACCACCATGCTTCACTGATGAGGTGGTATGCTTAGGATGATGAGCAGTTCCTTTCCTTCTCCATACTCTTCTCTTTCCATCACTCTGGTACAAGTTGATCTCGGTCTCATCTGTCCATAGGATGTTGTTCCAGAACTGTGAGGGCTTTTTTAGATGTTGTTTGATAAACTCTAATCTGGCCTTCCTGTTTTTGAGGCTTACCAATGGTTTACATCTTGTGGTGAACCCTCTGTATTCACTCTGGTGAAGTTTTCTCTTGATTGTTGACATTGACACACATACACCTACCTCCTGGAGAGTGTTCTTGATCTGGCAAACTGTTGTGAAGGGTGTTTTCTTCACAAGGGAAAGAATTGCTCGGTCATCCACCACAGTTGTTTTCTTATCGGTGCGATCCTTCTTTTTAAGAATGTTCCAAACAGTTGTTTTGGCCACGCCTAATGTTTTTGCAATCTCTCTGATGGGTTTGTTTTGTTTTTTCAGCCTAATGATGGCTTGCTTCACTGATAGTGACAGCTCTTTGGATCTAATCTTGAGAGTTGACAGCAACAGATTCTAAATGCAAATAGCACACTTGAAATGAACTCTGGACCTTTTATCTGCTCATTGTAATTGGGATAATGAGGGAATAACACACACCTGGCCATGGAACACCTGAGAAGCCAATTGTCCCATTACTTTTGGTCCCTTAACAAGTGGGAGGCACATATTCAAACTTTTGTAATTCCTACACCCTTCACCTGATTTGGATGTAAATACCCACAAATTAAAGCTGACAGTCTGCAGGTAAAGCATCTTGTCAGTTTCATTTCAAATCAATTGTGGTGGCATATAGAGCCAAAAATATTGGAATTGTGTCAATGTCCCAATATTCATGGACCTGGCTGTATATAGGCTCTCTGCAGCCTTGAAATAACTGTTTTTTAACGTGATTCACCACAAATAAATTTGGATCGAATAGAATCTTTGTGGAAAATTTGTCGAACCGACAGAATACATTCTTTTAGAAATTCGCTCATCTCTATTTTTAAGGCTGAAAAAGGACATCTGTCCATGCAGTTCAGCCTGTTATCCTGAAAATTGATCTAGAGGAAGACAAAGAAAACCTGTGAGGTAGAAGTCAATTTTCCCCACTTTAGGTGAAAAATTCCTTCCTGACTCCAATCAGACAATTAGAATAACTCCATGGATCGACGACCAATCTCTAGTAGCTATAGTCTGTAATAGTATTACACTCCAGAAATACATCCAGGCCCCTTTTTAACTCTTTTAGTGAACTCCCCATCTTCTATGTTCGTGTACAAACCTTCTTTCCTCCAGATGCACAGGATGTCCCTTTGTCACAGTCCTGGGGATAAATAGATGATGGGAGAGATCTCAACACTAACCTCTGATATATTTATACAGTTTTTACATCTCCCCTCAATCGTTTTTTCTAAACTGAATAACCCTAATATTGATAATCTTTTTGGGTCCTGTAGTCTACCCATTCCAGTTACTACTTTAGTTGCCCTCCTCTGAACCCTCTCCAGCTCTGCTATGTCTGCCTTGTTCAGAGGAGCCCAGAACTGTACACAGTACTCCATGTGTAGCCTGACTAGTGATTTGTAAAGTGGAGGAAAACAAAGTTAGATAAATAGATAAGGACCTTGGAGTGGAAAAATGGCAGATGAAGAGGCCAACTATCTGGAAGTATTCATGTTTTACAGAACATCACCACACACTGGAAAATTATCACTTTTTAATGCTAAAGGGTTAAACATTATTATCAAATATCTAGAAAAGGCTCAACCAGCAAACTACTGGAGCACAGCCTTTCAGTTACCAACTGAAAAGAAGGAATAAATCAGTAATAATATAGGTTGGCTCACAGTATTTTTGCATAAATGTTTTATTAGTACACTAAATCAAATATTAAAAATTAGCTAGCTTTGTGCCATCATATCAGCATACATACATGAATAAATGTGTACAAATAGGTTAATATGTGCGGAGCTCACGCACAAACCTAGATGATTGGAGTACTCCTAAAAATAGGACCAAATAGCTACAGTGAGGCTGCGAGAGATATTCATTTGAATTGAACCGCTTGAATGTCCAGGGCATAAGTATCAATTTGCCAGATAGTTGAAACAAAAGTTGCAAAACGTCTTTGCTGTAGTTGCCACAGGAAAGGTTCTCTATTCAAATGTCCTGTAACAAATCATAACCGCACTTGTTTGGCGATGTTCCACTTACTATTTGCTTGTGGAGCAAAACTTCAGACCCGCTCGCTCAGCGTCTCACTCCCTCAGCGTCCCACGTGTCCAGCCAGATAGTCGATCGCTGGTTGATGACGCAGACACCTGAAGCCGTCAAGCCCACGGAAGCTGGTTGAGCTGAGCTGGTAATTGCCTGAACCTGTCAGGCCAGCGGCAGTGGATGCAACAGGATTTTACCTTAAGTTTGCGGTAATGTTGAATATAATGTCCCAGGTTTTTGATCCACTTTAGGGATAGTTGGTAAATGCAGAACCTTTCCAGTGGTCTGGGACGTCTTCAAATGTTTGTAGAGGTTGGAAAATTGGAAATTGAAGAAAGTACTCTTCTCGCTTGTTTTATAAAAACTGCACCAGTAGCCTTGGTCTCTATACACACTAGACGCGTTTCGGAAACAAGTTCCTTCCTCAGTAGATAATCACAGAATGCTGAATGCAGGCACAAAACATGACTTTAAATACCCTCTTGGGTTCAATATAAAATATGGGTTGGATTGTGGACTGGACTGATTGCTCAGCCTCAATGGTTATTCACATGACAACGGTCAGTTGAGCCACTATCTGTGACTTAACCCCACTCACTCTAGTTCTAAAATTGTGGGCATGGCATGGGTGAGGAAGGGGATGGGCCATCTGTTTTAGGCATAGAAAATTGTCTTAATGTTAATGCTAAGGAGCTGTCTTACATTTAGACTGGTGCCGTATGCACCAAAGTGATAACTTAGTCAGATCCACCATCAGCTTAGAGCTTTATTAAGACCTGTGTCTAAAAGACTGGGCTTAATAAATTTTCCTTATCCAAAACATGTTGGTATCTATAGTGTTCTAGGCAAGCTATCCTGTTCTATTCAAAATGTCTCCATCTTGTTTTTCAATAAAGGATGCACGACTTTTAGTCTGTGTCTGAATCTGCTCCTCTTGTCTGTGTGTTCGTTACTCTTGTCATTTAGTTCCTCAGTTCTATCAGTGATGTTCTGTCTGAATTGTGTGGCCAAAACTCAACTGTGTAACAGCTTTTATACAACACTGTTTTCTTCTGAAGTCTCTGTCAGGCTACTTTCACATTTGCATTGTTAATTCTGTTATTGAAATCCAGCAGAAGATCTTAATACCGGATTTAAATGGATCTGTTTTGATTTTTTTTTTTTGTCTTTTTCTGGTATTGAGATCCTCTGCCGGGTCACACTACCCAAAAAAAACATAAGTGTGGAAGTAGCCTAAGACTGTTTCAAATATCTTGAGTAGTCTGAACAACTTCTAAGTCAATTTCTCTGTTTGTCTGGGTTTTAAAAGTCTAGATCCAAGTCTGTATAAGTTTGGCGTTCCATGTCTTTGTTGCTCTTGCTCTATAGATCAGCTGCCTTCAACCTGGATTCCAGCCTGGCTGTGTTTTCCATTATAAGGCACAATGAATCCACAAAATCTGTAACACAATGGTTTTGTTGTCAGTTTTAAGTATCTCTTTGCTTTCTGAAATTTATGAACTCACTCAAAGTAATAATATTTTTAATGCAAGTACAAGGTGGTGTACGCCCATGTCTAAAAAAGTAAAGTAAAAGTGAGTTTTTTTGGCATGAAGATTTGACCTTTTGGTCACTTTAAAATCAAACTAATCTGTAATTAATTCACTCCACTTCTAAAAGTGGGGACATTCACCAATTGTCTCAAAATTTGACCTAATGTCATCTGTAGGCATCACTTATGTCTTTTTTTTTATGGAAAAAAATTGGTGTAGAAAATTTGATGTGTCCCTCATACTGTTTATACAATTTTAAGATGTTTTCTCTGATAAGAAATCCACTTTAGTAATTAGAAGAGGAAGACTCCATTTTCTATGCACCTGGAGACTCCTAACTGGCACTTTCTACCAACAGTTTAAACTGCTAATTAACATCTGGTGACAAATTTCCTTTAATTAGCATTTCGTTTTTAGTTTTTTATTAACAACTAATGTTTCTAACTTTGGCAGATTTCACTGATATAAGTATAGTTGACTTTATGTTACTGAGATATTTATTACACCTTTGCACTATTTCTTTTTTCAGGTATCACTGGATAAGAGGCTTCCATAGATGTCTAATTTTAGCTAATTCTTATAAAGCATATAAAGTAGAAGATAATCAATCACAGATTGTCAATAATAGCACTGGACATAGACTGGGTGAAATGTCTGTGAGCTCTGAATGTGGGAAACATTTTCAAAATGAATCGTACCTTTATATGCACAGGGACATTTTCAGAATATTAGACAACTTTGAATACGAAAAAAATTCACACAGGAGAAAAGCCACTTTCATGTCCTGAATGTGGGAAGTGTTATAGCTACAAATCATGTCTTGATAAACATCTGAGAACTCACACAGGAGGAAAGCAATATTCGTTTTCTTAATGTGAGAAAGGTTTTAGTCAGAAATCAAATCCTATTAAACATCAAAGAACTCACACAAGAGAGAAGGCATTTTCATGTCTTGAATGTGGGAAGTGTTTTAGTGACAAATCAAATCATAATATTCATCTGAGAACTCACATAGGAGAGAAGCCATATTCATGTCCTGAATGTGGGAAATGTTTTAGTCAGAAAGCAGATCTTTGTAAACATCTGAGAATTCACACAGGAGAGAAGCCATATTCATGTCCTAAATGTGAGAAATGTTTTACTGACAAATCAAATCTTAATACACATCAGAGAACTCACACAGCAGAGAAGGCATTTTCATGTCCTGAATGTGGGAAGTGTTTTAGCTACAAATCAAATTGTGAAACACATCTGAGAACTCACACAGGAGAGAAGCCCTATTCATGTCCTGAATGTGGGAAATGTTTTAGTCAGAAAGCAGAGCTTTGTAAACATCTGAGAACTCACACAAAAGAGAAGCCATATTCATGTCCTGAATGTGGGAAATGTTTTAGTCAGAAAGCAGATCTTAGTAAACATCTAAGAACTCACACAGGAGAAAAGCCATATTCATGTCCTGAATGTGGGAAATGTTTTAGTCAGAAAGCAGATCTTTGTAAACATCTGAGAATTCACACAGGAGAGAAGCCATATTCATGTCCCGAATCATGTCTTCATATGCATCTGAGAATTCACATGGGAGAGAAGTCATTTATATGTCCAGAATGTGGGAAGTGTTTTAGTGAGAAATTGAGACTTATTAACCATGAAAAAACCCACACAGGATAAAAAGCCATATTCATGTCCTGCATGCGAGAGATGTTTTAATCATAAATCAAATCTTGTAACACATCTAAGAATTTGCACAGGAGAGAAGCCATATTAATGTCCTGAATGTGGGAAATGTTTTAGTCACAAATCAAATTGTGATACACATCTGAGAACTTATACACGAGAAGCCATTTTGTTGTCCTGAAAGTGAGAAGTGTTTAGTAAGAAATCAACTCTTATTAAACATCAGAAAACCCACACAGGAGAGAAGCTATATTCATGCTCAATTTGTGTCTAATGTCAAAAAAAAAAAAGCTACAGATCAAATGGCATATGAGAGAACTCACTATGGTTTCAATCCATTGAAATGTTAAGATTGTAGGAAATGTGGCAGACATGGATCTCCATTTTATGATGTGTTATATCAGGCTGTATTCTGAAATATAATTCCCTATAGATTGGGACAATTTTCATATTTGCATTGCACATATTCCAGGGCAACCAAAAAGAAGCCAGCAATGTTGCTGCAAGGGCTCTGAAGACAAAGAAAACCCAATGCCTCCCCGACTAACCATACAGATTTCATGGATGTTTTTGACTGTTGCATTTAAGGTGTGAACTGACCAGGCTGGGAGTTATTTCTGATCTCTGTCATTATGACCGAGTTTACTTATATTTCAGAGCTAGCATCTGCCTTGTATGGAGCAAGCTCAGATCTTCAGCTCACCCCATACATTCTCCATAAGGAAATTATTTACATGTATGTCATTTGTAGTAAGTGCATAGGTTTGTTTTTTTAGGATTAGAACAGCAGCTCCTCTATTATAAAATATATCACCTGTCCATTGGTTAAGTGTGGCATTATAATGTGACCCAATTTAATTTAATAGACCAATACTGGAATGCTAAGTAAGAAAATACCCCAGAAAAATCTATTTTCCTTATTATATATTCTATTCATAGAGGAACTATCCATTTTAACATTCCATATCGAGTTAAAATCTCCGGCCAACACCTTATATTGTGAACAGTCTAAACTAACCTGATTCTCTAAAGACTTGAAGAATAATTATATACTTCGATTATTAAGGGCAGAAATATTAAATATAATTTATTAAAAACCTTTAAAACGACTTTAACCACCTCAGCTCCCCTAGCTTAAACCCCCTTAATGACCAGACCACTTTTTACAATTCTGCACTACACTACTTTCACAGTTTATTGCTTGGTCATACAACTTGCCACCCAAATTAATTTTACCTCCTTTTCTTCTCACTAATAGAGCTTTTATTTGGTGGTATTTCATTGCTGCTGACATTTTTACTTTTTTTTATATTAATCAAAATTGACCAAAACTTTTGCCAAAAAATGAAATTTTTCACTTTCTGCTGTAAAATTTTTCAAATAAAACTAAATTTCTATATAAATTTTTCTCTAAATTTATTGTTCTACATGTCTTTGATAAAAAAAATGCAATAAGTGTATATTTATTGGTTTGGGTAAAAGTAATAGTGTTTACAAACTATGGTGCAAATAAATTAATTTACGCACTTTGACTTTCTGAGCACCTGTCATGTTTCCTGATGTTCTACAATGCCCAGACAGTAGAAACACCCCACAAATGACCCCATTTCGGAAAGTAGACACCCTAAGGTATTCGCTGATGGGCATAGTGAGTTCATGGAAGTTTTTATTTTTTGTCACAAGTTAGCAGAAATGTTTGTAATTTTTTTTTTTTTTTACAAAGTCTCATATTCCACTAACTTGTGACAATTTTTTTATTTTTTACATGAACTCACCATACCCCTCACGGAATACCTTGGGGTGTCTTTTTTTCTAAAATGGGGTCACTTGTGGGGTATTTATACTGCCCTGGCATTTTAGAAGTAGTTTGGAATCCAAATGCGTAAAAATGCCCTGTGAAATTCCTAAAGTACTTATTGGAATTTGGGCCCCTTTGCACACCTAAGCTGCAAAAAAGTGTTACACATATGGTATCGCCGTACTCAGAAGAAGTAGGGCAATGTGTTTTGGGGTGTAATTTTACATATATCCATGCTGTGTGTGAAAAATGTCTCTGTAAATGACAACTTACATTTTTTTATACAAAGTTGTCAATTTACGGAGATATTTCTCTCACCCAGCATGGCTATATGTAAAAATACACCCCAAAACACATTGCCCTACTTCTCCTGAGTACGGCGATACCACATGAGTGACACTTTTTTGCAGCCAAGATGCGCAAAGGGGCCCAAATTCCAATGAGTGCCTTTTAGGAGGGCATTTTTAGGCATTTGGATTCCAGACTTCTTCTCACGCTTTAGGGCCCCTAAAATGCCAGGGCAGTATAAATACCCCACACGTGACCCCATTTTAGAAAGAAGACACCCAAAGGTAATCCGTGAGGGGCATAGCATAGCGTTCATAGAAGTATTTTTATTTTTTGGCACAAGTTAGCGGAAATAGATTTTTTTTTACTTTTTTCTCACAAAGTCTCCCTTTCCGCTAACTTGTGACAAAAAGTTCAATCTTTCGTGGACTCAATATGCCCCTCAGCGAAAACCTTGGGGTGTCTTCTTTCCAAAATGGGGTCATTTGTCGGGTGTTTGTACTGCCCTGGCATTTGAGGGTCTCCGCCATCATTACATGTATGGCCAGCATTAGGAGTTCCTGCTATTGGAGTTCCTGCTATTCTCCTTATATTGAGCATACGGGTAATGAGATTTTCTTTTCTCGTTCAGCCTCCGGGCTGAAAGAAAAAATGAACGGCACAGATTTCTTCATTCGCATTGATCAATGTGGATGAAAAAATCTCTGGGAGGCTAGTGAAGTACAGGAAGCTGCTCCGATTGATAAAAAATATCAAAACTGATTTTTTTATCGCCGCAGCGCTTGTGTAGTGATTGTGCAGTGATAAAAAAATAATAAAAAATTGTCACTGCGGCAGAGTGGGCGTGGGTGAGCGCACGTGTGGGCGACTGATCAGGCCTGATCGGGCAAACACTGCGTTTTGGGTGGAGGGCAAGCTAAGGTGACACTAATACTATTATAGATCTGACTGTGATCAGTTCTGATCACTTACAGATACTATAAAGTACCAAAGCTGATAAGCGATACGCTAATCAGCAAATCAGTGACTGTGGTGCGGTGGGCTGGGCGCTAACTGAAGCTAACTACCTACCAAAGGGGCCTAAACTAACCTAAACCTAACAGTCAATACTGGGGAAGAAAAAAAAGTGACAGTTTACACTGCTCACTTTTTTCCCTTTCACTAGTGATTGACAGGGGTAATCAAGGGGTTAATTGGGGTGATGGGGGGTGATCTGGGGCTAAATATGTTGTGCTTGGTGTACTCACTGTGATCTGTGCTCTCTGCTGGGACCACCCGATGAAAAGGACCCAGCAGAGAGCACAGAAGCCATTTAACACATTGTCTAAATGCCTTTAATAATGTTTGTTTATCGCTATAATCCATCAACTTGGCTATCACTTGGCCGTTTTCTGTCTTGGATACCTCTTAATAGGCTTAATTTATAAACTCGCTCAAGAACCATGTCCAATCCCAATTTCTTGGGAATCTGAACAGCAACCAAATCCTTCCGGGCATTATTATTATATATTTCTGGAATACCTATTCTTCTTACATTATTTCTCCTTGTCCAATTTTCCAAATTATCTACTTTTTCTTTCATCCCCTTATTTGCTTTATTGACTTCTTGAATTTTACATGTAAGGATTCCAGTTTTTACGTTCTGTTTAATCTTTTCTTGCAATAACTTTTCTACCATTTCTGGTAAGGAAGGCACTAAGTCTTTTGTTACGGCTTTAGCCAAATAGGAAATATCAAAAGGAGGGTTTATCTTCATCTCATTCATCTCCATCTCCAGCACGCCCACACACAAAGGGGGCATGACTGGAAGATGGTTTAGTTCTTGTCTATTTCCCATAGACTTTCAGCTGACACTGATGATGCAAAAACAGCAGCAAAAATTATAGGTGCAGAAGCAACATTTTAACTGCAACAGTTTACAAAAAGGTCATTGAAACCCTTAGAGTGATTTCATCCACAGTGTTTCTATCTAATTATTCATTTTTCTTAAGCATTTTGTTGGTGCTTTTGACATTTTATGGCAAAAAATACTGTTGCCAAATGTTTGCTACGCAATAATAAAAAATTATGAAGTATACTGCATTTTTTGTGATGCTTTTCCTCATTTTTGCTGTGTATTTTGAGTTCATGGTATCATTTCTAGAATACAGCTTGCTCTGGATATCTTGTTCTACTCCACAGATCAACTAGAGCTTCACATCCTTCACATCCTCGCTACACCAAATGAGCCTCCCCTATTCTGCCAATGGCATTAGATAGGCGGTTAGCCTTGTGGGGCAGCCTTCCTAAATATCTTATATGTGGGCATGTCTCTTCTATCAAACTACAAAAACAGTGCAGCCATGTAACAGTATGGATTATAGTACAGTATCAAAGCACACAACTATAACTTGCAATGCCACAGGTTGTGATTGTAATCTATTATATAACTTAATAGATCGTTAAAGGTAACTGTAATAGAAAATGTATCTACTTCTGGGTAGAGCTCTTGTTCCAGGACAATGACTACAATCTATGTATAGAATTGTCCTTGCTCAAACAAAATTATTTAGTTTAATTAGAACTTATGGTAATAATGTAAAGGCATCAGCTATTTCCAATACACAAGATACCCAGGACAACCCAACATGCAGGTCCCTTTGTATGTTGCCCCAATGGTCTACTTTCATAGACAATGGTGGAATCCACAGCTGACATACACAAACAGCATAGCTGCATACACCAGATGACACATACACATATAAGTGAACCATTTCATCATGAACCGGGTTTGTTACAAACTTTGCAAAGTTTGGCTGACATTAATCAAAACTTTTTCAGGTTTGTTTTGGACAAATCCAGTAAAACGGTGCTTAGCACCATTTTACTGAACAGGTTGGTGGGAAAAAGCACTAGGAAAAAAGAAGAAGGATGCTCACATGATCCTGAGAAGATGAGTCAATCAGTGCTGCAGCGGGCAGAGAGGTGCCCTAGCAGAACAAGCACAATGCCATTCTATGTTCGGCTGTGAAAGATGGTGGTTGGGTCTTACAGTGTCTGCCAGAAATACAATTTTGGTAGTCAGGGACAGTGAAAAGTCCAAATCAAGGTGGTATTCTACTGCCAGGGGACAGTGAAAGTCTCCTAATGATGCTGTCACATCATCATTCTTAGGGCGTCTCATGCTGCTGCCAAATTATCACTCTGTGGTCTCCAAATGCTGCTACCACCTCAACACTATGTCACTGGGCCAATCTGTAGTCTCCTCATGCTGCTGCCACCTCACCACTATGTGGTCTCCTCCTGGTGCTGCCACCTCACCACTATGTCACTGGGCCACTCTGTGGTCTCCTCATGCTGCTGCTGCCTCCCTGCTCTGTCACTTGGCCACTCTGTGTTCTCCTGTTGCTGCCACCTTATCACTCTGTGGTTTCTTCATGTTGCTGCCACCTCAACAATATGTCACTGAGCTACTTGGTGGTCTTCTCATGCTGCTGCCAGATTACCACTCTGTTAACTCCTCATGCTGCTGCCACATCAACACTATGTCACTGGGCCACTCTGTGGTCTCTTCATGCTGCTGCCTCCTCACCACTCTGTGGTTTCCTCCTTGTGCTGTCACCTCACCACTATGTCACTGGGCCACTCTGTGGTCTCCTCATGCTGCTGCCGCCTTCCCACTCTGTCACTGGGCCAATATGTGTTCTCCTGTTGCTGCCACCTTATCATTCAGTGGTCTCCTCATGCTGCTGCCACCTTATCACTCTGTGGTTTCCTCATGCTACTTCCACCTCAACACTATGTCACTGGGCCACTTGGTGGTATTCTCATGCTGCTGCCACATCACCACTCTGTTATATCCTCATGCTGTTGCTACATCAACACTATGTCACTGGGCCACTCCGTGGTCAACTAATGCTGCTGCTAACTCACCACTCTGTGTTCTCCTCCTGCTGCTGCCACCTCAACACTATGTCACTGGGCCACTCTGTGGTCTTCTCATGCTGCTGCCACATTTCCACTCTGTCAATGGGCCATCTGTGGACTTCTCATGCTGCCCTCTCCCCCAACTTCATGACTGGGCCACTATTTTGCCTTTTGGCCTGGCTGACATCATCATTTTTTTTACTCTTCTTCTGATGGAAAGGAAGAAAAAATAAAATGCATGATGGATCTTATCTATGTAGCAACTGTAAGGCCTGTATGACTGTAAGGCCTGTATGATTTGGTAGTCAAAAGGAAGAGTGGGTACAAAACACAGAAGACATGCAAATATTCCATTCACGTGTCATCTCTGTTTTGGAGCCACTCCTGTTTTTTTTTTTGCTTTAACAACACTGATGGATTATTGACCAAATGCTGACAGAGTGAAGGCGGATGCTCAACAGACAGGATCCATTTTTGGGGGTTATTGTTCTGACAGATCAGATAAAGGGCAAAATAATCAGTGACGTCAACACAAACTTACTCCTGACACCCTTTCCACTCTGTCAGGGGGGCTCTACCTGTATAAGCGTTTATTAGAACAGGTTCCCTAGATATCTATGTGGAATCAGCTGATGACGGTGTAAAAGGAGTGCGCTCTTTCACTCTGTAGTAGGATCTTGGGCCTTTGCACAATTCTTTATACCTGGTGCTAACATTGACCTGTAAGGCTGAGTTCACACTTGAGCTATTTGGTCAATTTTGGCCCCATAACTGCCCAAATAAGTGAAGTGTGCAGTAATTCTACGAGTGAAGCCTGTCATCTGAGTGTCATACTGATTTACAGTATTGTTTTACTACCACAGCAGACTTCCTATGCGTGTTACTGCAAGGTACAGCGTTCTACACCACTATCAAGGCTCTCTGCAGCCAGGAAATAACTGTTTTTTTTAACGTGATTCACCACAAATACATTTTGATCAAATAGAATCTTTGTGGAAAATGTGTCAAACCGACAGAATCAATTTTTTTTAGAAATTCGCTCATCTCTATTTATAAGGCTGAAAAAAAGACATCTGTCCAACCAGTTCAGCCTGTTATCCTGCAAATTGATCCAGAGGAAGGCAAACAAACCCTGTGAGGTTGAAGCTAATTTTCCCCACTTTGGGGCAAAAATTCATTCCCGACTCCAATCAGGCAATCAGAATAACTCCCTGGATCGACGACCTATCTCTAGTAGCTATAGTCTGTAATATTATTACACTACAGAAATACATCCAGGCCCCTCTTGGACTATTTTAGTGAACTCTCGATCTTCTATGTTTGTGTACAAACCTTCTTTCCTACAGATGCAGAGGATGTCCCCTTGTCACAGTCCGGGGGATAAATAGATGATGGGAGAGATCTCTGTACTGACCCCTGATATATTTATACAGTTTTTACATCTTCCCTTAGTCGTCTTTTTTCTAAACTGAATAACCCTAATATTGATAATCTTTTTGGGTTCTGTAGTCCACCCATTCCAGTTATTACTTTAGTTAACCTCCTCTGAACCCTCTCCAGCTCTGCTATATCTGCCTTGTACACAGGAGCCCAGGACTGTACACAGTACTCCATGTGTGGTCTGACTAGTGATTTGTAAAGTGGAGGAAAAAGGGAGTTAGATAAATAGATAAGTAGATGGAAAAAATGGCAGATGAGGATCTCAGTTATCTGGAATAGGGTTGAGTTCCTACCGAACTTTAGGATTTTTGGACCCTGGACCCGATCATTTTAGTAAAAGTTCGGGTTCGGTGTTCGGATCTTTCTTGCCGCTTTTTGAAAGCCTGTCAAGCCAATCAACAAGCCAATCAGACCTTAGAAGCCATTACAGCCATTGCTACTAATGGCATGGCTGTGATTGGCCAGTGCAGCATGTGACCCAGCCTCTATATAAGCTGGAGTCACGTAACGCTGCACGTCACTCTGCTGTTACTAGTGTAGGGAGAGAAAAAAAAACAACTTTATCGGTCTGTTAGTTAGGTGGGCGGCGGCGACCATTTTATACAAGCTCAGTGCACCAGCACTGCATCTGAGCTTTTGTGAGATTGAAATCCAATATTTGAAAACTGCACTAATATTCTGTTTGTAAAAAAAAAATCACCCTTTTTTGGCTATATACAATAGTGATGAGCGGCAGGTGCCATATTTGATTTCGACCAAATTTGTTTTATATTCGTCGAACTTAATTATTCGTCATTATTCTAGTTATCGCGATTAGTGATGAGCGAACTTCTGTTTTAAGTTCGGCGTCTAAAGTTCGGCTTCCGGTTAGCGGAGAATCCCGATATGGATCCCGATATGGATTCCGACTTCCGTTGTGGTCCGTGGTAGCGGAATCAATAATGGCCGATTATTGATTCCGCTACCAACGGAAGTCGGAATCCATTTCGGGATCCATATCGGGAAGTCCGGAAGCCGAACTTTAGCCGACTTAACAGAAGTTCGCTCATCACTAATCGCGATTAATATGCGATTTAAATAATCGCGTATTGTGATTTTAACTTAAAGGCTACTCTCCTATTGAAATAGCAATGCGATTAATTCAAGTTATAATAATCGAATTTCGATTTCAACTTAGTACTGCTATATTCCATATTCGTTAATTCTAGCCTAATATGGAATATGGCAGTGCTAAGCTGAAATCGAAATTCGATCAATTCAAGTTATAATAATCAAATTGCGATTTCAACTTGGACCTGATTTACTATGGTTGGCTTGGTAGAATTAGCGAATATGACGAATGTATTACTTGTATTACACAAAACGAAGATAACGAAGTATTCTGCATCTTCGTTTTAGCTACCTATTCATCAACTTCGCTAATTCTAGCAATCATATAGGAAAGTTTACTATAGAGACAGCTAAGTTTAATTCGCTATGCGATTATATGACTGCTTTTTATATGAATAGAATAGTTATAATAATTATCAGGCATTATAATTATTCTATTTATTTAAAAAAAAAAGCAAAGTAATATAATCGCATAGCGAATTAAACTTAGCTGTCTCTATAGTAAACTTTCCTATATGATTACTAGAATTAGCGAAGTTGACGAATAGATAGCTAAAACGAAGATGCAGAATACTTTGCTAACTTCGTTTTGTGGAATACAATGAATACATTCGCCATATTCGGTAATTCTACCAAGCCAACCATAGTAAACCAGGTCCAAGTTGAAATCGCAATGCGATTAATATAACCCGAAGTAATCGCATGGCGATTTCAACTTAGTAATGCTATATTCCATATTCGTTAATTCTAGCCTAATATGGAATATAGCACTGCTAAGTTGAAATCGCAATTCGATTAATTCAAGTTATAATAATCGAATTGCGATTTCAACTTGGACCTGGTTTACTATGGTTGGCTTGGTAGAATTAGCGAATAGCCTATATTCCATATTAGGCTAGAATTAACGAATATGGAATATAGCAGTGCTGTTGAAAACGAAAGTCGATTATTATAACTTGAATTAATCGCATTGCTATTTAAACTTGCACCTGGTTTACTATGGCAAAATATTCTATATCTTCCTCAATCTAAGTTACAATCGCATTACGCGATAATGACAACTACGTAATTATCGAGTAATGCGATTTATCTTTGTATGTATAATGCTCCTCAAAAGTTAGCTTAACAGCATATTAAAGTTACAATCGCATTACGCGATAATGACAACTATGTCATTATCGAGTAAGGCAATTTTTTTTCCTCCCTTATCGAGTATAGCGTGTTGAATCTTTCAATACTAAAATTCGCTTCACATACAATTTATTAAACAGTGTTGGATATAGTTGGTATACTAGACATGCGTTAAAATAAGCTAAAATGTCAAAAGAAAAATAAATGGCGGGACATTTACCTCAGCAGTGGCCATGAAAAACGAAATGCGATTTTAAATAAACGTGATAAAATCGCATTTTTTTAATAAAATCGGTTAGTAGCCTGCCCCTTCACTATATAAATAAAGACAGATAGATAGGGATTAGGGAAGTGAATAATTAGATAGTTTGTAGGGTGCAGGGTAGGTGTCAGGGATCAAACTCCGGCATCCTGAGCCTTAGGCCTCATGCACACGACAGTTTTTTTTCACGGTCCGAAAAAACGGGGTCCGTGGGTCCGTGATCCGTGACCGTTTTTTCGTCCGTGGGTCTTCCTTGATTTTTGGAGGATCCACGGACATGAAAAAAAAGTCGTTTTGGCGTCCGCCTGGCCGTGCGGAGCCAAACGGATCCGTCCTGAATTACAATGCAAGTCAATGGGGACGGATCCGTTTGAAAATTGAGCCACAGTGTGTCATCTTCAAACGGATCCGTCCCCATTGACTTACATTATAAGTCTGGACGGATCCGCTTGCCTCCGCACGGCCAGGCGGACTCCCGAACATAACTTGAAGCGTCCCCATCACCATGGGAACGCCTCTACGTTAGAATATACTGTCGGATATGAGCTACTTTGTGAAACTCATTTCCGACAGTATATTCTAACACAGAGGCGTTCCCATGGTGATGGGGACGCTTCAGGTTAGAATACACTGCAAACTTGGTACAAGACTGCCCCCTGCTGCCTGGCACCACCCGATCTCTTACAGGGGGATATGATAGCACAATTAACCTCTTCAGGTGGGGCACCTAAAGGGGTTAATTGTACTATCATATTCTTCTGTAAGAGATCAGGGCTGCCAGGCAGCAGGGGGCAGACCCCCCCTCCCCAGTTTGAATATCGTTGGTGGCACAGTGTGTGCCCATCGCCCCCCCCCCTTCCTCCCTCTATAGTTAAAATTCGTTGGTGGCACAGTGTGTGCCCATCGCCCCCCCCTTCCTCCCTCTATAGTTAAAAATCGTTGGTGGCACAGTGTGTGCCCATCGACCCCCTCCATCTTCCCCCCCCCCCATCATTGGTGGCAGCAGAGTTCCGATCGGAGTCCCAGTTTAATCGCTGGGGCTCCGATCGGTAACCATGGCAACCAGGAAGCTACTGCATCCCTGGTTGCCATGGTTACTTAGCAATAGTACAATTGTAGAAGATTCATACTTACCTGCCTGCTGCTGCGATGTCTGTGACCGGCCGGGAGCTCCACCTACTGGTAAGTGAAAGGTCTGTGCGGTGCATTGCTAAAGAACTGTCACTTACCAGTAGGAGGAGCTCCCGGCCGGTCACAGACATCGCAGCAGCAAGCAGGTAAGTATGATTTTTAACTATAGAGGGAGGAAGGGGGGGGCGATGGGCACACACTGTGCCACCAACGATTTTTAACTATAGAGGGAGGAAGGGGGGGGGCATGGGCACACACTGTGCCCCCAACGATTTTTAACTATAGAGGGAGGAAGGGGGGGGCGATGGGCACACACTGTGCCACCAACGATTTTTAACTATAGAGGGAGGAAGGGGGGGGGGGCGATGGGCACACACTGTGCCACCAACGATATTCAAACTGGGGAGGGGGGGGTCTGCCCCCTGCTGCCTGGCAGCCCTGATCTCTTACAGGAGAATATGATAGTACAATTAACCCCTTTAGGTGCCCCACCTGAAGAGGTTAATTGTGCTATCATATCCCCCTGTAAGAGATCGGGTGGTGCCAGGCAGCAGGGGGCAGTCTTGTACCAAGTTTGCAGTGTATTCTAACCTGAAGCGTCCCCATCACCATGGGAACGCTTCTGTGTTAGAATATACTGTCGGAAATGAGTTTTCACGAAGTGAAAACTTAGATCAGAAAAAGCTTTTATGCAGACGGATCTTCGGATCCGTCTGTATGAAAGCAACCTACGGCCACGGATCACGGACACGGATGCCAATCTTGTGTGCATCCGTGTTCTTTCACGGACCCATTGACTTGAATGGGTCCGTGAACCGTTGTCCGTCAAAAAAATAGGACAGGTCATATTTTTTTGACGGACAGGATACACGGATCACGGCCTCGGCTGCAAAACGGTGCATTTTCCGATTTTTCCACGGACCCATTGAAAGTCAATGGGTCCGCGAAAAAAAACGGAAAACGGCACAACGGCCACGGATGCACACAACGGTCGTGTGCATGAGGCCTTGCTCACTAGACCACAGAGCTTCCTGGACAGTTTCAGTTACTTTTTTGAACCACCTCCTTGACCTGAATGTTCCTGCTTTTGGTTTGACCAATCATATCTGTGTACGCCCTATTTGAGGAAGACCATGTCACTTCCTCCCTTGCCAGATTATTGAGCTATCTCAGCCGTAGTCTTGCTTCAGCCTCTCAGTATTTGTCTGCTAACCTGCTCGTGTACCGAACTCTGCCTCCTTCGACTACTCTCCTGCCTCATCCTGAATCCTTGTACCTGCCATCCCGTGTACCGACCCAGGACTGCCTGACTACTCTCTTCCTGCATATCGGGATCATTAATCCATTCCGTTTCTGTGCTCCTCTGTTCCTGTGTCGCTGCCATTGGACTCCTTCCCCTCTTCGAGTAACCTCTACAAGCAATCGTGCAGGTAACCTCTAACAGTAGGTCAGAAAGTTAGTTTAGGCAGTGTTAGGGCTCAGTTTATTATATAAAGTTCAGTGTAGAGTAGGGACTAGTTAGTTTGAATTGATTAAATACAGATAGGGAATTAGATAGTACTCTCAGTATCAATTAGCTTAGTTCTTAGGGTTTAGTGTAGGGTCAACTATATTATTTACAGTTATAGTTAGGGTTTAGTGTTAGGATCAACTATATTATTTACAGATAGAGTTAGGGTTTAGATTAACTTTGGATATAATAGCTTAGTGTAGGGTTTTAGTTTAGTGTCCTTCTTTGTAAATTTGTAGTTTTTCATTGTCTGTTCCGAGTTTGTTCATTTTGTACTAGTCCGTCCGTCCATCTTTGTCTTTGTGCCGTTGTAGGTAGTTAATAGGAAAAAAAAAAAAAAAGTTTTACTGTTACTTGAGTTCATTTTGTCTTAGTCCGTCCGTCTTTGTCTTTGTGCCGTTGTAGGTAGTTAGGAGAAAAAAAAAGACAAAAAAAAAGTTTCTGTTACTTGGGTTTGTTTTGTCTTAGTCCATCCGTCCGTCTTTGTCTTTGTGCCGTTGTAGGTTGTTAGGATACAAAAAACAAAAAAAGTTTTACTGTTACTTGGGTTCGTTTTGTCTTAGTCCGTCCGTCCGTCTTTGTCTTTGTGCCGTTGTAGGTAGTAGGGAAAAAAAAAAGTTTTAGTGCTACTTGTGTTTGTTTTGTCTTAGTTAGTCCGTGTCTTTGTAGGTAGTAGAAAAAAACAACAACTTTTAGTTACTAGTGCAAAATAATAAAAAAAAAACATATATTAATAATTAATTAGTCTTTAATTTCTTTTTGGTTTCTATAACTTTTTTATTATTATTTTTGTTATTTAATATCACTTGTTTTTTTTTTGCCACCGCCCCAATAAAGTTTATTCTATATATTTATATATATTTTATTTTTGGTTGGTACTTCAAAAAATGAGCCACAAAGACGAGGCACGCAGCCAGAGCAGTAGGGGCAGGAGAAGGAACGCCGCTGGACAGCAGCCAGCAGTCAGTGGAGCACGCCTGATCCCAGATTTTTTTGGGTATTGCAGCCGCCCAATTGGTTCGGACGAGGCGGATGCAATTGTGGCATATGTAGCACAATCCAGCGCCACCGATTTATCCGCCCAGCAGCAGCATCAGCAGCGGTGGGGCAACTCCTCCTCCTGCTTCACCACCCCCCAGTCCCCAAGATGCTACTCTGCTCCTGTTTAGCGAGAGTGAGAGGGACATCTTGGGGGACTTAATGCAGGAGGGTGAACTTGAATTTATGCCACCCAATTGTCAGGACCTTATGGAAGGGATAGAGGAGGAGGAGGGGGTACCTCGTGTGAGTACCCCAGTGACATCCCTTCCAACGGGTGCGGGTGGGGTCAGCCACACTACTCCCGCACCTAGTCAGATTCAGGTGTCAGTGAGGGGACAGCAGAGCCATGGCAGGGTCTCCATGTTAGCTGGTCCTCTCAGTCCATCACATGGGGGCCTTGAGTCTGAGGAGGAGGGTGACACAGAGTGCATGCCACCTCCTTCGTCACGTGATAGCAGCACTGACGAAGGTAGGCAGGTGAGGCAAATGGTGCGCCAGGTCACCAGGGAGCCCAGTGTCAAGGGCTCCATTGGTAAGAGCGGCAGGCAGCAGCAGCCAGCTCCTATTGTGCGCACCGAGCCTGAATAGGCACAGGTATCCTTAGCCACATCTGACCAGAGGTTGGGGCGGAAGTCCTGTTTGGGCCTATTTCACCCTGGCAGCAGATGATGTCACAATTGGCATCTGTCAGCTATGCCATGCCAGGGTGAGGAGAGGGAGGTGTTTGGCTCGGCATACAGGCCCTGACCCAGCACCTTAGAGTCAATCACTGGCGGGAGTGGGAAGAGATGCGTGGTGGTCGTAGCAGCAGCGCCACCACCAGTGTGCAGGGGACAGCACCTCCTGCCACTGTTCAGCCTCAGCAGCAACCGCACACTCAAATTCAGTCCCACTCCACCACTCCCTGTCCTAGAGGTAATGGTACCGACAGCCATACCCCTGCCTCCACTGCACCCTCCTCCAGGTCCTCCTCGTCTTCCGTCCGGCGCCAGCACTCAATTGCTGAGGCTTTGGAACGCACCGCGCCCTACACCCCCGGGGACAGACGCGTGCGTTCTCTCAATGGGCTCCTGGCAAGGGTTATTGTCCAACATCTGCTGCCCTTCAACCTTGTGGATAGCAATCCATTCAGGCAGATGTTGGAGCAGGCCTAACCTAGATAGCGTGTCCCCAGCCGCCATTTCTTTGCCAGGAGCGGCGTCCCTGCCCTCCACCAGCATGTGGTGCACAATGTATCCCTGTCGCTTGATCACGCTGTCAGCGACAGGGTGCATCTGACCATGGATGCCTGGACCAGCAGGCATGGGCAGAGGTGCTACATTAGTTTTACCGCCCATTGGGTGTCCCTCTGAGGCGCCGGGGAGGGAACAGAGGCATCAGGCTTTGTGGTGCCGCCACGGGGTGTCCAGGGTGGAAACACTAGCCTTCCTCAAGTCACTGTCTCCACAGCTGCTGAGCCCCCCAGCAAGCATCCCCGTAGCTATGCAAGTGTGGGGCACGTCCGCTGCCAGGCCATGCTCCAGCTTGTTAGCTTAGGGGAACGGAGACACACTGGACCTGATGTTCTATCAACACTACAGGATCAGGTTCAGAAGTGGCTGACACTCCGAAGGCTCCGGGCAGGTATGGTTGTATGTGACAATGGCAGCAACCTCCTCGCCGCCCTCCATGCTGGCAGTCTGACACACGTCCCCTGCATGGCACATGTCCTCAACCTGGTTGTCCAGAAATACCTACGCACATTTCCAGGGTTGAGTGACATTATGCAACGTGTCCGTCAGATTGCCAGCCACTTCCGACGCTCCCCAACTGCCTCCACGTCCCTGTCCAGACTGCAGCGGGACAACAGCCTGCCCCCTCACAGGCTGCTTGTCGACAGCGTGACGCGGTGGAACTCCACCCTCCACATGCTGGAGAGGTTGTGGGAGCAGAGAAGGGCGGTGAGGGAATACCTGCTTGACCTAGGCACTCCAGGGCCAACCAACCCACTCCCATACATCACTAATGCAGAGTGGGGGCAGATACAGCAGGTCTGCCACATGTTGGCCCCATTTGAGCAGGCGACCAAGATGGTCAGCGGGGAGCATGTCGGCCTCAATGACGTGCTCCCCTTAGTGTTTCTGCTGGACAGGACACTAGATCGCCTGCTCGAGGCTGGGGAGAGTGCCTTGGTGGAGCAAGATGAGGCGGCCTTGCTCCACCAGGACCAGGCCCAGGACGACTTGGAGGAGGAGGAAGACATTCACGACGTCCAGGAGTCCGCGCCTGGTCAGGAGGGAGAGACGGTGTTGGGAGCACCGTTAGTCCAGGGGTGGGGCAGCAGCAACTGGGACCATCATGAACAGCAGCTTGAGGACCAGGATGTCATGGTCCCTGGCAGCCCACATGCTGCGCTGTCTTAGGAGGGACCCCCGTATAAGGAAACTGAAGGAGAGTGACGATTTCTGGTTGGCCACCCTTTTAGACCCTAGATGCAAGGGGAAGCTGGAGCAGTTCAACCCAGCCAGCCGGAGACAGGCCCAGGCTGGAGGAGGCTAACCCGTGGCCTCAGGCTCCAGTTCTCCCCGCCCATCTCACCCAGCCGACGGCTGGTCCCAGCAGCACCAGCCGAGTTGGTGACCTTATGGGTGAGATGAGGCAGTTCTACTAGTCTGCGCGACCCAGGCTGGCCCGCATGGTGGCTGACTACATGGGGTCAGTCGGTGCTTCCGACAGCATGAGCACCGACGACCCCATGGATTACTGGGTCGCCAGGCTGGACACCTGCCGTGAGCTCGCTCAGTATGCGCTGTAGCTACTGTCTTGCCCACCCTCCAGCGTACTGTCTGAGCGGACTTTCAGCGTGGCAGGTGGGGTGGTCACAGACAAGAGGACCCGTCTGTCCACTGACTCCGTGGACAGACTCACCTTCATCAAGATGAACGAGTCCTGGATCGGCAGTGACTTCTTTGCCCCCGCTGTCGGTTCAGGCCGTTGAGAGGTCCCTTGTCCATCACTCTCCTTTTCTCTCCCTCCTAAAATCCGTTTTTTAATCTTTTTAACTTATTTATTAATATTTTTAATTACTTGTTAAATTATTTATTTATATTTAAATATGAATTGAATTATTTATTAGTTAAAATCAATTTCTTTTTAATAAATTTAGTTATGAATAGAGTTGAGCGAACACCTGGATGTTCGGGTTCGAGAAGTTCGGCCGAACATCCCGGAAATGTTCGGGTTCGGGATCCGAACCCGATCCGAACTTCGTCCCGAACCCGAACCCCATTGAAGTCAATGGGGACCCGAACTTTTCGGCACTAAAACGACTGTAAAACAGCCCAGGAAAGGGCTAGAGGGCTGCAAAAGGCAGCAACATGTAGGTAAATCCCCTGCAAACAAATGTGGATAGGGAAATTAATTAAAATAAAGATTAAATAAATAAAAATTAACCAAAATCAATTGGAGAGAGGTTCCATAGCAGAGAATCTGGCTTCCCGTCACCCACCACTGGAACAGTCCATTCTCAGATATTTAGGCCCCGGCACCCAGGCAGAGGAGAGAGGTCCCGTAACAGACAATCTGGCTTCATGTCAGCAGAGAATCAGTCTTCATGTCATAGCAGAGAATCAGGCTTCACGTCACCCACCACTGCAACAGTCCATTGGCATATATTTAGGCCTAGCACACAGGCAGAGCAGAGAGGTCCCGTAACAGACAATCTGGCTTCATGTCAGCAGAGAATCAGTCTGCATGTCATAGCAGAGAATGAGGCTTCACGTCACCCACCACTGCAACAGTCCATTGGCATATATTTAGGCCTAGCACACAGGCAGAGCAGAGAGGTCCCGTAACAGACAATCTGGCTTCATGTCAGCAGAGAATCAGTCTGCATGTCATAGCAGAGAATGAGGCTTCACGTCACCCACCACTGCAACAGTCCATTGGCATATATTTAGGCCTAGCACACAGGCAGAGCAGAGAGGTCCCGTAACAGACGATCTGGCTTCATGTCAGCAGAGAATCAGTCTGCATGTCATAGCAGAGAATGAGGCTTCACGTCACCCACCACTGCAACAGTCCATTGGCATATATTTCGGCCTAGCACACAGGCAGAGCAGAGAGGTCCCGTAACAGACGATCTGGCTTCATGTCAGCAGAGAATCAGTCTGCATGTCATAGCAGAGAATGAGGCTTCACGTCACCCACCACTGCAACAGTCCATTGGCATATATTTAGGCCTAGCACACAGGCAGAGCAGAGAGGTCCCGTAACAGACAATCTGGCTTCATGTCAGCAGAGAATCAGTCTGCATGTCATAGCAGAGAATCAGGCTTCACGTCAGCCACCACTGCAACAGTCCATTGTCATAATTTAGGCCCAGCACCCAGGCAGAGGAGAGAGGTCCCGTAACAGACAATCTGGCTTCATGTCAGCAGAGAATTAGTCTGCATGTCATAGCAGAGAATCAGGCTTCATGTCAGCCACCACTGCAACAGTCCATTGGCATATATTTAGGCCTAGCACACAGGCAGAGGAGAGGTTCATTCAACTTTGGGTAGCCTCGCAATATAATGGTAAAATGAAAATAAAAATAGGATTGAATGAGGAAGTGCCCTGGAGTCCAATAATATATGGTTATGGGGAGGTAGTTAATGTCTAATCTGGACAAGGGACGGACAGGTCCTGTGGGATCCATGCCTGGTTCATTTTTATGAACGTCAGCTTGTCCACATTGGCTGTAGACAGGCGGCTGCGTTTGTCTGTAATGACGCCCCCTGCCGTGCTGAATACACGTTCAGACAAAACGCTGGCTGCCGGGCAGGCCAGCACCTCCAAGGCATAAAAGGCTAGCTCTGGCCACGTGGACAATTTAGAGACCCAGAAGTTGAATGGGGCCGAACCATCAGTCAGTACGTGGAGGGGTGTGCACACGTACTGTTCCACCATGTTAGTGAAATGTTGCCTCCTGCTAACACGTTGCGTATCAGGTGGTGGTGCAGGTAGCTGTGGCGTGTTGACAAAAGTTTTCCACATCTCTGCCATGCTAACCCTGCCCTCAGAGGAGCTGGCCGTGACACAGCTGCCTTGGCGACCTCTTGCTCCTCCTCTGCCTTGGCCTTGGGCTTCCACTTGTTCCCCTGTGACATTTGGGAATGCTCTCAGTAGCGCGTCTACCAACGTGCGCTTGTACTCGCGCATCTTCCTATCACGCTCCAGTGCAGGAAGTAAGGTGGGCACATTGTCTTTGTAGCGTGGATCCAGCAGGGTGGCAACCCAGTAGTCCGCACAGGTTAAAATGTGGGCAACTCTGCTGTCGTTGCGCAGGCACTGCAGCATGTAGTCGCTCATGTGTGCCAGGCTGCCCAGGGGTAAGGACAAGCTGTCCTCTGTGGGAGGCGTATCGTCATCGTCCTGCCTTTCCCCCCAGCCACGCACCAGTGATGGACCCGAGCTGCGTTGGGTGCCACCCCGCTGTGACCATGCTTCATCCTCATCCTCCTCCACCTCCTCCTCATCCTCGTCCTCCTCGTCCTCCAGTAGTGGGCCCTGGCTGGCCACATTTGTACCTGGCCTCTGCTGTTGCCAAAAACCTCCCTCTGAGTCACTTCGAAGAGACTGGCCTGAAAGTGCTAAAAATGACCCCTCTTCCTCCTCCTCCTCCTCCTCCTCCTGGGCCACCTCCTCTTCCATCATCGCCCTAAGTGTTTTCTCAAGGAGACATAGAAGTGGTATTGTAACGCTGATAACGGTGTCATCGCCACTGGCCATGTTGGTGGAGTACTCGAAACAGCGCAACAGGGCACACAGGTCTCGCATGGAGGCCCAGTCATTGGTGGTGAAGTGGTGCTGTTCTGTAGTGCGACTGACCCGTGCGTGCTGCAGCTGAAACTCCACTATGGCCTGCTGCTGCTCGCACAGTCTGTCCAGCATGTGCAAGGTGGAGTTCCACCTGGTGGGCACGTCGCATATGAGGCGGTGAGCGGGAAGGCCGAAGTTACGCTGTAGCGCAGACAGGCGAGCAGCAGCAGGATGTGAACGCCGGAAGCGCGAACAGACGGCCCGCACTTTATGCAGCAGCTCTGACATGTCGGGGTAGTTGTGAATGAACTTCTGCACCACCAAATTCAGCACATGCGCCAAGCAAGGGATGTGCGTCAAATTGGCTAGTCCCAGAGCTGCAACGAGATTTCGCCCATTATCACACACCACCAGGCCGGGCTTGAGGCTCACCGGCAGCAACCACTCGTCGGTCTGTTGTTCAATACCCCGCCACAACTCCTGTGCGGTGTGGGGCCTGTCCCCCAAACATATGAGTTTCAGAATGGCCTGCTGACGTTTACCCCGGGCTGTGCTGAAGTTGGTGGTGAAGGTGTGTGGCTGACTGGATGAGCAGGTGGAAGAAGAGGAGGAGGAAGCCGAGAAGGAGGAGGTGGCAACAGGAGGCAAAGAATGTTGCCCTGCGATCCTTGGCGGCGGAAGGCACGTGCGCCAAACAGCTCTCCGCCTGGGGCCCAGCTGCCACTACATTTACCCAGTGTGCAGTTAGGGAGATATAGCGTCCCTGGCCGTGCTTACTGGTCCACGTATCTGTGGTTAGGTGGACCTTGCTACAGATGGCGTTGCGCAGTGCACACTTGATTTTATCGGATACTTGGTTGTGCAGGGAAGGCACGGCTCTCTTGGAGAAGTAGTGCCGGCTGGGAACAACATACTGTGGGACAGCAAGCGACATGAGCTGTTTGAAGCTGTCTGTGTCCACCAGCCTAAATGACAGCATTTCATAGGCCAGTAGTTTAGAAATGCTGGCATTCAGGGCCAGGGATCGAGGGTGGCTAGGTGGGAATTTACGCTTTCTATCAAATGTTTGTGAGATGGAGAGCTGAACGCTGGCGTGTGACATGGTTGAGACGCTTGGTGACGGAGGTGGTGGTGGTGGTGTTGGTGGTACATCCCCTGTTTGCTGGGCGGCAGGTGCCAACGTTCCTCCAGAGGCGGAGGAAGAGGCCGAGGCGGCAGCAGCAGAATAGGCCGAGGCGGCAGCAGCAGAAGAGGTAGCAGGGGGAGCCTGAGTGACTTCCTTGGTTTTAAGGTGTTTACTCCACTGCAGTTCATGCTTTGCATGCAGGTGCCTGGTCATGCAGGTTGTGCTCAGGTTCAGAACGTTAATGCCTCGCTTCAGGCTCTGATGGCACAGCGTGCAAACCACTCGGGTCTTGTCGTCAGCACATTGTTTGAAGAAGTGCCATGCCAGGGAACTCCTTGAAGCTGCCTTTGGGGTGCTCGGTCCCAGATGGCGGCGGTCAGTAGCAGGCGGAGTCTCTTGGCGGCGGGTGTTCTGCTTTTGCCCACTGCTCCCTCTTTTGCTACGCTGTTGGCTCGGTCTCACCACTGCCTCTTCCTCCGAACTGTGAAAGTCAGTGGCACGACCTTCATTCCATGTGGGGTCTAGGACCTCATCGTCCCCTGCATCGTCTTCCACCCAGTCTTGATCCCTGACCTCCTGTTCAGTCTGCACACTGCAGAAAGACGCAGCAGTTGGCACCTGTGTTTCGTCATCATCAGAGACATGCTGAGGTGGTATTCCCATGTCCTCATCATCAGGAAACATAAGTGGTTGTGCGTCAGTGCATTCTATGTCTTTCACCGCTGGGGAAGGGCTAGGTGGATGCCCTTGGGAAACCCTGCCAGCGGAGTCTTCAAACAGCATAAGAGACTGCTGCATAACTTGAGGCTGAGACAGTTTCCCTGGTATGCATGGGGGTGATGTGACAGACTGATGGGGTTGGTTTTCAGGCGCCATCTGTGCGCTTTCTGCAGAAGACTGGGTGGGAGATAATGTGAACGTGCTGGATCCACTGTCGGCCACCCAATTGACTAATGCCTGTACCTGCTCAGGCCTTACCATCCTTAGAACGGCATTGGGCCCCACCATATATCGCTGTAAATTCTGGCGGCTACTGGGACCTGAGGTAGTTGGTACACTAGGACGTGTGGATGTGGCAGAACGGCCACGTCCTCTCCCAGCACCAGAGGGTCCACTAACACCACCACGACCATGTCCACGTCCGCGTCCCTTACTAGATGTTTTTCTCATTGTTATGGTTCACCACAACAACAAATATATTATTTGGCCCAATGTATTGTATTCAAATTCAGTGGGATATAAATTTGAGGCCTAGTATTTAGGCGCTGGGTGACCGGTATGGATTTAGTGACAGAATTAGACTTGGAAATGCACAGAAGCGTGTGTGTGTGAAGTTATTCTGAATGACCCAATGTGCACCTTGATTATTATATACCCTTTTAGGGATAGATTTCAAATAGCTCTGATATAGCAGAAACCACTAAATTATGAAATTGTTAAATTGGGAATTGTATTTAAACCCAGAACAAAAAATGTGCTTTGACGGATACTAAATAACTTTCCCAGCCACAACAGGACAGCGTTAACGAGAGATTTAGCAGGATATAAATTTGAGGCCTAGTATTTAGGCGCTGGGTGACCGGTATGGATTTACTAACAGAATTGGACTTGGAAATGCACAGTAGCGTGTGTGTGAAGTTATTCTGAATGACCCTATGTGCACCTTGAATATTATATACCCTTTTAGGGATAGATTTCAAATAGCTCTGATATAGCAGAAACCACTAAATTATGAAATTGCTAAATTGGGAATTGTATTTCAACCCAGAACAAAAAATGTGCTTTGACGGACACTAAATAACTTTCCCAGCCACAACAGGACAGCGGTAACGAGAGATTTAGCAGGATATAAATTTGAGGCCTAGTATTTAGGCGCTGGGTGACAGGTATGGGTTTAGTGACAGAATTAGACTTGGAAATACACAGTAGCGGGTGTGTGTGAAGTTATTCTGAATGACCCAATGTGCACCTTGAATATTATATACCCTTTTAGGGATAGATTTCAAATAGCTCTGATATAGCAGGAACCACTAAATTATGAAATTGCTAAATTGGGAATTGTATTTCAACCCAGAGCAAAAAATGTGCTTTGACGGACACTAAATAACTTTCCCAGCCACAACAGGACAGCGGTAACGAGAGATTTAGCAGGATATAAATTTGAGGCCTAGTATTTAGGCGCTGGGTGACAGGTATGGGTTTAGTGACAGAATTAGACTTGGAAATACACAGTAGCGGGTGTGTGTGAAGTTATTCTGAATGACCCAATGTGCACCTTGAATATTATATACCCTTTTAGGGATAGATTTCAAATAGCTCTGATATAGCAGGAACCACTAAATTATGAAATTGCTAAATTGGGAATTGTACTTCAACCCAGAACAAAAAATGTGCTTTGACGGACACTAAATAACTTTCCCAGCCACAACAGGACAGCGGTAACGAGAGATTTAGCGGGATATAAATTTGAGGCCTAGTATTTAGGCGCTGGGTGACCGGTATGGATTTAGTGACAGAATTAGACTGGGATATGGCCAAAAAATAACCACACTATTGCTGGTTAAATGCACTTGGTGACGGGCGCAGCTTGCCCCTGATTTAGTATATGGCCAAAAAATGAACAGACTATTGCTGGTTAAATGCACTTGGTGTCACAGCTTGACGCACCACACTACTGAGGGTTAAATGCACTTGGTGACGGGCGCAGCTTGCCCCTGATGTAGTATATGGCCAAAAAATGAACAGACTATATCTGGTTAAATGCACTTGGTGTGACAGCTTCACCCTGATGTAGGCTTTAGCCAAAAAACAACCACACCATTGAGGGTTAAATGCACTTGGTGACAGGCGCAGCTTGCCCCTGATTTAGTATATGCCAAAAAAATGAACAGACTATTGCTGGTTAAATGCACTTGGTGTGACAGCTTCACCCTGATGTAGGCTTTAGCCAAAAAACAACCACACCATTGAGGGTTAAATGCACTTGGTCGCAGCTTGGATGCACTTGGTCGCAGCACCGCACAAGACACAAAATGGCCGCCGATCACCCCAGAAAAAAGTGACTGACAAACGGTCTGGGCAGCCTAAAAACAGTGAGTGAGCATTTGAATTTCAGCAGCTCAATGATGCACAGCTGCAGATCGATCGATTAATCAAGTGAAGTCCTTTGGAGGAGTTAATCTGCCTAATGTCGCCCTACTGTCGCATCCGCAACCTCTCCCTACGCTAATCAGAGCAGAGTGACGGGCGGCGCTATGTGACTCCAGCTTAAATAGAGGCTGGGTCACATGGTGCTCTGGCCAATCACAGCCATGCCAATAGTAGGCATGGCTGTGACGGCCTCTTGGGGCAAGTAGTATGACGCTTGTTGATTGGCTGCTTTGCAGCCTTTCAAAAAGCGCCAAGAAAGCGTCACAAAAGCGCCAAGAAAGCGACGAACACCGAACCCGAACCCGGACTTTTACGAAAATGTCCGGGTTCGGGTCCGTGTCACGGACACCCCAAAATTCGGTACGAACCCGAACTATACAGTTCGAGTTCGCTCATCCCTAGTTATGAATTTATTGATGCATTATTTATTTATTTTTTATATTTATTATATATACATTTCTCGTGCAAATGAGGCTCCAGCATTTTTATATCTAGGTTCTATCTCCTATCCTCAATACAGGCTTCATTTTAGGGTGGGTATCATACCGTACCATAATTCCGGCCTGAGTTCTTGAAAAATTTATTTTCCTGGGTGGCTAAGAGACTGGCCCTACATGTCTCATTATGCTAATCCTCCCTCCCAGGTCTCTGCATTTCTGAGGTGTAAATTAACCAGGCATAAAGGTAGGGTCAATTAGCATGTGTTTAGCTTGGGTGCCTAACAATATCCCCAGGAGACCTACAGTCTGAGGTTTCCTTATGAAGCTGCATGTGGTGTGAGGTGATCTCAGCAGATGGTTATTAGGGTCTGTTGTCTAGGCTACATGTGCGGCCATATGAACGTCCTGCTTCCTGGCTTAATATTCTTAATATTCCTATTTTACATTAACAGCCTGATTATACTCCTCAAAATATTTATGAATAAGATCCGGATAGGGACATGACATTGCGTAAGACCTAACTCATAGCATATGGCTGTGTGGTTGTGCCATCATCCGTCATATGACTGAATATTTCAGGAGCTGAAAAGTGGTCAAAACTTGTGATCAGTGCTTCTTGCAACCGGGGATAGGACCAGCGAGTATTAACTGATAAGACAACATGTCTATGGCTGTTAGGCTTGTATTGGCTAGCATACTGTAATTTATTTGGGTATGTATCGGGATAGTACATCCAAGAGAGCATAGAACACCGCAACAATTCTTTCCCGTTAGCAATGGATCTGTGTTAAAAGTTTCATTGAAATCAATGGTTGCTTTTTTGAGTTTTTGATGGCCATACATACATACGGTACATTATATATATATATATATATATATATATATATATATATGTAAAAGGAATTATTTGCTACGTTTCTAACCATGTATAAAGTAAACATTTTGAGACGAATATAAATAATGACGTTCATAAGAGAACATGTACAGTGTTGGCGATGTTATGTCAGCATTGTACCGGGACATTATTTTGTCTCGGATCTACAAGATCCATTGACATGGTCCAGCATATGGTTGGACCAATTCTTCACTATGACTATTTCCTTGTGCCGGTGGTCATGTGTGCCACAATTCAAACAGAATACTGTGGACTGTAGCGCTTTTAGCAGCACACGTGACGAGACCAGGTCCAATCATAGACATTGTACAACATGTATACATGTAATGCAAAAAAATTGAAATACAAGTATTAGTAATTAATGTGATCATGTCACCAAAATAAGAGAAAAATTAGTTCTATTAATGTAAAATGTTTGATTTTAGGTTACCGTTAGAATATTTAATTGAATTTAAATTGTATGTTTGTGGTGTATGAGGAATGGTGTATTAGCCATCTGAGGAGAGGTGTACCTGTCTAGTGAATTGACGGTACGGTATGGGGTGTACAGCTGGTTCGCCTCCACGTGGTGCACCCTGGGTAACTTTAAATGAACCAGCAAATACTAAAATACTGCAGGTCGATCATTACTTCTCCTAAACTGCATATGTGTGTGTGAGTGAGCAGGTGGGGGGGATGAGTTGAAGGAGGGGGGTTTAAGGTGGTGATTAAGTGTTTAAGGGGGAAGGTGGGGTTGGTGTGGCTTTTATAGCGTGGGATATACAGGTGTGGCGCGTAAATAGAGGTGCGATGTGCATATGAGAGATATTTGTCTGCTATCCATACATAAATGTTACAGACATTGTAGTGTGATGTAACTACTTTAATTTGTGCCATAATCAAACAGCTTCACACCCAATGACGTAGCTATACTTCTGCATCTGATGTCTGTGACCGCCAGTAATACTGATGGTGGACATTTAACCCATAAGATGCTGTGGTAACTTGTTAACTGTAACATTACAAGCAATAGGGACTTTAAGCAATACTGTTGGATTCACAATGCAACCAAAATTCTATCATTGCCATTCCATCTTTGGCAAATTTGGTATAGGAGGTATTGGTAGACTTAACCTCTTCAGGACACATGACGTACCGGTACGGCATGTTGTCCTGTTACTTAATTTTACTGCTTTACCTGCGATTTGCGGCGGCAATCTGCAGTTCCATCGAGTCTCCATGCGGCTGTCGGGGGTACCAGATGGCATGGAAGGCACAGGCAGCACGATGCCTAAGGAAGGCATTGCGCTGCCTTCCGGTGATGAGCCTGTGAGATCCAGCCCTCTGGATCTCACAGGCCCCGGGAACTGTATGAGTAATGCACACAGTATTACTCATAAAGCCAATGCATTCCAATACTGAAGTATTGGAATGCATTGTAAAGGGGATTAGACCCCCAAAAGTTGAAGTTCAAAAGTGGTAAAAAAATATTCAGTTAAAAATAAAGCTGAAAAACTATATTTTTCTACCATAAAAAAAGTTTCATGTAAAAATAAAGTATTTCTCACCAAATAAATTTAAACAAAAAAGCTAAAAAATACTGGGGAAAAAAAAGTATACATATTAGGTATAGAGCCAATTCAAGTGCCAATAAAACCGCCATCTCATCCCGCAAAAATCATACCTATAAGGGACTCTTCGGTTTTGGTTCCCTTGCGGGCAGATACGGTGGGGCGTCCGCATGGGCGCCGGAGGGGAGGGCTGCGGGGATCTCTGAGGCAGAATTAGCTGATGGCAATACGTTGCGGCCGGTCCTGCCTCCGGTGTCTCCTTCGGGTTCCGTTCCGGCGTCCATGCTGGCACAATCCAGTGCCCGTGCCGAGTCTGTTGGGCGTCCGCGTGCTCGCCCGAGGGGTTATTCGCAAAGGAATGCGCATCCAAGTGTGCGTGCATCTTATGCGCTACGTCAGCCACTGGCAGGTAAAGCATCTCAGTACAAATTCAAAGTTGATTAGGGATTTGCTGCACAGGTGCTAATGAGTAGAATCATCGCATGACCTATGAGGTTCTGACAAGCAGCACTCTGTGATTGGCCAGCAGGTGTTTAAAAGGTGATCTCCCTGGCTGACCAGTGCTCACTGTTGTCTCTACAACCTGGGAGTATGCTGGTTCAGATTCACTAAGTTTGTTCCATGCATGAACTCCGAGTGTCTCCATTTAGTAAATGCCTCTGGAAACCTCGTCTCTGCTCTACAGTTGCACCGTGTGTGGCCTCGGATTGGACCTTGGATACTTCAGTCTCATCCTTAGGTATTCGGTTTCACGGACTATTCTGTATGAACTTTAGCCTGGTCAGGCTTTTCTCTGACGTTTTCCCACAGAGGTTATTATTTGGACTACGTTATTTCTGTATGATTTCTGGCTTGGACTTTACTGCTGTGTTTTCAATAAATCCACATTTGTTCAGATCTTTGCCTGGTTGCTTGGGGTTCTGCAGCATTACAATACCCAACCAAAAATCATATTTACCCTAAACTATTGCCAACAATACTGCCACCCTATCCCGTAGTTTGTAAAATGGGGCCATTTTTTCCAGTTTCTACTCTAGGGGTGCATCAGGGGGGCTTCAAATGGGACACGGTGTAAAAAAAAAAAACAGTCCAGCAAAATGTGCCTTCCAAAAACCGTATGCAATTCCTTTCTTTCTGCGCCCTGCCGTGTGCCCGTACAGCAGTTTACGACCACATATGGGGTGTTTCTGTAAACTACAGAATCAGGGCCATAAATATTGAGTTTGGTTTGACTGTTAACCATTGCTTTGGAACTGGAAATAAATAAATAAAATGGTAAATCTGACAAAAAAGTGAAATTTTTATATTGTATCTCTATTTTCAATTAATTCTTGTGGGACACCGAAAGGGTTAACAATATTTTTAAAATCAGTTTCGAATACGTTGAGGGGTGTAGTTTTTTAAATGGTCTCATTTTTGCATGGTTTCTATTATGTAAGCCTCACAAAGTGACTTCAGAACTGAATTGGTACCTAAAAATTTGTTTTGTGAAAATTTATTAAAAATTTCAAGATTTGCTTCTAAACTTCTAAGCCTTGTAACAACGCTAAAAAATTATATATCATTCACAAAATAATCCAAAAATTAAGTTGACATATTGGGTATGTAAAGTAATAACTATTTTATTGAGGCATTAATTGTTAATTTCTAACGATAATTTGTTTTCCCTTAGTCCTAACAGCAGCACAGATGGGTTTTACTGCCCCCCGTGGACTGGTAGGACCGGCAGAATTTTTAATGAGCCCAAAGAATAACCAATAGAAGAACTCCAGCTCCCTTAAGGGGAGGGGTTCGCCCCCCAGCCCACCGTGTCTGTAACAAGAAAGTAATTGTGTGGGAAATTTGTGTGCTGCTGTTAGGACTAAGGGAAAACAAATTATCGTTAGAAATGAACGATTCCCTTACGTCCTACCAGCAGCACAGATGGGAGATAAGAAGAAGAATCCCCTAGGGAGGGTCCTCATGCTTGGCAGAAGTAAGGACTGTCTGCCCAAAAGCCGAAAACTCTGCTACCTTAGCATCTATCCTATAATGAGAGATGAAGGTTGATTCAGAGCTCCAGGAAGCTGCCTTACAGATCAACTCTAAGGGGAGAAGACTTCTCTCTGCGACAGAGGTAGCTACTGCCCTTGTAGAATGGGCCCTCACAAACTCTGGAGGATCTAAGGATTGGGTGGTGAAAGCCTCTCTAATGGCTTCCTTGATCCAGCGACTAATAGTAGTTTTAGACGCCTTACGGCCTTTAGACTTACCGGCAAACAGGATGAAGAGGTTCTCATCTATCCTGAATTCTCTAGATCTATCCATATAGATATGGAGGCATCTCGATATATCCAGTGAATGTCGGACTGGAACATCAGAGGACAAGGTGGAGAATAATACAGGTAGAGAGATTACCTGATTGATATTTTGAAAGGTTGGAACCTTTGGTCTAAAAAAAAAAGGTAGAAATTTTAGAAGGACCCTATCCTGTAGGAAAATGGTGTATGGGTGTAGAGCGGAAAAAGCTTGCAGCTCCGGAATTCTTTTGGCCGAGGTTATGGCCAGAAGAAAGACCACCTTGAGAGTTAGAAATGTAAAGCTTACCTCCTCCAAGGGTTCAAAGGGGGGAGATGCTAACCCCCTGAGAACAAGTGACAAATCCCATTGAGGAACGGGTTTCAGTATTGTAGGCTTCAATCTTTCTGCTCCGTTAAGGAAGCATTTGATGAGCGGGTCCTGAGAATATGGCCTGTTGAGACAGGCCGAGATGGCAAAAACTTGGACCTTCAGGGTAGATGGGGAGAGACCTCTGTCTATCCCATCCTGAAGGAATTGTAAGATCGCTGAGAGGGGCGGATCTGCAGACGTCACCTGGTTGGAGTTACACCAAGAGGTGAAGATCCTCATGATCCAGGAGTAGGCCTTCTTAGTAGACTCTGCTCTGGAATGCGCCAAAGTTCTCAGGACCGACTCAGAGAGCCCATCCACTCTGGGAAGGGACTGATCAACCTCAAATTGAAAATGCCTGCGCACTCCTGAAATCTGGACCGCGATCCTAAGAAATTATCGGGAGGAAGGATGGATCGGGATGTGGTGGTAAGCGTCCTTGAGGTCCAGAGTGGCCATCACATCCCCAGGACTGAGGAGGTGGCTGACTGACCTTATGGTTTCCATGCGGAATCTGGTTCTCCTTACGAAACAATTGAGAAATCTCAAATCTATGATCATCCGAAGATCTCCTGTCTTTTTGGGTACGAGAAATACTGGAGAGTAAATCCCTAGACCCCTCTCCCCTGCCGGTACCTCCTCCAGGGCTCCCTTGGAAAGGTAGTCCTGGATATAGGATTGTATGACCCTTTGCCTGGCATGCGAAAAACTGCGCGTAGCAATGAATCTTTCTGGGGGGAGAGAAACGAGGTCTATTAGATAGCCTGTAGCTACTATACTTTGGACCCAGGGATCTGAGACTTCCTGGGCCCATACATGTTTGAAGAAGGAAAGACGCCCCCCTACGGGGAGGTGAGGGAGGGGTACGGGAAAATCTAGAGGCGTAACGACAGGGGTAGCAGGGTTTATCCAAGAGCCTCTGGGAGGCCCATAGTCAGGAGGGCTTCGCCTCCCTGGTGGGTTTGAGGGAGTGTCTAGAAAACTTTCTAGACGGCCCCCCCCAGTCTCTACATCCAGCCTGCTGTCCTGGTCGAACCCCGCAAGCTTGTCTACCCCTACCCCGAAAGGGCTGTTGGGGGAGACTCTTACCCTTTTTATCTGAGAGACCCTCCATGATGGTGTCTAATTCTGAACCGAATAGATGGTTCGGTTCAAAGGGAAGCCCACAGAGGTTGTACTTGGATGCATTGTCTGCATTCCAGGGCTTTAGCCACAGAGGTCTCCTAGCGGCAGACACTAGAGCCATAGTTTTGGCCGCCAACTTCAGCTGGAGCTGGGATGTGTCGCATAGGAAGTCCATGGCCAGATTGATGGCTTTGAACGCGGCGAGGATATCGTCCCGGGAGACACTTTGGTTGACATCCGTCTGGATCTGGTTCAATCTAGACCTAAGAAAGGAAGAGACCTCTGTGGCTGCAATAGATGTCGAGGCCGATGCTGCGGTCGCCGAATAGCTCCTTCTTAGGGTACACTCTGCCCTCCTATCTAGAGGGTCCTGCAGACTAGACTCATCGTCTGCAGAAACCAGAGTACGTCTGGACAGTTTGGCTATCGCTATGTCCACCTTAGGAATGGAACCCCATGATTCCACTAAGGGTTTAGCCATCAGAAACATTAATTTAAATTTCCGGGTAAGGACTGGACCTTTCTCCGGCTTTTTCCACTCTGTGCGCATTACAGAGAGAAGGGTCTCATCTGCCTTCAAGACACGCTGGGTCCGGCAGGCGGGATCGGAAGACTCCCCTACGTCAACATCATGGTCCCCCGACCTGATGGACTTTAGTAGCTTCTGTGTCTTTTCTGGTGGAAAGAAACAAGAAGTTGATTCTTCCTCATCAGAGGAAGATGACCCCACAGAAAGCGGCATTGGTTTATCAGTGGGGGCGACCACCTCCATCGGAGTTTGAGAGGGAATTGGTAACCTCTCATTTAGAAGACGTACAACCCCCTTAATGGAGTCGTCTAAGTAAGTCTTTGCCCACTGGTACATGTCCTGCATAGTAGGTTCTGTAGCAGTGGCGGTACGGCAGCTGTCACACCTGGAAAAGGGGCAATTATCGACCAGAGGCGTGTTGCAGTCGTAACAGGCCAGGTGTTTCCTCTTGGCCGCTGACTTCCGTTGCTGGTTTGACTCTCTAGGAGAAGCCATAGCTGAAACGAAAGAAGAAAATTTAAAAGCATCCCTAAAAATAAGGGAGAGAAATACATTAACTAGCGGCACGAACCATAGGAGAAGTCAAGCACAATGATAAAGCTGAAATAGAAAGCAATCGGATGATAGCAAAATCTCTCACTAAACGCAGGAGACTCTGGTAGCTAGCTTGTTAAAGCAGTGCAGCCAGAGACAGAATGAAGCTACTGTGGAGCTTAAGTAGGTGAACGGCTCCACCCAGGGGTGGGGCCAGTAATCAGCCCTCCCCCAGGAGACCATGTGAAGCCACTCTGCATTAAAACCTTGCAGAGGTAAAGAAAGGCATTTAATCTGCCCTAAAATGGCCTCCACTCCCTGTGGGAACAAGCCCTTCGGCTGCCAGACTGATTTGCTTAAAGCAACAAAATCGAGATTAGCCGGAAAAAACGGAAGTGACGCCGTCAGTAACCGCCCCTTTAAGAGTGACTTGCAACAGTGGCTGCACCTATAACAGTGACTAGAACAGGGGCCGCCCCTTTAAGAGTGACTTGGAACAGTGGCCGCACCTTGGACTTGGACAACAGCTTTAATAGTGACATACTTTTTCCTGTAGAATTACTTACAGTGATCAAATATTGCAGCTCTTCCGCATCGAAATTGCTTCTTGCCATTTTCGTTCGTCTGTAGAATCGGTCTCTCTCCACTCTCCTTGCGATCCTAGCAACGCCCGTACAGACGCATGCACGCACAGACGGCGCCCATACCACGCCGGAGATCCGGCGAACCGAAGCATACAGGAGGGGAGCCAGTGCACAAAAGGAAACACATTGCCCCCAGGTAACGCTTATGAAAGCTGACTGGGGGGAAAAAAATAGAACGGAATAAGTGCAAATATAAGCGCAAGATGAAAAAGTGACAAAGAAGAGAGACCAAACATAGTGATAATGGTCTCCAGATCCCAAAAAAGGGAGAGCTTCGCCAGTCCACCTGTCCAAAGGACAGAAAAAAACACGGTGGGCTGGGGGGCGAACCTCTCCCCTTAAGGGAGCTGGAGTTCTTCTATTGGTTATTCTTTGGGCTCATTAAAAATTACGCCGGTCCTACCAGTCCACGGGGGGCAGTTAACCCCATCTGTGCTGCTGGTAGGACGTAAGGGAATATGTATTATAGAAGTAGATACATTGAAACTTGTAAAATTGTTAATTTAAAAAAAAAATGTTAAATTTGGTATTATTTTATAAAAATGTTTTTATTATTTATACTTCATTTTAACAGTATCACAAAGTACAATATGTGAGGGGGGAAAAAAATCGCAGAATGGCCTGGATAAATCAAAGCGTTTTAAAGTTATCTCCACTTAAAGTGACACTGTTCAGATATGCCAAAAATGGCATGGTCCTTATGGTGAAAAACAGCCCGGTCCCTAAGGGGTTAACAAATCGAACGGATATATGACTATATGTATGAATAGTGCATTATAGCAGTTGGATTAGCAATGCGAATAATACTAGTAACTATTATCGCATTGCGATTAAACTTTCGATTCATCCTATAGGTTGAATTGATATCTGCGTTAATCCTGCCAATACTAAGCTGTTTTCGCAATTCGATTATTTGAACTTAAATTAATCACATTGCTATTTTAACTTACAGCTGTCCAGATTGAACCTAACCAACCAATAAAGTGAATCCTGCTCTATTTTCTTATTTGTTAAATCTAATAGTCAATTGTTCACATTAGTCAACTTTCCAATTAGTCCCCCACTATAAGTTTTGATCGCTTTCGAATTGAACATTAGAGCTATTAGTCTGATTTACTATTGGTTGGCTCAATAGAATTAAAGGGAACCTGTCATGTGGATATTTGATTATAATCTAACTAATTATATACAATCATTAACTACTAAAAAGTACCTTAGATTAAAAGATTATTGGACCTAAATATTTCGAAAAATTACGGGATAGCTCGCCTATGAAATATGCAACGTGTATTGAATACGCTATTCTGGGCACTCTCCCAGAAACAGATAAAAACAAAATTGATCAGATACTTTGGCTTCGGGGCATTGCCCTGGCCAAAATAATAATAGTTAAGTATTGGGGCTCTAGGAAATATCCCAGTCTTCAGGAGTGGAAAGAACGGATGAACAGGGTTAAGCAATATAAACATATCCTCGCCCAAACTGTAGGGAAAAAGGTAGCCTGGGTGCGGATTTGGGGCAAGTGGGAATGAAAATATCTGATGTAATGAAAAGGCAACGACAGTGGCTCCGCGGAAGGGAAAAAAAGGGAGGGATGGGGGGGTTAAAAATAAGAGTGAAATTCAATACTAGATGGGATGATGCAAAAATGTTTTGTAATTCTGAAATGAAACAATGTATACTTTTACACTTTTGAAAATAAAAAGATTATAAAAAAAATAAAAAATAAAGTGCCTTAGATGTATTTACCTTCAGGGACCCTTTGGACCCGGGATTCAAATTTATAGGGTTCAGATAGCCAAACGGCTAATGGTTTCCCGTTTAAGGTCAAATTGTAAAATATAACATTTATTAGGTATTCTTTAAAAAATGAATGGGAAGTTGGAAAAGAAAAAGGTATTTAAAATTACAGTGTTCTGGTGCTTGGTAACAGTATACACTTATTTTTGTCAATAGGTTTCTGCTTTTCTTTTTTATTGCAGTCTTTCCCTTAGTGTATTTAAGTCCTGAGGAGTAGATCCCATTATATTTCCCTCCTTCGGTCCAATAGGATCGTGACGAGATATACGCTCTCTGTCAGCCCTACCTTGGGATAAATGGAGTACTTGTAACTCTATCCTTAAATTCCTCTTTAAGGACTAAGCAGACTGTTAGGATCGGTTAAACCCAGTGTCTGCAGCGCACCAGGGTCCGATCACAAAGCACCCTACACTGCTCTAAAACCTAAGATTGCAGCTCCCCCGACATGTTTCACCACGGATGTGGCGTCTTCAGGGGCAATGGAGCTACTATCAACACGATCGCTCTGCAAGTCGGCCTTTATATATCATATGGGTGGTTCTTTCGGATCTCTTTTTGCCAATGAGTTGCAGGCGGTCTGTTGATAGTCACAAAAAATGGCCAATTGTAATCCATTGTCTGGCATTAGCGGATTCGCCGCTATTTATGACGTGTATATGCCTGGGTATGGGCTTGCAACTTGTTCCGCCTACCTTGTTCGAGTTCCGGTGGGTATCTGATTGAGAAGATTCCTCCGTCCCAATGTTAAGTCCTGACGCATGCGCCTACATCTCCAAGTTACTTCTCTCCAGATACTGGAGCGCATGCGCATGCGCTCCGATCTCCATATCATTCTCTCATGGTTTTACTCTACTGCGCATGCCCACACACTTGGTTAACAGATCTACCGAATTAATTCATCACGGGCTCAGTGCGCATGCGATTTCTATTGCATTTTGTATTCAGCAGAGAAAATACACCAAGTCGATTTAAATAGATGTACTTACATTAGATTTGATAAGTATATGAGGATCACATTCCCAAAACAGACATATATAGTCACAGTCCCAGCCAGGCATAATTTAATGTATCTTTTCACATAGATTAATTAATTAATGGCAATCCTGTATATGTCAGCAGGCATTGGTAACAATTGGCCATTATTCCTTTCTAAAATACTTCCTTTTATTTCTTATATTTTAGTTTATTTAAATACATATATATATATTAACGTATATTAGGTTTCCTTTTTTATATATATGAATTTATGCTAAATGAATGCTGCGAATGAGAAGCCTTCATTCAGTCCATGAGGGCTCATGGTGTTTAATCTGTCTATCCACCGGGCTTCAGATTGTAACAGTTTTTTATCTAGATTTCCTCCTCTTGGTCCCATGGATATTTTTTCTATTCCCCAGAATCTTAATATTGAACTCTGGTTCCCATGTATATATTTAACATGTCTTGCCAAGGGGGTATCTTTATCTGTTTCAATCGTACTTAGGTGACCCGAGATCCGGCATCTCAGCTCTTGTATGGTTTTGCCCACATACAGTTTTGGGCATGGGCAGGAAGCTATATAGATAACTCCTTGTGTTCTACATGTTATCAGTTGTCTAATTTCATACTCCTTTTTGTCTCCAGGGTTCGTGAAATTTTTAATGCAAGGTATATATTTACAGAAGGAACAGCTACCACACGGTGATGATCCCTTATATTTTTCTTTTTCCTTTATAGGTTGGATTTTATCCTCTCCCAGGTGACTATGGACCAACTGATCCTTGAGATTTGGACCCCTCCTGTATGTTATAGATGGATATGAGGTAAGAACCATCTCTAGGTCTCTATCAGATCGTATTATGTGCCAATATTTTTTAATTATACGGCATATCTCATCATTATATCCATCATAGGTACCAATACACCTAATGAATTCACTTGTTTTGTGAGTTGTTATTTTCAATAATTCTTCCCTGTTCAGGCTTTTAGCTCTATTGTAAGCCTTCTTCAGGGGTCTGGTTGGATAGCCTCTCTTCTTAAACCTCTGAAATAGTTGTTCACTTTCTCTGTCAAAAGAGGTTTCATCCGAGCAGTTTCTGCGTGCTCTCAAATATTGGCCAGTTGGTATCCCTCTTTTTAGGGGAGGTGGATGCCAGCTACTCCAATGTAAATAGCTGTTAGTTGCCGTCGCTTTTCTATGGACCTCTGTAAGAATTTATGAGCAAACTAAAAACTCTCCTCACAGATGCACGAGAGGCAAATATCATCTCCAAGGATGAATATCAGTATCTTTTTAACAAAACTCCTACTATCTCCACATTCTATGCCTTACCGAAGGTGCACAAGAATAAGAAACCCATCCCTGGGAGACCAATAGTTTCAGGGAATGAAAACCTGACACAAGCTCTGAGCGAATATGTAGATCAAATATTGAGACCCTTCGTGACCGCCCTACCCTCATATATAAGGGACACAAAAGATTTACTTTTAAAAATTAATGACATCACTGTTACATCTAATACTATTCTAGCAAGTCTAGATGTTGAGTCACTTTATAGTAATATCCAGCACTCACTAGGAATACACGCGGTGGAATATTATTTAAATACCAAAAGTAAAAATTTCCAAAAACATAATGAGTTTGTTTTATTAGCACTTAGATTTATTTTAGAGCACAATTATTTTGTTTTTCAGGAACACTATTATCACCAAGTAAATGGGACCGCGATGGGGACGTCATGTGCCCCTACGTACGCAAATTTATTTTTAGGGTGGTGGGAAAATAATTTTGTATTCACAGATGAGATGTCGTCATATGTCTGCCACATTTTATTTTGGGGCAGATATATTGACGACATCCTCATTTTGTGGGATGGCGGTCACGCATTGTTTCAGGAATTCACTCAGAAACTTAATAACAATGACATAGGGATGAGATACACCTTTGAGGCTCAGAATGAGGAAATAATATTTCTTGATCTCAAAATAAAAAAATCAGAAGATGGTCATCTCCTTACAGAGGTCCATAGAAAAGCGACGGCAACTAACAGCTATTTACATTGGAGTAGCTGGCATCCACCTCCCCTAAAAAGAGGGATACCAACTGGCCAATATTTGAGAGCACGCAGAAACTGCTCGGATGAAACCTCTTTTGACAGAGAAAGTGAACAACTATTTCAGAGGTTTAAGAAGAGAGGCTATCCGACCAGACCCCTGAAGAAGGCTTGCAATAGAGCTAAAAGCCTGAACAGGGAAGAATTATTGAAAATAACAACTCACAAAAAAAGTGAATTCATTAGGTGTATTGGTACCTATGATGGATATAATGATGAGATATGCCGTATAATTAAAAAATATTGGCACATAATACGATCTGATAGAGACCTAGAGATGGTTCTTACCTCATATCCATCTATAACATACAGGAGGGGTCCAAATCTCAAGGATCAGTTGGTCCATAGTCACCTGGGAGAGGATAAAATCCAACCTATATAGGAAAAAGAAAAATATAAGGGATCATCACCGTGTGGTAGCTGTTCCTTCTGTAAATATATACCTTGCATTAAAAATTTCACGAACCCTGGAGACAAAAAGGAGTATGAAATTAGACAATTGATAACATGTAGAACACAAGGAGTTATCTATATAGCTTCCTGCCCATGCCCAAAACTGTATGTGGGCAAAACCATACAAGAGCTGAGACGCCGGATCTCGGGTCACCTAAGTACGATTGAAACAGATAAAGATACCCCCTTGGCAAGACACGTTAAATATATACATGGGAACCAGAGTTCAATATTAAGATTCTGGGGAATAGAAAAAATATCCATGGGACCAAGAGGAGGAAATCTAGATAAAAAACTGTTACAATCTGAAGCCCGGTGGATAGACAGATTAAACACCATGAGCCCTCATGGACTGAATGAAGGCTTCTCATTCGCAGCATTCATTTAGCATAAATTCATATATATAAAAAAGGAAACCTAATATACGTTAATATATATATATGTATTTAAATAAACTAAAATATAAGAAATAAAAGGAAGTATTTTAGAAAGGAATAATGGCCAATTGTTACCAATGCCTGCTGACATATACAGGATTGCCATTAATTAATTAATCTATGTGAAAAGATACATTAAATTATGCCTGGCTGGGACTGTGACTATATATGTCTGTTTTGGGAATGTGATCCTCATATACTTATCAAATCTAATGTAAGTACATCTATTTAAATCGACTTGGTGTATTTTCTCTGCTGAATACAAAATGCAATAGAAATCGCATGCGCACTGAGCCCGTGATGAATTAATTCGGTAGATCTGTTAACCAAGTGTGTAGGCATGCGCAGTAGAGTAAAACCATGAGAGAATGATATGGAGATCGGAGCGCATGCGCATGCGCTCCAGTATCTGGAGAGAAGTAACTTGGAGATGTAGGCGCATGCGTCAGGACTTAACATCGGGATGGAGGAATCTTCTCAATCAGATACCCACCGGAACTCGAACAAGGTAGGCGGAACAAGTTGCAAGCCCATACCCAGGCATATACACGTCATAAATAGCGGCGAATCCGCTAATGCCAGACAATGGATTACAATTGGCCATTTTTTGTGACTATCAACAGACCGCCTGCAACTCATTGGCAAAAAGAGATCCGAAAGAACCACCCATATGATATATAAAGGCCGACTTGCAGAGCGATCGTGTTGATAGTAGCTCCATTGCCCCTGAAGACGCCACATCCGTGGTGAAACATGTCGGGGGAGCTGCAATCTTAGGTTTTAGAGCAGTGTAGGGTGCTTTGTGATCGGACCCTGGTGCGCTGCAGACACTGGGTTTAACCGATCCTAACAGTCTGCTTAGTCCTTAAAGAGGAATTTAAGGATAGACTTACAAATACTCCATTTATCCCAGCGTAGGGCTGACAGAGAGCGTATATCTCGTCACGATCCTATTGGACCGAAGGAGGGAAATATAATGGGATCTACTCCTCAGGACTTAAATACACTAAGGGAAAGACTCAATAAAAAAGAAAAGCAGAAACCTATTGACAAAAATAAGTGTATACTGTTACCAAGCACCAGAACACTGTAATTTTAAATACCTTTTTCTTTTCCAACTTCCCGTTCATTTTTTAAAGAATACCTAATAAATGTTATATTTTACAATTTGACCTTAAACGGGAAACCATTAGCCGTTTGGCTATCTGAACCCAATTAGATGTATTTACTTACTGGTGTGACAGATGGTTACCTCATAATATACACACCAAGATGCCGCATGCCGCATGCTAATGAGCTGATTCGAGTCCGGCGTGATGTCATTGAGTCCAGCGTATATTTAATTCAGAGCTATAGCCACTCCCCTGCCCACCTGCTGCTGATTCCTATGGAAACAAACTGTCATTCAGCAGCAGGTGGGCGGGGAGAGTCAGGAGCTCATGAATATTCAGGACTCATCATTATCAGCTGGAGCTTTTCAATACAAGATGTTGGCAGATTGACTGGGTCAATTAAAAAAAGTGACCCAGCATTTTGCTAAGAGAATCAGTCACTTATTTATGTTGCCCTTAGTTAGGACACCATAAAACTGGTGACAGGTTCCCTTTAAGTTTCATTCGTACGCGAATACAACTTAGAGCAAGGTACCAATATGAAATTTGCCTGCCTATACAGTCTACTATGTTTGGTTCGTTATCTCGATAAAACGTAATTTAAATAATCGTGAGCGTGCGTCTGTGCGGGCGTTGCTGGGATCGCAAGGAGAGTGGAGAGAGACCGATTCTACAGACGAACGAAAATGGCAAGAAGGAATTTCGATGCGGAAGAGCTGGAATATTTGATCACTGTAAGTAATTCTACCGGAAAAAGTATGTCACTGTTAAAGCTGTTGTCCAAGTCCAAGGTGCGGCCACTGTTCCAAGTCACTCTTAAAGGGGCGGCCCCTGTTCTAGTCACTGTTATAGGTGCGGCCACTGTTCCAAGTCACTCTCAAAAAGGAGGGCACTGTTCAAGTGACTCTTAAAGGGGAAGCCACTGTTCAAGTGACTCTTAAAGAGGAAGCCACTGTTCAAGTGACTCTTAAAGGGGAAGCCACTGTTATAGTCACTGTTAAAGGGGAGGTCTTTATCAAAGTCACTATTAAAAGGGCAGGACTCTGTCAAGGTCACTGTTACATGGGAGGCCATTGTTGAAAGTCACTGTTAAAGTGGCGTCCACTGTGGAGTTTAATTCTTATATTTGCTTTGTATATGTTTTATTATTACTTTACTTTCATATAGTTCCATAGGGAACTATATAAATATGTACTCGTTTACCATTTCCATATTATAATTTTTTTTATGGTTGAGATGACTATAATTACTAATAATAGTATTTTACAACTTTGGGATTACATCCTTTAATTGTTATATTGCAGAATATGTTGGAAAAGGGGTACGACGACCGTACTTGTCGGGGAGAAAAACATGCAATTGTGAGGAGAATTGCCCAGGCTTTATGGAATAAGAATGGAAAGAAGCATAGTAAAGATTCTTATCTTAAAAAATGGTCTGACTTAAAAAGGCATCGGATGGACCTTATTTAAAAAGTCAGAGACAAAAACTGTCCAGGTACGATGCTTACATTATTTTTCTATCACCCACCTATTGTTATTTATGTGTTCAGTTATGCAAATAAGTATTTCTATCCCTTTACAACTGATAACTTAGTTCAGTGGTGTCGAACCGATGGGACGGGTGCTAGAGGCGGCACTCAGAGCCCTCTCTGTGGGCCGCATACCCTTGAAAAGGTCTAAGGCGTACTAATCGGCTTTAGACATTTCCTACCATACAGCTTGGCAGGCACACTATTAACAGCACAGTCAGCATATTGAATGTAGGCAGCTGTTACAGCAAAATGATAATTGTGTGGAAGACAGACTATACTGGTATTCGGGTACAATGGTAACGTTGGAAATTTGCAATAAATAATTTAGTTGGGTTTCTCTTCTGCCTAAAAGTTCTCCAGCACGGATTTAGTACATGGTGGGACACGTAGCTAATATTTACAATATATACATACACTCACAGCGAGATACAGGTATATGATGTAAACCCTTATCCAATGTCAAAACAGTTGACTTGGTCCACCTCATTGGAATAACCCTGCAACAGTACCTTCCGAACCAATACCCCCGCTACCTCATCCGAGCTATTAACATACTGAACTGTAAACCATCTGAAAGACTTCATTCATAGTTTCATCGAACACCAAATCATGTGAAATCAAACATAGGGGTAATCATTATCCCATCCAGATCCCACCATAAATTAATTTGTGTACCGTTAGTTTTTTTTTTTTTTGCTTTGCTTGTTTATCTTTGAATTTTTGTAACATTTGTTCATTACAGGGGTGCCTCTTCCTAAAGTGCGCCCTAAGCGCTCTAATAAGAAGAAGGTGGTGGAAGAGGAGATGATGGAGGATGAGGAGGATGATGAGCAGGAAGAGGAGCAGCCAGGACCATCAGGGCATCAGGCCCATAGCCCACCTGAGGCAGTTCAGGTCCAGGAGGATGAGGAGGAGGAAGAAGACGAGGTGGTGACCTCCCCCCGCCAGGAGAGTAAATATATTCTGTTGATGTTTTAATTTAAAAAATGTCCCCACACACATACAGGTGTCAGTTTAGTCTTTACCACAGGCAGATTTGATTCAAGAAAACAATTATAAACATGTTCAAGTTCAACCTCTAATTGTTATTCAGACTTCAGATATTGCATAACCTAAAGTCCCCCACTTTGCGTTCACTCCAAGCAGTGTAACAAAAATATTAGTATATCACCACTCTTTAGGGTCTGTCAGAGACCATGCTCATTTCTCTGCAGGTTCAGTTTTCACATCTCCTGTCCACACTTGAAAAGAACAGAATTTTTAATCCAAACTTTATTAAAAAGGCTTGATGGAGTACAGGAGTGACCTGTGCCACTATATCTGTATGGGGACTCTAATTAAATATACGTACATTTTTTTTTACAGCTAGCTGATGTTACTGGTGTACTGATTTCCGTAAAGTATCTAAACGAGGCATACAATTTAATTAAGATGTAAAGAGCATCCAAAATATAAAAATGTTCTTAGACTAAAAAATTAAAGTGCACAAAACAATATTAATATTTATCTAAAAAATTGGTGTAAAAACTATCAAACTGTCAACAAAGAACGTACAACACACATCAGTAATATAAAACATGAACACTATAAAATAATTAATCTACATAAAAAGCAAGGCTGAAAAAAGACAATTGTCCATCCAGTTTGGCCTGTTATCCTGCAGGTTGATCCAGAGGAAGGCAAAAAAAAAAAACAGTGAGGTAGAAGACAATTTTCAACACTTTAGGGGAATAAAAAATTATTTCCCAACTCCAATCGGGCAATAACAATAATTCCCTGGATCAACGACCCCTCTCTAGTAGCTATAGCCTGTAATATTATTACCTCCAGAAATACATCCAGGCCCCTCTTGAACTCCTTTATTGTACTTACCATCACCACCTCCTCAGGCAGAGAGTTCCATAGTCTCACTGCTCTAACCGTAAAGAATCCTCTTCTATGTTTGTGTACAAACCTTCTTTCCTCCAGGCGCAGGGGATGTCCCCTCGTCAGTGTCACAGTCCTGGGGATAAATAGATGAGGGGATAGATCTCTGTACTGACCCCTGATATATGTATACATAGTAATTAGATCTCCCCTCAGTCGTCCTTTTTCTAAAGTGAATAACCCTAATTTTGATAATCTTTCAGGGTACTGTAGTTGACCCCTTCCCGTTATTACTTTAGTTGCCCTCCTCTGAACCCTATCAAGCTCTGCTATGTCTGCCTTGTTCACAGGAGCCCAGAACTGTACACAGTACTCCATGTGTGGCCTGACTAATGATTTGTAAAGTGGTAGGACTATGTTCTTATCACGGGCATCTATGCCCCTTTTGATGCAACCCATTATCTTATTGGCTTTGGCAGCAGCTGCCTGACACTGGTTTTTGCAGCTTAGTTTGATGTTTATATAAATTCCTAGATCCTTTTCCATGTCAGTGTTACCCAGTGTTTTACCTTTAGTATGTACGGGTGACTTTCATTATTCCTTCCCATGTGCATAACTTTACATTTGTCAGTGTTAAACCTCATCTGCCACTTATCTGCCCAACCCTCCAGTCTATCCAGATCCCTCTGTAGTAGTATACTGTCCTCTTCAGTGTAAATTACTTTACACAGTTTAGTGTCATCTGCGAAAATTGATACTTTACTATGCAAGCATTAATAAATATATTGAAGAGAATAGAGCCCAATACTGACCCCTGAGGTACCCCACTAGTGACAGTGACCCAATCTGAGTGTGTACCGTTAATAACCACCCTCTGTTTTCTATCATTGAGCCAGTTATATACCCACATACAGACGTTTTCTCCCAGTCCGAGCATTCTCATTTTATATACTAACCTTTTATGTGGTACAGTGTCAAATGCTTTGGAGAAGTCCAGATACACGACATCCATTGATTCGCCGCTGTAAAGTCTAGAACTTACCTCCTCATAGAAACTGATTAAATTAGTTTGGCATGACCGATCCCTCACGAAGCCATGCTGATATGGCGTTATTTGCTTATTTCCGGTGAGATGTTCTAACATAGCATCTCTCAGAAAACCTTCAAACAGTTTACCCACAACAGATGTTAAATTTACCGGCCTATAGTTTCCAGGCTCTGTTTTTGGACCCTTTTTGAATATTGGCACCACATTTGCCAAGCACCAATCCTGTGGAACATTCCCTGTCAGTATAGAATCTGCAAATATCAGAAAAAAGGGTCTGGCTATGACATCACTTAATTCCCTTAGGATACGGGGGTGTATGCCAGCCGGTCCTGGCGATTTGTCTATTTTAATCTTTAATTCAAAGATGTAGTTCTTCCTGGGTCAGACATGACTTTATCTGCTTTATACACCAAACAATGATAGTCTTTTAAAGTACATTTAAAATTTATATTTCCTTTACTTTTACAGCGATAAGCAAGTTAATGAGAGAAATGAGAAAAGTGCAGAGAAAGCAGTGTGAAACAATGAAGAAGTTGAGGGTGCAGCAGTTGAGAAGAATGAGGGAGCAGAAGCTCCAATTCTCCCATGAGCTGACCCCAGCGGAGGAGGCCAACCAAAAGGCCATGGATGGACTGTTCGAACAGTTAAAAGAAATAAAAGGGGAGATATATGGCAGGATTTGCTGTGTCTTCCCTCAGAATCGCCAGGTCTGAAGAAAGACCAGGTGCAGTAATTACCTGGGGATCAAGGAATCCTCAGAGTGAGAGGGGGTGGGGACTTGCACACAGAAGGCTGGAGTGGCTCTGTGTGGTCTGAGCCGAGAGGGCTGAGAGACCTCTATCCCCAAGGAGACATTGTTGTGGGAGCAGCCAGGAGGCTGTGGACATTGGCTGACAAAGCTGCATGGGTTCACAGGGTGTGGACTGTGACTTAGGTGAGTCAGGAACTTCATGTTTAGTTAGAGCCCAGCCGGGAAGGTGTTTATTTTGTATTTATGTTGGGTTTGCTGAGGCGCAATAAATGCACTGTTTGGACCTGAAACCTGGTGTCCTGAAGCCGTATCTGTGAGAATGACCCCGGAGAAGAGCTAAACCCCCACATTACCTTAATTTTTTTTTTCATTTGTTTTTTGGGGCTTCGGTTATTTATGTTCCTAATACTTTTCTTTATTTAAAGATTGTTTTATAAAACTTTATTGTTCTATAAAATTTGTTGTGTTTTGTTTTATTGTAACCAATGGGGTTACAGTACAGACAATTTACTCTGGGCCAAAGTAATAATTAATTATCATTACATACAGCAGCCGCCGTTACATGGAAACAGGGTAATAGACATGGCGCCGCTTATGGTCGCACCACTTATTCACTATGACTATTTTCTTGTGCCGGTGGTCATGTGTGTGCCACAATTCAAACCGAATACTGCGGACTGTGGCGCTCTTAGCAGAACGCGTGATGGGACCAGGTCCAATCATAGACCTTATACAACATGCATACATGTAATCAAAAACTTTGAAAATACAAGTATTTGTACTTAATGTGATCATGTCTTCAAAAAAAATAAAGATTTTGGCTATAAATGGAAAAAATTAGATTTTAGGTTACCGTTATAACATTACATTGTATTTAAATTGAATGTGTGTGTGGGGTATGAGCAATGGGGTATTGGCCAATGGTCATCTAAGGAGAGGTGTACCTGTGTAGGGAGGTGACGGTACGGTATGGGGTGTACAGCTGATTCACCTCCACGTGGTGAACCCTGGGTTATGGTAAAAGAACCAGCGAATACTGAAATACTGGAGGTCAATCATTACTTCTCATAAACTGTGTGTAAGTGAGGAGGTGGGGGGGACATGATGGAGGGGGTTTAAGGTGGTGGAGGGTTTAAGGGGGAGGGGGGGTTGGTGTGGGTTTTATAGCGTGGCATATACAGTGTGTAGCAGTGTGTATATGAGAGATATTTGTCTGCTATCCATACATACATGTTACAGACATTGTAGTGTGATGTAACCACTTTAATTTGTGCCATAATCATTTAACGCTTTACACCCAATGACGTAGCTATACTTCATCCAGCAGAATAATTAAACATAGATCAATCCTTATGCGGGCGCCGTGGCCACCTGCTTTGTGTGGCTGCATAATCCCACGGCTAATGTCCGTCCCCGTCAGTAAAACCTATGGTGGACATTTAACCCATAAGATGTAGTCGTCACTTGTTAACTATAACAATACAAGCAATACGAATATTTTAGCAAAAGTGTTGAATTCGAAATGCAACTAATTTTTATTGCATTGCAATTCCAGCTTTGGAGATTTTGCTATAGGTGGTATTGGTAGAATTAACTAATAAAACAAATATAGTACTGTATGTCAGAATAGTGCATTATAAAAGTTGGATTCACAATGTGGTTAATAATAATAGCAAATATTATCACATTGTGATTAAAAATTAGCACTGCTAGATTCAATATCAGTTAAGTTCGTTAATTCTAGACCCATTCCATTAAAGACACAGCAGCAGCATCAAGTTGAAATCGCAATGCGATTAATAGAACTCGAAGTAATCGCATGGCGATTTTAACTTAGTACTGCTATATTCCATATTCGTTAATTTTAGCCTAATATGGAATATAGCAGTGCTAAGTTGAAATCGCCATGCGATTACTTCAAGTTCTATTAATCGCATTGTGTTTTCAACTTGGACCTGTTTTTTTACTATGGTTGGCTTGGCAGAATTAGCGAATATGACGAATATATTCGTTATATTCCACAAAACGAAGATAACAAAGTATTCTGCATCTTCGTTTTTGCTACCTATTCGTCAACTTCGCTAATTATAGCAATCATATAGTAAAGTTTACTATAGAGTTTACTATAGAGACAGCTAAATTTAATTCGCTATGCGATTATATGACAGCTTTTTTTTATAAATAGAATAATTATAATAATTATCAGGTATTATAATTATTCTATTTATTTAAAAAAAAGCAAAGTAATATAATCGCATAGCGAATTAAACTTAGCTGTCTCTATAGTAAACTTTCCTATATGATTGTTAGAATTAGCGAAGTTGATGAATAGGTAGCTAAAACGAAGATGCAGAATACTTTGTTTTGTGGAATATGATGAATACATTTGTCATATTCGCTAATTCTTCCAAGCCAACCATGGTAAACAAGGTCCAAGTTGAAATCGCAATTCGATTATTATAACTTGAATTAATTGAATTGCGATTTAGGCTTTAGCACTGCTATATTCCATATTAGGCTAGAATTGACGAATATGGAATATAGCAGTGTTAAGTTGGAATCGCAATTCGATTATTATAACTTGAAATAATCGAATTGCGATTTCAACGTAATTCTCAAATCCGACAGTACATTCTAGTATATGGAGACGTTCCCATGGTGATGGGGACGCTCCATGAGCACGGAAGTTGGCAGAAGCGGCAACGGGCACTGACTGGAGCAGCCAGGAAGCCAGGAATCCAAAGGACAGGTAAGAACAACTTTAGGGAAGTGGGAAAGAAAAAAATATAACAATAAAAAAAATAATATTCAAAATATCGAATTTATAGCACTATATTCTAAATATTCGCGAATTAGCGAAGTGCCGATATTCGCAAAAAAAATTTGAATATTCGCGCTAAACACTGTGAACTGACTGATATTAGCAGGAATCTGAGAAGTGATAACTAATATAAACCTAATATCATGCGATATAAACCAAATATTATGCAATATAAACCTAATATCAAGCAATATAAAATTTATATCAAGCGATATAAAAGGGGGCGTATAAAAGGGAAGTGGTACCTGTCACTTTGACGAAACATATACCCTCTTACTACTTATTCCCTAAGAATGTCCAATATATCTTTTGGGTGGTGACTAGAGATGTCCCGAACTATTCGGCGACGAATAGTTCCCGGCGAACATAGCTTGTTCGCGTTCGCCACTGCGGGCAAACATATGCGATGTTTGGTCCGCCTCCTATATGTCATCATTGAGCAAACTTTGACCCTGTACCTCACAGTCAGCAGACACATTCCAGCCAATCAGCAGCAGACCCTCCCTCCCAGACCCTCCCACCGCCTATCAAAAAGCAAGGACAGCATCCATCTTAGATTAATTCTGAAGCTGCAGTGTCACAAAGTTGTAATTGCAATGCGATTAATACAGGTTATATTAATCGCATTGCGATTACAACTTAGAGCTGGGTTCCGAATGGTTATATTGATAGAAAATAACGAAGATTGAGAATATAGTGCTATATTCATTGTCAATTCTAGCAATACAACCATTAGGAACTCATATCTAAGTTGTAATCGCAATGCGAATAATGCAGGTTATATTAACCGCATTGCGAATTCAAGCTAAGTTCCTAATGGTTGTATTGCTAGAATTGATGAATACAACGAATATAGCACTATATTCTCAATCTTCGTTATATTCTAGGAATACAACCATTAGGAACCCAGCAGCTCTAAGTTGAATTCGCAATGCGATTAATATAACCTGCATTAATCGCATTGCGAATACAACTTTCTCAAATCCGACAGTACATTCTAGCATGGAGCCGTTCCCATGGTGATGGGGAAGCTCCATGAGCTCGGAAGTCGGCAGAAGCTCTAAGTTGAAATCGCAATGCGATTAATTCAAGTTCTATAAATCGCATTGCGATTTCCACAGAACTTCTGCCGACTTCCATGCTCATGCCATCACCATGGGAACGACTCCATGCTAGAATGTACTATTTGGATTTGAGAAAGTTGAAATCGCAATGCGATTTCAACTTACCAGACTCTGCGTCAACTACGTAATTTTCCATGGGAGTTTTGCCATGGATCCTCCTCCGGCATGCCACAGTCCAGGTGTTAGTCCCCTTGAAACAACTTTTCCATCACTATTGTGGCCACAAAGCGTACCTGTGGGTTTCCAAATTCACCTTCCTATTGATGTCTATCGCACGTTCGTGAACATTTGCGGAAATTCACATTTGCCGTTCGCGAACGGAAAATTTTATGTTCGCAACATCACTAGTGGTGACACAACTTACCCGATGGGTTCTTTAGTGTAGGGATTATAGCTGGGGGTTTCATTTCTTTTGCTAGGGAGGCTAAAAGTTTGCCAGACTTATTCCCATATTTAAATAAACTTGCTTCCCTCTTTTACCGGCTAACTCTTCTCTTACCCTAAGCCACCCATCATAATCCGTTTTGGTATCAACCCATTTTTGTTTATTTGCATTGGAAGGGTAAGATTAAAAAGCAGTGTAAGTGTTTTTAAGATTGGTTGTCAGATCTCTCAATCTCTGTTGTGATTTATTCTTTATGCCTTTTATGTAGGCTATAATCTTCCCTTTCAACACTGCTTTCCCTGCTCTCCAAACTGATTGTGAATCCCCGGACCCTGAATTTATGTCCCAATATTATCCCCACCAATAAGTGATCATCTCCGCAAATTCTTCATTAGAAGCAATATCAGAGGGGAATCTCCACATGAAATCTGACCCTTTGGGTGTATGTTCTGCTAATTCCAAAATTACAGGGGAGTGGTCTGATATTATCTTATTCACAATTTCAATCTGTATTGTTTTCTGAAGGATGTATCCGTTAATAAAAAATAATCAAGGCGAGATCGGGAACTATGCACTGCTGAAAAATGAGTATATTCCCTCCCCTCAGGGTTATGTTGTCTCCATGCATCAAGTAGCCCAGTGTCGGACGTTAGTTTGGATAGGGCTGTGACTATTTGCCTAGGTACTATCTGTTTTCCTATTGCACTGCGGCGGTCTTCCTCATGTCCCATTACTGCGTTCATGTCTCCTGCCAGTATTTTACATGCTGCTGTGTCATTCAATATGCTATTCTTCAAATCCCCCCAAAATACTGAGTTGTTATCACTTGGAGCATAAACATTACATATGCTCAGGTTTTTTGTTGTCAAATCAAGATGTATGTGGTTAAGGCCTCATGCACATGATCCGCAAAAACGGGGTCCGTAGGTCCGTGATCCGTGACCGTTTTTTCGTCCGTGGGTCTTCCTTGATTTTTGGAGGATCCACGGACATGAAAAAAAAGTCGTTTTGGTGTCCGCCTGGCCGTGCGGAGCCAAACGGATCCGTCCTGAATTACAATGCAAGTCAATGGGGACGGATCCGTTTGACACAATATGGTGCCATTTCAAACGGATCCGTCCCCATTGACTTTCAATGTAAAGTCTGAAGTTCTTTTATACCATCGGATTGGAGTTTTCTCCAATCCGATGGTATATTTTAACTTGAAGCGTCCCCATCACCATGGGAACGCCTCTATGTTAGAATATACTGTCGGATATGAGCTACATCGTGAAACTCAGATCCGACAGTATATTCTAACACAGAGGCGTTCCCATGGTGATGGGGACGCTTCATGTTAGAATATACTGAAAAACCGTGTACATGACTGCCCCCTGCTGCCTGGCAGGTGCTGCCAGGCAGCAGGGGGCAGACCTCCCCCCCCCTGTTTTTAACTCATTGGTGGCCAGTGCGGCCGTGCCCCCCTCTCTCCCCTGTAGTTAACTCATTGGTGGCCAGTGCGGCCGCCCCTCCCTCCCCTGTAGTTAACTCATTGGTGTCCAGTGGGCCCCCCCTCCCTCCCCTGTAGTTAACTCATTGGTGTCCAGTGGGCCCCCCCTCCCTCCCCTGTAGTTAACTCATTGGTGTCCAGTGGGCCCCCCCTCCCTCCCCTGTAGTTAACTCGTTGGTGGCCAGTGGGCCCTCTCCCCTCTCTCCCCCTCCTAATTAAAATCGCCCCCCCCTATCATTGGTGGCAGTGGACAGTACCGATCGGAGTCCCAGTGTAATCGCTGGGGCTCCGATCGGTAACCATGGCAACCGAGACGCTACTGCAGTCCCGGCTGCCATGGTTGCTTAGCAATTTGTAGAAGCTTCATACTTACTTGAAGAGCTGCGATGTCTGTGACCGGCCGTGAGCTCCTCCTACTGGTAAGTGAAAGGTCTGTGCGGCGCATTGCCTAATGATCTGTCACTTACCAGTAGGAGGAGCTCCCGGCCGGTCACAGACATCGCAGCTCTTCAGGTAAGTATGAAGCTTCTACAAATTGCTAAGCTACCATGGCAACCGGGACTGCAGTAGCGTCCCGGTTGCCATGGTTACCGTTCGGAGCCCCAGCGATTACACTGGGACTCCGATCGGTACTCACCACTGCCACCAATGATAGGGGGGGGCGATTTTAATTAGGAGGGGGAGGGAGGGGAGATGGCCCACTGGCCGCCAACGAGTTATCTACAGCGGAGGGAGGGGGGGCCCACTGGACACCAATGAGTTAACTACAGGTTAGGGAGGGGGGCTGGCTACCAACAAGTTAACTACAGGGGGGGGAGGGGGAGCCCACTTGCCACCAATGAGTTAACTACAGGGGAGAGGGGGGGGCCCACTGGCTACCAACAAGTTAACTACAGGGGAGGGAGGGGGGCCCACTGGCCACCAATGAGTTAACTACAGGGGGGGGTCTGCCCCCTGCTGCCTGGCAGCACCTGCCAGGCAGCAGGGGGCAGTCATGTACACATTTTTTTAGTATATTCTAACCTGAAGCGTCCCCATCACCATGGGAACGCCTCTGTGTTAGAATATACTGTCGTGAAAACTCACCTCTGAAAAAGCTTTTATGCAGACGGATCTTCGGGTCCGTCTGTATGAAAGTAACCTACGGCCACGGATCACGGACACGGATGCCAATTTTGTGTGCATCCGTGTTCTTTCACGGACCCATTGACTTGAATGGGTCCGTGAACCGCTGTCCGTCAAAAAAATAGGACAGGTCCTATTTTTTTTGACGGACAGGAAACGGTCTCGGCTGCAAAACGGTGCATTTTCCGATTTTTCCACGGACCCATTGAAAGTCAATGGGTCCGCGAAAAAAAAACTGAAAACGGCACAACGGCCACGGATGCACACAACGGTCGTGTGCATGAGGCCTAAGTCTGCCCTCCTGGTCCTCTGAGTTTGACAAAATAACATGGGATAACTTTTTGTGGATTAGGAGCATGACCTTAGAATCCTTAGATGGTGAACCTAATACCTGACCCAACCATAAACGTTGCATGCGAAAAAAATCCTCTCTGGGTAAATGGGTTTGCTGTGGTAGTGCTATGTCAGTTTTTAACCGTTTAAGGTTTCTAAGCACCATTAACCTTTTGTGAGGGGACCTCAGACCCTTAACATTCCATAGAACCGAAAAAGGAAGAAAAAAGGCCTCACTATAATACCGTAAATAAGGGCAACCAGAGAACCAATCATATAAACCTATAAATGCTGCTATAAAAACAACCATAGAATGCCCAGTAGAAATATAAATACTTTATTAGATCATCAATGGATCACCAAAATTCATAAAATATTTTGTACACAGATATGCTATGGAGAATAATCAGCAAAACAGACTGGAAACAATAGTCCCCCCCGTCGGTGCCTCAAACACCCACCAAGCAGATGAAAAACATGTCAGTGTGATGTGCAGTGAGGTGATTCACCAGTAGAGAGTGTCAGTAAACATCCACTACAAGTGTCTGTGATATTCAACTCACTGCACAACCCAGGGAGAGGTTATAGTGTGAAAAAATACAGCAAAAAATGATGATACAATGGAGCACAAAGTCACATAACATCCATCAGATACGTCTAGATGCAGTCTGCCCATATACAGTAAATCAAGGATACCAGGCTGTACAATCAAACTCCCACACAAAAGATATCCACTGGGGACGTGAACATACCCACAGACATGATGGAGGGTGGAAGCACCGAACACAGGGCTGGAAGGAACCCCGACGCGCGTTTCGCCTCAGCTTCGTCAGGAGGTTAATGTGAGTGAGGCCATGGCTCCCCCTTTATACCCCTCATGCAGCTACACCTTTAATTAGTATGCTTCAGCTGATACTTATTTATCGAGCGCTTGTGCCCGATGATGTACGCCGAGGACATCATGGAGACGCCGCATTCATCAGGAGGAGGGGTGGAACGCAAACGTGCGTTCCAGCCCGCCTCCCAAGGAAACGTAGCCGCGTCGCCACGTGACCCGGCGCACAGCGCATCCTGGCCAAGCGCTATATCAGCCTATACAACGAACCTGCCAGAACGGCTCAGAGAATACCAGAGCCCGTCCGAATATATGGCGAATAGTCTTAACCCTTAGTGGGATTTACATAAGGTGTATAAAGTCCGGAAATGCCTTAAGACCGCTGAATATGCATGGCTAATGATTGGGATACATACAGGGGGGGGGGGGGGGAAAGAAAAATAAAGGTGAAAAAGAAGTTGAGGAGAGAACAAATGGATAAAAATAAATCAGCAGAAAATAAAGAAAGGAAATAAATACAGAGTCTACGCTAATAATGCTGTAAACATGATTCCATACTTTCATCTTTTCATACAAATATTCATAAATTTCACACCATGGTTAAGTATATAAAATGTAGCATAATTTCTTATACATTGCACCCCATGATTTTATGAAAACATATACACACCGATTTTACAAATTTATATATCAGGAGTAGCATGATTTTTTATGATGAATTAGGTCCCATGATTTTTAACAATAAATTTACGTATCCATGACATCATGATTTAACAATAGATTTACGTATTCATGACATCATGATTCCATATATAATTACAGATACACACGAATTTTACAAATTTATATATCAGGAGTAGCATGATTTTTTATAATGAATTAGGTCCCATGATTTTTAACAATAAATTTACGTATCCATGACATCATGATTTAATGATTTAACAATAGATTTACGTATCCATGACATCATGGTTCCATATATAATTACAGAAATTTATAATGAGCAGACTTTATGAACATGATTGTATTAAATAATAATTGATATATATTTCCTCTAAGATATGATGTATGTATATCAATTATGTATATGTACAGAAAGGAGCAATATGTTTCAGAAAAACGAATTCCAATCTTATGTTATCCACCAATATTATCAAAAATAACTATGAGTGACCCGTGCAACAATGATTATATAGGTATGGGCCCTAACCAGTAGAGGTCCCGTCCTATCTAGCCCATTCAGAATAAGACTACATAGGCCCTGTGAGATTATACTACCGCTTAAATACTTCCAAAGTAAAAACAGTAATCCGTTCAATTCACACATATCGTAAGCAAGTTCCACCAACGTTTAGAAGGAGGAAGGAAAAATGTTTTCATTTATAATTGATGTGAAGTATTGCGGGGGATGATCGATGGACCAGAGTGTCACCGAGCCCACCTAACCAAGTGGGCTCAGTGCAGTCAGGCCCATCGCCACACCCCAGCAACACCCCAAAATATACGTAGTCATTACCCTAGACCCAAAATTGTGAATTAATATAAGAAGGACCGTGCTGGTCAATAGCATCAACCAACACCCATCATGTGCATAATTACTTGTCCAGAACGAACATTGTGAACTTATATAAGAAGGCCGTGCTGGTCAATAATATCTCCCAGCACAGACTATATTACACCCTCCAACGACCTAACCTGTGCAGAAAATATTGGCTAAATGAGTAGAAATTCCAAAATTCATAATTATAGATATTCATAAAGTTGATTATTCATATCAGAAGGTGAGGGTGTGTCCAAAAACAGCTGGGTACCATCAATCATGGTTATACCAGCCTAATCGGGCACAACATCACCTAATGATGTACATAAAGTTCTAAAACAACATCACGTTCCAATTATACTCCATACAAATTCATTCACCAATAGTCTAGCCCATATATCATAGCAGATTCCTTATCAAATAACTATGGAACCACCCACGCAGAAATAAATAGAAGGATCATAATGTTTCTTTCTGTTGATATCTTCCCCTCCATTTGCATCATAGAATTTCCGATACATATGGGAACTCCTCCTCAACTTGAACACCTCCACACATCGTACCATGTCCACACAAGAACTAAATAGAATAAAAAACAGTTAAAATCACTGAAAAAATTCAGTAACAACGCTACCCTAAATAAAGGATTTGAAACTCAAAGCCTCATTCAATCCATGAGGAGTCACTGTATTGAGCAGAACCATCCATTTGGTCTCCTTTTGGAGGAGGCAGCGTTTAATATTGCCCCCTCTAATCCCCAACCGTACCCGGTCTATCCCTTTAAACAAAATACCCCTGGGGTTACAACCATGCATCTCCCTAAAATGTTTTGCCACTGGTTTCAACTTTCTAAGTTTCTCGCACTCTGTAATCTCGGCAGCAGCCTTAATGTCACGAATGTGTTCCAGGACTCTCGTTCTGAGTGCCCTCGTGGTCATGCCTATATAGACCAGGCCACAGGGGCACTCAGCACGATAGATCACCGCCTCCGTTTTACAGGAGATGTGATGCACAATTTTATACTCCTTCTCCCTGTTGGTGTTGGTAAATTTATCTGACCGAATCATATATTTGCATGCTGTGCAATCACCACAGGGGAAGAAACCCCACTGTGGGCCCCTATCTCCAAATATCCCTCCCTTAGTGGGGGCCACATAGTGGCTCCTGGTCACAATATCTCTCAAGTTTTTAGCTCTCTTCCAAGTGACCAAAGGCCTATCCGAGATGACCTTTTTCAGGTCTCTATCTGTGCGAAGAACCTGCCAGTGTTTGTGGAGAATATCTTGTATTTGTCTCCATTGGGCATTAAAGTTGGTGATAACCTAGGAAAACCAAAATCTTTTTCTTTTTCTTTTTTGCGTGAGGATTGTTTGAGTAGACTATCCCGCGAGGAGTTTTTGGCCCTATCATAGCCTTTTTTGATTACTTTTTGGCTATACCCTCTCTCTCGGAGTCTCCTAGAGAGATCCGCTGCCTCTCGCTCGAAGCTTACTTCGCTAGAACAGATTCTCCTAGCTCGACAGAATTGTCCAATGGGTATAGCGCGAGCGACTTGTGGATGATGCGAAGAGGAGGAGAACAGTAATGAATTTGTGGCCGTGGGCTTCCGATGTATGTCAAAGCCCAACAGGCCATCGTTCTCCACAGTAATAGCAAGATCCAAAAAATCAACACGCTCGCCACTATAAACCCACGTTAATTTTATATTTTGATCATTGGAGTTAAGATCATCCATAAACTTCTTCAAGTGCGACGTCGAGCCCTGCCAGATGAACAGCACATCATCAATATACCTTGACCACGAGACTACGGCGTCATGACCTTCCAAATTCAAGACTATCTCCCTCTCCCACAGCCCCAGGAAAAGATTTGCGTATGAGGGCGCACAAGTCGCCCCCATCGCAGTTCCCCGGAGCTGTAGGAAATAGCGATCCTTAAATGTAAAAGCATTGTGTTTCAATGCAAACTCCAACAGCGTCATGATTAGATCAACCAGATCGCTGTCTAGTTTGGTTGTATTGAGAAAGAATCGTGACGCTCGCAGCCCGTGGTCGTGGCAGATGGAAGTATACAGGGACTCGACGTCGCACGTGACCAGAACCATGTTTTTATCCAAATGCACACCACTGAGTCTGTGAAGGACATCAGTGGTGTCCCGTACGAAAGAGGGTAGGGTCTCAACACATTTTTGTAAATAGTAATCCACAAAGCGGCAAATAGTCTCACACAGGCTCCCAATCCCAGACACTATCGGTCTGCCCGGAGGTGTTTTGGGGTCCTTGTGTACTTTCGGCAATAAGTAAAATGTGGGAAGTACCGGAAATTCGGTGGTCAAACCTTCCCACATTTTCATGCCTATAATGCCCTTATCATATGCATGTCTCAAGATACCATCCAGCTCATTTTTATATTGTATCATAGGATTAGATTTTAGTTTCTGGTAACAGGATATGTCCCCCAGTTGTCTAAAGGCCTCTTTCTCGTACATCCGCACCGGCCAGACCACAACATTACCCCCCTTATCCGCAGGTTTTATAACAATATTTTTCATATTTTTAAGTTCCTTCATAGCCAGCCGTAACTCTCTGTTGAGATTATCATGCGATCTGTTATCGCATAGTTTTTCAAGATCTTGTTTAACTAATTTAACAAATATGTCAACTGCTGGACAAGAGGCTGTAGGGGGCCAATGCTGTGATCGGCGGTGCAGGTGCACGGGAAATTTGGACACATCTGTTCCTGTTCCTCCAATAGAGATTGTAAATCATTTAAAGTTTGTATCTCAATAGGGGAGAGATCGGATTGGTCTCCACCCCTATTGAAGTATTTTTTAAAACACAGTTTTCTTGCGAAGAGTTCCAAGTCCTTCACCGACAGGAAAAAATCAAATTTTCCCGTCGGTGAAAAAGTCAGACCCCTCCGCAAGACAATTAGTTGAGGCTGTGTAAGAACAGTATCTGACAAGTTTATTACCTTTAATATCTCTTTGCTCGTTTCCCCAGGGCATAATTCTGCCTTGTCTTTCGCTTTGTAGATGCTGTTCTTAAACGGGAGGTCCAATTTTCCTCGCCGCCTCCCTCGCCGGATCCCCGGCGCTCCTCTAAAAAATGCTCTCCACATCCTTGACTATTTGTGGAAGTTGTGGATAAAGAGAGTGATGAATTTCGTGTGCGGCTTCTTGTCATGTGCCACCGATATACTTTGTTACTCTGAAAATCAACCAGATCTCTCTGGAATTTTTTCACTTTAAGGGCCTGGATTTCTTTTTCCCATTTCACCAGATCTTCCTCCAGTTCACCATCAAATGATGCACAAGCTTCAGCTGGTACCAGTCCGTTGTATCTGTTCCCGTAAACCTATCAATCTCCTTCTCCACAACCTCCAATGTTCTTCTATCTGCCCCAATCAGGAGCTCAATTAGGGTGCGGGAACACCGAGTTAGTGTGTCCTCCCACTTCCCTACAAAGGATGGATCCTCCACCTCAAAGGCAGGAAATAGCTGTAATCTTAAACCCCGCGGGATAATTTCTCTCTGGAGGTACTGCTCAAGTGAAGCCTTATTCCACCAGACTTTGATCCGTTTTTGCAACAGATCTTTAATTTTGAGTTTCAAATCCTTTATAGTTACTGGACTCTGCCCCAGCCGCCGCTGATTCTCCAAAGATGGACCCGAGTTGTGTTGCCCAGGTCTTATCTCGTTTTCTGAAGTCCATATATTTGGAGGCACTATCTGTAAAAACAGACAATATATTAACATAGAACCGAAAAAAAGGAGGCCTCACTATAATACCGTAAATAAGGGCAACCAGAGAACCAATCATATAAACCTATAAATGCTGCTATAAAAACAACCATAGAATGCCCAGTAGAAATATAAATACTTTATTAGATCATCAATGGATCACCAAAAATTCATAAAATATTTTTTACACAGATATGCTATGGAGAATAATCAGCAAAACAGACTGGAAACAATAGTCCCCCCCGTCGGTGCCTCAAACACCCACCAAGCAGATGAAAAACATGTCAGTGTGATGTGCAGTGAGGTGATTCACCAGTAGAGAGTGTCAGTAAACATCCACTACAAGTGTCTGTGATATTCAACTCACTGCACAACCCAGGGAGAGGTTATAGTGTGAAAAATACAGCAAAAAATGATGATACAATGGAGCACAAAGTCACATAACATTCCATCAGATACATCTAGATGCAGTCTGCCCATATACAGTAAATCAAGGATACCAGGCTGTACAATCAAACTCCCACACAAAAGATATCCACTGGGGACGTGAACATACCCACAGACATGATGGAGGGTGGAAGCACCGAACACAGGGCTGGAAGGAACCCCGACGCGCGTTTCGCCTCAGCTTCGTCAGGAGGTTAATGTGAGTGAGGCCATGGCTCCCCCTTTATACCCCTCATGCAGCTACACCTTTAATTAGTATGCTTCAGCTGATACTTATTTATCGAGCGCTTGTGCCCGATGATGTACGCCGAGGACATCATGGAGACGCCGCATTCATCAGGAGGAGGGGTGGAACGCAAACGTGCGTTCCAGCCCGCCTCCCAAGGAAACGTAGCCGCGTCGCCACGTGACCCGGCGCACAGCGCATCCTGGCCAAGCGCTATATCAGCCTATACAACGAACCTGCCAGAACGGCTCAGAGAATACCAGAGCCCGTCCGAATATGTGGCGAATAAGTCTTAACCCTTAGTGGGATTTACATAAGGTGTATAAAGTCCGGAAATGCCTTAAGACCGCTGAATATGCATGGCTAATGATTGGGATACATACAGGGGGGGGGGGAAAAGAAAAGATAAAGGTGAAAAAGAAGTTGAGGAGAGAACAAATAGATAAAAATAAATCAGCAGAAAATAAAGAAAGGGAAAGTAAATACAGAGTCTACGCTAATACTGCTGTAAACATGATTCCATACTTTCATCTTTTCATACAAATATTCATAAATTTCACACCATAGTTGAGTATATAAAATGTAGCATAATTTCTTATACATTGCACCCCATGATTTTATGAAAACATATACACACCGATTTTACAAATTTATATATCAGGAGTAGCATGATTTTTTATGATGAATTAGGTCCCATGATTTTTAACAATAGATTTACGTATCCATGACATCATGATTTAACAATAGATTTACATATTCATGACATCATGATTCCATATATAATTGCAGATACACACGAATTTTACAAATTTATATATCAGGAGTAGCATGATTTTTTATAATGAGTTAGGTCCCATGATTTTTAACAATAAATTTACATATCCATGACATCATGATTTAACAATAGATTTACGTATCCATGACATCATGGTTCCATATATAATTACAAAATTTATAATAAGCAGACTTTATGAACATGATTGTATAGAATAATAATTGATATATATTTCCTCTAAGACATGATGCATATATATCAATTATGTATATGTACAGAAAGGAGCAATGTGTTTCAGAAGAACAAATACCAATGCTATGTTCTCACCCATATTATCAAAAATAATAACTAAAGTGACCCGTGCAACAATGATTATATAGGTATGGGACCTACCCAGTAGAGGTCCCGTCCTATCTAGCCCGTTCAAAATAAGGCTACATAGGCCCTGTGAAATTATACTACCGCTTAAATACTTCCAAAGTGAAACCAGTAATCCATTCAATTCACACATATCGTAAGCAATTCCACCCGCATTTTTAGAAGGGGGAAGAATAAAATGTTTTCATTTATAATTGTTATGAAGTATTGCGGGGGATGATCGATGGACCAGAGTGTCACCGACCCCACCTTAACCAAGTGGGCTCAGTGCAGTCAGGCCCATCGCCACACCCCAGCAACACCCCAAAATATACATAGTCATTTACCCTAAACCCAAAATTGTGAATTAATATAAGAGGACCGTGCTGGTCAATAACATCAACCAACACCCATCATGTGCATAATAACTTGTCCAGAACGAACATTGTGAGCTTATATAAGAAGGCCGTGTTGGTCAATAATATCTCCCAGCACAGACTATATTACACCCTCCAACGACCTAACCTGTGCAGAAAATATTGGCTAAATGAGTAGAAATTCCAAAATTCATAATTATAGATATTCATAAAGTTGATTATTCATATCAGAAGGTGAGGGTGTGTCCAAAAACAGCTGGGTACCATCAATCATGGTTATACCAGCCTAATCGGGCACAACATCACCCAATGATGTACATAAAGTTCTAAAACAACATCACGTTCCAATTATACTCCATACAAATTCATTCACCAATAGTCTAGCCCATATATCATAGCAGATTCCTTATCAAATAACCATGGAACCACCCACGCAGAAATAAATAGAAGGATCATAATGTTTCTTTCCTGTTGATATCTTCCTCTCCATTTGCATCATAGAATTTCCGATACATATGGGAACTCCTCCTCAACTTGAACACCTCCACTCATCGTACCATGTCCACACAAGAACTAAATAGAATAAAAAACAGTTAAAATCACTGAAAAGATTCAGTAACAACGCTACCCTAAATAAAGGATTTGAAACTCAAAGCCTCATTCAATCCATGAGGAGTCACTGTATTGAGCAGAACCATCCATTTGGTCTCCTTTTGGAGGAGGCAGCGTTTAATATTGCCCCCTCTAATCCCCAACCGTACCCGGTCTATCCCTTTAAACAAATACCCCTGGGTTACAACCATGCATCTCCCTAAAATGTTTTGCCACTGGTTTCAACTTTCTAAGTTTCTCGCACTCTGTAATCTCGGCAGCAGCCTTAATGTCACGAATGTGTTCCAGGACTCTCGTTCTGAGTGCCCTCGTGGTCATGCCTATATAGACCAGGCCACAGGGGCACTCAGCACGATAGATCACCGCCTCCGTTTTACAGGAGATGTGATGCACAATTTTATACTCCTTCTCCCTGTTGGTGTTGGTAAATTTATCTGACCGAATCATATATTTGCATGCTGTGCAATCACCACAGGGGAAGAAACCCCACTGTGGGCCCCTATCTCCAAATATCCCTCCCTTAGTGGGGGCCACATAGTGGCTCCTGGTCACAATATCTCTCAAGTTTTTAGCTCTCTTCCAAGTGACCAAAGGCCTATCCGAGATGACCTTTTTCAGGTCTCTATCTGTGCGAAGAACCTGCCAGTGTTTGTGGAGAATATCTTGTATTTGTCTCCATTGGGCATTAAAGTTGGTGATAAACCTAGGAAAACCAAAATCTTTTTCTTTTTCTTTTTTGCGTGAGGATTGTTTGAGTAGACTATCCCGCGAGGAGTTTTTGGCCCTATCATAGCCTTTTTTGATTACTTTTTGGCTATACCCTCTCTCTCGGAGTCTCCTAGAGAGATCCGCTGCCTCTCGCTCGAAGCTTACTTCGCTAGAACAGATTCTCCTAGCTCGACAAATTGTCCAATGGGTATAGCGCGAGCGACTTGTGGATGATGCGAAGAGGAGGAGAACAGTAATGAATTTGTGGCCGTGGGCTTCCGATGTATGTCAAAGCCCAACAGGCCATCGTTCTCCACAGTAATAGCAAGATCCAAAAAATCAACACGCTCGCCACTATAAACCCACGTTAATTTTATATTTTGATCATTGGAGTTAAGATCATCCATAAACTTCTTCAAGTGCGACGTCGAGCCCTGCCAGATGAACAGCACATCATCAATATACCTTGACCACGAGACTACGGCGTCATGACCTTCCAAATTCAAGGACTATCTCCCTCTCCCACAGCCCCAGGAAAAGATTTGCGTATGAGGGCGCACAAGTCGCCCCCATCGCAGTTCCCCGGAGCTGTAGGAAATAGCGATCCTTAAATGTAAAAGCATTGTGTTTCAATGCAAACTCCAACAGCGTCATGATTAGATCAACCAGATCGCTGTCTAGTTTGGTTGTATTGAGAAAGAATCGTGACGCTCGCAGCCCGTGGTCGTGGCAGATGGAAGTATACAGGGACTCGACGTCGCACGTGACCAGAACCATGTTTTTATCCAAATGCACACCACTGAGTCTGTGAAGGACATCAGTGGTGTCCCGTACGAAAGAGGGTAGGGTCTCAACACATTTTTGTAAATAGTAATCCACAAAGCGGCAAATAGTCTCACACAGGCTCCCAATCCCAGACACTATCGGTCTGCCCGGAGGTGTTTTGGGGTCCTTGTGTACTTTCGGCAATAAGTAAAATGTGGGAAGTACCGGAAATTCGGTGGTCAAACCTTCCCACATTTTCATGCCTATAATGCCCTTATCATATGCATGTCTCAAGATACCATCCAGCTCATTTTTATATTGTATCATAGGATTAGATTTTAGTTTCTGGTAACAGGATATGTCCCCCAGTTGTCTAAAGGCCTCTTTCTCGTACATCCGCACCGGCCAGACCACAACATTACCCCCCTTATCCGCAGGTTTTATAACAATATTTTTCATATTTTTAAGTTCCTTCATAGCCAGCCGTAACTCTCTGTTGAGATTATCATGCGATCTGTTATCGCATAGTTTTTCAAGATCTTGTTTAACTAATTTAACAAATATGTCAACTGCTGGACAAGAGGCTGTAGGGGGCCAATGCTGTGATCGGCGGTGCAGGTGCACGGGAAATTTGGACACATCTGATTCCTGTTCCTCCAATAGAGATTGTAAATCATTTAAAGTTTGTATCTCAATAGGGGAGAGATCGGATTCCATGTAAGTATTCTTGTCATTTTTACATTTCAAACTAGATACCTGCCTAAAGACCGAAATATTTCTAGTTTGCACATTGTGCTGTATCCGAGATGAGTTAACAATTCCCATAACCCCTAACCCCTTAAACTCCACAACCCACTTTGAACATGAACAAAACCTGCAGCCATACATTTCAGACCGCACTTCTTCCCAGCATGGCTTCTGTTTTCCCAACATGGGCGCAGTGTCGGAAGAGATGTAAGGAAGGTTCAAAACCTCCCGCTCGATGCGCTCTTTTGAAGTGATACTGGGAAGCAGCTAACGGCATATGCAAAGTATTAATGATTTTTTTTTGTTTGTTTAGCAGTACCATGACCCTAGAGCAGTGTTTCCCAACCAGTGTGCCTCCAGCTGTTGCAAAACTACAACTCCCAGCATGCCTGGACAGCCTTTGGCTGTGCAGGCATGCTGGGAGTTGTAGTTTTGCAACAGCTGGAGGCACACTGGTTGGGAAACACTACCCTAGAGGATCGAAACACCCTAATAGGATTAAACATACTGATAGCTTCTGAGATTCTAAAAGATAACTTATCACGGATCCGCCTGGGTTCTTTTTCTTTTCCATTGTTCTTTCGGATCCAGGTCCAGACTGGAATCCTGGAGCTGTGACGATGGGTCCCTCTGCGGGGAGTAGTAATGGCGCCTATTCTCGCATGGCGCTGGGACCTTTGCACGTATAGTTCCATTTTGTAGAGCCTTTTTTGCTTCCTGAAAGTCGTGGAAAGTGAAGGAGCCACCAGTATTGTATATCTGTAGGATCGCGGGATAGAGTAATGCAAATTTTGTCTGTGCCCGGTGTAATTCAGAGCAGATAGATGAAAATTCCCACCTTCTGTTTGCTACTTCTGCCTCGGATTTCTAGCGGTGCCTTGCGACTCTTGTATGCCTGGAGAATGGATGCCTTTTCAGCAAAGTCTAAATAGCGCACTATTACTTGTCTGTGTCTATGCGCTAGCGCTTGTAAATTCGGCACCTGTTGGCCTCATTGCTCAGACATCAGAGGCTCTTTGGGCTATTTCAACTTTGCAGGTAGCAGATAGATTTAGCGCTTTTGGTAGCTCTTGTTTGCATATTTGAAATAACTCATGTGGGGCTATAGATTCAGGGATCCCGACTAACCTAAGGTTATTCCGTCGGGAGCAGTTTTCCAGATATTCAATCTTTGCACCCTTTTTTTTGTTCTCTTTGAGGAGTCTTGGGAATTCCTCTTTCAGGTAAATGTAGTTGTCTTCGAGAGAGCTGACTCTCTCTTCCACTGACTTCAAGCGGTGACCGTGCTCTGCTAAATCGCAGCGTATGTGCGCCAGGGCCTCAGAGACTGTGGATGAAAAGGACTCCTGTAGGTCCGGTAGAATCCTAGCCACAACCTCAATTGCTAGTCTCTTGTAGTTTATTTTCAGCTCTTCGCTGACATATTCTCCATCCAGGGAATCTTCCTCAGGTGGTAGTGGAGGAACTAAATTGTGTTCCTGCTGTGTGGCGGGATCCGCCATGTTAGGCGCTGCTGGTAAGGATTTTGCTGTCTTCTGCTGTCCTTTTTGCTGAGTTCTGCTCCCCAAATTCATGACAAACCGGTCTTGAGGGGTATGACAGATCAGAAGAAGGGCAAAATAAACAGTGATGACAACACAAACTTTCTGCTGACATCCTTTTCCACTCTGTCAGGGGGAACTACTTGTATGAGCATAAAACAGAACAGGTTCTGTAGAAATCTATTTGGAATCAGGTGGCGACGGTGTAAAAGGAGTGTGCTCTTTCATTTTATAGTAGAATCTTGGGCCACTGCACGGTTCTTTATATCTGACACTAACATTGACCTATAAAGATAAGTTCACACTTCAGTTATTTGGTCAGTTTTGGCCCCGTAACTAGAGATGAGCGATTTTCTTGAATTTCACCAAAAAAATTTGCTTCGTGACAAATTACATCGCCACAAAGTGCATTTTTTGTAAGTAGTGGGTGCAATGACAGGGAGCTGCGACAGCACCCCCTCCGTCATTGTACCACTCAGATGCCGCGTTTATATATGATCGCAGCATCTAAGTGTACAAACAGTAAAAATAACATAAAAAAAAACATTACATCAAACTTACCGCATCCATTTGCTCGCTACGGGCCGGCAGACACCTTCTTGCTTAAAGATCTCGGCCGAAAAAATGTGTGGCGCGAGATTACGTCTTCGCGCTGTCATCATGTCGGCTGGCGTGATGATGAAATCTCGCGCTGCTCGAGATTTCGGCTGATATCTTCAAACAAGATGGAGGCTGGTGACCCTTTGCGCGCAAATGGAGACGGTACATTTGAATTTCAGATTAATCGATTCGCTGACAAGAAGCACGAGGAAATTCAGCTTCTAGGCGAATCGAATAAATCCTGAAAATCAGATCGAATTCCACTTTGTGGGATCCGATTCGCTCATCTCTACCCATAACTGAACAAATGAGTGAAGTGCAGTGGTGCACCTCCAATAGAGGAAGACCACACAGCTGCTATGGGGCCCCTGGGGAAAGGAGGCCCCGCAGTGGAGGATAGGCCCCGCCCACTAATTACACTTGTATGGCTACCTGAGAATGTGGAGAAGGACCTTTGGTGATGTCATCATCATGTGACCAGTGCAGAGGACTGGTGAAAGACCTGTGGGATGTCACAATGAGGGGGCAGAGCTTCTGTGTGGAGCCTGGAGGAGAGGTTAGTGGTGTCCTGGGATAGCCTATGTAACGTCCTATAAAATCTGGGAGTTGTAGTTCTGTCCTATTATTGCCCTCTCCATGTAATTTAAATGTATGCCCTAGTACAGTCTGGTAATGCTGGGAGTTGTAGTTCTTCTGTCCTATTGTATCCCTCTCCATGAAATTTCAACTTATGCCCTAGTACAGTCTGGTAATGCTGGGAGTTGTAGTTCTCTTCTCTTATACCTCCTCTCTGTAATGTATACTGATGCCCCATAATAAGTCTGGCCATACTGGTGGTTATAGCTATTTCTTTTTAAAGCTATCACCTATTACAACTAGATGATGTCCTATAATAATCTGGACATGCTGGGAGTTGTAGTTCTCTCCTCTTGTACCTCCTCTCTGTAATATATAATGATGCCCCATAGTGAGTTTGGCTATGCTGGGGGTTATAGTTATTTCCTTTTAAAGCTCTCACCTAGTACAACTGGATGATGCCCTATAATAATCTGGACATGCTAGGAGTTGTAGTTCTCTCTTCTTAGGCTGGATTCACATCACCGTTTAGTTGTCCGTTTTGCGTGCAGGGCTATTTTAAAAAAATGGATCTCAGACAGAAAGGGCATAAACAGATGACAAATGTGCAGAGCTGATGATGGTAGTATATGTTCCGTTTTTTCTTTATTTTTCTGTTCTTCTGATGGATCACTCGTACGGAAAACTAAACAGTGATGTGAACCCGGCCGTATACTCTCTCTGTGTAATATCCACTTGTATCCGATAATAACAGCATGGGCATGGTGGGAGTTGTAGTTCTCTCCATTTTACCACTCCCTGTGTTGCTCCCTAATTTCCAATAATAACAATCTGGTGATGATGAGAGTTGTAGTCCCTTGTCACTATTATAATGTTCTGCAGCAGCTTAGGTGTGTATTAGACTTTGTTCACATATGTGCTGGTTGTTCTGCCGTCATAGGAGCAAATCAACAAAAATCATTGTAGTTCTGTGTGTATTAGGAGGGTTCTGCAGCAGCTAAGTTGTGTATTAGAAGTTTCTGCAGCAGCTGAGTTGTGTATTAGGAGGTTCTGCAGCAGCTGAAGTGTGTATTAGGAGCTTCTGCAGCAGCTGAGGTGTGTATTAGGAGGTTCTGCAGCAGCTGAGGTGTGTATTAGGAGGTTCTGCAGCAGCTGAGGTGTGTATTAGGAGCTTCTGCAGCAGCTGGGGTGTGTATTAGGAGCTTCTGCAGCAGCTTGGGTGTGTATTAGGAGCTTCTGCAGCAGCTGAGGTGTGTATTAGGATATTCTGCAGCAGCTGAGGTGTGTATTAGGATATTCTGCAGCAGCTGAGGTGTGTATTAGGATATTCTGCAGCAGCTGAGGTCTGTATTAGGAGCTTCTGCAGCAGCTGAGGTGTGTATTAGGAGCTTCTGCAGCAGCTGAGGTGTGTATTAGGAGGTTCTGCAGCAGTCAGAGAAACATCAGTTGTGACTAGATAAAATTCTTTAGATTTCTGTGTCTACACTTTGTAAAATGTCCCTGTCCTGTTCCTCTGCCAGCGCGCATCGCACTGTGAACTGACTGACCTGATACAGCAGTGTCTCAAGTCCAGAATCCAGTCCAGCTCGGTAAAGATCTGCCCCAGGCCCTGATATCAGCACAAACAGTAAGTCAGCATTGAGGAGGAGGTAAAGCAGCAGCAGTAGGTGCAGTCCATGGGGGAAGGATGATACACTATATTAAAAGCAGCAACGGGCACAGTTCATCGACTAAGGCTAGGTAATGAGTTGCGATCAGATTTCGGTATTCTGTTCCAGCCACCACCAGAATTCCGAAATTGCCAGATCCAGCAAATGCCAAACACTGCTGGCACCTACCGGATCCTATTCTCAATAATATGGTCATTCAAGATTGTTTTGCCTTTTGTTTTTACCAAAATCTGCAAAGAAGGCTTTGCTGGAACCTCTGCAGTAGATGTGCACGTACCCTAAGGCCCCTTTCACACTTCAGTGTTTGGTCAGTGATTTCCATCAGTGATTTGTGAGCCAAAACCAGATGCAGCTCTAAACATAGAACAGGAGCAGATCTTTCCCTTCTACCTCATGTGTATGGAGGCTCCACTTCTGGTTTTGGCTCACAAATCACTGATGGAAATCACTGACCAAACACTGAAGTGTGAACGAGGCCTAAGGGGTGCAGTGGGTCACTCACAAGGGAGCCCAATTCACATTCTTGCCATGGGGCCCAGTGATTTCTATGTACACACCTAGTGAAGTTTGAAGTGATTCTAAGAGTGACACCTGTCAACTGCAAAAACACAAATGCAATTGCACTCTGCAACCAGCACTCTGCCCTGCCTTTATGCTGGATGTTGAATAAGGCATTGGTGTACATTTTGGCCAAAGCGTAATAAGCCACTCACCACGTCAAGGTCGCCTTAATGAGTGGTCCCTAACACTAGTTCCTACCTTTTATGGGCCATGACAGCCACATAAAGTCCAGGGAGCGCAGGTACAGCCTGCACACCAAGCACAATCTGCTTTTAACCCCGTCCGGTGCCATTACAGCTTTCATCGGATCCAGGGATGCAAGTACCAACATGCATGCTGAGCCCACTATATAGCCTGTCAACTGCCTATCCTAAAGCCAAAGTAACTGTTTCACTACCGCAGACTACCTGTACATGTAGTGTTCTACACCATACAGGCTCTCTGCAGCCAGGAAATAGCAGATTTTTTTACTTGATTGATCATGAATACATTCATATTGAATCAAATCTTTTTGGGAAATTCGGCAAACTGTCCAAATCGAATTTTTGAAAAATTTGATTATCTCTAGTACTGATCTATCAGGCCTGGAATAGCTCCCCCACAAGGTGATTAGAAATATATTGTTTTATTTTTATTTTTTATTAAGCAATGGATTTAAAGGGACTTCAATAATTGGCCAGGATTGGCCAAATGTTTGATAGAAGCTTTTCTGAAGTGTTATACCGCCACCTTCTATATAAAAAAGCTGCCTAGACAAACTGCATGCTATCAGTTTGTGACTGGTGTTGAGCAAAGCGAAGCATCCTAAGGGGCATTCGATATGAACTTTCGGAAAAATTCAGCATTGAATCTGAATTTGAATCTGAATTTCCTGGCGCTTTGTGCTAAGGAATCCATTTTTTCCTATACTGGCAGATACATTTATTTCAAAGTAAAAGTAAGAAAACCCAAAATGCAGTGCAGCCAGTCAATCAGCAGCTAGCCAGCTCCTGTGATGTCACAGCCCTTTAAAAGCCTTATCCCGCTCCATTTCCACCCTTTCTCTGTGATCTGAGCATAGGCAGAGACATGACAAGTGCTAGTGACACTGTTCAAGAAAGCCTTTAATTGAAGAATATTGGATAAGGAGAGTTCAGGGACAGTGTAGAGAGATTGTAGGAGAGCTTTTACACACTGTAGGTTGAACATAGGGAGAGCATAGGGAAATTTCTATAATCACCAGTGTGAAAAATTTTCATTAAGTCCCCAAAGCCAAAGGACGTCAACGTGGCTATATGTAGGATCTATGCTGAAGTGTGAGCAGGGTACCATTGTTGGCACCACGGTAATGCCTCAACACATGGATCATCACCATAAAGTGGCCAGGGAAAACCATGGTGCTAATTTAGTGGTACAGCCTGATGTAGCAATTACTGTATCTCCCATTGGCATGCGCCCCTTCCCCAGCAGTCAAGGCTCCACCACCTGAGCAGAAGGGAGCTGTGTTTCCTTCTCATCATCTACTGGTCCTGATGCCTCCTCCACATTCTCATGCTGTGATTTTGGGGCCAATGTCCCCCTCTGCCTCCTAATCCTCCACTTTATCCTCAACCTATACTGTAGGCACAGTTCTTAGTGGTTTTCCAGCTCACCACCTATGCAGGGCATGGTGTTGTCACGCTGTTCTGCACCTACCCAGCCTGGGGGAAAAGTGTCATGCCAGGGAGGAGATGCTCCATGTCTTCAACCAAGAAATCGAATGCTGGCTGTCTCTACACCAACTGAAGATCAGAACTATGGTCACCGATAATGTGAGCTGCAAAGGCAAAATGATGTTCCCCAACATTGTTTTATATGCAATGTTTTCACCTACTGGAACTCCGCCCTCCACATGTTGAACCAACTATTTGAGCAAAGGAAGGCCATTAACAATTTCTTGATGATGCAGGCAGACAGGGGTACTTACCTGTGTAACTTCAACATTAGCCAGCGGCAGTTCATGCGTGACATCTGCCGTTTGCTCAGGCCCTTTATTTGTCAGTTACCAGGTATACGGGATGAATTATGTCAGTCCACTCCTTCTTGTCCTGGAGTAGATGTTGATTAATCTGGATGGCCAAGGAACAGTAGACGTGGCACCTACATCTCATGGTTTTCTCTATTCATTTTTTCTTTCCAGGGGTGTTCACTGTAGATAAGTTCCTCCTCGAAACGGCCCATATATAAATTTGCAAAGCTCGGTTTGAAACGCGTCCCCATTGCGGTGCCATTCCGCTGTTTGTATATCTTTCCCTTGAAAGAAAATACATTGTGTTTTAGAATAAAATGGATTGCGTCCAAGATAAAAGTTTTATGTGTCTTGGAGAGGAGGCAATCTGTCTCCAAGTAAAAGCCTGTCGTTTCGATTCCTGCTTCGTGAGGGATGTTGGAATATGAGGCTACCACATCCAAGGTCAACCAGCTGTACGAGGGTTCCCAGGTGATGTCTTTAAATAATGTAATTAACTGGGAGAAATCGTGTAGAAAGGAAGGAAGATTCACTACGTATTTTTGTAAAAAAAATATCTACATAATGGGACAGATTGCTTGTAAGTGAATTTATCCCAGAGATGATGGGTCTCCCTGGTGGGTTCTTTACATCTTTGTGAATTTTCTGGAAATAATAAAACAATGCTGTATTGGGGTGATCTATTGTTATATATTCTTTCTCTTTTTTTTGTTAAAATGTGGTCTTCTTCAGCTTGTTTCAGCAGACTATCGAGATTCCTTTTGTCGTCAGTTGATGGGTTATGGAGGAGGGGTTCATAATATAATGGATCTCCCAGGATCCTATTAGCTTCTTTTATGTAGTCTTCTTTGTTTTGCAATACAATTCCTCCTCCTTTGTCTGCATTTCGAATGACCATAGAGTCATTGCTGTTAAGTTCCTTCACTGCCTGCTTTTCCTCTTTTGTTAGATTTTTCTTTGTTTTAGTATTAACATTTTTCTCATGTAGTCAGACACTAATGAGAAAAAAGTATTAGTATGATTCCCCCTACGGTGAATGGCGTTGAAGGTTGATTTTGGTTTTAAACCTGTATGGGTGGTAAGTGAAAAATCTGGATTTATCGAACTATTTACTATTTTATCGTTTTTGCATTGTTTAGCTTCAATGGCAAAGTGTCTTTGCAGGGTGACATTCCTGATGAAGGTGTTCAGGTCCACAAACAATTCGAATTCGTTAAATTTCTCTGCTGGGCAAAATGATAAGCCCTTTTGCAGTACGGAAATTTGTGCAGCAGTGAGGCTAAATTTAGAGAGATTGAGGATTTTTACCGTTGTGTAGTTTTGTTCCTATTTGGAACCTTGGTAGTTCTGTATGTTCTCTTTCATGGTTCTTACCTCCGTTTTTAATTCTGTTTGAAACTCCTCCTCTCCATCCTCTGTGTCATTTTTTATTTTTTGACCCTTCTGATGTTTTTTTGTTGCTGGTTTGAAGAAGTCCGTGATTATTGTGGTGTTGCCTGCAGGTTGTCTTAAAGTGTACGTTGCTTCCGTGGTCAGGGCCCCGGGCAGAGGTAAAAAAGACACCGAATGATTAGCTGTTAAATTAAAGGGTGTAGATGAGGATTCTGAGAGACATTCGTCATGGATAGTAAGTAATGAATCCTCAAAAATGATGGAGTCAGTCCCAACGGAGGGTGAGGTGGAGGGCAGTGATGGAAAAGAGGTGGGGGGAAGGTTAAGTGGACAGCCTTGAGGAAGACTGGAAGGGGAGAAGGGAGGAGACCGGGATGGGGAGTGGGGGGATTTGGTTACGGCTGGAGACTGCATGGAAGTGGTAGTGGCCAACCGAGTGGAGGTGGCAGTACCAGAGGCATGGGCAAGAGGTCCCACAGCATCTGGATATAGGGGAAAAGAGGTACGGAGGGAACTGATACCCGGGGAAGGTATATTAGTGGTGATGATGGAAGGGGGCTTACTGTGTACCGGAATATTGCGTATAGATGGGGGGCGTGGTTTGATTGCCGCAGCAGGGGAATATAGCCCTTGCCCCCGGGTGGGCCGATTACTATAGAATCTAGTATAGGTCTTGGGGTGATGGCCATGTCATAAGTGGGAGGGTCCAGAACCAAGGGAGCATATTGTAAATGCAGAGAAATGACTATTCTTTTCTGTGGAGAAATATAATTTTTTTAAATAAAGATAGTGTGTGTGATATGTATGTTGCTGAGCTGTGTTTGCTAGGGGTTTATACCAGTGCTGCGTATATATATATGTCAGCTGTGTAGTCAGGTGTGTATAGCAGTGCTGTGTGTATATAGGTCAGTTTTGCAGCAGTGCCATATTTTTCATGGAGTCTATGCAGCTGTGCAGTGTGTATGTCAGCTGTGTAGCAGAGCTTTGTTTGTTTGGTGTGCATAGCAGGGCTGTGTGTATAGTAAAGAGGAGCCACGGCACTCGTTATCCTGCTTCAAGGGATATTTTATTTCAAGCATTCAATTTAATTCGGTTCAGATAAATAGGCTACAATTAGTGATGAGCGAACCTGAACCTCACTGGGTATGAGTTCGGGTAGTGAAGGAATACCGTTATAACAGAATATAACGGAATTGGATGACAGAATGCAAAACGAAGACTTTAGGAGGCATTCCTTTTGATCCGTTATAATAGAAGTCTATGGCCAAGCGTAACGGATCCATCTGGTGTCCGTTAGGCCTCTTTCACACTACAGTATGTTGAATTCAGTGTTTTGCGTTCTGTTTTTCACGGATCCGTTGTTCCGTTTTTTGCTTCCGTTGTGGTTCCGTTTCCGTTCCGTTTTTCCGTATGGCAAATACAGTATACAGTAATTTCATATTAAAAATTGGGCTGGCATAACATTTTCAATAGATGGTTCCGCAAAAAACGGAACGGAAACGGAAGACATACGGATGCATTTCCGTATGTGTTCCGTTTTTTTTGCGGACCCATTGACTTGAATGGAGCCACGGACTGTGATTTGCGGCCAAATATAGGACATGTTCTCTCTTTTCAACGGAACGGAAAAACGGAAATACGGAAACGGAATGCATACGGAACACATTCCGTTTTTTTGCGGAACCATTGAAATGAATGGTTCCATATACGGAACGCAAAAAACGGACCGTATACGGAACGCAAAAAAACTGTAGTGTGAAAGAGGCCTTATGCTGGACGGTTTTCTGTCCTGCATAATGGAAACCAGATGGTTCCGTTATGTTTGCCCATAGACTTTACACCAATTTAATAAATGACCCCCTTAGTGTAAGTATTACAAACTCCCATAGTAATGCATTGGAGGCTATTAGAAAAGCAATGTAATCATTGTTTGTTATATGTTATAAAGTTAAATATAAAAAAAAATGTACATATTCAAAATAAAATCACCCATCTTTCACCAAAATGAAAATAAAATGCATAAACAAATGACCATCATGGGTATCATCACATGCGAAAATGTCTAAAATATTTATCCCATATGGCAAAAGGCGATATGGAAAAAAGCCAAAATGGCTGATTCATATTTTGTTTTTCTAATTGCTTCACCTCCCACAAAAAATTGAAAAGTGATCAAAATGTCACACACACTCCAGAATGGTATCAATAAAAAGTACAGATCGTCCGGCAAAAAATGAGCCTTCTCACAGCTCCAGACACATGCAAATAAATACGGTATGGGGGTATAATATGCTAATGCAAAGAAAAACATTTATATAAGTTTATATATTTTTTTTAGTATTAGGCCTCATGCACACGACAGTTGTTTTCTCGACCTCCGTGCTTTTTTTTTTTTATTTGCGGATAGGATGGGGACCTATTCATTTCAATGGGTCAGCATAAAAATGCTGATAGTTTACCAGTTTGTGTTCCGCGTCCATTGTCCTACTTTTTTCACATTTGCGGACAAGGATAGGCATTTATCACAAGGGATCTGTGAAAAAAAACGGATCCTCTAAAAAACGGATGCCGCATCCATTTTTTTTGGGCAGACGCAAAAAACAACTGTTGTGTGCATGAGGCCTAAAAATGCAGGAAAAACTATACATTTGTAATCAAACTGACCCAGAAAGTAAAGGTAACAATGAAAGAAAGAAATATATAAAACTGTGGTGGAATGGTGTGTTTTTTTAATTCCACCTTATTTGGAATTTTTACCCCACTTCCAACCACATTGTATACAACCTAAAATGGTGCCATTGAATAGTGAATCTTGTCCTGCAAAAAACAAGCCCCGTCCTGAAAAAATAGTGAGTTCTCTCATGTGCCATCTGATATCATTTTTTAGGCTACTTTCACACTAGCGTTTTTCTTTTCCGGCGCTGAGTTCCGTCCTAGGGGCTCAAATCCGGAAAAGAACTGATCAGTTTTATCCTAATGCATTCTGAATGGAGAGTCCGTCCCTCAGGATGCATCAGGATGTCTTCTGTTCAGTCTTTTTGACTGATCAGGCTTTTCAGAAAAACGTAGCATGCAGTATTTTTACCTCCGGCCAAAAATCCTGAACACTTTGACTGAACGCCTGATCAGGCTTTTTTCCCATTGACTTGCATTAACGCCGGAAACGGCGCCGAGTATTCAGTCAAAATGGATCCGGCTTTTGCATGTTAAACCCGAAAAATAGGAAAAAAAAGTTAAAGTCCATAAATGGCGGATCCGTTTTTTCCAATGCATTTTTCCATTGTGATCGAAAGCCTGATCAGGATTCAAGTGTAATCAGTTTTCACATGTTTTTCCGGATCCGGCGGGCAATTCCGGTGTCGGAATTGAACGCCGGGTTCAAACAACGCTAGTGTGAAAGTAGCCTTAAACACATTAGACACTTATTGATTCTCCCCTATGATTTCTTAGATGATTCACAAGATTTATTTTACGGTAAAAACATTTCTCACATTCAGGACATAAATATGGCTACTCTCCTGTGTGAGTTCTCTGATGTCTAACAAGGCTTGTTTTCTGAGTAAAACACTTCTCACATTCAGGACATAAATATGGCTTCTCTCCTGTGTGAATTCTCAGATGTTTAACAAAATGTGATTTATCACTAAAACATTTCTCACATTCAGGACACGGATATGGCTTCTCTCCTGTGTGAGTTCTCCGATGTTTAACAAGATGTGATTTATCACTAAAATATTTCTCACATTCAGGACACGAATATGGCTTCTCTCCTGTGTGAGTTCTCAGGTGTATATCAAGATATGATTTCTGATTAAAACATTTGTCACATTCAGGACATGAATATGGCTTCTCTCCTGTGTGAATTTCTTGATGTTTTATTAGACTTGATTTCACAGTAAAACATTTCTCACATTCAGGACAGGAATATGGCTTCTCTCCTGTGTGAATTCTCCGATGTTTAACAAGATGTGATTGATCACTAAAATATTTCTCACATTCAGGACATGAATATGGCTTCTCTCCTGTGTGAGTTCTCAGGTGTATATCAAGATATGATTTCTGATTAAAACATTTGTCACATTCAGGACATGAATATGGCTTCTCTCCTGTGTGAATTTCTTGATGTTTTTTTAGACTTGATTTCACAGTAAAACATTTCTCACATTCAGGACAGGAATATGGCTTCTCTCCTGTGTGACTTCTTAGATGTATCACAATATGACTCTTATGTTTAAAACTCTTCCCACATTCTGGACATGAAAACCGCTTCTCTCCTGTGTGAATTTTCTGATGTTCAACATGATGTGATTTTGTATTAAACGTTTTCTCACATTCTGAACATGGAAATAGTCTTTTATCCTTGTGAATTTTCTCCTGCTTATAAAGGTAAGATTTATTTTCAAAATGTTCACCACATTCTGAACTCGCAGACATCTCACCCAGTCTATGACCACTGCTATTAATCAACAATCTGTGATTGATTATCTTCTATTTTATAAGAAGGAGGTAAAATTAGATGTCTATGGTTATCCTGGGGTTATCTGGAAAAAAAAATGTTTTATAAAATGAGAGATTATCTTTTCATAGTTGAAAATAGAAAGTAGGAATAAGAAATATCTCAGAAACATAAAGTCAACAATATTTATGAAGAAAAAAAATCTGTCAGTTAGAAGTCTCCAAGTGTATTGGAACAAGAGTTTTCCTCTTCTATTTATTAAATTTATTTGAAAACATCTTTAAATTGTACAAACAGTATGAGAGACATTTACCAAATCTTCTATGCCTGTTTTGTGGCATAAAAAGTTGTAAGTGATGCCCAAGTGCAACATTTGTTCAACTTTTGGGACATTTGGAGAGCTTCACCACTTTTAGAAATGGAATGTAAAGTAGGTCAGGATTACAGATAAAACACTTTTATGCCTTATTTATGTTGTGCAATATTTTTTAAAAAAGTCACATCTTTACGTCAGGCAACCCCCCTGATGTACTTTTACAGACATAGGCATAAACCATATTGTACTTGCACCAAATATATTATTACTGTTTAACATTTACATATTGTGTTCAACTTCACAAAGTAAAAACAGACTTATAACTGACACTAAAACCACCGCAAATCTTTAATCCCCCCTATATGTTTATCATCACCAGTGGAGTACCTCCAATAGAGGCAGACTACACAGCTGCTATGGGGCCCTTGGGGAAAAGGTGAACCAAAAGCCTAGCCCCCTTAATACACTCATTACTGTCCAGCTCCAGTATAGTACCCCTATTAGTAAAAAAAAAAAGCTATTGGACCTATGGTGATGTCATCACAGGACCTGAACATCTAGTAAAGGAACTGCACAAAGAATGGTGCAGTTCCCAGGTAAAATAGTAGCATCTGCTAGGACCTATGATTACATAATTAACATCATCATAGGTCCTATACATCTAGTAAAGGAACTGCACAGAGCATCATCACAGGTCCTTCAACCCATAACAGCATGGAGATGAACTGCAGGATGAGCTCTTCACTAAGACTAGAATGGACTGGTAAGAGGACGTCCGCCATCTTTCTCTTCATTTGCATTCCGTATTTCTACTCCTATCTTGCTCATATATATAGTACTGCAGACAGTTACAATGCCACTACCTCATGTACCTCACACAATAACCATAATATATAACTGACCTCATATATCTGTAGACAGTGCACTATTATACCTTGTCACCTTCTCACATCAGTACACTGCTCTCTATATATATATATATATATATATATATATATATATACACACACACACAGTAGGAAGGCGCAAGGGTCCGTCGTTGATGGAAGGTATGTGTCCAGGAACCTCAGTGGAGTAAGAGACAGTTTTTGTGTCAGCAGCAGTTGCTGTTTGACACCTATATATTTAGTATAGCTGATCAGGGACGACTCTTACTGGGAGTAGTCAAAGTGCTGGATGGGTGACTACTGCCCACGTGCCCGGCCGGGTCTTGACTGGACTATAAAAACCCAGCCGGCAGTGTCAGCTGGGTGTGATTACCTCTCTCTGACAGAGCAGCTCTGGCAATCGCTGGATTGGAATCTGAGCCGTGAGCTAGGCTGGAGGCCTGAGTTTGGGAGGTCTGCTCTGTCCTGAGTAATGCCGATCGGGTGGGAACTAACAGGTGACTGTGTTTCTGAATGAACTGTCTAGGTGTGAACGAACACCAAAACTGAAAATAGAATGTCGTACTGTTTTGTTGCCATAAGTGTCAATAAAACACTGAAGTTTATTGAATTACAAACTGGTCTTTGCCTCTATACGGCGTCCGCTTGTCCTGTCTACCAGAGCGAATCCCCACAATATATACGTATTTCTGATTAGATGCAAACTGTATTTTGTGACCCTGTATTTATACATGTGTAATGAGAATAAAGTTGAATCAAATCACATTTTCTACACCTGATTTAGGAATAGAAAATTGTCTAAATGTAAGACAGCAAGGAAACTGTTTTACATTTTGAAATGGTGATGGATCCGCTGAAGTTATATAGAGGCTGGCGTCTCTACATGAGTTCAGCAGATCCACCACCAGTGCAGGAGATTATTAAGACTTGTGTCTAAAATGCCAGTCTTAAAAAATATGCCCCAATATATCTTAACACACTCCATCTATTATACCTTGTACCTCACATTTCAGTATACTGTTATAATTTATTATATAAAGTTCTGTTCTGACATGTAAGGTACATTGTATAATAGATACAGTGTGTTACAATATATAGAATTTACAGTGAAGGAAATAAGTATTTGATACACTCAAGTTTTCCCACCTACAAAGAATGAAGAGGCCTATAATTTTTTATCATAGGTACGCTTCAACTGTGAGAGAGAGAGAATCTAAAAAAAAAAAAAAAAAAAAAAAAAATCTAGAAAATCACATTGTGTGATTTTTTAAAAATTAATTTGCATTTTATTGCATGAAATAAGTATTTGATGCAATAGAAAAACAGAACTTAATACTTGGTGCAGAAACCTTTGTTTGCAATTACAAAGGTCAGATGTTTCCTTTAGTTCTTGACCAGGTTTGCACACACTGCAGCAGGGATTTTGGCCCACTCTTCCAAACAAAACTTCTTCAGATATTTCAGGTTTCAGGGCTGTCGCTGGGCTACGTTGAGTTTCAGCTCCCTTCAAAGATTTTTGATTGGGTTTAGGTTTGGAGACTAGCTAGGCCACTCCAGGACCATGAAGACCCAGCCACGACCATCTTCAATGGGAAGGAGGTTGTTGGCAAAAATCTCGCAATACATGGCTCCGTCCTTCCCCCTTTCAATACGGTATAGTCGTCCGGTTCCTTTTGTAGAAAATCACCCCAAAGTATAATGTTTCCGCCCCCGTGCTTCACGGTTGGGACAGTAAACTTGTAGGTGTGAAATCTTAGAACATCCAATATTAAAATAAGGCAGTGCCAAAGATATAAACAATTATGCAATATAGCAGGGAGGACAGATACAGACCAGGAACCTTGAGGTAACACTAACCCCAACGCGCGTTTCGCCTCACTTCCTCTTGGAAGAGGTAAAAGCGAGAGGAAGCAAGGCAAAACGCACATCGGTGCAGTAATGCCGGCAAGGGACCAATCAGAGTGGCCCCTTGCCGGCAATCGATCTGATTGGTTAGTCTGTGCAGACTAACCAATCGGATCGCGGCAGTGAAAAAATCTGCAGATCAGAGCATGAAATCAGGTAGGGTCCTCATAATACACCCCCACCGATCTGTGGCTGTGCCCCCCCCCCCCCTTGTGCCGCCTGCAGCTCATCTCCTAGCTGTCCTGATGCGGTCCGCCCCCTCCCCGCCCCATGCAGTCATTTTGTAGCCGCCCCTCCTGCCCCAGCCTCCCTCAATATTGGCCGTACACCACGATCCCCCCCCTTTCCAGCGCTGCCCCCGATTCCCCTGCTGTGTGCGATGGCGGCGGCTCCATTACTGAGCCGCCGCCATCAGCAGAAAGTGTCAGCTCTATGCTGACACTCTCCTGTAACCCCATAGATGCCGCGGTTGCGGCATCCATGGGGTTAACAGAGGGAGGGAGCTCCCTCTCTCAACCATCGGGGCTGCAGCGCTGTGATTGCAGCACCCGATGGTTGCCATGGCAACTGGACGCTTGGCAAAAGCGGCTGGTTGCCATGGCAAAGGTGTCCAGTGCTGCCACCTACAGGACATCTGTAAGTATTATACTTTGGAATGCAAGAGCATTGCAAAGTATAGTACAACTATCAGCCCCACTGGATCTTCAAGATCCAAGAGGGAACTGATAAAAAAAGTGAAAATAAAAAAAGTAAAAATAAATAAATATGTAAATTAAAAAAAGAAAATAAAAAAAAATGAAAAAATAGAATAAAATACACATATTAGGTGTCACTGCGTCCGTAACGACCGTCTATATAAATATATCACATGATAGACCCCGTCCGATAAACACCATAAAAATAAAATTACAAAAACAGTGCCAAAAAAGCTATTTTTGTCACCTTACATCACAAAAAGTGCAACAGCAAGCGATCAAAAAGGCTTATGACCCCCAAAATAGTACCAATCAAATCATAACCTCGTCCCGCAAAAAATGATACCCTATTTAGGACAATCGCCTAAAAAATAAAAAAGCTCTCAGACTATAGAGACACTAAAACATCATTTTTTTGGTTTCAGAAATGCTATTATTGTGTAAAACTTAAATAAATAAGAAAAAGTATACATATTAGGTATTGCCACGTCCGTAACAATCTTCTCTATAAAACAATCATATGACCTAACTCCTCAGATGAACGCTGTAAAAATAAATAAATGAAAACTGTTCCAAAACAGCCAATTTTTGGGTCACCTTGCCCCATAAAGTGTAATAATGAATGATCAAAAAAATCCTATGTACCAATAAAAATTGTATCAAAAAAAACCTCAACTCTTTCTTCAAAAAACGAGCCCCTGCACAAGACGATCGGCAGAAAAATAAAAAAACATATGGCGTTCAGAATACTAATCCAGCACAATCTGCCTTCCAAAAACCGTATGGCATTCCTTTCCTTCTGCGCCCTGCCGTGTGACCGTACAGCAGTTTACGACCACATGTGGGGTGTTTATCTAAACCGCGGAATCGGGGTAATAAATATTGAGTTTTGTTTGGCTGTTAACTCTCAATGTGTTAAAGAAAAAAAAATTATAAAATAGAAAATCTGCCCAAAAAGTGAAATTTAGAAATTTCATCTCCATTTTCCTTTAATTCTTGTGGAACGTCTAAAGGGTTAACAAAGTTTGTAAAATCAGTTTTGAGTAACTTGAGGGGTGTATTTTCTACAATGTGATCATTTATGGTGGTTTCCACTATGTAAGTCCCACAAAGTGACTTCAGACCTGAACTGGTCCTTAAAAAGTGCGTTTTGGAAATTCTTAAACATTGTAAGAATTGCTTCTAAACTTCTAAGCCTTATAACGTCCTAAAAAATTAAATGGCATTTCCAAAATGATGCCAACATAAAGTAGACATATGGGGAATGTTAAGTAATAAATATTTTATTAGGTATGACTTTCTGTTTTAGAGAATTTTTCCAAATTTTTGGTAAATTTGGGATTTTTTCATAAATAAAGGTGAATTATATTGACTCGAATATATGACTATCATGAAGTACAATGTGTCACGAGAAAACAATCTCAGAATGGCGTGGATAAGTAAAAGTGTTCCAAAGCTATTACCACATAAAGTGACGCATGTCAGATTTGTACATTTTGACCTGGACACTGGGGCATCAATGACCCTTGGTCATGAAAGGGTTAAACCAGGAAAAAACCCTTTAATACCAAGTCTTTGGAGATCACAGGATCCTTGTACTATCCAACAGCGGTATTTTAAAATTGTTGATTTCTACAGATTCAATGAAATGTGAAAACAGACCTTAAACAAACTTACTGCATGTGCATTTCTGGCATTTTTTTTGTGATTTTTTTTTTTCTTAATCACTTTGTGACGTATGCTTTTATTTCTCAGGCATTTTTTTCCCATACAATGAAACCGCTGCAAAAATGCCTTAAAAAATAACAGAACTTCAGCACTCTGTTCTTTTAAAAAGAAGCATGAAAGAAAAAAGAACACCACCAAATTAATTAATTAAAACAGAAGCAAAAAAAAAAAAAAAAAAAAAAAACTTATGTATTCTACATTTTATATTTTCCATAGAACTTTAGATAACATCTCGAGCTGATGTTATAACCACGAAAAATTCTAAACTTTAAAGAAACACCCAAAAAAACTACATGTTAACCTTTCCTTACAAATAGTAAATATGTATATAGCAAAGAAAGATGGGCAGTGAAAACAAATGAAACCAAAGTGGTTATAACTGCTAACAAGACAAGTCTGCAGAGGATTTTGTGGCAATTTGAAAATGTCAAGCAAGATTTCAGAATAAGATAGAAATGGCTGAGCTGGAAAAAAAGTGCACCAAATATCTGCAGCTAGAATTATTATAAATGGAGTCAATAATTGGATAAAACAAGCGCAGTACAATTCCTGCCAACATGACTCACTGACCTGAGCAAGACACAACAGTGTTCTTTTTGGCGCTCATGTTGGTAAATAAGTCACACTTCATTCTAGGCACAAACCTGTTAATACTTCTGCCCCACTGTTCCTCATACACAGAGCAAATCACAATATCTTATAATTCCTTCCACCTCATGCACACGGCTGTGCTGTCCGCATCCGTTGCGCCTTTCCGTGGCCCCGCTAAAAAAATATAACATGTCCTATTCTTGTCCGCGCTTTACGGACAAGAATAGGCATTTATATTGACGGCCGCACATTCCGTTCAGCAAATTTCGGAAGGCACAATGGCGGTTTCCGTTTTTTGCGGATCCGAGGTTTGCGCACCGCAAAAAATGGCACGGTCGTGTGTATGTAGCCTTATAGTCAGTTCCGTGATACTTACCAGACATGGACCCTCCACACACTCAGGACTCCCTTTCCAGCCAGTGTCCTCTCCTCAGCAAGTTAGCAATCCAAGTAAATTCCCTTGGTAAATTCCAGCTTTCTGAGCCATGCTTGGGTCTTTTATACCCTTAGTGGCTATAACTATCTGCTACTCCTCCTCTTCCCAGGAGACGCCCAGTCCCACCTTCATAATCAGTGAAACCTTTTAAGATCAGATCTGGCTTCCCTCATTACCATATACAATGGAAGAATAATGGTGCCTCCTCATCAAACAGTTTAGCATTTTCTGGCCTCCTGAGATGGTCCTTCATTTACACATTGTGTTTGCAGGGTAGAGACCTATTGTTCACACTCCTATTTAGCATCTGTAAGAGATTCCTGGGATACTCCGAGACCTTTTCATATGAGAATCAGTGTAAACAATGAGCATTTTACATCCTGATGACATACATCCCACCCAGACATATTACCACATGACTCACCATTGATAATTATCATATGAAATTACCATATATTATATACAGTAGAACAGATTATGAGAGTTTCATTGTGCAAAGGACCTTATTTCTTACAGATTCCAACTATAGGAGGAATGACTCTAAGAAAAATAAACCATATATGACAACTTTATATGAGTATTTTTTTAAAGGTGTCAGACTTTTACTTTTCAGTTGGAAACAATACAATTTACTGACACAGACTTGATCACACAACCTTGGATCAATGTTATTGTTCCATGAAGTTACATTTGTATATGTTCTGTTTGTTCCATCAGTCACAGGTCTGATTTATAGAGACATCAGAAATCTTAGTCCGTCACAAAAATATATCACAGAACACCTTCACCAGTGAAAAACGTAACCTTTATTAATAATAACGAAAAATACCCCACAAATGGTGAATTAAAATTAACTTGGGGTAAGAGACTCTGATGCTATAGAAAAGGGAAAACAGGGGCAGTGTTTAGGGTGAGTTGTTTTCGCTTTTCTATAGCTTCAGGGTCTCTTACCCCAAATCAATTTAATTCACCTTTTGTGGGGTATTTTTCGGTATCATTATTAAAGGTTACGTTTTACTCTGGTGAAGGAGTTCTGTGAGATACTGTTTGTTCCATCAGACAAATTATACATTTTATATCACAACTGATTTTTTATATTTTTTTTTTATGACACAATTACAGATGAGGAATTATTGAAAAGTTTGATTCAGCTGCTTGGCCGAATTTTACAATAAAATTTGCTTTGTGATGAATTACTTCATCACAAAGAGCATTTTTTGTAAGAAGCGGGTGCAATAACAGGAAGCTACGATAGCGCAGCCCCGTCATTGTACCCCTCAGATGCCGCGTTCATACATCTGAGTGTAAAAACAGTGTAAAATGAACATACATTGTTTTTTAAATCAAACTTAACTCCTCCATTTGCTCTCGACGTACTGGCCGACTCCATCTTACTCGTGGATCTGGCACAAAATCTTGCCGGCATGGTGACGTGCACAGGATTTCGGCCGAAATCTCCAATCAAGATGGCCACTGGCGGCCCGTAGCGATCAAATGGAGGAGATAAGTATGTATATATATTTATATTATATGTAAAATTGAGAGAGTGGCGTGATTTAAACTTAACATTTTAATGTTTAATTTTTTTTTTCACTTTTTATTTAATAACTATTCCCCACCTTAAAGGGCTAGAACCTGAGATCTTTTGATCCCATTTCCTATTCATGCTAAGGCCGCTTTCACACAAGTGAATTGAGATCCATCAGTCGTCTGCCTCAGGATTCTGATGATATATCATTACTATTGTCATTTATATGGACAATTATACGCCCATGTGAATAGCTCTATTCATTAACACTAACAGCGTATTATGGGACATAAATCCAGACTATATATGGATTGCAAATATACTCATGTGAAAGCGGTCTCATAGAGATCTATTAGTGTGAATTGGATTTTCCCATGCTCCCTGCTGCGCTGTGCTTTGTGCACAGTGCAGCAGGGAGATTACCATGGCAGGTCTGGAAAGCTTCATAAGCAACCAGGCTGCCATGGCAACAATTGGAGCCTTGCGATTTCACTGTGGGGGCTCTGATCGGAAGGCAGAGGGAACTGCATCCCTCTACTTAACTTCATAGGTGCTGCGATCAGCATTGATTGTGGCACATGAGGGGTTAAATGATGGGGGCAGCGAGATTGCCACCCCCTTCATTGCAGCCGGGTGCGGATTGTAGACCCATTCAAGTCAATGGGTGTTATCTACAATACTGGATTCACAAAGCCGATGCCCGTGCTGGCTTATGTTTGAGTGAATGGGCCCTAAGAAATATTTTTGAACTAGATATAAAAGTGTTAATGCAGGTCTGATCCATGCTATGTGGTGGTGCCCCAAGCTTTATACCTATCTGCCCCCAGTTTTCTAGTAGGGAGGAGCAAAGTGTTAGTGCAGGTCTGATGGTGGTGCCTCAAGCTTCATACCTATTGGCCTAGAGTTATAGAAATAAATAATATTGTGGTGTTATTTCATCCAGTTATTACTATTGATGACTTATTCTCAGTATAGGTCATCAATATCAGATCAGCGGTGGTCCAACACCTGGGGCCTCGATGATCAGCTTTCTAGTAGGGATGAGCGAAACCATGGATGTTCGGCTTCGGCCAAATATTGTTTCACAGTTCGGTTTGAGTACCCAAACTTGACCCCAAACCCCATTAAAGTCAATGGGGATCTGAACTTTGGGGCTAAAAAATTGCTTTAAAATAGTCATAGAAAGGTCTAGAAGGCTGCAAAAGGAAGCAAAATGGAGGAGAGAGCAGTACAATTGCCCTGCAAACAAATATGGATAGAGAAATTACTTAAAATAACAAAATACATAAAAATATAAAACAATAATTTTGAACCGGGAGGCAGAGGTCCAGGTGGAGTAGGAAGTTGAGGTGGTAGTGTAGGTGGAAGAAGCGGAAGAGTAAGCCAACATTATTTTTGTGATTTTTTTATTTGTCTGTTAATTCTGTGTGTGACCTATAGCTATTTTTTTAGTGCGGCCAGGGTGCCTCTCTACTCTGCCAGTATAACAAATAATAATCTTGAACCAGGAGGCAGAGGTCCAAGTGGAGTAGGAGGTTGAGGAGGCTGTGGCAATGTAAGTAGAAGACGCAAAAGGAAACGGAGGAGGAAGTCAACACTGTTTTTGTGGTTTGTTTGTTTGTTTTTTATTTTATTTGTGTTTTAATTCTGTGTGTGACCTAAAGCCATTTTTGGGGGTTCAGCCGGTATACTTCTCTACTCTTCCAGTATAACAAATAATAATCTTAAATCAAGAGATGGAGGTCCAAGTTGGGGAGGAGGTGGACATGGCAGTGTAGGTGGAAAAGGCAGAGGAGGCAGAGGAGGTAGCCAACACTGTTTTTGCGTATTGTTTTTTAGTATTTTATTTATTTATTTGGGGAGTAGTGTTGGGAGCAAATATTTGTATCGCAAATTTTAATCGCGAATATTGCCACTTCGAGAATTTGCAAAGATTTAGAATATAGTGCTGTATATTCTTATTCGCAAATATTCTAGATTTTTTTTCATCGGTAACCTCGCTTCTTGCTTGTGGTCCAATGAGAAGGCTGCAATGTCTTTGTCTGAGCTTAGCGACATTCCTAGCAACCAATAGGAAAGTTGCCTACCATTTTACTATATAAGAACCTCCCCAGCAGCCATTTTCTGCAGTTTTTTTGCAGTTCTGAGAGAGAGCAGTGTCATTGCTGTGCTCTATGCTTTACTGTTTAATTACATTAGATAGTTAGCTTATATATACAGTTGCAAGAAAAAGTATGTGAACCCTTTGGAATTATATGGATTTCTGCACAAATTGGTCATAAAATGTGATCTGACAATCACAGTCTGCCTAAACTAATAACACACAAATAATTAAATGTTGCCATGTTTTTATTGAACACACCATGTAAACATTCATAGTGCAGGTGGAAAAAGTATGTGAACCCCTAGACTAATGACATCTCCAAGAGCTGATTAGAGTGAGGTTTTAGCCAATTGGAGTTCAATCAATGAGATGAGATTGGAGGTGTTGGTTACAGCTGCCCTATAAAAAAACACACACCAGTTCTGGGTTTGCTTTTTTTATAAGAAGCATTGCCTGATGTGAATGATGCCTTTCACAAAAGAGCCCTCAGAAGACCTACTATTAAGAATTGTTGACTTGCATAAAGCTGGAAAGGGTTATAAAAGTATCTCCAAAAGCTATGCTGTTCATCAGTCCAAGTAAGACAAATTGTCTATAAATGGAGAAAGTTCAGCACTGCTGCAATGCTCTCTAGGAGTGGCCGTCCTGTAAAGATGACTGCAAGAGCACAGCGCAGACTGCTTAATGAGGTGAAGAAGAATCCTAGAGTGTCAGCTAAAGACTTACAAAAGTCTCTGGCATATGCTAACATCCCTGTTAGAGAATCTACAATATCTAAAACACTAAACAAGAATGTATTTCATGGGAGGATACCACAGAGGAAGCCACCGCTATCCAAAAATAACATTGCTGCATGTTTACAGTTTTCACAATAGCACCTGGATGTTCTACAGCAGTACTGGCAAAATATTCTGTCGACCGATGACACCAACGTTGAGTTGTTTGGAAGAAACACACAACACTATGTGTGGAGAAAAAGAGGCACAGCACACCAACATCAAAACCTCATCCCAACTGTGAAGTATGGTGGTGGGGGCATCATGGTTTGGGGCTGCTTTGCTGCGTCAGGGCCTGGACGGATTGCTATCATCGAAGGAAAAATTAATTCCCAAGTTTATCAAGACATTTTGCAGGAGAACTTAAGGCCATCTGTCCACCAGCTGAAGCTCTATTGTTGTGACTTAGATGAATATCAGATCACATTTTATTACCAATTTGTGGAGAAATCCATATAATTCCAAAAGGTTCACATACTTTTTCTTGCAACTGTATATATATATATATATATAATCACAAATATTGCAGCAGCACAGTCAGACGTTGTGCACTGGGTGCAATTCCTCACAGATGCCGGCCCCTCCTCCAAGATATATACAGAACAAATGACGAGGCAGCACTTCCAGCTTTCAGTGGCAGGGTGAAGACCCCAAAACAACTTTAATCCAGCAACGTTTCGGCCTACTCAATGAGGCCTTTATCAAGCTTGATAAAGGCCTCATTGAGTAGGCCGAAACATTGCTGGATTAAAGTTGTTTTGGGGTCTTCACCCTGCCACTGAAAGCAGGAAGTGCTGCCTCGTCATTTGTTTTGTATATATATATATATATATATATATATATATATATATATTTATATTTATATATAAATATATGATACAGATAGTTATTGGGAGATAGTCAGTGTAGGTTATATCCTGATATAGTGTAGCTGATAGGTTCCAGTGCACTGTGTTAGGTAGTGTTATAGGTTCTGCTGTCCATACATACTGTACATGCTACAGAAATAGTGCTGTGATGTCACAACAATACTTAGTGCAATCGCGAATATATTGGTGCACTTGACTCTATCTGCATATAAAGCAATTGTAATGTTCTGCCGTGCCAACCATTTTTTCCAGTCTCAGGAAACTTCTAGCAGCTTGAAAAATGTAGCAACAGTGACCCAGGCCTGTATTGCGCACGCAATACATTATTATTATTATTATTATTATTTATTATTTAAGCGCCATTCATTCCATAGCGCTGTACATACGATAAGGGGTGCACATACATAATACAGACAATTGCACTAATCATAAACAAAATGAGTTACAAACTGGTACAGAAGGAGAGAGGGCCCTGCCCGTGAGGGCTTACAATCTACATGGTATGGGAGAAGGACATGCATATTACATTGCCAATCTTCAAGAAAATATATGACAAATATTCGCCCAAATAGCGAATTCGAATACTGCAGGTTCATCACTATTGGGGAGGTCCCAAAACATTGGGAACGGGCAAAGAGAACACAAAAACTGCGCTGGAGTATAACAATACAGTCTTGGTGCAGCCGGTATACTTATCTGCTCTGCCTAAAGTAAGTACAAGTTCTGTAGGATCCATGTCTGGTTCATTTTAATGACCGTGAGCTTCTCCACTTTAACCTAACCATTGAGCACACACCTGACCAGTCTCAAGGGAAACAGGTCACACAACCATGTATTGCTGGTGTCAGCAGGATCCACGCGCCTGGCCTAGGCGATCATCAAGAAACAGTAGAAAAATAGGAGAGATCCTTCTTTTTAAAAAATTTAAGAATTTCAGGAATAATTTGATTCGCACAGAATCCAAATCTCCTCATGCTTTGTGGTAATAAATCAAATTTTTTCCTAAAATTCCTGCTGCACGTTTGAGGACATGGAGCAAGGAACTCTGGGAAAGCGGATCAGTAGCCAGTCAATCAGCAGCCAGCCACACCTGTGATGTCACAGCCCTGTAAATAGCCTCAGCCATCTTGGATTCTACCATTTTCCAGTGTACTTAGTGCAGGGAGAGACCACAGCAGGCGCTAGGGAAAGTGCTAGGAAAGAGTTAATTGTGCTAAAGAACGATTTACAAGTTCAGGGAAAGAATATTCAAGGTGTAGGGAAAGGATAGGGAGGACTAATTTCACAGCATTTATGTAGAACAGGGTTCAGTAGGGGAGGTTACAGCCTGGGTAATAGGAACAATCCTATTACACCTTGCTGCACTGACTGTGGATCCAAATTGCCATTATACTGCTCTGTAATTCCAGCAAACCGTTCTTGTTATTGGGGTGCAAGTGTTGTGTGATACAGTCATTAACGGGGTGTATTACAAAAATATTTATATGTCTTATTTGCCCTTGTGCGGTGCAGTTATATGTTCTAAAGAAATTTTGGGCTTGCATTAGTGGGGAAAAAGGGCTTATTAGCCTTTGTGTGGTGATTTTTGTGGCGAAAATTACAGCAGAGTCTGGTGTCTAAGCCTATTGTGTTTGATACTGTCTGCTGAGCTGTGTATCAAATCCTATCATGTGTGATATTGTTTGCAAAGTTTAGTATCTAATCCTATCATGTGTGATACTGCCTGCTGAGTTGTGTATCTAATCCTATTATGTGTGATACTGCCTGTTGCGTTGTGCATCTAATCATATCATGTGTTATACTGTCTGCAGAGCTGTGTATCTAATCTAATCTTGTGTGATACTGTCTGCTGAGTTGTGTATCTAATCTAATCTTGTGTGATACTGTCTGCTGAGTTGTGTATCTAATCCTATCATGTGTGATACTGTCTGCAGAGTAGTGTTTCTAATCATATTATGTGTGATACTGCCTGCTAAACTGTGTATCTAATCCTATTATGTGTGATACTGCCTGTTGAGTTGTGTATCTAATCTAATCATGTGTGATACTGTCTGCAGAGTCGTATGTCTAATCCTATCATGTGTGATACTGTCTGCTGAGCTGTGTATCTAATCCTATCATGTGTGATACTGTCTGCTGAGCTGTGTATCTAATCCTATCATGTGTGATACTGTCTGCAGAGTCGTGTATCTAATCCTATCATGTGTGATACTGTCTGCTGAGCTGTGTATCTAATCCTATCATGTGTGATACTGTCTGTAGAGTCATGTATCTAAGCCTATTGTGAGTGATACTGCCTGCTGAGCGGTGTATCTAATCCTGCCATGTGTGATACTATATGCTGAGCTGTGTTTCTAACTCTGTCCTGTGTGATACTGTCTCCTGAGCTGTGTATCTACTCCTATTAGGTGTGATACTGTCTATGAAGCTATTAAATGTATGTGTATAGAGTGTGATACTGTCTGCTGAGCTGCGTATCTAATCCTACCATGTTTGATACTGTCTCCTGAGCTGTGTATCTACTCCTATTAGGTGTGATACTGTCTATGAAGCTATTAAATGTATGTGTATAGAGTGTGATACTATCTGATGAGCTGCGTATCTAATCCTACCATGTGTGATACTATCTGCTGAGCTATGTATCAAATTATTTTATGTGTGATACTGTTTGCTGAGCTGTGTATCTAATCCTATTAGGTTTTATACTGTCTATGATGCTATTATATGTATGTGTATAGAGTGTGATACTGTCTGCTGAGCTGTGTATCTAATCCTACCTTGTGTGATACTGTATATGAAGCTATTGTATGTATCTGTATAGAGTGTTATACAGATACAGAGATAAGGATTCCTGCTCTGTGCACATACTGGACACTCCAGCCACTGCTAAGATAACAGCAAATGGTGGCGAATAAAATAGAGAAAGGCGCTCATAGGGTGAGTATGTTCAATAAAGGATCAATTCTACTATAAGAAATGGTTTGCTCACCTATTGAGGTTGCACCAATTGGGCGCAACCACAATGAAGGCCAAAAGAAGAGAATTGCAACGGTTGGTGCAGCCTAGATTCGTCCGATCGCCTTGGGCAGGAGCCACCCTTCCACTCGGGTAACGGTAGAAGAGAAGAAACGCTGAACTTTGCGTCGAGCATCTGGACCTTAGGGGGCGCACTAACACAACCGGTCGTAGGAAATATTTAGGTTTCAGCTATTTTTCGCTTTATTCATAGACAACGCATTTCGGGGTACTGGAGACCCCTTCATCAAGTTTGGGTCAGATCAGCAGAGCGGGCGCCGCGACTGAATCCGAATGACACGAGGAGGACACTGTGCTGCAGGACCTGTGCTGACGTCACCACGCTCACCACGAGGTTAGCGCGATTACATCATCAAAGGTCCTTTGGCAGGTCCTGAAAGAAGAAGAAAGAAGAAGACATTCCGGCTGCGCGAACAAGTGGATGAGATGAGTTAATTAATTTGTATTTTTTGTTATAAGAGAAAATAATACAGTATATTGACTTTAATGGGGTTGCTTATCCCTATCATCACCTAGCAACCATGTGTAAAAATCGCACCGGATCCGCACTTGCTTGCAGATGCTTGTGGTTTTCACGCAGGCCCATTCATTTTTATTTTTTATTTTTTGTAAATTCTTTATTTTTCAAGAATTTTCATAGTAAAAGTAACAATGATACTTGACGTAACAAGGATACATATACTTTTGGTCAGTTTTATACAGGATAACACATTAGAGCATTTTCGGCATCTCATATTAAGGCACGAGTTTCAGTTACAGGTAATGCGTACTTAAAGTCTATTCCTGAGAATGTGAAAAACCAGCATAATACTCATAAACCTGATACATGTATGATGGTAATGCATATAACCTGAGGAGGTCCGAGAACAGAATCACATTCTACAATGGATGCCTCTTAGGGGGATACCAAAAGGTACATGCACCGTGAAATTAAATATATAAGAAATCATAGATGAAAGAAAAGTAGAACATGAACAAGAACATGGGTCAATAAATATCTACTAAGACCTTCCTATTTAAGAATCATTAATATATCTATATTTCTCTGGAAGGGTATGCTAGAGGAAAAGTTACGGGTAGTTATTGTTTGACAAGTATGGGCCATTTTATAGTGAGTCAAGAGACATTAGACATACCATATCATATCATGGGTGTTGGTATAGGTACATAGGTAGAGTTAAAAAGGTAAGTAAGAATGAGAAAACAAACCTACAGGTATATAGGGCAATATCATGCACCTGAGTCATTGTAAATTTGGTACACTTTTAGGTATGTGTTTCTTTCTTATAAAAGTCTAGCCAAGGTTTCCATGTTGATAGAAAGGTTTTTATGCATCCCCTATCCCAACCCACCAATTCCTCCATTAGACAGATTTGGTGGACTCTGTCTATCCATTCCTTTAGGGTAGGGGGTTCTACATCCCTCCATTTGGTGGGTATAATATATTTTGCAGCTGCAATTAGATGTGTTATTAGGCAATTAGTTTTGGGCTTAAAATCCTTCTGTGGTTTTCAAAGCAAAACCAGTTCCGGTGTAAGGGGTAAAGATTTTTTTACAAACTTTATTAATCGTGTCTTCAACACTCTTCCAAAACATTTTGATTTTATCGCAAAGCCACCAAATGTGGGATATAGTTCCTGATTTCGCCAAACACCTCCAGCATTCATCCGTTGGTGTAAGTCTAATGCTGTAAAGAAAGCTAGGAGTTCTATACCATCTTGAAATAATCTTGTATGAATTTTCTTGTAAGCGGACACACTTGGAAAAACCATGTGAGTGTCTAAGGATAAAGTTAACATCCTCGTCGGATAAGGATATCTTAAGTTCTCTTTCCCACATACAAAGAAAGTAAGGTCGAGTATGAGAGATATCCAAAATTAATTTAGAGTATAGTTGAGACAATATCTTGGGCCGGTGGGAGGAGAGTAAGGTATAGTTTTCTACCCAAGTTGGGTCTGGAAGAGTTGCATAGAGTTTCTTAAATTTTCTACATGTGAGAGTGATATCCATGTCAACAAGGTCTGACCTGATGTGCCTAGGGATGCGCCTTAAAGTATTCTGAAGGAATTCAGATATGTCTGTGGCTTTACTTAGTTCAGAAATTTTAATACTGGAAAGGCTAATCCAAGCTTTGTGAGTTCCACCTATTCTGGGATTAAGAAAAGTCGGTAGTACCGATAGGGGGGCTAATGGAGACAATAGGTTAGCTGAAAGATTTAAGTCACCAGATCTTCCACAGTATTGTAGCATGCAGCGTGTGATGTCACTAAGTATCTTACTTTTGATAAGTGTATGGGCTTTGACCCATAAGAGATGTATATTTTCTTCTCCCAACAAAGCCATTCCAAGTCAGCGTACAAAGCAGTGTTATTAAATCTAGCTAGGTCCATCCACCTTTCTAGCTGGATGGCATGTAAGTAGGTTTTAACCACTTCAGCCCCGCTAGGTGAAACCCCCTTCATGACCAGAGCACTTTTTACACTTCGGCACTACACTACTTTCACCGTTTATCGCTCGGTCATGCAACTTACCACCCAAATTAATTTTACCTCCTTTTCTTCTCACTAATGGAGCTTTCATTTGGTGGTATTTCATTGCTGCTGGCATTTTTACTTTTTTTGTTATTAATCAAAATGTAACGATTTTTTTGCAAAAAAATGACATTTTTCACTTTCTGCTGTAAAATTTTGCAAAAAAAACGACATCCATATATAAATTTTTCACCAAATTTATTGTTCTACATGTCTTTGATAAAAAAAAATGTTTGGGCAAAAAAAAAATGGTTTGGGTAAAAGTTATAGCATTTACAAACTATGGTACAAAAATGTGAATTTCCGCTTTTTGAAACAGCTCTGACTTTCTGAGCACCTGTCATGTTTCCTGAGGTTCTACAATGCCCAAACAGTAGAAAACCCCCACAAATGACCCCATTTCGGAAAGTAGACACCCTAAGGTATTCGCTGATGGGTATAGTGAGTTCATAGAACTTTTTATTTTTTGTCACAAGTTAGCGGAAAATGATGATTATTTATATATTTTTTTTTTTCTTACAAAGTCTCATATTCCACTAACTTGCGACAAAAAATAAAAAATTTTAGGAACTCACCATGCCCCTCACAGAATACCTTGGGGTGTCTTCTTTCCAAAATGGGGTCACTTGTGGGGTAGTTATACTGCCCTGGCAATTTAGGGGCCCAAATGTGTGAGAAGTACCTTGCAATCAAAATGTGTAAAAAATGACCGGTGAAATCCAAAAGGTGCACTTTGGAATATGCGCCCCTTTGCCCACCTTGGCAGCAAAAAAGTGTGACACATCTGGTATCGCCGTACTCAGGAGAAGTTGGGGAATGTGTTTTGGGGTGTCATTTTACATATACCCATGCTGGGTGAGAAAAATATCTTGGTCAAATGCCAACTTTGTATAAAAAAATGGGAAAAGTTGTCTTTTGCCAAGATATTTCTCTCATCCAGCATGGGTATATGTAAAATGACCCCCCAAAACACATTCCCCAACTTCTCCTGAGTACGGCGATACCAGATGTGTCACACTTTTTTGCAGCCAAGGTGGGCAAAGGGGCACATATTCCAAAGTGCACCTTTCAGATTTTGCAGGCCATTTTTTACACATTTTGATTGCAAGGTACTTCTCACACATTTGGGCCCCTAAATTGCCAGGGCAGTATAACTACGCCACAAGTGACCCCATTTTGGAAAGAAGACACCCCAAGGTATTCCGTGAGGGGCATGGCGAGTTCCTAGAATTTTTTATTTTTTGTCACAAGTTAGCGGAAAATGATGATATTTTTTTTTTTCTCTTTTTTCCTTACAAAGTCTCATATTCCACTAACTTGCGACAAAAAATAAAAAATTCTAGGAACTCGCCATGCCCCTCACGGAATACCTTGGGGTGTCTTCTTTCCAAAATGGGGTCACTTGTGGCGTAGTTATACTGCCCTGGCAATTTAGGGGCCCATATGTGTGAGAAGTACTTTGCAATCAAAATCTGTAAAAAATGACCGGTGAAATCCGAAAGGTGCACTTTGGAATATGTGCCCCTTTGCCCACCTTGGCATCAAAAAAGTTTCACACATCTGGTATCGCCGTACTCAGGAGAAGTTGGGAAATGTGTTTTGGGGGGTCATTTTACATATACCCATGCTGGGTGAGAGAAATATCTTGGCAAAAGACAACTTTTCCCATTTTTTTATACAAAGTTGGCATTTGACCAAGATATTTCTCTCACCCAGCATGGGTATATGTAAAATGACACCCCAAAACACATTCCCCAACTTCTCCTGAGTACGGCGATACCACATGTGTGACACTTTTTTGCAGCCTAGATGCGCAAAGGGGCCCAAATTCCTTTTAGGAGGGCATTTTTAGACATTTGGATCCCAGACTTCTTCTCATGCTTTAGGGCCCCTAAAAATCCAGGGCAGTATAAGTACCCCACATGTGACCCCATTTTGGAAAGAAGACACCCCAAGGTATTCAATGAGGGGCCTGGCGAGTTCCTAGAATTTTTTTTTTTTTGCATAAGTTAGCGGATATTGATTTTTTTTTTGATTTTTTTCTCACAAAGTCTCACTTTCCGCTAACTTGGGACAAAAATTTCAATCTTTCATGGACTCAATATGCCCCTCACGGAATACCTTGGGGTGTCTTCTTTCCGAAATGGGGTCACATGTGGGGTATTTATACTGCCCTGGCTTTTTAGGGGCCCTAAAGCGTGAGAAGAAGTCTGGAATATAAATGTCTAAAAATGTTTACGCATTTGGATTCCGTGAGGGGTATGGTGCGTCCATGTGAGATTTTATTTTTTGACACAAGTTAGTGGAATATGAGACTTTGTAAGAAAAAACAAAAACAAAAACAAACAAAAAATTTCCGCTAACTTGTGCCAAAAAAAATGGCTGAATGGAGCCTTACCAGGGGGGGAGTGATCAATGACAGGGGGGTGATCAATGACAGGGGGGTGATCACCCATATAGACTCCCTGATCACCCCCCTGTCATTGATCACCCCCCCTGTAAGGCTCCATTCAGACGTCCGCATGATTTTTTACGGATCCATGGATACATGGATCGGATCCACAGAACGCATGCGGACGTCTGAATGTAGCCTTACAGGGGGGTTATCAATGACAGGGGGTGATCAGGGTAATCAGGGTGATCACCCCCCTGTCACTGATCACCCCCCCTGTAAGGCTCCATTCAGACATCCGCATGATTTTTTACGGATCCATGGATACATGGATCGGATCCACAGAACGCATGCGGACGTCTGAATGGAGCCTTACAGGGGGGTTATCAATGACAGGGGGTGATCAGGGTAATCAGGGTGATCACCCCCCTGTCACTGATCACCCCCCCTGTAAGGCTCCATTCAGACATCCGCATGATTTTTTACGGATCCATGGATACATGGATTGGATCCACAAAACGCATGCGGACGTCTGAATGGAGCCTTACAGGGGGGTTATCAATGACAGGGGGTGATCAGGGTAATCAGGGTGATCACCCCCCTGTCACTGACCACCCCCCCTGTAAGGCTCCATTCAGACATCCGCATGATTTTTTACGGATCCATGGATACATGGATCGGATCCACAAAATGCATGCGGACGTCTGAATGGAGCCTTACAGGGGGGTTATCAATGACAGGGGGTGATCAGGGTAATCAGGGTGATCACCCCCCTGTCACTGATCACCCCCCCTGTAAGGCTCCATTCAGACATCCGCATGATTTTTTACGGATCCATAAAACGCATGCGGACGTCTGAATGGAGCCTTACAGGGGGGTTATCAATGACAGGGGGGTGATCAGGGAGTGTATATGGGTGATCACCCGCCTGTCATTGATCACCCCCTGTAAGGCTCCATTCAGACGTCCGCATGTGTTTTGCGGATCCGATCCATGTATCCATGGATCCGTAAAAATCATGCGGACGTCTGAATGGTGCCTTACAGGGGGGTGATCAATGACGGGGGTGATCAATGACAGGGGGTGATCAGGGAGTGTATATGGGTGATCACCCGCCTGTCATTGATCACCCCCCTGTAAGGCTCCATTCAGACGTCCGTATGCTTTTTGCGGATCCGATCCATGTATCCGTGGATCCGTAAAAATCATACGGACGTTTGAACGGAGCCTGACAGGGCGGTGATCAATGACAGGGCGGTGATCAATGACAGGGGGGTGATCAGGGAGTTTATATGGGGTGATCAGGGGTTTATAAGGGGTTAATAAGTGACCGGGGGGGGGGGTGTAGTGTAGTGTAGTGTGGTGTTTGGTGCGACTGTACTGACCTACCTGAGTCCTCTGGTGGTCGATCCTAACAAAAGGGACCACCAGAGGACCAGGTAGGAGGTATATTAGACGCTGTTATGAAAACAGCGTCTAATATACCTGTTAGGGGTTAAAAAATTCGGATCTCCAGCCTGCCAGCGAGCGATCGCCGCTGGCAGGCTGGAGATCCACTCGCTTACCTTCCGTTCCTGTGAGCGCGCGCGCCTGTGTGCGCGCGTTCACAGGAAATCCCGGCCCTCGCGAGATGACGCGTATATGCGTCGTCGTGCGCAGGGCTGCCACCTCCGGACCGCACATCTGCGTTAGGCGGTCCGGAGGTGGTTAATATCTGGTAGTGATAAACCTCCATTTTTCTTTTTCTGATAAGGGTATAAGCCAACCGTGATCTTTTGTTTTGCCAAAGATATGTGGTAAATAGGCTACGGAGATCTGAGAGAAACTTGTTCGAAAGCGGGATAGGGAGACATCTTAATGTGTACAGTATTTGGGGTAATACATAAGTAGTTAGTAGATTTTTCCTGCCAATCCAGGAAAGGAAAGGGAGTTTAACTGAGTTCAAGAAAGTTTTTACTTTTGAGAAAAGTGGTACATAATTAAGCCTAAAGAGTTTTTTTGGGTTTGCTGGTAACATAATGCCTAAGTGTTTGATAGCTTCCCTTGGCCACTGAAATGAAGTATGAGATTTAATCTCCTCCATATGCTGCGTGTTGCCAGAAATATTTAGTATCTCAGATTTATCATAGTTAACCTTAAAGTTTGAGATATCGCCATATTCTGTTAAGATCTTCAGGATTTCCGGGATAGCTTCTTTGGGGTTGGTTATGAATAATAACAAGTCGTCAGCAAAAGCTGCTAAAGAGTGGGTTCTCCCCTTGACTTGTAGACCTCTGACAACCTCAGAAGACCTGATTTTATGCAAGAGCAGTTCTAGAGTTAATATGAATAAGGTCGGGGACAGGGGACAGCCCTGTCTCGTCCCATTCAAAATATTAAATGGGGGAGACAGCACGCCATTGACCAAAACTCTAGCTGATGGGCCACGGTACAGTGAGAAAATTGCGTCTATAAGCATAGGTGGAAAGCCAAAGTGTCGCAGAGCACCCCCCATAAAAGCCCAGTTGACTCTGTCAAAGGCTTTTTCTGCGTCCGTTCCTAGAAGCACTAGGGGGATGTTATGTTTTTTTGCATAGTAAAAAGCATGAAGGGCTCTGCTAACGTTATGCTTACCTTCTCTGCCTTTGACAAAGCCAACTTGTTCTTCATTTATTAATTTTGGGAGGAGCCCTGCGACACGACGGCTCAACAGCTTAGCCCAAAGCTTAACATCTACGTTAAGAAGGGAAATTGGCCTGTAGCTACTACATTTCCCTTCTTTGGGGATAATTGAAATATGGGCCATAAGTGATTGTGGGGGGAGTGAGCCTCCTTTTAATAAAAAGTTACACATATTTGTAAAATGCGGGATGAGAGATTTTTGGAATTTCCTATAATATATACTAGGGAGTCCATCTGGGCCTGGGCATTTCCCGGAGGGGAACACTTGCTAATGTTTCTGTAACTTTGTTTACTGTTATTGGCGCCAATAATATATTTCTATCGTTTTCGGTTAATTTCGGAACATGAACCGACTTAAGGAATGAGTCTATTTTTCCAGCTATTTGGGAAGGGTCATCTTGTTTTAAATTGTAAAGTTGTGAGTAGAAATTGGCAAATTCTTTGGCTATGGATGGTGTGTTGGAAACAGTAAGCCCTTTATCAGTTTTTATGCTCGGTATGAATGCTTTTTCTCTTTGACCCTTTATCATTTGTGTGAGGAGTTTTGAACCTCTGTTGCCATGAAGATATTGTTTGAACTTGGCTACTCTAAGGGCTTTGGCGGATTTTATGTTTAGTAGATCTCTTAGTTGACTCCTAAGTTTGGTGATATCTACGTAGTTAGCATCCGTGGAGGAAAGCTTGTTAATATTTTCAATAGCTGAGATTTGGACAATTATAGAGTCTATTTTTGCAGTTCTTTTTTTACGTACCCAAGCTCCTAAGGCTATAAGTTCTCCTCTAATGTAGGCTTTGTGTGATTCCCACACTATAGCCTCACTCATAGATGGAGAGGCATTAATCTCAAAGAAAGTACTTAGTTTATTTTCTAGCATAAGCCTATCCTGTTCGTTCTCTAAAAAAGTTTTGTTTAGTCTCCAGGACCACTCCCTGGGTGGAATACCTTTCAACTGTATCACCAAAGAGACTGGGGCATGGTCTGAAACCAATATTTCACCGATCGTTGCTTGCTTAATTCTCTCCAGGATATGATTGGATAAAAATAAGTAGTCTAAACGTTGATAGGTTCTGTGTACCGCAGAATGAAAGGTAAAATCTTTCATATTGGGGTGGACTAATCTCCAAGCATCAGAGATTTGGTGGGAAGCCAACATTCTCTTTAGCTTGCCAATTTATTTAGTCGTAAATTTAGGAACAGCCGAGGTAGAGTCCAGGGAGTGGTCCAGAACCAAGTTTAAATCTCCCCCTAATATTAACAAACCTTCCCTGAAATTCTGTAGGGACTGTAGTAGTTTGGTAAGCCACGGAATCTGTTTGGTGTTAGGAGCATATACATTAACAAGTGTGACCTTATTTTCATGCAACATTCCCTTAAGAAATATATAGCGTCCACTAGGATCTATGTAGTGAGCCTGTTCTTTAAAAGGAACATCAGTTCCGATTCCTATTAAGGCTCCTCTAGAAGCAGAGGAGTGTGTGCTGTGATACCATTTTTTATTTCTTTTAGTAAACAGATTAGGGACCCGGTTGTGTTTAAAGTGGGTTTCCTGCAGGAATAAAATATCAGCTTTTTCCTTTTTGAGTACCTGGAAAATTTGACTCCTCTTTTGAGGTATATTAAGCCCCTTAACATTAAAGGAGACTATCTTCATAGAACCCATAATGTTAACAGTATAGCCAATGCTAGGTAGATATTACCCAACTGATCAGGGAGAGAGAGATATTTGACCCAAAGAAAGAGCTTAAATACATAATAACCAACCAAAAAATTGAACTGGTGGTCCATCAGACCAACAATACTGTTTAGTAGGGTGTTTCACTAAGAGTGAAGTACCCAACCACCCCTTATTTAAGAGCGTGGTCTAGGTAAAGAGAAAATGGAGGGATGGAGAGGGAAGAGACAGGGTATTCAAATATAGATATAAGAAGGTTAGTACAGAGGGAAGGGAGGGGGGTTAAAAGGTAGGCGAGGGAGAGACTGTGTTTCACACAAAGCCTGTGTGGGGTCACACAGCGCAGTCTAAATGTAGATGTGTTGGCTGAGGACAACATTAACTCTAGCTTCACCACGCATATCAAGCATATCGTTTTCCCAGCCAACACGTCTTCAGACATTCCCAGCACGGTATGTATATGGATTACACATTACTTCTCCTATGGGGAGAGCTACAGGATAGAGTTACAGGATAGAAACTTTCTACTAAGGTTAATGCGATATATAGAGTAGGTGTTGTTCGCATTAAGACACCCAGGTTGTGGGGAGGTAGCAGCCTACAGCTCTGTATGTGTAAGTTCATATCATGTCTATCACTTAAATTACCCAACCAGTACCTGCACATCAATTGTAACTCAGCAAGGGTCAATTACAGGAACTGCCTGGAGAATTGTGGACACATATGCCACTACGACATTGAAAAAACAGTATGTGTAAGTACATTAACATGTGAAAGCGTTATTAATGTAAGGACACATATTAATAAGCAGACAGCCGGCTAAAGCAGGTCAAGAGATCCGGAACGTGTCTCCTTATAGCTACTCATTTATCAGACTAAGCTAAATAAGATGATCAGTCTAAACATATATGAACGCTTAGAAATTAAATTAAATGTCCCCAACAATAAATTCGGGTGGACAACTGTAGCTCATACCATACTCCTACTACATAGGGTACAGGCATCTTTAGAGCTGGACTTCATCTTCAAGTGTCCTTTAATTCAGTTTGACGCTTCTTGGCGGCAGGCGATTTGAATTTTCTATTTGCCAATCTGACTCTGATGGTAATGGTGGGATCTTTGTTCCTCCAGCGAGCGGCAGCCAAGAAGGAATGTCCAGAGGTTCCATCTTCAAAATATTCCATACTTTATTAAGGTCAGACGGGTGACGGATGATGACTTGCTTGCCATTAATAGAGGTGTATAGGCCAAATGGGAAGAGCCATCTTAGCGGGTGTTCTTTTAGCTCTCAGTAGGTCAGTTAATGGCTTTAGAGCTCGTTGTTTGGCTAGTGTGCTGGCAGCCAGATCTTGGAAGATCTGTATTTTGGAGTTATCCAGGAGTATTTCACCCTTCTCCCTGGCTGCACTTAAAATGGCGGCGGTATCTATGTAGTTAAGTAGTCCGCAGATAATGTCTCGTGGCGGGGCCTCTGCTAGGGGCTTAGGTCTGAGGGCTCTGTGAGCTCTCTCTACTATCACCGCAGCAGCTCTTTCTTGGCCCAGGATAGAGGGAAAGATGTTACTGACCGTGGTAAGTATGTCTTCTGGGACACCTCGTATGCAAATGTTCTTCCTCCGACTCCTGTTCTCTTGATCCTCGAGGTGCAGGAAGGCAGAATTCAGTTGGTCTTGCATTTCTTCTATGTTAGACTGCAGGGCACCACTGTGTTTAGCAATCGCCATTTGTTTCTCTTCTAAAGCTGCAACCCGCTGGCCGGTTTGTTTGATGTCGGCTTTAATAGCGGACAGTTCTTTCATAACCGGTTCAAAGGATAAGGACTCCTTAAGAAAGGTCCAAGTAATCGGCATTAAGTCACGTTCACAATGGGCTTCCGACATAGCGCAGGAGCCTTCATCAGTCCGAGTCTTCTGTGTAACTTTGTGCAGCAGCGGCGTCCGGCGCCATCTTAGGTCTGCATGCCAGCGATGACATCTTCTTTTTCAGATATTTGTCCATGTCTGACTGTCCCCTATTGTGCTTAGGGGTTCCCTGGGACTCTCTGGCTTTGTCTTTCGTCAGTTTCCCCATAGTTTAGAGTGAAGGGAATGCTGTAAAAGGCTATTAAGTGCGCGGTGGACCGGAGCACACGAGTCAAGCAGCCATTCCATGACGCGGCTAGCTCCGCCCCCCTCCCATTAATTTCTATGCAACACACAAGTGATGCGTGAAAATAACCGCTCATCTGAACAGTCCCATTGAAGTAAATGGGTCCTGATTCAATGCGGGTGTAATGCGTTCACCTCACGCATTGCACCCGTGCGGAATTCTCTCCCGTGTGAAATGGGCCTTATTGTATTGGGTCCCTCGGGCGGTGCTTTTTTTTAGGAAAAAAAAAATAACACTTTCCACAGAGCACTACATGCCACTGGCTTTGTCCCCCTTAAATTTTTTTTCATTCTTTTTGGGCAGTTCGGACCTTCACACAGTGGCAGACCCAGGTATATGGACCTTTAGAAAAAATGCTTGAGTTCTCCTGATTCAGGGTTTAATTTTAATAAACTTTAATTATGGGTTTAATGCAGAAAATAACAATTGCATCATTTTTATCTACAACATTCATTTTCACATTTTTTTACCAGTCTGCGCATGCGCAGACCGGAAGGACGGATCAGGCATTCCGGTATTTTGAATGCCGGATCCGGCACTAATACATTCCTATGGAAAAAAATGCCGGATTGGCATTCAGGCAAGTCTTCAGTTTTTTGGGACGGAAATAAAACCGTACATGCTGTGGTTTTATCTCTGTCCTGATCAGTCAAAAAGACTGAACTGAAGACATCCTGATGCATCCTGAATGGATTTCTCTCCATTCAGAATGCATTAGGATAAAACTGACCAGTTATTTTCCGGTATTGAGCCCCTAGGACTGAACTCTATGCCGGAAAAGAAAAACGCTAGTGGGAAAGTACCCTTAAGCTTCCATGGCTGAAAAGATAAAAAGCTTTAGTGATACAGAATATTACAAGCCAGTGGCACGACCTTTCTTTTCTATCACTAATGGAAAGACTTTAGGCCTCTTTCACACAACCGTTTTATTTTTTTCATTTACGGGCCGTTTTTTGCGTTGCATATACAGTCCGTATACGGAACTATTCATTTCAATGGTTCCGCTAAAAAAACGTAATGTACTCCGTATACATTCCATTGCCGTATTTCCAATTTTCTGTTTCGTTAAAAGATAGAACATGTCCTATTATTGCCCACAAATAACGTTCCATGGCTCCGTTCAAGTCAATGGATCCGCAAAATAAACGGAACACATACGGAAATGCATCCGTATGTCTTCCTTATCCATTCCGTTTTTGCGGAACCATCTGTTTAAAATGTTATGCCCAGCCCAATTTTTTTCTATATAATTACTGTATACTCTATATGCCATACGGAAAAACGGAACAGAAACGAAAACACAACGGAAACAAAAAACGGACCGCAAAACACTGAAGAAGCCATACGGTCGTGTGAAAGAGGCCTTATACAGATGATCAATGTAATTGTTGTATTGTTGTACAGTTAGGACATCATCCCAGGACTTAAAGGGGTTCTGCACTTTCATTTAACTGATCCTCTGTTTCCTCTGGATAGATCATCAGCTTCTGATCGGCGGAGGTCCGACACCCGGGAACCCCGCCGATCAGCTGTTTGAGAAGTCAACGGCGCTCCAGCAGCGCCGCGGCCTTCTCACTGTTTACGTCACGACAGCGCCACGGCCCACTAACGTCACGACTAGTATCAACTAGCATGGGTGCAGCTAAACTCCATTCAAGTAAACAGAGCTTAGCCCCACCCACGCTAGTTGATACTAGTCGTGACGTCAGTGGGCCGGCGGTAAACAGTGAGAAAGCTGCGGCGCTGCTGGAGCGCCGCTGCCTTCTCAAACAGCTGATCGGCGGGGGTCCTGGGTGTCGCCCCCCCCCCAATCAGAAGCTGATGATCTATCCAAAGTGCAGAAACCCTTTAAGTATCCCATCAGTCAACTCCTGCTTAGTCCTTGGCTTTATTTCAGACCTTAGAAATCTCCTGCAATTCCATACAGGCTTAGTACACTGGCACGGCCAACGTAGGACCTACCCATAAATTACATCCTTGCCTTCTCTGGGAGGGCTGTACCTGACGTTCCTCTGACTGTCCTCAACCCAGAACTGTCCTAGTTATTGGTTGCCACAAGTCACGGACAGCCACATCCCAAGCAATCTTCCAAGAGCATGTGCCCCATGCGATGTACCTGACCTGGGTCAAGACTGTGAACTTTGATGGCAGTCGGGCAAAGAGAGCTCTGCCCAGCAACTTGAAGGAGATGCCGGAATAGGTTCAGGCTGGGACTAACGGAGATCGGCATTATGCGTGACACCGTGAATGCCATGCTACGGTCGGATGCCCAGAGTCCGGCCATGGAAGAGCCATAAAGAACAACTAGCGTCCCAGCAGCCATTAGGACGTCTCATTCCCTTCCCAACTGTATTTCACTTTATACATTTCACAGTCTGAGAAAGTTGCAAGTAGAGTTGAGCGAACACCTGGATGTTCGGGTTCGAGAAGTTCGGCCGAACTTCCCGAAAATGTTCGGGTTCGGGATCCGAACCCGATCCGAACTTCGTCCCGAACCCGAACCCCATTGAAGTCAATGGGGACTCGAACTTTTCGGCACTAAAACGGCTGTAAAACAGCCCAGGAAAGGGCTAGAGGGCTGCAAAAGGCAGCAACATGTAGGTAAATCCCCTGCAAACAAATGTGGATAGGGAAATGAATACAAATAAAATTTAAATGAATAAAAATTAACCAAAATCAATTGGAGAGAGGTCCCATAGCAGAGAATCTGGCTTCCCGTCACCCACCACTGGAACAGTCCATTCTCAGATATTTAGGCCCCGGCACCCAGTGTCACGGACGGTGTATAGGAAACACGGCAAAGCAACATGTATAAACGACTCGCTGGATCCAAAAACTAAGGAACCAAGGGAGACCCCTGCAGAAGACCTGGCACTTTCCCTGGCTGCTCAGCCTATGCAAAGATCCGAATGGTGGAGGTTTGCATATCCACGAACCTTGACTATAAAGCCCTGAGCACCCTACAATAGTGAGGGGACACGACCACCGGCTCCCTACACAAGATACGGAGGGAGTCAGGGTCACCTGGGATCCAGCAAACAGATAATGACAGATAAAGGTACAACACTTAGCTTTGAAGCAAACAGGAGGACAGAGTCAGCGTGCACACACACTCCAGGAAGTAGTATAAGCCGCCCAGAAAAGCCTTCTGGGGAAGAATTTAAAGAGAAGCAATTAGTCCAACACATGACAGCTGAGAGAGGCTGACGAGAGGAGGAGCTGAATACCACAACACAGAAACTCAAGGAGGAGGTTCTGAAAGGCCTCTGTCAGAGCTTCTCAGCTGTCTGGTTGTGACAGTACCCCCCCCTCTACGAGTGGACTCCGGACACTCAGAACCCACCTTCTCAGGATGGGACCTATGGAAAGCCCTGATGAGACGAGAGGCCTTAATGTCCGTCACTGGGACCCACATCCTCTCCTCAGGACCATACCCCTCCCACTGAACAAGGTACTGAAGAGAACCGCGGACAAGACGAGAATCCACAATCCTAGAGACCTGAAATTCAAGATTCCCATCAACCATAATCGGAGGAGGAGGCAAAGGCGAGGGTACAATGGGTTGAACATAAGGTTTCAATAAGGACTTATGAAAAACATTATGGATCTTCCAAGTCTGAGGAAGATCAAGACGGTATGCAACAGGATTGATGACAGACAGGATTTTGTAAGGCCCAATAAACCTAGGACCCAACTTCCAGGAGGGAACCTTCAATTTGATATTCTTGGTGGACAACCACACCAGATCACCAACATTCAGGTCCGGACCAAGCACACGTCTCTTATCAGCCACACGCTTATATCTCTCACTCATGCTCTTTAGATTATCTTGAATCTTTTGCCAAATAGATGACAAAGACGAGGAGAATCTGTCCTCATCAGGTAAACCAGAAGACCCCTCTCCTGAGAAAGTCCCAAACTGTGGATGAAACCCATATGCACCAAAAAATGGTGACTTATCAGAGGACTCCTGACGACGGTTATTTAAAGCAAACTCAGCAAGGGACAAAAAAGAACACCAATCCTCTTGATTCTCCGCCACAAAACAACGCAGATATGTCTCCAGATTCTGATTGACGCGCTCTGTCTGGCCATTCGACTGCGGGTGGAAAGCAGAAGAGAATGACAACCGAACCCCCAAGCGAGAACAGAAAGCCTTCCAGAATCTGGAAACAAACTGCGTGCCCCTATCAGAGACTATGTCTGAAGGAATACCATGCAATTTGACAATGTGATCAACAAATGCCTGCGCCAGCATCTTAGCATTGGGAAAACCAGGAAAAGAAATGAAATGCACCATTTTGCTAAAACGGTCCACCACCACCAGAATCACAGTCTTCCCCGAGGAACGAGGCAGGTCCGTTATGAAGTCCATGGACAGATGTGTCCAAGGACGGGAAGGAATGGGTAAGGGAAGGAGAGGACCTGATGTCCGTGAATGAGGGACTTTGGCACGAGCGCAAGTCTCTCAACCGACTTACGAAGCGCAGGCCACCAGAATCTCCGAGCGATGAGATCCAGTGTGGCTCTTACCCCCGGGTGCCCAGCAAGGACCGTATCGTGGTGTTCTTTAAAAATCTTGTGTCTTAAAGCGAGAGGCACAAACAACCTCCCAGGAGGACAAAGATCAGGAGCCTCTGACTGGGCTGCCTGCACCTCTGCCTCCAATTCAGGAAAAAGAGCAGAGACCACCACACCTTCAGCCAAAATGGGACCCGGGTCTTCAAAATTCCCGCCTCCCGGAAAACAACGTGACAGGGCATCTGCCTTCACATTCTTAACTCCAGGGCGGAACGTGACAACAAAATTAAACCTAGAAAAGAACAACGACCAACTGGCCTGTCTCGGGTTCAGACGCTTGGCTGACTCCAAGTAGGCCAGATTTTTATGGTCAGTAAATACGGTAATAGGGTGTCTGGCTCCCTCTAGCCAATGGCGCCATTCCTCAAAAGCCAACTTGATGGCCAACAATTCCCTATCTCCCACATCGTAATTTCTCTCTGCGGAGGAGAGTTTTCTTGAGAAAAAGGCACACGGTCGCCATTTGGCAGGAGAGGAACCCTGAGACAAGACCGCCCCCACACCCACCTCAGAAGCATCAACCTCAACTATGAAGGGTAAAGAAACATCAGGTTGCACCAAGATGGGAGCGGAAGCAAAACTCTCCTTGATATCAGAAAAAGCCTTACGCGTCTCTACTGACCAAGAAGAAAAATCTACCCCCTTTCTGGTCATATCAGTGAGTGGTTTAACAATAGAAGAATAATTCAAAATGAACTTCCTGTAATAATTGGCAAAGCCCAAAAAACGCATCAGTGCCTTTTGATTCTCAGGAAGCTCCCACTCAAGCACAGCGCGGACCTTCTCGGGGTCCATGCGAAAACCAGAAGCGGAGAGAAGAAACCCCAGAAATTGAATTTCTGGAACCGCAAACACACATTTTTCCAGTTTCGCATATAATTTATTCTCCCGCAGGATGAGCAAGACCTGACGTAAATGTTCCTTATGAGTTTTGAAATCGGGAGAAAAAATCAAAATGTCATCCAAATACACCAATACAAATTTTCCCATCAAATGATAAAAAATGCTGTTCACAAAATGCTGAAAAACGGCTGGGGCATTCATCAAACCAAAAGGCATAACCAAATTTTCAAAATGGCCCTCAGGGGTATTGAAGGCCGTCTTCCATTCGTCCCTTTCTCTGACCCTGACCAGGTTGTATGCCCCTCTTAAATCTAATTTGGAAAAGACTTTAGCCCCAACAACCTGGTTAAATAGGTCCGGGATCAGAGGAAGCGGATAAGGGTCACAAATTGTGATATTGTTCAGCTCCCTGAAATCCAGACAAGGTCTTAAAGAACCATCTTTTTTCTTAACAAAGAAAAAACCAGCGGCAACAGGTGACTTCGAGGGTCGTATGTGTCCTTTTCTCAGACTCTCAGAGATATAAGCACGCATAGCGATCCTCTCAGGTTGGGAAAGATTGTATAAACGAGATTTAGGCAGCTTGGCGTCTGGGATGAGATTAATAGGGCAATCGTACTCCCTGTGCGGGGGCAAATCCTGAACTCCACTCTCAGAGAAGACATCCGAAAATTCAGAGAGAAAAGATGGTACAGTCTTAGTAGCAACCTCAGAAACAGATGTCATGAGGCAATTCTCTCTGCAAAAGTCACTCCAACCATTTATTTGCCTCGCTTGCCAATCAATGGTGGGGTTATGCTTAGTGAGCCAGGGCAGCCCCAACACCAGAGGGGTGGGTAAACCGCTAAGGACGAAACATGACACATCCTCAACATGAGCATCACTCACAATTAAACGGATATTGTGAACTATGCCCTTTAATGATTTTTGAGAAAGTGGAGCGGAATCGATAGCAAAAACAGGAATATCCTTTCCCAAAGTGCGCACCTGGAAACCATGAGTTATCGCAAATTGATTATCAATGAGATTAACCGCTGCTCCACTATCCACAAAAATCTCACAAAAAATGTTCTTGCTCTCTAGCGCCACCCTAGCCGGCAGGACAAAACGGGAACTACAAGCAAATGGAAAACCTTCAATTTCCGCCTCAACCCTGCCAATAGTAACAGACGGAACATTTTTAAAAGATTTTTTCCTGTTTGTTTCTTTATTACTCCCAGAAAACTGCCTGAATCTCCTAGAGGGACAAATTTTTGCCAAATGATTTATACCTCCACAACAAAAACAAACCTTCCCATGCGAGCTGAATCTTCTATTGTCAGAAGCAATCAACCCCAGCTGCATGGGCTCCTGCTCAGACGGCAACTGAGACCCCTGCGCACAGAGCGTGACCGCTGCACTGTCCTGGGACTGCGTATGACAGGAAGGAGACATCTCTCCTCTCTCTCTAAGACGCCTGTCAATACGAACGGCCTGAGACATAGCAGAGTCCAAAGAAATAGGCCTCTCATGAAAGGCAAATGCATCTTTCAATCCCTCTGAAAGACCATGGCAAAATTGACTTCGGAGCGCAGCATCATTCCACCCAGTATCAACTGCCCATCTCCGAAATTCTGAGCAGTATATTTCTGCGGATTGTTTACCCTGGCATAATAGACGTAGTTTAGACTCAGCCAGAGCAATATGATCCGGATCATCATATATCTGACCCAGGGCTAAAAAGAATTCATCCACTGAACGGAGAGGCCGTGCCCCCTCTGGCAGCGAAAAGGCCCAGGACTGAGCGTTACCTCTGAGCAGCGATATAATGATCCCCACCCTCCGTTCCTCATCACCAGAGGAGTGGGGAAGAAGGCGAAAATGGAGTTTGCAAGCCTCTCTAAAACGCACAAAATTCTCACTACCCCCGGAGAACTTATCCGGGAGCGAGATCTTAGGCTCAGAACAAACTCCATGAACGCAAGCTGAACCGGTCACTTGAAGCTGAGAAAAAGTCTTACGGAGATCAGCTACCTCCAATGAAAGACCCTGGAAGCGTTCAGCCAAAAGTGAAACCGGATCCATGCTTGAGACGGTTATGGCGGCTTATAATGTCACGGACGGTGTACAGGAAACACGGCAAAGCAACATGTATAAACGACTCGCTGGATCCAAAAACTAATGAACCAAGGGAGACCCCTGCAGAAGACCTGACACTTTCCCTGGCTGCTCAGCCTATGCAAAGATCCGAATGGTGGAGGTTTGCATATCTACGAACCTTGACTATAAAGCCCTGAGCACCCTACAATAGTGAGGGGACACGACTACCGGCTCCCTACACAAGATACGGAGGGAGTCAGGGTCACCTGGGATCCAGCAAACAGATAATAACAGATAAAGGTACAACACTTAGCTTTGAAGCAAACAGGAGGACAGAGTCAGCGTGCACACACACTCCAGGAAGTAGTATAAGCCGCCCAGAAAAGCCTTCTGGGGAAGAATTTAAAGAGAAGCAATTAGTCCAACACATGACAGCTGAGAGAGGCTGACGAGAGGAGGAGCTGAATACCACAACACAGAAACTCAAGGAGGAGGTTCTGAAATGCGTCTGTCAGAGCTTCTCAGCTGTCTGGTTGTGACACCCAGGCAGAGGAGAGAGGTCCCGTAACAGAGAATCTGGCTTCATGTCAGCAGAGAATCAGTCTTCATATCATAGCAGAGAATCAGGCTTCACGTCACCCACCACTGCAACAGTCCATTTTCATAAATTTAGGCCCAGCACCCAGGCAGAGGAGAGAGGTTCCGTAACAGAGGATCTGGCTTCATGTCAGCAGAGAATCAGTCTGCATGTCATAGCAGAGAATCAGGCTTCACGTCAGCCACCACTGCAACAGTCCATTGTCATAAATTTAGGCCCAGCACCCAGGCAGAAGAGAGAGGTCCCGTAACAGACAATCTGGCTTCATGTCAGCAGAGAATCAGTCTTCATGTCATAGCAGAGAATCAGGCTTCACGTCACCCACCACTGCAACAGTCCATTTTCATAAATTTTGGCCCAGCACCCAGGCAGAGGAGAGAGGTCCCGTAACAGAACATCTGGCTTCATGTCAGCAGAGAATCAGTCTGCATGTCATAGCAGAGAATCAGGCTTCACGTCAGCCACCAATGCAACAGTCCATTGTCAGATATTTAGGCCCAGCACCCAGGCAGAGGAGAGAGGTCCAGTAACAGACAATCTGGCTTCATGTCAGCAGAGAATTAGATAGGAATATAAGGATGAGCACTCTAACAATTGGCATATATTCATAAATTATTTATTAATTAATGCAATTTGATAACGGTGTACTCAAGTTACAATAAAACAATGATCAATACGATAAAATGGAATGGAATAAAATAATATGGAATAAAATAAAGTAAAGTAAAATACAATTGCACTGGTATCAAGTGATTCTAAGGTATCCTAATGGAAATGATCGGGTCCTGATAGTCTAATGTCCGACAGACCAAAAAAGGATCCCAAGAGGTGGAATCGATACGAACGTAAGTCCACACTTTCCAAAGTCTATTGGAGTGAATAATGTAGTTGGTAGTCTCGTCGCATCTGTTAGTATTGCCCAGTGGGACTGTATATCACAACGGTATAATAACTGACAGCTTTCAGCTTTGCAGCTGCTTACCTCTCCTTCATATACCTCCTTAGTCCTGCCGGATGCTTCAGACTGGGTCGGAAGGGTTCGTCGGGTGCAGCTGACGCGTTTCGGGAGTTGTCGCTCTCCCTTCCTCAGTGGTTATGCCATACCTGTCGTAATGCACCTTATATACTCTCTCAAGTTCTCTTCAAACTCTGGGTCGGACTTTGGATCGGACTTCTGGATATGGTGTTTCCGTTTCTATGGTGTGTGGACTTCTAATATTCACCATTTGTTTAACGTATCTGTTTCTTTTTTAAGGAATCCCTGATTCAGTATTCATGGATTTCTTTTTAGTTGGTTTTTGTTGCGTCTTTTTAGTCTTTTATCTTTTGATCAATTTCCCATTATCAGGTAGATACCACATCACTATAGACACTCTGTTTAAAACCATGAATGATTATATGCCATTCTGATTATGGGTTACATACAATTCAGACATAAAGGTATATACGGATGATACGATGATCATATATAATATAATTAATAATGTATATATGATTATAAAAAGTGATAGTCATAATGTTAAAATATCAAAACTAAAACAACAAATGATAGATGCTGGCACAATATCCATAATTGAAAATGGATATCCAAACGCAATGGTGTCAACATTGAGGTTTGTATTTGCACCATTAGTGAAGGACCTCCATTTCCAATTAGTCCATAACTGGTTGGTCCATAGTTTTCGACACAAAAAATATATAAAAATTATATAAAAATATGTGAATAAAACATACCCTTACAAGCCCCCAGCTACGCCAATCTGTTCTTGGCAGAATGGGAATATCATCACATCACACCCAGGCTGGGGGCGGACCTGGCCCTATGGCGTCGCTACATCGATGATGTGGTGTTTATTTGGAAAAGTGGAAAGGATGGTCTTGATCTCTTTTTGAAGGAGATCAACGAGAATCAACTCAACTTGGTCTTCAATGCTATGATCAAGGAGGAGACTGAATTCCTTGATCTTGTGATCAGAAAACAACTTAATCGATTTGTCTGCCACACTTTCTTTAAACCTACAAACAGAAATAGTTTCATCCAATATTCCAGCTGCCACCTCCCAAGATGGCTTGATAACATCCCGACTGGCCAATTCCGTAGGGTCAGGAGGAATTGTACAGAAGACTCACGTTTTGAGGAGGAGGCAGCTGGAATGTGTCAACTATTTCGGGAGAAAGACTATCCGGAGGAAGTGGTACAAAAGGCATTGGAAAAAGTTAGGAGACTAGACAGACAGACTTTCTTTGAAAATAAAATGGAAACCAGCAGTAAAATATCGCAAACTTTCGAGACAAGTGATCTGATTAGTAATAGAATCATTCTTCCTTTTAATGACGACCATAGGAAAATACAGAAAATAGTGAAGTCAAACTGGCACCATATATTAAATGACAGGACAATAGGCCATCTCTTGCCTACATCCCCAAAAGGCATATTCACCAGGGCACCCAATTTGGGTATCACAATAGCTCCCTCGGTGAAATCTAGAGAGAAAAAAAGAACAATGATGGGAACCTGGATGGACTTAAAAGGATTTTTTAAATGCGGCAAATGTATTGCGTGTAGAATCAACAATAAACCCCGTAAGACCATTACAGTCCCGTCTACACAAAACACATTTGTTTGGGACATTAAGGATTGCCTCACATGCAACTCTACCGGTGTGGTCTACCTGATCCAGTGCCCATGCAATAGACAATATATTGGCAGAACCAAACGGTTATTAAAGACGAGACTGGCTGAACACATAGCCAATATCAAGAAAGGCTACGACAAACATTCCCTCTCTAAACATTACAGGGAGGTCCACAATAGTGATCCAGCCAGTCTCGTCTTTACGGCACTGGAGAAGGTGGACCAGCACTGGAGAGGAGGCAACTATATCAAACAAATGTCCAGGAGAGAGTCGAGAAAGATATATGAATTCGGTAGCTTATTACCATCGGGACTCAATTCAGAATTGGAACTTTTTGGTTTCTTGTAAGGGTATGTTTTATTCACATATTTTTATATAATTTTTATATATTTTTTGTGTCGAAAACTATGGACCAACCAGTTATGGACTAATTGGAAATGGAGGTCCTTCACTAATGGTGCAAATACAAACCTCAATGTTGACACCATTGCGTTTGGATATCCATTTTCAATTATGGATATTGTGCCAGCATCTATCATTTGTTGTTTTAGTTTTGATATTTTAACATTATGACTATCACTTTTTATAATCATATATACATTATTAATTATATTATATATGATCATCGTATCATCCGTATATACCTTTATGTCTGAATTGTATGTAACCCATAATCAGAATGGCATATAATCATTCATGGTTTTAAACAGAGTGTCTATAGTGATGTGGTATCTACCTGATAATGGGAAATTGATCAAAAGATAAAAGACTAAAAAGACGCAACAAAAACCAACTAAAAAGAAATCCATGAATACTGAATCAGGGATTCCTTAAAAAAGAAACAGATACGTTAAACAAATGGTGAATATTAGAAGTCCACACACCATAGAAACGGAAACACCATATCCAGAAGTCCGATCCAAAGTCCGACCCAGAGTTTGAAGAGAACTTGAGAGAGTATATAAGGTGCATTACGACAGGTATGGCATAACCACTGAGGAAGGGAGAGCGACAACTCCCGAAACGCGTCAGCTGCACCCGACGAACCCTTCCGACCCAGTCTGAAGCATCCGGCAGGACTAAGGAGGTATATGAAGGAGAGGTAAGCAGCTGCAAAGCTGAAAGCTGTCAGTTATTATACCGTTGTGATATACAGTCCCACTGGGCAATACTAACAGATGCGACGAGACTACCAACTACATTATTCACTCCAATAGACTTTGGAAAGTGTGGACTTACGTTCGTATCGATTCCACCTCTTGGGATCCTTTTTTGGTCTGTCGGACATTAGACTATCAGGACCCGATCATTTCCATTAGGATACCTTAGAATCACTTGATACCAGTGCAATTGTATTTTACTTTACTTTATTTTATTCCATATTATTTTATTCCATTCCATTTTATCGTATTGATCATTGTTTTATTGTAACTTGAGTACACCGTTATCAAATTGCATTAATTAATAAATAATTTATGAATATATGCCAATTGTTAGAGTGCTCATCCTTATATTCCTATCAAATCCATTTATTTTTGAGAGGTAGGGTGTCCTCTCCCTGGATTTGTAGCACCTTATCATAGGCTATAAAGGAGAGCAGCCACCACCAACTTCCTTTTTTTTCAGCAGAGAATTAGTCTGCATGTCATAGCAGAGAATCAGGCTTCACGTCAGCTACCAATGCAACAGTCCATTGTCAGATATTTAGGCCCAGCACCCAGGCAGAGGAGAGAGGTCCCGTAACAGACAATCTGGCTTCATGTCAGCAGAGAATTAGTCTGCATGTCATAGAAGAGAATCAGGCTTCACGTCAGCCACCACTGCAACAGTCCATTGTCAGATATTTAGGCCCAGCACCCAGGCAGAGGAGAGAGGTCCCGTAACAGACAATCTGGCTTCATGTCAGCAGAGAATTAGTCTGCATGTCATAGCAGAGAATGAGGCTTCACGTCAGCCACCACTGCAACAGTCCATTGGCATACATTTAGGCCCAGCACCCAGGCAGAGGAGAGAGGTCCCGTAACAGAGGATCTGGCTTCATGTCAGCAGAGAATCAGTCTGCATGTCATAGCAGAAAATCAGGCTTCACGTCAGCCACCACTGCAACAGTCCATTGTCAGATATTTAGGCCCAGCACCCAGGCAGAGGAGAGAGGTCCCGTAACAGAGGATCTGGCTTCATGTCAGCAGAGAATTAGTCTGCATGTCATAGCAGAGAATCAGGCTTCACGTCACCCAACATTGAAACAGTACATTGGCATATATTTAGGCCCTGGCATCCAGACAGAGGAGAGGATCATTCATCTTTGGGTAGCCTCGCAATATAATGGTAAAATGAAAATAAAAATAGGATTGAATGAGGAAGTGCCCTGGAGTCCAATAATATATGGTTAAGGGGAGGTAGTTAATGTCTAATCTGGACAAGGGACGAACAGGTACTGTGGGATCCATGCCTGGTTCATTTTTATGAACGTCAGCTTGTCCACATTGGCTGTAGACAGGCGGCTGCGTTTGTCTGTAATGACGCCCCCTGCCGCGCTGAATACACGTTCAGACAAAACGCTGGCCGCCAGGCAGGCCAGCACCTCCAAGGCATAAAAGGCTAGCTCTGGCCACGTGGACAATTTAGAGACCCAGAAGTTGAATGGGGCCGAACCATCAGTCAGTACGTGGAGGGGTGTGCACACGTACTGTTCCACCATGTTAGTGAAATGTTGCCTCCTGCTAACACGTTGCGTATCAGGTGGTGGTGCAGTTAGCTGTGGCCTGTTGACAAAAGTTTTCCACATCTCTGCCATGCTAACCCTGCCCTCAGAGGAGCTGGCCGTGACACAGCTGCCTTGGCGACCTCTTGCTCCTCCTCTGCCTTGGCCTTGGGCTTCCACTTGTTCCCCTGTGACATTTGGGAATGCTCTCAGTAGCGCGTCTACCAATGTGCGCTTGTACTCGCGCATCTTCCTATCACGCTCCAGTGCAGGAAGTAAGGTGGGCACATTGTCTTTGTAGCGTGGATCCAGCAGGGTGGCAACCCAGTAGTCCGCACAGGTTAAAATGTGGGCAACTCTGCTGTCGTTGCGCAGGCACTGCAGCATGTAGTCGCTCATGTGTGCCAGGCTGCCCAGGGGTAAGGACAAGCTGTCCTCTGTGGGAGGCGTATCGTCATCGTCCTGCCTTTCCCCCCAGCCACGCACCAGTGATGGGCCCGAGCTGCGTTGGGTGCCACCCCGCTGTGACCATGCTTCATCCTCATCCTCCTCCACCTCCTCCTCATCCTCGTCCTCCTCGTCCTCCAGTAGTGGGCCCTGGCTGGCCACATTTGTACCTGGCCTCTGCTGTTGCCAAAAACCTCCCTCTGAGTCACTTCGAAGAGACTGGCCTGAAAGTGCTATAAATGACCCCTCTTCCTCCTCCTCCTCCTCCTCCTCCTGGGCCACCTCTTCTTCCATCATCGCCCTAAGTGTTTTCTCAAGGAGACATAGAAGTGGTATTGTAACGCTGATAACGGCGTCATCGCCACTGGCCATGTTGGTGGAGTACTGGAAACAGCGCAACAGGGCACACAGGTCTCGCATGGAGGCCCAGTCATTGGTGGTGAAGTGGTGCTGTTCTGTAGTGCGACTGACCCGTGCGTGCTGCAGCTGAAACTCCACTATGGCCTGCTGCTGCTCGCACAGTCTGTCCAGCATGTGCAAGGTGGAGTTCCACCTGGTGGGCAAGTCGCATATGAGGCGGTGAGCGGGAAGGCCGAAGATACGCTGTAGCGCAGACAGGCGAGCAGCAGCAGGATGTGAACGCCGGAAGCGCGAACAGACGGCCCGCACTTTATGCAGCAGCTCTGACATGTCGGGGTAGTTGTGAATGAACTTCTGCACCACCAAATTCAGCACATGCGCCAAGCAAGGGATGTGCGTCAAATTGGCTAGTCCCAGAGCTGCAACGAGATTTCGCCCATTATCACACACCACCAGGCCGGGCTTGAGGCTCACCGGCAGCAACCACTCGTCGGTCTGTTGTTCTATACCCCGCCACAACTCCTGTGCGGTGTGGGGCCTGTCCCCCAAACATATGAGTTTCAGAATGGCCTGCTGACGTTTACCCCGGGCTGTGCTGAAGTTGGTGGTGAAGGTGTGTGGCTGACTGGATGAGCAGGTGGAAGAAGAGGAGGAGGAAGCCGAGAAGGAGGAGGTGGCAACAGGAGGCAAAGAATGTTGCCCTGCGATCCTTGGCGGCGGAAGGACGTGCGCCAAACAGCTCTCCGCCTGGGGCCCAGCTGCCACTACATTTACCCAGTGTGCAGTTAGGGAGATATAGCGTCCCTGGCCGTGCTTACTGGTCCACGTATCTGTGGTTAGGTGGACCTTGCTACAGATGGCGTTGCGCAGTGCACACTTGATTTTATCGGATACTTGGTTGTGCAGGGAAGGCACGGCTCTCTTGGAGAAGTAGTGGCGGCTGGGAACAACATACTGTGGGACAGCAAGCGACATGAGCTGTTTGAAGCTGTCTGTGTCCACCAGCCTAAATGACAGCATTTCATAGGCCAGTAGTTTAGAAATGCTGGCATTCAGGGCCAGGGATAAAGGGTGGCTAGGTGGGAATTTACACTTTCTCTCAAATGTTTGTGAGATGGAGAGCTGAACGCTGGCGTGTGACATGGTTGAGACGCTTGGTGATGGAGATGGTGGTGGTGCTGGTGGTACATCCCCTGTTTGCTGGGCGGCAGGTGCCAACGTTCCTCCAGAGGCGGAGGAAGAGGCCGAGGCGGCAGCAGCAGAAGAGGCCGAGGCGGCAGCAGCAGAAGAGGTAGCAGGGGGAGCCTGAGTGACTTCCTTGGTTTTAAGGTGTTTACTCCACTGCAGTTCATGCTTTGCATGCAGGTGCCTGGTCATGCAGGTTGTGCTCAGGTTCAGAACGTTAATGCCTCGCTTCAGGCTCTGATGGCACAGCGTGCAAACCACTCGGGTCTTGTCGTCAGCACATTGTTTGAAGAAGTGCCATGCCAGGGAACTCCTTGAAGCTGCCTTTAGGGTGCTCGGTCCCAGATGGCGGCGGTCAGTAGCAGGCGGAGTCTCTTGGCGGCGGGTGTTCTGCTTTTGCCCACTGCTCCCTCTTTTGCTACGCTGTTGGCTCGGTCTCACCACTGCCTCTTCCTCCGAACTGTGAAAGTCAGTGGCACGACCTTCATTCCATGTGGGGTCTAGGACCTCATCGTCCCCTGCATCGTCTTCCACCCAGTCTTGATCCCTGACCTCCTGTTCAGTCTGCACACTGCAGAAAGACGCAGCAGTTGGCACCTGTGTTTCGTCATCATCAGAGACATGCTGAGGTGGTATTCCCATGTCCTCATCATCAGGAAACATAAGTGGTTGTGCGTCAGTGCAGTCTATGTTTCCACCGCTGGGGAAGGGCTAGGTGGATGCCCTTGGGAAACCCTGCCAGCAGAGTCTTCAAACAGCATAAGAGACTGCTGCATAACTTGAGGCTCAGACAGTTTCCCTGATATGCATGGGGGTGATGTGACAGACTGATGGGGTTGGTTTTCAGGCGCCATCTGTGCGCTTTCTGCAGAAGACTGGGTGGGAGATAATGTGAACGTGCTGGATCCACTGTCGGCCACCCAATTGACTAATGCCTGTACCTGCTCAGGCCTTACCATCCTTAGAACGGCATTGGGCCCCACCATATATCGCTGTAAATTCTGGCGGCTACTGGGACCTGAGGTAGTTGGTACACTAGGACGTGTGGATGTGGCAGAACGGCCACGTCCTCTCCCAGCACCAGAGGGTCCACTAACACCACCACGACCATGTCCACGTCCGCGTCCCTTACTAGATGTTTTCCTCATTGTTATGGTTCACCACAACAACAAAAATATTATTTGGCCCAATGTATTGTATTCAAATTCAGCTGAATATAAATTTGAGGCCTAGTATTTAGGCGCTGGGTGACCGGTATGGATTTACTAACAGAATTAGACTTGGAAATGCACAGTAGCGTGTGTGTGAAGTTATTCTGAATGACCCTATGTGCACCTTGAATATTATATACCCTTTTAGGGATAGATTTCAAATAGCTCTGATATAGCAGAAACCACTAAATTATGAAATTGCTAAATTGGGAATTGTATTTCAACCCAGAACAAAAAATGTGCTTTGACGGACACTAAATAACTTGCCCAGCCACAACAGTACAGCGGTAACGACAGATTTAGCGGGATATAAATTTGAGGCCTAGTATTTAGGCGCTGGGTGACCGGTATGGATTTACTGACAGAATTAGACTGGGATATAGCCAAAAAATAACCACACTATTGCTGGTTAAATGCACTTGGTGTGACAGCTTGACCAACCACACTACTGAGGGTTAAATGCACTTGGTGACGGGCGCAGCTTGCCCCTGATGTAGTATATGGCCAAAAAATGAACAGACTATTGCTGGTTAAATGCACTTGGTGTGACAGCTTCACCCTGATGTAGGCTTTAGCCAAAAAACAACCACACCATTGAGGGTTAAATGCACTTGGTGACAGGCGCAGCTTGCCCCTGATGTAGTATATGGCCAAAAAATGAACAGACTATTGCTGGTTAAATGCACTTGGTGTGACAGCTTGACCAACCACACTACTGAGGGTTAAATGCACTTGGTGACGGGCGCAGCTTGCCCCTGATTTAGTATATGGCCAAAAAATGAACATACTATTGCTGGTTAAATGCACTTGGTGTGACAGCTTGACCAACCACACTACTGAGGGTTAAATGCACTTGGTGACGGGCGCAGCTTGCCCCTGATTTAGTATATGGCCAAAAAATTAACAGACTATTGCTGGTTAAATGCACTTGGTGTGACAGCTTCACCCTGATGTAGGCTTTAGCCAAAAAACAACCACACCATTGAGGGTTAAATGCACTTGGTGACAGGCGCAGCTTGCCCCTGATGTAATATATGGCCAAAAAATAAACAGACTATTGCTGGTTAAATGCACTTGGTGTCACAGCTTCACCCTGATGTAGGCTTTCAAAAAGCGCCAAGAAAGCGTCACGAAAGCGCCAAGAAAGCTACGAACACCAAACCCGAACCCGGACTTTTACGAAAATGTCCGGGTTCGGGTCCGTGTCACGGACACCCCAAAATTCGGTACGAACCCGAACTATACAGTTCGAGTTCGCTCATCCCTAGTTGCAAGTTATTAGATTCTGTAAATTAACAGTTTTATTGTGTGAGAAGACATGAATTTTTTGAAGCAAGTTTTTTTAAAAAAACAAACAGCATTTCTGCCCTGCCCATTGCAGATATAATGTACAGTACAGACCAAAAGTTTGGACACACCTTCTCATTCAAAGAGTTTTCTTTATTTTCATGACTATGAAAATTTTAGATTCACACTGAAGGCATCAAAACTATGAATTAACACATGTGGAATTATATACATAACAAAAAAGTGTGAAACAACTGAAAATATGTCATATTCTAGGTTCTTCAAAGTAGCCACCTTTTGCTTTGATTACTGCTTTGTACACTCTTGGCATTCTCTTGATGAGCTTCAAGATGCCCTCCCTGTGCAGGACTATGACGCATATTTAACCAGTTGCTCTGTATATCTGGACAAGTTACGAAAAGAGCAGGAGGTGATTAAACAACGTTAATGGCTACGAGATGAGGAAGATTACAGACGAGGTAATGTCTATACGTGGCAGGAGCAGAGCTGCCAGAGATGTCAACCCATTTATGGTAATAATTACAACACCAAGAAAAACAACAGCAATTTTAGGAATAAAATGGCACCAGCTGCTGAAGTGGGATCCACACAAGTTGAGCAACGGCGAGATGGTTTTTTTTTAGGCAGGACTCTGGATCCAAAAGGACCAGACGTGGTGGACAAAGACAATATAGATGGAGAAAAAGAACAACGCACAGCAAAGCCTATGAGGAAAAGAAATCAGTAGTGGTAAATATATCTTCCCCTGTGCTGACAGTCGCACAGACTGATCTTTTATCTAAAGGTCTATCCTATTGCCCCTCAGTGGGTATAGACTAGTTTCAACTTGAACTTGACATACATAAGGTTTTTTAGAAACATCAAATTAAAAGTGTGGTTCTCTGAAGCAAATAAACAGCTGACCAGTGGTGACAATGTTAATGGTTGTGAATAGAGTTGAGCCAACACCTGGATGTTCGGGTTCGAGAAGTTCGGCCGAACTTCCCGGAAATGTTCTGGTTCGGGATCCGAACCCGACCCGAACTTCGTCCCGAACCCCATTGAAGTCAATGGGGACCCGAACTTTTCGGCACTAAAAAGGCTGTAAAACAGCCCAGGAAAGAGCTAGAGGGCTGCAAAAGGCAGCAACATGTAGGTAAATCCCCTGCAAACAAATGTGGATAGGGAAATGAATAAAAATAAATAAAAATTAACCAATATCAATTGGAGAGAGGTCCCATAGCAGAGAATCTGGCTTCACGTCACCCACCACTGTAACAGTCCATTGTCAGATATTTAGTCCCAGGCACCCAGGCAGAGGAGAGAGGTCCCATAACAGAGAATCTGGCTTCATGTCAGCAGAGAATCAGTCTGCATGTCATAGCAGAGAATCATGCTTCATGTCACCCACCACTGTAACAGTCCATTGTCATATATTTAGGCCCAGGCACCCAGGCAGAGGAGAGAGGTCCCATAACAGAGAATCTGGCTTCATGTCAGCAGAGAATCAGTCTGCATGTCATAGCAGAGAATTAGGCTTCACGTCAGCCACCACTGTAACAGTCCATTGTCATACATTTAGGCCCAGGCACCCAGGCAGAGGAGAGAGGTCCCATAACAGAGAATCTGGCTTCATGTCAGCAGAGAATCACTCTGCATGTTATAGCAGAGAATCAGGCTTCATGTCAGCCACCACTGTAACAGTCCATTGTCATATATTTAGGCCCAGGCAGAGGAGAGAGGTCCCGTAACAGAGAATCTGGCTTCATGTCAGCAGAGAATCAGTCTGCATGTCATAGCAGAGAATCAGGCTTCACGTCAGCCACCACTGTAACAGTCCATTGTCATATATTTAGGCCCAGGCACCCAGGCAGAGGAGAGAGGTCCCGTAACAGAGAATTTGGCTTCATGTCAGCAGAGAATCAGTCTGCATGTCATAGCAGAGAATCAGGCTTCACGTCATCCACCACTGTAACAGTACATTGTCATATATTTAGGCCCAGGTACCCAGGCAGAGGAGAGAGGTCCCATAACAGAGAATCTGGCTTCAAGTCAGCAGAGAATCAGTCTGCATGTCATAGCAGAGAATCAGGCTTCACGTCAGCCACCACTGTAACAGTCCACTGTCATATATTTAGGCTCAGGCACCCAGGCAGAGGAGAGAGGTCCTGTTGTGGAATCATATATCTAGTATCAAATGTATACTTGCTTGTATTATATCTAACAGTTTGCTTAACAAAATGGCCCCTGAAGTAGCAGCCAGCTCCCTTAATAATCCCTTACTAATCACTTTATGATATTGAAATTGCTGACATATTGCTGACATAATGCTGACTTTTGCTAAAGTATGGAGTGATAATGTGATACGTTATCATGGGACTTAGTAATGTGACAATGAGATCAAATTAGCCGAGTCATAAAGTTCCCCTTTTTCTGCTATAAAAAATCATGTAATCTAAATAATAAACGGAACATCATAGCATTGACTTCTCTGTGACAGTCTGTGTGTGATCTCTCGAGGCGTACGTATGCCAATCATTTCATACCATTCGGAGCAGTGCATCAACCTTCCCTGACTAATTGGGTCAGATCCAGAATCAGAGCCATATCAGTTGGCGCCAAACGACGTGGGGCCTGAGGATTGGACCTCCTGCTGGCGTACCCCCAGAGACTGGACCCAGAGAGACAGACAAGCCAACGGACACCGGGACCGCGGCCCGTAATAAGAGGTGAGAAAATATATTCATCTTACCTATTCTGTGTCCCTTGGCTTAGTCTATCCATATTTGTTCTAGGGAGGGGTGCACCGACAGTGAGGCATCCTCAGGGGCATGAAAGTAAGAACCCCATTGTATTGATAAGCTTGATGTATTGTGTTTTATTATTTTTTTGTGTATGGTTGGTTTCTCTGGGAGAAAGGAGAGGCATAGACTGACAGAACAATAGAAGTCTCCTAAAGTGCCTACATTGAGGGGTAACCCTGGTGTGTGACCCCAAGAAATAGTAGAAGGGAAGGAGACAGCTTGCTGATAACCCAGTGGTGTGTTAATCTCAAGCTCAAGGTGTTTGTTTGTCAGTGTCTGTGCTAATCCGACTATCAGAGACAGTAAGTGAAGGCTCCAGAACGTGTTGAAGGCTCCAGAACGTGGTGTTTTGAAAAAAAATGGGTAACCGAAATAGTGTCCCGAAGGGCTATTGTTCACCTGAACAGTACGTGGCGGACCGGAGAGGAAAAGGTTATGTTAAAGGACTAAGCAAGTTAGAAAAGAGTTATGGTATTGCAAAAGGAGGTGTATTGTGTTCTGCTATATGGCAGACATTGTTGACTGAGAAGAGAGGCAAATTGAATGATGATAAGTTGATAGATACAGTTAGGGTATGGTTGGACTGTAGCAAAGAATTTGAACAGACAAAAGGAGAAGCAATGTTTGATGAAAAATCAGGACTCCATTACTATCGGCCTGGCCCAGTCTTAGTACAGGAACAGCCACCGCCCTATAATGGTGCAGCTGAAAGAAAAAGGGGAAGTTGGACTTGTACACATTGTGGTCAGCAGAACCCTGCCCCCCGTGATACGTGCTTAGCCTGTGGTGCTCCACGCCCACATAATCATGCTCTTTTAGCCCCCCAGCACGTCTCACCAGTCCCAGCAATGACGCCATCTTGTCCTCAGCCAACGCCCAAGGCTGGACTTGTAATCTCCCCAAACCCTGCTCTTTCTGTCATGCCACAAGTCACTACTATATACCCACTTGTAAATCCTGACGGCACCTACATGCTACCCAGTCAGCCCATAGCTCCAGCTCATATAATGGTAGGAGGTAGTGGTGCTGTAGATCAGGAAGATGAGGATGGGGAGAAACAAAAGGAAGATGCAGGGGAAGACTCACAGCAGACAGTGGACTATGCACCTGGTGCTGCAGCACAAACCCCGGGATATCGCAGCCCACCGCACCTTGGACAATTTTCTGATATTACCCTAAGTAGCCAGGGTGCAGCAAGAGCAGTGAATGAGTCTTTTCAAAACCAAATTACAGAGCTGCAAAGAGAGATCCATAACATAGGACAAGGAAATCTTGAAGCCTTAAGGGAAATATACTTGAACACTCGCCCAGTCGGGCCACCTAAGTATGTGTCCTTTACCCCCCAGCAGTTGTTCACCATAGTGAACCTCATGCCTGACCCAGATACACACCCTATGCCCTTTTACAGAAAATTGGCACAAGTATATCAAACCTACGGGTGTACTTGGTCAGACTTGCAAAGTATTGTACAAAATAAAACTGGTGAATTTTCTTCACTTATAATGGATCACATACGCCAACCAGAACTCCCTGGAGCAAATTATGACACTCGTGATTCAGAATCTGGCCGTGATTTCATTCAGCAATTATATAAGTGGGCGAAAGACAGACTAGCAGAGCAGTCCACGACCCTGCAGGACATGGTACAGGATAAAGCAGAGTCAGTAGAAAAGTTTGTACAAAGAGTTAAACAAAACTATAAAGATATGGGATTCAGTCCAAATGAACCTGTGCACTTAAGACTCCTAGCACGGTCATTTGTAGATGGCCTTAGGCCAGATCTGAACAAAGCTCTTGTAACCTGTCGCCCAGAATGGAAATCATTAACATTAGAAATCTTAGAACAAGTTGCAAAAGGGCTGGAGAGTAGCACAAAGAAATCCCGCATATCAGTCATGGCAGTCATGACGGGAGAAGAAAGAGAGGAAAGACCCCCGCCCCGTGTCTGTTATGGGTGCGGCAAACCAGGGCACATTAAGAGAAACTGTCGCTCCAAACATCTGTGGCCAGCAGATTAGAGCCAAAGAGGAACTCCTCCTCCATGGCCAGCTCCATCCCACTAGGACGTTAACAAACCAGTGTTGCTGGGAGGGGACACCCCGTGTATGGCAGTCTCTGCCCCTCCTGCAGGCCCCGCCCCTCGAATCACCCTCGATGTGGCAGGGAAGGAACTCTCATTCCTTGTAGACACTGGTGCAGCCCGCAGTGTGTTATGTGAGACCGCCATACTCCCTTCCTGGCTCACAGATATGCATTTACCCTGCTCTGGTTTAGAAGGGGTCACCCAGCACAACCCTGTTACTAAGCCTCTCTTGATTACTCCCTCCACTAAGTCCCAAAGCCAATCTCCACAGTTACATCTGCCCACTGGAGTAATGTCACAATTTGTTGTAAGCCAGACATGTCCTTATAACCTATTAGGCTCAGATTTTCTTCAGAAAATACGGGCCAACATCCAGTTCAAGGAAAATGGTACAGTTGTTTTAGGTACGGCGTTGAGTCCTGAAGAAACCTGCCTCCTAATGGCATTAAAATCCCAGTCACTTGAATCACATGAACAAGGGGATTCGCTGCAAAGCATTTTGCACCTCATCCCTGATACCCTTTGGACCAAAGGTCCCCAAGACATTGGGCGTCTCAAAGTCCCACCAGTCACTGTAACCTTGAAGAATCCTAACTTACTGCCATATAAAGCACAATACCCTCTCTCCATTTCCCAGAGAGATGCTATCACCCTCCAGATACAGGCTCTTCTTGCAAATGGAGCTATTAAAATTACCACCTCACCATGTAACACTCCCTTATACCCAATTAAAAAGAAGAGTGTGAAGGGACAGCCTCCTGTATATCGCATGGTACAAGACCTCAGAGCAGTTAATGAGGCTACGGTCTTTGAAACCCCCATTGTACCAAATCCCCACACTTTGCTTGCTAGCATTCCTCCTGTGGCTGCTATCTTTACTGTCATTGATCTAGCAAATGCCTTTTTCTCTGTCCCATTACATGAAGACTCCCAATTTCTCTTTGCTTTTACACATGATGGAAAACAATACACCTGGACGGTGTTGCCTCAAGGAGCTCATAATAGTCCTTCCTGCTTTAGCAAAGCAATGGCATCCATCTTACAACCATGGCAAGCAGATCACCCAGAGGTGGAACTCTTACAATATGTGGATGATTTACTCCTCTGTGCTGACTCACACCCCGTCTGCCTGAACTCATCTGCCTCACTTCTTGCCTACCTGGCGGATGCTGGGTGCAGAGTCTCACGTTCTAAATTACAGTTGTGTCTTCCAAAAGTTGTTTTCCTAGGTCACTGCATCTCACAAGGCAGTAAGCATCTTACGGATGCCAGAAAGAAAGCAGTCTCAGACATCCCACTGCCAGATACCCCTCACCAACTGCAAACCTTTCTGGGACTAATTTCATACTGTAGACCATGGATCCCTGATGCATCCGTTCTGATGCAGCCACTGTTTGATTGCATACCCCGTATTGCTACTGTCCCTTTCCAAATGACTGCAGAAGCCATAAAAGCATTCCAATCTCTCAAACAAATCATTGTCACTGCCCCAGCTCTTGGCATCCCTAACTATCAGCTTCCCTTTCGCCTTTATGTCATGGAACGTCAGGGTCATGCCACTGGAGTTCTCACCCAGAGCCATGGGGGTCGTAGTAGACCTCTAGGCTACTTCTCAAAACGTCTAGACCCTGTAGCCAGAGCCACCCCTTCCTGTGTCAGGGCCGTTCATGCTGCTAGTTCTCTCCTGAACGCTACCGCTGACATCGTCCTGGGACACCCACTCACCATCATGGCTCCCCATGACATCTCAGCTATCCTGCAACAAACACAACCTAAACACCTCACTGCACAACGCCACCTCAGGCTCCAGTGTAGTCTGCTTCTGCCAGATAATGTCACCATCCAGAGATGCCACATCCTCAATCCTGCTGCGCTCCTTCCTCTCCCAAGGGGGGAGTATACTGCAGATGGAGATTCTGAAGATTTTATTGATCTACTTGCTGAAGAAGATCTTCAGGAAGAAGAACTATGGCTCTCAACCGACTCTCTTTACAAAGAACAAGAACATGATTGCATTACAATGATGGAAGCTGAAGTAGGAACTCCACCATCAATACAGGATACTCCTTTGCAAAACCCACACTGGACACTCTTTGTAGACGGTTCAAGGTATGCCGATGACAAAGGGAAATTCCATACAGGCATGGCAGTTACTAGTGAGTATGAAGTACTGTGTGCAAGGCAATTGCGCCCAGACCAGTCAGCACAAGAGGCTGAACTCATAGCCCTTACTGAGGCCTGCCTCATAGCAAAAGACTCCACTGCTAACATCTACACAGACTCCAGATATGCTTTTGGAGTAGTTCATGATTTCGGAATAATATGGAAGGCCAGAGATTACATTACAGCAGCAGGAACCCCAATTAAACATGCTTTAGCAGTGGAGGCTTTGATGACTGCAGTACTCCTGCCCACCAAAGTAGCAGTAATCAAAGTAAAGGCACATACCCGTGCTGACACACCAGAAGCCAAAGGAAATGCATTGGCGGACCAAGCAGCCAAACAGGCAGCAATGGAAGAGGAAAGAGCACAGCCAGATAAAATCATGTTAGCACAACCGGATGTCAAGCAACAAGAAATATCATGGGATCTACTGAAACAGATGCAGAAGCAAGCCACCCGCTCAGAAAAGGAAACCTGGCTAAAGGAGTCAGCCCTGGAAGAAGAATCCGGACTTTGGACACAAGGGAAGAAAGTGTGCTTGCCTAGAGCACTCTATCCTGTAATAGCCTCTGTGGCCCATGGGCCCACTCATCAATCTAAGACAATAATGAAAGAACTCATCGATAAAATATGGGTAGCCCCAGGAATCACTCCTGTACTAGTGAAATATGTCCAGTCATGTTTAATCTGTGCCCAATGCAATCCAGGTAGGACTGAGCCCACGCCCAAAAAATGTCTCCCAAAAGCCTTATACCCATTCCAGAGGATCCAGATTGATCATATCCAGATGCCAATGTGCCAAGGGTTTCAATACGTGTTAGTAGTGGTAGACATGTTCTCTGGGTGGCCAGAAGCCTACCCCGTCAGGAATCAGACAGCAACAACTACTGCTAAAAAATTGATACAGGAAACTGTCTGTAGGTACGGGGTACCTGAGGTCATTGAGAGTGATCAGGGCCCAGCATTCACTGCTAACCTAACCCAAGAGGTCTGGAAGATGGTAGGGTCACACCTGGCATTCCACACCCCTTACAGACCCCAAAGTAGCGGCAAAGTCGAGAGACTGAATGGGGTATTAAAGTCAAAAATGCTGAAAATGACTAGGGAGACAGGGCTCAATTGGGTTCAGTGTTTACCAATAGCACTCTTTGCAGTCAGACACACTCCCAAACCTCCCCATAAGCTGACTCCACATGAATATTGTTTGGGTCGGGACCCCGGATGGGGCTGTACTTCCCTCAACAGTTGCAAATGCATTATGAATCTGTTGCAAAGTATGTGATAGCTTTGAGCAAACAGTTGTCTAACATCCATGTACAAGTCTTTTCTTCCATTCCAGATCCTGACTCCCTAGAAGGCAGCCACACTCTGAAACCAGGAGAGTGGGTAGTGGTCAAGAAACACGTCAGAAGTACCCTAGAACCACGCTTCGAGGGGCCTTACCAAGTACTACTGACCACTCCAACTTCTGTAAAGCTCGAAGGGAGATCCACCTGGATCCACGCCTCTCACTGCAAAAGGATAAGGAACCCGCCAGATTCAGAAATAACACAATGATTTTCTTTTATCTGCTAGCACTGGTGACACTCACCAGTGCATACATTCCTCCCCCGGCAGAAATGGATGATGACGGGTGGGACAATAAGTTTGTCAAACATCATCAAGTGTTGTATAAAAGCCTGAAGGAAGGTGATTCTGACACCACCACCTCTTCACTAAAAGATTGTTGGATATGTACACATGGCCCAGTAAATGCTAGAGCTATGCCTTATTTGGCTGTGCCCCTAACCTTCCAAGAGATAAAAGATTTGGCAGGATCAGCTGTTTTCCTTTCTAGCATAAATAAGGTTAATACCAAAAATGGCAACAGAAAAGCTTCCCTAATAGTAGTAGCATGGGATGGGTCCCCATGGCTAATGATAAACAGAACAGGACCCTCAGCTCAGAATAGCAATATGCCCTGGAATGACAATATGTGGAGCAATGTATCCTGCTTCCCAAATTGGACCCACTGTTACTGCCTACAGGTACAAACCCATGGTATGGTTTTCAGTTCCCATAACAGATCAGGCTGTAATGATTCCAACCCAGACAGTCCAGTACAGTGCATTGGTATATATGCTGAAGCAAGTGGTGATCTGGCCTGCGCCCGGCGCAGTGTAAGGGACTTGACAATAGGGATAACTAGTAACACCACAGAGGGTCAAGAAAAGGGTCAAAAACTAGCAGAAGGTATCAAATTAGCCCACTTAATCACTCGTTTGTTCAATAGTACAGTGGTTTCGGTCCCAAAAAAATATATACCTAGTATGTGGACACAGGGCATATAAATGGCTCCCTTCGGATTTCAAAGGTTTATGTACAATTGCTAGGCTCACACCAGCCACTTTTACACTGCCTCATGGAAAATTAAATGTCAATGCTATCCCCAAACACACCTTATATAAAAGAGCAGCAGATAACATTCCTAGACCAAATGGAAAACCCCATCTTGTAGAAATGAGTGGTGCCAACAAGTTCTTTAGTACTCTATTAATCTATCCTATGCTTACACAAACATATGACAAACTAGTAATGGCTACCGACTACTTGGATGATCAGATTTGGGAAATTATGAAACTGATGAATACATCTAATGTTGTCCAGAATCAGCTCATCATAGTCACTAATCAACACACTTTAGTATTAGACTATTTGACTGCAAAGGATGGAGGTATGTGTCAGGTAGTAGGTACTGCATGCTGCCATTATATCGATCCACAAGGTAATCTACAAGTAAAAGCTGGTTTGGAAAAGATGAGTGAGATACGTGATGAATGGCTAGAGGCTCACAGTGCAGATAAGTCAACATGGTGGTCTGACACTTTCTCATTCCTTAATCCCAGTAACTGGTTCAAGGGAATTAGTGGATGGACGATGGGAATAATTCAGGGAATATTACAGATAGCCCTAATATTGATGGTAATCTACATATTTATCAGTCCCGTAACAGAGAATTTGGCTTCATGTCAGCAGAGAATCAGTCTGCATGTCATAGCAGAGAATCAGGCTTCACGTCAGCCACCACTGTACCAGTCCATTGTCATATATTTAGGCCCAGGCACCCAGGCAGAGGAGAGAGGTCCCGTAACAGAGAATCTGGCTTCATGTCAGCAGAGAATCAGGCTTTACGTCAGCCACCACTGTAACAGTCCATTGTCATATATTTAGACCCAGGCAGAGGAGAGAGGTCCCGTAACAGAGAATCTGGCTTCATGTCAGCAGAGAATCAGTCTGCATGTCATAGCAGAGAATCAGGCTTCACGTCACCCACCACTGTAACAGTCCATTGTCATATATTTAGGCCCAGGAACCCAGCCAGAGGAGAGAGGTCCCGTAACAGAGAATCTGGCTTCAAGTCAGCAGAGAATCATTCTGCATGTCATAGAAGAGAATCAGGCTTCACGTCAGCCACCACTGTAACAGTCCATTGTCAGATATTTAGGCCCAGGCACCCAGGCAGAGGAGAGAGGTCCCGTAACAGAGAATCTGTCTTCATGTCAGCAGAGAATCAGTCTGCATGTCATAGCAGAGAATCAGGCTTCACGTCATCCAACATTGGAACAGTCCATTGGCATATCTTTAGGCCCAGGCACCCAGGCAGAGTAGAGAGGTCCCGTAACAGAGAATCTGGCTTCATGTCAGCAGAGAATCAGTCTGCATGTCATAGCAGAGAATCAAGCTTCACGTCACCCACCACTGTAACAGTCCATTGTCATATATTTAGGCCCAGGCACCCAGCCAGAGGAGAGAGGTCCTGTAACAGAGAATCTGGCTTCATGTCAGCAGAGAATTAGTCTGCATGTCATAGCAGAGAATCAGGCTTCATGTCACCCAACATTGGAACAGTCCATTGGCATATATTTAGGCCCAGGCACCCAGGCAGAGGAGAGAGGTCCCGTAACAGAGAATCTAGCTTCATGTCAGCAGAGAATCAGTCTGCATGTCATAGAAGAGAATCAGGCTTCACGTCAGCCACCACTGTAACAGTCCATTGTCATATATTTAGGTCCAGGCACCCAGCCAGAGGAGAGAGGTTCTGTAACAGACAATCTGGCTTAATGTGAGCAGAGAATCAGTCTGCATGTCATAGAAGAGAATCAGGCTTCACGTCAGCCACCACTGTAACAGTCCATTGTCAGATATTTAGGCCCAGGCACCCAGGCAGAGGAGAGAGGTCCCGTAAAAAGAATCTGGCTTCATGTCAGCAGAGAATCAGTCTGCATGTCATAGAAGAGAATCAGGCTTCACGTCACCCAACATTGGAACAGTCCATTGGCATATATTTAGGCCCAGGCACCCAGGCAGAGGAGAGAGGTCCCGTAACAGAGAATCTGGCTTCATGTCAGCAGAGAATCAGTCTGCATGTCATAGAAGAGAATCAGGCTTCACGTCAGCCACCACTGTCACAGTCCATTGTCATATATTTAGGCCCAGGCACCCAGGCAGAGGAGAGAGGTCCCATAACAGAGAATCTGGCTTCATGTCAGCAGAGAATCAGTCTGCATGTCATAGCAGAGAATTAGGCTTCACGTCAGCCACCACTGTAACAGTCCATTGTCATACATTTAGGCCCAGGCACCCAGGCAGAGGAGAGAGGTCCCATAACAGAGAATCTGGCTTCATGTCAGCAGAGAATCAGTCTGCATGTTATAGCAGAGAATCAGGCTTCACGTCAGCCACCACTGTAACAGTCCATTGTCATATATTTAGGCCCAGGCAGAGGAGAGAGGTCCCGTAACAGAGAATCTGGCTTCATGTCAGCAGAGAATCAGTCTGCATGTCATAGCAGAGAATCAGGCTTCACGTCAGCCACCACTGTAACAGTCCATTGTCATATATTTAGGCCCAGGCACCCAGGCAGAGGAGAGAGGTCCCATAACAGACAATCTGGCTTCATGTCAGCAGAGAATCAGTCTGCATGTCATAGCAGAGAATCAGGCTTCACGTCAGCCACCACTGTAACAGTCCACTGTCATATATTTAGGCCCAGGCACCCAGGCAGAGGAGAGAGGTCCCGTAACAGAGAATTTGGCTTCATGTCAGCAGAGAATCAGTCTGCATGTCATAGCAGAGAATCAGGCTTCACGTCATCCACCACTGTAATAGTACATTGTCATATATTTAGGCCCAGGTACCCAGGCAGAGGAGAGAGGTCCCATAACAGAGAATCTGGCTTCAAGTCAGCAGAGAATCAGTCTGCACGTCATAGCAGAGAATCAGGCTTCACGTCAGCCACCACTGTAACAGTCCACTGTCATATATTTAGGCTCAGGCACCCAGGCAGAGGAGAGAGGTCCCGTAACAGAGAATTTGGCTTCATGTCAGCAGAGAATCAGTCTGCATGTCATAGCAGAGAATCAGGCTTCACGTCAGCCACCACTGTAACAGTCCATTGTCATATATTTAGGCCCAGGCACCCAGGTAGAGGAGAGAGGTCCCGTAACAGAGAATCTGGCTTCATGTCAGCAGAGAATCAGGCTTTACGTCAGCCACCACTGTAACAGTCCATTGTCATATATTTAGACCCAGGCAGAGGAGAGAGGTCCCGTAACAGAGAATCTGGCTTCACGTCAGCAGAGAATCAGTCTGCATGTCATAGCAGAGAATCAGGCTTCACGTCACCCACCACTGTAACAGTCCATTTTCATATATTTAGGCCCAGGCACCCAGGCAGAGGAGAGAGGTCCCGTAACAGAGAATCTGGCTTCAAGTCAGCAGAGAATCAGTCTGCATGTCATAGAAGAGAATCAGGCTTCACGTCAGCCACCACTGTAACAGTCCATTGTCAGATATTTAGGCCCAGGCACCCAGGCAGAGGAGAGAGGTCCCGTAACAGAGAATCTGGCTTCATGTCAGCAGAGAATCAGTCTGCATGTCATAGCAGAGAATCAGGCTTCACGTCATCCAACATTGGAACAGTCCATTGGCATATCTTTAGGCCCAGGCACCCAGGCAGAGTAGAGAGGTCCCGTAACAGAGAATCTGGCTTCATGTCAGCAGAGAATCAGTCTGCATGTCATAGCAGAGAATCAAGCTTCACGTCACCCACCACTGTAACAGTCCATTGTCATATATTTAGGCCCAGGCACCCAGGCAGAGGAGAGAGGTCCCTGTAACAGAGAATCTGGCTTCATGTCAGCAGAGAATTAGTCTGCATGTCATAGCAGAGAATCAGGCTTCACTGTCACCCAACATTGGAACAGTCCATTGGCATATATTTAGGCCCAGGCACCCAGGCAGAGGAGAGAGGTCCCGTAACAGAGAATCTAGCTTCATGTCAGCAGAGAATCAGTCTGCATGTCATAGAAGAGAATCAGGCTTCACGTCAGCCACCACTGTAACAGTCCATTGTCATATATTTAGGTCCAGGCACCCAGCCAGAGGAGAGAGGTTCCTGTAACAGACAATCTGGCTTAATGTGCAGCAGAGAATCAGTCTGCATGTCATAGAAGAGAATCAGGCTTCACGTCAGCCACCACTGTAACAGTCCATTGTCAGATATTTAGGCCCAGGCACCCAGGCAGAGGAGAGAGGTCCCGTAAAAGAGAATCTGGCTTCATGTCAGCAGAGAATCAGTCTGCATGTCATAGAAGAGAATCAGGCTTCACGTCACCCAACATTGGAACAGTCCATTGGCATATATTTAGGCCCAGGCACCCAGGCAGAGGAGAGAGGTCCCGTAACAGAGAATCTGGCTTCATGTCAGCAGAGAATCAGTCTGCATGTCATAGAAGAGAATCAGGCTTCACGTCAGCCACCACTGTCACAGTCCATTATCAGATATCTAGGCCCAGGCACCCAGGCAGAGGAGAGAGGTCCCGTAACAGAGAATCTGGCTTCAAGTCAGCAGAGAATCAGTCTGCATGTCATAGAAGAGAATCAGGCTTCACGTCAGCCACCACTGTAACAGTCCATTGTCATATATTTAGGCCCAGGCACCCAGGCAGAGGAGAGAGGTCCCGTAACAGAGAATCTGGCTTCAAGTCAGCAGAGAATCAGTCTGCATGTCATAGAAGAGAATCAGGCTTCACGTCAGCCACCACTGCAACAGTCCATTGGCATATATTTAGGCCCAGGCACCCAGGCAGAGGAGAGAGGTCCCGTAACAGAGAATCTGGCTTCATGTCAGCAGAGAATCAGTCTGCAAGTCATAGCAGAGAATCAGGCTTCACGTCGCCCAACATTGGAACAGTCCATTGGCATATATTTAGGCCCAAGCGCCCAGGCACCCAGGCAGAGGAGAGAGGTCCCGTAACAGAGAATCTGGCTTCAAGTCAGCAGAGAATCAGTCTGCATGTCATAGCAGAGAATCAGGCTTCACGTCAGCCACCACTGTAACAGTCCATTGTCATATATTTAGGCCCAGGCACCCAGCCAGAGGAGAGAGGTCCCATAACAGAGAATCTGGCTTCAAGTCAGCAGAGAATCAGTCTGCATGTCATAGAAGAGAATCAGGCTTCACGTCAGCCACCACTGTAACGGTCCATTGTCAGATATTTAGGCCCAGGCACCCAGGCAGAGGAGAGAGGTCCCGTAACAGAGAATCTGGCTTCATGTCAGCAGAGAATCAGTCTGCATGTCATAGCAGAGAATCAGGCTTCACGTCACCCAACATTGGAACAGTCCATTGGCATATCTTTAGGCCCAGGCACCCAGGCAGAGGAGAGAGGTCCCGTAACAGAGAATCTGGCTTCATGTCAGCAGAGAATCAGTCTGCATGTCATAGCAGAGAATCAGGCTTCACAGTCACCCACCACTGTAACAGTCCATTGTCATATATTTAGGCCAAGGCACCCAGCAGAGGAGAGAGGTCCCGTAACAGAGAATCTGGCTTCATGTCAGCAGAGATTCAGTCTGCATGTCATAGCAGAGAATCAGGCTTCACGTCACCCACCACTGGAACAGTCCATTGTCATATATTTAGGCCCAGGCACCCAGGCAGAGGAGAGAGGTCCCGTAACAGAGAATCTGGCTTCATGTCAGCAGAGAATCAGTCTGCATGTCATAGCAGAGAATCAGGCTTCACGTCAGCCACCACTGTAACAGTCCATTGTCATATATTTAGGCCCAGGCACCCAGGCAGAGGAGAGAGGTCCCGTAACAGAGAATCTGGCTTCATGTCAGCAGAGAATCAGTCTGCATGTCATAGCAGAGAATCAGGCTTCACGTCACCCACCACTTGGAACAGTCCATTGGCATATATTTAGGCCCAGGCACCCAGGCAGAGGAGAGAGGTCCCGTAACAGAGAATCTGGCTTCATGTCAGCAGAGAATCAGTCTGCATGTCATAGCAGAGAATCAGGCTTCACGTCACCCAACATTGGAACAGTCCATTGGCATATATTTAGGCCCAGGCACCCAGGCAGAGGAGAGAGGTCCCGTAACAGAGAATCTGGCTTCATGTCAGCAGAGAATCAGTCTGCATGTCATAGCAGAGAATCAGGCTTCACGTCACCCACCACTGTAACAGTCCATTGGCATATATTTAGGCCCAGGCACCCAGGCAGAGGAGAGAGGTCCCGTAACAGAGAATCTGGCTTCATGTCAGCAGAGAATCAGTCTGCATGTCATAGCAGAGAATCAGGCTTCATGTCAGCCACCACTGTAACAGTCCATTGTCAGATATTTTGGCCCAGGCACCCAGGCAGAGGAGAGAAGTCCCGTAACAGAGAATCTGGCTTCATGTCAGCAGAGAATCAGTCTGCATGTCACAGAAGAGAATCAGGCTTCACGTCAGCCACCACTGCAACAGTCCATTGGCATATATTTAGGCCCAGGCACCCAGGCAGAGGAGAGAGGTCCCGTAACAGAGAATCTGGCTTCATGTCAGCAGAGAATTAGTCTGCATGTCGTAGCGGAGAATCAGGCTTCACGTCACCCAACATTGGAACAGTCCATTGGCATATATTTAGGCCCCGGCACCCAGACAGTGGAGATGTTCATTCAACTTTGGGTTGCCCCGCAATATAATGGCAAAATGAAAATAAAAAGAGGATTGAATGAGGAAGTGCCCTGGAGTACAATAATATATGGTTATGGGGAGGTAGTTAATGTCTAATCTGCACAAGGGATGGACAGGTCCTGTGGGATCCATGCCTGGTTCATTTTTATGAACGACAGCTTGTCCACATTGGCTGTAGACAGGCGGCTGCGTTTGTCTGTATTGACGCCCCCTGCCGTGCTAAATACACGTTCAGAGAAAACGCTGGCCGCCGGGCAGGCCAGCTCCTCCAAGGCATAAAAGGCTAGCTCTGGCCACGTGGACAATTTAGAGACCCAGAAGTTGAATGGGGCCGAACCATCAGTCAGTACCTGAAGGGGTGTGCACACGTACTGTTCCACCATGTTAGTGCAATGTTGCCTCCTGCTAACACGTTGCGTATCAGGTGGTGGTGCAGTTAGCTGTGGCGTGTTGACAAAACTTTTCCACATCTCTGCCATGCTAACCCTGCCCTCAGAAGAGCTGGCCGTGACACAGCTGCCTTGGCGACCTCTTGCTCCTCCTCTGCCTTGCCCTTGGGCTTCTACTTGTTCCCCTGTGACATTTGGGAATGCTCTCAGTAGCGCGTCTACCAATGTGCGCTTGTACTCGCGCATCTTCCTATCACGCTCCAGTGCAGGAAGTAAGGTGGGCACATTGTCTTTGTAGCGTGGATCCAGCAGGGTGGCAACCCAGTAGTCCGCACACGTTAAAATGTGGGCAACTCTGCTGTCGTTGCGCAGGCACTGCAGCATGTAGTCGCTCATGTGTTCCAGGCTGCCCAGAGGTAAGGACAAGGTGTCCTCTGTGGGAGGCGTATCGTCATCGTCCTGCCTTTCCCCCCAGCCACGCACCAGTGATGGGCCCGAGCTGCGTTGGGTGCCACCCCGCTGTGACCATGCTTCATCCTCATCCTCCTCCATCTCCTCCTTTATCCTCGTCCTCCAGTAGTGGGCCCTGGCTGGCCACATATGTACCTGGCCTCTGCTGTTGCAAAAAAACTCCCTCTGAGTCACTTCGAAGAGACTGGCCTGAAAGTGCTAAAAATGACCCCTATTCCTCCTCCTTCACCTCCTGGGCCACCTCCTCTTCCATCATCGCCCTAAGTGTTTTCTCAAGGAGACATAGAAGTGGTATTGTAACGCTGATAACGGCGTCATCGCCACTGGCCATGTTGGTGGAGTACTGGAAACAGCGCAACAGGGCACACAGGTCTCGCATGGAGGCCCAGTCATTGGTGGTGAAGTGGTGCTGTTCCGTAGTGCGACTGACCCGTGCGTTCTGCAGCTGAAACTACACTATGGCCTGCTGCTGCTCGCACAGTCTGTCCAGCATGTGCAAGGTGGAGTTCCACCTGGTGGGCACGTCGCATATGAGGCGGTGAGCGGTAAGGCCGAAGTTACGCTGTAGCGCAGACAGGCGAGCAGCGGCAGGATGTGAACGCCGGAAGCGCGAACAGACGGCCCGCACTTTATGCAGCAGCTCTGACATGTCGGGGTAGTTGTGAATGAACTTCTGCACCACCAAATTCAGCACATGCGCCAAGCAAGGGATGTGCGTCAAACCGGCTAGTCCCAGAGCTGCAATGAGATTTTCGCCCATTATCGCACACCACCAGGCCGGGCTTGAGGCTCACCGGCAGCAACCACTCGTCGGTCTGTTGTTCTATACCCCGCCACAACTCCTGTGCGGTGTGGGGCCTGTCCCCCAAACATATGAGTTTCAGAATGGCCTGCTGACGTTTACCCCGGTCTGTGCTGAAGTTGGTGGTGAAGGTGTGTGGCTGACTGGATGAGCAGGTGGAAGAAGAGGAGGAGGAAGCTGTGTAGGAGGAGGTGGCAACAGGAGGCAAAGAATGTTGCCCTGCGATCCTTGGCGGCGGAAGGACGTGCGCCAAACAGCTCTCCGCCTGGGGCCCAGCTGCCACTACATTTACCCAGTGTGCAGTTAGGGAGATATAGCGTCCCTGGCCGTGCTTACTGGTCCACGTATCTTTGGTTAGGTGGACCTTGCTACAGATAGCGTTGCGCAGTGCACACTTGATTTTATCGGATACTTGGTTGTGCAGGGAAGGCACGGCTATCTTGGAGAAGTAGTGCCGGCTAGGAACAACATACTGTGGGACAGCAAGCGACATGAGCTGTTTGAAGCTGTCTGTGTCCACCAGCCTAAATGACAGCATTTCATAGGCCAGTAGTTTAGAATTACTGGCATTCAGGGCAAGGGATCGAGGGTGGCTAGGTGGGAATTTACGCTTTCTCTCAAATGTTTGTGAGATGGAGAGCTGAACGCTGCCGTGTGACATGGTTGAGATGCTTGGTGACGGAGGTGGTGGTGTTGGTGGTACATCTTCTGTTTGCTGGGCGGCAGGTGCCAATGTTCCTCCAGAGGCGGAGGAAGAGGCCGAGGCGGCAGCAGCAGAAGAGGCCGAGGCGGCAGCAGCAGAAGAGGCCGAGGCAGCAGCAGCAGAAGAGGCCGAGGCAGCAGCAGCAGAAGAGGTAGCAGGGGGAGCCTGAGTGACTTCCTTGGTTTTAAGATGTTTACTCCACTGCAGTTCATGCTTTGCATGCAGGTGCCTGGTCATGCAGGTTGTGCTAAGGTTCAGAACGTTAATGCCTCGCTTCAGGCTCTGATGGCACAGCGTGCAAACCACTCGGGTCTTGTCGTCAGCATATTGTTTCAAGAAGTGCCATGCCAGGGAACTCCTTGAAGCTGCCTTTGGGGTGCTCGGTCCCAGATGGCGGCGGTCAGTAGCAGGTGGAGTCTCTTGGCGGCGGGTGTTCAGCTTTTGCCCACTGCTCCCTCTTTTGCTACGCTGTTGGCTCGGTCTCACCACTGCCTCTTCCTCCGAACTGTGAAAGTCAGTGGCACGACCTTCATTCCATGTGGGGTCTAGGACCTCATCGTCCCCTGCATAGTCTTCCACCCAGTCTTGATCCCTGGCCTCCTGTTCAGTCTGCACACTGCAGAAAGACGCAGCAGTTGGCAACTGTGTATCGTCATCATCAGAGACGTGCTGAGGTGGTAATCCCATGTCCTCATCATCAGGAAACATAAGTGTTGTGCGTCAGTGCATTCTATGTCTTCCACCGCTGGGGAAGGGCTAGGTGGATGCCCTTGGGAAACCCTGCCAGCGGAGTCTTCAAACAGCATAAGAGACTGCTGCATAACTTGAGGCTCAGACAGTTTCCCTGGTATGCATGGGGGTGATGTGACAGACTGATGGGCTTGGTTTTCAGGCGCCATCTGTGCGCTTTCTGCAGAAGACTGGGTGGGAGATAATGTGAACGTGCTGGATCCACTGTCGGCCACCCAATTGACTAATGCCTGTACCTGCTCAGGCCTTACCATCCTTAGAACGGCATTGGGCCCCACCAAATATCGCTGTAAATTATGGCGACCTCATCGTCCCCTGCATCGTCTTCCACCCAGTCTTGATCCCTGACCTCCTGTTCAGTCTGCACACTGCAGAAAGACGCAGCAGTTGGCACCTGTGTTTCGTCATCATCAAAGACATGCTGAGGTGGTATTCCCATGTCCTCATCATCAGGAAACATAAGTGGTTGTGCGTCAGTGCATTCTATGTCTTCCACCGCTGGGGAAGGGCTGGGTGGATGCCCTTGGGAAACCCTGCCAGCGGAGTCTTCAAACAGCATAAGAGACTGCTGCATAACTTGAGGCTCAGACAGTTTCCCTGGTATGCATGGGGGTGATGTGACAGACTGATGGGCTTGGTTTACAGGCGCCTTCTGTGTGCTTTCTGCAGAAGACTGAGTGGGAGATAATGTGAACGTGCTGGATCCACTGTCGGCCACCCAATTGACTAATGCCTGTACCTGCTCAGGCCTTACCATCCTTAGAACGGCATTGGGCCTCACCAAATATCGCTGTAAATTATGGCGGCTACTGGGACCTGAGGTAGTTGGTACACTAGGACGTGTGGCTGTGGCAGTACGGCCACGTCCTCTCCCAGCACCAGAGGGTCCACTAACACCACCACGACCATGTCCGCGTCCGCGTCCTTTACTAGGTTTTCCTCATTGTTATCGTTCAACACAACAACAAAAATATTATTTGACCCAATGTATTGAATTCAAATTCAGGCCTTTTTTTTTAAGACAACTAACACTATCTGGCTATCTATTTAGGTACTGTATTACACTAATACAGGCACAGCAGTAACCACAGATTTAGCTGACTATAAATTTGAGGCCTATTATTTAGGCGCTGGGTGACAGGTATAGGTTTACTGACAGAATTAGACTTGGAAATGCACAGTAGCGTGTGTGTGAAGTTATTCAGAATGACCCTATGTGCACCTTGAATCTAATATACCCTTTTAGGGATAGATTTAAAATAGCTCTGATACAGCAGAAACCACTAAATTAGGAAATTGCTAAATTGGGAATTGTATTTCAACCCAGAACAAAAAATGTGCTTTGACAGACACTAAATAACTTGACCAGCCACAGCAGTAACGACAGATTTAGCTGGATATAAATTTGAGGCCTATTATTTAGGCGCTGGGTGACAGGTATACGTTTACTGACAGAATTAGACTGGGATATGGCCAAAAAATAACCACACTATTGATGGTTAAATGCACTTGGTGTGACAGCTTGACCAACCACACTATTGAGGGTTAAATGCACTTGGTGACAGGCTCAGCTTGCCCCTGATGTAGTATATGGCCAAAAAATAACCAGACTATTGATGGTTAAATGCACTTGGTGTGACAGCTTGACCCTAATGTGGGATTTAGCCAAAAAACAACCACGCCATTGAGGGTTAAATGCACTTGGTGACAGCTTGCCCCTGATGTAGTATATGGCCAAAAAATAACCAGACTATTGATGGTTAAATGCACTTGGTGTGACAGCTTGACCCTGATGTAGAATTTAGCCAAAAAACAACCACACCATTGAGGGTTAAATGCACTTGGTGACAGGCTCAGCTTGCCCCTGATGTAGTATATGGCCAAAAAATAACCACACTATTGCTGGTTAAATGCACTTGGTGTGACAGCTTGACCCTGATGTAGGATTTAGCCCAAATACAACCACACCATTGAGGAATGGTGTGGTTGTAAATGCACTTGGTGACATCTTGCCCCTGATGTAGTATATGGCCAAAAAATAACCACACTATTGCTGGTTAAATGCACTTGGTGTGACAGCTTGACCCTGATGTAGGATTTAGCCAAAAAACAACCACACCATTGAGGGTTAAATGCACTTGGTGACAGGCTCAGCTTGCCCCTGATGTAGTATATGGCCAAAAAATAACAACACTATTGCTGGTTAAATGCACTTGGTGTGACAGCTTGACCCTGATGTAGGATTTAGCCAAAAAACAACCACGCCATTGAGGGTTAAATGCACTTGGTGACAGGCTCAGCTTGCCCCTGATGTAGTATATGGCCAAAAAATAACCACACTATTGCTGGTTAAATCCACTTGGTGTGACAGCTTGACCCTGATGTAGGATTTAGCCAAAAAACAACCACACCATTTAAATGCACTTGGTGGCAGCTTGTGCTGGCACACCACAAGACACAAAATGGCCACCGATCACCCCAGAAAAAAGTGACTGAAAAACGCTCTGGGCAGCCTAAAAACAGTGAGCAATTCAATAGCAGCAGTTCAATCATCCACAGCTGCAGATCGATCTCTGAATGAAGTCTTTTGGAGGAGTTAATCACTGCCTAATCTCGCCCTAACGTCGCAGCTGCAACCTCTCCCTATGCTGATCAGAGCAGAGTGACGGGCGGCGCTATGTGACTCCAGCTTAAATAGAGGCTGGGTCACATGGTGCTCTGGCCAATCACAGCCATGCCAATAGTAGGCATGGCTGTGATGGCCTCTTGGGGCAAGTAGTATGACGCTTGTTGATTGGCTGCTTTGCAGCCTTTCAAAAAGCGCCAAGAAAGCGACGAACACCGAAGCCAAACCCGGACTTTTACGAAAATGTCCGGATTCGGGTCCCTGTCACGGACACCCCAAAATTCGCTCATTCCTATTCACAAGGCAAAACCCGGATGACATACCCTGAACCACAGAGCAAACTCACAAGCTATCCCGAGTAGCAAGTCGCTGCGACCTTCTCCTCCCAGACCTGTCTGGATCAGTCACAGTCGTGACAATCGTGGAGGAGAAGCCGACCTCTGTGAGGAATTGCACCCAGTGCACGCGGACTGACTGTGCTGCTGCGGTATTTGTGATTTTATATATATATATATATATATATATATATAAGGAAACAAATGGCGGCACTGGAAAAAACAGTATGGGTGCTAGGTCCAGGGATGTAGCTGCTTACCCCATATAATAAAGATGAAAGACGAACAGCACTCCAAGTAAAAGTAGTGGTGTTTATTCACCCATTTGGATGGCAACGTTTCAGCTCATACAAGAGCCTTTTTCATATATATACACAAAAGAACACGATGGCGGCACTGGACAAGAAAAGCTGGCGGGTGCTAGGTCCAAGGGTGTAGCTGCTTACTCAGTAAAATAGATAGGAAAACCGGACAGCACTACAAGTTAAAAACAAGTGGTTTTATTCACCCATGTGGTGTGGGCAAAATTTCAGCTCATACAAAGAGCCTTTTTCAAGCTTGAAAAAGGCTCTTTGTATGAGCTGAAACGTTGCCCACACCACATGGGTGAAAAAAACACTTGTTTTTTTACCTGGAGTGCTGTCCGGTTTTTATATATATATATATATATATATATATATATAATACAACAGATGATGCAGCAGCACAGTCAGACGTTGTGCGCTGGGTGCAATATTCCTCAGAGAGGCTGGCTTGTCCTCCAACATATATATTCACCAAATGAAGAGGCAGCACTTCCAGTCATGGGTGATAGGGTGACGACCCCAAACTTTATTCCCAGCAACGTTTCGGCCTTCTCTCTGAGGCCTTTGTCAAGCTACAACAATGCTAAAATGTGGGCTCTATATACCCACAACTCATTACAAAATCAGTGCAATTAATGAAAACCAGTGTAGACAATTAAGTCACATGACCATCCAACACTATACTGTCACATGACTATACAAGTGCAAATCTTATTTATATCACATAATAAAACCATCGTACAGCGTATTTCACATAATAATCAAAGTGAGTCATACATCATATGTGTCGCATATCATAAATGCGATGTACAGACATCAGTATTCAAAATATTACATCCAGTGTTCACTATCTCCTAGGTGGTCACAAGTGTACTAACCATAAAGAGTTAAAATCATCATTACATTATACAGCTGTATCTTATTATTAAAATTGGTGAGACCAACCGTCATGGCGTAGCCAAGTGTGCCTGCTTCAGCGTCTCCCCGTCTGTCAGGCGCATGCGCCGCGACGAGCGTCATCCGTCACCCTCCCCATATGGCCGCGTCATCACGCACGCTCCCTGGAACGCAACATCGCCCAGTGGAACGCATCGCTGACGGAGCGGCCACAGGGGGCAGGGCAAAGGCGGACACCCATCCGGATCGCATTACCAGGCGTCTGGGGGGCGTGTTGGTAACCAAGGTGACAACATAGACAGCTATCCCAGAAGGGGACCAGACATAGTCACTCAGCACAATCAAGAGACCGACATAGGATGAAAAAGCAACGATGAGTACAATAGGGGTCATCACCATATTAACGGCAAATATAGCCGAAGTGGTGCCTTCCCCCTTGTCGACATCATTACTGCCATCTTTAGCTAGTATGCAGATATAGAGGGAGGAATCCTTCCCATCTCCCTGCCTAATACTATAGTACAGATAAAGAGGCCGTCTGGCTTACAGATTCCCGGCCAGAATTGCCTCTCAGTTCCTCTGGAAAAATTGCCGGTCGGATAATCTTGACGTGCAGTTTGTGACTTGTCATGGTAGCCCCTCCCGAACAGCAATCTATGGTCACCATCAAGCTTGCACACTGGGGTAGTCCATATACGGTCTGGTCCAACTGTAAGACAAAGATTCTTCTCTTTTTCTCAAATGTCTATCTATGAATATAGAAAGAAAAAGGTGTAAATAGATTCCTACAACATTCTATAAAAATAGCATTGTTGTATATCATCCCCATCAAGCTGGACTAACAGTGTCTCCCCCACGCCTGGTGAGCAAGTAGCACACTACCTATCCACATAATTCCCATCTGCACTCAGCATTAAGACCTGCGGGCCTAAGAGTACCTAACTTGTGTATCCACATAATCTCGCGCTGTTTCAACTTTTTCTCCCTATCACCTCCCCTTTTAAGTGGGGGGATATGGTCAATCACCCTAAACTTAAGGTCCTTTTCCCTGTGTCCAGCCTCAACAAAATGTTTAGGCACTGGGAGGTCCCTTCGTTTTTGGCGGATGGAATACCTGTGATAGTTCATTCTCGTCTTAACATCACATGTAGTCTCCCCAACGTATAGGAGACTACATGGACATAACAACAAGTATACGACGAATGAACTGTCACAGGTCAGATAGTGTCGGATCCCAAATACCTTGTGCGTAACTGGATGCGTAAACGTATCTCCCTTTAGCATATAACTGCAATTTACACAATTCAGACATGGATAGCTTCCGCATTTCTTACGGCCTATATATGTCTGGACTGTGGTTTTCTCACCCGCTACCTCTGCTTTAACCAATTTATCTCGTAAATTCTCAGTTCTCCTATAGGACATTAGAGGGGGCACTGCAAATTCATTAACATGACCAAGATTACTATGCAATATAGGCCAATGCTTCCTGATGGCCTTGGCCACCTGGTCGCTGCCCTCTGTATAGGTGGAAATGAATGGTATTCTGGCTTGATCGATCACTTTCTCAGGTCTCCTCTGATCTAAATCGTCCAAATGTTTTTGGACTAATTTTCTTGGGTATCCCCTATGCAGAAACTTGTCGGCCATCTCTGCTAATCTTTTATTTTTCAATGGTGAATCTTTCACTATGCGTTGGATACGAAGAAATTGACTCCGTGGCAAAGACCTTACCATAGGCCGTGGGTGGCAACTTTCAAACTTTATGATGGTGACCATAGATTGCTGTTCGGGAGGGGCTACCATGACAAGTCACAAACTGCACGTCAAGATTATCCGACCGGCAATTTTTCCAGAGGAACTGAGAGGCAATTCTGGCCGGGAATCTGTAAGCCAGACGGCCTCTTTATCTGTTCTATAGTATTAGGCAGGGAGATGGGAAGGATTCCTCCCTCTATATCTGCATACTAGCTAAAGATGGCAGTAATGATGTCGACAAGGGGGAAGGCACCACTTCGGCTATATTTGCCGTTAATATGGTGATGACCCCTATTGTACTCATCGTTGCTTTTTCATCCTATGTCGGTCTCTTGATTGTGCTGAGTGACTATGTCTGGTCCCCTTCTGGGATAGCTGTCTATGTTGTCACCTTGGTTACCAACACGCCCCCCAGACGCCTGGTAATGCGATCCGGATGGGTGTCCGCCTTTGCCCTGCCCCCTGTGGCCGCTCCGTCAGCGATGCTTTCCACTGGGCGATGTTGCGTTCCAGGGAGCGTGCGTGATGACGCGGCCATATGGGGAGGGTGACGGATGACGCTCGTCGCGGCGCATGCGCCTGACAGACGGGGAGACGCTGAAGCAGGCACACTTGGCTACGCCATGACGGTTGGTCTCACCAATTTTAATAATAAGATACAGCTGTATAATGTAATGATGATTTTAACTCTTTATGGTTAGTACACTTGTGACCACCTAGGAGATAGTGAACACTGGATGTAATATTTTGAATACTGATGTCTGTACATCGCATTTATGATATGCGACACATATGATGTATGACTCACTTTGATTATTATGTGAAATACGCTGTACGATGGTTTTATTATGTGATATAAATAAGATTTGCACTTGTATAGTCATGTGACAGTATAGTGTTGGATGGTCATGTGACTTAATTGTCTACACTGGTTTTCATTAATTGCACTGATTTTGTAATGAGTTGTGGGTATATAGAGCCCACATTTTAGCATTGTTGTAGCTTGACAAAGGCCTCAGAGAGAAGGCCGAAACGTTGCTGGGAATAAAGTTTGGGGTCGTCACCCTATCACCCATGACTGGAAGTGCTGCCTCTTCATTTGGTGAATATATATACAGTATATATATATATATATATATATATATATATATATATACTGTGTTTGAATTGTGAGTTTTTTAAATAATTCCACCTCTTTTGGACTTTTTCCCCACTTCCAACCACATTGTATACAACATAAAATGGTGCTATTAGAAAGTGAATGTTGTCCTGCAAAAAAACAAGCCCTCATATCGTTATGTGAATGAAGAAATAATGAGTTCTCTCATGTGCCATCTGATATCTTTTTTTAAAAACATATTAGACACTGGTTGAATCTCCCCTATAAATTCTTAGATGATTCACAAGATTTATTTTACGGTTAAAACATTTCTCACATTCAGAACATGAATATGGCTTCTCTCATATGTGAATTCTCTGATGTCTAGCAATGCTTGTTTTCTGAGTAAAACACTTCTCACATTCAGGACACGAATATGGCTTCTCTCCTGTGTGAATTCTCTGATGTTTAACAAGATATGATTTATCACTAAAACATTTCTGACATTCTGGACATGAATATGGCTTCTCTCCTGTGTGAGATCTCAGATGTATAACAAGTTTTGATTTCTGATCAAAACACTTTTCACATTCAGGACATGAATATGGCTTCTCTCCTGAATGAATTCTCTGATGTTTAACAAGATATGATTTATCAGTATAACATTTCTCACATTCAGGACATGAATATGGCTTCTTTCCTAAGTGAATTCTCTGATGTTTAACAAGAATTGATTTACGACTAAAACATTTCTCACATTCTGGACACAAATATGGCTTCTCTAGTGTGTGAGATCTCAGATGTATAACAAGTTTTATTTTCTGATCAAAACACTTTTCACATTCAGGACATGAATATGGCTTCTCTCCTGTGTGAATTCTTCGATGTTTAACAACAGATGATTTATTAGTAAAACATTTCTCACATTCAGGACATGAATATGGCTTCTCTCCTGTGTGAGTTCTCTGATGTTTAACAAGAGGTGTTTTATGATTAAAACATTTCCCGCATTCAAGACATGAATATGGCTTCTCTCCTGTGTGGGTTCTGAGATGAAGATCAAGATTTGATTTGTGACTAAAACACTTCCCACATTCTGCACATGAAAATGGCTTCTCTCTTGTGTGGATTCTAAGATGTCGAACAAGATGTGATTTGTTAGCAAAATCTTTTCCACATTTTGAACAGCAATATGGCTTCTCTCCTGTGTGAGTTCTCATATGCATCACAGCATAACTCTTATACTTAAAACTCTTCTCACATTCTGGACATGAAAACAGCTTCTTTCCTGTGTGAATTCTCTGATGTTCATCACAATGTGTTTTTGTATTAAACGTTTTTTCACATTCTGAACATGGAAATAGTCTTTTAATCTTGTGAATTTCCTTCTGCTTAAAAAGGTAAGATTTATTTTCAAAATGTTCCCCACATTCAGAACTCACCGACATCTCACACAGTCTATACCCACTGCTATTATCGACAATTAGCGATTAATTATCTTCTATTTTATAAGAAGGAGGTAAAATTAGACGTCTATGGTTATCCTGGGGTTATCTGGAAAAAATAATTTGTTTTATAAGATCAGAGATTCTATTTTCATAGTTGCAAATAGAAAATAGAAATAAGAAATATCTCAGACAACTATATTAAGAAAAATACAATCTGTGCCAGTTAGAAATCTCCATTTGCATAGGATCGAGAGTTTTTCGCTTCTATTTATTAAAGTTGCTTGAAAACATCTTCAAATTGTACAAACAGTATGAGAGACATTTATCAAATCGTCTACGCCTGTTTTTGGCATAAAAAATTGTAAGTGATGCCTTTATGCAACATTTGTTCAACTTTTGTGACATTTGGTGAGCTTCACCACTTTTAGAAATGGAATGTAAGGCCTTTTTGCACACGACCATATGTATTTTGCAGTCTGTTTTTCACGGATCCGTTGTTCAGTTTTGTGTAACCATAGTGTTTCCGTTTCTTTTTCGTTCTGTTTTTCCACATGGTTTCTGTTTGTGACCTGTTTTTTGCGGATCGCAAACAGAAATGGAAGCATCCAATATTTGTATACAGTAATCACATTGAAAAATTTGGCTGGGCATAAAATTTACAATAGATGGTTCCGCAAAATCAGAATGCATACAGATGACATACGGATGCATTCCTTATGCATTCCGTTTTTTTTTTGCAGAACAATTGACTTGAATGAAGCCACGGAATGTGATTTGCGGACAACAATAGGACATGGATTATAGAAAAAAGGGATCCGCTCACCCCTATTCTCTCAGGATAGGTGCTCCAATCCAAAATGTGAGGCACCCCTCAAAATTTGGGATAAATGTGGGAAAAAAGTGGATTGATCACTCTTATATGGAAATATAGGATGTATTATTTAACATATGTATTAAAAGAAATATAAAGAAAAAAAGATAAAAGGTACAATAAAAAGTACAATAAAAAAGCTTCTATAAACTGTTCAGCACTGTATCATACACTTAATCACTATCAAAATGTCATAAATGGTAGGAAATGGCACCAAAAATAGTTTGAGCACTGGTAGTGCCAAATGCCTCTCTGTATCCCCACCTGGACTGGTGCAGTCCTAGGTGTGATGAGTTAGCTGTTTTGTTTGGAGAAGCAAATTGGCACAAACAGTATCTGTCTGGTTTCAGGCAGTATTTATCTAGTTAAAAGGCAATTAAACCAAATAACATTACATCCAATATTCAATAATATTAGACTATTAGGTGGACCGGTCTCTGGGTATTGAGTCTTTTGTTGAATTTACACAGACCTGTCCGAGCGTCTGTGTCAGAAGAAGAATTCCAGTGGGTACAACCATAAGAAATACCTTGCTAAGTTACAATTGAACGAACTGCTTCTGCGATTTAATCGAACACTCCCTGCTATAGTTACATATGAATTCACCACCACAACCAGCAGTGGGACGCAACTAAGTATTAGCTTGTGGCGGCTGAAGCGCTTTTTCCGATATAGACGTTTGACACAAACTACATTGGCTATATAAGAATCTCTGCTGCTATTTAGCTGCTAATGTATCGGGGCAACTATTAGTTGAAAAGTCGACACAATCTATCAGTAGTTTGTCAAGAGTTGGAGTTCTTCTTCTGACACAGACGCTCGGACAGGTCTGTGTAAATTCTCACATCAGTACACTGCTCTATATAATATATATATATATATACACACACACTGCATATACAGTATTATACCATATACCTCACATATCAGTAAATTGCTCTATATACTATGGGGTCGTTTACAAACAGATACATTTCTCTGGTGCTGATTCTGTCACATGACGTGGTGCAGTAGAATCTTTTACTTCTTCCCCGTTCATGCCAAGTCTACAAAAGTGGGTGTGATATGGGCGGGGAAGGGGGTGGGCCTGCAGGCTCGTCTCATTTATCACTTTCTACACCTGTTTTAGGAATAGAAAATGGTCTAAATGTAAGACAGCAAGAACACTGTTTTACATTTTGAAATGGTGATGGATCCACTGAAGTTATATAGAGGCTGGCGTCTCTACATGAGTTCAGCAGATCCACCACCAGTGCAGGAGATTATTAGGACCTGTGTCTAAAATGCCAGTCTTAAAAAATATGCCCCAATATATCTTAACACACTGCATCTATTATACCTTGTACCTCACATTTTAGTATACCGTTATTATATATATAAATATTTATAACAAAGAAAGTCTGCAGAACTCCTTGAAATATAGAAAATGTGTTCTTTATTCACACATGTCGAATTTTGACAAGTTTATATATATTTGATAAATATATATAAATATACGTGGAAATGGGGCAGCACTACTTTAATCGTACAATGGGTGTCTGTGTTAAACCCTTGATCATGGGTGTAGGTATGCACTGAAGAAATCTATGGCACTCCTTGGATCCACTTGGCTTGAGAAAGGGTCTGTGAGGGAACCGAATGACATGTGTGAATAAAGGACACATTTTTTCACGGTTTTTACAGAGGAGTGCCGTGGGTTTCTTCAGTGTATACATATATATATATATATATATATATATATATATGTATATATACAGTGGATATAAAACGTCTACACACCCCTGTTAAAATGTCAGATTTATGTGATGTAAAAAAAATTTGATAAAGATAAATCCTTTCAGAACTTTTTCCACCTTGAATGTGACCTATAAACTGTACAACTCAATTGAAAAACAAACTGAAATCTTCTAGGTAGAGGGAAGAAAAAATTAAATAATATGGTTGCATAAGTGTGCACACCCTTAAACTAATACTTTGTTGAAGCACCGTTTGATTTTATTACAGCACTCAGTCTTTTTGGGTAGGAGTCTATCAGCATGGCACATTTTGACTTGGCAAGATTTGCCCACTCTTCTTTGCAAAAACGCTCCAATCTGTCAGACTGCGAGGGCATCTCCTGGGCACAGCCCTCTTCAGATCACCCCACAGATTTTCAATCAAATTCAGGTCTGGACTCTGACTCGGCCATTTCAAAACTTTAATCTTCTTATGGTGAAGCCATTCCTTTGCTGATTTGGGTGTATGCTTTCGGTCGTTGTCATGATGAAAGATGAAGTTCCTCTTCATGTTCAGCTTTCTAGCAGAAGCCTGAAGGTTTTGTGCCAATATTGACTTGTTTTTGGAACTGTTCATAATTCCTTCTAGCTTAACTAAGGCCCCAGTTCCAGCTGAAGAAAAACATCCCCAAAGCATGATGCTGTCACCACCATGCTTCACTGGGGGTATGGTGTTCTTTTAGTGATGTGCAGTGTCTTTTGGAATTATGGCCAAAAAGTTCAACTTTGGTTTCATCAGACCATAACACCTTTTCCCACATGCTTTTGGTAGACTTCAGATGTGTTTTTGCAAAATGTAGCCTGGCTTGGATGTTTTTCTTCGTAAAAAAGGGCTTTCGTCTTGCCACTCTACCCCATAGACCAGACATATGAAGAATACGGGAGATTGTTGTCACATCTACCACACATCCAGTACTTGCCAGATATTCCTGCAGCTCCTTTAATGTTGCTGTAGGCCTCTTAGTAGCCTCCCAGACTAGTTTTCTTCTTGTCAATTTTGGAGGGACGTCCAGTTCTGGGTAATGTCACTGTTGTGCCATATTTTCTCCACTTGATGATGACAGTCTTCACAGTGTTCCATGGTAAATCTTATGCCTTGGAAATTCTTTTGTCCCCTTCTCCAGACTGATACCTTTTAACAATGAGGTCTCTCTGATGATTTTGAAGCTCTCTGTGGACCATGGCTTTTGCTGTGGGATGCGACTAAAAAACAATTCGGTACGGTTTATAGGTAAAAAGTGGAAAAAGTTCTGAAATGATTTATCTTAGTCTCATTTTTTTCCCATCATAGAAACCTGACATTTTAACAGGGATGTGTAGACTTTTTATAGCCACTGTATATATAGTGATAACGTGTATGGAAAAGTCCTGGAAGGGGTGTATATCCCACCCAGGTTCCTCAACTGGGTGAGGTAAGTAAATTCCAGAAAGCTGCAGTGGATTCAGCAAAGTATAGTTTGGGGCTGGATTTTATTTGGTCTGGGAAGGGAGGTTTGGTAGTGGGACCTCCCCAGTCCTCCCCTATTCCAGGGCATGTTTTCCCCTAGCATGAGGGATTCCCAGGTGTAGTCCAGCTGGGATTGTTAGGGGGAAATAAAAGCCCATCCCAGAATGCCAGTCCGAGAGAGTGATGCCTGTAAAAAGTCTAGGAAGCTGGCTGCCTTGCTGGCTAGAGAAGCCTGATTTTTCCATGTGTGACCTGCACTCAATAGGTGAGCTAATAACTAATTTATGTTAGCTAGAGCCCAGATTGGCAGGAGTTTATTTTGTTTCGTTTATGTTTCTGTGATGCTGGAACCTCACCTTACCCAGTGAGTTATAACTGGGTTTCCCTGTAATTGCCGGAGTGCCATAAAATAAAGCATCATTTGGACTTTAATCCTGTTGTCTGCGAAATAATTTGTCATCGCTGCCCTGCTTCAGAGAGGAATCCCTTACAAGGTATATTAGATACAGTGTGTTACAATATATAGTATATACAGTGGGGGAAATAAGTATTTTATACACTAAATATTTTGCAAGTTTTACAACCTGCAATGAATGAAGAGGTCTATAATTTTATATCATAGGTACACTTCAACTGTGAGAGAGAGAATCTAAAAAAGATCCAGAAAATCATATTGTGTGATTTTTAAATAATGAATTTGCATGTATTGCATGAAATAAGTATTTGATACAATATAAAAACAGAACTTAATATTTGGGGTAGAAACCTCTGTTTGCAATTACAGAGGTCAGATGTTTCCTGTAGTTCTTGATCAAGTTTGCACACACTGTGGCAGGGATTTTGGCCCACTCTTCCAAACAAATCTTCCCCAGATCTCTCAGGTTTCAGGTCTGTTGCTGGGAGACATTGAGCTTCAGCTCTCTCCAAAGATTTTTGATTAGGTTTAGGTTTGGAGACTGGCTAGGCCACTCCAGGACCTTGAAATCCTTCTTACAGAGCCACTCCTTAGTTTCCCTGGCTGTGTGTTTTGGGTTATTGTCATGCTAGAAGACCCAGCCACGACCCTCTTCAATGGGAATGCGGTTGTTGGCCAAAATCTCGCAATTCATGGCCCCATCCTTTCTCCTTTCAATATGGTGCAGTTGTCCTGTCCCTTTTGCAGAAAAACACCCCCAAAGCATGATGTTTCCACCCCTATGCTTCACGGTTGGGACAGTGTTCTTGTTAATGTGCACATCCTTCTTCTTCCTCCAAACACAGTGAGTGGAATTGATATTAAAAAGTTATATTTTAGTCTTATCTGACCACGTAGCCTTCTCCCATATCACCTCTGGATCATCCAGATGGTCACTGGCGAATTTCAAATGAGCATGGATATGTCCTGGCGTGACCTGGTGTGCCATGCAGGATTTTAATACAAGACGGTGTAGTGTGTTACTAGCGATAATCTCTGAGACTGTGGTCTTAGCTCTCTTAAGTAGGGATGAGCGAACTCGAACTGTATAGTTCGGGTTCGTACCGAATTTTGGGGTGTCCGTGACACGGACCCGAACCCGGACATTTTCGTAAAAGTCCGGGTTCGGGTTCGGTGTTCGTCGCTTTCTTGGCGCTTTTGTGACGCTTTCTTGGCGCTTTTTGAAAGGCTGCAAAGCAGCCAATCAACAAGCGTCATACTACTTGCCCCAAGAGGCCGTCACAGCCATGCCTACTATTGGCATGGCTGTGATTGGCCAGAGCACCATGTGACCCAGCCTCTATTTAAGCTGGAGTCACATAGCGCCGCCCGTCACTCTGCTCTGATTAGCGTAGGGAGAGGTTGCGGATGCGACAGTAGGGCGAGATTAGGCAGATTAACTCCTCCAAAGGACTTCACTTGATTAATCGATCGATCTGCAGCTGTGCATCATTGAGCTGCTGAAATTCAAATGCTCACTCACTGTTTTTAGGCTGCCCAGACCGTTTGTCAGTCACTTTTTTCTGGGGTGATCGGCGGCCATTTTGTGTCTTGTGCGGTGCTGCGACCAAGTGCATCCAAGCTGCGACCAAGTGCATTTAACCCTCAATGGTGTGGTTGTTTTTTGGCTAAAGCCTACATCAGGGTGAAGCTGTCACACCAAGTGCATTTAACCAGCAATAGTCTGTTCATTTTTTTGGCCATATACTAAATCAGGGGCAAGCTGCGCCTGTCACCAAGTGCATTTAACCCTCAATGGTGTGGTTGTTTTTTGGCTAAAGCCTACATCAGGGTGAAGCTGTCACACCAAGTGCATTTAACCAGCAATAGTCTGTTCATTTTTTGGCCATATACTACATCAGGGGCAAGCTGCGCCCGTCACCAAGTGCATTTAACCCTCAGTAGTGTGGTGCGTCAAGCTGTGACACCAAGTGCATTTAACCAGCAATAGTCTGTTCATTTTTTGGCCATATACTAAATCAGGGGCAAGCTGCGCCCGTCACCAAGTGCATTTAACCAGCAATAGTGTGGTTATTTTTTGGCCATATCCCAGTCTAATTCTGTCACTAAATCCATACCGGTCACCCAGCGCCTAAATACTAGGCCTCAAATTTATATCCCGCTAAATCTCTCGTTACCGCTGTCCTGTTGTGGCTGGGAAAGTTATTTAGTGTCCGTCAAAGCACATTTTTTGTTCTGGGTTGAAGTACAATTCCCAATTTAGCAATTTCATAATTTAGTGGTTCCTGCTATATCAGAGCTATTTGAAATCTATCCCTAAAAGGGTATATAATATTCAAGGTGCACATTGGGTCATTCAGAATAACTTCACACACACCCGCTACTGTGTATTTCCAAGTCTAATTCTGTCACTAAACCCATACCTGTCACCCAGCGCCTAAATACTAGGCCTCAAATTTATATCCTGCTAAATCTCTCGTTACCGCTGTCCTGTTGTGGCTGGGAAAGTTATTTAGTGTCCGTCAAAGCACATTTTTTGTTCTGGGTTGAAATACAATTCCCAATTTAGCAATTTCATAATTTAGTGGTTCCTGCTATATCAGAGCTATTTGAAATCTATCCCTAAAAGGGTATATAATATTCAAGGTGCACATTGGGTCATTCAGAATAACTTCACACACACCCGCTACTGTGTATTTCCAAGTCTAATTCTGTCACTAAACCCATACCTGTCACCCAGCGCCTAAATACTAGGCCTCAAATTTATATCCTGCTAAATCTCTCGTTACCGCTGTCCTGTTGTGGCTGGGAAAGTTATTTAGTGTCCGTCAAAGCACATTTTTTGTTCTGGGTTGAAATACAATTCCCAATTTAGCAATTTCATAATTTAGTGGTTTCTGCTATATCAGAGCTATTTGAAATCTATCCCTAAAAGGGTATATAATATTCAAGGTGCACATTGGGTCATTCAGAATAACTTCACACACACCCGCTACTGTGTATTTCTAAGTCTAATTCTGTCACTAAACCCATACCTGTCACCCAGCGCCTAAATACTAGGCCTCAAATTTATATCCTGCTAAATCTCTCGTTAACGCTGTCCTGTTGTGGCTGGGAAAGTTATTTAGTGTCCGTCAAAGCACATTTTTTGTTCTGGGTTTAAATACAATTGCCAATTTAACAATTTCATAATTTAGTGGTTTCTGCTATATCAGAGCTATTTGAAATCTATCCCTAAAAGGGTATATAATATTCAAGGTGCACATTGGGTCATTCAGAATAACTTCACACACACCCGCTACTGTGTATTTCCAAGTCTAATTCTGTCACTAAACCCATACCTGTCACCCAGCGCCTAAATACTAGGCCTCAAATTTATATCCTGCTAAATCTCTCGTTACCGCTGTCCTGTTGTGGCTGGGAAAGTTATTTAGTGTCCGTCAAAGCACATTTTTTGTTCTGGGTTGAAATACAATTCCCAATTTAGCAATTTCATAATTTAGTGGTTTCTGCTATATCAGAGCTATTTGAAATCTATCCCTAAAAGGGTATATAATATTCAAGGTGCACATTGGGTCATTCAGAATAACTTCACACACACCCGCTACTGTGTATTTCTAAGTCTAATTCTGTCACTAAACCCATACCTGTCACCCAGCGCCTAAATACTAGGCCTCAAATTTATATCCTGCTAAATCTCTCGTTAACGCTGTCCTGTTGTGGCTGGGAAAGTTATTTAGTGTCCGTCAAAGCACATTTTTTGTTCTGGGTTTAAATACAATTCCCAATTTAACAATTTCATAATTTAGTGGTTTCTGCTATATCAGAGCTATTTGAAATCTATCCCTAAAAGGCTATATAATATTCAAGGTGCACATTGGGTCATTCAGAATAACTTCACACACACCCGCTACTGTGTATTTCCAAGTCTAATTCTGTCACTAAACCCATACCTGTCACCCAGCGCCTAAATACTAGGCCTCAAATTTATATCCTGCTAAATCTCTCGTTAACGCTGTCCTGTTGTGGCTGGGAAAGTTATTTAGTGTCCGTCAAAGCACATTTTTTGTTCTGGGTTGAAATACAATTCCCAATTTAGCAATTTCATAATTTAGTGGTTTCTGCTATATCAGAGCTATTTGAAATCTATCCCTAAAAGGGTATATAATATTCAAGGTGCACATTGGGTCATTCAGAATAACTTCACACACACCCGCTACTGTGTATTTCTAAGTCTAATTCTGTCACTAAACCCATACCTGTCACCCAGCGCCTAAATACTAGGCCTCAAATTTATATCCTGCTAAATCTCTCGTTAACGCTGTCCTGTTGTGGCTGGGAAAGTTATTTAGTGTCCGTCAAAGCACATTTTTTGTTCTGGGTTTAAATACAATTCCCAATTTAACAATTTCATAATTTAGTGGTTTCTGCTATATCAGAGCTATTTGAAATCTATCCCTAAAAGGGTATATAATATTCAAGGTGCACATTGGGTCATTCAGAATAACTTCACACACACCCGCTACTGTGTATTTCCAAGTCTAATTCTGTCACTAAACCCATACCTGTCACCCAGCGCCTAAATACTAGGCCTCAAATTTATATCCTGCTAAATCTCTCGTTAACGCTGTCCTGTTGTGGCTGGGAAAGTTATTTAGTGTCCGTCAAAGCACATTTTTTGTTCTGGGTTTAAATACAATTGCCAATTTAACAATTTCATAATTTAGTGGTTTCTGCTATATCAGAGCTATTTGAAATCTATCCCTAAAAGGGTATATAATATTCAAGGTGCACATTGGGTCATTCAGAATAACTTCACACACACCCGCTACTGTGTATTTCCAAGTCTAATTCTGTCACTAAACCCATACCTGTCACCCAGCGCCTAAATACTAGGCCTCAAATTTATATCCTGCTAAATCTCTCGTTACCGCTGTCCTGTTGTGGCTGGGAAAGTTATTTAGTGTCCGTCAAAGCACATTTTTTGTTCTGGGTTGAAATACAATTCCCAATTTAGCAATTTCATAATTTAGTGGTTTCTGCTATATCAGAGCTATTTGAAATCTATCCCTAAAAGGGTATATAATATTCAAGGTGCACATTGGGTCATTCAGAATAACTTCACACACACCCGCTACTGTGTATTTCTAAGTCTAATTCTGTCACTAAACCCATACCTGTCACCCAGCGCCTAAATACTAGGCCTCAAATTTATATCCTGCTAAATCTCTCGTTAACGCTGTCCTGTTGTGGCTGGGAAAGTTATTTAGTGTCCGTCAAAGCACATTTTTTGTTCTGGGTTTAAATACAATTCCCAATTTAACAATTTCATAATTTAGTGGTTTCTGCTATATCAGAGCTATTTGAAATCTATCCCTAAAAGGCTATATAATATTCAAGGTGCACATTGGGTCATTCAGAATAACTTCACACACACCCGCTACTGTGTATTTCCAAGTCTAATTCTGTCACTAAACCCATACCTGTCACCCAGCGCCTAAATACTAGGCCTCAAATTTATATCCTGCTAAATCTCTCGTTAACGCTGTCCTGTTGTGGCTGGGAAAGTTATTTAGTGTCCGTCAAAGCACATTTTTTGTTCTGGGTTGAAATACAATTCCCAATTTAGCAATTTCATAATTTAGTGGTTTCTGCTATATCAGAGCTATTTGAAATCTATCCCTAAAAGGGTATATAATATTCAAGGTGCACATTGGGTCATTCAGAATAACTTCACACACACCCGCTACTGTGTATTTCTAAGTCTAATTCTGTCACTAAACCCATACCTGTCACCCAGCGCCTAAATACTAGGCCTCAAATTTATATCCTGCTAAATCTCTCGTTAACGCTGTCCTGTTGTGGCTGGGAAAGTTATTTAGTGTCCGTCAAAGCACATTTTTTGTTCTGGGTTTAAATACAATTCCCAATTTAACAATTTCATAATTTAGTGGTTTCTGCTATATCAGAGCTATTTGAAATCTATCCCTAAAAGGGTATATAATATTCAAGGTGCACATTGGGTCATTCAGAATAACTTCACACACACCCGCTACTGTGTATTTCCAAGTCTAATTCTGTCACTAAACCCATACCTGTCACCCAGCGCCTAAATACTAGGCCTCAAATTTATATCCTGCTAAATCTCTCGTTACCGCTGTCCTGTTGTGGCTGGGAAAGTTATTTAGTGTCCGTCAAAGCACATTTTTTGTTCTGGGTTGAAATACAATTCCCAATTTAGCAATTTCATAATTTAGTGGTTTCTGCTATATCAGAGCTATTTGAAATCTATCCCTAAAAGGGTATATAATATTCAAGGTGCACATTGGGTCATTCAGAATAACTTCACACACACCCGCTACTGTGTATTTCCAAGTCTAATTCTGTCACTAAACCCATACCTGTCACCCAGCGCCTAAATACTAGGCCTCAAATTTATATCCTGCTAAATCTCTCGTTAACGCTGTCCTGTTGTGGCTGGGAAAGTTATTTAGTGTCCGTCAAAGCACATTTTTTGTTCTGGGTTTAAATACAATTCCCAATTTAACAATTTCATAATTTAGTGGTTTCTGCTATATCAGAGCTATTTGAAATCTATCCCTAAAAGGGTATATAATATTCAAGGTGCACATTGGGTCATTCAGAATAACTTCACACACACCCGCTACTGTGTATTTCCAAGTCTAATTCTGTCACTAAACCCATACCTGTCACCCAGCGCCTAAATACTAGGCCTCAAATTTATATCCTGCTAAATCTCTCGTTAACGCTGTCCTGTTGTGGCTGGGAAAGTTATTTAGTGTCCGTCAAAGCACATTTTTTGTTCTGGGTTTAAATACAATTCCCAATTTAACAATTTCATAATTTAGTGGTTTCTGCTATATCAGAGCTATTTGAAATCTATCCCTAAAAGGGTATATAATATTCAAGGTGCACATTGGGTCATTCAGAATAACTTCACACACACACGCTTCTGTGCATTTCCAAGTCTAATTCTGTCACTAAATCCATACCGGTCACCCAGCGCCTAAATACTAGGCCTCAAATTTATATCCCGCTGAATTTGAATACAATACATTGGGCCAAATAATATATTTGTTGTTGTGGTGAACCATAACAATGAGAAAAACATCTAGTAAGGGACGCGGACGTGGACATGGTCGTGGTGGTGTTAGTGGACCCTCTGGTGCTGGGAGAGGACGTGGCCGTTCTGCCACATCCAAACGTCCTAGTGTACCAACTACCTCAGGTCCCAGTAGCCGCCAGAATTTACAGCGATATATGGTGGGGCCCAATGCCGTTCTAAGGATGGTAAGGCCTGAGCAGGTACAGGCATTAGTCAATTGGGTGGCCGACAGTGGATCCAGCACGTTCACATTATCTCCCACCCAGTCTTCTGCAGAAAGCGCACAGATGGCACCTGAAAACCAACCCCATCAGTCTGTCACATCACCCCCATGCATACCAGGGAAACTGTCTCAGCCTCAAGTTATGCAGCAGTCTCTTATGCTGTTTGAAGACTCCGCTGGCAGGGTTTCCCAAGGGCATCCACCTAGCCCTTCCCCAGCGGTGAAAGACATAGAATGCACTGACGCACAACCACTTATGTTTCCTGATGATGAGGACATGGGAATACCACCTCAGCATGTCTCTGATGATGACGAAACACAGGTGCCAACTGCTGCGTCTTTCTGCAGTGTGCAGACTGAACAGGAGGTCAGGGATCAAGACTGGGTGGAAGACGATGCAGGGGACGATGAGGTCCTAGACCCCACATGGAATGAAGGTTGTGCCACTGACTTTCACAGTTCGGAGGAAGAGGCAGTGGTGAGACCGAGCCAACAGCGTAGCAAAAGAGGGAGCAGTGGGCAAAAGCAGAACACCCGCCGCCAAGAGACTCCGCCTGCTACTGACCGCCGCCATCTGGGACCGAGCACCCCAAAGGCAGCTTCAAGGAGTTCCCTGGCATGGCACTTCTTCAAACAATGTGCTGACGACAAGACCCGAGTGGTTTGCACGCTGTGCCATCAGAGCCTGAAGCGAGGCATTAACGTTCTGAACCTGAGCACAACCTGCATGACCAGGCACCTGCATGCAAAGCATGAACTGCAGTGGAGTAAACACCTTAAAACCAAGGAAGTCACTCAGGCTCCCCCTGCTACCTCTTCTGCTGCTGCCGCCTCGGCCTATTCTGCTGCTGCCGCCTCGGCCTCTTCCTCCGCCTCTGGAGGAACGTTGGCACCTGCCGCCCAGCAAACAGGGGATGTACCACCAACACCACCACCACCACCTCCGTCACCAAGCGTCTCAACCATGTCACACGCCAGCGTTCAGCTCTCCATCTCACAAACATTTGATAGAAAGCGTAAATTCCCACCTAGCCACCCTCGATCCCTGGCCCTGAATGCCAGCATTTCTAAACTACTGGCCTATGAAATGCTGTCATTTAGGCTGGTGGACACAGACAGCTTCAAACAGCTCATGTCGCTTGCTGTCCCACAGTATGTTGTTCCCAGCCGGCACTACTTCTCCAAGAGAGCCGTGCCTTCCCTGCACAACCAAGTATCCGATAAAATCAAGTGTGCACTGCGCAACGCCATCTGTAGCAAGGTCCACCTAACCACAGATACGTGGACCAGTAAGCACGGCCAGGGACGCTATATCTCCCTAACTGCACACTGGGTAAATGTAGTGGCAGCTGGGCCCCAGGCGGAGAGCTGTTTGGCGCACGTCCTTCCGCCGCCAAGGATCGCAGGGCAACATTCTTTGCCTCCTGTTGCCACCTCCTCCTTCTCGGCTTCCTCCTCCTCTTCTTCCACCTGCTCATCCAGTCAGCCACACACCTTCACCACCAACTTCAGCACAGCCCGGGGTAAACGTCAGCAGGCCATTCTGAAACTCATATGTTTGGGGGACAGGCCCCACACCGCACAGGAGTTGTGGCGGGGTATTGAACAACAGACCGACGAGTGGTTGCTGCCGGTGAGCCTCAAGCCCGGCCTGGTGGTGTGTGATAATGGGCGAAATCTCGTTGCAGCTCTGGGACTAGCCAATTTGACGCACATCCCTTGCTTGGCGCATGTGCTGAATTTGGTGGTGCAGAAGTTCATTCACAACTACCCCGACATGTCAGAGCTGCTGCATAAAGTGCGGGCCGTCTGTTCGCGCTTCCGGCGTTCACATCCTGCTGCTGCTCGCCTGTCTGCGCTACAGCGTAACTTCGGCCTTCCCGCTCACCGCCTCATATGCGACGTGCCCACCAGGTGGAACTCCACCTTGCACATGCTGGACAGACTGTGCGAGCAGCAGCAGGCCATAGTGGAGTTTCAGCTGCAGCACGCACGGGTCAGTCGCACTACAGAACAGCACCACTTCACCACCAATGACTGGGCCTCCATGCGAGACCTGTGTGCCCTGTTGCGCTGTTTCGAGTACTCCACCAACATGGCCAGTGGCGATGACACCGTTATCAGCGTTACAATACCACTTCTATGTCTCCTTGAGAAAACACTTAGGGCGATGATGGAAGAGGAGGTGGCCCAGGAGGAGGAGGAGGAGGAGGAGGAAGAGGGGTCATTTTTAGCACTTTCAGGCCAGTCTCTTCGAAGTGACTCAGAGGGAGGTTTTTGGCAACAGCAGAGGCCAGGTACAAATGTGGCCAGCCAGGGCCCACTACTGGAGGACGAGGAGGACGAGGATGAGGAGGAGGTGGAGGAGGATGAGGATGAAGCATGGTCACAGCGGGGTGGCACCCAACGCAGCTCGGGTCCATCACTGGTGCGTGGCTGGGGGGAAAGGCAGGACGATGACGATACGCCTCCCACAGAGGACAGCTTGTCCTTACCCCTGGGCAGCCTGGCACACATGAGCGACTACATGCTGCAGTGCCTGCGCAACGACAGCAGAGTTGCCCACATTTTAACCTGTGCGGACTACTGGGTTGCCACCCTGCTGGATCCACGCTACAAAGACAATGTGCCCACCTTACTTCCTGCACTGGAGCGTGATAGGAAGATGCGCGAGTACAAGCGCACGTTGGTAGACGCGCTACTGAGAGCATTCCCAAATGTCACAGGGGAACAAGTGGAAGCCCAAGGCCAAGGCAGAGGAGGAGCAAGAGGTCGCCAAGGCAGCTGTGTCACGGCCAGCTCCTCTGAGGGCAGGGTTAGCATGGCAGAGATGTGGAAAACTTTTGTCAACACGCCACAGCTAACTGCACCACCACCTGATACGCAACGTGTTAGCAGGAGGCAACATTTCACTAACATGGTGGAACAGTACGTGTGCACACCCCTCCACGTACTGACTGATGGTTCGGCCCCATTCAACTTCTGGGTCTCTAAATTGTCCACGTGGCCAGAGCTAGCCTTTTATGCCTTGGAGGTGCTGGCCTGCCCGGCAGCCAGCGTTTTGTCTGAACGTGTATTCAGCACGGCAGGGGGCGTCATTACAGACAAACGCAGCCGCCTGTCTACAGCCAATGTGGACAAGCTGACGTTCATAAAAATGAACCAGGCATGGATCCCACAGGACCTGTCCGTCCCTTGTCCAGATTAGACATTAACTACCTCCCCATAACCATATATTATTGGACTCCAGGGCACTTCCTCATTCAATCCTATTTTTATTTTCATTTTACCATTATATTGCGAGGCTACCCAAAGTTGAATGAACCTCTCCTCTGCCTGTGTGCTAGGCCTAAATATATGCCAATGGACTGTTGCAGTGGTGGCTGACATGAAGCCTGATTCTCTGCTATGACATGCAGACTAATTCTCTGCTGACATGAAGCCAGATTGTCTGTTACGGGATCTCTCTCCTCTGCCTGGGTGCTGGGCCTAAATATATGCCAATGGACTGTTGCAGTGGTGGGTGACGTGAAGCCTCATTCTCTGCTATGACATGCAGACTGATTCTCTGCTGACATGAAGCCAGATCGTCTGTTACGGGACCTCTCTGCTCTGCCTGTGTGCTAGGCCTAAATATATGCCAATGGACTGTTGCAGTGGTGGGTGACGTGAAGCCTCATTCTCTGCTATGACATGCAGACTGATTCTCTGCTGACATGAAGCCAGATTGTCTGTTACGGGACCTCTCTGCTCTGCCTGTGTGCTAGGCCTAAATATATGCCAATGGACTGTTGCAGTGGTGGGTGACGTGAAGCCTCATTCTCTGCTATGACATGCAGACTGATTCTCTGCTGACATGAAGCCAGATCGTCTGTTACGGGACCTCTCTGCTCTGCCTGTGTGCTAGGCCTAAATATATGCCAATGGACTGTTGCAGTGGTGGGTGACGTGAAGCCTCATTCTCTGCTATGACATGCAGACTTATTCTCTGCTGACATGAAGCCAGATTGTCTGTTACGGGACCTCTCTGCTCTGCCTGTGTGCTAGGCCTAAATATATGCCAATGGACTGTTGCAGTGGTGGGTGACGTGAAGCCTCATTCTCTGCTATGACATGCAGACTGATTCTCTGCTGTCATGAAGCCAGATTGTCTGTTACGGGACCTCTCTGCTCTGCCTGTGTGCTAGGCCTAAATATATGCCAATGGACTGTTGCAGTGGTGGGTGACGTGAAGCCTCATTCTCTGCTATGACATGCAGACTGATTCTCTGCTGACATGAAGCCAGATTGTCTGTTACGGGACCTCTCTCCTCTGCCTGTGTGCTAGGCCTAAATATATGCCAATGGACTGTTGCAGTGGTGGCTGACGTGAAGCCTCATTCTCTGCTATGACATGCAGACTAATTCTCTGCTGACATGAAGCCAGATTGTCTGTTACGGGACCTCTCTCCTCTGCCTGGGTGCTGGGCCTAAATTTATGACAATGGACTGTTGCAGTGGTGGCTGACGTGAAGCCTGATTCTCTGCTATGACATGCAGACTGATTCTCTGCTGACATGAAGCCAGATCCTCTGTTACGGGACCTCTCTCCTCTGCCTGGGTGCTGGGCCTAAATTTATGACAATGGACTGTTGCAGTGGTGGCTGACGTGAAGCCTGATTCTCTGCTATGACATGCAGACTGATTCTCTGCTGACATGAAGCCAGATCCTCTGTTACGGGACCTCTCTCCTCTGCCTGGGTGCTGGGCCTAAATTTATGAAAATGGACTCTTACAGTGGTGGGTGACGTGAAGCCTGATTCTCTGCTATGACATGAAGACTGATTCTCTGCTGACATGAAGCCAGATTGTCTGTTACGGGACCTCTCTCCTCTGCCTGGGTGCCGGGGCCTAAATATCTGAGAATGGACTGTTCCAGTGGTGGGTGACGGGAAGCCAGATTCTCTGCTATGGAACCTCTCTCCAATTGATTTTGGTTAATTTTTATTTATTTAATTTTTATTTTAATTAATTTCCCTATCCACATTTGTTTGCAGGGGATTTACCTACATGTTGCTGCCTTTTGCAGCCCTCTAGCCCTTTCCTGGGCTGTTTTACAGCCGTTTTAGTGCCGAAAAGTTCGGGTCCCCATTGACTTCGGGTTCGGGACGAAGTTCGGATCGGGTTCGGATCCCGAACCCGAACATTTCCGGGATGTTCGGCCGAACTTCTCGAACCCGAACATCCAGGTGTTCGCTCAACTCTACTCTTAAGGTCATTTACCAGATCTTCCCATGTAGTTCTGGGCTTATTCCTAACCTTTCTCAAAATCATCCTTACGCCACAAGACAAGATCTTGCATGGAGCCCCAAACCAAGGAAGAGTGACAGTCATTTTGTAATAATTCCATTTTCTAATAATTGGGTAAACAGTTGTTGCCTTCTCTCCAAGCTGCTTGCTTATTGTCCTGTAGCACATTCCAGCCTTGTGTAGGTTTGCAATTTTGACTTACCCATGGTGGAGGTTGGAGTGTGATTGATTGAGTGTGTGGACAAACCGATGCAATTAATACAGGTAAAGAGTGCAGAGTAGAAGGGCTTCTTAAAGAAAAACTAACTGGTCTGCGAGAGCCAGAATTCCTGCTGGTTGGTAGGGGGGATCAAATACTTATTTCCTGCAATAAAATGCTAATTAATGATTTAAAAATTGTACAATATGATTTTCCAGATTTAGATTCTGTCTCTCATAGTTGAATTGTACCTACGATAAAATTACAGACCTCTCTATTCTTTGTAGGTGGGAAAACTTGAAATATCACGAGTGTTTCAAATATTTATTTTCCCCACTGTATAGCAGTGTACTGATGTGAGGTATGAGCTATCATTTATACCACATTTCTAACATATCAGTACACTGCTGTATGTACCAGCCAGGAATGGATAGCGAGAGGGACTACAAATGGGGCATGGGGGCCCAATTTATATTCTTGCTATCTGGCCAATGATTTCTATGTACATAAGCACCAGAGAAAACAGAAGTATGATGAGGGAATTGGTAGTAGTAAAGATATCTAGAAATGTAGTTTACACAGCAGCCATTCAGATAAGCGCTAAAGACCACCCATTAGTGTCGATGATGTCACCGGGATCACTGCTAGGTGAAAGCCTCCACCTAGCAGTGTAAAAATGTAAAAAAAAATCAGCCCTTGACATGTTCAATGCAGCACAGAACAAGGGAGAGCATTGGAGCATGAAATATTTCAATGTTCCACTCAGAGGGACTGCCTGGGTGAAGAAGAGGTTATGGCCAGGTTCAACTTTGAACCAGGAAAACCCCTTTAATATCAAGTCTTTGGAGATCTCAGGATCCTTGTACTTTCCAACAGCGGTATTTTAAAATTGTTGATTTCTACAGATTCAAAGAAATGTGAAAACAGACCTTAAAACATGTGCATTTCTGGCATTATTTAGTGATATTTTATTTCTTAATCACTTTGTGAATTATGCTTTTTTGCCTTAGGCATTTTTTTCCCATGCAGTGGAACTGCTGCAAAAATGCCCTAAAAAATAAAAGAACTTCCTCACTTCCTGTGCTTTTAAAAAGAAGCATGAAAGAAAAAAGAACACCACCGAATTAATAAAACCGCCAGAATCAAATAAAAAACGTGTGTCCTACTTTTTATATTTTCCATAGAACTTTAGATAACATCTCGAGCTGATGTTATAACCACAAAAAAACTTAAAAACTTAAAAGAAACACACAAAAAAACTACATGTGAACCTATCCTTACAAATTGTAAATGTGTATATAGCAAAGTAACATGGGCGGTAATAACAAATGAAATCAAAGTGGTCATAACTGCTAACAAGACACGTCTGAAATGGATTTTGTGGTAATTTGAAAATGTCAAGCAAGATGTTAAGATTTCAGAATAGGATAGAAATGGCTGAGCTGGATAAATGTGCACTAATTTATTAAATGGAGACAAAAATTGCCTACAACAAGAACAGGACATAAAGCAGTACAGTTTCTGCCAACATGACTCACTGACCTGAGCAAGACACAACAGTGTTCTTTTTGGTGCTCATGTTGGTAAATAAGTCACACTTCATTTTAAATTTTTCCTATGGTCTTGTTAGACCAACAAATCCCTGTAGGGGTCGCTAACTAATATTTGAATAATTTATAAACTTATCTTTATTTTTGTCAAGTCGTAGTTTGACAAAAATAAAGATAAGTTTATAAATTATTCAAATATTAGTTAGCGACCCCTACAGGGATTTGTTGGTCTAGCAAGACCATAGGAAAAATTTATAGTAATATCCCGAGGGTCTCTAATAAGGGTCCTTGAACATTACACTTCATTTTAGACACAAACCTGTTAATACTTCTGCCCCACTGTTCCTCATACAAAGCACAGATTACAATATCTTATAATTCCTTCCACTTATAGTCAGTTCAGTGATACTTACCAGACATGGACCCTACACACACTCAGGACTTGATCCCCAGCCAGTGTCTTCTCCTCAGTAAGTTAGTGATCCAAGTAAATTCCCTTGGTAAATTCCAGCTTTCTGAGCCATGTTTGGGTCTTTTATACCACTTTTAGTGGCTATAACTATCTGCTCCTCCTCTTACTCCCAGGAGACGCCCAGCCCCACCTTCATAATCAGTGAAACTTTTTATCATCAGATCTGGTATCCCTCATTACCATATACAAAGGACGAATAATGGTGCCTCCTCCTCATCAACCAGTTTAGCATTTTCTGGCCTCCTGGGATGGTCCTTCATTTACACATTGTATTTGCAGGGTAGAGACCTATTGTTCACACTCCTATTTAGCATCTGTAAGAGATTCCTGGGATACTCAAAGACCTGTTCATGTGAGAATCAGTGTAAACAATGTGCATTTTACATCCCGATGAGATACATTCCATCCAGACATACATTCTCAAGACTCTCTATCTATAATTCACATATGAAATTACTATATATTTTACAGTAGAACAGATTATGAGAGTTTCACTTTGCAAAGGTCCTTATTTATTACAGATTCCAACTAGAGGAGGAATGACTCTAAGAAAAATAAACCATGTAGGACAACTTTATAAGAGTATTTTTTTTTAAATGTGTCAGGCTATAACTTTTCAGTTGGAAACATACAATATACTGACACAGACTTGATTACACAACCTTTGATAAATGTTATTGTTTCATGAAGTTACATTTGTATATTGTCTGTTTGTTCCATCAGTCACAGGTCTGATTTATAGAGACATCAGAAATCTAAGTCACTGGTGTCACTAAAATCCAAAAATATGTCACAAAACACCTTCACCAGTGTAAAATGTAACCTTTAGTAATGATAACTAAAAATACCCAACAAATGGTGAATTAAAAATCATATGGCTATGGGGATGGGGGGGGGGGGGGTTAAGAGTCTCTGATGTTATAGAAAAGGAAAAACAGGGGCAGTGGTTAGGGTGAGTTGTTTTCCCTTTTCTATAGCTTCAGGGCCTCTTACCCCCATAGCCACATCAATTTTAATTTACCATTTGTGGGGTATTTTTAGTTATCGTTATTAAAGGTTACATTTTATACTGGTGGGGGTTAGGGTTATAGTTCTGTGAGATACTGTTTGTTCCATCAGACAAATTCTACATTTCATATCACATCCGATTCTTAAATATTTTTTTTATATGACACAATTAGAGATAAGCAAATTATTAAAAAGTTTGATTCGGCTGCTTCACTGAATATTACAATAATTCACTTTGTGATGAATTACTTTGTCACAAAGCGCATATTTTTGTAAGTAGCGGGTGCAAGGACAGGAAGCTGCGATAGTGCCATCCCCGTCATTGTACCCCTCAGATGTCTCGTTCATACATCTGAGTGTAAAAACAGTATAAAATCAACATTTAAAAAAATTTAATTAAACTTACCTCCTCCATTTGCTATCGATGGGCTGGCCGCCTCTATCTTACTTATTGATCTGGCACAAAATCTTGTGCTGCATGAGATGATGTCATCATGCTGGCCGGCATGGTGACGTCATACGTCACCATGCACAGGATTTCAGCCGAGATCTTCAATCAAGATGGCGGCTGGCGGCCAGTAGCGGGCAAATGGAGGAGGTAAGTATGAATTTTTTTGTACACTATTTCAGTTTAAATCGATATGCAAACACAGAGCACTAGGAAATTCGGCTTTGAGGCGAATCGAATTTATCTTGAAATTACTACTGAAAAAAATGTAGTAAAAATGTATTAAAAAGTTTTATGTATCCTACAATGACACCAAAGAAAATTATAACTGATCCTACAAAAATAAACCCTCACGCATCATCGTCAGTGAAAAAAAATTGTATGGGTCTTTGAATTCTGGATTACAAAATTTCAAAATCTTTTATTGTGCAAATGATAAAAAGTTTACCCTTAATGTACTGGGACCATTTATGGTTTAGCATTTTTGTTTTTTCCTCCCCACATTCTAATAGCCATAACTTTTTTTATTTTTCCCTTCACATAGACAAATAAGGGCTTATATTTATATTTAATGTTTATTTATTTATTTTTCACTTTTTATTTAATAACTATTACCCGCCTTTGAGGGCTAGAACCTGGGATCTTCATCGGGCTGTTCTCGGAACTGCATGCTCCTGGTGACCACATGTGTTTCAGAGCGGCTCGCGGCACAGGCACAGGTAAGGACTTACCTCTGCAGCGCCGGACTTGGGAGTGAAGGTGGCAGATCGCATGTGTTCGTCGGCGAACACTGCGAACTGGCCATCACTGTTCATCAGCAACCAGGCTGCCATGGCAACAATTGGAGCCCTGCGAGTTCACTGTGGGGGCTCTGATCGGAAGGCAGAGGGAACCGCATCCCTCTACCTACCTTCATAGGTGCTGTGATCAGCATTGATTGTGGCACATAAGGGGTTTAATGATGGGGGCAGCGTGATTGCCACCCCCTTCATTGCAGCCAGGTGTAGGCTGTATGATCCAGCCGGCATCCGCCTTGTATGGAGCCTACTGCAGAGGCCACGTCATACATCCACTGTAACATTGTACTGGTACGTCATGGTGGTTCAAGGGGTTAAAAACAGAATAGTTATTCTGTCACTAATACTGCACAGTGAACACAAGAACCTCCCCCCCTCCAAAAAAAATGACAGAATCACTGCAAAAAGTGTTTAAAAGTTCTATATTTTTAAATAAATTTAACGATTTAAATTAACATGACATCGAATAAATGATGAAAAATTGAACTTGTTGTTATTGGGTGAAATTAAAATAAAAAGTTCCAAAGATATGCCCCCATTGCTCCCATGTAATGTGTAGATGAGGCCGCGCCTTGTGTATCGTCTACCTCCTTCACAGAGACGTGTGATTGTCTACACAACAATAGTGAGAGATCCTCACCTGGACATTAGCCTCACAATGACAACTACTCCCATCATTCAGATGGTGATTTTCCACCTCAGATAACAGTCTAGGGATTTGGGGGAAAATAAAACAAAAGAGAAACTTGAGACTTGATTTGGGGAGGAGAAAAAAAATCTATGATAGGGTTTAACTCTAAGCTTTGAAAATTGTGGGTGGAATTACCAATTTTCACATTTTTGATAATAAAGATTTTTTTATTAATTATTTATTAATTACCAGAGATTTTCAAAAGTAATTTGTGATTCATAGAATGGATAAACTCTGTTTGTCAAATGAATAAGGACACGGGTAATGTAATTATAAATGCCCTGAGATCAAGAAAGGATTTTGATGTTTGTTTGACTTTGTGAATGAGACAAAATGGGATAAGGTTAAGATGGTTTTGGGGATACGAGGCCTCCTCCCAGTTACTGCTTTGTGGGAAATGATAGATATGAAGCTGGTTTATCACAGTCTGCTGATTTCTCGAAGAAACAAGGCATAGTATTTGTTACACCTTCCTTTTCACAGATGGAAATTTGGGTTGGATGATAAGTGTTTCTTATGGCATCTTCAGGGAACAGCGCGCGGTTACAACACAATCGGATGTGGACATCTTTAAATTGGAACAACATGGGTTATGTGATATATTGATTAATATTTTTAAAAAATTGGGGTTACATGGTGGAAAATGATATAGAGAGGTGGAAAAACTGTCAGTTCTGATCTCCCAGGATCTATGGTTGAATGCTCTGCAAATGTTTCCTAGAATACCCTGAAATAATGTAACCAGAGTAATACAATATTTTGCTCTATAATGTACATTATACTTCAAAACTGTTGAATAAGATCCATCCACCTAAGGGTCTATTAACACGATCATAGGTCGTCCATGCCTGCATTGCGGACCACAATACACGGGGACCAGTCATTTTAATCCTGTATCACAGATGCAGAACCATTGACTTCAATAAAAAGAAACATAATACGGGGAATCTCACCTTTACCAGCTGAATCAGCGAACCACAATATCAAAAAGGTTGTCGGCGTTTCACGGTGAGCAGAGACTCTTGAATCCAAGTGAGAAAAAAACTGGAATACGGCAGTGCTATTTTTTTTCTCACATTGACTTGAATAGGTCGGCAGTCCTCAAGATACAGTGCTGATAACAGTGCAGAGGCACGGATCAGAAGCCCATGGAGGCACTGGAAAGCACATCTGTGGGCTTTTTAGTCTGTGCCTCCGCACCATAAAAAATTGGATATGTCCTATCTTTTGAACTATATTGGGGATTGCGGACCCATTCGAGTCAATGGGTGTTTGCTACAATACTGGATTCACACAGCCGATGCCCATGCCGGCTTATGTTTGAGTGAATGGGCCCTAAAGGGTATTCTTGTCCTAGATGTAAAAGTGTTAATGTAGGTCTAATAATTGTGTGGTGGTGCCCCAAGCTTCATGCCTATCAGCCCCTGATGATCAGCTTTCTAGTAGGGATGAGCGAAGTGTTAATGCAGGTCTGATGGTGGTGCCTTAAGCTTCATACCTATTGGCCTAGAGTTATAGAAATTAATAATATTTTGGTGTTATTTCATCCAGTTATTTCTATTGATGACTTATTCTCAGTATAGATCATCAATATCAGATTAGCGGTGGTCCAACACCTGGGGCCCGTGATGATCAGCTTCCTAGTAGGGATGAGCGAAACCATGGATGTTCAGAGTAGGACAAACTTTGTTTCACAGTTCTGATTGGGTACCCAAACTTGACCCCAAACTCCATTGAATTTAATGGGGACCCGAACATTTAACGGGGACCGGGCTAAAAAAATGGACTTAAAATAGTCACAGAATGGTCTAGAAGGCTGTAAAATTAAGCAAAATAGGGGAGAGAGCAGTACAATTGCCCTGCAAACAAATATGGATATGGAAATTACTTAAAATAACATAAAATACATTAGAAAAAAATTATAATCTTAAACCAGGAGGCAGAGGTCCAAGTGGAGTAGGAAGTTGAGGAGGAGCTGGGTGTGGCGGTTTGAATAGAAGAGGCGGAGGAAGCGAAGGAGGAATCCAACAATGTTTTTGTGTTTTTTTTTATTTATTTATTTTGTCCTTTAATTCTGTGAGTGACTTAGAGCCATTTTTTGGGGTTCAGACGGTATATTTCTATACTCTGCCAGTATAACAAAAAATAATCTTAAACCAGGAGGTGGAGGTACAAGTGGGGGAGCAGGTGGACATGGTGGTGTAGGTGGAAGAGACGGAGGAGGCAGAGGAGGTAGTCAACACAGTTTTTATGTATTGTTTTTTAGTAATTTATTTGTTTATTTATTTGGGGAAGCCCAAAAACATTAGGAAATGGCAAAGAGAATGCAAAAACTGCGCTGGAGTATAACAATGGATGGGTGCCGCCATTATACTTCTGTGCTATGCCTAAGGTAAGTACAAATTCTCTGGGATCCATGTCTTCTTCATTTTAATGAACGTGAGCTTGTCCACATTAACCTAACCATTGAGCACACACCTGACCAGTCTCCAGGGAGATTTCTTAAAGGGAAACAGCTCACACAACCATGTATTGCTGGTGTCAGCAGGATCTACGCGCCCAGCCTAGGCGATCATCAGAAAACAGTAGAAAAAAATAGGAGAGATCCTTCTTTATTAATAGACATAAAAAATCCATAAAAATATCTAAGGTCCAGGCAGTAAACCTACGCGTTTTGCACACTCAGTGCTTACTCATTGTATACAAGCATTGCCGATCAGCAGATATTTAAAATCATGGTAGACCAATAGGAATGGACAAGGAGGTCCAGAGTCAATTAGAGACAATAAAGCATAAAGTTGTTTTATGTCAGTGTCCAAATATCAGTTTTGTCAAATAGAATTAGGATTGGATTTGGGGGGATTTTCACACTCATCCAGATGAGGCTAATGAATAGATCTGGCTTTGCTTAAAGTGCTCCAACTTGCCACTGTTGTTATCTACCTGCGGGCCTGCCTGCCTCCGTGTTCTGTAAGGCTGCTGCTGGCTCTATCATGTCACTGCTGCTGCTTGTCTACAATAATGTTCCGTATGGCTGCTGCCTGCTAACATGTACCATATGGCTGCTGTCGCACTGCATAAACTGCTGCTTCTCGCTGCTACTACTGTCCCACTATTAATGCTATGCATTCGCCACTTCTACCACTACTACTTCAATTAATACTACTAGTGGTGAGCGAAGCGAAGTCAGGGAAAATGTAATTCTCAGTAAAGGCGAATTTCCTTGTGCTTCATGGTAGAGAGTACATTTTCCCTGAAATGGTATAAAAAGTGAGCCTGGTATTGCACCACTACTAATGTGGTTAATGATGCCCTCTCCATTCACTGATTTTAATAATTCCACCTCTTTAGGATTTTTTCCCCACTTCCAACCACATTGTATACAACATAAAATGGTGCTATTAGAAAGTGAATGTTGTCCTGCAAAAAAACAAGCCCTCATATCGTTATGTGAATGAAAAAAATAACGAGTTCTCTCATGTGCCATCTGATATCTTTTTTTTTTTACATATTAGACACTTGTTGAATCTCCCCTATAAATTCTTAGATGATTCACAAGATTTATTTTACGGTTAAAACATTTCTCACATTCAGAACATGAATATGGCTTCTCTCATATGTGAATTCTCTGATGTCTAGCAATGCTTGTTTTCTGAGTAAAACACTTCTCACATTCAGGACATGAATATGGCTTCTCTCCTGTATGAATTCTCTGATGTTTAACAAGATATGATTTATCACTAAAACATTTCTCACATTCTGGACATGAATATGGCTTTTCTCCTGTATGAATTCTCTGATGTTTAACAAGATATGATTTATCACTAAAACATTTCTCACATTCAGGACATGAATATGGCTTCTCTCCTGTATGAATTCTCTGATGTTTAACAAGATATGATTTATCAGTATAACATTTCTCACATTCAGGACATGAATATGGCTTCTTTCCTAAGTGAATTCTCTGATGTTTAACAAGAATTGATTTACGACTAAAACATTTCTCACATTCTGGACACGAATATGGCTTCTCTCCTGTGTGAGATCTCAGATGTATAACAAGTTTTGTTTTCTGATCAAAACACTTTTCACATTCAGGACATGAATATGGCTTCTCTCCTGTGTGAATTCTTTGATGTTCAACAACAGATGATTTATTAGTAAAACATTTCTCACATTCAGGACATGAATATGGCTTCTCTCCTGTGTGAATTTTTCGATGTTCAACAACAGATGATTTATTAGTAAAACATTTCTCACATTCAGGACATGAATATGGCTTCTCTCCTGTGTGAGTTCTCTGATGTTTAACAAGAGGTGTTGTATGACTAAAACATTTCCCGCATTCAAGACATGAATATGGCTTCTCTCCTGTGTGGGTTCTGAGATGAAGATCAAGATTTGATTTGTGACTAAAACACTTCCCACATTCTGCACATGAAAATGGCTTCTCTCCTGTGTGGATTCTAAGATGTCGAACAAGCTGTGATTTGTTAGCAAAATCTTTTCCACATTTTGAACAGCAATATGGCTTCTCTCCTGTGTGAGTTCTCAGATGCATCACAGCATGACTCTTATACTTAAAACTCTTCTCACATTCTGGACATGAAAACAGCTTCTCTCCTGTGTGAATTCTCTGATGTTCATCACAATGTGTTTTTGTATTAAACGTTTTTTCACATTCTGAACATGGAAATAGTCTTTTAATCTTGTGAATTTCCTTCTGCTTAAAAAGGTAAGATTTATTTTCAAAATGTTCCCCACATTCAGAACTCACCGACATCTCACACAGTCTATACCCACTGCTATTATCGACAATTAGCGATTAATTATCTTCTATTTTATAAGAAGGAGGTAAAATTAGACGTCTATGGTTATCCTGGGGTTATCTGGAAAAAAGAATTTGTTTTATAAGATCAGAGATTCTATTTTCATAGTTGCAAATAGAAAATAGAAATAAGGAATATCTCAGAAAACTATATTAAGAAAAATACAATCTGTGCCAGTTAGAAGTCTCCATTTGCATAGGATCGAGAGTTTTTCGCTTCTATTTATTAAAGTTGCTTGAAAACATCTTCAAATTGTACAAACAGTATGAGAGACATTTATCAAATGTCTACGCCTGTTTTTGGCATAAAAATTGTAAGTGATGCCTTTATGCAACATTTGTTCAACTTTTGTGACATTTGGTGAGCTTCACCATTTTAGAAATGGAATGTAGGGCCTTTTTGCACACGACCATATGTATTTTGCAGTCTGTTTTTCACGGATCTGTTGTTCAGTTTTGTGTAACCATAGTGTTTCCGTTTCTTTTTCGTTCTGTTTTTCCACATGGTTTCTGTTTGTGACCTGTTTTTTGCAGATCGCAAACAGAAACGGAAGCATCCAATATTTGCATACAGTAATCACATTGAAAAATTTGGCTGAGCATAAAATTTACAATAGATGGTTCCGCAAAAACAGAATGCATACAGATGACATACGGATGCATTCTTTATGCATTCCGTTTTTTTTTGCGGAACAATTGACTTGAATGGAGCCACGGAATGTGATTTGCGGACAATAATAGGACATGGATTATAGAAAAAAGGGATCCGCTCACCCCTATTCTCTCAGGATAGGTGCTCCAATCCAAACTTTGAGTCACCCCTCAAAATTTTGGATAAATGTGGGAAAAAAGTGGATTGGTCACTCTTATATGGAAATATAGGATGTATTATTTAACATATGTATTAAAAGAAAGATAAAGAAAAAAAGAATAAAAGGTACAATAAAAAGTACAATGAAAAAGCTTCTATAAACTGTTCAGCACTGTATCATACACTTAATCACTATCAAAATGTCATAAATGGTAGGAAATGGCACCAAAAATAGTTTGAGTACTGGTAGTGCCAAATGCCTCTCTGTATCCCCACCTGGACTGGTGCAGTCCTAGGTGTGATGAGTTAGCTGTTTTGTTTGGAGAAGCAAATTGGCACAAACAGTATCTGTCTGGTTTCAGGCAGTATTTATCTAGTTAAAAGGCAATTAAACCAAATAACATTACATCCAATATTCAATAATATTAGACCATTAGGTGGACCGGTCTCTGGGTATTGAGTCTTTTGTTAAATTTACACAGACCTGTCCCCTTCTCACATCAGTACACTGCTCTATATATAATATATATATATATATATATATATATATATATCTATATATATACATATATTTACACACTTACTGCATATACAGTATTATACCATATACCTCACATATCAGTAAACTGCTCTATATACTATGGGGTCGTTTACAAACAGATACATTTCTCTGGTGCTGATTCTGTCACATGACGTGGTGCAGTAGAATCTTTTACTTTTTCTCCGTTCATGCCAAGTCTACAAAAGTGGGTGTGATATGGGCGGGGAAGGGGGTGGGCCGGCAGGCTCGTCTCATTTATAATTTTCTACACCTGTTTTAGGAATAGAAAATGGTCTAAATGTAAGACAGCAAGGAAACTGTTTTACATTTTGAAATGGTGATGGATCCGCTGAAGTTATATAGAGGCTGGCGTCTCTACATGAGTTCAGCAGATCCACCACCAGTGCAGGGGATTATTAGGACCTGTGTCTAAAATGCCAGTCTTAAAAAATATGCCCCAATATATCTTAAGACACTGCATCTATTATACCTTGTACCTCACATTTTAGTATACTGTTATTATATATATAAATATTTATAACAAAGAAAGTCTGCAGAACTCTGAAATATAGAAAATGTGTTCTTTATTCACACATGTCGAATTTTAACAAGTTTATATATATATTTGATAAATATATATAAATATACGTGGAAATGGGGCAGCACTACTTTAATCGTACAATGGGTGTCTGTGTTAAACCCTTGATCATGGGTGTAGGTATGCACTGAAGAAATCTATGGCACTCCGTGGATCCACTTGGCTTGAGAAAGGGTCTGTGAGAGAACCGAATGACATGTGTGAATAAAGGACACATTTTTTTCATATATACAGTGGATATAAAACGTCTACACACCCCTGTTAAAAAGTCAGGTTTCTGTGATGTAAAAAAAATTAAATAAAGATAAATCATTTCAGAACTTTTTCCACCTTGAATGTGACCTATAAACTGTACAACTCAATTGAAAAACAAACTGAAATCTTCTAGTAGAGGGAAGAAAAAATTAAATAATATGGTTGCATAAGTGTGCACACCCTTAAACTAATACTTTGTTGAAGCACCGTTTGATTTTATTACAGCACTCAGTCTTTTTGGGTAGGAGTCTATCAGCATGGCACATTTTGACTTGGCAAGATTTGCCCACTCTTCTTTGCAAAAACGCTCCAATCTGTCAGACTGCGAGGGCATCTCCTGGGCACAGCCCTCTTCAGATCACCCCAGAGATTTTCAATCAAATTCAGGTCTAGACTCTGACTCGGCCATTTCAAAATTTTAATCTTCTTATGGTGAAGCCATTCCTTTGTTGATTTGGGTGTATGCTTTGGGTCGTTGTCATGCTGAAAGATGAAGTTCCTTTTCATGTTCAGCTTTCTAGCAGAAGCCTGAAGGTTTTGTGCCAATATTGACTGGTATTTGGAACTGTTCATAATTCCTTCTAGCTTAACTAAGGCCCCAGTTCCAGCTGAAGAAAAACATCCCCAAAGCATTATGCTGCCACCACCATGCTTCACTTTTGGAATTATGGCCAAAAAGTTCAACTTTGGTTTCATCAGACCATAACACCTTTTCCCACATGCTTTTGGTAGACTTCAGATGTGTTTTTGCAAGATGTAGCCTGGCTTGGATGTTTTTCTTCGTAAGAAAGGGCTTTCGTCTTGCCACTCTACCCCATAGCCCAGACATATGAAGAATACAGGAGATTGTTGTCACATCTACCACACATCCAGTACTTGCCAGATATTCCTGCAGCTCCTTTAATGTTGCTGTAGGCCTCTTGGTAGCCTCCCAGACCAGTTTTCTTCTTGTCAATTTTGGAGGGACGTCCAGTTCTGGGTAATGTCACTCTTGTGCCATATTTTCTCCACTTGATGATGACTGTCTTCACAGTGTTCCATGGTAAATCTTATGCCTTGGAAATTCTTTTGTCCCCTTCTCCTGACTGATACCTTTTAACAATGAGGTCTCTCTGATGATTTTGAAGCTCTCTGTGGACCATGGCTTTTGCTGTGGGATGCGACTAAGAAAATTTCAGGAAAGACCAACTAGAGCAGCTGAACATTATTTGGGGTTAATCAGAGGCACTTTATATGCTGACTCCTATTTAACATGATTTTGAATATGAACACAGCTACATCCCCAGTTATAAGAGGGTGTGCACACTTATGCAACCACATTATTATTATTTTTTTAATTTTCTTCCCTCGGCCTAAAACATGTCAGTTTGTTTTTCAATTGAGTGGTACGGTTTATAGGTAACATTAAAGGTGGAAAAAGTTCTGAAATGATTTATCTTAGTCTCATTTTTTTCCCATCATAGAAACCTGACATTTTAACAGGGATGTGTAGACTTCTTATAGCCACTGTATATATAGTGATAACGTGTATGGAAAAGTCCTGGAAGGGGTGTATATCCCACCCAGGTTCCTCAACTGGGTGAGGTAAGTAAATTCCAGAAAGCTGCAGTGGATTCAGCAAAGTATAGTTTGGGGCTGGATTTTATTTGGTCTGGGAAGGGAGGTTTGGTAGTGGGACCTCCCCAGTCCTCCCCTATTCCAGGGCATGTTTTCCCCTAGCATGAGGGATTCCCAGGTGTAGTCCAGCTGGGATTGTTAGGGGGAAATAAAAGCCCATCCCAGAATGCCAGTCCGAGAGAGTGATGCCTGTAAAAAGTCTAGGAAGCTGGCTGCCTTGCTGGCTAGAGAAGCCTGATTTTTCCATGTGTGACCTGCACTCAATAGGTGAGCTAGAAACTAATTTATGTTAGCTAGAGCCCAGATTGGCAGGAGTTTATTTTGTTTGGTTTATGTTTCTGTGATGCTGGAACCTCACCTTACCCAGTGAGTTATAACTGGGTTCCCCTGTAATTGCCGGAGTGCCATAAAATAAAGCATCATTTGGACTTTAATCCTGTTGTCTGCGAAATAATTTGTCATCGCTGCCCTGCTTCAGAGAGGAATCCCTTACAAGGTATATTAGATACAGTGTGTTACAATATATAGTATATACAGTGGGGGAAATAAGTATTTTATACACTAAATATTTTGCAAGTTTTACAACCTGCAATGAATGAAGAGGTCTATAATTTTATATCATAGGTACACTTCAACTATGAGAAAGAGAATCTAAAAAAGATCCAGAAAATCATATTGTGTGATTTTTAAATAATGAATTTGCATTTATTGCATGAAATAAGTATTTGATGCAATATAAAAACAGAACTTAATATTTGCGGTAGAAACCTTTGTTTGCAATTACAGAGGTCAGATGTTTCCTGTAGTTCTTGATCAAGTTTGCACACACTGTGGCAGGGATTTTGGCCCACTCTTCCAAACAAATCTTCCCCAGATCTCTCAGGTTTCAGGCCTGTTGCTGGGAGACATTGAGCTTCAGCTCTCTCCAAAGATTTTTGATTAGGTTTAGGTTTGGAGACTGGCTAGGCCACTCCAGGACCTTGAAATCCTTCTTACAGAGCCACTCCTTAGTTTCCCTGGCTGTGTGTTTTGGGTTATTGTCATGCTAGAAGACCCAGCCACGACCCTCTTCAATGGGAATGCGGTTGTTGGCCAAAATCTCGCAATTCATGGCCCCATCCTTCCTCCTTTCAATATGGTGCAGTTGTCCTGTCCCTTTTGCAGAAAAACACCCCCAAAGCATGATGTTTCCACCCCTATGCTTCACGGTTGGGACAGTGTTCTTGTTATTGTGCACATCCTTCTTCTTCCTCCAAACACAGTGAGTGGAATTGATATTAAAAAGTTCTATTTTAGTCTTATCTGACCACGTAGCCTTCTCCCATATCACCTCTGGATCATCCAGATGGTCACTGGCGAATTTCAAATGAGCATGGATATGTCCTGGCGTGACCTGGTGTGCCATGCAGGATTTTAATACAAGACGGTGTAGTGTGTTACTAGCGATAATCTCTGAGACTGTGGTCTTAGCTCTCTTAAGGTCATTTACCAGATCTTCCCATGTAGTTCTGGGCTTATTCCTAACCTTTCTCAAAATCATACTTACGCCACAAGACAAGATCTTGCATGGAGCCCCAAACCAAGGAAGAGTGACAGTCATTTTGTAATAATTCCATTTTCTAATAATTGGGTAAACAGTTGTTGCCTTCTCCCCAAGCTGCTTGCTTATTGTCCTGTAGCACATTCCAGCCTTGTGTAGGTTTGCAATTTTGACTTACCCATGGTGGAGGTTGGAGTGTGATTGATTGAGTGTGTGGACAAACCGATGCAATTAATACAGGTAAAGAGTGCAGAGTAGAAGGGCTTCTTAAAGAAAAACTAACAGGTCTGCGAGAGCCAGAATTGCTGCTGGTTGGTAGGGGATCAAATACTTATTTCCTGCAATAAAATGCTAATTAATGATTTAAAAATTGTACAATATGATTTTCCAGATTTAGATTCTGTCTCTCATAGTTGAATTGTACCTACGATAAAATTACAGACCTCTCTATTCTTTGTAGGTGGGAAAACTTGAAATATCACGAGTGTTTCAAATATTTATTTTCCCCACTGTATAGCAGTGTACTGATGTGAGGTATGAGCTATCATTTATACCACATTTCTAACATATCAGTACACTGCTGTATGTACCAGCCAGGAATGGATAGCGAGAGGGACTACAAATGGGGCATGGGGGCCCAATTTATATTCTTGCTATCTGGCCAATGATTTCTATGTACATAAGCACCAGAGAAAACAGAAGTATGATGAGGGAAGTGGTAGTAGTAAAGATATCTAGAAATGTAGTTTACACAGCAGCCATTCAGATAAACTGCTATTTGTTTAATACATCGATAGCTTGGGTTCAACAGACCAGAAGCAATATTGGCAGTAAAGCAGGCTAGAGTAGCGCTAAAGACCACCCATTAGTGTCGATGATGTCACCGGGATCACTGCTAGGTGAAAGCCTCCACCTAGCAGTGTAAAAATGTAAAAAAAAAATCAGCCCTTGACATGTTCAATGCAGCACAGAACAAGGGAGAGCATTGGAGCTTGAAATATTTCAATGTTCCACTCAGAGGGACTGCCTGGGTGAAGAAGGGGTTATGGCCAGGTTCAACTTTGAACCAGGAAAACCCCTTTAATATCAAGTCTTTGGAGATCTCAGGATCCTTGTACTTTCCAACAGCGGTATTTTAAAATTGTTGATTTCTACAGATTCAAAGAAATGTGAAAACAGACCTTAAAACATGTGCATTTCTGGCATTATTTAGTGATATTTTATTTCTTAATCACTTTATGAATTATGCTTTTTTGCCTTAGGCATTTTTTTCCCATGCAGTGGAACTGCTGCAAAAATGCCCTAAAAAATAACAGAACTTCCTCACTTCCTGTGCTTTTAAAAAGAAGCATGAAAGAAAAAAGAACACCACCGAATTAATAAAACCGCCAGAATCAAATAAAAAACGTGTGTCCTACTTTTTATATTTTCCATAGAACTTTAGATAACATCTCGAGCTGATGTTATAACCACAAAAAAACTTAAAAACTTAAAAGAAACACACAAAAAAACTACATGTGAACCTATCCTTACAAATTGTAAATGTGTATATAGCAAAGTAACATGGGCGGTAATAACAAATGAAATCAAAGTGGTCATAACTGCTAACAAGACACGTCTGAAATGGATTTTGTGGCAATTTGAAAATGTCAAGCAAGATGTTAAGATTTCAGAATAGGATAGAAATGGCTGAGCTGGATAAATGTGCACTAATTTATTAAATGGAGACAAAAATTGCCTACAACAAGAACAGGACATAAAGCAGTACAATTTCTGCCAACATGACTCACTGACCTGAGCAAGACACAACAGTGTTCTTTTTGGCGCTCATGTTGGTAAATAAGTCACACTTCATTTTAAATTTTTCCTATGGTCTTGTTAGACCAACAAATCCCTGTAGGGGTCGCTAACTAATATTTGAATAATTTATAAACTTATCTTTATTTTTGTCAAGTCGTAGTTTGACAAAAATAAAGATAAGTTTATAAATTATTCAAATATTAGTTAGCGACCCCTACAGGGATTTGTTGGTCTAACAAGACCATAGGAAAAATTTATAGTAATATCCCGAGGGTCTCTAATAAGGGTCCTTGAACATTACACTTCATTTTAGACACAAACCTGTTAATACTTCTGCCCCACTGTTCCTCATACAAAGCACAGATCACAATATCTTATAATTCCTTCCACTTATAGTCAGTTCAGTGACACTTACCAGACATGAACACTCCACACACTCAGGACTTGATCTCCAGCCAGTGTCTTCTCCTCAGCAAGTTAGTGATCCAAGTAAATTCCCTTGGTAAATTCCAGCTTTCTGAGCCATGCTTGGGTCTTTTATACCCCTTTAGTGGCTATAACTATCTGCTCCTCCTCTTACTCCCAGGAGACGCCCAGCCCCACCTTCATAATCAGTGAAACTTTTTATCATCAGATCTGGTTTCCCTCATTACCATATACAAAGGACGAATAATGGTGCCACCTCCTCATCAACCAGTTTAGCATTTTCTGGCCTCCTGAGATGGTCCTTCATTTACACATTGTATTTGAAGGGTAGAGACCTATTGTTCACACTCCTATTTAGCATCTGTAAGAGATTCCTGGGATACTCCGAGACCTGTTCATGTGAGAATCAGTGTAAACAATGAGCATTTTACATCCTGATGAGATACATTCCATCCAGACATACATTCACATGACTCTCCATCTATAATTCACATATGAAATTACTATATATTTTATACAGTAGAACAGATTATGAGAGTTTCACTGTGCATAGGTCCTTTTTTATTACAGATTCCAACTAGAGGAGGAATGACTCTAAGAAGAATAAACCATGTAAGACAACTTAATAAGAGTATTTTTTTAAATGTGTCAGGCTATAACTTTTCAGTTGGAAACATACAATATACTGACACAGACTTGATTACACAACCTTCGATAAATGTTATTGTTTCATGAAGTTACATTTGTATATTGTCTGTTTGTTCCATCAGTCACAGGTCTGATTTATAGAGACATCAGAAATCTCAGTCACTGGTGTCACTAAAATCCAAAAATATGTCACAGAACACCTTCACCAGTGTAAAATGTAACCTTTAGTAATGATAACTAAAAATACCCCACAAATGGTGAATTAAAAATCACATGGCTATGGGGATGGGGATGGGGTGGGGGGATGGGGTGGGGGGGTGGGGGGTTAAGAGGCTCTGATGTTTTCCCTTTTCTATAGCTTCAGGGCCTCTTACCCCCATAGCCACATCAATTTTAAATTACCTTTTGTGGGGTATTTTTAGTTATCATTATTAAAGGTTACATTTTATACTGGTGGGGGTTAGGGTTATAGTTCTGTGAGATACTGTTTGTTCCATCAGACAAATTCTACATTTCATATCACATCCGATTCTTAAATATTTTTTTATATGACACAATTAAAGATAAGCAAATTATTAAAAAGTTTGATTCGGCTGCTTCACTGAATTTTACAATAATTCACTTTGTGATGAATTACTTTGTCACAAAGCGCATATTTTTGTAAGTAGCGGTGCAAGGACAGGAAGCTGCGATAGCGCCGTCCCCGTCATTGTACCCCTCAGATGTCTCGTTCATACATCTGAGTGTAAAAACAGTATAAAATCAACATTTAAAAAAATTAAATTAAACTTACCTCCTCCATTTGCTATCGATGGGCTTGCCGCCTCCATCTTACTTATTGATCTGGCGCAAAATCTTGTGCGGCAAGAGATGACGTCATCACGCTGGCCGGCATGGTGACGTCATACGTCACCATGCACAGGATTTCAGCCGAGATCTTCAATCAAGATGGCGGCTGGCGGCCAGTAGCGGGCAAATGGAGGAGGTAAGTATGAATTTTTTTGTACACTATTTCAGTTTAAATCGATATGCAAACACAGAGCACTAGGAAATTCGGCTTTGAGGCGAATCGAATTTATCTTGAAATTACTACTGAAAAAAATGTAGTAAAAATGTATTAAAAAGTTTTATGTATCCTACAATGACACCAAAGAAAATTATAACTGATCCTACAAAAATAAACCCTCACGCATCATCGTCAGTGAAAAAAAATTGTATGGGTCTTTGAATTCTGGATTACAAAATTTCAAAATCTTTTATTGTGCAAATGATAAAAAGTTTACCCTTAATGTACTGGGACCATTTATGGTTTAGCATTTTTGTTTTTTCCTCCCCACATTCCAATAGCCATAAAGTTTTTTTATTTTCCCTTCACATAGCCAAATAAGGGCTTATATTTATATTTAATGTTTATTTATTTATTTTTCAGTTTTTATTTAATAACTATTACCCGCCTTTGAGGGCTAGAACCTGGGATCTTCATCGGGCTGTTCTCGGAACTGCATGCTCCTGGTGACCACATGTGTTTCAGAGCGGCTCGCGGCACAGGCACAGGTAAGGACTTACCTCTGCAGCGCCGGACTTGGGAGTGAAGGTGGCAGATCGCATGTGTTCGTCGGCGAACACTGCGAACTGGCCATCACTGTTCATCAGCAACCAGGCTGCCATGGCAACAATTGGAGCCCTGCAAGTTCACTGTGGGGGCTCTGATTGGAAGGCAGAGGGAACCACATCCCTCTACCTAACTTCATAGGTGCTGTGATCAGCATTGATTGTGGCACATGAGGGGTTTAATGATGGGGGCAGCGTGATTGCCACCCCCTTAATTGCAGCCGGGTGTCTGCTGTATGATCCAGCCGGCATCCGCCTTGTATGGAGCCTACTGCAGAGGCCACGTCATACATCCACTGTAACACTGTACCAGTACGTCATGGTGGTTCAAGGGGTTAAAAACAGAATAGTTATTCTGTCACTAATACTGCACAGTGAACACAAGAAACCCCCCCTCCAAAAAAAATGACAGAATCACTGCAAAAAGTGTTTAAAAGTTCTATATTTTTAAATAAATTTAACGATTAAATTAAAATGATATCTAATAAATGATGAAAAATTGAACTTGTTGTTATTGGGTGAAATTAAAATAAAAAGTTCCAAAGATATGCCCCCATTGCTCCCATGTAATGTGTAGATGAGGCCGCGCCTTGTGTATTCGTCTACCTCCTTCACAGAGACGTGTGATTGTCAACATAACAATAGTGAGAGATCCTCACCCGGACATTAGCCTCACAATGACAACTACTCCCATCATTCAGATGGTGATTTTCCTCCTCAGATAACAGTCCAGGGATTTGGGGGGAAATAAAACAAAAGAGAAACTTGAGACTTAATTTGGGGAGGAGAAAAAAAATCTATGATAGGGTTTAACTCTAAGCTTTGAAAATTGTGGGTGGAATTACCAATTTTCACATTTTTGATAATAAAGATTTTTTTATTAATTATTTATTAATTACCAGAGATTTTCAAAAGTAATTTGTGATTCATAGAATGGATAAACTCTGTTTGTCAAATGAATAAGGACACGGGTAATGTAATTATAAATGCCCTGAGATCAAGAAAGGATTTTGATGTTTGTTTGACTTTGTGAATGAGACAAAATGGGATAAGGTTAAGATGGATTTGGGGATACGAGGCCTCCTCCCAGTTACTGCTTTGTGGGAAATGACAGATATGAAGCTGGTTTATCACAGTCTGATGATTTCTGGAAGAAACAGGGCATAGTATTTGTTACACCTTCATTTTTACAGATGGAAATTTGGGTTGGATGATAAGTGTTTCTTATGGCATCTTCGGGTACAGCGCGCGTTTACAACACAATCCGATGTGGACATCTTCAAATTGGAACAACATGGGTTATGTGATATATTGATTAATATTTTACAAAAATTGGGGTTACATGGTGGAAAATAATATAGAGAGGTGGAAAAACTGGATCTATGGTTAAATGCTCTGCAAATGTTTCCTAGAATACCCTGAAATAATGTACCAGAGTAATACAATATTTTGCTCTATAATGTACATTAAACTTAAAAACTGTTGAATAAGATCCATCCACCTAAGGGTCTATTAACACGATCATAGGTCGTCCATGCCTGCGTTGCGGACCACAATACACGGGGACCAGTCATTTTAATCCTGTATCACAGATGCGGAACCATTGACTTCAATAAAAAGAAACATGATACAGGGAATCTCCCCTTTACCAGCTGAATCAGCAAACCATAATATCAAAAAGGTTGTCGGCGTGTCACGGTGAGCAGAGACTCTTGAATCCAAGTGAGAAAAAAACTGGAATACGGCAGTGCTATTTTTTTTCTCACATAGACTTGAATAGGTCGGCAGTCCTCAAGATACAGTGCTGATAACTTTGCAGAGGCACGGATCAGAAGCCCATAGGAGGCACTGGAAAGCACATCTGTGGGCTTATTGGTCTGTGCCTCCGCACCATAAAAGATTGGATATGTCCTATCTTTTGAACTATATTGGGGATTGCGGACCCATTCAAGTCAATGGGTGTTTGCTACAATACTGGATTCACACAGCCGATGCCCATGCCGGCTTATGTTTGAGTGAATGGGCCCTAAAGGGTATTCTTGTCCTAGATGTAAAAGTGTTAATGTAGGTCTGACAATTGTGTGGTGGTGCCCCAAGCTTCATGCCTATCAGCCCCTGATGATCAGCTTTCTAGTAGGGATGAGCGAAGTGTTAATGCAGGTCTGATGGTGGTGCCTTAAGCTTCATACCTATTGGCCTAGAGTTATAGAAATGAATAATATTTTGGTGTTATTTCATCCAGTTATTACTATTGATGACTTATTCTCAGTATAGATCATCAATATCAGATTAGCGATGGTCCAACACCCGAGGCCCGTGATGATCAGCTTCCTAGTTGGGATGAGCGAAACCATGGATGTTCAGAGTAGGACAAACTTTGTTTCACAGTTCTGATTGGGTACCCAAACTTGACCCCAAACTCCATTGAATTTAATGGGGACCCGAACATTTAACGGGGACCGGGCTAAAAAAATGGACTTAAAATAGTCACAGAATGGTCTAGAAGGCTGTAAAATTAAGCAAAATAGGGGAGAGAGCAGTACAATTGCCCTGCAAACAAATATGGATATGGAAATTACTTAAAATAACATAAAATACATTAGAAAAAAATTATAATCTTAAACCAGGAGGCAGAGGTCCAAGTGGAGTAGGAAGTTGAGGAGGAGCTGGGTGTGGCGGTTTGAATAGAAGAGGCGGAGGAAGCGAAGGAGGAATCCAACAATGTTTTTGTGTTTTTTTTATTTATTTATTTTGTCCTTTAATTCTGTGTGTGACTTAGAGCCAATTTTTGGGGTTCAGACGGTATACTTCTATACTCTGCCAGTATAACAAAAAATAATCTTAAACCAGGAGGTGGAGGTACAAGTGGGGGAGCAGATGGACATGGTGGTGTAGGTGGAAGAGACGGAGGAGGTAGTCAACACTGTTTTTATGTATTGTTTTTTAGTAATTTATTTGTTTATTTATTTGGGGAGGCCCCAAAACATTGGGAAATGGCAAAGAGAACGCAAAAACTGTGCTGGAGTATACCAATGGACGGGTGCCGCCATATTACTTCTATGCTCTGCCCAAGGTAAGTACAAATTCTCTGGGATCCATGTCTGCTTCATTTTAATGAACGTGAGCTTGTCCACATTAACCTAACCATTGAGCACACACCTGACCAGTCTCCAGGGAGATTTCTTAAAAGGAAACAGCTCACACAACCATGTATTGCTGGTGTCAGCAGGATCTAGGCGCCCGGCCTAGGCGATCTTCAGGAAACAGTAGAAAAAATAGGAGAGATCCTTCTCTATTAATAGACATAAAAAATCCATAAAAATATCTATGGTCCAGGCAGTAAACCTACGCGTTTTGCGCAGTATACAAGCATTGCCGATCAGCAGATATTTAAAATCATGGTAGACCAATAGGAATGGACAAGGAGGTCCAGAGTCAATTAGAGACAATAAAGCATAAAGTTGTTTTCTGTCAGTGTCCAAATATCAGTTTTGTCAAATAGAATTAGGATTGGATTTGGGAGGATTTTCACACTCATCCAGATGAGGCTAATGAATAGATCTGGCTTTGCTTAAAGTGCTCCAACTTGCCACTGTTGCTATCTGCCTGCGGGCCTGCCTACCATCATGTGCTGTATGGCTGATGGTGCTGCCTCTGTCATGCCACTGCCACCATCATGCCACTGCTGTGGCCTGCCTACCTCCATGTTCTGTAAGGCTGATGCTGGCTCTATCATGTCACTGCTGCTGCTTGTCTACTATAATGCACCGTATGGCTGCTGCTGCCTGCTAACATGTACCATATGGCTGCTGTCGCACTGCATAAACTGCTGCTTCTCGCTGCTACTACTGTCCCCACTGTTAATGCTATGCATTCGCCACTTCTACCACTACTACTTCAATTAATACTACTAGTGGTGAGCGAAGCGAAGTCAGGGAAAATGTAATTCTCAGTAAAGGCGAATTTCCTTGTGCTTCATGGTAGAGAGTACATTTTCCCTGAAATGGTATAAAAAGTGAGCCTGGTATTGCACCACTACTAATGTGGATGTATGACGTCCTCTCCATTCACTGATGTGGAACTTTTTAAAAATATTGTTAAGTGCTTAACTATTTTTGAAAGTTCCATATTGTTGAACAGAGGGGACACTATGAATTTTTGCAGAGGCGTGTGCTTTGGGGCAGGAGGATGTGCCAAAAAAAGCTCCTTGCATAGGCTGCCATATAACCTAATACCGGCCCTGGCTGAAAACCAAAGTTTGTTTGATGATGTCATGAGTGGGAGGGGCCAGAACCAAGGGAGCACTATATTGTAAATGCAGAGAAATGACTGTGACCCGGGTCTGTTAATCAGGCCAAAGTTTATCAGAAACAGGGCAATTTTTTCCACACTTTTTACTGTTAGCTATACTGGATTTTATAAGCTTCAATAAAGATTTGTTTTAGAAGATCGATGGAATTCCTATTCTTTTCTGTGGAGAAATATAATTTTTTTAAATATACATAGTGTGTGTGTGATATGTATGTTGCTGAGCTGTGTTTGCTAGGTGTTTATACCAGTGCTGCGTGTATATATGTCAGCTGTGTAGTCAGGTGTGTATAGCAGTGCTGTGTGTATATAGGTCAGTTTTGTATCAGTGCAGTATTTTTCATGCAGTCTATGCAGCTGTGCCTTGAGTGTATGTCAGCTGTGCAGCAGAGCTGTGTTTGTTAGGTGTGTGTATAGCAGGACTGTGTGTATAGTAAAGAGGAGCCACGACAATTATTATCCTGCTTCAAAGGATATTTTATTTCATGCATTGAAATTAATTTGGTCCAGATAAATACGTTACAATTAGTGATGAATGAACCAGAACCTCACTGGGTACGAGTCCGGGTAGTTAGGGAGTTCCGTTATGGATTCGGTTATAACGGAATATAACGGAATTGAAATGATGAAATGCAAGAAGAAAACACAACAGAAAAGACATCTGGCGCCAATGTCTGGTGATGAGGCGGCGTAGGACGTAGGTGTGCTGCGATCCCTCCTTCTCCCCCCTCCTCTCTGCCTCCCCCGCAGATGTGAGTGCCACTGTGATTGCCTCCCTCTGCTCTTAAGAAGACCTGCTCCCACCCGATCACCACCTCACCTTCGCACCTGGACCTGCGGGCAGCAGAGACAAGTTGGCCCTGGAGCGAGGGTGAGAGTCTGGTGATAGCAGGTATCGAGGATCTGGGGCATAAGACTGCAGGAAGATCAGCGTATACACGGTCACGCGCACGTTCTTGTTTGTTCCTGCTGTACCCGAGCGCTTGGGGGGCACCAAATGGGACATGGTGCCCCAAAAAAAAGGCCATCAAAATTCTGTCTTCCAGAAACCATACTGCAGTCCTTTCCTTCTGCGCCCTGCCGTTTGGTCATACAGCAGTTTACGGCCACATATGTGGTGTTTCTGTAAACTGCAGAATCAGGGTAATAAATATTAAGTTTTGTTTGGCTGTTAACCCTTGCTTTGTTACTGGACAAAAAAAGGATTAAAATGGAAAATTTGCCAAAAAATAGCAGTTTTGGCACCATTTTATTTTTTGACCGTGTTCATCTAAGGGGTTAGGTCATGGGGTATTTTTATAGAGCAGATTCTTATGGACACGGCAATACCTAATATGTCTACTTTTTAAAATTTATTTATGTTTTACACTATATTATCTTTTTATAAACAAAACAAAAAAAAAACATTTTAGTATCTCCATAGTCAAAGATTCAGTTTTTTTTTGTTTTGTTTTAGCCGATTATCTTGGGTAGGGGCTCATTTTTTGCGGGATGAGAGGACGGTTTTATTGGCACTATTTTGGGGGGGCATATGACTTTTTGATTGCTTGCTATTACAATTTTTGTGATGTAAGGTGACAAAAAAATACTTTTTTTTGCACCGTTTTTATTTAATTTTTTTGACCGTGTTCATCTGAGGGGTTAGGTCATGGGGTATTTTTATAGAGCAGATTCTTGAAACAATTTCTTGAAAAAAAATCAATTGTGCAAATCTATGAGGTTCATTACTGGAAAATGAAAGATACACTGAATGGACTTCTGCGCATGCCAAGAACATCCAGGGTCAATAAAAAAATGCCCATAAAATATATATAGTATAGTATTTAAAAAAAAAAGTATGAACAGCTCAGATTTCAGACCAAGCCGATATACAGTACAGTTAAAGGATTACACATTGGTCCTGTGTGTGAAAACCTTGTTAACCACTTCAGTGCTGGTCTGTTGAGCGCTGTTATGGGTAAACACAGTTACTGTATTATACATCTTACAGTATATATGATATATAATAAAAATGTATGTTGATCCAGTAGGAGTGCACACCTGATTTATTTATTTATTTTATTTCCTTACAAAAAAAAAATATATATATATATATATATATAGCGGAGTTATATTACTGCCTCTGGACTTTATGCATATATACATTCATATGCAAATATATCCATGATTTTTATTTATTTTTTCTGTACGGTCTGGACTTAAAATAAAAGTGCAAGTGTCCACTCTGGAAGCATCCCATTGAAATATCCAATTTGAAAGAGAATCATTATGGATTAATTGTAAGAGAACGACAGTTAGTTGTTGTAAGGATACAAAGATACTGACATATTTTTTTAAATATATTAATTAAAAACAATGACCCTATGTGTTTAGGAGTGCCCCACTGACCTCCTGCCCATTAACCTTTTCATCCCGTTTCCACTAGCATTGCTTTATTTGATCACGGATGAAGTGAGAAGAGGGAGGTGATTTACAGTACTGTACTGTGTATGGTTCCGCTCAGTACTCCTGTTTTTTTAATTATTTATTAAGTTAATAATACTGAACATATAATTAATTGGAAAAATAATTCTAGGTAATAATTCCTATTCCCTTTGTTCTTTTTAAGACTTTGGTTGTGCGTTATGACAGCAGCACCATACTGTACTGCAGATGGTATATAGTATCTACAGATACTACAATATGTAGATACAGTACAGTATGTTCAGCATATTTACTGTATAAGGACGAGGCTGCAGGGGTGTGTGTGGTATCCTGATATACAGTACTGTAGCGATACTGTCATTTAGGCAAAATGGGGCATACAGTAAATACTGTAGAAATATAAATATATATCTAGTGTTCCATGTACTGTAGGGTCAGTAGTGTACAGTATGTTATTTATATATAGGGCGTCTCAGCCTAGCCTTGTATTTGTAACAAATCCCTGTTAGGGGAATAAAAACGGGCACAAGGACAATCCATAATCAGAAAAAAAACGGGCACAAGGACAATTTCAAGAAAATCAGAAATAATCTCACATAGTGAAAGACTTTACCAGCACCTCTATCTCCTTTTCCTATTTAGGCGCCTCTCCTACATACACTTCCCATCTACATCAAGATAATCAGTAATAATCCCATATAGTGAAAGATCATTCAAAATACAAGTTATACACACGATCATCAAAAAAACTTAGATCATACCTAAATAAGAGATTCATAGAAAAATAATAAAATATGAAATATATAATTTTTATTGTCAATTTTAATTTTTACTATCAATTCCATTATAAACGTTTGCTAGCGTTCAGTGGTATGGACTAACATGATAGAAGCATATCTATAAAGGATCCTATCTCAAAATTAAAACTTTTATAAAAAACGCATTGAAACCGCACCTTTTAAAAAAACCGCACTAAAACCGCACAAAAAAACCGCAAGTAGCACACAATGCGTTCTAGTGGAACTGAATGATTACTACTAAGTTCTTATAGAAATAGACCTCTTTTACAGAAACATAATTTATACACTTTTGCCAAAACAGCATCCATATTGTAACAGCACATTAAAATATCCCAAAAATAAACTATGCCGACACAAACTTAGTTAGCCACGGGAAAAAAATCCAGTCCAGGATTTACAATTAACCCAATGGAATTAAGGCAACACCCCTTAAAGAAGACCGCACATAAAAACCCTCACTTGCTCCGGACTCATCACTACGTGACCACTGAAGAAGGGACCAGAAAGTGTCCCGAAACGCGTCTGGTCAGAGGAAGCAGTGAGGACCATAAGGAAATTAACAATACTAAACTGAAAATCATCGGAAGAAAATACTCGCCACGGCGATATTCTTTCAAATTTCCCGCAGCGAGGAAGATTGGCCAATCAGGAACAACCACCGCGTGACGTCAGGCTACATCATCATCACGTGCAGCATCACGTGGTAAGGCAAGTGATCACGTGGGACGCCACGAAGGTCCTTGCAGGACGGAAGACGCTGTAACGAACTGAATAGGGGTAAAGTAAACTACATCTTCTTGTATTATTTCTCCATAAATACAACATATGTACTCTGCCCACAACAACGGCAAAGCACTGAAATATATCGGGACAATTATCATCCAATTTCAAGTGAATTGGAAAATTGCCAGGAGAGTCGCTCTCTCTTTAAAAGACGGACACCAACACTTGAAAACCCGGTGAATACAGGACCAAATACTGGTGTATTCATAATAACATCGACTCCTCATCATCATAATATATGAACATTATCTATATGGTGTACGTTTTTATCAACACATCTTTTAAGAATAACTGCATGTTATAAATTACCTTTGTTGTGCACAACGTATTTTACTCATTGAACACATTTTTCAACTTTTTCAAATTTTTTGCACGGCACTTTTTTCTTAAAATATATTTTTTCATATTTTTTTCATAATATATTGGACCTTATATGCGAGCTTGCACATTCTTTAAGAATATCACTATTTAACTAAAGACAGTCATCAATTACTATTTAGCCTTCTTGTGGATTGTAAATTCGCTGATTTCAGGACCTCCTTGAAGAACTCTTTTAAACATCTATGGACATTATTTTTCAATTCTAGGGAATCCCTGTTTAACAATATCCAATGAAATATATATTTCGTACTGAATAATACCAAGAACAGTTACTTTGATCAGAATATATAATATACTTTATATACATATAGGATCTCTTATATTTTTATAACTTTTATGAAATTCAAATAATATTACTAAGTATTTTATAGAACAATAAAAATCCTTCCATTCTATCCAAATGCGAGTGTGCCATCACAATTCTTTTCCATTTTAACACATCCTCACGGTTTTAGGTGTACCGGTGATTGAGCACCTCTATCCATACTGACCGTCTGGTGAGCCACAGAACCCCCTCTATTTTATAACTACATACACACCTATCTGGTGCGCTCCCAGCCGATTAAATATGGACATTTGGACCCATATGGAAAACAAATGCAGAAAAATAGATACCTACTCCTTTGACGAACATAACAATAGCAAACTCACACCAGATGCCACAATATCACTAACAATCACATTCAAAGAATTAGAGAAACTTCTTCACAAACAACTGAAACATAGATGGGAAATAAAGGCACTAACTCAGTGCTTAGAGAGAGGTCAAATCCCAAAAGGGTTGACACTACTAAAAGATCCAGCACAAGACCTATATAGTTCAGAATTTAAAGAAGAATGGGACTCTTTTCTAAAAAAGCAATCATGCACTTTGGTAGAACTAATAATAAAAAGAAGAAAACAATTATTAGAAGAAATCATCACACAAATAGATAAACTAAAAGAAAAAATGGAATTATTTGTAAGAGATGAAGAATACCATAAATGGTCAGAGAGAGTATGCAAGGGACTAGATACACTAGAAAAGGAAATAATACTTAAGAAAACAAAAAAATTAAGACATTACCAATATGAAGAGCATACCACACAACACTCTGAACATGACCACTATGACCAATCAGTAGAACACACAAACCATATACCTCCTAATCACTTCAGAAAATCACTCAAATAAAGATAAAGGAGGGGACTCAGAAACAACTAAAGAAAAGATAAACAATGGGACAAATAGAAAACAACACAACCTAACCACAGACAACTCTCCCACCCATTACAATGTATCAACTTCTAATAGATATGAAACATTAGCAACCCCACATTTTTTAGATGTAACTCCCCCCCATCACAAAACCAGACAAAAAACGACACCGCTACCAACCTTAGAGAAAAAATACAATCAGACACACTTTTCCACTCACGACTACAACCTGAGATACAAACAGAACAACAAACCGACCTTACCAACCACGGGATTGTCCAACTCAATACAGACACCAAACCTCACACCAAAATCAATATCAGAGGGAAAAATCGTCACAACAAACATGGATTCCACCCAAAACACGTACATATCAACGAAGAGAAAGATACGAAGAGGAAGAAGAAGAACACTATTCAAACAGACACCACAACAGATAGAACAAGAAGACATAATTGTCAATCTGAGTCATATAAACCTAACACCAGATCAGAAAAACTTACTAAACAAGGGACTTAATTTTGCACCAACAACCAATCTAAATAAATTTGCAACCTATATAGGTATAGAAAAATATATCAGAAAACTATGTTTAAAGAAATACCATTTAAAAAACCCACTCACTCCGCAAACAGCAGAAAGTAACGAATTTTTACATACTGCCCTAAAAAATAAATCAAAACATTTTCCAAGACAAGAAATAAGTCATGAGATCATAACATTCCGTAAAAGTGTAGAGCAAGATATCAGAAAATTAAAAACACACTCAACATTCAATAATCTAACAAGAAAAGAAAGGGAATCAATGAAACAACTTCAAGCTATGGAAGAGATCACCATCCGACCAGCAGACAAAGGAGGGGCGATAGTTATATTAGACTCCGTCAGCTACAACCAAGAATGCATGCGCCAACTTACTGACTGTTTAACATATCAAAAACTAAAACATGACCCAACTAGAATGAATACCAAAAAAAACTGATAGACTACTGCAATACAGGCCTGAATGAAAATATACTCTTAGAACGGGAACATAAATTCATCATATCCACCCAAAAAAGATTACCAGCATTTTATTGCATACCGAAATTACACAAAAACCCAATAGCTCCCCCAGGAAGACCCATAATCTCAGGCATAGGGTCAATAACATCAAATCTATCGGAATACATTGATAACATGCTACAACCATATGTGAAAATCATTCCCTCTTACATAAAAGACACCACGGCCATTATCACTACATTGGAAGCAATAGAATACAATGAAAACTGGACACTTGGCACTCTTGACGTCAATTCCTTATATACAGTAATAGACCACAAACAAGGCATAACAGCACTCAAAAAACACTTAACAGACTATTCACCACTCAAGACAGACCAAATAGATTTTATCACATCTGGGGTCCACTTCATATTAACACATAATTACTTTATTTTCAACTCTGAATATTATCAACAAAAAGTCGGCACGGCAATGGGCACCAGATTCGCCCCGAGCTACGCCAACATCTTTATGTCCGAATGGGAGCGTGAGATGGTTGGCCCTAGACTCGGGGAGAGTCTGGTGCTATGGAGAAGATATATAGATGACGTGATCTTTATATGGCAAGACACAGATAGTTCCCTACAGTCATTTTTAAATGAAATTAATATAAACAATTTAAACTTAAGATTCACGTCCAACATAACAAAAACACAGCTAGAATTTCTTGACCTAAACATTCAAGTAGAAAATACAAAACTAATATGTAGCACATACCAAAAACCGGTAATGAAAAACAACCATATTCTTTTCTCCAGCTGTCATCTTCCACAATGGTTAACCAATATTCCAACAAATCAATTCAGAAGACTAAAAAGAAATTGTACCATCAACACTAAATTCGAAGAAGAGGCAATTCAAATGAAAGAAAAATTTACATATAAAAAATATCCAGATAAATTATTAGATAATGCACTAAATAAAGTTAAAAAAATGGATAGATCAGAATTTTTCAAAGAAAAAGAAAAGAGCGACACACATCAAAAAGAAGAAGCCAGACTGATTCTACCCTACAATGCTCAATATAAAACTATCGCTAAAATCATCAATAGACACTGGCATCACTTACTCAGAGACAAAATAATAGGCCCCTTACTAAACACTACACCATCTATAGTATACACGAAAGCTCCAAATTTAGGATTAAAAGTAGCTCCAACAATAAAACAAAAAAGAACAAACACACAACACAACTGGCTCTCCCTAAAGGGTTTCTTTCGATGTGGGCGATGCAGCAATTGCAGAGTGACAAAATTTCCTAAAAAAACTATACAAGTCTGCTCCACACAAAATTCATTCAAAGTCCAAATAGAAGAGTGCCTAACATGTAACACAACAGACGTCATATACATACTGGAATGCCCTTGTCACAAACAATACATTGGGAGAACAAAAAGACAACTGAAGAAAAGAATATCAGAACACATAGCAAACATCAAAAAAGGATACGAACAACACACACTATCCAAACATTACAAAATTCACCACAATTGTGACCCATCATCCCTTAAATTCATAGCCTTTGAAAAAATCAACAAATCCTGGAGAGGGGGAAATCATATCAACAACATGTCAAGAACCGAATCCAAGAGAATTTATGAATTTGACACCCTAATGCCTGCAGGATTAAACGCCGAATTAGAAATTTTGGGCTTCATATAAATGGGGATGTGCCTCTTTGGGAAAGAGAGATAGAGGTCAGGCTGTTCTACCAGCACCTCTATCTCCTCTCCTATTTAGGCCCCTCCCCCCTATACACACTTCCCATCTACATCAAGAAAATCAGAAATAATCTCACATAGTGAAAGACTTTACCAGCACCTCTATCTCCTTTCCTATTTAGGCGCCTCTCCTACATACACTTCCCATCTACATCAAGATAATCAGTAATAATCCCATATAGTGAAAGATCATTCTAAAATACAAGTTATACACACGATCATCAAAAAAACTTAGATCATACCTAAATAAGAGATTCATAGAAAAATAATAAAATATGAAATATATAATTTTTATTATCAATTTTAATTTTTACTATCAATTCCATTATAAACGTTTGCTAGCGTTCAGTGGTATGGACTAACATGATAGAAGCATATCTATAAAGGATCCTATCTCAAAATTAAAACTTTTATAAAAAACGCATTGAAACCGCACCTTTTAAAAAAACCGCACTAAAACCGCACAAAAAAACCGCAAGTAGCACACAATGCGTTCTAGTGGAACTGAATGATTACTACTAAGTTCTTATAGAAATAGACCTCTTTTACAGAAACATAATTTATACACTTTTGCCAAAAAAGCATCCATATTGTAACAGCATATTAAAATATCCCAAAAATAAACTATGCCGACACAAACTTAGTTAGCCACGGGAAAAAAATCCAGTCCAGGATTTACAATTAACCCAATGGAATTAAGGCAACACCCCTTAAAGAAGACCGCACATAAAAACCCTCACTTGCTCCGGACTCATCACTACGTGACCACTGAAGAAGGGACCAGAAAGTGTCCCGAAACGCGTCTGGTCAGAGGAAGCAGTGAGGACCATAAGGAAATTAACAATACTAAACTGAAAATCATCGGAAGAAAATACTCGCCACGGCGATATTCTTTCAAATTTCCCGCAGCGAGGAAGATTGGCCAATCAGGAACAACCACCGCGTGACGTCAGGCTACATCATCATCACGTGCAGCATCACGTGGTAAGGCAAGTGATCACGTGGGACGCCACGAAGGTCCTTGCAGGACGGAAGACGCTGTAACGAACTGAATAGGGGTAAAGTAAACTACATCTTCTTGTATTATTTCTCCATAAATACAACATATGTACTCTGCCCACAACAACGGCAAAGCACTGAAATATATCGGGATAATTATCATCCAATTTCAAGTGAATTGGAAAATTGCCAGGAGAGTCGCTCTCTCTTTAAAAGGCGGACACCAACACTTGAAAACCCGGTGAATACAGGACCAAATACTGGTGTATTCATAATAACATCGACTCCTCATCATCATAATATATGAACATTATCTATATGGTGTACGTTTTTATCAACACATCTTTTAAGAATAACTGCATGTTATAAATTACCTTTGTTGTGCACAACGTATTTTACTCATTGAGCACATTTTTCAACTTTTTCAAATTTTTTGCACGGCACTTTTTTCTTAAAATATATTTTTTCATATTTTTTCATAATATATTGGACCTTATATGCGAGCTTGCACATTCTTTAAGAATATCACTATTTAACTAAAGACAGTCATCAATTACTATTTAGCCTTCTTGTGGATTGTAAATTCGCTGATTTCAGGACCTCCTTGAAGAACTCTTTTAAACATCTATGGACATTATTTTTCAATTCTAGGGAATCCCTGTTTAACAATATCCAATGAAATATATATTTCGTACTGAATAATACCAAGAACAGTTACTTTGATCAGAATATATAATATACTTTATATACATATAGGATCTCTTATATTTTTATAACTTTTATGAAATTCAAATAATATTACTAAGTATTTTATAGAACAATAAAAATCCTTCCATTCTATCCAAATGCGAGTGTGCCATCACAATTCTTTTCCATTTTAACACATCCTCACGGTTTTAGGTGTACCGGTGATTGAGCACCTCTATCCATACTGACCGTCTGGTGAGCCACAGAACCCCCTCTATTTTATAACTACATACACACCTATCTGGTGCGCTCCCAGCCGATTAAATATGGACATTTGGACCCATATGGAAAACAAATGCAGAAAAATAGATACCTACTCCTTTGACGAACATAACAATAGCAAACTCACACCAGATGCCACAATATCACTAACAATCACATTCAAAGAATTAGAGAAACTTCTTCACAAACAACTGAAACATAGATGGGAAATAAAGGCACTAACTCAGTGCTTAGAGAGAGGTCAAATCCCAAAAGGGTTGACACTACTAAAAGATCCAGCACAAGACCTATATAGTTCAGAATTTAAAGAAGAATGGGACTCTTTTCTAAAAAAGCAATCATGCACTTTGGTAGAACTAATAATAAAAAGAAGAAAACAATTATTAGAAGAAATCATCACACAAATAGATAAACTAAAAGAAAAAATGGAATTATTTGTAAGAGATGAAGAATACCATAAATGGTCAGAGAGAGTATGCAAGGGACTAGATACACTAGAAAAGGAAATAATACTTAAGAAAACAAAAAAATTAAGACATTACCAATATGAAGAGCATACCACACAACACTCTGAACATGACCACTATGACCAATCAGTAGAACACACAAACCATATACCTCCTAATCACTTAGAAAATCACTCAAATAAAGATAAAGGAGGGGACTCAGAAACAACTAAAGAAAAGATAAACAATGGGACAAATAGAAAACAACACAACCTAACCACAGACAACTCTCCCACCCATTACAATGTATCAACTTCTAATAGATATGAAAAATTAACAACCCCACATTTTTTAGATGTAACTCCCCCCCATCACAAAACCAGACAAAAAACGACACCGCTACCAACTTTAGAGAAAAAATACAATCAGACACACTTTTCCACTCACGACTACAACCTGAGATACAAACAGAACAACAAACCGACTTACCAACCACGGGATTGTCCAACTCAATACAGACACCAAACCTCACACCAAAATCAATATCAGAGGGAAAAATCGTCACAACAAACATGGATTCCACCCAAAACACGTACATATCAACGAAGAGAAAGATACGAAGAGGAAGAAGAAGAACACTATTCAAACAGACACCACAACAGATAGAACAAGAAGACATAATTGTCAATCTGAGTCATATAAACCTAACACCAGACCAGAAAAACTTACTAAACAAGGGACTTAATTTTGCACCAACAACCAACCTAAATAAATTTGCAACCTATATAGGTATAGAAAAATATATCAGAAAACTATGTTTAAAGAAATACCATTTAAAAAACCCACTCACTCCGCAAACAGCAGAAAGTAACGAATTTTTACATACTGCCCTAAAAAATAAATCAAAACATTTTCCAAGACAAGAAATAAGTCATGAGATCATAACATTCCGTAAAAGTGTAGAGCAAGATATCAGAAAATTAAAAACACACTCAACATTCAATAATCTAACAAGAAAAGAAAGGGAATCAATGAAACAACTTCAAGCTATGGAAGAGATCACCATCCGACCAGCAGACAAAGGAGGGGCGATAGTTATATTAGACTCCGTCAGCTACAACCAAGAATGCATGCGCCAACTTACTGACTGTTTAACATATCAAAAACTAAAACATGACCCAATAGATGAATACCAAAAAAAACTGATAGACTACTGCAATACAGGCCTGAATGAAAATATACTCTTAGAACGGGAACATAAATTCATCATATCCACCCAAAAAAGATTACCAGCATTTTATTGCATACCGAAATTACACAAAAACCCAATAGATCCCCCAGGAAGACCCATAATCTCAGGCATAGGGTCAATAACATCAAATCTATCGGAATACATTGATAACATGCTACAACCATATGTGAAAATCATTCCCTCTTACATAAAAGACACCACGGCCATTATCACTACATTGGAAGCAATAGAATACAATGAAAACTGGACACTTGGCACTCTTGACGTCAATTCCTTATATACAGTAATAGACCACAAACAAGGCATAACAGCACTCAAAAAACACTTAACAGACTATTCACCACTCAAGACAGACCAAATAGATTTTATCACATCTGGGGTCCACTTCATATTAACACATAATTACTTTATTTTCAACTCTGAATATTATCAACAAAAAGTCGGCACGGCAATGGGCACCAGATTCGCCCCGAGCTACGCCAACATCTTTATGTCCGAATGGGAGCGTGAGATGGTTGGCCCTAGACTCGGGGAGAGTCTGGTGCTATGGAGAAGATATATAGATGACGTGATCTTTATATGGCAAGACACAGATAGTTCCCTACAGTCATTTTTAAATGAAATTAATATAAACAATTTAAACTTAAGATTCACGTCCAACATAACAAAAACACAGCTAGAATTTCTTGACCTAAACATTCAAGTAGAAAATACAAAACTAATATGTAGCACATACCAAAAACCGGTAATGAAAAACAACCATATTCTTTTCTCCAGCTGTCATCTTCCACAATGGTTAACCAATATTCCAACAAATCAATTCAGAAGACTAAAAAGAAATTGTACCATCAACACTAAATTTGAAGAAGAGGCAATTCAAATGAAAGAAAAATTTACATATAAAAAATATCCAGATAAATTATTAGATAATGCACTAAATAAAGTTAAAAAAATGGATAGATCAGAATTTTTCAAAGAAAAAGAAAAGAGCGACACACATCAAAAAGAAGAAGCCAGACTGATTCTACCCTACAATGCTCAATATAAAACTATCGCTAAAATCATCAATAGACACTGGCATCACTTACTCAGAGACAAAATAATAGGCCCCTTACTAAACACTACACCATCTATAGTATACACGAAAGCTCCAAATTTAGGATTAAAAGTAGCTCCAACAATAAAACAAAAAAGAACAAACACACAACACAACTGGCTCTCCCTAAAGGGTTTCTTTAGATGTGGGCGATGCAGCAATTGCAGAGTGACAAAATTTCCTAAAAAAACTATACAAGTCTGCTCCACACAAAATTCATTCAAAGTCCAAATAGAAGAGTGCCTAACATGTAACACAACAGACGTCATATACATACTGGAATGCCCTTGTCACAAACAATACATTGGGAGAACAAAAAGACAACTGAAGAAAAGAATATCAGAACACATAGCAAACATCAAAAAAGGATACGAACAACACACACTATCCAAACATTACAAAATTCACCACAATTGTGACCCATCATCCCTTAAATTCATAGCCTTTGAAAAAATCAACAAATCCTGGAGAGGGGGAAATCATATCAACAACATGTCAAGAACCGAATCCAAGAGAATTTATGAATTTGACACCCTAATGCCTGCAGGATTAAACGCCGAATTAGAAATTTTTGGCTTCATATAAATGGGGATGTGCCTCTTTGGGAAAGAGAGATAGAGGTCAGGCTGTTCTACCAGCACCTCTATCTCCTCTCCTATTTAGGCCCCTCCCCCCTATACACACTTCCCATCTACATCAAGAAAATCAGAAATAATCTCACATAGTGAAAGACTTTACCAGCACCTCTATCTCCTTTTCCTATTTAGGCGCCTCTCCTACATACACTTCCCATCTACATCAAGATAATCAGTAATAATCCCATATAGTGAAAGATCATTCAAAATACAAGTTATACACACGATCATCAAAAAAACTTAGATCATACCTAAATAAGAGATTCATAGAAAAATAATAAAATATGAAATATATAATTTTTATTGTCAATTTTAATTTTTACTATCAATTCCATTATAAACGTTTGCTAGCGTTCAGTGGTATGGACTAACATGATAGAAGCATATCTATAAAGGATCCTATCTCAAAATTAAAACTTTTATAAAAAACGCATTGAAACCACACCTTTTAAAAAAACCGCACTAAAACCGCACAAAAAAACCGCAAGTAGCACACAATGCGTTCTAGTGGAACTGAATGATTACTACTAAGTTCTTATAGAAATAGACCTCTTTTACAGAAACATAATTTATACACTTTTGCCAAAACAGCATCCATATTGTAACAGCACATTAAAATATCCCAAAAATAAACTATGCCGACACAAACTTAGTTAGCCACGGGAAAAAAATCCAGTCCAGGATTTACAATTAACCCAATGGAATTAAGGCAACACCCCTTAAAGAAGACCGCACATAAAAACCCTCACTTGCTCCGGACTCATCACTACGTGACCACTGAAGAAGGGACCAGAAAGTGTCCCGAAACGCGTCTGGTCAGAGGAAGCAGTGAGGACCATAAGGAAATTAACAATACTAAACTGAAAATCATCGGAAGAAAATACTCGCCACGGCGATATTCTTTCAAATTTCCCGCAGCGAGGAAGATTGGCCAATCAGGAACAACCACCGCGTGACGTCAGGCTACATCATCATCACGTGCAGCATCACGTGGTAAGGCAAGTGATCACGTGGGACGCCACGAAGGTCCTTGCAGGACGGAAGACGCTGTAACGAACTGAATAGGGGTAAAGTAAACTACATCTTCTTGTATTATTTCTCCATAAATACAACATATGTACTCTGCCCACAACAACGGCAAAGCACTGAAATATATCGGGACAATTATCATCCAATTTCAAGTGAATTGGAAAATTGCCAGGAGAGTCGCTCTCTCTTTAAAAGACGGACACCAACACTTGAAAACCCGGTGAATACAGGACCAAATACTGGTGTATTCATAATAACATCGACTCCTCATCATCATAATATATGAACATTATCTATATGGTGTACGTTTTTATCAACACATCTTTTAAGAATAACTGCATGTTATAAATTACCTTTGTTGTGCACAACGTATTTTACTCATTGAACACATTTTTCAACTTTTTCAAATTTTTTGCACGGCACTTTTTTCTTAAAATATATTTTTTCATATTTTTTTCATAATATATTGGACCTTATATGCGAGCTTGCACATTCTTTAAGAATATCACTATTTAACTAAAGACAGTCATCAATTACTATTTAGCCTTCTTGTGGATTGTAAATTCGCTGATTTCAGGACCTCCTTGAAGAACTCTTTTAAACATCTATGGACATTATTTTTCAATTCTAGGGAATCCCTGTTTAACAATATCCAATGAAATATATATTTCGTACTGAATAATACCAAGAACAGTTACTTTGATCAGAATATATAATATACTTTATATACATATAGGATCTCTTATATTTTTATAACTTTTATGAAATTCAAATAATAGTACTAAGTATTTTATAGAACAATAAAAATCCTTCCATTCTATCCAAATGCGAGTGTGCCATCACAATTCTTTTCCATTTTAACATAAATTAAAAAGGTATATTAAAAGTAATATAATAAATTTTATTTTAAAGCAAAAAATAAATAAAAATAAAATAAAATTTGAGCGGGGAGCCCGTTGTAGGGATGAGGGTATCTGGTATCTGGAATGAAGCCGCTCGGTCACCACTTGAGATACTGCAGGCATGTTCCATGCGCCATCTGGTGTTCAAAACCTAAATTACACCCTGAATTTAGTCACTTGTCTATTCACGCGCTTCTGGCTTACTAATGAAATTGGATAGCGCTATGCGCTCACGTGACTCTGGAGGGAGCGCTAGCAATGACACAACTGAAGTACGAGCCCCAGAGCTTCTCGTACTAGTGTGAGCCACAGGGTCCCTAGCATTGCGGTCCCCTTGCTCCGCCTGGCGGCATCTCCGCCACCTTGGGGGCTCATAATCATTGCTAGATGATGAGGAGGACGCAGATGACAAAAGGAAAGTGGGGTCATCCTCGTCCTCACTGGGACTCTCGGAGTCGGAGGCAAGCTGGGCTTATGCCTCCTTGGACGAGAACATCCGGCGGGCCATAGAGGAGTGTGTGTGTGCGCATGTGTGCGCGCGTGGAAATCTTTATTTAGTGTGCGTGTTAGTGGGGGCACAGGTGTTCATGGACTTATCCATAAAACTAACAGAAAAAAAAACTAATTAAAAAAAGGCCCAAAATGTGAAAAGTAAAATAAAAAAATTCTAACTCGCTGATCAGCCGTCCAAATCTGATCAGCGGTGGGGTGTGCGATGCTCTAACAGTGGCCGGACACTAAGAGTGCAGGCCACAGTCAGCGTACGCAGGGAAAAAAACTGCTTGCACCCCAAAAAAATGTGTGTGGGAAGGAGGGGGGCAAGCTGCAGCACCCCTGGGGGGTCTAGGGTCACACATCTGTGCTGTGGACCCCAGACACCCGATTAGGGTGATGCAACAGTTGAAACTTTTTTTTTTCCCATTAACCTTTCCCTGAATATCGCTGCCTAACCTAACCTGCGGTTTGCTGCGATCGCCGACACGTGGGGTCACAGGATCGCCCTGCGCATTGTCCCAGGGTGCCTGCTCAATGATTTGAGCAGGCACCCAGTTCCAATCACCGCCCGCCGCGTGGCTGTGATCGGAAATGCACAAGACGTACAGGTATGCCCTGTGTCCTTAAGAGGTTAAAGATGAAGAATTTATACATTTTTGTTATAAATTCTATTTCACAAATATATAAGAGACTAAAGATCGGATTGGGTAGGGTTACTAAATTTAAGAGTAAAAATGAACGGCAATTCAGCTGTTTGGGGCTAAGATATTTGAGGAAATGGGCATTAGGACATATCTAAAATATCCCTTAGGAATCGAATTAGCAATCTTTGGACAATTTTCTCCTGAATCCCTGGGGAAGACATCAAATAATCTTTGGCTTAAAGGCTTGATGATTGCCAGAGTGGTAATTGTAAAAAATTGGGGGTCGGATAAATATCCATAATTTGATATGTGGAAAGGATTAATGAATAAGATTAAGAATTATGAAAGGTTTCTATATGAGGGTAAACAACTGCTTAGACAGTGGGAAATGATTTGGGCAAATGGATCTAGCGAAATATGTGTGGTGTTGTACATGCTGGATTGGATCTATCCAAGCAGAAGTAAACTCGATACAAATGTTCATTGTGGTTCTCACGGACTCTCGAGGTGACGATGGGCATTTGGATTGTCGGGTGGGAGGAGGGGATTAAATTTGATGACATAAATGGTATGTATTAGAATGGAGGTTAGTCTGGCGCTCATTGTTTTGTTATATAATAGCAGTGAGGTGATATGCTAGAAAGGTCTTTGCAATGAGCACTAGTCCTCCTTTTATGAGCTTATTCCTTTTGAGTACAAGTATATTGTAACACTGTATATTTGTAAAGGTATTCCTCTTTAACCTCTTCAAGACCAAGCTAGTTTTTACCCAAGGCCAGGCCATTTTTAGCAAATCTGACCAGTGTCACTTTATGTGGTAATAACTTTAAAATGCTTTTACTTATCCAGGCCATTCTGAGTTTGTTTACTCGTCACATATTGTACTTCATTACAGTGGTAAAATTGAGAAAAAAAAATCATTTTTATTTATAAAAAAAATACCAAATTTATAAAAAAAATTGAAAAATTAGCAAATTTTATAATTTCAATTTATCTACTTTTATAATAGACAGTAATACCTCAAAAATAGTTATTACTTTACATTTCCCATATGTCTACTTCATGTTTGGATCATTTTGCAAATGCCATTTTATTTTGGGGGGACCTTAGAAGGCTTAGGACCAGTTCAGGTCTGAAGTCACTTTGTGAGGCTTACATAATAAAAACACCCAAAAATGACCCCATTTTAGAAACTACACACTCAAGGTATTCAAAACTGATTTTAACAACGTTTTTAACCCTTTAGGTGTTCCACAAGAATTAAAGGAAAATGGAGATGAAATTTCAGAATTTCACTTTTTTGGCAGATTTTCCATTTTAATCAATTTTTTCCAGTAAGAAAGCAAGGGTTAACAGCCAAACAAAACTCAATATTAATTACCCTGATTCTGTAGATGACAGAAACACCCAATTTCTGATTGTAAACTGCTGTACAGGCACACGGCAGGGCGCAGAAGGAAAGGAATGACATATGGTTTTTGGAGGGCCATGTAACATTTAAAGACCCCCTGTTGCACCCCTAGAGTAGTAACTCCAGAAAATGACCCTATTTTGGAAACTACAGGAAAAGGTGGCAGTTTTGTTGATACTATTTTAGGGTACATATGATTTTTGGTTGCTCTATATTACACATTTTGTGAGACAAGGTAACCAAAAATAGCTGTTTTGGCACCATTTATTTTTGTATTAACAATGTTCATCTGACAGGTTAGATCATGAGCTTTTTTAATAGAGCAGGTAGTTATGGATGAGTTTGTCTTAGGTAGGGTCTCATTTTCTGCGTGATGAGATGACTGATTGATTGGTATGATTTTGGGGTGCGTATGACTTTTTGATCACTTAGTATTACACTTTTTGTGTAAATGGCTTTTTTTACACCGTTTATATATTTTTTTACTACGGTGTTCACCTGAGGGGTTAAATCATGTAATATTTTTATAGAACAGGTTATTACGGACATGGCAATAACTAATATGTATACTTTTTTTTATTTATTAAAGTTTTATGTATACTTTTTTTTATTTATTAAAGTTTTACACAATAACAAACAAAAACAAAAAAAATCATGTTTTAGTGTCTCTATATTCTGAGAGCCATACAAGTGGGAGGCACATATGCAAACTGTTATAATTCCTACACCATTAACCTGATTTGGATGTAAATACCCTCAAATAAAAGCTGACAGTCTGCAGTTAAAGCACATATTGTTTGTTTCATTTCAAATCCATTGTGGTGGTGTATAGAGCCGAAAAATGTAACATTGTGTTGATGTCCCACTATTTATGGCACTGACTGTATATATATATATATATATATATACAGTCAGTGCCATAAATAGTGGGACATCAACACAATTTTAAATTTTTTGGCTCTATAAAACTGTAATGGAATGGTTTGTTTTCTAATAATTCTGCCTCATTTGGAATTTTCTCCCCACTTCCAACCACATTGTATACAACCTAAAATGGTACCATTAGAAACGTAATCTTGTCCTGCAAAAAACAAGCCCTCATATGGTATATGAATGAAAAAATAGTTCTCTCATGTGCAACCTGATATAATTTTTTTTAAACAAATTAGACACTTATTAATACTCCCCTATAAATTCTTAGATGATTAGCAAAATTTATTTTACGGTTAAAACATTTCTCACATTCAGGACATAAATATGGCCTCTCTCATATGTGAGTTCTTTAATGCCTAGGAAGGCTTGATTTCTGATTAAAACACTTCCCACATTCAGGAAATAAAAATGTTTTTTGTCCTGTGAGTTTTTTTATGTTTAACAAGATATGATTTCTGAGTAAAACACTTCTCGCATTCAAGACATGAATATGGCATCATTCCTGTGTGAATCCTCTGATGTTTAACAAGTTGTGATTTATAACTAAAACATTTCTCACATTCAGGACACAAATTTGGCTTCTCGCCTGTGTACGTTTTTTTTATGTTTTATAAGACTTGATTTCACAGTAAAACACTTCTCACATTCAGGACAGGAATATGGCTTCTCTCCTGTGTGAGTTCTCAGATGTATATAAAGATGTGGTTTCTGATTAAAACATTTCTTACATTCAGGACATGAAAATGGCTTTTCTCCTGTGTGAGTTTTCAGATGTACATCAAGATGTGATTTCTGATTAAAACATTTCTCACATTCAGGAAAATGGCTTCTCTCCTGTGTGAGTTCTTAGGTGTACATCAAGTTGTGATTTCCGATTAAAACATTTCTCACATTCAGGACAGGAATATGACTTCTTTCCTGTGTGAGTTCTCAGATGTATATTAAGTTGTGATTTCCGATTAAAACATTTCTCAAATTCAGGACATGAATATGGCTTCTCTCCTGTGTGAGTTTTTTTTATGTTTTCTAAGACTTGATTTCACAGTAAAACACTTCTCACATTCAGGACAGGAATATGGCTTCTCTCCTGTGTGAGTTCTCAGATGTATATCAAGTTGTGGTTTCTGATTAAAACATTTCTTACATTCAGGACATGAAAATGGCTTTTCTCCTGTGTGAGTTTTCAGATGTATATTAAGATATGATTTCTGATTAAAACATTTCTCACATTCAGGACAGGAAAATGGCTTCTCTCCTGTGTGAGTTCTCAGATGTATATCAAGTTGTGATTTCCGATTAAAACATTTCTCACATTCAGGACAGGAATATGGCTTCTCTCCTGTGTGAGTTCTCAGATGCATAACAAAATTTGATTTATGATTAAAACACTTCTCGCATTCAGGACATGAATAAGGCTACTCTCCTGTGTGAGTTCTCTGATGTGCATCAAGACATGGTTTCTGATTAAAACATTTCCCACATTCAGGACATGAATATGACTTCTCCCCTGTGTGAATTTTCTGATGTTTATCACAATGTGATTTATGATTAAAACATTTCCCGCATTCAAGACATGAATATGGTTTCTCTCCTGTGTGAGTTCTCAGATGAAGATCAAGATTTGATTTGTGTCCAAAACACTTCCCACATTCTGCACATGAAAATGGCTTCTCTCCTGTGTGGATTTTGAAATGTTGAACAAGATGTGATTTTGTAGCAAATTTTTTTCCACATTTTGAACAGCAATATGGCTTCTCTCCTGTGTGACTTCTCAGATGTATCACAATATGACTCTTATGCTTAAAACTCTTCCCACATTCTGTACATGAAAACATCTTCTCTTCTGTGTGAATTCTCAGATTTTCAACATAATGTGGTTTTATATTAAACGTTTTTTCACATTCTGAACATGGAAATGGTCTTTTTCCGTTTCTGTGATTGATTATCTTCTATTTTATAAGAAGGAGGTAAAATCAGATGTCTATGGTTATCCTGGGATTATCTGGAAAAAATTAATTGTTTTATAAGATGACAGATTCTCTTTTCATAGTTGCAAATAAATATAGTAGAAATAAGAAATATCTCAGAAACATAAAGTCAACTATATTTATAAAAAAAAAAATCTGTTCCAATTAAAAGTCTCCAAGTGCATAGGAATGGGAGTTTTTCTCTTCTATTTATTAAAGTTGTTTGAAAACATCTTCAAATAGTACAAACAGTATAGGAGACATTTATGAATTCTTCTACGCATGTTTTGTGACATAAAAAGTTGTAAGTGATGCCTACATGCAACATTTGTTCAACTTTTGTGACATTTGAAGAGCATCACCACTTTTAGAAATGGAATGTAAAGTAGGTCAGATTTACAGATAAAACACTTTTATGCCTTATTTATGTTGTGCAGTATTTTTAAAAGTCACATCTTCACGTCAGGCAACCCCCCTGATGTACTTTTACAGACAAAGGCATAAACCATGTTGTACTAGCACCAAATAAAATCGCTAAAACTGCACAAAAATAAGCAACTTTTTTCTACTTTGCACTATGCTCGCCAGTTTTCTGAAAGTGGGCGTGTTTTCTTATGTAAATGAATCTCTAGACAAATTTACTATTGCGACTATGCAAAAAGTCGCAAAAAAGCTATAGAACCTATGGTGATGTCATCACAGGACCTGAACATCTAGTAAAGGAACTACACAAAGAATGGTGCAGAATGGTACTGCACATGGCATCATCACAGGTCCTTCAACCCCTAACAGCATGGAGAATAACTTCATTTTTATGTTTGTAATTTACAAACATATACGTCTATCTGGGGCTGATTCTGTCACATGACGTGTTGCTGCAGAATCTGTGACTTCTTTCCCGTTTATGCCAAGTCTACAAAAGAGGGTGTGATGTGGGCGAGGAAGGGGGTGGGCCGACAGGCTCGTCTCATTTATCATTTTCTACACCTCTTTTAGGTATAGAAAATGGTCTAAATGTAAGACAGCAAGGACACTGTCTTACATTTAGAAATGGTGATTGATCCACTAAAGTTATATAGAGGCAGGCGTCTATATAACATAAGTTCAGAAGTTCAGCAGATCCACCACCGGTGCAGAAGATAATTAAGGCCTGTGTCTAAAATGCCAGTCTTAAAAAATATGCCCCAATATATCTTAACACACTGCATCTATTATACCTTGTACCTCACATTTCAGTATACTGTTATAATATTTTATAACCAGCTATGCCCTGAAATGTGATTTTGTGTGCTATTACATGTGCACTGATTGTACACTCTGCTCGTTCACACATGCTATGTGGATAGTGATTTCAAGCACTGAGCGGATTGGTCACATATACAGTTCACTACACACACAACACTCTATCCATCTATATTTTCCCTATCAATTCCAATTGATGCCCTCTGCTATTCCCTGTCTACAATCCAACAACAAACGCTACCCCTCCCGACAAGTTTCACCGTGTCATACATTGCAAGTCTAAACAGATCCGGCATTACGGTATTTTGAATGCTGTATCCGGCACTAATACATTCCTTTGGGGGGAAAAAATGCATTCAGGCAAGTGTTCTGTTTTTTTCCGCCTGGGATAAAACCATAGCATGATGCGGTTTTACCTCTGTCCTGATCAGTCATAAATACATCCTAAAGACATTCTGATGCATCCTGAACGGATTTCTCTCCATACAGAACGCATGGGGATAAAACTGATCAGTTCTTTTCCTGTATAGAGCTCCTAGGATGGAACTAAATGCCAGAAAAGAATAATGCTAGTGTGAAAGTACCCTAACTAAATAACTTGCTAATGTAATGACACAGGGAAGCAGAGAGCACAGCAATAAAACTGCTGTCTCTCTCAGATCTGCAAAATACTGCAGACAAGGGCTGCTGGGAAAGTTCTATAGTAAGGGGTAGGCAACTTTCCTATCGGTTGCTAGGGATATTGCTAAGCTCAGACAAAGACATTGCAGCCTTCTCATTGGCCCACAAGCAAGAAGGGAGATTACTGATGAAAAAACAAAATCTAGAATATTCGAAATTACGAATATATATCACTGTATTCTAAATATTTAATTTTAAAAGTGCCGATATTCACGATTAAAATTCACAATTCAAATATTCGCGCCCAACACTAATCCCAGCCTTGTGTAGGTTTGCAATTTATATCCTGGTGTCCTTAGACAGGTCTTTGGTCTTGGCCATGGTGGAGGTTGGAGTGTGATTGATTGAGTGTGTAGACAGGTGTCTTTTATACAGATAGCAAATTCAAACAGGTACAATTAATACAGGTAATGAGTGCAGAGTGAGAGCAGGAATTCCTGCTGGTTGGTAGGGGATCAAATACTTATTTCATGCAATAAAATGGAAATTAATTATTTAAAAATCGTACAATATGATTTTCCAGATTGAATTTTTTGATTCTGTCTCTCATAGTTGAAGTGTACCTACGATATAAATAATTACAAACCTCTCCATTTTAAGGCCGGCGTCAGCACCCGGCATAGCTGCTAGAGGCTAGAAGCAATGAGTGTTTCCATCAATACAGATAGAAGCGCTTATTGCTGGAGCGCAGGAAGCTGCAGTCCTGTCACTCACTGCTCAGCTCTCCGCGCTCCTTCCCTCCTTCAGGCCAGCCGCGCTTTGAATGGTGAAGCAGGAAGACTTCTTCCAGCTCCACCATTCAGCCTGCAGGCACGGATCGCGCTGCAGGCCTGTGTGGGCAGAGCCTGCAGCCCAGTAATCTGCATAAGCTCCGCCCACAGAGTACTGCAGAGCGATCTGTGCCTGCAGGGAAGAGAGGTATGTGAGCTTCAGGAACGGGACATGGTGAGTAGTTACTGTGTTTTTAAGTTTTTAATACTGAAGGGTCACAGAGGACATTATTACTATGGAGGAGGTACAGAGGACTTTATTATTATGGAGGGGGCACAGAGGTCTTTATTACTATGGAGGGGGAACAGAGGGAATTTCTACTATGGAGGGGGCACAGAAGGCTTTAATACTATAGAGGGGGAACAGAGGATTTTATTACTATGGAGGGGGCACAGAGGGTATTACTACCCTGGAGGGGGCACATAGGTCATTACTAATGTGAAAGGGCACAATGGGCATTTCTACTATGGAGGGGGGCACAAAGCCAGAGGGCATTACTACATTGAAGGGGGCACAGTGGGCATTATTACTGTAAAGGGGGCACAGTGGGCATTATTACTGTGAAGGGAGCACAATGGGGATTTCTACTATGAAGGGAGCACAATGGGGATTATTATTATGAAGGGGGCACAATGGGAATTATTTCTGTGGAGGGGGCACAGATAGGGCATTACAACTGTGAAAGGGGCACAGAGAGGGCATAACTACTGTGAGAGGGCACAATGTGAGGGGGCACATAACTACTAGGAGGAGGAGGGGGCAGGCTGGGAATCAGCCTCTGCTTCACCTACACAGCAGCGCCATGTGTCAACAGTATCCTGCTGATGATGATGGGGAGCACAAATCATAGGAGGAGCCAGGTTACTGAGGCGGGGAGTAAATATTGTTTGTTTTTTTCACTTCCTGTGAAGGGGCACATCTGGGCATAACCACTGTGAAGAGGGCACTGAGCACACATCTTGGCATATCCACCATAAGTGGGCACATAGATTGGCATATCTGCTGTGAAGGGGGCACACGTCTTTGCATATCAACTGTGAGGGGGCACATATTATGACATATCTACTGTGATGGGGCACATATCTTGGCATATCTACTGTGAGGGGGCACATATCTGTGAGTAGACCAGAGGGACTAAAAACACAAATTTTAGAAAATAAAAGTAGGCACATAAGGACTAGTGTTGATCGAGCACCAAAGTGCTCGGGTGCTCTGGCCGAACACATCGGGATGCACAGGTGCTCTACCAAGCCCCCAAGTATAATGGAAGTCAATGGGAGAACCCAAGCATTAAACCAGGCACCCCCTGCACTGAAGAGGGGAAGGTGCCTGGTTCATAGGAAAAAGTCAGAAATTGATGGAAAAAACACCAAAATGGTTCGGGAACAGCATGGAAAGGATGTCTGGATGCATCTTGGACTCCCAGGTCGCTGCTGGGAACAATGTTGTCTGAGTAGTACGCCACTCTTACAGACTGACAATAATGCGCATGAAACCAAAGATAAAATCGATTTTAGAGATAAAATTGTTAGGAAACATTATTTCCTGTATATTTAATTGTATATAAAGTGCACATTTTGCCAAACATTACAAGCAGGGGGCACTTCGATACATCCTGTATATCACATAAAGAAGGGCCTCATTCACATTGTGGTACAATTGTTCATGTGCTGGGACTCCTACACTCATAAAGCCTATGCACTAAGTGAAAGGGCTGCCAAAAATTACAAGGAATCTGCACTCCAATACACCCTTTGTTACACATAAATGAGGGCATCATACACACCCTTAAAAAATTATGATTGATGGCCTGCTGGTGACCCTCAAAAACATTTGGAGCAAGGGCCTGCTAATCTGACCATCTAAAACAGGGGCGAGGGTCTGCTGCTGAACTGATCCTCCAAAATATTATGGGTGAGGTTCTGCTGCTGAGCTGACTATCGAAAAAATGATGGGAGAGGAATGAGAGATGAGAAGTTCTATTTGTAGCGGGGGTCGAGAAGGGTGAACAACCAGTAATTCGTGTTATCTAAAATGCGTATAACGCACTGGTCGCGGGAAAGGCTAACATGAAGTCAGCCATGTGTGCCAGAGTACTAATAGTAAAGACTTTGCTGTCGTCATCAGGAGGATCACTCTCAATCTTCTCATCGTCTTCCTCCTCTTCCTCCTCTTCTGCCCACCTACGCAGAACACATGGAATTAAACTTTCATGAGTACTACCCTCTGTAGCGGAGGCAACAGTATCCTGCTCCTCTTCCTCTTCATCATCCAACTGGCACGGAGAAGACTAACTGAGGGTGGTCTAGCTATCACCCTGTGTAATGTCTTCCCCCATTTCCACCTCTTCCACATGCAAAGCGTCATCCTTAATTGTGAGCAACAATCGTTTGAGTAGACACAGAAGTGGGATGGTTACGCTGATAATAGCGTTATGGCCGCTCACCATCTGTGTTGATTCCTCAAAGTTTCTTAAAACCTCACAAGGGTAAGACATCCATGCCCACTCCTCGCTTGTGAAGAGCGGAAGCTGACTGGAAAGTCGACAACCATGTTGCAGGTGGTATTCCACTACTGCCCTCTTCTGCTCACAAAGCCTGGCCAACATGTGGAACTTCGAGTTCCAGCGTGTGCTGACCTTGCACAACAGCCAGTGAGCTGGCAATTTCATGCGCTGCTGCAACATTGACAGACCGGCTGAAGCTGTCGATGACTTGCGGAAATCTGCACACACACGGCGCACCTTCACCAGTAGCTCAGGCAAATTGGGGTAGGTTTTGAGAAACCGCTGAACCACTAAGTTTAAGACGTGGGCTAGGCATGGGATGCATGTGAGCTTGGTTGTAGGTTGAGAGGCGAGAACCACAGCTCAGTCTGGTCTATTATCCCCTGCCACAGCTCTGTGGCGGTGTGCTGTTTCTCCCCTAAGCATATCAGATTCTGGACGGCCTGTTGCCGCTTCCCCACTGCAGTGCTACACTGCTTCCAGCTACCGACTGATGGCCGACTGATGCTGCACTGTTCAGCACAGGTTGAAAACTACTATTCTTTTGTCGTCCGCACTTACCTAAAAAAAGCACCATACTGCGGAACATTATTTACAGCATCTCTCATGGGACACAGTGCTTTTAACCCAATAGGTAGCTCACAAAATATCTTTTCACCAGTTTTAAAGATAAAAAAGTTAAAGTTATGTTTTATTAGTCTGGGACAAGAGTGGTTAGTAGCCGTTTAGGCAGTAGTGTTTTGAGTAATAATAAACCCTTCCCAGATAGGGTCCTTTATAGAAAATAGTTAATAAGTGGGTTCAACAGCGCAGTTTTTGGATCCACAATTTAAAGTGCAGGTCTTCTCTTACTACTTAATGGCAGGTTTTCTATCCCACAAATTGACTCCAAGTACATTTACGGCTGAGGCGGCACATGTCTTCTCTAGGGAGGATCTACCGATTAATCTATGCAATATAAAAACAGGCTTTAGGGAGTTAAACAGAACGTGCAAACAATTCATTAGGTCCCTATGGGAAGTCACTAGCTTGGAAACTTAGGTACAGCAAGGGTTGGTATATAGGGGGATGATGATAAATATAGTCCCCAATTCACATCATGAAGATGCCGAATTTATTAAGGGATGGCAACAACTATTAACTGAAAACTCACTGCGAATGCAGCAGTACCTCCTAAATTATGAAAAAATGTGTACTCAGCAAGGTAGGCACATGGCTAGAACAGGAAATAACACAAATACAGGGTTTCAAAGCAGTAGCTGACTTTTCCACATATGAGCAGAGGCTGCAACTAAACATTGAGAGGTTGCAGACCGAAATAAAAGAAAGGAAACACAGAAAGTACATCAGGGATAGGCGTGATTTTGATACAGGACAGGTGTATACAGTAAGAAACACAAACTTTCAGCCTTATAAAAAAATAACAAATCAAGGCAATACGCAGACATCTAATACTGACATTTCAGAGTCAGATATTTCTGGGCCAGAGTACGCTACACCCAGGCCCTATTCTAATAAACGACCAGGTATCAAACGCCAAAATAAATGCCGGCCTCCATTCCCACAAAGAAAAGCATCTGCACCCCAAGTAGCATCACAAGCAGGTAGTGATAATTCAGGATGGGTGAATCCACCAAGAAATGGAGAGGTAGACCCTGTATGTCCAGCACAGGCAATAAAAATGCCATAGTCAGCGAACAATATGATGACAGGGGCAGCGGTGGGACCATTACCCTCCTCTGTCTCTGTATCTACATCCTCTGCCTTAGGGACCAATATAGTCCCTATAACAAACCCAATGTTGGAAATAACACCTTCTTTTTTAGCCCATGGTGTCCTGTTAAGGGACAGGGACAAATGGGCTTACAACCCCAGAACCTAAACAGGACAGACAGTTTTCAGATTGTAAATCTTTCAGAATTTGAAGATAGATATATAAAATTACTTAGGAGAGGCTTTTCCTTTACCTCGACACCCAACTTTGAATGCTTCAGTTGGGTAAAAGATGTGAACTTATTTGCCAGAAAATTGGCCCTACATAAGACACATAAACAGCAGGAGAGAGATTGTTGAGTGCTAAAAGAAAAGGAAAAGACAGCTATTGAGATCTTGGAATCCCTTGACTGTGATAACCAAACAAATATGGAAAATATTGACCCTCCCTTTTCAACACTCAAACCGCGCTCTACGTCCAACCCGCCTTTCTCCCAATGTGGGAATATTGAAACTTTTGTCAACCTAGTGACCAAGGACCTAAAAGGTATCCAAACATCACGGTCACTGAGTAATGACAATTTAGAACCGGATGAAAAAATAGCCCTGAGAGAATTGATGGGAAATCCAGAGCTAGTACTCAAGCCATCTGATAAAGGTGGAAACATTGTGGCTATGGGGAGGAAAATGTATGAAAGTATGGTGATGGACCTGTTGAAGGACACACCGACATACAAAAAACTAGATTCTAACCCCACAGCATAGTATGTGGAGGAACTTAGGGCGATTCTAGGGGTGGCAAAAAGTGATAATCTCATCTCCAAGGATGAACATAAATACCTTTTAAATCTGCGACCGACCATAGCAACCATATACGCCATTCTTAAGATCCATAAGCAGAGATACCCCATACCAGGGAGACCGATTATTTTGGGTAATAACAGCCTTATGGAGAATATCAGCGAATATGTTGACAAATTCATCTCGCCGTTTGTTCCCTCCCTACCATCCTATGTTAAAGACACGAAAGATGCGGTCGCCAGATTACAGGAAATTCAGGTCACAGAACATACCCAACTCGCCAGCTTGGATATTGAAGCTCTATACACTAACATCAAACACGATTTGGGAATCAATGCAGTAGCATAGTTTCTCTTTACCAAAGGTACACAATTTTATGCTCACAATAAGTTAGTACTCACACTTTTACGTTTTCTTTTTACACACAATTATTTTTTGTTTAACAGGCACTTTTATTTGCAGATAGTTGGGACAGCTATGGGGAGAAAATGCACACCAAATTTCGCAAACCTATATCTAGGTTGGTGGGAGGACACTATAGTTTTCACAGATGATTTTTCATAGTATACCAAGCACATTATGTTTTGGGGTCGTTATATTGACGATGTTTTGATTTTGTGGGATGGCACAACAGCACTGTTTCACAACTTTGCTGCCAACCTAAATCAAAATGATGTAGGTATGAAATTTACCTCAGAAATACATCAGCATACGCTCACTTTCGTTGACCTGCAAATTTCTCTGGAATCTGTTGGCCGCATCAGGACAGAGGTCTATCGAAAACCAACCTCAACTAACACCCTGTTACATTGGCAAAGCTATCATCCTCTGCCATTGAAAAGAGGAATCCCTACCTACACATTATGTGAGACAAGGTAACCAAAAATAGCTGTTTTGGCACCATTTTTATTTTTTATTTTTTTATTAACAATGTTCATCTGACAGGTTAGATCATGAGCTTTTTTAATAGAGCGGATAGTTATGGATGAGTTTGTCTTCGGTAGGGTCTCATTTTCTGCGTGATGAGATGACTGATTGATTGGTATGATTTTGGGGTACGTATGACTTTTTGATCACTTAGTATTACACTTTTTGTGCAAATGGCTTTTTTTACACCGTTTATATTTTTTTTTACTACGGTGTTCACCTGAGGGGTTAAATCATGTAATATTTTTTTAGAACAGGTTATTGCGGACATGGCAATAACTAATATGTATACTTTTTTATTTATTAAAGTTTTACACAATAACAAACAAAAACAAAAAAAATCATGTTTTAGTTTCTATATATTCTGAGAGCCATACAAGTGGGAGGCACATATGCAAACTTATAATTCCTACACCGTTAATCTGATTTGGATGTAAATACCCTCAAATAAAAGCTGACAGTCTGCAGTTAAAGTACATATTGTTTGTTTCATTTCAAATCCATTGTGGTGGTGTATAGAGCCAAAAAATGTAAAATTGTGTTGATGTCTCACTATTTATGGCACTGACTGTATATATATATATATATATATATATATATATATACAGTCAGTGCCATAAATAGTGGGACGACATCAACACAATTTTAAATTTTTTGGCTCCATAAAACTGTAATGGAATGGTTTGTTTTCTAATAATTCTGCCGAATTTTCTCCCCACTTCCAACCACATTGTATACAACCTAAAATGGTACCATTAGAAACGTAATCTTGTCCTGCAAAAAACAAGCCCTCATATGGTATATGAATGAAAAAATAGTGAGTTCTCTCATGTGCCACCTGATATAATTTATTTTAAACAAATTAGACACATATTAATACTCCCCTATAAATTCTTAGATGATTAGCAAAATTTATTTTACGGTTAAAACATTTCTCACATTCAGGACATAAATATGGCCTCTCTCATATGTGAGTTCTTTAATGCCTAGGAAGGCTTGATTTCTGATTAAAACACTTCCCACATTCAGGACATAAAATGTATTTTGTCCTGTGAGTTTTTTTTATGTTTAACAAGATATGATTTCTGAGTAAAATACTTCTCGCATTCAGGACATGAATATGGCATCATTCCTGTGTGAATACTCTGATGTTTAACAAGTTGTGATTTATAACTAAAACATTTCTCACATTCAGGACACAAATATGGCTTCTCGCCTGTGTAAGTTTTTTTTATGTTTTATAAGACTTGATTTCACAGTAAAACACTTCTCACATTCAGGACAGGAATATGGCTTCTCTCCTGTGTGAGTTCTCAGATGTATATCAAGTTGTGGTTTCTGATTAAAACATTTCTTACATTCAGGACATGAAAATGGCTTTTCTCCTGTGTGAGTTTTCAGATGTACATCAAGATGTGATCTCTGATTAAAACATTTCTCACATTCAGGACAGGAAAATGGCTTCTCTCCTGTGTGAGTTCTCAGATGTATATCAAGCTGTGATTTCCGATTAAAACATTTCTCACATTCAGGACAGGAATATGGCTTCTCTCCTGTGTGAGTTCTCAGATGCATAACAAAATTTGATTTATGATTAAAACACTTCTCGCATTCAGGACATGAATAAGGCTTCTCTCCTGTGTGAGTTCTCTGATGTGCATTAAGACATGGTTTTTGATTAAAACATTTTCCACATTCAGGACATGAATATGACTTCTCCCCTGTGTGAATTTTCTGATGTTTATCACAATGTGATTTATGATTAAAACATTTCCCGCATTCAAGACATGAATATGGTGTCTCTCCTGTGTGAGTTCTCAGATGAAGATCAAGATTTGATTTGTGTCCAAAACACTTCCCACATTCTGCACATGAAAATGGCTTCTCTCCTGTGTGGATTTTGAAATGTTGAACAAGATGTGATTTTGTAGCAATTTTTTTTCCACATTTTGAACAGCAATATGGCTTCTCTCCTGTGTGACTTCTAAGATGTATCACAATATGACTCTTATGCTTAAAACTCTTCCCACATTCTGTACATGAAAACATCTTCTCTTCTGTGTGAATTCTCAGATTTTCAACATGATGCGGTTTTGTATTAAACGTTTTTTCACATTCTGAACATGGAAATGGTCTTTTTTCCTTGTGAATTTCCTTCTGCTTATAAGGAAAGATTTATTTCCAAAATGTTTCCCACATTCAGAACTCGCAGACATCTTACCCAGTCTATGTCCAGTGCTATTATCGACAATCTGTTATTGATTATCTTCTATTTTATAAGAAGGAGGTAAAATCAGATGTCTATGGTTATCCTGGGATTATCTGGAAAAAATTAATTGTTTTATAAGATGACAGATTCTCTTTTCATAGTTGCAAATAAATATAGTAGAAATAAGAAATATCTCAGAAACATAAAGTCAACTATATTTATTAAAAAAAATAAAATCTGTTCCAATTAAAAGTCTCCAAGTGCATAGGAATGGGAGTTTTTCTCTTCTATTTATTAAAGTTGTTTGAAAACATCTTCAAATAGTACAAACAGTATAGCAGACATTTAGGAAATCTTCTACGCCTGTTTTGTGACATAAAAAAATGTAAGTGATGCCTACATGCAACATTTGTTCAACCTTTGTGACATTTGAAGAGCTTCACCACTTTTAGAAATGGAATGTAAAGTAGGTCAGATTTACAGATAAAACACTTTTATGCCTTATTTATGTTGTGCAGTATTTTTAAAAGTCACATCTTCACGTCAGGCAACCCCCCTGATGTACTTTTACAGACAAAGGCATAAACCATGTTGTACTAGCACCAAATAAAATAAAATCGCTAAAACTGTTCAAAAATAAGCAACTTTTTTCTGCTCTGCACTATGCTCGCCAGTTTTCTGAAAGTGGGCGTGTTTTCTTATGTAAATTAATCTCTAGACAGATTTACTATTGCGACTATGCAAAAAGTCGCAAAAAAGCTATAGAACCTATGGTGATGTCATCACAGGACCTGAACATCTAGTAAAGGAACTACACAAAGAATGGTGCAGAATGGTCCTGCACATGGCATCATCACAGGTCCTTTAACCCCTAACAGCATGGAGAATAACTGCATTTTTATGTTTGTAATTTACAAACATATACGTCTATCTGGGGCTGATTCTGTCACATGACGTGTTGCTGCAGAATCTGTGACTTCTTTCCCGTTTATGCCAAGTCTACAAAAGAGGGTGTGATATGGGCGAGGAAGGGGGTGGCCGACAGGCTCATCTCATTTATCATTTTCTACACCTCTTTTAGGTATAGAAAATGGTCTAAATGTAAGACAGCAAGGACACTGTCTTACATTTAGAAATGGTGATTGATCCGCTAAAGTTATATAGAGGCAGGCGTCTATATAACATAAGTTCAGAAGTTCAGCAGATCCACCACCGGAGCAGAAGATTATTAAGGCCTGTGTCTAAAATACCAGTCTTAAAAAATATGCCCCAATATATCTTAACACACTGCATCTATTATACCTTGTACCTCACATTTCAGTATACTGTTATAATATTTTATAACCAGCTATGCCCTGAAATGTGATTTTGTGTGCTATTACATGTGCACTGATTGTACACTCTGCTCGTTCACACATGCTATGTGGATAGTGATTTCAAGCACTGAGCGGATTGGTCACATATACAGTTCACTACACACACAACACTCTATCCATCTATATTTTCCCTATCAATTCCAATTGATGCCCTCTGCTATTCCCTGTCTAAAATCCAACAACAAACGCTACCCCTCCCGACATGTTTCACTGTGTCATACATTGCAAGTCTAAACAGATCCGGCATTACGGTATTTTGAATGCTGTATCTGGCACTAATACATTACTTTGGGGGGAAAAATACATTCAGGCATGTGTTCCGTTTTCTTTTTTCGCCTGGGATAAAACCGTAGCATGATGCGGTTTTACCTCTGTCCTGATCAGTCATAAATACATCCTAAAGACATCCTGATGCATCCTGAACGGATTTCTCTCCATACAGAATGCATGGGGATAAAACTGATCAGTTCTTTTCCTGTATAGAGCTCCTAGGATGGAACTAAATGCCAGAAAATAATAATGCTAGTGTGAAAGTACCCTAACTAAATAACTTGCTAATGTAATGACACAGGGAAGCAGAGAGCACAGCAATAAAACTGCTGTCTCTCTCAGATCTGCAAAATACTGCAGACAAGGGCTGCTGGGAAAGTTCTATAGTAAGGGGTAGGCAACTTTCCTATCGGTTGCTAGGGATATTGCTAAGCTCAGACAAAGACATTGCAGCCTTCATATTGGCCCACAAGCAAGAAGGGAGATTACTGTTGAAAAAACAAAATCTAGAATATTCGAAATTACGAATATATATCACTGTATTCTAAATATTTGCAAATTCTTGAAGAGCCGATATTCACGATTAAAATTCACAATTCAAATATTCGCGCCCAACACTAATCCCAGCCTTGTGTAGGTTTGCAATTTATTTCCCAGTGTCCTTAGACAGGTCTTTGGTCTTGGCCATGGTGGAGGTTGGAGTGTGATTGATTGAGTGTGTAGACAGGTGTCTTTTATACAGATAGCAAGTTCAAACAGGTACAATTAATACAGGTAATGAGTGCAGAGTGAGAGCAGGAATTCCTGCTGGTTGGTAGGGGATCAAATACTTATTTCATGCAATAAAATGGAAATTAATTATTTAAAAATAGTACAATATGATTTTCCAGATTGAATTTTTTGATTCTGTCTCTCATAGTTGAAGTGTACCTACGATATAAATAAATTACAAACCTCTCCATTTTAAGGCCGGCGTCAGCACCCGGCATACCCGGGCAAGTGCCGGGGCCCACAGCATAGCTGCTAGAGGCTAGAAGCAATGAGCGCTTCCATCAATACAGATAGAAGCGCTCATTGCTGGAGCGCAGAAAGCTGCTGTCCTGTCACTCACTGCTCAGCTCTCCGCGCTCCTCCCCTCCTTCAGGCCAGCCGCGCTTTGAATGGTGAAGCAGGAAGACTTCTTCCAGCTCCACCATTCAGCCTGCAGGCACGGATCGCGCTGCAGGCCTGTGTGGGCAGAGCCTGCAGCCCAGTAATCTGCATAAGCTTCGCCCACAGAGTACTGCAGAGCGATCTGTGCCTGCAGGGAATAGAGGTATGTGAGCTTCAGGAACGGGACATGGTGAGTAGTTACTGTGTTTTTAAGTTTTTAATACTGAAGGGTCACAGAGGTCTTTATTACTATGGAGGGGGAACAGAGGGAATTTCTACTATGGAGGGGGCACAGAAGGCTTTAATACTATAGAGGGGGAACAGAGGATTTTATTACTATGGAGGGGGCACAGAGGGCATTACTACCCTGGAGGGGGCACATAGGTCATTACTAATGTGAAAGGGCACAATGGGCATTTCTACTATGGAGGGGGCAGAGCCAGATGGCATTACTACATTGAAGGGGGCACAGTGGGCATTATTACTGTAAAGGGGGCACAGTGGGCATTATTACTGTGAAGGGAGCACAATGGGGATTTCTACTATGAAGGGGGCACAATGGGGATTATTATTATAAAGGGGGCACAATGGGAATTATTTCTGTGGAGGGGGCACAGATAGGGCATTACAACTGTGAAAGGGGCACAGAGAGGGCATAACTACTGTGAGAGGGCACAATGTGAGGGGGCACATAACTACTAGGAGGAGGAGGGGGCAGGCTGGGAATCAGCCTCTGCTTCACCTACACAGCAGCGCCATGTGTCAACAGTATCCTGCTAATGATGATGGGGAGCACAGATCATAGGATTTTGCTGTCGTCATCAGAAGGATCACTCTCAATCTTCTCATCCTCTTCCTCCTCTTCCTCCTCTTCTGCCCACCTACGCAGAACACATGGAATTAAACTTTCATGGGTACTACCCTCTGTAGCGGAGGCAACAGTATCCTCCTGCTCCTCTTCATCATCCAACTGGCACTGAGAAGACTAACTGAGGGTGGTCTGGCTATCACCCTGTGTAATGTCTTCCCCCATTTCCACCTCTTCCACATGCAAAGCGTCATCCTTAATTGTGAGCAACAATCGTTTGAGTAGACACAGAAGTGGGATGGTTACGCTGATAATAGCGTTATGGCCGTTCACCATCTGTGTTGATTCCTCAAAGTTTCTTAAAACCTCACAAGGATAAGACATCCATACCCACTCCTCGCTTGTGAAGAGCGGAAGCTGACTGGAAAGTCAACAACCATGTTGCAGCTGGTATTCCACTACTGCCCTCTTCTGCTCACAAAGCCTGGCCAACATGTGGAATTTCGAGTTCCAGCGTGTGCTGACGTTGCACAACAGCCAGTGAGCTGGCAATTTCAAGCGCTGCTGCAACATTGACAGACCGGCTGAAGCTGTCGATGACTTGCGGAAATCTGCACACACGCGGCACACCTTCACCGGTAGCTCAGGCACATTGGGGTAGGTTTTGAGAAACCGCTGAACCACTAAGTTTAAGACGTGGGCTAGGCATGGGATGCATGTGAGCTTGGTTGTAGGTTGAGAGGCGAGAACCACAGGTCAATCTGGTCTCTTATCCCCTGCCACAGCTCTGCGGCGGTGTGCTGTTTCTCCCCTAAGCATATCAGATTCTAGACGGCCTGTTGCCGCTTCCCCACTGCAGTGCTACACTGCTTCCAGCTACCGACTGATGGCCGACTGGTGCTGCATCGTTCAGCACAGGTTGAAAACTACTATTCTTTTGTCGTCCGCACTTACCTAAAAAAAGCACCATACTGCGGAACATTATTTACAGCATCTCTCATGGGACACAGTGCTTTTAACCCATTAGGTAGCTCACAAAATATCTTTTCACCAGTTTTAAAGATAAAGAAGTAAAAGTTATGTTTTATTAGTCTGGGACAAGAGTGGTTAGTAGCCGTTTAGGCAGTAGTGTTTTGAGTAATAATAAACCCTTCCCAGATAGGGTCCTTTATAGAAAATAGTTAGTAAGTGGGCTCAACAGCGCAGTTTTTGGATCCACAATTTAAAGTGCAGGTCTTCTCTTACTACTTAATGGCAGGTTTTCCATCCCACAAATTGACTCCAAGTACATTTACGGCTGAGGCGGCACATGTCTTCTCTAGGGAGGATCTACCGATTAATCTATGCAATATAAAAACAGGCTTTAGGGAGTTAAACAGAACGTGCAAACAATTCATTAGGTCCCTATGGGAAGTCACTAGCTTGGAAACTTAGGTACAGCAAGGGTTGGTATATAGGGAGTTGAGGATAAATATAGTCCCCAATTCACATCATGAAGATGCCGAATTTATTAAGAGATGGCAACAACTATTAACTGAAAACTCACTGCGAATGCAGCAGTACCTCCTAAATTACAAAAAAAAGTGTACTCAGCAAGGTAGGCACATGGCTAGAACAGGAAATAACACAAATACAGGGTTTCAAAGCAGTAGCTGACTTTTCCACATATGAGCAGAGGCTGCAACTAAACATTGAGAGGTTGCAGACCGAAATAAAAGAAAGGAAACACAGAAAGTACATCAGGGATAGGCATGATTTTGATACAGGACAGGTGTATAAAGTAAGAAACACGAACTTTCAGCCTTATAAGAAAATAACAAATCAAGGCAAAATGCAGACATCTAATACTGACATTTCAGAGTCAGATATTTCTGGGCCAGAGTATGCTACACCCAGGCCCTATTCTAATAAACGACCAGGTATCAAACGCAAAAATAAATGCCGGCCTCCATTCCCACAAAGAAAAGAATCTGCACCCCAAGTAGCATCACAAGCAGGTAGTGATAATTCAGGATGGGTGAATCCACCAAGAAATGGAGAGCTAGACCCTGTATGTCCAGCACAGGCAATGAAAATGCCACAGTCAGCGAACAATATGATGACAGGGGCAGCGGTGGGACCATTACTCTCCTCTGTCTCTGTATCTACATCCTCTGCCTTAGGGACCAATATAGTCCCTATAACAAACCCAATGATGGAAATAACACCTTCTTTTTTTAGCCCATGGTGTCCTGTTGAGGGACAGGGACAAATGGGCTTACAATCCCAGAACCTAAATAGGACAGACAGTTTTCAGATTGTAAATCTTTTGGACTTCCAATTTGAAGATAGACATCTAAAATTACTTAGGAGAGGCTTTTCCTTTACCTCGACACCCAACTTTGAATGCTTCAGTTGGGTAAAAGATGTGAACCTATTTGCCAGAAAATTGGCCCTACATAAGACACATAAACAGCAGGAGAGAGATTGTTGAGTGCTAAAAGAAAAGGAAAAGACAGATATAGAGATCTTGGAATCCCTTGACTGTGATAACCAAACAAATATGGAAAATATTGACCCTCCCTTTTCAACACTCAAACCACGCTCTATGTCCAACCCGCCTTTCTCCCAATGTGGGAATATTGAAACTTTTGTCGACCTAGTGACCAAGGACCTAAAAGGTATCCAAACATCACGGTCACTGAGTAATGACAATTTAGAACCAGATGAAAAAATAGCCCTGAGCGAATTGATGGGAAATCCAGAGCTAGTACTCAAGCCATCTGATAAAGGTGGAAACATTGTGGCTATGGGGAGGAAAATGTATGAAAGTATGGTGATGGACCTGTTGAAGGACACACGGACATACAAAAAACTAGATTCTAACCCCACAGCACAGTATGTGGAGGAATTTAGGGCGATTCTAGGGGTGGCAAAAAGTGATAATCTCATCTCCAAGGATGAACATAAATACATTTGAAATCTGCGACCGACCATAGCAAACTATATACGCCATTCCTAAGATCCATAAGCAGAGATACCCCATACCAGGGAGACCGATTATTTTGGGTAATAACAGCCTTATGGAGAATATCAGCGAATATGTTGACAAATTCATCTCGCCGTTTGTTCCCTCCCTACCATCCTTTGTTAGAGACATGAAGGATAGCGGTCGCCAGATTACAGGAAATTCAGGTCACAGAACATACCCAATTCGCCAGCTTGGATATTGAAGCTCTATACACTAACATCAAACACGATTTGGGAATCAATGCAGTAGCATCATTTCTCTTAACCAAAGGAACACAATTTCACGCTCACAATAAGTTAGTACTCACACGTTTACGTTTTCTTCTTACACACAATTATTTATTGTTTAATGGGCACTTTTATTTGCAGTTAGTTGGGACAGCTATGGGGAGCAAATGCACACCACATTTTGCAAGGTGGTGGGAGGACACTATAGTTTTCACAGATGATTTTTCATAGTATACCAAGCACATTATGTTTTGGGGTCGTCATATTGACGATGTTTTGATTTTGTGGGATGGCACAACAGAACTGTTTCACAACTTTGTTGCCAACCTAAATCAAAATGATGTAGGTATGAAATTTACCTCAGAAATACATCAGCATACGCTCACTTTCCTTGACCTGCAAATTTCTCTGGAATCTGGTGGCCGCATCAGGACAGAGGTCTATCGAAAACCAACCTCAACTAACACCCTGTTACATTGGCAAAGATATTTCTTGTATGCGCACACTTTACACAGAAGATGTGGGGCGGATAATTTAACTGTCCACAGTGGTCTATTAGATGCTATTTAGCGCAAGATGCGCTAAATAAATATATTGCTGCTGTCACACACAATAGTCCTTAAAAGGGCTTTTGAGTCTTCCAATAACACTCCCTACACTGTCTTTCCCTTCCTATGCTCAGCTCTCCCTGACTAATACTGAACCGAACACATGTCATCGGGTGTTTTATACTACTCGATGACACGTTCCGGACAGCCAATAACTGTAATGTCAGTAGCCAACATGGCTACGGTATTACAGTACATGCCAGAACCTCACTGCACGTTTATTGGCAAAGCTATCATCCTCTGCCATTGAAAAGAGGAATCGATACCGGCCAATATTTACGCACTCGCCGGAACTGCCCTGATGATTCACGTTTATTGGCTGCGTAGCAGGCAAGAAACATGCGGGGAGGAGACTCAAGCATTGCGCTCAAGCACATGCGGTACTCGGCCGAGTACCGCCATAAGCCGAGCATCGAGATGCTCGAGCCGAACTAGTGTTTGGCCGAGCATGCTCGATCAATGCTAATAAGGACTGATTCACAAATATCCGCCCTGTAGCATGCTCTATGTAAGGTATTTCATCTATAATACATGCAGTTTCATTGCTGAAAGCACCGTGCAAAATGCCACAAGGGGGCCCACTCAAACCTAATCGCCCAAGGGCCCACATGAACCTGGAGCTGGCCCTGGCTCCATTCTTTGTAGCTGGGAAAACTTGAAAAAATCGGATGTGTATCAAACACTTATTTTCCCCACTGTATAGCAGTGAACTGATATGTGAGGTATGAGCTATAATTTATACCGCATACCTCACATATCAGTACACTGCTGTATGTACTGGCCAGGAATGGGTAGTGAGAGGGGCTACAAATGGGGCATGGTGACACAATTTTGATTCTTACTATCTGGCCAATGATTTCTATGTACGCCCCTCATAAGCCCCAAAGAGAAAACATTATGATGAGGGAAGTGGTACTAGTACAGATATCTGGAAATGTAGTTTACACAGAAGCCATTTAGATAAACTGCTATTTGTTTAATACATCAATAGCTTGGGTTCAACAGAATAGGATCAGTATTGGCAGTAAAGCAGACTAGGGCAGTGCTAAAGACTACCCATTAGTGCCGATGATGTCACCGGGATCACTGCTAGGCAGAAGCCTCCATCTAGCAGTGTAAAAAACAGCCCTTGCCATCCGCAATGCAGCACAGGACAAGGGAGAGCATTGGAGCATGAAACGTTTCAATGCTCTACTCAGAGGGACTGCCTGGGTGAAGAAGGATTTATGCCCAGTTTCAACTTTGAACCAGATAAACCCCTTTAATGCCAAGTTTTTGGAGATCTCAGGATCCTTGTACTATCCAACAGCGGTATTTTAAAATTGTTGATTTCTACAGATTCAAAGAAATTAGGAAAACAGACCTTAATAGACCTTACAGCAGACTGGAGCTGGAATAATGAATTGTCTAAAACCAGAACAGGACATAAAGCAGTACAATTTCTGCCTTCACGACTCACTGACCTGAGCAAGACACAACAGTATTCTTTTTTGGCTCTGTTGGTAAATGAGGCGCCCTTCGTGTGCTCCAACAAACCTGGTACATTATCAGCCACATTTTTAACACAAACCTGTTAATCCTTCTGCTCCACTATTCCTTATACACAGCACAGATTATAATATTGTATAATTCCTTCTACTTACAGTCAGTTCAGTGATACTTACCAGACAGGGACCCTCCACACACTCAGGACTTGATCTCTAGTCAGTGTATTCTCCTCAGCAATTTAGTGATCCAAGTGAATTAATTCCCTTTGTAAATTCCAGCTTTCTGAGCCATGCTTGGGTCTTTTATACCCCTTTGGTGGCTATAGCTATCTGCTCCTCCTCTTCCCCCAGGAGACGCCCAGTCCCACCTTCATAATCAGTGAAACTTAGGATCATCAGATCTGTCTTTCTTCATTACAATATACATTGGAAGAATAATGGTGCCACCTCCTCAACACCTCCTGGCCTCCTGAGATGGTCCTTCATTTACACATTGTATTTGCAGGGTAGAGACCTATTGTTCACACTCCTATTTAGCATCTGTAAGAAGTTCCTGGTATACTCCGAGACCTTTTCATATGAGAATCAGTGTAAACAATGAGCATTTTACATCCTGATGAGACACATTCCATCCAGACATATTACCACATGACTCTCCATCTATAATTCACATATGAAATTACTATATATTATATACAGTAGAACAGATGGTAAGATTTTCATTATGGAAAGGTCCTTATTTCTTACAGATTCCAACTAGAGGAGGAATGTCTCTAAGAAGAATAAACCATATATGACAACTTTATATGAGCATTTTTTAAAGGTGTCAGGCCTTTACTATTCAAATGGAAACAACACAATTTACTGACACAGACTTGATCACACAACCTTGGATCAATGCTGTATGTTGGTTTTTATCTGCACAGGATTGAATAAAGCCTCAAGTATTTTTCAGTGAAGCTGGACCATCTTTCTTTCTTTTGGGAACCTTGGATCAATGTTATTGTTCCATGAAGTTACATTTGTATATTTTCTGTTTGCTCCATCAGTCACAGGTCTGATTTATAGAGACATCAGAAATCTCAGCCAGTCACTGGTATCGCTAAAATCCAGAAATATGTCACAGAACACCTTCACCAGTGTAAAACGTAACCTTTAATAATGATAACTAAAAATGCCCCACAAATGGTAAATTAAAATTGATGTGGCAATGGGAGGGGGGGGGGGGCAACGAGGTCCTGATGCTATTGAAAAAGGAATGCAGTGGCAGTGTTTAGGGTGAGTTGTTTTCCCTTTTCTATAGCATCAGTGTCTCTTAACCCCTTCCCCCATTGCCACATCAATTTTAATTCACCATTTGTGGGACATTTTTAGTTATCATTATTAAAGGTTATGTTTTACTCTGGTGAAGGAGTTCTGTGAGATACTGTTTGTTCCATCAGACAAATTACACATTTCATATCACATTCTATATGACACAATTAGAGATGAGCGAATTAATAAAAAGTTTGATTCGACTGCTTCGCCAAATTTTACAATTAAACTACTTTATCACAAAGTGCATTTTTTTGTAAATAGCAGGCTCATAATAGGAAGCTGCGATAGCGCCGCTCCCGTCACTGTACCCCTCAGATCCCGAGTTCATACATCTGAGTGTAAAAACAGTGTAAAATGAACATAAAAAAAATTAAATCAAACTTACCTCCTCCATTTGCCCTCGACGGACTGGCCACCTACATCCTACTTAAAGATCTGGCGCGAAATCTCACATGGCGAGAGATGACATCATCACGCCGGCCGGCATGTGACATCATACTGTCACCATGCGCAGGATTTCAGCTGAGATCTTCAGTATAAAAATGCAAGAAAAACAATACATTTGTAGTATCATTGAAATCAAACTGACCCAGAGAGTAAAGGTAACTGTTGAAAAAAAAAATATATATATATATATTAAACTGTGGTGGAATGGTGTGTTTTTTTATAATTTTACCTCATTTGGAATTTTCTCCCAACTTCCAACTACATTATATACAACCGAAAATTGTACCATTAGAAAGTGAACCGTGTCCTGCAAAAAACAAGCCCTCATATGGTTATATAATTGAAAAAATTGTGAGTTCTCTCATGTGCCATCTGATATCAATTTTTAAACAAATTAGACACTTATTAATACTCCTCTATAAATTCTTAGATGATTTGCATATTTATGGTTAAAACACTTCCCACATTCAGGACATAAAAATGTATTTTGTCTTGTGAGTTTTTTAATGTTTAATAAGATTTGATTTCTGAGTAAAACACTTATCACATTCAGGACATGAATATGGCTTCTCTCCTGTGTGAATCCTCTGATGTTTAACAAGTTATAATTTATAACTAAAACATTTCTCACATTCAGGACACAAATATGGCTTCTCACCTGTGTGAGCTCTCAGATGTATAACAAGTTGTGATTTCAGATTAAAATATTTCTCAAAATCAGGACATAATTATGGCTTCTCTCCTGTGTGAGTTTTTTTATGTTTTATAAGACTTTATTTCACAGTAAAACACTTCTCACATTTAGGACAGGAATATGGCTTCTCTCCTGTGTGAGTTCTCAGATGTCTATCAAGTTGTGCTTTCTGATTAAAACATTTCTTACATTCAGGACAGGAATATGGCTTCTCTCCTGTGTGAGTTCTCAGATGTATATCAAGTTGTGATTTCTGATTAAAACATTTCTCACATTCAGGGGAGGAATATGACTTCTCTCCTGTGTGAGTTCTCAGATGCATATCAAAATGTGATTTCTTATTAAAACACTTCTCACATTCAGGACATGAATAAGGCTTCTCTCCTGTGCGAGTTCTCTGATGTGCATCAAGATTTGTTTTCTGATTAAAACATTTCCCACATTCAGGACATGAATTTGGCTTCTCCCCTGTGTGAGTTTTCTGATGTTTATCACAATGCTGTTTATGATTAAAACATTTCCCACATTCAAGACATGAGTATGGCTTCTCTCCTGTGTGAGTTCTCAGATGAAGATTAAGATTTGATTTTTGTATAAAACACTTCCCACATTCTGCACATGAAAATGGCTTCTCTCCGGTGTGTATTTTGAGATGTTTAACAAGATTTGATTTTGTAGCAAAACTTTTTCCACATTTTGAACAGCAATATGGCTTCTCTCCTGTGTGAGTTCTCAGATGTATCACAATATAACTCTTTTGCTTAAAACTCTTCCCACATTCTGGACATGAAAACATCTTCTCTCCTGTGTGAATTCTCTGATGTTCAACACAATGTGATTTTGTATAAGGCTACTTTCACACTAGCGTTCGGGTTTCCGTTCGTGAGCTCCGTTTGAAGGAGCTCACGAGCGGACCCGAACGCAGCCGTCCAGCCCTGATGCAGTCTGAATGGAGGCGGATCCGCTCAGACTGCATCAGTCTGGTGGCGTTCAGCCTCCGCTCCGCTCGCCTCCGCACGGACAGGCGGACAGCTGAACGCTGCTTGCAGCGTTCGGGTGTCCGCCTGGCCGTTCGGAGGCGTGCGGATCCGTGCGGATCCGTCCAGACTTTCAATGTAAGTCAATGGGGACGGATCCGTTTGAAGATGCCACAATGTGGCTCAATCTTCAAGCGGATCCGTCCCCCATTGACTTTACATTGAAAGTCTGGACGGATCCGTACTAGGCTATTTTCACACTTAGCTTTTTTTTGCTAAAATAATGCAGATGGATCCGTACTGAACGGAGCCTCCGTCTGCATTATTATGATCGGATCCGTTCAGAACGGATCCGATCGAACGCTAGCCGAACGCTAGTGTGAAAGTAGCCTTAAACGTTTTATCACATTCTAAACATGGAAATGGTCTTTTATCCTTGTGAATTTCCTTCTGCTTATAAAGGTAAGATTTATTTTCAAAATGTTCCCCACATTCAGAACTCGCAGACATCTTACCCAGTCTATGTCCAGTGCTATTATCGACAATCTGTGATTGATTATCTTCTATTTTATAAGAAGGAGGTAAAATTAGATGTATATGGTTATCCTGGGGATATCTGGAAAATATAAATTGTTTTATAAGATCAGAGATTCTCTTTTCATAGTTGAAATAAGAAATCTCAGAAACATAAAGTTAACTATATATTTTTTTTATATATTTGTTCCAATTAGAAGTCTCCAAGTGCATAGCAACAGGAGTTTTTCTCTTCTATTTATTAAAGTTGTTTGAAAACATCTTCAAATTGTACAAATAGTATAAGAGATATTTATGAAATCTTCTAAGCCTGTTTTGTGGCATAAAAAGTTGTAAGTGATGCCTACATGCAACATTTGTTCAACTTTTGTGACATTTGGAGAGCTTCACCACTTTTAGAAATGGACTGTAAAGTAGGTCAAGATTACAGATAAAACACTTTTATGCCTAATTTATGTTGTGCAGTATTTTAAAAAGTCACATCTTTACGTCAGGCAACCCCCCTGATGTACTTTTACAGACATAGGCATAAACCATGTTGTACTAGCACTAAATATATTATTATTGTTTAAAATTTACATATTGTGTCCAACTTCACAAAGTAAAAGTTGTTTATCAGCACCAGCGGAGTACCTCCAATAGAGGCAGACCACGCAGCTGCTATGGGGCCCTTGGGGAAAAGGGGCCCGCAGTGAACCAAAGGTCTATACCCCTTATTACACTTATTACTGTCCAGTTTAGTATCCCTATTATTGGTAAAGAAAGCTATAGGACTTATGGTGATGTCATTACAGGACCTGAACATCTAGTAAAGGAACTACACAAAGAATGGTGCAGTTCCCAGGTAAAATAGTAGCATCTGTCAGGATCTATGATGACATAATTAACATCATCATAGGTCCTGCACATGGCATCATCACAGGTCCTTCAACACCTAACAGCATGGAGAATTACTGCATTTTTATGTTTATAAATTACAAACATATACGTCTATCTGGTGCTGATTCTGTCACATGACGTGTTGCTGCAAAATCTGTGACTTCTTTCCTGTTCCTGCCAAGTCTACAAAAGTGAATGTGATGTGGGCGGGGAAGGGGGTTTGTCTCATTTATTATTTTCTACACCTGTTTTAGGAATAGAAAATGGTCTAAATGTAATACAGCAAGGAAACTGTCTTAAATTTAGAAATGGCGATTGATCCGCTAAAGTTATATAGAGGCTGGCGTCTATATAACATAAGTTCAGCAGATCCACCACCAGTGCAGTGGACTATAAAAAAAAACAGCCGGCAGTGTCAGCTGGGTGTGATTACCTCTCTCTGACAGAGGAGCTCTGGCAATCGCTGGATTGGAATTTGAGCCGTGAGCTAGGCTGGAGGCCTGAGTTTGGGAGGTCTGCTCTGTCCTGAGTAATGCCGATCGAGTGGGAACTTACAGGTGACTGTGTTTCTGAATGAACTGTCTAGGTGTGAACGCACACCAAAACTGCTAATAGAATGTCGTACTGTTTTGTTGCCATAAGTGTCAATAAAACACTGAAGTTTATTGAATTACAAACTGGTCTTTGCCTCTATACGGCGTCCGCTTGTCCTGTCTACCAGAGCGAATCCCCACAAAATATACGTATATCTGATTAGATGCAAACTGTATTTCGTGACCCTGTATTTATACATGTGTAATGACAATAAAGTTGAATCAAATCAAATTTTCTACACCTGTTTGAGGAATAGAAAATTGTCTAATGTAAGACAGCAAGGAAACTGTTTTACATTTAGAAATGGCGATTGATCCGCTGAAGTTATATAGAGGCTGGCGTCTCTACATGAGTTTAGCAGATCCACCACCAGTCCAGGAGATTTTTAAGACTTGTGTCTAAAATGCCTTAAAAAGTATGCCCCAATATATCTTAACACACTGCATCTATTATAGTATTAAAAATAGCATAAAATGGAATTGTAAAAAAAGTAAATAAAATATGTTGTGTTTAAGTGTTGAAATAGTCTATTCATTAGATCCTGGAATATATGGTCATAAAAATGCAGTCGGTTGAAACGTTTTTCGCGGAGTGTTGATCATCTCCAGTACATATACGGTGATGATATAAATAGAAGACAGTCCAGTATAGGTTCAATCACGTGAAAAGCGTGCAAAAATATATCTAAACGTGAAAAAATTGTATTCAAGACAAAAAATATATATATAAATTGGTGCGCATTCGCTCAATTATATTGTGCACAATAAAAAAAAAAAAAAAATCAGTATTGATTATATTGTTGAATTTGCAAATATTGTGGGTAATGGTTAAAAGAATGTCAAACATTTGCTGATCGGAAAACTGCAGTGATTAATCTTCTATTTGTCGGATTTCCCGGTACTAGAATGTCCGCTCTTTGATGGGAGAGCAAATAGCTTACCAATAATATATATATATAGATATATTCTATTATATGGTTTGCCCGATATAGCTCTTTTATATATCCGTCCTGCTTGGTAAAATCAATATATTCATATGTGGAGGAATAGTTGATAGTTTGAAAAGATTACTTTACCCCTCTTCATCCGTTGCGGTGTACTCCTTTGTGCAAGGACCTGCGTGGCGTCCCACGTGATCGCTCGCCTTACCATGTGATGTATCACGTCATGGTGATGCTGATCGACGTCACACGGTGTTTTAGTTCCTGATTGGCCAATCTCTTTTGCTGCGGGATATTTGAAAGGTTATCGCCGGGACAGATGTGTTCTTTTCCGATGATTATTAGTTCCAAATGGTGGATATCCTTTTAGTCCTCACTAGTTCCTCAGACCAGACGCGTTTCGGGACGCTTTTGGTCCCTTCCTCAGTGGTCAAGTTGTAGTGTGTCAGGAGCGAGTGAGGATTTAAATGCTGATTTCTTTAAGGGGTGTTGCCTTCAATTTGTTTGAGTTGTCCTGGTCTGGATTCGGTTTTTGTAAATCCTGGTCTGGATCAGGTCTGCAATTTGATGTCAGAATGCAGTGAAATGAAGTAAAATAAAAATGAAAGGTAGAAAATCTCAGGGATAGGATCAATAACATCCAACTTGTCAGAATACATCGATAAAATGATACAACAATATGTGAAAACAATTCCCTCCTATATAAAAGAAACCACGGCCATCATTACTACACTAGAAGCAATAGAGTATAACGAAAACTGGACACTTGGGACACTAGACGTAAATTCCTTATACACTATAATCAATCACACACAGGGTATATCAGCACTTAAGAAATATCTAACTGATCATTCGCCACTCAAAACAGACCAAATAAACTTCATCACAACTGGAGTTCACTTTATATTAACCCACAACTATTTCATTTTCAACTCTGAATTCTACCAACAACAAATCGGCACGGCGATGGGCACCAGATTTGCCCCGAGCTATGCCAATATCTTCATGTCCGAATGGGAACGGGAGGTGATTGGTCCTAGGCTCGGGGCAAGTCTGGGTCTGTGGAGAAGATACATTGATGATGTGATATTCATATGGCAAGATACTGAAAGCTCCTTACAGTCATTTCTAAATGAAATTAATATCAATAATCTGAATTTAAGATTCACATCCAACATAACCAAGACCCAAATAGAATTCCTTGATTTAAAAATCCAAGTAGAAAACACTAAATTAATATGTAGTACCTACCAAAAACCAGTAATGAAAAATAACCACTTCCTATTCTCCAGTTGCCATCTTCCACAATGGCTAACCAATATCCCGACAAATCAATTCAGAAGATTAAAAAGGAATTGTACTCTCAACACCAAATTTGAAGAAGAAGCCATCCAAATGAAAAAGAAATTCTCAAATAAAAAATACCCAGACAAATTACTTGATAACGCACAAAACAAAGTTAAAAGAATGGATAGGCAGGAATTCTTTAAAGAAAAAGAAGAAGATCTCACACAACAAAAAGAAGAAGCCAGACTAATTCTACCTTACAATGCCCAACATAAAAACATTGCCAAAATCATTAACAAACACTGGCATCACCTACTCAAGGACAAAACCATAGGTCCATCACTTAACACTATACCATCATTAGTTTACACTAAAGCCCCTAATCTAGGACTAAAAATAGCTCCCACGATAAAACAAAAAATAAAAAAATAAAAATAAAAAAAGTACAGAACAACTAGCTATCTATGAAAGGCTTTTTTAGATGTGGGCGATGCAATAACTGCAAAGTGACAAATTTTCCCCAAAAAACTTTACAAGTCCATTCTACACAGAACTCATTTAAACTGCAAATAGAAGAATGTATAACATGCAATACCACAGACGTCATATATTTACTGGAATGCCCATGCCGCAAACAATATATTGGTAGAACAAAAAGACAACTGAAAAAAAGAGTATCAGAACACATAGCAAACATCAAAAAAGGATATGAACAACATACACTATCCAAACATTACAAAACATACCATAACAGTGACCCATCATCTCTCAAATTTACAGCTTTCGAAAAGATTAACAAACCATGGAGAGGAGGTAATCATATAAACAATATGTCACAAAATGAATCCAAGAGAATCTATGAATTTGACACCTTAATACCTGCAGGTCTAAATGCGGAAATTGAGATTTTTGGATTCCTGTAACTATGAAGGGGTGCCTCTCTGGGAAAGAGAGATAGAGGTCAGGCTGTCTACCAGCACCTCTATCTCCTCTCCCACCTAGGCCCCTCTCCCCCACACATACCCTCAATATCCACTCAACCACAGACATTGAAATTAGCAGATACCGTTAAAGAAATTGGAAAAATGAAAACCATCCTAGTAATAAATATCAACGGAAAGTTAAACCACCGTCAACACAAAAATCATATAGTTAAATATAAGAAAATAAAAAAGTAACCCTAATTCGAAAATAACCTTGAGGAATCCCACAAAATTTGTATTTTGGAAAAAACGCACATAAATCCGCATCAAAAACGCAATGAATATATTAAAAATCGAACAATACTCTCTTTAGACACAGATACATACAAATGAAACAACCAGTTCAACATAAAATAGATCAGGACTAATACCAAATACCGACCAAGCTATAACCAGAAGTAATAGACCATATAACAGAAAGAAACCACCATAAATACCAGTCAGAAAAGATCTAAACAGTAAAAGATGATACAGATAACCCATATTTCATTTACACCCAAAAATCTGATTCTAAAGAAAAAAACGCACTGCAACCGCATATATAGAAAATAACCGTCAGCAGTACATAGCGGAAGAACAACAAATACAAATCCAGGGATAAGATATAAAATACACAATATAACTTCCAGATTTGTAAAAAAACTCTCAGCGAGAAATAGATTACCACATAGACAATGTGAATAGGCCTTTTTCTACCTTTCATTTTTATTTTACTTCATTTCACTGCATTCTGACATCAAATTGCAGACCTGATCCAGACCAGGATTTACAAAAACCGAATCCAGACCAGGACTTATACACAACTCAAACAAATTGAAGGCAACACCCCTTAAAGAAATCAGCATTTAAATCCTCACTCGCTCCTGACACACTACAACTTGACCACTGAGGAAGGGACCAAAAGCGTCCCGAAACGCGTCTGGTCTGAGGAACTAGTGAGGACTAAAAGGATATCCACCATTTGGAACTAATAATCATCGGAAAAGAACACATCTGTCCCTGGCGATAACCTTTCAAATATCCCGCAGCAAAAGAGATTGGCCAATCAGGAACTAAAACACTGTGTGACGTCGATCAGCATCACCATCACGTGATACATCACATGGTAAGGCGAGCGATCATGTGGGACGCCACGCAGGTCCTTGCAGAAAGGAGTACACCGCAACAGGATGAAGAGGGGTAAAGTAATCTTTTCAAGCTATCAACTATTCCTCCACATATGAATATATTGATTTTACCAAGCAGGACGGATATATAAAATAGCTATATCGGGCAAACCATATAATAGAATATATCTATATATATTATTAGTAAGCTATTTGCTCTCCCATCAAAGAGCGGACATTCTAGTACCGGGAAATCCGACAAATAGAAGATTAATCACTGCAGTTTTCCGATCAGCAAATGTTTGACATTGTTTTAACCATTACCCACAATATTTGCAAATTCAACAATATAATCAATACTGATTTTTTATTTTTATTTTTATTGTGCACAATATAATTGAGCGAATGCTCACCAATTTATATATATATTTTTTGTCTTGAATACAATTTTTTCACGTTTATATATATTTTTGCACGCTTTTCACGTGATTGAACCTATACTGGACTGTATATCATCACCGTATATGTACTGGAGATGATCAATCACTCCGCGAAAAACGTTTCAACCGACTGCATTTTTATGACCATATATTCCAGGATCTAATGAATAGACTATTTCAACACTTAAACACAACATATTTTATTTACTTTTTTTACAATTCCATTTTATGCTATTTTTAATATTTTTACATATATAATTACGTAAATCGATTATCCAACTAAAAATAATAAATTCAGTCCATTAAACCAAATGTGAGTGTGCCATCACAACTTTTTTCTCCAATACAACACTTTCTCACGGTTTCTAGGTGTACCGGTGATAGAGCACCTCTATCCATATTGACCGACTGGTGAGCCTCAGTAACACTTCTATGCATCTATTATACCTTGTACCTCACATTTCAGACATTTCAGTATACTGTTATAATATATTATATACAGCTATGTCATGAAATGTGAGGTACAAGATATAATAGACAGTGTGTTACAATATATAGTATATACAGTGGGAAAAATAAGTATTTGATACACTCAAAATTTTGCACATTTTCACACCTACAAAGAATGAAGAGGTCTATAATTTTTTTTATCATAGGTACACTTCAACTGTGAGATAATCTAAATGAAAGAAAATCACATTGTGTGACTCTTAAATAATTTGCATTTTATTGCATGAAATAAGTATTTGATACAATAGAAAAACAGAACTTAATACTTGGTGCTGAAACCTTTGTTTGCAATTACAGAGGTCAGATGTTTCCTGTAGTTCTTGACCAAGTTTGCACACACTGCAGCAGGGATTTGGGCCCACTCCTCCAAACAGATCCTCTCCAGATCTCTCAGGTTTCTGGGCTGTCGCTGGGCTACATTCAGTTTCAGATCCCTCCAAAGATTTTTGATTGGGTTCAGGTTTGGAGACTGGCTAGGCCACTCCAGAAACTTGAAATGCTTCTTACAGAGCCGCTCCTTAGTTGCCCTGGCTGTGTGTTTTGGGTCCTTGTCATGCTGGAAGACCCAGCCATGACCCATCTTCAATGGGAAGGAAGTTTTGGCCAAAATCTCGCAATACATGGCCCCATCTGTCACGGATGATCCACGAGAATATTGAACCATCCTCACAATATTATCAATATTACTATCCCTTACCGATCAATGGGCCCATTAAACAGTCCTTATTTCCATAGGGGCCCCCAGAGCTTACAATCTGATTACTTAAAGCGTCTCCTTCAATGTACCCAGACAACAAAAGGGTCCTTTTGTTCAAGTCAATAGAGACCAGCATGCTTCAGACTTCCTACAGACTGTCTATCACAGCTAAAACTGTAATTGGACCGAATGCTAGCTTCATTAAGGCGTCCTCTACAATTAACTGATCAGACTGTGGATATCCGTCTGCATCCCTGGTAAATAAGAGGTGTGAAGTCAGTTTCCTGAAAAGGAAGTTACCTGGGTGAAACTATAGACAGTCAGGCACCGCGATCTCAGATATGATTTTTACCCTTTTTTAGGGATACCATTTATCTTACGGACATAAAAATTATGTCATCTAATCCCTCAGAATTCACTGGACATTTACATATGACAAACATAACTCTAGGAGATGCCCAGATAAAGTTATGGCGTTACTCCATCATAAAACAGGTTATAATTGTCATATTTGATATCCCTGAACTCCATATTTTGTGGGGAATGTGAATCTGTGCTCGTTACTAATGTACAGCGGAGACATCCCTAGACATGGCACATACCATATTTCAAAACTGGCATTCATCTCAGAAATACAGCCTGCCCCAGCAGGCAGACTCTCAATTCCCCGCCTTGATTCTGGGATCCTATTAACAAGGGCCTAGAATCTGCTAAAGGAGTTCTCCACTTTTAACAACACCTGAAGAGGGCCTCAGCCAGAGAACCTGTGGGCTGTAGGCATATTCGGATTATTACAATCTGGACAAAGGTTTCTTGGACTTTATCCCTGCAACAGACTATTTCACCAACGGACATCTTTTCTACGGAAAATAAGTATTTTCTTTCTTTTCTCCCTTTTTGTTTATTGGACTATACTGTCCTTGATTATTGTTTTAATAATTACTGTACATCTTGATAATTTGTATATACATATATATATATATATTTGTGGTCAGGGCTAAGGATGGTGGAAGTGGGAAAGGGGGAACCCTTAACCCTGAACCTAGTGGCTGGGGTGTGCCGGGAGCCACGATCGCGGGTACGCCAAGAAAAGGGGCCAAAGACTCTGAATAGGTAACATAATTTTATTGAATATTACAAAGCCAGTGTACGGAAGGCCTGAGAGATTTCTGCCTGGGGATCTGGAATATAACGGGCGAAACAGGACGAACGCCAACGCCCCATGCAGCGAATGACATGTGCGGGGACCTGATGCTTAGAAGCTGCCGACGCAGCCCCAATGCGGAAGGAATGACCTGAAATAGTACTGGGGTCGTGACCCAACCCCTGCATCAGGGACCGGATGAGGGACATGAATTTCGATGTGGTGAGTGGCTTACCTACACAAGGCAGAAGAGGGGAGTCTGGTGGAGAGACCGTGAAGCAGGACGATAATTGCCACAGAACCTTGACCGGGCACCAACGGTTACCTGAAGGGAAAAACTTAATCTCCGTGGGAGGACCAGACTGGTTGGTTTTGGAGGACGGGAGATGGAGGACAAAATGGTCTGCGGACCAGACTAGGTGGCGTTTCTGGAGAAAGCTATGACGCCCGGAGCCCGACGTGAATTCACCAGGCCTGAGGAAGCCGTAGAACCCGAGGTAAATAGCCGCCTTCAGAACCGTGCTGAGAGGGGGCCCAAAAGGACTGCCGTCTAAGGCCGAGGATAGGGCTCTGAACAATTCCCCCGTCACCGGCAGTCTACGGGTGCGCGGACCCTTCCCCTTCTTCTGCAGACCCCTGAGTGTTGCTTTGACGGCTTGTGAAGCAAGGATGGAACCCCCATCTGGCTTGGCGATCAAGCGATGATGCTGGAGCCCCGCTAAATATAGCTTGATGGTGTTGTGCGACAAGGAGAGGCGGGTGTGGCAAAATGCAATGAACGCCATGACATATGAGGTTTCCTCCAGCTGACCCCTTGGGAATTCTCCAGCAAACTTGCAGAAAGCTGTGAACCCGGCCCGATAATTCCTAGCTGTGTTGTGGGAAAGAGAACCCTCGACCAGTCTCTCTGCCTGGACCACCAGAGATGCTAATCCAGGATGAATGAGCTGAGTGGAGGAACCTGAGTACCGGAATGATCCGCTTCGGGCATTTCCTGAAAGAAAGTGGAAAAACAGAAACGGGAGAGGGCGTCAGCGGCAGTGTTGGAATCCCCTGGAATGTGAGCACAACGGACATGGAAGCTGTGGGTGAGGGATAGCCACACTAATTTCCGCAGCAGGGCCATGACTCAGAGAGATCTGGACCTGCCGGAATTGATAATATCGACCAGGGACTGGTTGTCCGTGACGAACAAAACTGGCAAGTTGGACCAGGAGCTGCGCCAGACCAAGGCGGCAGCCACGATGGGATATAATTCTAGGAGGGGAGAAGACCCGATGGCAGCTGGGTCTGCTTGGATTTCCGGAGTCCACCTGGCCGCCAGCCAGTGGGACCTGAAGATGGCGGCAAAGCCGATGGAACCAGCTGCGTCCGAGAAAATAATCGGGGAAGCCGAGTCCCAGCGGGGAACGAAGAGGGAAATGCCATTCCATTCTGAAAGGAAGGTGTTCCACATGGCAAGGTCTGAGATGGCGTGGCGGTCCAGGTGGACGACAGAATCCTGGTCATGAACTGTGGAAAGAAGATGCAACAGGCTGGCCAAAAAAGACCGGCCCTGGGGCATGATCTTCGTGGCGTGATTCAGAAGACCCAGTAAGGACTGGAGCTCCGCCTTGGTCAGAGACAGAGCGCTGACCGCCCGGGAGATGGCAGAGCGGATCCTGGTCAACTTTTCAGGTGGCAGACTGGCCTCCATCTTGACAGAATCTAATGTGATGCCCAGAAAGGTCACCCTGGTGGCATGGCCCTCGGTCTTGGAGGAGGCCACGGGCACCTGGAGGAGGGAGAAGAACTCCAAGAGGGTAGCGGGAATTGAGGGGAGCGGATGAGGGTTCTCAATGAGCAAAAAGTCGTCCAGGTAATGAATTACCATGGGAAGACCTCTGTGATGCACCAGGATCCAATGGAGAGCCCTGGCAAACTGGTCGAACAGCCAGGGGCTGCTCTTGGACCCAAAGGTTAAGCGGTTGGCACGCCGCTGGAACGCCAGGCTGGAGAGGAGGTGAGTGCTGGTTTAAATGCTGCATGCCCCTCCCACAATTTACAGGCTGCGCTGCAGCCTTAACCATATATAATAAATGACCTCCAAGTCATTTCTCTAGCCATATGCCTGCTGTCAAACACTGCAAAAACTTACCCTAGCCTCTCCAAAGAGAAAGCTACTCGGTTCTGTTATCCAGATAGTGGGTTCCTTGCTCCCGTAAATTGTAAGGTGGTGGCAGTTAAACTACCCTGTGTGTAGTTCCTGTCTGGTAGCTCACACACTTACTTGTGGTCAATCTGCGGTCCAATCCCCGCGCTTTCAGACTATCAACTGTACGGACTCAAGTTAGACTGTCGGTGTGTTGAAAGTGACTGGGAGGCCTGTTTGCGGATTGACCACTAGGGGCGCTATGACGATTTTGTGACGTATTGTGGCAGCGGCGGTCGTAGTTAGTCACACCACCCAGCCTCCTTTTAATACAGTTGTCCTTTCCCTTTTGCAGAAAAGCACCCCCAAAGTATGATGTTTCCACCCCCATACTTCACGGTTGGGACAGTGTTCTTGGGGTTGTACTCATCCTTCTTCCTCCAAATATAACGAGTGGAGTTGATACTAAAAAGATCTCTTTTGGTTTTATCTGACCATATGACCTTCTCCCATGCCTCCTCTGGATCATCCAGATGGTCACAGGCGAACTTCAAACAGGCCTGGATATGTGCTGGCATGAGCAGGGGGACCTTGCTTGCCATGCAGGATTTTAATCTATGACGGTGTAGTGTGTTACTAACGATAATTTTTGAGACTATTTCCCAGCTCTCTTCATGTCACTTTCTAGATCCTGCCATGTAGTTCTGGGCTGATTCCTAGCCTTTTGCAAAATCATCCTTACCCCACAAGGCAAGATCTTGCATGGAGCCCCAGACCAAGGAAGATTGACAGTCTTTTTGTGATTCTTCCATTTTCTTATTATTGGGTCAACAGTTGTTGGCTTCTCAACAAGCTGCTTGCTTATTGCCCTGTAGCACATCCCAGCTAGTGATGAGCGGCAGGGGCAACATTTGAATTCACAATATTTCGTGAATATTTGGTAGAATATTTGTCATATATTCGCGAATTTTAGATTATTTTCTTGATCGCAAAAAAATGGTAATGTAATATTTGCGTATTGCGCACAAAATACAGGCGTGGGTCACTATAGCTACATTCTTCAAGCTGCTAGAAGTTTCCTGAGACTGGAGAAAATGATTGGCACGGCAGAACATTACAATTGCTTTATATGCCGATGGAGTGCTCCAATATATTTGCGATTGCAAAATGGGCACTAATGATGCGAATGTTTCAGGACATGAATAGGCAATACGTGTAATTTCACACTTTAACAGGTCTGACTACTTATTAGTGATTGGTGCACTAAGTATTGTAAACTTGTGACATCACAGCACTATGTCTGTAGCATGTATGTATGGACAGCAGAACCTATCAGCTACACTATATCACATATATCTAACCTACATGTCACAGTAGGTAAGATAATGGAAGGAAAAAGAACACGGCAAAGCAAACAAAACAACTGACTAGGCCCCAAAAGCTAGGGAACAAAGGGGTCACCTCCCAGCAATCAAAAAACACATTCCATAGGCTGATAAGCCCATGTGCATATCTCGGTGTTAGACATGCACATGTTCACGTACCTAAGACTAAAACACACTAAACCAAACCCTCAGCTGTAGGAAAGAAGGAAAGAGACACCCAGCTCCTTCAAACAACCAAAGGAGCTAGCGTCTCCCTGGAGGCCTAGTCAAAACAGACACAGAAGGAAAAAGGGAAAAAGGACTTATCTAGAGATGTGCTGGAGCAGATAATACACCAAACTTCAGAGTTCACACAAGGCAGAACTATAACCCGCAAAGGCTATAGGGAGAGAGAGGAATAAATAGCCTCACCAATTTCCTAAAGACCGACACCTGGGAGGAGGTTGGATTCTGCTCAAACTCACAACAAAACAAACTGTCAGATCGAGTCACGGGCAGCAATTCTGACAGATCTCCGCAGAACACCCACAGGGCAGGGCGTGACACTACACTGACTATGTCCCACTAACTACCTGTATTATAAATATAAGTAAACACACATTTAAGCCCTTGTTAGGACCCTCAGGATAATTACTGACAGCAAACAAAACGGTCCTCTGACCAAAAAATCCCTTTAGGGGTCCTAACTATATATGTATCTAAAACTACATATTTTATTATATTCACTTAAAACTGCTATTGTAGAAAAGAAAAAATGTGTATGATTAAAACTATCAGGACTAAGCAGAGGGTATCAGTTTTAACCCCAGTTTATAGCAGTACTAATATATGTGCTTTTTGTTGTAACACTGTGCTTGATAATAAATGCTACTCATTGAAAACGGAGTGGTGCGTAGTTTTTTATTATTTTAATAATATCAACACCTCCATATATAACCTTTTTGTATATTCACTTTTACACCCTATATGGTATTGCGGTGTATAGTGTAATGTGTTGCTGGTAACAGCATCAATATGTTCTGGGGGTGGTTATTATGGGGGTGGTTATTAGCAGTGTGATTTAACTGCGATATTGTTCGTTTGATGTACTATCACCTACACATTAGTAATCCACTACTATGTTAGTATAACAGTAGTCCGTTCAGTGCTTTATTTTATAGCTCTATGTTGTTAATAAACACTGTTTTCAAGGGATGAACAGTGTGTTATTATTATGTGATATCAACACCCCCACATGTAGCCCTTTAATGTATTGACATTTGCAGTCTGTTTAGACTTGCAATGTATGACACGTTGTGCTATGGGGGTGAGAGACTCACAATATAATTCTACTGCGGTATTCAGAGCTAAGTGTGCTATTACATGTGCAGTGATTGTACACTCTGCTCATGCACACATGCTATGTGGATAGTGATTTCAAGCACTGATGTGACTTCTTGTTTTCTGTTACACCATCCGTGACGGATGGTGTAACAGAAAACAAGAAGTTACAAATAAGGATCAGACTGGCTTGATCCGAAACTAAGGAACAAAAGGGAGACCCCTATTTAAGCCCTGAAGCTCTCCCTGTCTTCTCAGCCCATGCAAAGATCTCTATGATGGAAAATTGCATGCCCTCGTGCCTCGACTGTATGACACCTGAATTACAAAGCCTCTCTTGATTACTCCCTCCGTTAAATCCCAAAACCAATCTCCACAGTTGCATCTACCCACTGGAGTAATGTCACAATTTGTTGTAAGCCAGACATGTCCTTTTAACTTATTAGGCTCAGATTTTCTTCAGAAAATATGGGCCAACATCCAGTTCAAGGAAAATGGTACAGTTGTTTTAGGTACAGCACTGAGTCCTGAAGAAACCTGCCTCCTAATGGCATTAACAGCCCAGCCGCCTGAATCACATGAACAAGGGGATACGTTACAAAAGCATTTTGCACCTCATCCCTGATACCCTTTGGACCAAAGGTCCCCAAGACATTGGGTGTCTCAAGGTCCCGCCAGTCACTGTAACCTTGAAGAATCCCAACTTACTACCATATAAAGCACAATACCCTCTCTCCATTTCCCAGAGAGATGCTATCACCCTCCAGATACAGGCTCTTCTTGTAAATGGGGCTATTAAAATTACCACCTCACCGTGTAACACTCCCCTATATCCAGTCAAAAAGAAAAGTGTGAAAGGACAGCCTCCTGTATATCGCATGGTACAAGACCTCAGAGCAATCAATGATGCTACGGTCTTTGAAACCCCTATTGTTCCATATCCCCACACCTTGCTTGCTAGCATTCCTCCTACGGCCGCTATCTTTACAGTCATTGATCTAGCAAATGCCTTTTTCTCTGTCCCATTACATGATGACTCACAATTTCTCTTTGCTTTTACACATGATGGAAAACAATACACCTGGACGGTTTTGCCTCAAGGAGCAAGAATAGTCCTTCCTGCTTTAGCAAAGCAATGGCATCCATCTTACAACCATGGCAAGCAGATCACCCAGAGGTGGAACTCTTACAATATGTGGATGATTTACTCCTCTGTGCTGACTCACATCCCGTCTGCCTGGACTCATCTACCTCACTTCTTACCTTCCTGGCAGATGCTGGGTGCAGTCTCACGGTCTAAATTACAGTTGTGTCTCCCAAAAGTTGTTTTCCTAGGTCACTGCATCTCACAAGGCAGTAAGCATCTTACGGATGCCAGAAAGAAAGCAGTCTCAGACATCCTACTGCCAGATACCCCTCACCAACTGCAAATCTTTCTGGGACTAATTTCATACTGTAGACCATGGATCCCTGATGCATCCGTTCTGATGCAGCCACTGTTTGATTGCATACCCCGTGTTGCTACTGTTCCTTTCCAAATGACTGCAGAAGCCATAGAAGCATTCCAATCTCTCAAAAAAAAGCCATTGTCACTGCCCCAGCTCTTGGCATCCCTAACTATCAACTTCCCTTTCGCCTTTATGTCATGGAACATCAGGGTCATGCTACTGGAGTTCTCACCCAGAGCCATGGGGGTCGTAATAGACCTCTAGGCTACTTCTCAAAACGTCTCTCCCCGTGCACGGATGAAAACATCCGGTGTCGGGTGGGAGCAGCCAATGGCAGGCAGTGATGGGGATGAGCCTCCCTACCATCCCTGGTGACACTAGGGAGGGTCGTCCCCATCACTGCCCTTCATCGGCTGCTCCCCCTCCCCAACACCAGACATTTTCATCCACGTATGGGGAGAAGCAGCTGCTGCAGTGCAGGGACTAGAAGCGGTGCAGGAAGCAGGGAAGCCAGGCAAGTAGAATGAGTGTGAGGGGCCCGGGATATGGGGGAGCATTTGTTAGTGTCGGATAACTATTTTAACTCCATACTCTGTAAAAACTATGTGTTGTATTTTTAAAGCACTGTAATGTGTGGGGAGGGGTTGTGATGTGTCACCTTGTCACTTGACCAGTGCTCTATGTGAGTGCCCGGCCGGTGATGACATGGTGATCACATGATCCTAATGCTTGAAATCAGTAAATGCACTGGTTTCCTTTGGACCTGAATACTCACTCATGAAATGCTCTGATGCTCTTGTCAGGGGGGCTGCCTGGGTGAAATTCTGGGTATGTGCGGGTTCAGCTCTGAACCCGGACAAACCCTATAGTCTGTTCTGTTATACATAGACTTAGTGTGCGTCAGACTCTGTGTCAACGGGTGGTCTAATATATAGGTGCGTTTATCTAGTTCACCTGCTACACCATTCATACTTAAAGGGGTTGTCCAGGTTTGGAGCTGAACCCAGATATATCCCCTTCTTCACCCAAGCAGGCCCTCTGTAATGAGTATCAGAGCATTTCATGCTCTGATGCTCTCCCTTGCCCTGCACTGAATAGTGCAGGGCAAGGGCTTTTTCAGCAGATCCAGTGACGTACCGGGTCTCTGCAAGCTGGAGGCTTCTGCCTAGTAGTGTTCCAGGTGATGTCACCAACACTAATGGGCGGGCTTCAGTGATTGCCTAGCCTTAAAAATAGCCTAGGGCAGCGCCAGGTGCGGCTCTAAACACAGAACAGGTGGAATTCTTTCCCTTATACTTTACACAATAACAATCACTGATAGAAATCACTGACCAAGGCATACCTCATATAGAGGCAGACCATGCAGCTAGTATGGGGCCGGTGGGGAAAGGGGGCTGCTTACAGTGGAGAATAGGCTCCACCCACTAATTACTTTCAATACTGACTTCGATCCAGCTTCAGTAAGGAATTCCTATCATCAGTCAGGATCACTGATTTCCTTAATTGGTCAATTTGGATGACCTATTGTGTCCCAGGATTCCGAGTAGGGTTACTCGGACCCTGGTAACAAGGGTCTAATTGGTGGGGGGGTTGAGTAAATGGGCTATAAGTGTCTGAGCTCCACGGGCCAGTTCACCTTTTAACTGCATCTGCCCGTGGAGCAGGATCCTTTGTGCCCGCATGTACTGTGAGGACTTTTCCCGACTGTACCTGTTATGGATGTCCTGGTGAACGAGCTATCCACTCTTTAGAAGAAGGTGCCCTGTCATGGATCCAAGAATATTTGTTTCATGCTGCGGGGTCCGTCCGTCCCTCCTTCGGTGGAGCTTTCGTTTTTGCCGGCCACATCATCCCCGAAGCCATTGGAAGCCGTTGGCAGTGTTTCGGTGGGAGCCTTGTCTGTGGCAGGACAAGGGCAGCAGAAGGAGGTGTCCAGGGAAGAAGTGGAGTCATAATCTCGCGAGAGGAGCAAAAGGCAGAGGAGCCAGAATAGAAGATTCTATCCCTCTCCTAGTGCGCATGCATGGCCACGCTTACTGGAAAGAGAGGACCTCAGGAGAAGTCAGTAATTTCCGGCTCGCCAAGGATCATGGATCAACTCCAGGACTAAGCAGCGCTGGAGTCGAGCAGGTTTATAATTCCTCCCTTCAGACCCTTGGCATCGGGTTGCGGGGTTTGAAGGGACCTGCAGGATGGCAGAGAGAAAGCGAACGAGGATGTGGAGGAGCAGATGGTTCCATTGCGGGATCTCATGAGGACGTCACGCCGGCAGCTTCTGCAGCTCTTCAACCTGGACCGGGTCCACAGTTGGGTGAGTGTTCTGCTGCCCAGCTTGCCCCTGTTATGTCTTCCCTGTCTAAAGTTTTGTCTTCTCTTGAAGCCTTTTTCCCTCGGTCTTCGCCTCTTCCCCCTCTTCAGACTGCTGCTTCTGAGCCTGTATTTCCTTATGTTGCTCCTGCTTGGCTTGCAGCTGAGGGGGTGGGTGGAGGTGAGGCTGACAGTGTTGATGAACCTTATGCGTTCATCAATGTTTGCCTTTGCTTGATAGATCTCAGGGTGTTGCTGAGAATGCAGCAGGTAGTGCTGGTTTCAGTGCATTCTGGGACCGTCATTGGTGTGCTGCGGCATGGCATGAATCGTGGGTTTCTAATTCCGTGTTGTCTAACTTGGTTTTGTTGGAACTCTTTCCTGTGGTTGTAGCGTTAGTACTTTGGGGTCAGTTTTTTCTGAATAAACGTATTCGTTTGCATACTGACAATAAGGGAGTTACAGTCAGGTCCATAAATATTGGGACATCAACACAATTCTAACAGTAGGAGATCTATACAGCAGTTTAATCATGTTACTAAATCTGGGGCCAAAGCCCATCTTGTGAAGCAGTCTCCAGAGAAATCCCCACTGAACCCTATCAAAGGCCTTGGAGGCGTCAATAGACAGAATGTAAAGTGAAGCCCCTCCAGAGGACTGTAGGTTAGAGAAAAGACGATGCAGATTATAGTTGGTCCCTTTACTGGGCATAAAACCATTTTGATTCAGGGCCAGGGATTGCAGGTGGGTAGGGGGGTACTTCCTCTTCCGCTCCAGTGTTTGGGAGATGAAGAGCTGAACGCTTCCGTGGGACATTGAGGAGATGCATCTGCGGATCCAGGGGGGGCAATGGGGAAATTGCCCCCCCCCCCGAGCTGCTCAGAAGTGGAGGGGCGGCGGCCGGAGGGGACAGGGAGATGAGCGCTTCCATTGTCGAAGCGCTCATCTCCATAGTCATCTGTATCGCCGTCCTCAGGACAGCGATACAGATGCCTGTGCTGTGGCAGGGCAGAAGAGAGAGAGGCGTGTCCCTTCCCCTTCCTCTGATAGGCTGCAGGCACTAGGATGATGTCAGCGCGCCGCCTGAGCCGTACAGCGCGGGACACAGGCCGTAAGAGGCCTGCATCGCATCGCTGTGTGATGGAGGTAAGTAAAAGTGTTTTTTTTATATATATGTACAGTAGTTTTACTGGCACATTAGGGGGGCTCTTATTATTGGCACATTAAGAGGGCTCCTGCTACTAGCACATTGGGGGGGCTCTTGTTACTGGCACATGGGGGGGCTCTTGTTACTGGCACATTGGGGGGCTCTTGTTACTGGCACATTGCGGGGCTTTTGTTACTGGCACATTGCAGGGCTTTTGTTATTGGCACATGATTGGGGCCACTTATTACTGGCACATGATTGGGGCACATTTTACTGGCACATGATTGGGGGCACATTTTACTGGCACATGATTGGGGGTACTTATTACTGGCACATGATTTGGGGAACTTATTACTGGCACATGATTTGGGGAACTTATTACTGGCAAATGATTGGGGGCATTTATTACTGGCACATGATTGCGGGCACGTATTACTGGCACATTATTGGGGGCACTTATTACTGGCACATTATTGGAGGCACTTCTTACTGGCACATTATTGGTGGGCACTATAGGGGCATCTACTGAGGCCACAAAGGAGGGGTATTTTATATGGGGGCTCTGTACAGTAGCATTTTATACTGGGGCACATTATGGTGGGCACATTATGGTGGGTACTATGGGAGGGGGGAGAGGAGTACTATGGGGTCATCTATGGGGGCACTAAGAAGGGGTATTTTATACTTGCAAATTATAGGTGACATTAAGGGCATCTACTGGGGCACTATATATGAGGCATTTCATGCTGGTACATTATGGGGAGCACTAGGAGGAAGGAGGGAGATGAGCATTATGGGGGCAAAATATAGGGATATTTTATACTGGCACATTATGGGGGCACTATGGGGACATTAGCTCAACTGGGGGCATTACAAGGGGGTATTTTTTGCACATTATAAGGAGAATTATTGCTACTGAGGGGGGGGGGGCATTATGGTGGGCTTTATTACTCCCCAATGGTATGACCCTCTAGTAGCAGCACCAGTCTCTCCCTGCTCTGCTATTCCTCTGCCCCTTCTCCAAATCCTTATTATGAAATCCTTCTCATTAGGATAAAACACAACATCAGCTTTACCGAGCTCCCCAGCCAAAGTGTTGAAGTGGTGTCCGAGATCCCCAAGGGCCAAGCCAAGTAATTGTAAGTTTTCATGTGAAATATGTTTGTTATACACATATAGCATACACTGTGCCACACAATATACAGTATACCTCTACACTAGTAAATAGTCTGTTCTACAGAAAAAAATCTGGAAGTGACCCTCCCGAGACCAGGCTCTGTATCCGCCACTGTGAGATGCTTGGTGACCCAGGTGGTGGTGTTGTTAGCAGACCCTCTGTTTGTGGGGTGGCAGGTGGCACTGTCACTCCAGAGGTAGGTGAAGAGGTCGAGACGAGAGGAAGCAGGAGGAGCCAGAGACCTTTCTTGATTTTTGAGGTGTCTACTCCACTGCAGCTCGTGCTTTGCACTTAGATGCCTGGTTATGCAGGTTGTGCTCAGCTTTAGAACGTTTATGCCTTGCTTCAGGCTCTGATTGCACAGCGTGCAAACCACTCGTGTTTTGTCGTCAGCACATTGTCTGAAGAACTGCCACGCCAGGGAACTCCTTGGAATTGGCTTTGGTGTGCTCGGTCCCGTTGCTGCGGTGGGCAGTAGCAGGCGTACTGTCTAGAGGACGGCCGCTCTGCTTTTGCACCCGGCTCCCTCTTCTGCTGTGCTGGTGGCTCTGTGCGACCCCCGCCTCTTCCTCCGAACTACACAGGTCAATCACATGACCTTGATTCCATGTGGGGTCGAGGACCTCATCATGCTCCACATCATCTTCCACCCAGTCTTCACCCCTGCCCTCCTTGTCGGTCTACACACTTTCGAAAGCCACAGCAGTTGGCACCTGTGTTTTGTCATCATCCGAGACGTGCTGCGATGGTCCTCCCATGTACTCATCTTGAAACATAAGTGGTTGGGCATCGGTGCACTCTATCTCTTCCACTTCTGCGGCAGGGCTAGGTGGATGGCCCTGGGAAACCCTGCTAGCAGAGTCATCAAAAAGCAGAAGAGACTGCTGCATGACTTGGGGCTCAGACTGCTTGGCTGATTTGCAAGGGGGTGAGGTGAAAGACTGATGGTCATCGGCTGCAGGTGCCAACTCTGATCTTTCAGCAGTAGGGTGGGAGACAATGTAAAAAAACTGGAGACACTGTCAGCAACCCAATCTACTATCGCCTGTACTTGTTTCTGGCCTCACCATTCGTAGAGCCGCATTAGGCCCGACCAAATAACGCTGAAGGTTCTGTCGCCTACTCACACCTGAGGAAGGTGTTTCACTTGTGCGTGAAGCTGGCACAGATCGACCACGTCCTCTCCCTGCAACAAGAGCTCCACCAGCAGCACCACGACCGGGGCCACGTCCCTTATTTGAAGCTCTCCTCATATTTCTAAAATTTTGTATTTTGCTTAAAATGTTTTTTTAATAACAGAATATAATAACGCGTGTATACCACACTGACAAATGCAGCAAAAGCTGTAAATTTAGTATTTTGCCCAAAATGGGTGTTTTTTTAAACCCAGAATATTATTGCAGTATTTCTAGCTTGTATGTCAAACTGACAGATGCAGCAAAGGCTGCAAATTAGGTATTTTGCCCAAAATGGGTGTTTTTTTAATAACAGAATGGAACAGCACTATCTAATGCGTGTATTTCACACTGACAGATGCAGCAAAGACTGCAAATGATTTTTTTTGCCCAAAATGGGTGTTTCTTTAAAAACCAGAATAGAACACCAGTATCTAATGCGTGTATCTCACACTGAAAGATGCAGCATAGGTTGCAAATTTTGTTTTTTGTCCAAAATTTGTGTTTTTTTAAACCCAGAAAATTATTGAAGTGTTTAAAGGTTGTCTTTCACACTGACAAATGCTGCAAAGGTGCCAGATGTAGGGTATTGCCAAAAATTTGAGTTTTTTTTAAAACCTAGAAAATTCTTGAAGTATTTCAAGCTTGTCTTACACACTGACAAATGATGTAGAATATTGCCAAGAATGTTTGATTTAGATTTTTTTTAACCCAGATTATTATTGCAGTACTCTAGCTTTTATGTCACACTAACAAATGCAACATAGACTGTAGGTGTTTTTTAATAACAGAATAGAACACCAGTATTTATCGCATGTATCTCACACTAACAAATGCAGCATAGGCCCTAGATGTAGGGTATTGCCAAAATTTTTAGTTTTTTAAACCCAGAATAATATTGCAGCATTTCAAGCTTATATCTCACATTGACAGATGCAGCATAGGCTGCAAAATTAAGTATTTTGCCCAAAATTTGTGTTTTTTTAAATAACAGAATAGAACACAAGTATCTAACGCGTGTATCTCACACTGACAGATGCAGCAAAGACTGCAAATTTACTTTTTTTGGCCAAAATTTGTGTTTTTTAAACCAGAAAATTATTGAAGTATTTCAAGCTTGTCTTACACACTGACAAATGCTGCAAAGGCACCAGATGCAGTATATTGCAAAAAAATTGTGTGTTTTTTTTATAACAGAATAACAGAAAAGAACACTAGTATCTAACGCGTGTATCTCACACTGACAGATGTAGCCAAGACCGCAAATTTAGTATTTGGCCCAAAATGGGTGTTATTTTTAAACCCAGAATATTATTGTAGTATTTCTAGCTTGTATGTCACACTAACAAATGCAGCATAGGCCCCAGATGTAGGATATTGCCCCAAAAAATTGTGTTTTTAAACCCAGAAAATTATTGAAGTATTTCTAGCTTGTATGTCACACTAACAAATGCAGCATAGGCTGAAAAATTAAGTATTTTGCCCAAAATAGGTGTTTTTTTTATAACAGAAAAGAACACCATTATGTAACGTGCGTATCTCACACTGACAGATACAGCCAAGACCGCAAATTTAGTATTTGGCCCAAAATGGGTGTTATTTTTAAACCCAGAATATTATTGTAGTATTTTTCGCTTGTATGTCACACTAACAAATGCAGCATAGGCCCCAGATGTAGGGTATTGCCCAAAATGGGTGTTTTTTTAAACCCAGAATATTATTGCAGTATTTCTAGCTTGTATGTCACACTAACAAATGCAGCATAGGCCCCAGATGTAGGATATTGCCCCCCAAAATTTTGTTTTTAAACCCAGAAAATTATTGAAATATTTCTAGCTTGTATGTCACACTAACAAATGCAGCATAGGCTCAAAAATTTTGTATTTTGCCCAAAATAGGTGTTTTTTTAATAACAGAATAGAACACCATTATGTAATGCGTGTATCTCACACTGACAGATGCAGCAAAGACTGCAAATAATTATTTTTGCCCAAAATAGGTGTTTTTTTTAAACCCAGAAAATTATTGAAGATTGTTTTTTAATAACAGAATAGAACACAAGTATCTAACAAGTGTATCTCACACTGATTATTATTGCAGTATTTCAAGCTTAGATTTGAATGTCACAAATGCACATATGCAGTGCTGGTGCACTGAGCTTGCATTAAATGGCCAGCCGCCGCCCACCTTACTGACAGACGGTGTCACTGGACTCTGTTTTCTGTGTCACTGGACTCAGGGCAGGGTAAAAAGATTGTGCACTACACCCACACAACTAATTGTATGTAGATCGCTGAGTTAACAACTTCTTCTGATTAAAGATTCTTTCCTATTCTCTCCCTCACAGCAGCAGCATCCTCTCCCTACACTAGTAAGAGCAGAGTGTTGAAAAAAATATGATACATTAGGCAAGTGAAGGAACTTAAACATAAGCTATTATTAGGGAAGAGCGAAGTGACTTTTGGAGCCTAGATCAAATGTATAAGCTCAGATGAGTTGAAATGAGTTATCACCAATGAGTTATCACCAAGAGCAGAGTGACGTGCAGTGCTACGTGACTCCAGCTTATACAGAGGCTGGGTCACATGCTGCACTGGCCAATCACAGCCATGCCATTAGTAGGCATGGCTGTAATGGCTTCTAAGAGCACAGAGTTAAACGCTTGTTGATTAGCTTCTCTGAACCGAACACCGAATCCAAACCCGAACTTTTACTGAAAAGTTTGGGTTCGGGGTCCAAAAATCCTAAAGTTCGGTACAAACCCTAGTTATGAAATTTTTAACCTCAACCGGCTGGCTATGGTGGAAATAGCTGTTGGTGGGGCCCTTGCCGCCTTGTTGAAGGCAGTTCAGGCCTGGTGGGTGGTTTAAGGATAGTCATCCCGTGATGGGATGGACTCTGATGTATGGTTATGGTTTGATTGAGTTAGAGTTGATGACTAGGCTCATTATTGGTATAGTAAAGTTTTGATTAAAGTTTGGTTTTAATAAACAGGCCATTGCCATTTTTTACCTCCACTCTCTAGTCTGTGTATTTAATAAATGTTTATTTCTAAAATGTTGGGTGGTGGATTGCATAAGTATGGGCTTATATGCTATGTATGGCAATGATATAGTTCCCAGGTTTTTAAAGTGCATCTGCCAGGGCCTGTGTTGTAGGATTACAAGTAAACAATGAGCTCTGCAGAGAGACTGGAATGGAGTAGTAAGAGGTAGTCCTCCCCTTTTCTCTTGATTTTCCCCTCCCTCCATGCTCTGTTTTTACTTATTGCTCACTACTTATTGCTCAACTACCTCGTGTCCCTCACACACAGCGACCGTAATATGTAACTGACCACATATTTCTTCACACACTGCATCTATTATACCGTGTATGTCTCATCTATATATATAAAAAAGATGCATATATGTGTGTATGTATGTATGTATGTATGTTCCGCGAAAAACTCAAAACCGCAACCATCCATTTCAATGAAACTTGGTATACACATCCCTTGCTACCAGAAAATAAATCTTGTGGGGTTCACAAATCTCTAGGACTTACCGTTCCAGAGATATTCCCAAAAAATTGCCTGCATTAGCCAATACAAGCCTTCAAGCCTTTCACTTCATACCCCAACTGTCATACACACGGTCACATGACCCTTATCAGCCAAGAAAGTTAGAAGCTCGCAGGCCCTTACTCTCTACATACACACAGCTTTACTCCAGGTTTCCATAGCAACCCAGCCGACACATAGGGCACAACTACGCTGCTACACGCATTCATCTTATCATTTATGATCACCCCCAAAAAAGCTAACCAGCTAATCGGTGGTCTTTTGGTCTAGCTTTTTATATTTCACTGGCTTGGCATCCGTTTTTTGCGGATCCGCGGTTTGCAACAGTCGTGTGCATGAGGCCTAATGATGATTGTCAGAGGCTGAAGTTGAAGCATGGTCAGAGACAAGCTAGTGGTCAGAAGCTAGTATCAGATAGTAGTGTGGTACAGATGATCAGACAGGCTCAGGGTTAGACAGGTCCACTAGTCAAGTGCAGGTGGCAGCATGCGCCCCTGGAAGCATAAATAACAGGAAGCTGTGGGAGTGCGCCCCTATGGAACACCAGCAAGGGATGGAGCATGGAGACTGTGTGGTCGGAGGATGTGTCTGGCAGACGAGCTCCTGCCCTATTTAGGAGAGACAGCAGCGGGCAGCAAGGCAGAAGGTGCTGGGGATATGACAGGTGAGACAGTGGGAGGTTTTGCAGAAAGCCCAAGCCTACACTTACTGTGTGTCAGACTCAGTGTCAACAAGCGGTTTAATACATAGGCACGTTTATCTAGTTCACCTGTTGCGCCATTCATACTTAATCTGTTCTCTTATACATAGACTAACTGTGCGTCAGACTAGGTATCAATGGGCGGTCTAATATATAGGCACGTTTATCTTGTTCACCTGCTGCACCATTGCACCAGTGTGGCATCAGAGCGGGTGTTTAGTGCAGCGGGGGCCATAGTTACCCCAAGAAGAACTTGCCTGTCCATCCGAAATGGGGAGTGACTGACCTTTGTCAAGATGAATGAGGCGTGGATCAGACAGGATTTCCACCCACTAATGCCTGATGCATCTGATTAGATCATCCATACCGCCTCACCCAAACCTTGAAAAAAGAGACTGGTTTCTTCTGGCTACCTGCCTCAGCTACTACTCTGATGCTGCCATCCAACTGATGCCACACATCTGATGCCAAGTGCTCCTTCTTTCACCCACCTTTGTCAGCGGTTACTGGTATTGCCAACCACTGCCCCACTCTATCACCTTGCCACTCTGTGGTATCCTCCTGATGCTGCTACTACCGTCCCCTACAGACTCTGTGCCACTCTGTGGCCTCCTGATGCTGCCTCCACCTCCAGACTGTCACTGTGCCACTCGATGGCCTATTAATGCTGCTGCCACCTCCACACTGTCATTGTGATACTCTGTGGGTTACTCATGCTGCTGCCATCTCCACACTCTGTCATTGTGCCACTCTGTGGCCTACTTCTGATGCTGCCTCCACCTCCAGTCTCTGTCATTGTGCCACTCTGCGGTCTCCTGATGCTGCTGCTGCCATCTCCACAGTATGTCACCTTGTCACTCTGAGGTCTCCTCATGCTGCTGCTGCCATCTCCACACTATGTCACCTTGCCACTCTGTCATCTCCTGATGCTGACACCACCTCTGCTCTCTGTCATTGTGACTCTATTTGGCCTCCTCCTGATGCTCCTGCTGCCACCACTCCTGCTTCCACCACTCTGTCATTGTGATACTCTGTGGGTTCCTCATGCTGCTGCCATCTCCACACTCTGTCATTGTGCCACTCTGTGGCATCCTCCTGATGCTGCTGCTGCCGTCACCTCCAGTCTCTGTCATTTGGCCACTGTGTAGTCTCCTCATTCTGCTTCCACCTCACAGCTATGTCATAGGGCCACTCTGTGGACTTCTCATGCTGATCCCACCCTCCCCACTTCATGTTTGGGCCACTATTTGACCTTTCTTCTGATCTATCAGAAAGAAGGAAAAATGGGACGTACAACGGCTCCTGTTTGTGTAGTAGCTGTAAAACCTGTATGGTCCCATCAGCATTGGCTTGGTAGCCAAAAGCAGGAGTGAGCTACAAAACACAGAAGACATGCAAATATTCAATTCATCTCTGTTTTGGATCCACTCCTGTTTTTTTGGGCATTAGCAATACTGATAGATTACTGACCAAATGCTGACCGAGTGAAGGTGGATGTTCCACAGACAGTATCTGTTTTTTGTGGTTTATTGTTATGACGAATCAGAGGAAGGGCAAAAAAATCAGTAACGTCAACACAAACTTACTGCTGACACCCTCTCCACTCTGTCAGGGAGGCTCTACTTGTATAAGCGTCTAATAGAACAGGTTCTGTTAACATCTATGTGGAATCAGCTGCCGAAGGTGTAAAAGGAGTGTGCTTCTTCTTGACGTTAACATCGACCTGTAAGGCTGAATTCATACTTGAGTTATTTGGTCAGTTTTGGCCCTGTACAAATAAGTGAAGTGTGCAGTTATACTAAGAGCGACGCCTGTCATCTGCATGTCATACTGACTAAAAGTATTATTTCACCACCACAGCAGACTTCCTATGCGTGTTACTGCAAGACACAGTGTTCTACACCATATCAAGGCTCTCTGCAGTCCGGAAATAGCCGTTTTATAACGCGATTCACTGCAAATACATTCAGATCGAACCAAATAATTTAAAAAAAATGGAAAACCCACCGAATCAAATTATCTACTTATGAAGTCACAATTTAGCTTTTTTACTTCCACATATAATATGGAGTGTTTAAAAGAACGGTTGAAATGATGGAAATTATACCATGGACTAAGAAAAAAAAATACAGGGAAATCATCACAACAAATGTAGTATACTTCATAATGTTTTATTATCTTAAAGCAAACATTTGGCAACTGTGCTTTTTTCCCATAAAATGTCAAAAACACATAAAAATGCTTTAGAAAATGAACAATTACATGAAAACACTATGGATTAAATTACCTTAAGGGTCCATTCACACGTCCGCGAAATGGGTCCGCATCCGTTGTGCAATTTTGCGAAACGGGTGCGGACCCGTTAATTTTCAATGGGGCCGGAAGCATTTGCGGATCCGCACTTCCGTTCTGAAGAAAAATAGAACATATCCTATTCTTGTCCGCAATTGCAGACAAGAAAAGGAATTTTCTATCAGAATGCCGGCGATGTGCTGTCCGCAAAATACGGAATGCACATTGCCGGTGTCCGTGTTTTGAGGATCCGCAATTTGCGTATCCACAAAACACATACGGACGTGTGAATGGACCCTAAGGGTTAGTTCACAGATCGATTTGTAATGCAGTTTTTGCAGTTATAATATTTTTGAACTAGTAATTTTTGTTGCTGTCAAAGCCAAACATCTATGGGAAATAGACCAGAACTAGACCATCTTCCGGTTATGTTGCCTCGGTGTGTAGACCTGCTAGAGATGGAGGCAAGAGAGATGAATATAATCTCTCTTTTTAGACATTTCCATTTTGACTATAGCTATAATAAAATAGTTCTTGCCTTCTTAGACAGAAGTGGTGGAAAAGAAATAAGAAGAACATGGTGTAGAAAAAAATATGATACATTAGGCAAGTAAAGGAACTTAAACATAAGCTATTATTAGGGAAAAGCTAAGTGACTTTTGGAGCCTAGATCAAATGTATAAGCTCAGATGAATTAAATGAGTTATCACCAAGACGAGACGTGAGACTTTGGTTAATAACTTCACCATTCGATTTTTTAACTTGAAAACTATTTTAAAGCAGGAATACAAAGATGGCTTCAGTATCGATTGGTACCTTGGTTCTAGACATTAATTAACTAGACACTAGACACAAATTGATTCTCCCTTAGGAATTCTTACATGATTCACAAGATTTGTTTTACGATCAAAACACCTCCTACATTCTGTTCATTAATATGGCCTTTTTATGTGTGAATTCTCAGATGTTTATTAAGATAGGTTTTCAAAGTAAAATATTTTTCACATTCAGGACAGGAAAATGGCTTCTCTCCTACGTGAATTCTCTGATGTCTAGCAAGACTTGATTTCTCAGTAAAACACTTTTCACATTCAGGGCATGAATATGGCTTCTCTCCTGTGTGAGTTCTCTGATGTGTGTCAAGATGCGAATTCTGATTAAAACGTCTCTCACATTCAGGACATGAATATGGCTTCTCCCCTGTGTGAGTTCTCTGATGTTTATCAAGATGTGCTTTTTGATTAAAACATTTCCCACATTCCGGGCATGAAAATGGCTTCTCTCCTGTGTGAATTTTTTGATGTTTAATAAGACTTGCTTTCTCAGTAAAACACTTCTCACATTCAGGACATGAATATGGCTTCTCTCCTGTGTGAGTTCTCTGATGTGTATCAAGATGTGGTTTCTGATTAAAACATTTTCCACATTCAGGACATGAATATGGCTTCTCTCCTGTGTGAGTTTTCTGATGTTTATCACGATGTGGTTTCTGATTAAAACATTTTCCGCATTCAAGACATGAGTATGGCTTCTCTCCTGTGTGAGTTCTCAGATGTATATCAAGATATGATTTGTGACGAAAACACTTCCCACATTCTGCACATGAAAATGGCTTCTCTCCTGTGTGGATTCTGAGATGTTGAACAAGATGTGATTTTTGAGCAAAACTTTTTCCACATTTTGAACAGCAATTTGGCTTCTCTCCTGTATGAGTTTTCAAATGTACCACAATATGATGCTTACGCTTAAAACTCTTCCCACATTCTGGACATGGAAATGGCTTCTCTCCTGTGTGAATTCTCTGATGTTCAACGAGATGTGCTTTTGTATTAAAATTGTTCTCACATTCTAAACATGGAAATTGCCTTTTATCCTTGTGAATTTCCTTGTGTATATAAAGGTGCAATTTTTTTAAAAATTTTTTCCCACATTGAGAACTCGCAGACATTTCATACAGTTTATGTCTAGTTTTACTACTGACAATCTTTGCTTGATTATCTTCTACTTCATAAGAGGGAGGTAAAATTTGACTTCTATGAAAGCATTTCATCCAATCTTCACCTGGAAAAAAACAGATTTTTTTAAGATAAGGTGTTTTCTTTTCATAGTAAATCATATAAACTTTAAAGGTTTAAGAAATATTTAAATACCATGATATCAGACGTTTTTATAAATGTAAAATCTAGCAAAGTTAGAAACACCAGTCTTCATTTAAAAATAGGTAAAATCACTGATTAAAGGAAGGTTGTTACCAATTTTTTTTAGCACATTAAACTGTTGGTAATATGCCAGTTAGAAGTGTACAAGTGCATAGAGACTGGAGTATTTCTCTTCTAGTTATCAAGTGATTTTCTTACCAGAGAATACATCTTAAAATTGTACAAGCAATATGAGGAACATTTGTGAAATCTTTTATAGGCTTTACAGGCTAAGGCAGCGCTAAAGCCCGCCAATAAGTGCCGGTGACGTCACCGGGCTCACTGCTGGGCAGAAACCTCCACCTGGCAGCCCTAAGGAGAGCAGGGTATGACACCGGAACGCCACAAATTGCCTTTGCCCTGCGCAATTCAGCACAGGGCAAAGGAGAGCATAGGAGCATAAAATGCTCTGATGCTTCTGTCAGGGGGCTGCCTGGGTGAAATTCTGGGTATGTCCAGGTTCAGCTCTGAACCCGGACAACCCCTTTAAGGACCCACACATATAGAGAAGACCCGTCTAAATATTGCACACATGGCAGCAACTTTTGAAACCAGAACGTACCAAAAATATCAGGCAGACATACAGACGTGGACAAAATTGTTGGTACCCTTTGGTCAATGAAAGAAAAAGTCACAATGGTCACAGAAATAACTTTAATCTGACAAAAGTAATAATAAATTAAAATTCTATAAATGTTAACCAATGAAAGTCAGACATTGTTTTTCAACCATGCTTCAACAGAATTATGTAAAAAAATAAACTCATGAAACAGGCATGGACAAAAATGATGGTACCCCTAACTTAATATTTTGTTGCGCAACCTTTTGAGGCAATCACTGCAATCAAACGCTTCCTGTAACTGTCAATGAGACATCTGCACCTCTCAGCAGGTATTTTGGCCCACTCCTCATGAGCAAACTGCTCCAGTTGTGTCCGGTTTGAAGGGTGCCTTTTCCAGACTGCATGTTTCAGCTCCTTCCAAAGATGCTCAATAGGATTGAGGTCAGGGCTCATAGAAGGCCACTTTAGAATAGTCCAATTTTTTCCTCTTAGCCATTCTTGGGTGTTTTTAGCGGTGTGTTTTGGGTCATTGTCCTGTTGCAAGACCCATGACCTGCGACTGAGACCAAGCTTTCTGACACTGGCTAGTACATTTCTCTCTAGAATTCCTTGATAGTCTTGAGATTTCATTGTACCCTGCACAGATTCAAGACACCCTGTGCCAGACGCAGCAAAGCAGCCCCAGAACATAACAGAGCCTCCTCCATGTTTCACAGTAGGGACAGTGTTCTTTTCTTGATATGCTTCATTTTTTCGTCTGTGAACATACAGCTGATGTGCCTTGGCAAAAACTTCGATTTTTGTCTCATCTGTCCACAGGACATTCTCCCAGAAGCTTTGTGGCTTGTCAACATGTAGTTTGGCATATTCCAGTCTTGCTTTTTTATGATTCGTTTTCAACAATGGTGTCCTCCTTGGTCGTCTCCCATGTAGTCCACTTTGGCTCAAACAACGACGGATGGTGCGATCTGACACTGATGTTCCTTGAGCATGAAGTTCACCTTGAATCTCTTTAGAAGTCTTTCTAGGCTCTTTTGTTACCATTCGGATTATCCGTCTCTTAGATTTGTCATCAATTTTCCTCCTGCGGCCACGTCCAGGGAGGTTGGCTACAGTCCCATGGATCTTAAACTTATGAATAATATGTGCAACTGTACTCACAGGAACATCTAGTTGCTTGGAGATGGTCTTATAGCCTTTACCTTTAACATGCTTGTCTATAATTTTCTTTCTGATCTCTTGAGACAGCTCTTTCCTTTGCTTCCTCTGGTCCATGTCGAGTGTGGTACACACCATATCACCAAACAACACAGTGATTACCTGGAGCCATATATATAGGCCCAATGGCTGATTACAAGGTTGTAGACACCTGTGATGCTAATTAGTGGACACACCTTGAATTAACATGTCCCTTTGGTCACATTATGTTCTGTGTTTTCTAGGGGTACCATCATTTTTGTCCATGCCTGTTTCATGAGTTTATTTTTTTACATAATTCTGTTGAAGCATGGTTGAAAAACAATGTCTGACTTTCATTGGTTAACATTTATAGAATTTTAATTTATTATTACTTTTGTCAGATTAAAGTTATTTCTGTGACCATTGTGACTTTTTCTTTCATTGACCAAAGGGTACCAACAATTTTGTCCACGTCTGTAGCAATGATGACTGAAACCCAACATACTAGGCAGGAACACATAAATGCAAGACAGAACATCACACAGACAGAATTAAATAGCAAGACTAACGAGTACATAGACAAGAGGAGAAGATACAGACTGTGAAAATAACCCCTATGGAAATAGAATGGAGAGACACACGTCAAAAAAGAGCATTTTCCCCCTGACAAAGGTATTTCACAGTTCCATAAAAATTGTGAATCCTTTATTTAAGAATCATTTAACAAGTTGCATAGAAAAGAATGTGTCCTTCCTCATAGAGGCCAGTACACAAACAATGGAGGTGGATTTGCACCTCCAAACTGAAACATGGTCCCATATAAACCCCAAAATCCTGCAACAAGCTCACACACAGTACACAATGGCGAACAGTGAACAGACTTAAAACACTGCAAATGATAAATTCCCCCTATATGTCTCAATATGTCTATACGCACCATACGCAGAACAGACATCAAAAACACAACCCAGCAAATAACCTTTATCTGCTGACAAGTGACAAGCCTTTAATACAATCTCTTTCGAGATCTGAGTATCCTCCTACTATCCATAGGTATTTTAAAATTATAGATTTTTATAGATTTGAAGAAATGGGAAAACTTTCCAATTAGATCTGAAAAGACCTTACTACTTGCACTTTTCTGGCATATTTCAGTTCCATAAAGTGAAAGAGATTTAAAAGTACCTGAAAATATTTTTTTTAGCATGCTGAGTTTTTAAAAAGAATCAAGAAAAAAATGCCACCTAATTAATAAAATTACCTTTTGTGTCCTACATGTCGTATGTCCTACAGACCTTCAGATTAGACTTGGAGCTGATGTTTTTGCCACAAAAAGCTATATTTAAACCTAGATTTACATATTATAAATGTGTATAAAGCAAATAAATGTGTGCAGTAGAAACAAATGAAACCAAAGTGGTTGTAACTGCTAACAAGAAGAGAGTACAGAGGATTTTGTGACACATTTGAAAAAGTTAACAAACCTGTTAATACATCTGCTCCACTGTTCCTCATACACTTCCACTTACAGTCAGTTCAGTGACACCAGACATAGACCTTCCACACACTCAGGACTTAATCTCCACTCAGTGTCTTCTCTTCAGCAAGTCAGTGATCCAAGTAAATTCCCTTGGTGAAGTCTAGCTTTCTGAGCAATACTTGTGTCTTTTATACCCCTTTGGTGGCCATAACTATCTGCTCCTCCTCTTCCCCCAAGAAACACCCAGCCCCACCTTCATAATCAATGAAACCTTTCATAATCAGATCTGGCTTCCCTCATTACAATATACAATGGAAGTATATTGGTGTGACCTTCTTATCAACCAGTTTAGCATTTTCTGGCCTCCTGCGATGGTCCTTCATTTACACATTGTATTTGCAGGGTAGAGACCTATTGTTCACACTCCTATTCAGCATCTGTAAGAGATTCCTGGGATACTCTGAGACCTTTTCATATGAGAATCAGTGTAAACAATGAGCATTTTACATCCTGATGAGAATTACAGATAGAGAGTCATGTGGTTGTATGTATATATGGGATATACATACATACAACCACATGACTCTCTATCTATAATTCACATATATGACACTCCATATTATATCCTATATAACAGGTTGTATGACTTTCATTATGAAAAGGACATTATTTTTTTTATTGATTTCACCTAGAGGAGGAATGACTCTAAGTGGAATAAACTATCTATGACAACTTTATATGGGTATTTCTTGTTATTAATAGTGCCAGGCTTATATTTTAGACAATCATTAATACATTTTATGATCTATTAAAAAAAAAAAACGTGGGAAAAATATTAAAAAATCAATTTCAAAACCATATTTTTTGTGTGATAAAAAAATAAAGGTACTATTAATGAACTATAGAACATAATGATTTTGATCCTACATGGTGAACCATCTGAGTAAAATACCAAGATACAGTTTTTTTTTTATTCCACCATCAAAAAAATGCTCTATAAAAAAATGCATATAGTCCAAAATGGCAGTATCGGAAATCCTACAAAAACAAGTCCTCATGTAGCTCTATCGACAGAAAAACAAAAAATGTTAATGGGTCTTTGAAAGGCTCAAAATAATTTTTACATTATTTTGCATGTAGAAAAATATAAAAAAAACCAATATAAGTTTGTTACTTTTGTTTCAAACTGACCCTCAGAAAAAAGTCATTATGTCTCTAATACAGCACGGTGCACACCATAAAAACAAGCCCCCAAAAAAGCTGGAATTGTTGTTTTTTAAGCTGTCCCTTCAAAAATGTAAAAGTAATAGAATTTTGGAAACTAATACAGTATATAAATTATCTTATCAAAATATTCAGTTGGTAAAACAAAAAATGCTGTGTCCTTTGTTACACAGTGAGGAGTTGTGAGCTGTTCTTAAATATGCAGCTTCGCTCAGCAGAGATGTCTCAGTTTTCTGGGGGATCTAAGGTTTTGTGCCATGCTGGAGGGCTGAGAGCCGCACGCTGGGGAAACAGGCCCCCTAAAGCCTGCTGTGGACTACTGGAGGCAGAACTGCCGGCACCGTGACTTATGTTATATGAACTTTCCATTGTGTGTGAATTAACACCAAGACTGCAAAGTTACATGCTGTTTTGTGCAATTGCTTCAAATGTGAATAAACACTGACATTTTGAGTTAACAACTTGTATTTTGCCTCTGTACTGTGCCCGCTTACCCTATCTACCAGAGCAAAACCCCACAATTGGTGGAGGATGCTGGCAAGAGCAGTGAGGCTGGCGTGAATGCCGATATTTTTGGTTTCTGCATTTTTCAGGCACGGTTGTATGTCGTACATTGAACCAGCTGTATTAAAACCAGTGCCCCGCGATAAAATGGAGGCTGTTGTGAAGGCCCTCATGGAGGATAATCTACAGCAGCGAGAGACCAGCCTGCAGCAACGCGAGGCTAATAAGCAGCAGCAGCAGATGTAGGGTATTGGCAGAGGCAGCAGATGTAGGGTATTGCCAAAAATTGGTGTTTTTTAGAAACTAGAAAATTATTGAAGTATTTCAAGCTTGTCTTACACACTGACAAATGCCGAAAAGGCACCAGATGTAGAATATTGCCAAAAATGTTTGATTTTGATTTTTTTAACCCAGATTATTATTGCAGTACTCTAGCTTGTTTGTCACACTAACAAATGCAACATAGGCTGCAAAATTAAGTATTTTCCCCAAAATGTGTGTTTTTTTTATAACAGAATAGAACACAGGTATTTATCGTGTGTATCTCACACTAACAAATGCAGCATAGGCCCCAGATGTAGGGTATTGCCAAAAATGGGTGTTTTTTTAAACCCAGAATATTATTACAGTATTTCTAGCTTATATCTCACGCTGACAGATGCAGCATAGGCTGCAAAATTAACTATTTTGCCTAAAATTGGTGTTTTTTTTAAATAACAGAATAGAACACAGGTATCTAACACGTGTATCTCACACTGACAGATGCAGCAAAGACTGCAAATTTAGTTTTTTTGTCCAAAATTGGTGTTTTTTAAACCTATAAAATTATTGAAGTATTTCAAGCTTGTCTTTCACACTGATTAATGCTGCAAAGGCACCAGATGTTGAATATTGCAAAAAATGGGTGTGTTTTTTTTAAACCAGAAAATTATTGAAGTATTTCAAGCTTGTCTTACACACTGACAAATGCTGCAAAGGCACCAGATGTAGGATATTGCAAAAGAAAATTGTGTTTTTTTAAAATAACAGAATAACAGAAAAGAACACCAGTATCTAACACGTGTATCTCACACTGACATATGCAGCCAAGACCGCAAATTTAGTATTTGGCCCAAAATGGGTGTTATTTTTAAACCCAGAATATTATTGTAGTATTTTTCGCATGTATGTCACACTAACAAATGCAGCATAGGCCCCAGATGTAGGGTATTGCCCAAAATGGGTGTTTTTTTAAACCCAGAATATTATTGCAGTATTTCTAGCTTGTATGTCACACTAACAAATGCAGCATAGGCCCCAGATGTAGGATATTGCCCCAAAAAAAGGTTTTTTTAAACCCAGAAAATTATTGAAGTATTTCTAGCTTGTATGTCACACTAACAAATGCAGCATAGGCTGAAAAATTAAGTATTTTGCCCAAAATAGGTGTTTTTTTAATAACAGAAAAGAACACCATTATGTAACGCGTGTATCTCACACTGACAGATACAGCCAAGACCGCAAATTTAGTATTTGGCCCAAAATGGGTGTTATTTTTAAACCCAGAATATTATTGTAGTATTTTTCACTTGTATGTCACACTAACAAATGCAGCATAGGCCCCAGATGTAGGGTATTGCCCAAAATTGGTGTTTTTTTAAACCCAGAATATTATTGCAGTATTTCTAGCTTCTATGTCACACTAACAAATGCAGCATAGGCCCCAGATGTAGGATATTGCCAAAAAAATTGTGTTTTTAAACCCAGAAAATTATTGAAGTATTTCAAGCTTGTCTTTCACACTGAATAATGCTGCAAAGGCACCAGATGTTGGATATTGCAAAAAATGGGTGTGTTTTTTTTAAACCAGAAAATTATTGAAGTATTTCAAGCTTGTCTTACACACTAACAAATGCAGCATAGGCCCCAGATGTAGGGTATTGCCCAAAATGGGTGTTTTTTTAAACCCAGAATATTATTGCAGTATTTCTAGCTTCTATGTCACACTAACAAATGCAGCATAGGCTGAAAAATTAAGTATTTTGCCCAAAATAGGTGTTTTTTTAATAACAGAATAGAACACCATTATGTAATGCGTGTATCTCACACTGACAGATGCAGCAAAGACCGCAAATTATTTTTTTTGCCCAAAATAGGTGTTTTTTTAAACCCAGAAAATTATTGAAGATTTTTTTTAATAACAGAATAGAACACAAGTATCTAACAAGTGTATCTCACACTGATTATTATTGCAGTATTTCAAGCTTGGATTTGAATGTCACAAATGCACATATGCAGTGCTGGTGCACTGAGCTTGCATTAAATGGCCACCGCCGCCCAACTAACTGACAGACGGATAAAAGTTATTTTTCTGTGTCACTGGACTCAGGGCAGGGTAAAAAGATTGTGCACTACACTCACACAACTAAATGTATGTAGATCGCTAAGTTAACAACTTCTTCTGATTAAAGATTCTTTCCTATTCTCTCCCTCACAGCAGCCGCATCCTCTCCCTACACTAGTAACAGCATAGTGGGGTGCAGCACTACGTGACTCCAGCTTATACAGAGGTATCTCACACTGACAGATGCAGCAAAGTCTGCAAATTTAGTTTTTTGTCCAAAATTGGTGTTTTTTTAAACCCAGAAAATTATTGAAGTATTACAAGCTTGTCTTTCACACTGATAAATGCTGCAAATGCACCAGATGTAGGGTATTGCCAAAAATGTTTTGTTTTTTTTTTAAACCAGAAAATTATTGAAGTATTTCAAGCTTGTCTTACACACTGACAAATGCTGCAAAGGCACCAGATGTAGGATATTGCAAAAAAAATGGGTGTTTTTTTTTAATAACAGAATAAAACACCAGTATCTAATGCGTGTATCTCACACTGACAAATGCAACAAAGGCTGAAAAATTAATTTTTGTCCAAAATAGGTGTTTTTTTAAACCCAGAAAATTATTGAAGAATTTCAAGCTTGTCTTTCATGCTGACAAATGCTTCAAAGGCACCAAATGTAGGATATTGGCAAGAATGGGTGTTTTTTTAAACCTATATTATTATTGCAGTATTTCACGCTTGTATTTCACACAAAAAAAATGCAGCATAGGCACCTAATGTACGGTATTTCCAAAAATGGGTGTTTATTAAACCCAGAAAATTATTGCAGTATTTAAAGATCGGATTTCACACTGACAAATGCAGCATAGGCCCCAGATGTAGGATCTTGCAAAAAATGAGTGATTTTTTAAACCCAGAAAATTATTGTAGTATTGCAAGCTTCTATTTTACACTGACAAATGCTGTAAAGGCACCAGATTTAGGATATTGCCAAAAATGGGTGTTTTTTTAAACCCAGATTATTACTGCAGTATTTTTAAGCTTGGATTTGAATGTCACAAATGCACATATGCAGTGCTGATGCACTGAGCTTGCATTAAATGGCAGCCGCCGCCCACCTAATTAACAGATGGATAAAAGTTATTTTTTGTGGTCACTGGGCTCAGGGCAGGGTAAAAAGATTGTGCACTACACCCACACAACTAAATGTATGTAGATCGCTGAGTTAACAACTTCTTCTAATTAAAGATTCTTTCCTATTCTCTCCCTCACAGCAGCAGCATCCTATCCCTACACTAGTAACAGCATAGTGAGGTGCAGCACTACGTGACTCCAGCTTATATAGAGGCTGGGTCACATGCTGCACTGGCCAATCACAGCCATGCCATTAGTAGGCATGGCTGTGATGGCTTCTAAGGGCACAGAGTTAAACGCTTGTTGATTTTTAATCTGTTCTGCTATACATAGACTTACTGTTATGACTAGTGGGTGGGACTCACTGTCAAACCAGATATGGAGTGGATTCTCTGTGTCAACCAAGGCATGGTAGCCACTAATCCCTAGAATGTTATTGAGCACTTGCACAGGAGACAAGACAAAATGCAGCAAGAAAGAAACTGAACCACTACCTACAGGATTAGCTAATATGGTTGACCCCCCCCCCCTGAATAACAACTGTACCAGGGAGGAATGGGAGGCTATCACGGCCCTCAAGAATGATACCACAATCACTGTGAAGCCTTCGGACAAAGGAGGCAACACAGTGATTATGGACACTACTGACTATCGAAATATGTGTGAGCATATTCTTCGGGACAGAAACACCTATGAGGTTTTGCCATCCAACCCGACAGACTCTTATCTAGTAGAACTAAGGGATATCCTGCAGGATGCTAAAACCCAAAAATTGATCTCCGCAGAGGAATTGGACTTCTTATACCCTAAATATCCAGTAAATGACACATTCTACAGCCTACCAAAGGTCCATAAGGGGACAACTCCCCTTAAACGGAGACCTATTGTCTCGGGGGTCGGCTGTATCAGTCAAAACCTGGGTATTTATATCGACAAAGTCCTTATGCCCTTTGTGGTGTCCCTGCCATCCTATGTCAGGGACACCATGGACCTACTTAAAAGACTTGACGGCGTTAACATTGAACCCCATGCGATTCTGGGGAGTATTGATGTTGAGGCACTTTATTCCTCTATTCCCCATGCAGCGGGTCTCAAAGCAGTAAGTTATTTCCTGAGGATGAGGGGCTGTCAGTTTTCTCGGCACAATGAATTTGTGCTGAGACTTCTTGAGTATCTTTTGACCCATAATTTTTTTCATTTTGGTAACAAGCTTTACCACCAGCTCAGGGGCACGGCGATGGGCTGTTCTTGTGCGCCGGCCTACGCCAACCTGCTCCTGGGCTGGTGGGAGGCAACCTGTGTTTTCTCTGAGGAGATGTCGTCGAGTACCGTGCCCATAGCTCTGTGGGCACGTTACATCGACGACGTCTTTATCATCTGGAACGATTCTCAGTCATCATTCTCTAGTTTGGTATCCAAGCTTAATCAAAACAGTATAGGCCTTAGATTCACATTTGAATCTGACCCCAATAGTCTGTCCTTTCTTGATATTTCCATCTTCAGAAAGGGGTCCGATGAACTTTCGACAACCATTTTCAGAAAGCCTACCTCTACTAATTCAGTCCTACACTGGAGCAGTAGCCACCCCACCCCCCTCAAAAGGGGTATTCCATGTGGCCAGTATCTGCGTCTTAGGCGGAACTGCTCCGAGGGACCAGACTTCAGAAAAAAGGCGAACGACCTAAGGGTACGCTTTCTGAACAGGGGTTACCCGGACGATGTGCTTCAGCAGGCCTATCATAGAGCGGTCGACACGGCTAGGTCGGACCTCCTGGTACCTAAGGCTAAATCAGCCGGTGACCAGAAGATCCGACTTTTAGCCACTTTTGATGGCTGTGCCGATAGAATGCGTGGGATCCTGGGCAAACATTGGCCAATTTTAATGATGGACCCGGACATCAGGGACATCATTCACGACTACCCCCAAGTAACATTTCGAAGGGGTAGCAATTTAAAGGATCTCCTGGTACACAGCCATTTTACTCCACCATCCAGGCAGGGTACTTGGCTCGACCGCTTGCCTATGGGTTGCTTCAGGTGCAGCGGCTGCGTAGCGTGTAAAATTATCCAAACAGGGAAATCTTTTTTTAGCTCTAACCTCAATAAGTCCTTTCCGATCAAAGACTTCATTAATTGCAAAACGCAAGGTGTGATTTATAAAATTACCAGCGAGTGCAATTTGGAGTACGTGGGCAAAACGAGGCGTGAACTACGCAGACGCCTAGGCGAGCACCTTGGCGACATTGCCAATCAGAGGGACACCGTTATCTCCAGACATGTCCATGATTGCCATCAGGGCAACCCTGGCTGTCTGAGAGCAATGGGAATCGAGAAGGTGGCGCATCCAATTCGTGGGGGTGATTGGGACCGTGTTTTACTCCAGAGAGAATCCCGCTGGATCTATATTTTAGGCACGGTCTCACCTACCGGCCTAAATGAACAGCTTAATTATAGCTGTTTTATTTAGACAATCTATACTGGTCCCCCCATTTTTGGACTTATTGATCTATATGGCCTCGATATATCCCTCATTTAACTTATTGTTATGCCATTTGCCTCCTCTCTGTCCTCCTAATTTTATTTGTATAGTTTTTTCCTCATTTTCCCTCCTTCTGTTTCTGGGTGTTCGTATACTGTCATCCTAGCCAGGATTCTTTTGATTATCATGTTTGCCTAAATGCCTTATTCATGTTTGCACAGCTACTTAACCTGTAGCTGCGTTTTCCGGCGGTGTCAGGGAGTAGCGTCCCGGTCGCCTGGCAACTGCCGCGTGGTCTCGTATAAACAAACGGGATCGGGTGCGGTGACGTAACCATGCTCACAGGCGTCTGCTGAAAAGACCTCCCCCCTCTGTGCGATCCGTTTTTTTTTTTTTTTTTTTTTCGCGCATGCGCGCGTTTTTTCGCACTGTCTACCATGGATGGGAGTGTCCTGACCAAGCCTCTTTCTGAGGCTCGGTCCTGGTTTAAAAGGTGGCGGTTTTGAGCGCTTCCCCAGGCTACATCAGCCCATGCGCCATTAGTGTTTAGCAGTGGCTAGGACGAGTATCAGTTTGTCCTTCTCACTGTTTATTAGGTTTGGCCACATTTTCCTTTTATCTGGACTGTGGTCTGAACTTTGCCTCTGTGCAGTGTCCGCTGATGACATCTGTCAGCACTCCCTGCACAGTCTCAGCCCAGGCTCCGTGTTTCCCCTGATGAGTCATTCACTCTTCTATGTTTGCGAAACATGCGTGTAGGGACTAGGCAGCTGAGGGCTTATTAGGGCGCACCAATTCCAGGGGTAGGTTCCTGCATTGGCTGATCGCGGAATACCGTGGTCACGCCATTTAGGCCATTGTAGGGCCCGAGGGTGATATTAGGGCCAGCAATCCTAGCATTCCTACACCCTGATGCACACGTCTGCCGTCACCAAACGGTGTGTATATCTATCAGCACTGGACGGGCGGTCGTGAATCCAAGGAGCTTCTCATCTAAGCGGTAGGACCACCGGGTTTAATTTGAGTGCCGCCGAGCACCATTGTCTGTTTTTGGGTTCTGGTTGATTGCACCTGTTCTCCATAGGTGTACCACCGCGCTGCTCCTTTTATTTTCTACAATTGTATCCAATCATCATGGGACCAAATTTTCTATATTATGTGTATTAAATGTTAAGTTTTAAACTGATCACTTACCGTATATTTTCAATTGATTCAGGTGGTCTCTATTAGATTATCTATATTGTTGTAATAATTGACCCCCACAGCGTCTAATAGAACAGGTTCTGTAGACATCTATGTGGAATCAGCTGACGAAAGTGTAAAAGGAGTGTGCTTCTTCTTGACGTTAACATCGACCTGAATTCATACTTGAGTTATTTGGTCAGTTTTGGCCCCGTCACTGCCCTAATAAGTGAAGTATGCAGTGATTCTAAGAGCGACGCCTGTCATCTGCATGTCATACTGACTAAAAGTATTATTTCACTACCACAGCAGACTTCATATGCGTGTTACTGCAAGACACAGTGTTCTACACCACTATCAAGGCTCTCTGCAGTCCGGAAATAGACGTTTTTTTATGCGATTCACTGCAAATACATTCGGATTGAACCAAATAATTAAAAAAAACTGGGCAAACCCACCGAATCAATTTTTTTTTAGAAATTCACTCATCTCTACTTATGAAGTCACAATTTAGCTTTTTTACTTCCACATATAATATGGAGTGTTTAAAAGGACGGTTGAAATTATGGAAATTATACCATGGACTAAGAAAAAAAAAATACAGGTAAATCATCACAACAAATGTAGTATACTTCATAATGTTTTATTATCTTAAAGCAAACATTTGGCAACTTTGCTTTTTTCCCATAAAAATGTTTTAGAAAATGAACAATTACATGAAAACACTATGGATTAAATTACCTTAAGGGTCCATTCACACGTCCGCAAAATGGGTCCGCATCCGTTGTGCAATTTTGCGGAACAGGTGCAGACCCATTAATTTTCAATGGGGCCGGAATGTGCTGTCCGCATCCGCATTTGCAGATCCGCACTTTCGTTCTGAAAAAAAAAAGAACATATCCTATTCTCGTCTGCAATTGCGGACAAGAAAATGAATTTTCTATGAGAGTGTCGGCGATGTGCTGTCCGCAAAATACGGAACGCACATTGCCGGTGTCCGTGTTTTGCGGATCCGCAATTTGCGTATCCACAAAACACATACAGACGTGTGAATGGAGCTAAGGGACTATTGAACTAGTAATTTTTGTTGCTGTCAAAGCCGAACATCTATGGGAAATAGACCAGAACTAGACCATCTTCCGGTTATGTTGCCTCGGTGTGTAGACCTGCTGGAGATGGAGGCAAGAGAGATGAATATAATCTCTCTTTTTAGACATTTCCATTTTGACTATAGTAATAATAAAATTGTTCTTGCCTTCCTAGACAGAAGTGGTGGAAAAGAAATAGGAAGAACATGGTGTTGAAAAAAATATGATACATTAGGCAAGTGAAGGAACTTAAACATAAGCTATTATTAGGGAAGAGCGAAGTGACTTTTGGAGACTAGATCAAATGTATAAGCTCAGATGAGTTGAAATGAGTTATCACCAATGTCTCGTGAGACTTTGGTTAATAACTTCACCATTCGATTTTTAAACTTGAAAACTATTTTAAAGCAGGAATACAAAGGTGGCTTCAGTACCAATTGGTACCTTGGTTTTAGACATTAGACACAAATTGATTCTCCCTTAGGAATTCTTACATGATTCACAAGATTTGTTTTACGATCAAAACAGCTCCTACATTCTGTTCATTAATATGGCCTTTTTATGTGTGAATTCTCAGATGTTTATTAAGATCGGTTTTCAAACTAAAACATTTTTCACATTCAGGACAGGAAAATGGCTTCTCTCCTGTGTGAGTTCTCTGATGTGTGTCAAGATGCGATTTCTGATTAAAACGTCTCTCACATTCAGGACATGAATATGGCTTCTCCCCTGTGTGAGTTCTCTGATGTTTATCAAGATGTGGTTTCTGATTAAAACATTTCCCACATTCGGGGCATGAAAATGGCTTCTCTCCTGTGTGAATTTTTTGGTGTTTAATAAGACTTGCTTTCTCAGTAAAACACTTCTCACATTCAGGACAGGAATATGGCTTCTCTCCTGTGTGAGTTCTCTGATGTGTATCAAGATGTGGTTTCTGATTAAAACATTTCCCACATTCAGGACATGAATATGGCTTCTCCCCTGTGTGAGTTTTCTCATGTTTATCACGATGTTGTTTCTGATTAAAACATTTCCCACATTCTGCACATGAAAATGGCTTCTCTCCTGTGTGGATTCTGAGATGTTGAACAAGATGTGATTTTTGAGCAAAACTTTTTCCACATTTTGAACAGCAATTTGCCTTCTCTCCTGTATGGGTTTTCAAATGTACCACAATATGATGCTTAAGCTTAAAACTCTTCCCACATTCTGGACATGGAAATGGCTTCTCTCCTGTGTGAATTCTCTGATGTTCAACAAGATGTGCTTTTGTATTAAAATTGTTCTCACATTCTAAACATGGAAATGTCCTTTTATCCTTGTGAATTTCCTTGTGTATATAAAGGTGCAATTTATTTTCAAAAAAATTCTCACATTGAGAACTCGCAGACATTTCATCCAGATTATGTTTAGTTTTACTACTGACAAACTTTGCTTGATTATCTTCTACTTCATAAGAGGGAGGTAAAATTTGACTTATATGAAAGCATTTCATCCAATCTTCACCTGGAAAAAAACAGATTTTTTTAAGATAAGGTGTTTTCTTTTCATAGTAAATCATATAAACTTGAAAGGTTTAAGAAATATTTAAATACCATGAAGTCAGACGTTTTTATATAAGTAAAATCTATCAAAGTTAGAAACACCAGTCTTCATTTAAAAATAGGTAAAATCACTGATTAAAGGAAGGTTGTTACCAATTTTTTTAGCACATTAAACTGTTGGTAATATGCCAGTTAGAAGTCTACAAGTGCATAGAGACTGGAGTATTTCTCTTCTAGTTATCAATGTGATTTTCTTACCAGAGAAAACATCTTAAAATTGTACAAGCAATATGAGGAACATTTGTGAAATCTTTTATAGGCTTTACAGGCTAAGCCAGCACTAAAGCCAATAAGTGCCGGTGACATCACCGGGCTCACTGCTGGGCAGAAACCTCCACCTGGCAGCCCTAAGGAGAGCAGGGTATGACACCGGAACTCCACAAATTGCCTTTGCCCTGCGCAATTCAGCACAGGGCAATGGAGAGCATTGGAGCATAAAATGCTCTGATGCTTCTGTCAGAGGGCTGCCTGGGTGAAATTCTGGGTATGTCCAGGTTCAGCTCTGAACCCGGACAACCCCTTTAAGGACCCACACATATAGAGAAGACCCGTCTAAATATTGCACACATGGCAGCAACTTTTGAAATCAGAACGTACCAAAGATATCAGGCAGACATAGCAATGATGACTGAAACCCAAACATACTAGGCATGAACACATAAATGCAAGACAGAACATCACACAGACAGAATTAAATAGCAAGACTAACGAGTACATAGACAAGAGGAGAAGATACAGACTGTGAAAATAACCCCTATGGAAATAGAATGGAGAGACACTCGTCAAAATAGAGCATTTTCCCCCCGACAAAGGTATTTCACAGTTCTATAAAAATTGTGAATCCTTTATTTAAGAATCATTTAACAAGTTGCGTAGAAAAGAATGTGTCCTTCCTCATAGAGGCCAGTACACAAACAATGGAGGTGGATTTGCACCTCCAAACTGAAACATGGTCCCATATAAACAACCCCAAAATCCTGCAACAAGCTCACACACAGTACACAATGGCGAACAGTGAACAGACTTAAAACACTGCAAATTATAAATTTCCCCTATATGTCTCAATATGTCTATACGAACCATACGCAGTATGGAGAGGGACATAATAGCAGAACAGACATCAAAAACACAACCCAGCAATTAACCGATTTGAAGAAATGGGAAAACTTTCCAATTAGATCTGAAAAGACCATACTACTTGCACTTTTCTGGCAAATTTTGGTTCCATAAAGTGAAAGAGATATAGAGAATACCTGAAAATAAATCTTTTAGCATGCTGAGTTTTTAAAAAGAATCAAGAAAAAAATGCCACCTAATTAATAAAATTACCTTTTGTGTCCTACATGTCATAAGTCCTACAGACCTTCAGATTAGACTTGGAACTGATGTTTTTGCCACAAAAATCTATATTTAAACCTAGATTTACATATTATAAATGTGTATAAAGCAAAGAAATGTGTGCAGTAGAAACAAATGAAACCAAAGTGGTTGTAACTGCTAACAAGAAGAGAGTACAGAGGATTTTGTGACACATTTGAAAAAGTTAACAAACCTGTTAATACATCTGCTCCACTGTTCCTCATACACTTCCACTTACAGTCAGTTCAGTGACACCAGACATAGACCTTCCACACACTCAGGACTTAATCTCCACTAAGTGTCTTCTCTTCAGCAAGTCAGTGATCCAAGTAAATTCCCTTGGTGAAGTCTAGCTTTCTGAGCAATACTTGTGTCTTTTATACCCCTTTCGTGGCTATAACTATCTGCTCCTCCTCTTCCCCCAAGAAACACCCAGCCCCACCTTCATAATCAATGAAACCTTTCATAATCAGATCTGGCTTCCCTCATTACAATATACAATGGAAGAATATTGGTGTGACCTTCTTATCAACCAGTTTAGCATGTCCTGGCCTCCTTCATTTACACATTGTATTTGCAGGGTAGAGACCTATTGTTCACACTCCAATTTAGCATCTGTAAGAGATTCCTGGGAGACTCCGAGACCTTTTCATGTGAGAATCAGTGTAAACAATGAGCATTTTACATCCTGATGAGAATTATAGATAGATAGTCATGTGATTGTATGTATATATGGGATATACATACATACAACCACATGACTCTCTATCTATAATTCACATATATGACATACTCCATATTATATCCTATATAACAGGTTGTATGACTTTCATTATGAAAAGGACATTATTTTTTTTATTGATTTCACCTAGAGGAGGAATGACTCTAAGTGGAATAAACTATCTATGACAACTTTATATGGTTATTTGTGGTTATTAATAGTGCCAGGCTTATATTTTAGACAATCATTAATAACATTTTATGATCTATTAAAAAAAAAAAAAGTGGGAAAAATATAAAAAAAATCAATTTCAAAACCATATTTTTTGTGTGATAAAAAAATAAAGGTACTAATAATGAACTATAGAACAAAATGATTTTGATCCTACATGGTGAACCATCTGAGTAAAATACCAAGATACAGGGGTTTTTTTTATTCCACCATCCAAAAAATGCTCTATAAAAAATGCATATAGTCCAAAATGGTAGTAACGGAAGTCCTACAAAAACAAGTCCTCATGTAGCTCTATCGACAGAAAAACAAAAAATTTTATGAGGTCTTTGAAAGGCTCAAAATAATTTTTACATTATTTGGAATACTACAAATGGATATGGACGTATAACTGATCTGCTTTCCGGAATCCATACCAGGATTTGTAGGAAAAGATTAGACCTCACAGCGGTCTTGAAAATGCAATTAGTCAAAGGCTTTATAAGGAAAGTTACAAGGGGGAGTCATTACCACTGAGGAAGGGGTATTAACACCCCGAAACGCATCTGGTGTAAAGACCCCCGGACGGACATCAACCATATCTACGTTGATATCTTTAGTGCTTACTCAACCCTGAAGATGCGCATTTATACAGGACTGTCGCATAGAAGCACGAGCTACAAACGACACGTGCAAACGAAGTCCAGCGCAGAGTGCCGGCTCTTTTTTTATACGGAGCGGCAACTAAAGAGGGACCGAGAGAGACTGCAGGAGCACAAACGAGGGCCGGACACAGCCACCAACTGTACCGGAAAACCAGCACGATATGGTATGCATGGAAAAAGCCAAGGAAACTCGAGTCAAACTGTGAGTATAGCGGGACGCCGCATATGTCTCACTGCAACTAACTTATTAACGAACATACTTGGAGGTGAAGATATTTGAACTGTGAGACTCTATATCCCTAAGGGACTGTACTGCTGCACTTTATACACAGACTTTATCAGCAATATAAGGACTTTTTGAACAACTTAGTAGTATATATTGATTTTATAATATTTATCCGGATGTTATTTTATATTGTATATTGTAGGATTTAGTGTGTTATTATTTGTATTTATTTTGCATTATATTAATTTATATGTATTAATATCACTGTTTATTATTGCAATTTTATTAATAAACTACCGTATTTTTCGCCGTATAAGACGCACCGGCGTATAAGACGCACCTAGGTTTTTGGGGAGGAAAATAAGAAAAAAAAATTTTTTAACCAAAAGGTGTGCTGTGGGTTTGGAACTAGGTGGTCTGTGGATGGCACTATTACTGGGGATCTGTGGATGACGGACACTGTTATGGGGGGATCTGTGGATGACGGACACTGTTATGGGGGGATCTGTGGATGACGGACACTGTTATGGGGGGATCTGTGGATGACGGACACTGTTATGGGGGGATCTGTGGATGACGGACACTGTTATGGGGGGATCTGTAGATGACGGACACTGTTATGGGGGGATCTGTGGATGACGGACACTGTTATGGGGGGAACTGTGGATGACGGACACTGTTATGAGGGAACTGTGGATGACGGACACTGTTATGGGGGGAACTGTGGATGACGGACACTGTTATGAGGGAACTGTGGATGACAGACACTGTTATGGGGGGATCTGTGGCTGGCACTGTTACAGGGGGGGGATCTGTGGATGGCACTGTTATACATGTGTCATCCACAGACCCTCCCAGCCCATAACTGTGCCATCCACAGATCCCCCGCCGCTCCAGTATACTAATATAATATGTCTTATTCAGTTAATAGTTATTAAATATGCCTCTTTATTCCTAAAAGTACCTTAAATCCTAAGCGCTTTAGTACAATGCCGGCAGGCCGGGCAGCCGGCGCGGCGCGTCACTCACTGACGTCACTTGCCTGCGCCGCCTGCTTCATTCATAAAGTAGGCGGCGCAGGCACGTGACATCAGGGAGTTACGCTGCCGCCCGCCCGGCCTGCATTGTACGGATGCGCTTAGGATTTAAGGTACCATTAGGCATAAAGGGGCATATCTAGTAACCATTAATTGAATATGACATTTTATTAGTACACCGGAGCGGCGGGGCGGGCCTTTAGTACAGTGACTGCACCGCCCCGCCGCTATTGCCGGCCCCAGCTCCTCCTCCCAGTCCCTCCCCGAGTCCCCGCTCGCTTTACATCGCATCCAGCGATGTAAAACTGACTGCATTCGCCGTATAAGACGCAGGGGCATTTCTCCCCCATTTTGGGGGAAGAAAAAGTGCGTCTTATACGGCGAAAAATACGGTATGTGGTTTTATAGACAGTTAGAGTGCCCAGTATTTTTTGTATTTATTTTATTAACCCTAGAGGAAGGGTGATTCCTCTTTACTGTGAGCACCTCTACCATAGATTCTGTCGGTCCTGTGCGCCACATTTTATATCAATCTGGATATAAATTATCTTATCAAAATATTCAGTTGGTAAAACAAAAAATGTTGTGTCCTTTGTGACACAGTGAGGAGTTGTGTCTGGAAAGGCAGGTATTTTCCTCCCAGCATGTGCGGCTGGGTTGGTTTCCAGCCAGGTGAGGTCAAATACCGGACCAGCGTTTAAGTGCCGCTCCAGGTTTTGGCAGCACCTGGCTGTTCTTTAATATGCAGCTTCGCTCAGCAGAGATGTCTCAGTTTTTTTGGTGGATCTAAGGTTTTGTGCCATGCCGGAGGGCTGAGAGCCGCACCCTGGGGAAACAGGCCCCCTAAAGCCTGCTGTGGACTACTGGATGCAGAACTGCCGGCACCGTGACTTATGTTATATGAATTTCCATTGTGTGTGAATCAACACCAAGACTGCAAAGTTACATGCTGTTTTGTGCAATTGCTTCAAATGTGAATAAACACTGACATTTTGAGTTATCAACTTGTATTTTGCCTCTGTACTGCGCCCGCTTACCCTATCTACCAGAGCAAAACCCCACAGTTGGTGGAGGATGCTGGCAAGAGCAGTGAGACTGGCGTGAATGCCGATATTTTTGGTTTCTGCATTTTTCAGGCACGGTTGTATGTCGTACATTGAACCAGCTGTATTAAAACCAGTGCCCCACGATATAATGGAGGCTGTTGTGAAGGCCCTCATGGAGGATAATCTACAGCAGCGAGAGACCAGCCTGCAGCAACGCAAGGCTAATAAGCAGCAGCAGCAGGAGACTGCAAAGGCACCAGATGTAGGGTAATGCCAAAAATTGGTGTTTTTTTTTTAAACTAGAAAATTATTGAAGTATTTCAAGCTTGTCTTACACACTGACAAATGCTGAAAAGGCACCAGATGTAGAATATTGCCAAAATGTTTGATTTTGATTTTTTTAACCCAGATTATTATTGCAGTACTCTAGCTTGTTTGTCACACTAACAAATGCAACATAGGCTGCAAAATTACTTATTTTCCCCAAAATTGGTGTTTTTTTTATAACAGAATAGAACACCAGTATTTATCACGTGTATCTCACACTAACAAATGCAGCATAGGCCCCAGATGTAGGGTATTGCCAAAAATGGGTGTTTTTTTAAACCCAGAATATTATTGCAGTATTTCAAGCTTATATCTCACATTGACAGATGCAGCATAGGCTGCAAAATTAAGTATTTTGCCCAAAATTGGTGTTTTTTTTATAACAGAATAGAACACAGGTATTTAACACATGTATCTCACACTGACAGATGCAGCAAAGACTGCAAATTAAATTTTTGGTCCAAAATAGGTGTTTTTTAAACCCATAAAATTATTGAAGTATTTCAAGCTTGTCTTTCACACTGATAAATGCTGCAAAGGCACCAGATGTAGGATATTGCAAAAAAATTGGTGTTTTTTTTTAAATAACAGAATAACAGAAAAGAACATCAGTATCTAACGCGTGTATCTCACACTGACAGATGCAGCCAAGACTGCAAATTTAGTATTTGGCCCAAGATGGGTGTTATTTTTAAACCCAGAATATTATTGTAGTATTTTCCGCTTGTATGTCACACTAAGAAATGCAGCATAGGCTTCAGATGTAGGGTATTGCCCAAAATGGGTGTTTTTTTAAACCCAGAATATTATTGCAGTATTTCTAGCTTGTATGTCACACTAACAAATGCAGCATAGGCCTCAGATGTAGGATATTGCAAAAAAAAAGTGTTTTCAAACCCAGAAAATTATTGAAGAATTTCTAGCTTGTATGTCACACTAACAAATGCAGTACAGGCTGCAAAATTAAGTATTTTGCCCAAAATAGGTGTTTTTTTAATAACAGAATAGAACACCATTATCTAACGCGTGTATCTCACACTGAACAGATGCAGCAAAGACTACAAATTTAGTTTTTTGTCCAAAATTGGTGTTTTTTAAACCCAGAAAATTATTGAAGTATTTCAAGCTTGTCTTTCACACTGATAAATGCTGCAAAGTCACCAGATGTAGGATATTGCAAAAAAATTTGTGTTTTTTTTAATAACAGAAAAGAACACCAGTATCTAACGCGTGTAGATACTGTTTTTTTTTTAAACCAGAATAGAACACCAGTATCTAATGCGTGTATCTCACACTGACAGATGCAGCAAACGGTGAAAATTTTATTTTTGTCCAAAATAGATGTTTTTTTAAACCCAGAAAATGATTGAAGAATTTCAAGCTTGTCTTTCATGCTGACAAATGCTTCAAAGGCACCAGATGTAGGATATTGCCAAAAATTGGTGTTTTTTTAAACCTAGATTATTATTGCAGTATTTCACACTAAAAAAATGCAGCATAGGCACCTAATGTACGGTATTTCCAAAAATTGGTGTTTTTTAGACCCAGAAAATTATTGCACTTTTTAAAGATCGGATTTCACACTGACAAATGCAGCATAGGCCCCAGATGTAGGATCTTGCAAAAAATGAGTGATTTTTTAAACCCAGAAAATTATTGTAGTATTGCAAGCTTCTATTTCACACTGACAAATGCTGTAAAGGCACCAGATTTAGGATATTGCCAAAAATTGGTGTTTTTTTTAAACCCAGATTATTATTGCAGTATTTCAAGCTTGGATTTGAATGTCACAAATGCAAATATGCAGTGCTGGTGCACTGAGCTTGCATTAAATGGCGGCCGCCGCCCACCTAATTACCAGACGGATAAAAGTTATTTTTCTGTGTCACTGGGCTCAGGGCAGGGTAAAAAGATTGTGCACTGCACCCACACAACTAAATGTATGTAGATCGCTGAGTTAACAACTTCTTCTAATTAAAGATTCTTTCCTATTCTCTCCCTCACAGCAGCAGCAGCATCCTCTCCCTACACTAGTAACAGCAGAGTGACATGCAGCACTACGTGACTCCAGCTTATATAGAGGCTGGGTAACATGCTGCACTGGCCAATCACAGCCATGCCATTAGTAGGCATGGCTGTGATGGCTTCTAAGGGCACAGAGTTAAACGCTTGTTGATTTTTAATCTGTTCTGTTATACATAGACTTACTGTTATGACTAGTGGATGGGACTCACTGTCAAACCAGATATGGTGTGGATTTTCTGTGTCAATGGTAGCCACTAATCCCTAGAATGTTATTGAGCACTTGCACAGGAGACAAGACAAAATGCAGCAAGAATGAAACTGAACCACTACCAACAGGATTAGCTTATATGGTTGACAGCTGACTCACAGAATCAGAGAACAGGTAATGGTCAAAATAGCTCAAGTTGCGGTTACAGTGTGAACTGAGTCTAATAGCAGACACAGTGGGGAGAAGTGGTATTGCAGAGAAATCTGGAGTAAAGGCAGCAGATGATAATAAGGCCTCGTGCACACGACCGTTGTTCGGGTCCGCAGTTTTTGCGGCTTGTAGGCGGACCCATTAACTTCAATGCTCCACTGTTCCGTGGCCCCGCATAAAAAATATAGCATGTCCTATTCTTGTCCGTTTTGTGGGCAAGAATAGGCATTTCTACAATGGGCTGCCGGTTCCGTTCCGCAAATTGCTGAAGTCACACGGGTGGCTTCTGTTTTTTGCAGATCTGCGGTTTGCAACGGTCATATGCATGAGGCCTAATGATGATTGTCAGAGGCTGAAGTTGAAGCATGGTCAGAGACAAGCTAGTGGTCAGAAGCTAGTATCAGATAGTAGTGTAGCACAGATGATCAGACAGGCTCAGGGTTAGACAGGTCCACTAGTCAATGCAGGTGGCAGCATGCGCCCCTGGAAGCATAAATAACAGGAAGCTGTGGGAGTGCGCCCCTATGGAACGCCAGCAAGGGATGGAGCATGGAGACTGCGTGGTCGGAGGATGTGTCTGGCAGCACCTGCCCCATCTGGCAGAGACAGCAGCGGGCAGCAAGGCAGGAGGTGCTGGGGATATGACAGGTGAGGCAGTGGGAGATTTTGCAGAAATCCCAAGCCTACACTTACTGTGTGTCAGACTCAGTGTCAACAAGCGGTTTAATACATAGGCACAATTATCTAGTTCACCTGTTGCGCCATTCATACTTAATCTGTTCTCTTATACATAGACTTACTGTGCGTCAGACTAGGTATCAATGGGCGGTCTAATATATAGGCACATTTATCTTGTTCACCTGCTGCACCATTCATACTTAATTACATAGTTACCTTACTGATTCAGGTACTGTACACTATGGCAAACAGACAGTTGTCTGGGCCCACAAAAGGAACAGGCAAAACTGTTGCTGTAGCCGGCATAAGTAGCAGCAGAAGAACAGTTGGTGGCCAAAGCTTCCACTCTCATCCAGCGGTCGTGTTTTGACCAACAATTCAGCTGTACTAGAATGGTTGACTCGCTCTTCAACATCATTTTAAGTGACAATAGATACACATCCAGGAATCGGAACCTGTCCTGAACCTGCCTCTTGCTTTTGGTGCTCCTTCTGCTAGCCAAGTAAGGTATGCTGCCGGCTTTGCTCCGCTTTTCAGCGAGGATGAGCTTTTTGAGGACAGTCAGCATTTACAGGCCAGGTGGAGGAAAGGTCTTCTAGGAGTGCAAATACTGATGGTGACAGTCAGATGGGAGCACATGTTGCAAGAGGTCAGAGACGTGCACAAGAGACATATGAGGGTGACAAAAGTGACGAGCAAACATGTAGATGATGATGTAGCTGATTGCACGTGGGAGACAGGTGAAAAAGGGGCATCATTATCATCAGGGAGCGAGGGTGGCAGCTTGCCTGTGAGACAACAGGATGGATTGTTGCTAGTGAGAAAGAAGGGTGTATGCAGTGGCAGATTGCAGCCAAAGATAAGAGGTGTCATCATAAAGTGGCGTGGGAAAACCATAGCACTCATTTAGTGTTAAAGCCTGATGCAGCAACCGCTGAATCTCCTACCAGCCCTCACCCCCTTTCTAGCAGTCAAGGCTCAGCAACATCAGCCGAAGGCAGCTGTAATTCTTTCCCATCTCCTTCACCATCCTCTATAGCTCCTGATGCTCCTCCTGCTCCTACTCCTTGTCACTTGTTTTGACAGCAATTGTTCACTGAGGCGATGACAAAAAGACATTAGTATGTGTGCACTTATCCAACGATCCAAAAGATGAAGTGCACCTGGCCAATGCAAGGCTGTGTTGTCAAGAAATTCTGCACCTGGTCAACCCCCATGCAGCCTGGGAGGATCTGCTCAGCATTATCAATATAGAAATTGAACACTTGCTGTCTACTCACCAACTAGAGATAGGAACCATGGTTACTGATAACAGGAAGAACATGTTGTCTATGCTGCGTCAATGAGGGCTGACCCATGTGCTCTGCATGGTACACATCTTCGATCTTGTTGTCACCCGGCTCCTCAAGTTTTCCACTGAACTGCAAGAGATGTTAAAAATGCCCAGGAAATTATGCATGCATTTCAGCCACTCTTACCGTGCAAAACATGCCTTCCTTGACCTGCAAAGACAAAATGCTCTTCCCCAACATCGCCTGATATGCGACGCTTCCACCTATTGGAACTCCACCCTCCACATGATAGACCACCTGTCAGGGGCGTAGCTAGAACTGACTGGGCCCCACAGCAAATTTTTGTACTGGGCCCCTCCCAAACTTAATGGACGCACTCATACACACACTCGCCACATACATGGACGCACTCATACACGTACTCACCATATACATGGACGCACTCATACACGCATTCACCACATACATGGACGCAGTCATACAGGCACTCACCACATACATGGACGCACTCATACAGGCACTCACCATATACATGGACGCACTCATACACGCATTCACCACATACATGGATGCACTCATACACGTACTCACCATATACATGGATGCACTCATACAGGCACTCACCATATACATGGACGCACTCATACACGCATTCACCACATACATGGACACACTCATACAGGCACTCACCACATACATGGACGCACTCATACAGGCACTCACCACATACATGGACGCACTCATAAAGGCACTCACCACATACATGGACTCACTCATACAGGCACTCACCACATACATGGATGCACTCATACACTCACCACATACATGGACGCACTCATAAAGGCACTCACCACATACATGGACTCACTCATACAGGCACTCACCACATACATGGATGCACTCATACACTCACCACATACATGGACGCACTCATACACGCATTCACCACATACATGGACGCACTAATACACTCACCACATACATGGTCGCACTCATACACGCACTCACCACATAAATGGACGCACTCATACAGGAACTCACTACATACATGGACGCACGTATACAGGCACTCACCACATACATGGAGGCACTCATACACTCACCACATACATGGACGCTCTAATACAGGCACTCACTACATACATGGACACACTCATACAGGCACTCACTACATACATGGACGCACTCATACAGGCACTCACCACATACATGGACAGACTCACATACGCACTCACCACATATATGGACATATATACTGTGTATATATATATATATATATATATATACACACACACATTACATACACATGAACTTACAAGTAGTTATACACCTATTTCTACAGACAGACACTATTTCTACAGACAGACACTTACCTTTCCTGTAGACAGCTGATGTCTGGTCCTCACAGGCAGCCTGGAGAAGTAGGTGCCATCACCCCTCTGTGCCATCCAGTGACAGCAGTAGTAGGTTTTAGGCTGGACCAGTCTCCCTCCATAGTCCCACTCCCAGTCCCATTTAATAAAACATGAAAAACATGAAAAAAAAATGTTTAAACAAAATACTAAATATGAGCGGAGGGGGTTGTAGATTAGATATATGATAGATAGATAGATAGATAGATAGATAGATAGATAGATGGAGTCATGCATGCTGATCACTGCAGTCCTGCTTGTACATACACACCTCATATCTCAGCAGGAGTGTGAACCATAGGAATCTAATAGAGCAGTTTCACGTTACGTCATTCCTGTCATGTGACGTCTGCCGGAAGTCGAGCTGCTTTGTGATAGGAGCTTTACAATTCAAGTTAGTAGGCGGGAAATGGTGTGTGCACGGTGATGACAATGCCGGGGACGGGCGGAGGACAGCTGTAGGGCTCACACTGTGTCATTACTAGGTGAGATCATGGCATTGCTGAGGAGTGGGGGCCACTAAGCGCCCAGTGTAGTGGGCGGGGCGCGGGCGGTCCAACATGAGGTAGGCCGGCGGATGCGGTGGAGGGGGCCCGAAACGGGGGTGTAGCGGAGGCGGAGCCAGGCTGGCCCAGCGCCGCCCGCAGACCGCAGTGCAGGAAAGGAATGAATTTCCCCGCCCCCTCCACCGCCTGAGTCCGCCTCCTACTAACTAGAGGGACTGGGTGGGAGGACTCAGGAGGCGGACTCAGGCGGTGGAGGGGGCGGGGAAATTCATTCCTTTCCTGCACTGCGGTCTGCGGGCGGCGCTGGTGCCAGCCTGGCTCCGCCTCCGCTACGCCCCCGTTCCGGCCCCCTCCACCGCATCCGCCGGCCTACCTCATGTTGGACCGCCCGCGCCCCGCCCACTACACTGGGCGGGAGGTCGGCCCCCTGGCTGCCTGTGAGTGCTGTGATGTATAAAAAAAATGATGCGGTCCGGACGGGCGGGCCCCCAGTGGCGTAGGGCCCCATAGCCACTGCTATGGTTGCTATGGAGATCCCTACGCCACTGCCACCTGTACAAGCAGAGCAAGGCGGTCTATGATTTCTTAGTGCAACAGATGGTCAGGTCTACTCCCCGATGTAACTTTCACGTTAGGCAGTGGCAGCTCATGTGTGACACTGACACTTTATTTGTCAGTCAGCAGAACTATGAGATAAATTATGTCATTTTCTACCTACTAGTCCTGGAGGGGATGCTGACAAATCTGATTGACAAGGGGACAGAAGACATGGTGCCCATATTTCATGGTCACTTGAGCCCTGAGGAGAATGAGGACAAGTAGGTGGACATAAGTATCTCTGTTTTGAACCCTCTCGTGTTTTTGGCTTACCATTACTGATGCAAAACTCTGACCAAATATTGACTGTCTGAACAAGGCCATTGAAGTCCTGCATGCAGGACTTTTTTTCCTTGTAAAAAAAAAAGATTCAGACATAAATTGCCAAAACGGATGAAGATTAAGCATAAGGCCTCTTTCAGATGGTAAGTATTTGCTCTGTGTTTTGCATCAGTATTTGATCAGAATTTGGAAGTCAAAAGCAGGAGTGGGTCACAGATAAGACACAAATAATTAAATTACATTTTGGGGGTCATTTACTATCTAGAAAAACGCCTATATTAGAACTCTGATGAGCAAAAGGGTAACAATGTTTTGAACTTTTGAATTTCATGCTTCATATCACACAATCCACTACAGCTTCGGACATGAGAGTACCATAATTTTTTAGACAATCATCTAGACTTTCTTATACATAAGTTGGACTTGCAACTGTATAGCATATGATTAGTTATGCAGATTCTTGTCATGTAACTTCATTGTTACTATTTTGCTCCTGGTGGTGGAACAATCTTTTTCTTCTTATACTACATATTACAACCTGTTCTCACATTCTCTTATAGCTCAGTGTGTTATGAGAATGATTCCCAAGTGAAAGGTTACTGATTCGACTCCAGGAGCACCAATTAAGAAGATTTCCCAAGAAAAGAGAAAAACAGCATCATACAGCTCAACGATGGTGGTATAATTGCCAAACTGCATAATGTGACAGTTGGAAGAATAAGAAATGAAGTCCGTCCTTCCATTCCAAAGCCAAGAGGTGGAAGTACAGGCAAAATTTTGGAGTCAACAAGTTGGATCGTCAGAAGATCTATCAGTTCTGGAGCATCAAACATGGCAGTGGAGGTGGTTTGCATGCTTCATCATAGTTAGATCACAGACATCCATGCAAGCACCAATTACACAAGTCCAGAATGGTGGCTCAAAAAGGGTGAAGAAACCTTGACTTTAATATTGAGTAATGGAGCCTGAAAGTAAAAAGTTCAAAACATCGTTATCACTGCTCATCAGTGTATATCCCCAGTGGACCATGTAGAACACTTACTCCTCATCCAGTGACAGAGGCAGAGGAGCTTACCGAGAGGAGTGAACCGAGTCCTCCAAGTATATAAAGTGCCTTGTCTCATCTGATGTTTGGCACTTTTGGATAATAACCTGAACCATCTTCCGGTTATGTATCCTCTGTGTGTAGACGTGCTGGAGATGGAGGCAAAAGAGACAAATATAATCTCTCTTTTAGACATTTCCATTTTGACTTATTTTGTAAAAGAATGTAGAGCTGATATCTAGCGTTTTTCAATCTGTAGAGTATATGGCTTAAGGTATTTTTATGCTCATCTTCAAACTGTTTAATTAAAGACAGCAGGGTATCTATTTGTGTTGTTCTATTCTATTTTTTATGTGTTACCTCTTAAGGGACGTGACCCCTTATATAGGCTTTATGAGTGTTCCACAAAGTGGTGCCTGAAGTCATGTTATTATTGTTAAACGTGAAAAGCTTCAATTAAGGTATCTGAGGCAGTTGAGAGTAAGTTAGATTGCTGTAAAAGCAAATTATTTTATGCACTGCTAGGAGGCCAAATTGGCGGTCTTTAGGGCTGCCCTAGGCTGCGCTTATCCGTGAAGAGCCCGGTATGTCACCAGATCTCAAGGTAGAGCATTGGTGCACCAAAGGTAGAGCATGGGTGCATGAAATGCTCCGATGTTCATATCAGAGGGGCTGTCTGGGTGAAGAAGAGGATATGTCTGGGTTCCATGGGGTTGACCAAGCAGTATTCAATTGCGCTTGAAAAGAGAGATGGACTGTGGCATGGTCATAATAAAGGATATTCACTGAGATAATTTTTTGTAGAAACCACCTGTCTATGAAAAACAAATCAATTCAGGATATGAATTGAGTTATGTGTGTTAGAGAAAATGTGAAGTCTTTCTCGTTAACATGTAGGAATCTCCACACATCATATAACCCTTCTTGGAATAAAATATCTTGTAAGGTTGCTTTTTATAGGTTGGTGAAGAGGAGAGTTCTTATCATTCTTAGGATCCTAGGGATATTCAAATCTCCACCAATTAGTAGTTTAATTCAAGAGACTACATCTATGAAGTGTTTGATAAACCTTAGTTGATTGGTGTTAGGTACATATAAGTTTGCTATAGTATACAACTCGCTATTGATAGAGTGTACTATTATGACATATCTACCTTCCTCGTCAGCAACAACAGTATGGCATTGAAAAACCAAGCAATGTTTAACACCAATAAATACACCCTTTTCTTATTTTGCACATGGGCAAAAAATATATGTGAAAAATAAGGATGGATGAATTCTGTAGGAATACAATTGACTAATGTGTTCTTCTTGTATACTTATGATTAGAGATGAGCGAATTAAAGCCGATGAAGTGAAATTCGATCCAAATTTCAGGAAAAATATGATTTGCACCAAATGCTAATTTCCTCGCACTTCGTGGTTGCAAATCGAATTTTTTCCTAAAATGGCTGTTAGTACTGCTACACGTGTGAGGACTTGGGGCAAGGAACTCTGGGAAGGGGGGATCACCCATAATGCCACAGCAGCCAGCCCTGTGATGTCACAGCCCTATAAATAGCCTCAGCCATCTTGGATTCAGACAATGTCCAATGTTCTGAGTGCAGGCAGAGACAACAGAAGACGCTAGGGAGAGTGATTGGAAAAGCCTGTTTGTGAAAAAAAAGCGAGTTATAAGTGTAGGGAAACATTAGTCAAGGAGTAGGAAAAGTATAGGGAGGAATCATTTCACAGCATCTTAGTGCAGGTCGAGATGTCAGAAGGCGCTAGGGACAGTGATAGAAAAAAACCTCATTGTGAAAAAAAAGCGATTTACAAGTGCAGGGAATCATTATTCTGCGTTCAGCGCTGCAGTTATCTGTTCAAAAGCCTTTAGTGTCGTTTATCAGTCGAAAATTCTCATTCGCTGCTGCAGCACTTATGCGTCACTCAGGGTTTTTCAACATATATCAGTAGGAAAAAAATATACATTCTCATTCGCTGCTGTAGCACTTATATGTGGTAAAACCTTTAGTGACGTATTTAAGTAAAAAAAACTAAATACTGTATATTCAGCGTTTAGTGCTGCAGTTATATGTGGTAAAACCTTTAGTGACGTGTTTCAGTACAAAACAAAAAATATATTCAGCGTTCAGTATATATGGGGTATATGGGGTATATGGGGTAAATGGGGTAAAACCTTTAGTGACGTATTTCAGTACAAAATGAAAAATATATTCAGCGTTCAGCGTTGCAGTTATATGTGGTAAAACCTTTAGTGACTTATTTAGTACAAAATGAAAAATGTATTCTGCGTTTTTAGGGGTGTTTTAATTTCCTTTTTATTTATTTTAGCAAACAGTATGTCAGATCGAGAAGTGCCAGGCCCTGCAAAGAGGAGGCAGAGGCCTAAATGTTTCTGGCGTAGGCACAGGTCGCAGCAGAGTAAGGGGGCATGGCAGCAGGAGTCACAGCGAGAGGTCTGAGCTCCCGGTGTCATCTAGCAGTCGTGTCTTATCCAGCAGACCAGCAGTTCTTAATTGGTTAACTCTGTCATCCACTTTATCCCAAGTGACATCAGACACCCCCAGCCAATAGTCGGAGGGTTTATCAGACACAACCCTTAGTTGGCGTGGCCTGGGAGCAGCCCCTGTTCCCTCACTTGTCCTCAACCTACTCTGTCCTTTTCTGTTCCCTCAGCCAGAGAAGTACTATATGCTGTGGGCTCAGCTCCACTATACAGCAAGGACGTCAACAATCGATCACCGAAGCAATTGCGTGCACACATCCAACGGCGCAGAAGCTGAATGTGCTCCTGTCCAAGTTGCTGGTACTGCAGTTCCTTCCTTTCCAAGTTGTGGACTCTGCACCTTTCAGAGAACTGATGGCTTGTGCCGAGCCGAGGTGGAGAGCCCCAAGACGTAGTTTCTTTGTGAAAAGGCAGTACCAGCCCTGCACACACATGTAGAAAAGAAGGTGGGCCAGTCCTTGAGCCTGTCGGTGTCTGCCAAAGTGCACGGCAGCACCGACGTGTGGAGCTGTAACTACGGTCAAGGACAATAAATGGTGACTGTGGTTCCTGCCCAGCCACACCAGCAATGTATCCAGGTGACGCCGCTTCCGCCTCCACGTTCTCACGCCGTTGGTCCTGCAACAGTGTTCGCCTATGCCGCCTTATCCTCCACCATGTCCTCAGCCTCCACTGCAGGGACAAATCACAATGCCAATCCAGAATACTACATGTGCAGGACATGGCGGTGTCACGCTGTTCTACAGCTGGTTTGGCTTGGCGAAATGAGTCATACAGGGGAGCAACTGCTCTGTGTGATTCATCAAGAAATCGAATCTTGGCTTTTTCCGCAACAACTTAAAATCGAAACTATGGTGACCAACAATGGGAAGAACATGGTGTCGGCGCTGCGTCAAGGAAGACTGAGCCATGCGCCCTGCATGGCACACGTGTTCAAACTGGTTGTCAAGCGGATCCTGAAGTCTTCCAACCATCTGCAAGACATCCTAAAAATAGGCAGGAAACTTTGCATGCACTTCAGCCACTCGTACTTCACCAAGCACACCTTCCTTGAGCTGCAGCAGCAGAACGGCATCCCCCAACATAGGCTGATATGCCATGTTTCCACCCGTTGGAATTCCACCCTCCATATGTTGGACCGACTATACGAAAAGAGAAAGGCCATCAATGATTTCTTGATGATCCAAGTGGACAAGATTCCTCCCCTGTGTAACTTCAATGTCAGACAGTGGCAGCTCATGCGTGACACCTGCCGTTTGCTCAGGCCCTTTGAGGAGGCCACATTATTTGTCAGTCACCAGGATTCCGTGATGAACAACCTCATTCTACTGCTTCATGTCCTGGACTAGATGGTGGTAACAATGGCTGGTCAGGGGACAGGAGATGTGGTGCTTAGACCTCACGGCCACATGAGCCCTGTGGGGGCTGAACTGGAAGAGGAGGAGGAGGAGGGGAGGAGGACATTGGAGCACAGGAAATGTGGAGCGAAATGGGTGGTTTTTCTACTCAGGTGACAGGAGAGGAGAAGCAGCCAGAGGAGCCACAGGGCAATGAGGAAGACAAGACAGAGGACCCAGACACACTGTGGCAGTATGCAGTGGAGATGGATGCAGGGAATCCCTCTTAATCACTTGCACAAATGGCCCGATGCATACTCACCTGCTTGCATAGTGACAGCCGAATTGTCACCATTCAGCAGAGGGGTGACTTCTGGTTCTCCACCTTGTTGGACCCTCACTACCGGTCCAAAATGGGGGCCTTTTTTACACCCATTGAGAGGGAGGACAAATGTAATTACTACAGAGACATCGTATGTAGTCAGTTAGCCGCTGCCTATATGCGCCATTGTCCATCCTCTCACAAGTCTGAACCCTGCGCTCACGTTCTACTACCATGGCTGCTGGAAAGGGGTGGGGTGGCAGGAGCAGTACCAGCTTCATTAGTAGCAGCCTGAGTCTACAGTCACTGATGAGCAGCTTTCTTCTACCGCATAGTGAAGAAACTACTCACCAGCAGCAGCAGCTAGACCTGGTGCAGGACCTGAACCAGCAGGTGGTGGCGAACTTTGACAGCATCCTGCCAGCCATCATTGAAGATACACTGGACTACTGGGCAGCCAAACTGGATTTGTGGCCGCAACTGGCTGAGCTGTCCTGCCCGGCCAGTACTGCCCTGGAAAAGCTGTCCTGCCCGGCCAGTAGTGTGGCATCAGAGCGGGTGTTTAGTGCAGCGGGGGCCATAGTTACCCCAAGAAGAACTTGCCTGTCCATCCGAAATGGGGAGAGACTGACCTTTGTCAAGATGAATGAGGCGTGGATCAGGCAGGATTTCCACCCACTAATGCCTGATGCATCTGATTAGATCATCCATGCCGCCTCACCCAAACCTTAAAAAAAGAGACTGGTTTCTTCTGGCTACCTGCCTCAGCTACTACTCTGATGCTGACACCCAACTGATGCCACACATCTGATGTCATTGTGCGACTCTGTGGCCTACTTCTGATGCTGCTGCTGCTGTCGCCACCTCCAGTCTCTGTCATTGTGCCACTCTGCGGTCTCCTGATGCTGCTGCCATCTCCACAGTATGTCACCTTGTCACTCTGTGGTCTCCTCATGCTGCCACCACCTCTGCTCTGTCGATTGTGACTCTATTTGGCCTCCTCCTGATGCTCCAGCTGCCACCACTCCTGCTGCCACCACTCTGTCATTGTGATACTCTGTGGCACTGGCGTAGCTATAGGGGTTGCAGCGGTCGCATTTGCGATCGGGCCCCTAAGTTAGGGGGGCCCACGGAGCCCCCTCAAGCCAGGAGAGCCATTCTGGATGGATGTGTACGGAGTCGGCTATATAAGCGAGGATTACGTCAGATAACAGGAGATCCCAGGGAGGGCGGCCTGTGTGTGAGCTGGGCTCCTCCCTGTCTGCTCCCTGGCTGTCACACCCCTCCGCATGGTGCGTGCTGCGCCGCATCACCCTCCACCTGTCTGCACAGCGGCTGGGGACACTTGTCTACATCACCTAGAGACAGGTTACATGCCAAAACATGCCTCATGAAAGGGGCCCCCGCAGAGCAGCACTGCTTGGAGGACACATGGCAAAACTGTCCCTGAGGGGTTAATAGTGCATGTATGTGTGTCAGCTGATGGCAGCGTCCGAGAGTCTTCATTACAGGCTGCCTGAGGAGAGCGCGGCTCTGCAGTGGGCGGAGCTTCAAGGGTCAGCTGACCAGAACATCAGCACCCGGGGCGTGCACATGGAGTTAACTCTTCATGTCCTGGATCTTCTTTTCAAGCATCTGCGCTGGAATAGCAGCAGCACTCTATGATGGATACTCTGCCTGCACATCGGGAGCAGCCTGTTGGTGAGAAAACATTCTCAGTCTGTCCCTTCATCCTCTGATTTATTTTCAGATTTTTTTTCTCTGTTAACTCGTTTTGTTCCTAAACCTGCTGTTTCTAATCCTGTTGCTAGTGTCTGGGTTCCTTCTGTTTTGGTTCCTCCTGTTACTGAAAGGGTTAATTGTGCTATTCCCCGTGCTTGATAAATGAACTGGGGTAGCACAGACTTGTGTTAAGGAGGCACTTCCATGTGAACGGTCTCCTTTGGGTTACCATTTATCTGTTTCAGCGTCAGGAATTTATTGATGTTTTATCGCTTTTACTTAATGCTAGAGAAACAGTAGATACAAAAGGCAATCAAGTAAATTATGAAAAGAAGCGTGCGGTTACCATGTCAGCCAGGACGCTACTGAAGTCCTGTCTGCCATGGCCAGTTACTTAGCAGCATACTTACATGCGCTGTGGCCGCCGGGCGCTGCTCCTTCTTCTAACTCTTCACAGGTCTGTGCGGCGCATTGCTATAAGGGTGCACTGCCCACCAATGATTTTAATACAGGGGAGGGTGCACTGCCCACCAAAGATTTTAATACCGGGGAGGGAGCACTGGAGGCTGGTGGAGAGGGTACTGGGGGTGGTGGAGAGGCACTGGGGGCTGGTGAGAGGGACTGGGAGCTGCTATGAGGCTACTGGGGCAGCTATGAGGCATGGGGCTCTTATCTGAGGTCTGATTGGGGGTCATTCATATTGGGGTCTGAGCTGAGGTGTTATCATCTGAGGTCTTATTGGGGTCTTATTAACATTGGAGATCTTATTGGGGCTGTTAGCTGAGGTCTGATTAACATTGGTGGTCTGATCTGAGGTGTAATTAAAAATATTATATATAATTTTAGATTCATACAAATGCGTTGCCAGTGACCAACCGTCTGTGCTCAGTCCTACGCGTAACTGTCGCAAGTGCATTAGGAGCTTCAGATGTGGCGGTCGAGGTCCGAGAGGTATGTGGGGGTGGGATATCCGGGAGGGGGATCTTAAATCATAAAAAATTTTGCTATGGGGCCCAGTCATTTCTAGCTATGCCCCTGCTCTGTGGGTTCCTCATGCTGATGCCATCTCCACACTCTGTCATTGTGCCACTCTGTTGCCTCCTCCTGATCTTGCTGCTGCCACCACTTCCAGTCTCTGTCATTGGGCCACTCTGTGGTCTCCTCATTCTGCTTCCACCTCACGGCTATGTCATAGGGCCACTATGTGGACTTCTCAGGTTGATACCACCCTCCCCACTTCTTGTTTGGGCCGCTTTTTGACCTTTCTTCTGATCTGTCAGAAAGAAGGAAAAATGGGACGTACAACGGCTCCTGTTTGTGTGGTAGCTGTAAAACCTGTATGGTCCCATCAGAATTGGCTTGGTAGCCAAAAGCAGGAGTGAGTACAAAACACAGAAGACATGCAAATATTCAATTCACGTTTCATCTCTGTTTTGGATCCACTCCTGTTTTTTTGGGCATTGGCAATACTGATAGATTACTGACCAAATGCTGACCGAGTGAAGGCGTATGTTCCACAGACAGTATCTGTTTTTTGTGGTTTATTGTTATGACGAATCAGAGCAAGCGCAAAATAATCAGTAACGTCAACACAAACTTACTGCTGACACCCTCTCCACTCTGTCAGGGGGGCTCTACTTGTATAAGCGTCTAATAGAACAGGTTCTGTTGACATCTATGTGGAATTAGCTGACGAGGGTGTAAAAGGAGTGTGCTTCTTCTTGACATTAACATCGAAGTGTGCAGTGATTCTAAGAGCGACGCCTGTCATCTGCATGTCATACTGACTCAAAGTATTATTTCACTACCACAGCAGACTTACTATGCGTGTTACTGCAAGGCACAGTGTTCTACACCACTATGAAGGCTCTCTGCAGTCCGGAAATAGCAGTTTTTTAACGCGATTCACTGCAAATACATTCGGATCAAACAAATAATTTTAAAAAATTGGCAAACCCACGAATCAATTTTTTTTAAATTCACTCATCTCTACTTATGAAGTCACAATTCAGCTTTTTTACTTCCACATATAATATGGAGTGTTTAAAAGGACGGTTGAAATGATGGAAATTATACCATGAACTAAGAAAAAATATATACTGGGAAATCATCACAACAAATGTAGTATACTTCATAATGTTTTATTATCTTAAAGCAAACATTTGGCAACTGTGCTTTTTTCCCCTAAAATGTCAAAAACACATAAAAATGCTTTAGAAAATGAACAATTACATAAAAACACTATGGATTAAATTACCTTAAGGGTCCATTCACACGTCCGCAAAATGGGTTAGCATCCGTTCAGCAATTTTGCGGAACAGGTGCGGACACATTAATTTTCAATGGGGCCGGAATGTGCTGTCCGCATCCGCATTTGCGGATCTGCACTTCCGTTCTGAAAAAAAACAGAACATATCCTATTCTTGTCCACAATTGCGGACTAGAAAAGGAATTTTCTATGAGAGTGCCGGCGATGTGCTGTCCGCAAAATACGGAACGCACATTGCCGGTGTCCGTGTTTTGCGGATCCGCAATTTGCGTATCCACAAAACACATACGGACGTGTGATTGGACCCTATGTGTTGGTTCACAGATCGATTTGTAATGCCATTTTTGTGCATTTTTGCAATTATAATGTTTTTGAACGAGTAATTTTTGTTGCTGTCAAAGCCGAACATCTATGGGAAATAGACCAGAACTAGACCATCTTCCGGTTATGTTGCCTCGGTGTGTAGACGTGCTGGAGATGGAGGCAAGAGAGATGAATATACTCTCTCTTTTTAGACATTTCCATTTTGACTATAGCTATAATAAAATAGTTCTTGCCTTCCTAGACAGAAGTGGTGGAAAAGAAATAAAAAGAACATGGTGTACAAAAAATATGATACAATTAGGCAAAGTGAAGGAACTTAAACATAAGCTATTATTAGGGAAGAGCGAAGTGACTTTTGGAGCCTAGATCAAATGTATAAGCTCAGATGAGTTGAAATGAGTTCAGCATTCGATTTTTAAACTTGAAAACTATTTTAAAGCAGGAATACAAAGATGGCTTCAGTATCGATTGGTACCTTGGTTTGAGACATTAGACACAAATTGATTCTCCCATAGGAATTCTTACATGATTCACAAGATTTGTTTTATGATCAAAACACCTCCTACATTCTGTTCATTAATATGGCCTTTTTATGTGTGAATTCTCAGATGTTTATTAAGATCGGTTTTCAAAGTAAAATATTTTTCACATTCAGGACAGGAAAATGGCTTCTCTCCTACGTGAATTCTCTGATGTCTAGCAAGACTTGATTTCTCAGTAAAACACTTTTCACATTCAGGGCATGAATATGGCTTCTCTCCTGTGTGAGTTCTCTGATGTGTGTCAAGATGCGATTTCTGATTAAAACGTCTCTCACATTCAGGACATGAATATGGCTTCTCCCCTGTGTGAGTTCTCTGATGTTTAATAAGACCTGCTTTCTCAGTAAAACACTTTTCACATTCAGGACATGAATATGGCTTCTCTCCTGTGTGAGTTCTCTGATGTGTATCAAGATGTGGTTTCTGATTAAAACATTTCCCACATTCAGGACATGAATATGGCTTCTCCCCTGTGTGAGTTTTCTGATGTTTATCAAGATGTGGTTTCTGATTAAAACATTTTCCGCATTCAAGACATGAGTATGGTTTCTCTCCTGTGTGAGTTCTGAGATGTTGAACAAGATGTGATTTTTGAGCAAAACTTTTTCCACATTTTGAACAGCAATTTGGCTTCTCTCCTGTATGAGTTTTCAAATGTACCACAATATGATGCTTAAGCCTAAAACTCTTCCCACATTCTGGACATGGAAATGGCTTCTCTCCTGTGTGAATTCTCTGATGTTCAACGAGATGTGCTTTTGTATTAAAATTGTTCTCACATTCTAAACATGGAAATGGCCTTTTATCCTTGTGAATTTCCTTGTGTATATAAAGGTGCAATTTATTTTCAAAAAATGTCCCACATTGAGAACTCGCAGACATTTCATCCAGTTTATGTCTAGTTTTACTACTGACAATCTTTGCTTGATTATCTTCTACTTCATAAGAGGGAGGTAAAATTTAACTTCAATGAAAGCATTTCATCCAATCTTCACCTGGAAAAAAACAGATTTTTTTTAAGATATGGTGTTTTCTTTTCATAGTAAATTATATAAACTTTAAATATTTAAAAAAACATTTAAATACCATGAAGTCAGACGTTTTTATATAAGTAAAATCTATCAAGGTTAGAAACACCAGTCTTCATTTAAAAATAGGTAAAATCACTGATTACCAATTTTTTTTAGCACATTAAACTTTTAGTAATATGCCAGTTAGAAGACTTCAAGTGCATAGAGACTGGAGTATTTCTCTTCTAGTTATCAATGTGATTTTCTTACCAGAGAAAACATGTTAAAATTGTACAAACAATATGAGGAACATTTGTGAAATCTTTTATAGGCTTTACAGGCTAAGGCAGCGCTAAAGCCCGCCAATAAGTGCCGGTGACATCACCGGGCTCACTGCTGGGCAGAAACCGCCACCTGGCAGCCCTAAGGAGAGCACGGTATGACACCGGAACTCCACAAATAGAGATGTCCCGAATAGTTCGCCGGCGAATAGTTCCCGGCGAACATAGCTTGTTCGCCGCTGCGGGCGAACATATGCGATGTTCGGTCCGCCTCCTATACGTCATCATTAGGCAAACTTTGACCCTGTTCCTCACAGTCAGCAGACACATTCCAGCCAATCAGCAGCAGACCCTCCCTCCCAGACCCTCCCACCGCCTATCAAAAAGCAAGGACAGCATCCATCTTAGATTAATTCTGAAGCTGCAGTGTCACAAAGTCGTAATCGCAATGCGATTACAACTTAGAGTTGGGTTCCTAATGGTTATATTGATAGAATATAATGAAGATTGAGAATATAGTGCTATATTCGTTGTCAATTCTAGCAATACAACCATTAGGAACTCAGATCTAAGTTGTAATCGCAATGCGATTAATGCAGGTTATATTAATCGCATTGCGAATTCAACTTAGAACTTCTGCTGACTTCCGTGCTCATGGAGCGTCCCCATCACCATGTGAACGACTCCATGCTAGAATGTACTGTCGGATTTGAAAAAGTTGAAATCGCAATGCGATTAATTCAAGTTCTATAAATCGCATTGCGATTTCAACTTACCACACTCTGGGTCAACTATGTAATTTTCCATGGGAGTTTTGCCATGGGTCCTCCTCCGGCATGCCACAGTCCAGGTTATAGTCCCCTTGAAACAACTTTTCCATCACTATTGTGTCCACAAAGAGTCCCTGTGGGTTTTCAAATTTGCCTTCCTATTAAAGTCTATTGCGGTTCGCCCGGTTCGCATGTTTGCGAACATTTGCGGAAATTCGCGTTTGCCGTTCGCGAACGGAAAATTTTATGTTTGCGACATCACTATGCACAAATTTCCTTTGCCCTGCGCAATTCAGCACATAAAATGCTCTGATGCTTCTGTCAGGGGGCTGCCTGGGTGAAATTCTGGGTATGTCCAGGTTCAGCTCTGAACCCGGTCAACCCCTTTAAGGACCCACACATATAGAGAAGACCAGTCTAAATATTGCACACATGGCAGCAACTTTTGAAACCAGAACGTACCAAAAATATCAGGCAGACATAGCAAAGATGACTGAAACCCAAACATACTAGGCAGGAACACATAAATGCAAGACAGAACATCACACAGACAGAATTAAATAGCAAGACTAACGAGTACATAGACAAGAGGAGAAGATACAGACTGTGAAAATAACCCCTATGGAAATAGAATGGAGAGACACACGTCAAAATAGAGCATTTTCCCCCCAACAAAATGGAAATACAATGGAGAGACACACGTCAAAATAGAGCATTTTCCCCCCAAAGGTATTTCACAGTTCCATAAAAATTATGAATCTTTTATTTAAGAATCATTTAACAAGTTGCATGGAAATGTGTCCTTCCTCATTTTGCACCTCCAAACTGAAACATGGTCCCATATAAACAACCCAAAAATCCTGCAACAAGCTCACACACAGTACACAATGGCGAACAGTGAACAGACTTAAAACACTGCAAATGATAAATTCCCCCTCTATGTCTCAATATGTCTATACGCACCATACGCAGTATGGAGAGGGACAATGGCGAACAGTGAACAGACTTAAAACACTGCAAATGATAAATTCCCCCTCTATGTCTCAATATGTCTATACGCACCATACGCAGTATGGAGAGGGACAAAATAGCAGACATCAAAAACACAACCCAGCAATTAACCTTTATCTGCTGACAAGTGACAAGCCTTTAAAGGGAGTCTGTCAGCAGATTTACCCCTTTTTAACAGTTGCCATTATGCTGTAGCCGCAAAACAGACGATTAACACGGTACCTTTATACGCTTTGGTGGACTTTTAAATCTGCCAAAAACGAACTTTGATGAGGGCTCGCAAGTGCCCAGGGCGGAGTCCACCGTGTTGGAGCCCAGGCAGCTCTGCCTCTTCGGCTCTTATCCCCGCCCAGCCTCCTCCTCTGCTCGCCTATCTGTTGTCTCTCCCCCTCAGCGAGATCCCGCGCCGATGCGATAACTTCCTTGGTCGGGGCATGCGCATAAGCTACTGCGATGCCGTGTCAGCAATGGGCATTGCAGTGCGCATGCCCCGGCCAAGGAAGTTATCGCATCGGCGCGGGATCTCGCTGAGGGGGAGAGACAACATATAGGCGAGCAGAGGAGGAGGCTGGGCGGGGATAAGAGCCGAAGAGGCAGAGCTGCCTGGGCTCCAACACGGTGGACTCCGCCCTGGGCACTTGCGAGCCCTCATCAAAGTTCGTTTTTGGCAGATTTAAAAGTCCACCAAAGCGTATAAAGGTACCGTGTTAATCGTCTGTTTTGCGGCTACAGCATAATGGCAACTGTTAAAAAGGGGCAAATCTGCTGACAGACTCCCTTTAATACAATCTCTTTAGAGATCTGAGTATCCTCCTACTATCCATAGGTATTTTAAAATTGTAGATTTTTATAGATTTTAAGAAATGGGAAAACATTCCAATTAGATCTGAAAAGACCTTACTACTTGCACTTTTCTGGCATATTTTGGTTCCATAAAGTGAAAGAGATTTAAAAATACCTGAAAATAATTTTTTTGCATGCTGAGTTTTTAAAAAGAATCAAGAAAAAAATACCACCTAATTAATAAAATTACCTTTTGTGTCCTACATGTCATATGTCCTACAGACCTTCAGATTAGACTTGGAGCTGATGTTTTTGCCACAAAAAGCTATATTTAAACCTAGATTTACATATGATAAATGTGTATAAAGCAAAGAAATGTGTGCAGTAGAAACAAATGAAACCAAAGTGGTTGTAACTGCTAACAAGAAGAGAGTACAGAGGATTTTGTGACACATTTGAAAAAGTTAACAAACCTGTTAATACATCTGCCTCACTGTTCCTCATACACTTCCACTTACAGTCAGTTCAGTGACACCAGACATAGACCTTCCACACACTCAGGACTTGATCTCCACTCAGTGTCTTCTCTTCAGCAAGTCAGTAATCCAAGTAAATTCCCTTGGTGAAGTCTAGCTTTCTGAGCAATACTTGTGTCTTTTATACCCCTTTCGTGGCCATAACTATCTGCTCCTCCTCTTCCCCCAAGAAACACCCAGCCCCACCTTCATAATCAATAAAACCTTTCATAATCAGATCTGGCTTCCCTCATTACAATATACAATGGAAGAATATTGGTGTGACCTTCTTATCAACCAGTTTAGCATGCCCTGGCCTCCTGAGATAGTCCTTCATTTACACATTGTATTTGCAGGGTAGAGACCTATTGTTCACACTCCTATTTAGCATCTGTAGGAGATTCCTGGGATACTCCGAGACCTTTTCATGTGAGAATGAGTGTAAACAATGAGCATTTTACATCCTGATGATAATTATAGATAGAGAGTCATGTGGCTGTATGTATGTATGGGATATACATACATACAACCACATGACTCTCTATCTATAATTCACATATATGACATACTCCATATTATATCCTATATAACAGGTTGTATGACTTTCATTATGAAAAGGACATTATTTTTTTTTATTGATTTCACCTAGAGGAGGAATGACTCTAAGTGGAATAAATTATCTATGACAACTTTATATGGGTATTTGTTGTTATTAATATGGCTGCATAAGTGTGCACACCCTTATACTAATACTTTGTTGAAGCACCTTTTGATTTTTTTTACAGCACTCTTTTGGGGTATGAGTCTATCAGCATGGCACATTTTTACTTGGCAAGATTTGCCCACTCTTCTTTGCAAAAACACTCCAAATCTGTCAGATTGCGAGGGCATCTCCTGTGCACAGCCCTCTTCAGATCACCCCACAGATTTTCCATCGGATTCGGATCTGGGCTCTGGCTGGTCCATTCCAAAACTTTAATCTTCTTCTGGTGAAGCCATTCCTTTGTTGATTTGGATGTATGCTTTGAGTCGTTGTCATGCTGAAAGATGAAGTTCCTCTTCATGTTCAGCTTTCTAGCAGAAGCATGAAGGAGACTTTTTGCAAAATGTAGCCTGGCTTGGATGTTTTCTTTGTAAGAAAAGGATTTCGTCTTGCCACTCTACCCCATTGCCCAGACATATGAAGAATACGGGAGATTGTTGTCACATATACCACACAACCAGTACTTGCCAGATATTCCTGCAGCTCCTTTATTGTTTCTGTAGGCCTCTTAGTAGCCTCCCAGACCAGTTTTCTTCTTGTATTTTCATCAATTTTGTTGTAAAATTATTTTTATTGTACAATACTATGAACAATTTGCAATAACAAATATGCCGCTACACATGGAAATTTAGATAGTCAGTCAAAACATTAGATTTTTACAGAATAAAGTTAAAATGCTGCATCAAAAATCAGTTTCTCAGATTTGTGAAATACCAAGGAGCAAGTCATAGCTGCATAACAGTATATTAGGAGCCTTCGTAACCGGGGAAAGGGAGGGAGAAGAAATAGGGGGGGGGGGGGAATAAGGGGATAAGGAAAGGAAGTGGGTTATAAAATTAATTGGAACCCCTCAGGTATCATGAATTATCTTGCTGGAATGTGAAGATATAGCATAAATGTAGCACTGCACTTCAAAGGAATACGTGGTATAATGAAAGCGTAGGAGGCACCAGGGCTCCACCCAAGACCCCATCATTATAATGGGAGCTAATCTCCCTTTCGCTAATCCTATTGATTAATTTAGGTATCTGAGAAGTTTCTATACTTTTTACAGGGCCCCCAAACCTTCTCAAATTGATGAGATGCACAGGAGTCCCAGTAGGCTATTTTCTCAAGGCGGTACAGTTGATCGGATTTCTGAGTCCAATGTGGCAATCCTGGAGAGTCCATAGACTTCCAACACACTGCAATCAGTAATCTAGCTGCAGCTAACAAGACATTGCAAAGCGTACGGGTAGGTTTAGAGCAATTAATATCACTATATATCCCAAAAAGGCATAGTTTAGGTGACATCGAGATAGGAACAATGCATACTTCTCAGATATTTTTACATACTGTCTGCCAGTAGAGCTTTATTTTAGGGCAAGTCCAGGCATTAGGGCATGCTCCCTAAGTTTAGGGCATAGTACCATTGCGTTAATATCTTATAGCTATTTTCCTGAAGTTTGGCACACCTGTTTTTTTATGACTTGAATAAAGTGTGCCAAGTGGAAGTTGGATAAACTGACCATTGAGGGGTGGACCCGCAAGGCCGCCAATGTTAAAGTTTCCTGAAAATAAATAGAAGAATTTACTTGTAGCAGTACAAGATAGTTCGGAGCTAGTTGACTTTTCCAGTTAGAGTCAATCCATAAATGTAGCGCATATCTGGTAATGGAATTGAGAGATCTTATTACTTTATTTGCGTGGGAGCAATCTATGAAGAGCAGAGAACAGATTGGGAGAGGTGATATACTGTTTTCAACCTCTAGGTCCAAATGAGAAAGAGAAGAAAATCCAGCTCTCTCCGGTGAAAAAATGCAAAACTTTATTCCAGCGAGTTAAAATCCATACAGGTGTACAAACACAGTCAACATGTTTCAGACCTCAAAGGAATATGGGTCCTTCCTCATGACAAACGTGTTAATGAAATGGGAGCTCTCCCTTAAGTAGCCCAAACTAACCCCAGGCTGATGGATATCACCTGGGAGGTGGAGACCTAAGGGGGCGTTCCCATGCACATGACAAAATAGAAACCCTATTAAACAATGGCAGACACCAGCAAAAGGAAAACACTTACATATAGATAAATTAAGTCACTAAAAACAGTGATCATTGTACTAAGTAAAAATACAAGTACAAACAGAGCAAAAGTACTAATAGCAAAGCATATGTGTGGTAGAAAAGACGAAACGGTCCCAAATCAATACTGTAAAATGAGATCATGACGTCTATTTAAACCACAGGGCTGGCGAGATTCTAACTGGAAAATCCAGAAAGCCTCCCTATTGAGGAGTTTCCTCCTGTGATCCCCCCCCCTAGGCGGCAAAAAAACTCTTTCTATACCCTTTACTAGTAGGTGGGATACATCACCAGCATGTACCACTGCAAAATGCAGGCTGACTGCAGAGACATTCCGGTCCTTATAATGAGGCACATCGGAAATGTGTCTGCGAATCCGATTTTTTAAGGGGGTAGTGGTGCAGCCTACATACAACAAAGAACAAGCCGTACATGTAACAAGATACACCACGTATTTGGTGTTACAATTGATGTAGGATTGAATATTGTATATCCTCTCGTTATTCATGGACCTGAACGTTTTTTCAGTAGTCATATGTTGGCAACAAATGCATTTTTTATGACCACACTTAAAGTTACCTTTATGCTGTAACCAGGTGGCTTGTGGTTTTTTGGACACTGAAAAAAAGCTAGGGCTAATAATATTGCCTAGGGTGGGTGCTTTCTTAGCTACACACTTTATTCCGTTAGACACAATATCAGACCACTCGCCATCAAAATTGAGTACATTAAAATATTTCTTCATAATTTTACATATGGCAGAAAACTCTTGGCTATATTGTGTAACGAAATAAGTTGCTTGCTGGCAATGATTAGAATCCACTGGTGACCTGCGTGCCTGAGATTGTACCGGAAAAATCAACGACTGTCTATTAATTTGTGAAACCATTTTTTTAGCATGTTGTATATCTTGCTGTGAATAGTCCCTACGTAACAGTCTATTAGTGATGTTAGAGGCTTCTGTTTCAAAAGCTCTCTGATCGGAACAATTGCGACGGGCACGTATAAGTTCACCCCTGGGGATGCTATGGATAGTATGGGAAGGATGGCATGACTGGGCCAGAAGTATGGTATTACCTGCTAATTGTTTGCGATAAGTCAGTGTGTTGACTGCACTAGTGGAGGGATCCCCCCTCAGGCACAGATCCAAAAATTGAATCTCAGTTTGGTGAGTATGAAACACAAATTGTATATCATCCACCTTGGAATTAAAATACTCCATTAACTCCGGTATGGACGTCACATCACCAGACCACACCATCAGCAGGTCATCGATGTAACGTCCATACCAGAGCAGGTGGTCCAGGAGTGGGAGGGTGTCGATGAGGAGAAAGCATCCCTCCCACCATGCCATAAATATATTAGCTATGGAGGGAGAGAACTTGGCCCCCATCGACACCCCCGACACCTGTAAATAAAAATTCTCACCAAACAAAAAATAATTGTGCCTGAGGAGGAAATCCACCACGTGGACAACATATTCCCTCAGTGTCTGGGTGTAATCACTATAATGTTCAAAAAACCACCTCAGCGCAATGATGGCCAAATTGTGGGGAATATTGGTGTATAAGGACGTAATGTCCGCTGTTACCCATGAGTAGTTGTCCCTCCACTTAAAATCAGCAAAAGCTTGTAGCACCGCCCTAGTGTCCTTGAGAAACCCCTAGGTCCAAATGGTTCCCAAACGGTCTCAACCAATCCAGGCATCTGGAGCACACTATCGCCTTGTGGTATGTATAGAGATCTGGGACTCCAAGGCCCCCTGTTGTGGGTCGTTGTATTATTTGTTTATAAGGTAACCTAGCTTTCCTACCTCCCCATAAGAATCTCGAGAGAATTTTTTGTAATCTTTCAAAATAATATTTGGGAATTGATATTGGTAAAGCTTGGAGATAATAAAGGATAGTGGGCATAAGGATGGACTTAATTTGCGTTCTATGTCCAAACCATGTAATGAAAGGTATATCCAATGAGCCTATCAAGTTTTCTAACCTTTCATGTAGCTGGAGGAAATTCTCTCTGAATAGATCTGAAAAATCAGGTGTGAGTTTTACACCTAAAAACGTTATTGAACTCGAAGTCCACTTAAAGGAAGCAAGTGACTGTAACGCAGTCATTTCTGTAGCTGGGATAGACACAATTAGAATTGTAGATATTGAAAGATTCACAGAGAAGTTGGATAATGTATGGAATGTCTGAAGGATTGACACAATTGCTGGGAACGCTTTCTTGGGGTTAGTGATCAGTATTAAAACATCATCTGCAAAGGCAGCGGTTTTATGGACTGTGGATCCCACCGACATTCCAGCAATATCACTATTTTGCCGAAAAGACGGCAGAAGCGTTTCAATTACAAGTACAAATAGTAGCAGTGAAAGAGGGCAACCTTTACGCTTACCATTAGTAATGTGGAACCTTGGGGAAAGGGTGCCGTTCACTAAGATGCGGGCTGTGGGGTCTTGGTACATAGCCATGACCCCTGCTATGAAGGTATCCGGGATACCGTATTTGGCCAAGGCTCGTGACATAAATACCCAATCTACCCTGTCGAACGCTTTCTCAGCGTTCATACTGAGAATAGCCAACAGAGTTTTCGTTTTATTAGCTATTTGCATAAGTTGAATTATTCTGGTTATATTATTTTTCCCCTCTCTACCGGGAATAAAACCGACTTGCTCTGCCGAGATAAGATCCGGTAAGTACGTTTTTAACCGATTGGCTAGCATTTTCGCACACATTTTTAAGTCATTATTTAAGAGAGAGATTGGTCTATAATTCGAGCAGATTGTATGGTCCTTATTAGGTTTAGGAATTATAGTAATCTGAGCCGATACCATATCACTGGAGAAAGCTGCCCCTTCTCGCGCTTTGTTACAGACGTTTAACATTTTAGGCAATAGAACCTCTTTAAATGTAGAATAATACAAAATCGGAAGTCCATCAGGGCCTGGACTTTTGTTGACAGGAGTTTTTTAAAGCTATTTGGAGTTCAGACAACTTGAAGAGGGACTTTAGTTTGTCTACCTGAGATGTCGTTAACAAGGGTAGGTTTAGCGTATTCAGCCATGATTGTATGTGTTTTTTTCTCAGGTCAGTCTGAGCGGGGGTTAGGGTATTTCGCAGATTATATAATTGTTTGTAGTAGTTACAAAATTGCTCAGCAATCAAGTCTGTTTTGTGGACTAGCTGTGAATCCGTAGTTTTAATGTGGGATATTATGCTACGGCTTTCCTTTTTTTAAGTTGAGAGAACATTAACTTTGAGGCTTTATTGCCATGGGCATATTTGTATTGGGTTGATAAAAAAAGTTTGGCTGTATTGGCGTTTAGTATGTTTTTTAATTCAGATCTTCTATGAATGCCAAAGTAACTGCATTCAGCGATCTTCTATGTTGTATTTCTAATCTAGAGATTTCCAATGTAAGCTCTTAATTTTTTTTCTGTTTGTTTTTTTATGTACGCGCCCAGAGCTATCAAGTGGCCTCTAATGACTGTTTTATGTGCATCCCAAAGTGACATAGGGGATATATCTACAGACTCATTCAAATGGAAATATTCCTCCAGCAGACCATTCAGTTTCGAAATGTGAGGGTTTCGCAATAGCAGTCTTGTTGAGTCTCCATCTATACTCTGCCTTTGGCATGTTGGGAATTGTAAAGGAGATGATAACTGGAGCATGGTCTGAGAGAAGAATACTCCCAATCTTTAAACTAACGCAATTACTAAGAAACTGTGGGAAAGGAATAAATAATCAAGCCTATGATATGACTGATGAGCTGCTGAAAAGAAAGTATAGTCTTTTTCATTAGAATGCATTGCCCTCCAAGTATCTATTAAACATAGTTGAGTCAGAGCAGTCTTTATTTTGTTCATAGAAACTTTTGATAATGTCGAGGAACCTGATGAAGAATCTAGTTGGGGCACCAATGTAACATTGAGGTCACCACCTAGAACAGCCAAGCCTTCTGCAAAATCTCCAAATTTCATGATGGCGTCTTGGAGCCACACAGCTTGACCACAGTTGGGAGCATAGACATTACCAAAGGTAAACAGTTGGGGGACAATTGTGCCATTCACAAAGATAAATCTACCGTTCTCGTCTCGTAATGTATCATGATGCAATCATGATATATCCACTGTATTTAACATATGTATTTTTTTTTTATACATTAAACATAAGACCAAAAATGTGATGTAAACCTACCATAATTTTACAGTTGTTAATTCATAAAACTTTACAATATCTTGATCCGATATTCAGGTATACACTGTTAGCTAGTGACACAATGCGCCACCTGCTGTCTGAGCAGCTGTATTGAAATTAAACTAATTTAGGTACAATTCTGGAATTGGTTGCGGAAAACATTTTGTGACAAACATATCATGATATTTTGAGATAAGTGAGTAGTTAAGTGTGGACACATCTGTGCATTCTAGAAACAATACCATGAACTCACAGTGACAATTAGGGAAAGCATCGCAAAAAATGTATAATAAGTTCTCCTTTTATATTATCTTGTAGCAAAGGTTCTTGGTGAAAGTTCTTTTTTGCATGAAATTTCAAAACACCAACAACATGCTTGAAAATGAATAATTAGATAAAAACAATGTGGATGAAACGGCCTTAATGGTCAGTTTACCGATAGATTTTTAGTGGAATTTTTGTGAACTTCAGCTTTAAGTACATGTTTACACTAGTAATTTTTGTTACAGTTAAACCAGCAAAACATCAGCTGAGAGTCTATGAAATAGACCAGAAGTAAGAGATGTTCTCGTCAAATCTGTATGTTGGACATTCTGGAGATGGAGGCGAAAAAAAAACAATACACACCCTACTTTAGATATTTCTGCTTTCGCTAAAGCTATAATAGAATAGCTGTTGTTTTCCTTACCAGAAATGCTGGAACAGGCCAAATAAGAAAATAAGATACAATTAGACAAGGTGAAGACATTTTAAAATAAATTATTATTTATGAAAGATGAACTGGAATCCATGTCGCAGTGCAACACCATAGACTATCATTACAAAAATTGTCGCGCGACATGGGTGTAACAAATGTTGTCGTGTAGCAATAGCCTAAAACATTTCCCACATGCTATTTATCAGTCTCCTGTGTGATTTCTCTGATGTTTCACAAGACTTCATTTCTGGTTAAAATATTTCTCACATCCAGGACATGAAACTTGCTACTCTCATTTGTGAATACTCTGATGTCTAGTAAGACTTGATTTCTCAGTAAAACACCTCTCACTATTCAGGACATGAAGAGGTTTTCTATCCTGTGTGACTTCTCTGATGTTTAACAAGATGTGATTTCTCAGTAAAACACTTATCACATTCAGGACATGAATATGGCTTCTCTCCTGTGTGAATTCTCAGATGTTTAACAAGACTTGATTTCTCAGTAAAACACTTCTCACATTCAGAACATGAATATGGCTTCTCTCCTGTGTGAATTCTCAGATGTTTAACAAGACTTGATTTCTCAGTAAAACACTTCTCACATTCAGGGCATGAAAATGGTTTCTCTCCTGTGTGAGTTCTCTGATGTTTTTCTAGATGTGATTTCTGATTAAAAGCATTTTCCACATTCAAGACATGAATATTGCTTCTCTCCTGTGTGAGTTCTCTGATGTCGATCAAGATATGATTTAACATAAAAACATTTTCCACATTCAGGACATAAATATGGCTTCTCTCCTGTGTGAGTTTTCTGATGTCGATCAAGATGTGATTTCACATAAAAACATTTTCCACATTCAGGACATAAATATGGCTTCTCTCCTGTGTGAGTTTTCTGATGTTTAATAAGAATTGATTTCCTAGTAAAACACTTCTCACATTCAGGACATGAATATGGCTTCTCTCCTGTGTGAATTCTCTGATGTCTATTAAGATTTGATTTAATAGTAAAACACTTATCACATTCAGGACATGAAAATGGCTTGTCTCCTGTGTGAGTTCTCAGATGTATATTAATATGTGATTTCATAGTAAACCGTTTCCCACATTCAGAACATAAAAATGGTTTCTCTCCTGTGTGAGTTCTCAGATGTACATTAAGAAGTGATTGGTGACTAAAATACTTCCCACATTCTGCACATGAAAATGGCTTCTCTCCTGTGTGGATTCTGAGATGTTGAACAAGATTTGATTTCTCAATAAAACATTTTTCACATTCAGGACATGAATATGGCTTTTCTCCTGTGTGAATTCTCTGATGTTGAATAAGATTTGATTTATGATAAAAACATTTTCCACATTTAAAACATGAAAATGGTTTCTCTCCTGTGTGAGTTATCTGATGTTTATCAAGATGTGATTTCTGATTAAAACATTTTCCACATTCAGGACATGAATATTGCTTCTCTCCTGTGTGAGTTCTCTGATGTTGATCAAGACATGATTTCACATAAAAACATTTTCCACATTCAGGACATGAATATGGCTTCTCTCCTATGTGAGCTTCTGAGATGTTGATCAAGATCTGATTTCACATAAAAACATTTTCCGCATTCAGGACATGAAAATGGCTTTTCTCCTGTGTGGATTCTGAGATGTTGAACAAGAGTTGATTTTTTAGCAAATTGTTTTCCACATTTTGAACAGCAATTTGGCTTCCTTGCTATGTGAGTTTCCAGATGTATCACAATATGTTTCTTTAGCTTAAAACTCTTCCCACATTTTGGACATGGAAATGGCTTCTCTCCTGTGTGAATTCTCTGATGTTCAACAAGTTCTACTTTTGTAATAAAAGTTTTCTCACATTCTGAACATGGAAATGACCTTTCATCCTCATGAATTCTCTTCTGCATATAAAGGTACGATTTATTTTTAAAATGTTTCCCACATTGAGAACGTGCAGACATTTCAGACAGTTTATGTCTAGTTTTACTAGTGACAATCTGTGATTGATTATCTTCTCCTTTATAAGAGGGAGGAAAAATTAGACGTCTATGGAAGCCTCTCACCCAGTCTTTACCTAGAAAAGAGCAATCATATTTATAACATGAGATGTTAAATCACATTATTTTACAAAGGTGTAACAACTATTCAGTAGCATGAAGTCAACATTTTTTATATCAGTAAAATATATCTAAATTAGAAACATTACTCATCATTTTAAAAATAGGTAAAAATCGCTGATTAAAGAAAGGTTGTTACCAGATTTTATTTAGCACAATTAGCTGTTGGTACTGGAGTCTTCCTCTTCTAGTTATCAAAGTTATTTCTTACCAGAGAAAACATCTTGAAATTTTACAAACAATATGAGGAAACATTTGTGATATTTTCTCCGCCAGTTTTGTGGCATAAAAATATGGCCACATATAACATTTTGTAAAATTTTCAGACATTACTGGAATTTCAGACGAGGAGTAAAGGGTAGGTCAACATTATAGATTAGAACACTTTTGTGCCTTATTTATGTTGAGTGATACTTTAACCACTTTCCTACCGCCGCATGACTACGTCACTGGCGGTAGGCTTTTATCTGTAACCTGACGTATAAAAGAGTTGGGTTACATCGCGATCTCCCGGCGGCCCTGTGCCGCCGCAGATCACTGTGACCAGCACTGTCATTAGACAGCTGCGGTCACAGGAAGATGTGCCGTGGCCAGCAGGAGCGGTGTGCTTGTAAGGCCTCTTTCACACAACCGCATGGCTTTTTCAGGCCCCTTTCACATGGGCGAGTATTCCACGCGGATGCGATGTGTGAGTTGAACGCATTGCACCCACACCGAATACCGACCCATTCATTTTGCTATGGGGCTGTTCACATGAGTGGTGATTTTCACGCATCACTTATGCGTTGCGTGAAAATCGCAGCATGCTCCTCTTTGTGCGTTGCGGTGCGATAATCCACGCAACGCAGGCCCCATAGAAGTGAATGGGGTTGCGTGAAAAGCAAGTGCGGATGCGGTGCGATTTTCACGCACGGTTGCTAGGTGACGATCGGGATGGAGACCCGATCATTATTATTTTACCTTATAACATGGTTATAAGGGAAAATAATAGCATTCTGAATACAGAATGCATAGTCAAATAGCGCTGGAGGAGTTAAAAAAAAAATACATTATTTAACTCACCTTAGTCCACTTGTTCGCGTAGCCGGCATCTCCTTCTGTCTCCTTTGCTGAACAGGACCTGGGGTGAGCATTAATTACATGAACAGGACCTATGATGACGTCACTCCGGTCATCACATGTTCCATCACATGATCCATCACCATGGTAAAAGATCATGCGACGGACCATGTGATGACCGGAGTGACAGGTCCTATTTATGTAATCAATGCTCTCCCCAGGTCCTGTTCAGCCCAGGTCCTGTTTGACTATGCATTCTGTATTAAGAATGCTATTATTTTCCCTTATAACCATGTTATAAGGGAAAATAATACAATCTACAGAACACTGATCCAAAGCCCGAACTTCTGGGAAGAAGTTCGGGTTTGGGTACCCAACATGCGCGATTTTTTTCACGAGTGCAAAACGCATTACAATTTTTTGCACTCGCGCAGAAAAATCGCGGGTGTTCCCGTAACGAACCCGCACATTTTCCCGCAATGCCCGTGTGAAAGGGGCCTCAGTGTTTTGAGGTCCGTTTTTCACTGATCCGTTGTTCCATTTTTGTATTTCTGTTGTGTTTCCGCTTCTGTTCCGTTTATCCGTTCCGTTTTTCCATATGGCATATACAGTATACAGTAATTACATAGAAAAAATTGGGCTGGTTATAAAATTTTCAATAGATGGTTCTGCAAAATTGGAACGGATACGGAAGACATACAGATGCATTTCCGTATGTGTTTCTTTTTTTTGCGGACCCCCAGGTCCTGTTCAGCCCAGGTCCTATTTGACTATGCATTCTGTATTCAGAATGCTATTATTTTCCCTTATAACCATGTTATAAGGGAAAATAATACAATCTACAGAACACCGATCCAAAGCCCGAACTTCTGTGAAGAAGTTCGGGTTTGGGTACCCAACATGCGTGATTTTTTTCACTCGAGTGCAAAACGTATTACAATGTTTTGCGCTCGCGCAGAAAAATCGTGGGTGTTCCCGTAACGAACCCGCACATTTTCCCGCAACGCCCGTGTGAAAGGGGCCTCAGTGTTTTGAGGTCCTTTTTTCACGGATCCGTTGTTCCATTTTGTATTTCTGTTGTGTTTCCGCTTCTGTTCCGTTTATCCATTCCGTTTTTCCATATGGCATATACAGTATACAGTAATTACATAGAAAAAATTGGGCTGGTTATAAAATTTTCAATAGATGGTTCTGCAAAATTGGAACGGATACGGAAGACATACAGATGCATTTCCGTATGTGTTCCTTTTTTTTGCGGACCCATTGACTTGAATAGAGCCACAGAACGTGATTTGCGGGCAATAATAGGAAATGTTCTCTCTTTTAACGGAACGGAAAAATGGAAAAAACGGAATGCATACAGAGTACATTCCGTTTTTTTGCGGAACCATTGAAATTAATCTTTTCGTATACGGACCTCTGATAATGTAAAATGTTCGTGATACAGCAGTCAACCAGAACTCAGATGATATAAAATATTCGATAATATGGAATATTCGATAATATAAATGTTCGATGATATAAAATATTCGCACTACGATAATGACCAAAGGTTCTCCCAAACACCAAGGCAGTATATCAGGTAATTATCAATCTCAAATGCAGGTAAATGCTGGGAGCATATAGAGCAGCGTCATTATCGTAGTGCGAATATTTTATATCATCGAACATTTATATTATCGAATATTCAATATTATCGAATATTTTATATCATCTGAGTTCTGGTTGACTGCTGTATCACGAACATTTTACATTATCAGAGGTCCGTATACGAAAAGATTAATTTCAATGGTTCCGCAAAAAAACGGAATGTACTCTGTATGCATTCCGTTTCCGTATTTCCATTTTTCCGTTCCGTTAAAGAGAGAACATTATCCGTGTCACGAATGTTGTCTGAGCGGTTCGATATTTCCTGTAGCAATAGCCACGCCTCCTCAATTGGGAGATAGATGTGGGTAATACCAAACGCATTTCGGGGTTTAGAGTAATGACTCCTTCATCAGTGGCAGTTCTCTAAACCCCGAAATGCATTTTGTATTACCCCCATCTATCTCCAAATAAAAGAAAAATGCACATCGAACGATTGAGGAGGCGTGGATATTGCTACTGGAAATATCGAACCGCTCAGACAACTTTCGTGACACGGACGAAACCCTGATTCATCGGGTGGTCACGTGCACTTTAAAGATTGGCGTGGAATTCAAACACAAGCAATAGCCCTTGAGACCGGGACCCCGATTTCTACAGGAGGTACACCGTGTCGAGGGCAACGAAGTCCACTGAAGTCCCGGTAAGATTGTGCAAGTTTGTTCAAAAAAGTGATTGCATTTTGTGGATTATACAGCGGGACGACGCTGTTTGTATCAAGTGAGATTGACGCTTCTCTATATGCTCCCAGCATTTACCTGCATTTGAGATCGATAATTACCTGATATACTGCCTAGGTGTTTGGGAGAACTTTTGGTCATTATCGTAGTGCGAATATTTTATATCATCGAACATTTATATTATCGAATATTCCATATTATCGAATATTTTATATCATTTGAGTTCTGGTTGACTGCTGTATCACGAACATTTTACATTATCAGAGGTCTGGTTGACTGGTTCCCAGAGATCTAGATCTCTAAATTGACCAATTGGATACATCATTTTGATTCTTTTTATTGTGAATACGCATGTATACATATGTATATGTCCACATTCTATGATTGCTGCTATTAATTTTAACATCAATATCCGTTTATTGACCTATTTATACCATCAAATTCATTATTTATTATCTGAATATTATTTTACATTCAATAAAATCCCAATACTACAGAGAGTGCCCCACTATTATTTATTATTCATTAATTTTTGATTTGTCAGACTGGGTGTTGTCTGCCATTGGGAGCACCCCTAAGCGATTCCCAATCACCCGAGTGCAACATAATTCCATATTTACATTAAAGAAACATGGACTATGAATTGATTCAGTCTTTGATTGAGACTTTAACCCCTTAAGGACCCTGCCACATTTCACCTTCCTGCCCAGGCCATTTTTTGCAAATCTGAGATGCGTCACTTTATGTGGTTATAACTTTAAAACACATTTACTTATCCAGGCAATTCTGAGATTTTTTTTCTCAGAATGAAGTGAATGGGTTGGATTCAGTGCTGGTGCATTGTTCACCTCATGCATTGCACCCGCACGGAATTCTCGCCCGTGTGAAAGGGGCCTTAGAAATTTAGAAGCAAATCTTGAAATTTATCCGAAAATTTCCAAAACCCACTTTTTAAGGACCAGTTCAGGTCTGAAGTCACTTTGAGAGACACACATAATAGAAACTGTAAGGAGCCCCTGCTCGCTCTATTCTGCTCTCACGGCACTCCCTGATGTGACCACAATATTGCTGGTTCCGCCGTTGATGATTTGGCCTCAAACGACCGCTCGTGTCGTTTTAATTCTCACAGAACTAACACCAGTCAGGCTGTATGTGAGTTCAAACTGACAAAAGTCTTTATTGAATGCATCACATATATTTATATTGACAGTTGGAACACCTCTTTTAATTGGTAAATTGTAAAACCCCCTCTGATTGGCTATGCAAATGAGGTAAGCAGGGATTAGTTCAAGAGCTTGGCTGGGAGGCAGATGGGTGTGGCCATTGTCACAGAGAGATTCAAACCATGACAGAAACCACCCAAAAATGACCCCATTTTAGAAACTACACCCCTCAAGGTATTCAAAACTGATTTTACAAATGTTGTTTACCCTTTAGGTGTTCCACAAGAATTAATGGAAAATGGAGATGAAATTTCAGAATTTCACTTTTTTGGCTGATTTTCCTTTTTAATCAATTTTAAAATTTGCCACTAACAAAGCAAGGGTTAACAGCCATAAAACTCAATATTTATTGCCCTCATTCTGTAGTTTACAGAAACACCCTATATGTGGTCGTAAACTGCTGTACAGACACACGGCATTGCGCAGAAGGAAAGGAATGCCATATGGTTTTTGGAAGGCAGATTTTGCTGGACTGGTTTTTTGACATCATGTCCCATTTGAAGCCCCCCTGATGCACCCCTAGAGTAGTAACTCCAAAAAAGTGACCCCATTTCTGAAACTAAGGGAAAAGGTGGCAGTTTTGTTGGCACTATTTTAGGGTACATATGATTTTTGGTTGCTCTATATCACACTTTTTGTAAGGCAAGGTAACAAGAAATAGCTGTTTTGGCACCGTTTTTATTTTTTTGTTATTTACAACATTCATCTGACAGGTTAGATCATGTGGTATTTTTATAGAGCAGGCTGTTACGGATATGACAATACCAAATATGACTACTTTTTTGGTTGTTTGTTTCAGTTTTACATAACAAAGCATTTTTTAATTTTTTAAAATTTTTTTGGTGTCTCCACGTTCTGAAAGCAGTAGTTTCAATAATTTTTTGGGAGACTGTCTTGTGTAGGGGCTTATTTTTTTCAGGATGAGATGACGGTTTGACTGGTACTATTATACTGTGCATATGACTTTTTGATCGCTTGCTATTACACTTTGTGTGATGTAAGGTGAAAAAAATGGCTTTTTTGACACCTTCTTTTTTTAACTGTATTCACCTGAGGGTTTAGGTCATGTGATATTTTTATAGAGCAGTTTATTACAGACGCGGCGATATGTGATATGTATCCTTTTTTTATTTATGTAAGTTTTACACAATAATATCATTTTTGAAACAAAGAAAATTATGTTTTAGTGTCTTCATATTCTGAGAGCCATAGTTTTTTCAATTTTTGCAGGATCAGATGATGGTTTGGCACTCTTTTGGGGTGCATATGACTTTTTGATCGCTTGCTATTACACTTTGTAAGGTGACAAAAAATTGCTTTATTGCCACAGTTTTTATTATTATTTTTTTATGGTGGTGAACTTGAGGGGTTAGGTCATGTGGTATTTTTATAGAGCCGGTTGTTAGACATGGCAATACCTAATACGTATACTTTTTAAAAAATTTACTTACATTTTACACAACAGCGTTTTTGAAACAATTTAACAATGTTTTAGTATCTCCATATTCTGAGCCATAGTTTTTTTTTACTATTTGGGTGATTATCTTATCTAGGGGCTCATTTTTTGCGGGATGAGTTGATGGTTAGATTGGTACTATTTTGGAGGGTATACACCTTTTTGATCCCTTTGTGTTGCACTTTTAGTGATGTAAGGTGACCCAAAAATGTTTTATTTAGCAGTTTTTATTTAATTTTTTTGAAGGTGTTCACCTGAGGGGTTAGGTCATGTGTTAGTTTTTTAGAGCCAGTCGATACGGATGCGGCAATACCAAATATTTGTACTTTTCTTTTTTCCCCTATTTTTTATAATTTTTATCCCCTTTATTTTGGCAAAAGGATATTTTTTTTTATTTTTTACTTGAAACTTTAAAAAAAATTGAAAACTTTTTGTCCCACTCTGTGACTTCACCTTTTGGGCATCTGATCCCGTTTACAATGCCTGACTGCAGCTGTGCAGGGGTTAATGCGCAGGCATCAGCCAGCGCATGCAGCAGGGGTCCGGCTATTTAATGACTGACGGACCCCTGCCGCGGATCGGGCGGGCGCAGCTCCTGCACCCGCCTGATCACCATGACATACATGTTTTTCTCTGGTCCTTAAGTCACGGCCAGAGATGACGTACATGTTATCTACATTTTTTTACTTAAACGCTGATGGCAATATTATAATCTGCGGCAGTTATATCAAATATAGTGAGCTTAAATAGAGCGGGACTATTGACATTGCATTTGAGAAACAATAATTGAAGATACCTTATTTGAGGATTGACTGACACCTTGATGTTTATACCATTGGTTCATCTGGATCTGGAGGATTGCAACTAATGATACTCATTGATTTATGCTGCTAATCTGAATTCTCATACTGATACTGAACTGGAGGAGTACAACTAGTCCTACTTTTATATGCTGCTAATTTGATTTCTAATGCTACTTTAGATCTTTTATGTACGTGACATTATATTAACTTGCTATATATTTATATATTTTACATGTGTGGGTTTATTTCATGTAATCAGTTTAATAAATAATACGTTACTCCAATTGCAAGTGTGCCTGCTAATAATTCAAATAATTCTTGTAGACAGAACTCAGATACTAAATGGCAAGACTAGCGAGCACATAGACAAGAAGTGCAAATTCAGACACAGACTTGGAAAATAACCCCTCGAATGGAGAGACACACGCCGCAATATAGGATTTCACCCCCAACAAAGTTAATAAGGGAATTTTATAAGGGAAAATAATAGCATTCTTAATACAGAATGCTTAGTAAAATAGGGCTGGAGGGGTTAAAAAAAATAATAATAATGTAAATCACTTAATCCACTTGATCGCACAGCCGGCATCTTTTTTGTCTTCTTTGCTGTGCACAGGAAGAGGACCTTTGATGACGTCACTGTGCTCATCACATGGTCCACTCACATGGTTCATCACCATGGTGAGGGACCATGTGATTGGATCATGTGAAGTGATGTCACCACAGGTCCTTAGCCAGCAGTTCATCATTACAGAAGAATACAGAGATCCGCAACTACGCGATCAAGTGTACTCAGTGAGTTATTTAAAAAAAAATTAACCCCTCCATCACTATTTTACTTTGCATTCTGTGTTCAGAATCATATTATTTTCCCTTATAACCATGTTATAAGGGAAAATAATACAGATCGGGTCCCCAGCCCGATCGTCACCTAGCAATCATGAGTGAAAATCGCACCGCATCTGCACTTGCTTGCGGACTCTTGTGATTTTCATGCGGCCCCATAAACTTCTATGGGGCCTGAGTTGCATGAAAAACGCACAATATAGAGCTTTGCTGCAATTTTCACGCAACGCACAAGTGATTAGTGAAAATCACAGCTCATGTGCACAGCCCCATAGAAATGAGTGGGTCTGGATTCAGTGCGGGTGCAATGCGTTCAACTCACGCATTGAACCCGCGCGGAATACTCGCCCGTGTGAAAGGAACCTTAGAGACATTCCATTGTCCCCTGCATTTATCCATTGTCTTCCTTTCCTGGGGCGGTCCGCATGTGAGCCAGTTTCTTTGTAGCGCTTGATGGTTTTTGTGACTGCACTTGGTGACACTTTCAAAGTTTTCCCAATTTTTCGGACTGACTGACCTTCATTTCTTAAAGTAATGATGGACACTCGTTTTTCTTTACTTAGCTGCTTTTTTCTTGCCATAATACAAATTCTAACAGTCTATTCAGTAGGACTATCAGCTGTGTATCCACCTGACTACTCCACAACGCAACTGATGGTCCCAACCCCATTTATAAAGCAAGAAATCCCACTTATTAAACCTGACAGGGCACACCTGTGAAGTGAAAACCATTTCAGGTGACTACCTCTTGAAGCTCATCAAGAGAATGCCAAGAGTGTGCAAAGCAATAATCAAAGCAAAAGGTGGCTACTTTGAAGAACCTAGAATATGACATATTTTCAGTTGTTTCACACTTTTTTGTTATGTATATAATTCCACATGTGTTAATTCATAGTTTTGATGCCTTCAGTGTGAATCTACAATTTTCATAGTCATGAAAATAAAGAAAACTCTTTGAATGAGAAGGTGTGTCCAAACTTTTTGTCTGTACTGTATATTGCTGTTTCTTCATATATTCTTGTAGTACGCCTGATGAAGGGACTGGTGATGTCCCGAAAGCTCGCTAAGTAACATCATTACTTCTATTTTTGTTAGCCATTAAAGGGTATCAAACCTGCAATACTCTTATTTTGTTTCTCTTAATGAGAGCACTAAACTAGAGCACTACTATAACCCACAAACCCTACACTGTCTGATACATCCCATATTTACAATGGCACTTGGCCGGGCTGCCCCCTTATTTATACTAGTTATGGAAAGCCTCATTCAAAAAATTCAAGAATCTTCTAGAATTTCTAGATGATTTATTACTATTAATCACTGACCCTTCTTGTGCTATTTTCTATGTTCTAATTCCTTTTCATATATTGGGTGAGGTTTATAAATTTCAAATTAATCTATCCAACAGCGGATAGTGTATGCCACTTTTCTGGCATATTTTGTCTCCTTACAGTGAAATAGATTTACAAATACCTGAAAACACCAACAGAATTTCAGCATGCTGGAATAAATGCCACCTAATTAATAAGAAAACTATAAGCAAAAAAGCTTATGTCCTACATTTCCTATAGACCTTCAGATTACACCTGAAGCTTATGATTTTGCCACAAACAGCTATATTTGAACCCAGACTTACAGACTGCTATAAATGTGTATAAAGAAAATAAATTTGTGCAGTAAAAACGAATGAAACCAAAGTGGTTATAACTGCTATCAAGTGGAGTGTGCAGAGGATTTTGTGACACATTTGAAAAAGTTAACCAACATCTTAAGACTTCAAAGTAAAGATAGAAATGGCTACATGTATAGCAGACTGGAGCTGGAATAATGTGCATCAAATATCTGTAACCAGAATTTTAATAAGTTGAGACAAGAATTGGCTAAAACCAGAACATGAAAAAAAGTCAAGAGTCATGACAATTCTGCCAACATGAGACACTGACCGGAGCAAGGCACAAAATATTTTTTTTGCGCTCACGTTGGTAGATGAAATGTACTTCAAACAACCTGACACATTATCAGAATTATTCTAGGCACAAACATGTTAATACTTCTGCTCCACTGTTCCTCAAACACAACACAGATTGCAATATGTTATAATTCCTTCCATTTACAGTCAGTTTGGAGATACTTACCAGACAGGGACCCTCCACACACTTAATACTTGATCTCCACTCAGTGTCTTCTCCTCAGCAAGTCAGTGATCCAAGTAAATTCCTTTGGTGAAGTCTAGCTTTCTGAACCATGCTTGGGTCTTTTATACCCCTTTGGTGGATATAGCTATCTGCTCCTCCTCTTCCCCCAAGAAACGCCCAGGTTCACCTTCATAATTAATCAAACATTTCATCATCAGATCTGGCTTCCCTCATTACAATATACAATGGAAGAATAATGGTACCACCTACATATCAACCAGTTTAGCATTTTCTGGGATCCTGAGATGGTCCTTCATTTACACATTGTATTTGCAGGGTAGAGACCTATTGTTCACACTCCTATTTAGCATCTGTAGATTCCTGGGATACTATGAGACCTTTTCATATGAGAATCAGTGTAAACAATGAGCATTTTACATCCTGATGAGATGCATCCCAGACATGCATCCACATGACTCTCCATCTATAAATCACATATATGAAATACTCCATATTATATGCAGTATAACAGGTTGTACGACTTTTATTATGCAAAGGACATTATTTTTTATATATATATAAAAAAAATATATATATTTTTTGGTTCCAAAACTATATATTTTTTTAAGATAAAAGAAAGAAAGGTACTATACATAATTGGTCACATGATCACATTTTATTCCTACAAGGTGAACCATCTGAATAAAATACCAAGATACTGTTTTTTGTTAATTCCACTATCCAAAAATGCTCTATAAATGATAAAAAAAAGTAGTAATGCAAGTCGTACAAAAACAAATCCTTTCAAACTAAAATTTGAAAGGCGCAATAGAACTCTTTAATTATTTTGCATATAGAAAAATGTAAAAAAAAGCAATATAAGTTTGTTACTTTTGTTTCAAACTGACCCACAGAAAAAAGTAATTCTGTCACTAATACAGCACGGTGCACACCATAAAAACAAGCTCCCCAAAAATTGCAGAATTGCTGTTTTTCAAGCTGTCCCTTCAAAAAATGTAGGAGTAATAGAAGTTATGGAAGCAAATACAGTATAAAAGTTATCGCATTTAAATATTTAGTTGGTAAAGCAAAAAATGCTGTGTCCTTATATAAAAAAGTCACAGAAAATAACACAATAGAGGCAAACCTTACATATGGACTAAGTCCTCATTCTGATATAATAAAATCTCAGAATCTCAGCCAATATATTTTGATTAGAGATGAGTGAAGTTCTCTAGAATTTGATTTGGCTGCTTCACAGAATTTTACAAACCGCATTTCTATGCAATGACGAGGAAGGACGATGGTGCTATCCCCTCATTGAACCCCACAGATGTCAGGTTTATCGCTGATTATGGAATCTGAGTTGAATATTAAAGCATTTTAGTGTTTTCCAGTTTTAAAAAAAATGTACTTACCTCATCCATTTGATCACAAAGAGTCCACCACAGCCATTTTGTTTGGAGATCCAGCACAAACTTTCTTGTAGTATGTGATGACATCAGCCAGTGTGGTGACGTCATGCTACAATCTTTAAGCAAGATCACTGCGGTGGTCTCTTATCACTAAAATGGATAAGGTAAGTATGATTTATTTATTTTTTTACCAGCATTTCAGGGAAAATCAATTTGTTACCACGAAGCACAAGGAAATTCAGCTTCACGGAGAATTTAACTTTTCCTGAACTTCGGAGAGAAATCCACTTCATCAGCTTTGATTAGCTCAACACTAATTTTGATCGAAACACATCTGTGCCTGCCTACCAGTGCCAAGGTGGTCTCAGTCAGTCATGCTCTCCTGAATGTAGATGCCAAATGGCACAGATAGGTTTAAAGTAGGTCCTGCCTCACTGAGACCTCTTTGGCGCTGGTAGGCAGGCACAGATTTGTTTAGATCAAAATTTGTGCAAGATCTTTAAGAAAGATGGCAGCTGGCCTGTCGCGAGCGAATAGATCAGTATGGTATACTGTATAAGTATAATTTTTGTTGTTGTTTTTTTACACTATTTTAGGTTAAAATGATTTGTTACCATGAAGCACGAGGGAATTCGGCTTTGTGACTAATCGAATTTATCCTGAAATTCAGATCTAAGTCCACTTTGAAGACTTTGGTTTGCTCAACGTTAACCAAAATATATCAACTGAGAGTCTCAGATTTTATCATATTAGAAAGTGGGCTTAGTTCATATGTAATGTGTGCATCTATTGTGATACTGTGATTTTTCATTAAATAATGTACATTCGCATATTAATTTATTACATTGTGCAGGATGTTTTTTAGATATATTTACTTATATACCAAACTAGGCTGCATTATTTATTTATGTGATCTATCTTATAAATGAAAAATAAACTTAATGTCATTGAGACAAATGTAATTTAAAAAGTTTTACAAATATTCAAACATTGACACACGAGAATGTGTAGATGAGGCCGCGCCTTGTGTATCATCTACCACATACATAGAGACGTGTGATTGTCCACACAACAATAGTGAGAGATTGTCACCTGCACATTAGCTTCACAATGACAACTACTCCCATCATTCAGATGGAAATTTTCTTTCCCCAGATAACAGTCCAAGGGTTGGTGAAAATAGAGCAAAAGTCAAAATTAAAAGTTATCTCCCCTGCCTGTGCAAACTTCCTTTTAGGCCTCATGCACACGGCCGTTGACCAGCCGTGGCTATATTGTGGCCCTCAAAGCGCGGGACTGCAATATGTGGGCACCAGCCGTGTGCTCCTCGCATTACGGATGCGGACCCATTCACTTGAATGGGTCCTCAATTCAGATCTGCTGTGCGGAATGGAGGCACGAAACCCCACAGAAGCACTTCGGAGTGCTTCCATGTTGTTTCTGTCCGTGCCTCTGCACCGCAAATTTTTTTTATTTTTTTTGCGGTGCGGACAGATCGTTCACCCATTCAAGTTGAATGGGTCTCGATCATTCCCGGGCGCCGCACAGATGTTGCCGGTGCATTAGGGACCGCAAATTATATGAGGCCTTAGGCTAATTTTTCATGAGTTTTTTCTGTCCAAGAAATATGGTCCATGTGATGGCCGCATTTCCTGGCTTCTTTAATGTCTTCTACAAATTTCCTCCACCGTTTTCTATACACCCATCAAACTATGTTTTTTCAGCTAGTTCATCCTCCATATTGTAATCTTTTTTTGAATAACAGTTTTTATTAAATTTACATAACATAACTAAAAATATAATCAATATAAGTTTCTTAAGCCACTGAGGAAGAGGTGAGGTCACCTCGAAACGTGTCTGGCGGACTAAAGGAACCAAACTACAGACCGAATTATCCTGCAGGATTAAAGATTAAAGACTTCAAAAAGTAAGGACCATACATGATCCACAACAATCTTGTCTTTTCTCGTCCAATACTATGACAGACACTGACAGCTGAAACTGATATACTAGACATGCTCTAGGTCTGGGTGAGAAGCTTAAGGCCCCTTTCACACGGGCGAGTTTTCCGTGCGGGTGCGATCCGTGCGGCGAACGTATGGCACCCGCACTAAATCCTGACCCATTCATTTCTATGGGGCTGTGCACATGAGCGATGTTTTTAACGCATCACTTGTGCGTTCAGTTGAAATCGCAGCATGCTCTATGTTGTCCGATTTTGACGTGACGCAGGCCCCATAGAAGTGAATGGGGTGTGTGAAAATCGGATGGCATCCGCAAGCAAGTACGGATGCCGTGCGATTTGCACGCACGGTTGCTAGGAGACGATCGGGATGGAGACCCGATCATTATTATTTTCCCTTATAACATGGTTATAAGGGAAAATAATAGCATTCTGAATACAGAATGCATAGTAAAACAGCGCTAGAGGGGTTAAAAAAAATAAAAAATAATTTAACTCACCTTAGTCCACTTGCTCGCGAAGCCCGGCATCTCCTTCTGTATCCTCTGCGCTGAAGTTGAACAGGACCTGGGGTGAGCTGCTCCATTAAATATCGGTTAAGGACCTTCGATGACGTCACTCCGGTCATCACATGGTCTTTTACCATGGTGAATCACCATGGTAAAAGATCATGTGACGTACCATGTGATGACCGCCGTAGTGACGTCATCGAAGGTCCTTAACCGATATTTAATGGAGCAGCTCACCCCAGGTCCTGTTCAACTTCAGCGCAGAGGATACAGAAGGAGATGCCGGGCTTCGCGAGCAAGTGGACTAAGGTGAGTTAAATTATTTTTTTTAACCCCTCTAGCGCTGTTTTACTATGCATTCTGTATTCAGAATGCTATTATTTTCCCTTATAACCATGTTATAAGGGAAAATAATACAATCTTCAGAACATCAATCACAAGCCCGAACTTCTATGAAGAAGTTCGGGTTTGGGTACCAAACATGCGCGATTTTTCTCACGCGAGTGCAACGCATGACAATGTTTTGCACTTGCGCAGAAAAAATCACGCATTTTCCCGCAACGCACCCGGCTCTTATCCGGGCAATAAAACTGACGCCCGTGTGAAAGAGGCCTAACTGTGAGAGGGACGCCTCTACAGCAAGCACAATTGAATTCTACAAGTGACTACATATACTGAACAATTTACTCAAAATCACCCATAGACCTATACAGCCTCAGTGTTCCATTGTAAACACCAACTACTTTATGGTATGAATTAAGGCAATATACGAAAATTTGGGCGATTATAATACAAATATTCTGCAATTAACTCAGTACTGGATTGTGTTGGATTACCCATAAGAACAAAGAGACAAGTATACTTGGCAAATTTTCGGAACTACATTCGTATAATATCCGAAAATTATATACAAAAGATTCTAAGGATACTTTTCTGCTAATCTGATTTTTTTATCCGATTTTTTACTGGATTTTTTACCTGAATATATATTTGATCTTTAATAAATTGACTCTATTATTACATTTGTTGTCCACTGATATATGGTTATATACTTTTTATACTGTGTGTTAAATACGATATATTGTTATCTGTATTGTTATCCATTTTTTATCTACAATATTTTATTCATTTTTAATTTGTTTTAATCTAAATAATAAATGTGTTATATATGTATGAAACCCAGATGGTGAGTGCCTGCTGATTATTTTATATTGATAGATAGTAATTTAAATACACAGGACCATAGGGTCACAATTACTGGACATTCCCACCACGTAGGGAAGTAAGATCCCATTGAGAGTTATATCTCCAGCAGCTTGTGGGAAAATCATGGGAAATCTTATTGATGAATGAGGAGTATGATACCACCTGTATAATATTTTCCTAGAACTTTCCACATGACCCACACATTTAGTGAGTTTGGAAATAGAGGTGAAGGCCTCTTTCCATTGATTGTCTGATATCTGTTCATTGAGATTTGCATTCCAAATATCCTAAATGTGTGACCGAGTATTGGTTGTGGTCATTTTTAGGTATTACACTTTTTGTGTTGTAAGGTGACAAAAAAATAGCATTTTTTAACACCTTTTTTTTTTTTTATGGTGTTCATCTGAGGGGTTAGGTCATGTGATATTTTTATACAGCAGGTTATTACGTACCAGGCGATAACTAATATGTATACTTTTTTTTATTTATTAAAGTTTTACACAATAACAGCATTTGTTAAACAAAAAAAAAAATCATGTTTTAGTGTCTCCATATTCTGAGAGCCATATTTTTTTTATTTTTTGGGCGATTGTTCTAGATGTAAGGTGAAAAAATTTTTTTTTTTTTTAGCACAGTTTTTATTTAACTTTTTTGACAGTGTTCACCTGAGGGGTTGTGTCATGTGATATTTTTATAGAGACGGTAAATACGGATGCTGCGATATGTAATATGTCTACTTTTCAATTTTTCTCTATTTTTTACAAATTTTTTACTTTATTTTTGGAAAAAGGACACTTTTTTTACTTGAAACAAAAAAATATATATAAAAAAAACTTATTTTTTCACTATATTTTACAATTTATATTTGTCCCACTTTGGGACTTCACCTTTTCAGGGTTTGATCCCTGTTTCAATTCAGTACAATACAATACATTCTGTATTATACTGAACTGAACTTGCCTAGGAGAATTAGCTCTCAGACTGGATCTCCTGGGCTTCCATAGGCTGGCAGCTCCTGTGTAAGGCATCGGGGCTGCCATAGCACCCATCGACCCCCTGCCAGTGCAGAGCAGGGGGCGATGGAGTCAGAGGGAGATCCTCCCTCTGTATAGCCGCACGTGCCGCGGTCAGCACTGACCGCCGCACGTGAAAGGATTAATCCGCCGGCATCACACACACAGGGATGCCAGCGGATGCAACAGGGGCCCGGCTATCAGTAACAATCACAGAAAATAATGAACCATAATAATAGATGCAAGCATAGCATTCATAAGTTCAGGCAGGTCCTACGCTAAACCTGCCTATGCTGTTATGCATTTATGTTCAGGAGCGCAGACCCCACACATATAGTGTGTTGCTCCTAGTTACCTCCATGTGCAACAGCAACCGGTGGGAGGAGGAGCACACACATCTTAGAATATCCGGGGGATATTAAAATCTCCACCAATTAGTAGTGAACCCTGTTTAACCAGCTCAGGACCGCCGAACACAGGATTGCATTCTGGCGGCGGCCCGGATGTTCCTCCTGGATGTGCCGATGCGTCCTCTCCCGAGAGGCGAGATTTCCTGTGAACTCACGCACACAGGAGCGCGCGTTCAAAGAATCGGACGGTAAACCAGTGGATCTACAGCCTGCCAGCGGCGATCATTCGCTGGCAGGCGGTAGATGTGATTTTTTTTTAACCCTTGAAAGGTATATCAGACGCTGTTTTGTAAACAGCGTCTGATATACCTGCTACCTGGTCCTCTGGTGGTCCCTTTTGCTTGGATCGACCACCAGAGGACACAGGCAGCTCTGTAATAAGTAGCACCAAGCACCACACTACACCCCCCGTCACTTATTAACCCCTCATTAACCCCTGATCACCCCCCTGTCATTGATCACCCCCATGTAAGGCTCCATTCAGACGTCCGTATGTGTTTTGCGGATCCATGGATCCACGGATCCGCGGATCCGCAAAACACGGACACCGTGGATCTGCAAAACACAGACACCGGCAATGTGCTTTCTGCATTTTGCAGATCCGCACTTTGCCAGAACTATATAGAAAATGAATTTTCTTGTTCGCAATTGCGGACAAGAATAGGACATGTTCTACTGGCTCTACCAAAAACGCAGTGTTCGCCCGATGAGGCCTGATCTTGTGCGCACACTTGCATTCAGTCCGCCCCACCGCAGTGACAGATTTTTTTTTTTCTGATCACTGCAAAAACACTGTAAAATCGCTGCGGCGCTATAAAGATCACTTTTGAGGGGCATGGCGAGTTCATAGAAGATTTATTTATTTTTGGCACAAGTTAGCGCAAATTATTATTCTTATTTTTTTTTCTTACAAAGTCTCACATTCCCCTAACTTGTGACAATAAATAAAATCTCACATGAACTCACCATACCCCTCACGGAATCCAAATGCGTAAAAATTTTTAGGCATTTATATTCCAGACTTCTGCTCACGCTTTAGGGCCCCTAAAATGCCAGGGCAGTATAAATACCCCATAAGTGACGAAGTAACGGAATCAGGGGGCACACCAAATATTATACGGAGTGCAAGGGGCGGTGAAAAGAGCATGAAACAATATCACCTGACCCAAGATAGAGTCACCAGAACCACCCCATAAATGCACATCCGACAATGAATCAATATCAAAAATATATATAAAGTTTATTAGACACACCAACAGACACATTAAAAAATTGTATACAATTAGAACAAAGTGCGGTATGCAATCGATAATATGTAACCAACACATACAGGTCTACTGAGTTGCCAAACCATAGGCATATGCGTTATAAACCAGCGTATAAAAATCCAGTGTAGAGCATAGAGCAAATATGTCATAAGGTAAGACCACTAAAAATGCAGACAGACCAAAATGAGGTCAAAATAAGAGAGCCAAATCTACACGAGCAGCTGGTACAGTGGACCTGGGAGAATGAGAAAGCACCCAACACGTATCGCCGGAGCAATCTGGCTTCCTCAGGGGTAAAGAGCCAAATGCTGGGGCATCACCTTATATGGGGTAATGAATAAAGTTGAAATCACATTCACCTGTGCAGCAAAGAATCAATAAACGCCATGTAAAAACATGCAGGACGAAGCATGACCGGATCCCGGAAGTAGGAAGTCCACATAGTCAGCAGGTGGAACGCATATGCGTTCCACCTGTCAGATCACAGCCGTACATTGGAAATAGCAAGAGATCCGGTGGCACGATATAATCTAATAAAATACAGTAAACGCATATATATAGATCAATATTATTATTAATAGGTGCCCCAATGTGGAGGCGGACATACCACAGAGTGTCCGAATCTTTAGTATACAGCGATCCAGCACGGATGTGTAGAGCACATGACCGGAAACCAGATGCCGCGATGGACCGCATGGTGGAACGCAAAGTGCGCTCCACAGAGAATGGTGGAGCGCACAATCCGCTCGTCACACAGGGGAGGGAAGGGAGGAGGGGAAGAAAGGGGGAGGACCTGGGCAATACATGATACACGGGGGAATGCAAAAGAGCCTATTAAATGAGGGGCCAAAATCGTAAATACAATCAATGTGTTATACAATGGTGTTATATAATGAAATAAGGGTCAATGTGAAGTGGTGATGTTATGCCTGAGCTGGGGGCATGTTATTAGACATATCCAATTACAAAAATAGAGAGTAGATAGAAATATGGATAATGATAACAATACAGAGTCCATATATCCACGTTAGCATGTAAGCAAGCAAAAGAGTATATGCATGTGTAGAAAAACGAACTATGGACACAGGACCTGAAATTTCCATCCTGTATACACAATAAATAAAACATAATTAAATAACTATATGCATAAGTATTATTACCATAACAATAAATACCCCATAAGTGACCCCATTTTGACAAGAAGACACTCCAAGGTATTCCGTGAGGGGCATGGCGAGTTCCTAGAATATATTTTTTTTTGGCACTTTTTTTTTTTCTCTTACAAAATCATTTTCCGCTAACTTGTTCCCAAAAAAATATATTCTAGGAACTCGCCATGCCCCTCACGGAATACCTTGGGGTGATTTCATGTAAAATTGTATTTTTTTGTCACAAGTTAGTGGAATATGAGACTTTGTAAGAAAAAAAAAAATCTTTTTCCGCTAACTTGTGACAAAAAATAAAAACTTCCATGAACTCACTATGCCCATCAGCGAATGCCTTAGGGTGTTAGGGTGTCTACTTTCCGAAATGGGGTCATTTGTGGGGTGTTTCTTCTGTCTGGGCATTGTAGAACCTCAGGAAACATGACAGGTACTCAGAAAGTCGGTGTGCGTAAATTCACATTTTTGCACCATAGTTTGTAAACGCTATAACTTTTACCCAAACCAATAAATATACACTTATTGCATTTTTTATCAAAGACATGTAGAACAATACATAATTCATTTATATAGAAATGTAGTTTTAATTAAAAAAATTGACAACAGAAAGTGAAAAATTAGTTCATAGTTGTTAGGAGCATATAAGTTTGCTTTAGTATAAAACTCATTATTGATAAAGTCTACTGTTATGACATATCTACCCTTTTCGTCAGCAACAACAGTATGACATTGAAAAACCAAGCCGTTTTTAGCACCAATAAATACACCCTTTTCTTATTTTGCACATGGGAAAACAATATATGTAAAAAATAAGGATGGTGAATTCTGTAGGAATCCAATCGATTAATGTGGGATTCTTTTATTCGTATGATGTCACAATTTAGCTTTTTTACTTCCACACATACAGATTCAACATGATATCGCAATATCTTAACTAAACTGTAAAAGACTTTGGTACACATCACAACCACTGGGCGGTGAGTGCTCCACATTTAGCTTATTGCTCCAGCAGCTTTTTTCTGTTTAGAGAACAGAAAAGCTGGCCTCATGTATGAGATATTAATCGGCAGACCACTGGGAGACCCAGTTAAGTTTGGTGAGATCTGTTGAGAATATTAATTGTGCAAAAGTCATACACATGAGAATAAAGGAACACTAAATCCAGAATCTAAACATCATATGTGATACTGTCTGCTTAGCTATGTATCTAATCCTATCATGTGTGATACTGTCTGCTGAGCTGTGTATCTAATCATATCATGTGTGATATAGTAACATAGTAACATAGTATATAAGGCCAAAAAAAGACATTTGTCCATCCAGTTCAGCTTGTTATCCTGCAAGTTGATCCAGAGGAAGGCAAAAAAAAAAACCCCTGTGAGGTAGAAGCTAATTTTCCCCACTTAAGGGGAAAAAAATTCCTTGACAAAAACACAGAAATATAGCGGCAAATCTGGGGGAGCTGCTCAACCCCTAACACTGTGGCGTGTTTTTCATTGGGGGAGCAGCCCCACCGCATGTGGACCGCAGCAAACGACTATCCCCAGCAAAAAAAAATTGCATACGGTGGAGGATGTCGGCGCGGTCCACATGCACCACAAAGGCATCCTACACAAAACGGAGCATTGTGCGGATGAAAATATAATCATAAGTCACAGAAGAAATGCACCAAACGGATATACCACTGACTATACTGGCTAGTCATAAATGCAGATATTAAAAGCTGAGACTTTTGCCAATATATTCCTGTCAGGAAGATATCGGAGCCCAATCATGCACCACGTCACGGTTCTCAGCATGGCAAGGGGTCCTACCACTAAGCTACCTATCCCCTATTTTTTTGCTGGGGATAGTCGTTTGCTGCGGTCCACATGCGGTGGGGCTGCTCCCCCAATGAAAAACACGCCACAGTGTTAGGGGTTGAGCAGCTCCCCCAGATTTGCCACTATATTTCTGTGTTTTTGTCTTGTTTTATATGTAGTGTATGTGCCTTTATCTGGCATTCAAACACTCTCCTTTGCACCTGGTAGCCTCCATCACATGGTCTGATATGGGTGTGGCTTACAGTCTGGCTTTGTTCACATTGCACTAGTTGTCCTGCTAGGCGGTTGTGTGGAAGCCTGGCTGTGAGCTGGATTACATCACCTTCAGACCGTGTTCACACCATAGGTAGCGTAGTGGTAGGACCCCTTGCCATGCTGAGAACCGTGACGTGGTGCATGATTGGGCTCCGATATCTTCCTGACAGGAATATATTGGCAAAAGTCTCAGCTTTTAATATCTGCATTTATGACTAGCCAGTATAGTCAGTGGCATATCCGTTTGGTGCATTTCTTATGTGATTTAAGAAAAAAATTCCTTCCCGACTCCAATCAGGCAATCAGAATAACTCCCTGGATCAACGATCTCTCTCTAGTAGCTATAGCTTGTAATATTATTACACTCCAGAAATACATCCAGGTCCAGCTTGTACTCTTTTAGTGAACTCACCATCACCACCTCCTCAGGCAGAGAGCTCCATAGTCTCACTGCTCTTACCGTAAAGAATCCTCTTCTATGTTTGTGTACAAACCTTCTTTCCTCCAGACGCAGAAGATGTCCCCTTGTCACAGTAAATAGATGATGGGAGAGATCTCTGTACTGACCCCTGATATATTTATACATAGTAATTAGATCTCCCCTCAGTCGTCTTAAATCTAAAGTGAACAACCCTAATTTTAAAAATCCTTCAAGGTACTGTAGTCAACCCATTCCAGTTATTACTTTAGTTACCCTCCTCTGAACCCTCTCCAGCTCTGCTAAGTCTGCCTTGTTCACAGGAGCCCAGAAATGTACACAGTACTCCATGTGTGGTCTGATTAGTGATTTGTAAAGTGGAAGGACTATGTTCTCATCATTGGCATCTATGCCCCTTTTGATGCAACCCATTATCTTATTGGTAGGGATGAGCGAATCGATTTCGGATGAAACATCCAAAGTCGATTCGCATAAAACTTCGGTCTAATAATGTATGGAGCGAGCGCTCCGTACAGTATTGGAATGTAAAACAGAGAAATACAGCGGCTCACCCCCTCACCGTATGGATAAGGTGCTCACCCTCTGGTCCCACCCTCAGGACCACCAAAAAACAAGTGAGGTGTAAGCAAATATGAAGGGACACACTCAAAAGGGAACCACAAATGGTGATAGTAATAATATAACATATATATTATTACTATCACCATTTGTGCTTCCCTTTTGAGTGTGCCCCTTCATATTTGCTTACACCTCACTAGTATTGGAATGTATTGGCTCAGATGAGCCGAAGTTATTACTTCGTAAAGTCTTCATAGATTAACTTGGAACCGAACCCGAGTCCGGGAAATCTTTTTTTACAGTAAAAAGTTATTACGCAAAGTCATGTGAGACTTCGCAAAGTAATAACTTTGACTTATCATTCTAATACTGTACAGAGCGCTCTCTCCGTACAGTATTGGACCGAAGTTTTATGTGAATCGACTTTGGATGTTTCATTTGAAGTCGATTCAATCATATCTACTTATTGGCCTTGGCAGCAGCTGCCTGACACTGGATTTTACAGCTTAGTTTGCTGTTCACTAAAATTCCTAGGTCCTTTTCCATGTCAATGTTACCCAGTGTTTTACCATTTAGTATGTACGGGTGACTTGCATTATTCCTTCCTATGTGCATAACCTTACATTTGTCAGTGTTAAACCTCATCTGCCACTTCTCTGCCCAAGCCTCTAATCTATCCAAATCCCTCTGTAGCAGTATACTTAGAGATGGCCTTGCGGTTCGCCTGGCGTTTGTTTCGCGGCAAACTTTGCTCGTTCGCGATTCGCCGAACATGCAAACATATGGCAATGTTCGCATGCACCATATTCTTTTGCATTGCGCCGAACTTTAACCCATGACACATCCATCAGGTTGGACAGGACAGCCAATTGAGACGTTTAAACACATGGACACACCCCCACCCTATCACAGAACCCGATCTTCCAGCCATTTTACATTCTGTGTTTTGCCAGCGTAGGGAGAGGTTGCTTTGTGGAGCAGGAACAGACTGTTAGGGACACCAAACGCTAGGTAATAGGGCCACAAAAGTCATTTTAAGGACTGGTATAGGTGTGCTATTGATAGGTGTGATATACTGAGGGGGTGATATACTTATAATATACTTTCTAATATGGAAAGTATATTATAGTGCATTTGTATTGTGCAGCAATTGTGTGCGGTTCTGGTGCAATACTGCAGCTATAAAGAGGGACAAACGCTATTGGAATAACTAATTGCAACGGGCGTGATATACATGTTGTCCCCAAAAAACTGATTAAGGGGTGCGATATACCTGCTTCCACAACATACTGATTAAGGGGTTTGATATACCTGCTTCCACAAAATGCTGATTGAGGGGTGCGATATACCTGCTTCCACCAAATATTGATTCAGGGTTTCTTTATACCTGCTTCCACAAAATTACTGATTAAGGGGTGCGATATTCCTGCTTCCACCAAATATTGGTTGAGGCCTGCGATATACCAGCTTCCTCAAAATACTGATTTAGAAGTGTGATATGCCTGCTTCCACAAAATGCTGATTAAGGGGTGTGATATACCTGCTTCCACAAACTGATGATTGAGGGGTGCAATATACCTGCTTCCACAAAATACTGAATAAGGGTTTTGATATACCTGCTTCCACAAAATACTGATTGAGGGGTGTGATATACCGTCTTCCACCAAATACTGATTGAGGCCTGCAATATACCTGCTTCCACAAATAGTACTCTTCTCTAAGGACTTTGGCACAGGGTCATTTTGAAAATCACAGGCAGAGGAAGAGGCAGGCCATTCTGCAGGAGTGGTAGGGGACAGGCAGGTGCACCAGGCTAGAGCCTAAGTGGGAAGTTGTAGAAGGTGCGTGCGATTAAGTCAAAGGACGCACCAGAATTGGTTGAGTGCCTCACTCAGCCTTCCGCTTCTGAACCCTCCTCATCCTCTTTAACTAAAACCTCCTCACGCTCTGCTGTGTGCACCCTCAAATGCGCCACAACTAGAGTTGAGCGAACACCTGGATGTTCGGGTTCGAGAAGTTCGGCCGAACATCCCGGAAATGTTCGGGTTCGGGATCCGAACCCGATCCGAACTTCGTCCCGAACCCGAACCCCATTGAAGTCAATGGGGACCCGAACTTTTCGGCACTAAAAAGGCTGTAAAACAGCCCAGGAAAGAGCTAGAGGGCTGCAAAAGGCAGCAACATGTAGGTAAATCCCCTGCAAACAAATGTGGATAGGGAAATGAATTAAAATAAAAATTAAATAAATAAAAATTAACCAAAATCAATTGGAGAGAGGTTCCATAGCAGAGAATCTGGCTTCCCGTCACCCACCACTGGAACAGTCCATTCTCAGATATTTAGGCCCCGGCACCCAGGCAGAGGAGAGAGGTCCCGTAACAGAGAATCTGTCTTCATGTCAGCAGAGAATTAGTCTGCATGTCATAGCAGAGAATGAGGCTTCACGTCAGCCACCACTGCAACAGTCCATTGGCATATATTTAGGCCCAGCACCCAGGCAGAGGAGGGAGGTCCCGTAACAGAGAATCTGTCTTCATGTCAGCAGAGAATTAGTCTGCATGTCATAGCAGAGAATGAGGCTTCACGTCAGCCACCACTGCAACAGTCCATTGGCATATATTTAGGCCCAGCACACACACAGGCAGAGGAGAGAGGTCCCGTAACAGAGGATCTGGCTTCATGTCAGCAGAGAATCAGTCTGCATGTCATAGCAGAGAATCAGGCTTCACGTCAGCCACCACTGCAACAGTCCATTGTCATAAATTTAGGCCCAGCACCCAGGCAGAGGAGAGAGGTCCCGTAACAGACAATCTGGCTTCATGTCAGCAGAGAATCAGTCTTCATATCATAGCAGAGAATCAGGCTTCACGTCACCCACCACTGTAAGAGTCAATTTTCATAAATTTAGGCCCAGAACCCAGGCAGAGGAGAAAGGTCCCGTAACAGACAATCTGGCTTCATGTCAGCAGAGAATCAGTCTTCATATCATAGCAGAGAATCAGGCTTCACGTCACCCACCACTGCAACAGTCCATTGGCATATATTTAGGCCTAGCACACAGGCAGAGCAGAGAGGTCCCGTAACAGACAATCTGGCTTCATGACAGCAGAGAATCAGTCTGCATGTCATAGCAGAGAATCAGGCTTCACGTCAGCCACCACTGCAACAGTCCATTGTCATAAATTTAGGCCCAGCACCCAGGCAGAGGAGAGAGCTCCCGTAACAGAGGATCTGGCTTCATGTCAGCAGAGAATCAGTCTGCATGTCATAGCAGAGAATCAGGCTTCACGTCAGCCACCACTGCAACAGTCCATTGTCATAAATTTAGGCCCAGCACCCAGGCAGAGGAGAGAGGTCCCGTAAAAGAGGATCTGGCTTCATGTCAGCAGAGAATCAGTCTGCATGTCATAGCAGAGAATGAGGCTTCACGTCACCCACCACTGCAACAGTCCATTGGCATATATTTAGGCCTAGCACACAGGCAGAGCAGAGAGGTCCCGTAACAGACAATCTGGCTTCATGACAGCAGAGAATCAGTCTGCATGTCATAGCAGAGAATGAGGCTTCACGTCAGCCACCACTGCAACAGTCCATTGGCATATATTTAGGCCTAGCACACAGGCAGAGGAGAGGTTCATTCAACTTTGGGTAGCCTCGCAATATAATGGTAAAATGAAAATAAAAATAGGATTGAATGAGGAAGTGCCCTGGAGTCCAATAATATATGGTTATGGGGAGGTAGTTAATGTCTAATCTGGACAAGGGACGGACAGGTCCTGTGGGATCCATGCCTGGTTCATTTTTATGAACGTCAGCTTGTCCACATTGGCTGTAGACAGGCGGCTGCGTTTGTCTGTAATGACGCCCCCTGCCGTGCTGAATACACGTTCAGACAAAACGCTGGCTGCCGGGCAGGCCAGCACCTCCAAGGCATAAAAGGCTAGCTCTGGCCACGTGGACAATTTAGAGACCCAGAAGTTGAATGGGGCCGAACCATCAGTCAGTACGTGGAGGGGTGTGCACACGTACTGTTCCACCATGTTAGTGAAATGTTGCCTCCTGCTAACACGTTGCGTATCAGGTGGTGGTGCAGTTAGCTGTGGCGTGTTGACAAAAGTTTTCCACATCTCTGCCATGCTAACCCTGCCCTCAGAGGAGCTGGCCGTGACACAGCTGCCTTGGCGACCTCTTGCTCCTCCTCTGCCTTGGCCTTGGGCTTCCACTTGTTCCCCTGTGACATTTGGGAATGCTCTCAGTAGCGCGTCTACCAACGTGCGCTTGTACTCGCGCATCTTCCTATCACGCTCCAGTGCAGGAAGTAAGGTGGGCACATTGTCTTTGTAGCGTGGATCCAGCAGGGTGGCAACCCAGTAGTCCGCACAGGTTAAAATGTGGGCAACTCTGCTGTCGTTGCGCAGGCACTGCAGCATGTAGTCGCTCATGTGTGCCAGGCTGCCCAGGGGTAAGGACAAGCTATCCTCTGTGGGAGGCGTATCGTCATCGTCCTGCCTTTCCCCCCAGCCACGCACCAGTGATGGACCCGAGCTGCGTTGGGTGCCACCCCGCTGTGACCATGCTTCATCCTCATCCTCCTCCACCTCCTCCTCATCCTCGTCCTCCTCGTCCTCCAGTAGTGGGCCCTGGCTGGCCACATTTGTACCTGGCCTCTGCTGTTGCAAAAAACCTCCCTCTGAGTCACTTCGAAGAGACTGGCCTGAAAGTGCTAAAAATGACCCCTCTTCCTCATCCTCCTCCTCCTCCTCCTGGGCCACCTCCTGTTCCATCATCGCCCTAAGTGTTTTCTCAAGGAGACATAGAAGTGGTATTGTAACGCTGATAACGGTGTCATCGCCACTGGCCATGTTGGTGGAGTACTCGAAACAGCGCAACAGGGCACACAGGTCTCGCATGGAGGCCCAGTCATTGGTGGTGAAGTGGTGCTGTTCTGTAGTGCGACTGACCCGTGCGTGCTGCAGCTGAAACTCCACTATGGCCTGCTGCTGCTCGCACAGTCTGTCCAGCATGTGCAAGGTGGAGTTCCACCTGGTGGGCACGTCGCATATGAGGCGGTGAGCGGGAAGGCCGAAGTTACGCTGTAGCGCAGACAGGCGAGCAGCGGCAGGATGTGAACGCCGGAAGCGCGAACAGACGGCCCGCACTTTATGCAGCAGCTCTGACATGTCGGGGTAGTTGTGAATGAACTTCTGCACCACCAAATTCAGCACATGCGCCAAGCAAGGGATGTGCGTCAAATTGGCTAGTCCCAGAGCTGCAACGAGATTTCGCCCATTATCACACACCACCAGGCCGGGCTTGAGGCTCACCGGCAGCAACCACTCGTCGGTCTGTTGTTCTATACCCCGCCACAACTCCTGTGCGGTGTGGGGCCTGTCCCCCAAACATATGAGTTTCAGAATGGCCTGCTGACGTTTACCCCGGGCTGTGCTGAAGTTGGTGGTGAAGGTGTGTGGCTGACTGGATGAGCAGGTGGAAGAAGAGGAGGAGGAAGCCGAGAAGGAGGAGGTGGCAACAGGAGGCAAAGAATGTTGCCCTGCGATCCTTGGCGGCGGAAGGACGTGCGCCAAACAGCTCTCCGCCTGGGGCCCAGCTGCCACTACATTTACCCAGTGTGCAGTTAGGGAGATATAGCGTCCCTGGCCGTGCTTACTGGTCCACGTATCTGTGGTTAGGTGGACCTTGCCACAGATGGCGTTGCGCAGTGCACACTTGATTTTATCGGATACTTGGTTGTGCAGGGAAGGCACGGCTCTCTTGGAGAAGTAGTGCCGGCTGGGAACAACATACTGTGGGACAGCAAGCGACATGAGCTGTTTGAAGCTGTCTGTGTCCACCAGCCTAAATGACAGCATTTCATAGGCCAGTAGTTTAGAAATGCTGGCATTCAGGGCCAGGGATCGAGGGTGGCTAGGTGGGAATTTACGCTTTCTATCAAATGTTTGTGAGATGGAGAGCTGAACGCTGGCGTGTGACATGGTTGAGACGCTTGGTGACGGAGGTGGTGGTGGTGGTGTTGGTGGTACATCCCCTGTTTGCTGGGCGGCAGGTGCCAACGTTCCTCCAGAGGCGGAGGAAGAGGCCGAGGCGGCAGCAGCAGAATAGGCCGAGGCGGCAGCAGCAGAAGAGGTAGCAGGGGGAGCCTGAGTGACTTCCTTGGTTTTAAGGTGTTTACTCCACTGCAGTTCATGCTTTGCATGCAGGTGCCTGGTCATGCAGGTTGTGCTCAGGTTCAGAACGTTAATGCCTCGCTTCAGGCTCTGATGGCACAGCGTGCAAACCACTCGGGTCTTGTCGTCAGCACATTGTTTGAAGAAGTGCCATGCCAGGGAACTCCTTGAAGCTGCCTTTGGGGTGCTCGGTCCCAGATGGCGGCGGTCAGTAGCAGGCGGAGTCTCTTGGCGGCGGGTGTTCTGCTTTTGCCCACTGCTCCCTCTTTTGCTACGCTGTTGGCTCGGTCTCACCACTGCCTCTTCCTCCGAACTGTGAAAGTCAGTGGCACGACCTTCATTCCATGTGGGGTCTAGGACCTCATCGTCCCCTGCATCGTCTTCCACCCAGTCTTGATCCCTGACCTCCTGTTCAGTCTGCACACTGCAGAAAGACGCAGCAGTTGGCACCTGTGTTTCGTCATCATCAGAGACATGCTGAGGTGGTATTCCCATGTCCTCATCATCAGGAAACATAAGTGGTTGTGCGTCAGTGCATTCTATGTCTTTCACCGCTGGGGAAGGGCTAGGTGGATGCCCTTGGGAAACCCTGCCAGCGGAGTCTTCAAACAGCATAAGAGACTGCTGCATAACTTGAGGCTGAGACAGTTTCCCTGGTATGCATGGGGGTGATGTGACAGACTGATGGGGTTGGTTTTCAGGCGCCATCTGTGCGCTTTCTGCAGAAGACTGGGTGGGAGATAATGTGAACGTGCTGGATCCACTGTCGGCCACCCAATTGACTAATGCCTGTACCTGCTCAGGCCTTACCATCCTTAGAACGGCATTGGGCCCCACCATATATCGCTGTAAATTCTGGCGGCTACTGGGACCTGAGGTAGTTGGTACACTAGGACGTGTGGATGTGGCAGAACGGCCACGTCCTCTCCCAGCACCAGAGGGTCCACTAACACCACCACGACCATGTCCACGTCCGCGTCCCTTACTAGATGTTTTTCTCATTGTTATGGTTCACCACAACAACAAATATATTATTTGGCCCAATGTATTGTATTCAAATTCAGCGGGATATAAATTTGAGGCCTAGTATTTAGGCGCTGGGTGACCGGTATGGATTTAGTGACAGAATTAGACTTGGAAATGCACAGAAGCGTGTGTGTGAAGTTATTCTGAATGACCCTATGTGCACCTTGAATATTATATACCCTTTTTGGGATAGATTTCAAATAGCTCTGATATAGCAGGAACCACTAAATTATGAAATTGCTAAATTGGGAATTGTACTTCAACCCAGAACAAAAAATGTGCTTTGACGGGCACTAAATAACTTTCCCAGCTACAACAGGACAACGGTAACGAGAGATTTAGAGGGATTTAAATTTGAGGCCTAGTATTTAGGCGCTGGGTGACAGGTATGGGTTTAGTGACAGAATTAGACTTGGAAATGCACAGAAGCGTGTGTGTGAAGTTATTCTGAATGACCCTATGTGCACCTTCAATATTATATACCCTTTTAGGGATAGATTTCAAATAGCTCTGATATAGCAGAAACCACTAAATTATGAAATTGCTAAATTGAGAATTGTACTTCAACCCAGAACAAAAAATGTGCTTTGACGGACACTAAATATCTTGCCCAGCAACAACAGTACAGCGGTGGGTAACGAGAGATTTAGAGGGAATTAAATTTGAGGCCTAGTATTTAGGCGCTGGGTCACCGGTATGGATTTAGTGACAGAATTAGACTTGGAAATACACAGTAGCGGGTGTGTGTGAAGTTATTCTGAATGACCCTATGTGCACCTTCAATATTATATACCCTTTTAGGGATAGATTTCAAATAGCTCTGATATAGCAGAAACCACTAAATTATGAAATTGCTAAATTGGGAATTGTACTTCAACCCAGAACAAAAAATGTGCTTTGACGGACACTAAATATCTTGCCCAGCAACAACAGTACAGCGGTGGGTAACGAGAGATTTAGAGGGATTTAAATTTGAGGCCTAGTATTTAGGCGCTGGGTCACCGGTATGGATTTAGTGACAGAATTAGACTTGGAAATGCACAGAAGCGTGTGTGTGAAGTTATTCTGAATGACCCTATGTGCACCTTCAATATTATATACCCTTTTAGGGATAGATTTCAAATAGCTCTGATATAGCAGAAACCACTAAATTATGAAATTGCTAAATTGAGAATTGTACTTCAACCCAGAACAAAAAATGTGCTTTGACGGACACTAAATATCTTGCCCAGCAACAACAGTACAGCGGTGGGTAACGAGAGATTTAGAGGGAATTAAATTTGAGGCCTAGTATTTAGGCGCTGGGTCACCGGTATGGATTTAGTGACAGAATTAGACTTGGAAATACACAGTAGCGGGTGTGTGTGAAGTTATTCTGAATGACCCTATGTGCACCTTCAATATTATATACCCTTTTAGGGATAGATTTCAAATAGCTCTGATATAGCAGAAACCACTAAATTATGAAATTGCTAAATTGAGAATTGTACTTCAACCCAGAACAAAAAATGTGCTTTGACGGACACTAAATATCTTGCCCAGCAACAACAGTACAGCGGTGGGTAACGAGAGATTTAGAGGGAATTAAATTTGAGGCCTAGTATTTAGGCGCTGGGTCACCGGTATGGATTTAGTGACAGAATTAGACTTGGAAATACACAGTAGCGGGTGTGTGTGAAGTTATTCTGAATGACCCTATGTGCACCTTCAATATTATATACCCTTTTAGGGATAGATTTCAAATAGCTCTGATATAGCAGAAACCACTAAATTATGAAATTGCTAAATTGGGAATTGTACTTCAACCCAGAACAAAAAATGTGCTTTGACGGACACTAAATATCTTGCCCAGCAACAACAGTACAGCGGTGGGTAACGAGAGATTTAGAGGGAATTAAATTTGAGGCCTAGTATTTAGGCGCTGGGTCACCGGTATGGATTTAGTGACAGAATTAGACTTGGAAATACACAGTAGCGGGTGTGTGTGAAGTTATTCTGAATGACCCTATGTGCACCTTCAATATTATATACCCTTTTAGGGATAGATTTCAAATAGCTCTGATATAGCAGAAACCACTAAATTATGAAATTGCTAAATTGGGAATTGTACTTCAACCCAGAACAAAAAATGTGCTTTGACGGACACTAAATATCTTGCCCAGCAACAACAGTACAGCGGTGGGTAACGAGAGATTTAGAGGGATTTAAATTTGAGGCCTAGTATTTAGGCGCTGGGTCACCGGTATGGATTTAGTGACAGAATTAGACTTGGAAATGCACAGAAGCGTGTGTGTGAAGTTATTCTGAATGACCCTATGTGCACCTTGAATATTATATACCCTTTTAGGGATAGATTTCAAATAGCTCTGATATAGCAGAAACCACTAAATTATGAAATTGCTAAATTGGGAATTGTACTTCAACCCAGAACAAAAAATGTGCTTTGACAGACACTAAATATCTTGCCCAGCAACAACAGTACAGCGGTGGGTAACGAGAGATTTAGAGGGATTTAAATTTGAGGCCTAGTATTTAGGCGCTGGGTCACCGGTATGGATTTAGTGACAGAATTAGACTTGGAAATGCACAGAAGCGTGTGTGTGAAGTTATTCTGAATGACCCTATGTGCACCTTCAATATTATATACCCTTTTAGGGATAGATTTCAAATAGCTCTGATATAGCAGAAACCACTAAATTATGAAATTGCTAAATTGGGAATTGTACTTCAACCCAGAACAAAAAATGTGCTTTGACGGACACTAAATATCTTGCCCAGCAACAACAGTACAGCGGTGGGTAACGAGAGATTTAGAGGGATTTAAATTTGAGGCCTAGTATTTAGGCGCTGGGTGACAGGTATGGGTTTAGTGACAGAATTAGACTTGGAAATGCACAGAAGCGTGTGTGTGAAGTTATTCTGAATGACCCAATGTGCACCTTCAATATTATATACCCTTTTTGGGATAGATTTCAAATAGCTCTGATATAGCAGGAACCACTAAATTATGAAATTGCTAAATTGGGAATTGTATTTCAACCCAGAACAAGAAATGTGCTTGAACGGACACTAAATAACTCGCCCAGCTACAGCACTAGGGACAGATTTAGCTGGATATAAATTTGAGGCCTAGTATTTAGGCGCTGGGTGACCGGTATGGATTTAGTGACAGAATTAGACTGGGATATGGCCAAAAAATAAACAGACTATTGCTGGTTAAATGCACTTGGTGTGACAGCTTCACCCTGATGTAGGCTTTAGCCAAAAAACAACCACACCATTGAGGGTTAAATGCACTTGGTGACAGGCGCAGCTTGCCCCTGATTTTGTATATGGCCAAAAAATGAACAGACTATTGCTGGTTAAATGCACTTGGTGTGACAGCTTCACCCTGATGTAGGCTTTAGCCAAAAAACAACCACACCATTGAGGGTTAAATGCACTTGGTGACAGGCGCAGCTTGCCCCTGATTTTGTATATGGCCAAAAAATGAACAGACTATTGCTGGTTAAATGCACTTGGTGTGACAGCTTCACCCTGATGTAGGCTTTAGCCAAAAAACAACCACACCATTGAGGGTTAAATGCACTTGGTGACAGGCGCAGCTTGCCCCTGATTTTGTATATGGCCAAAAAATGAACAGACTATTGCTGGTTAAATGCACTTGGTGTGACAGCTTCACCCTGATGTAGGCTTTAGCCAAAAAACAACCACACCATTGAGGGTTAAATGCACTTGGTGACAGGCGCAGCTTGCCCCTGATTTTGTATATGGCCAAAAAATGAACAGACTATTGCTGGTTAAATGCACTTGGTGTGACAGCTTCACCCTGATGTAGGCTTTAGCCAAAAAACAACCACACCATTGAGGGTTAAATGCACTTGGTGACAGGCGCAGCTTGCCCCTGATTTTGTATATGGCCAAAAAATGAACAGACTATTGCTGGTTAAATGCACTTGGTGTGACAGCTTCACCCTGATGTAGGCTTTAGCCAAAAAACAACCACACCATTGAGGGTTAAATGCACTTGGTGACAGGCGCAGCTTGCCCCTGATTTTGTATATGGCCAAAAAATGAACAGACTATTGCTGGTTAAATGCACTTGGTGTGACAGCTTCACCCTGATGTAGGCTTTAGCCAAAAAACAACCACACCATTGAGGGTTAAATGCACTTGGTGACAGGCGCAGCTTGCCCCTGATTTTGTATATGGCCAAAAAATGAACAGACTATTGCTGGTTAAATGCACTTGGTGTGACAGCTTCACCCTGATGTAGGCTTTAGCCAAAAAACAACCACACCATTGAGGGTTAAATGCACTTGGTCGCAGCTTGTGCTGGCGCACCACAAGACACAAAATGGCCGCCGATCACCCCAGAAAAATGAGACTGACAAACGGTCTGTGCAGCCTAAAAACAGTGAGCAATTGAGGATCAGCAGCTCAATGATCCACAGCTGCAGATCGATCAGTTAATCAAGTCCTTTGGAGGAGTTAATCTGCCTAATCTCGCCCTACTGTCGCAGCCGCAACCTCTCCCTACGCTAATCAGAGCAGAGTGACGGGCGGCGCTATGTGACTCCAGCTTAAATAGAGGCTGGGTCACATGGTGCTCTGGCCAATCACAGCCATGCCAATAGTAGGCATGGCTGTGATGGCCTCTTGGGGCAAGTAGTATGACGCTTGTTGATTGGCTGCTTTGCAGCCTTTCAAAAAGCGCCAAGAAAGCGTCACAAAAGCGCGAAGAAAGCGACGAACACCGAACCCGAACCCGGACTTTTACGAAAATGTCCGGGTTCGGGTCCGTGTCACGGACACCCCAAAATTCGGTACGAACCCGAACTATACAGTTCGAGTTCGCTCATCCCTAGCCACAACCATTGCCCCTCCACTCGAGTCAGAGAAATTATTTTCCCATCCATTCCCAGACCTTACCGATGCACAGCTATTCTTGTCATCGGATGAAGAAGAGGAGGTAGCAAAGGCCGCCACCCAGAGGTCTGACGACAGTACCCAGATCAGCCCAATGAGGGTGGTCCCTGCTGTTGCTTCCTACTCCGAGATCTCTAATGTCAGTGGTGGTGAAGATGACAATGATGACTTGTCGATGGACGTCACGTGGGTGCCCACAAAAGAGGAAGAGGAGGGGAGTTCAGAGGGAGAGACGGAGCAGCAGATAGGGAGGAGAAGGAGGAGAAGCAGGCAGAACTTACAGGTCATAGGAGGCAAAAAGCAGTCTGCAAATGTGTCTGGAGCGAGCCATCCACCATGCACGGTCACTTATGGTGCTCCCAGGCTCTGCAGTGTGGGCTTTGTTTAACGTGTCAGCTGCTGACAATACTGTTGCCATCTGCAGCCTGTGCTGTCAACGCATAAGTCGCGGTAAGCCCAACACTCACCAACACCTAGGGACGACTGCCTTAAGAAGGCACCTGGCCTTCTATCACCGAGCCCAGTGGGAGCAACGCTGTCAGAACCCACGAAGCCACACTCCCGGTGCTGAACATCCTGCCTCTTCTCCATCTTTTCTCTCCTCCCATTTGTCCTCCACTCCACATTCCACCGTGCTGTTGTCGCGTTCATCTGGCAGAAGGCAGGCTTCCGTGGCCCAAATGTTCAAGCATAAAAAGTTGATGACGCCGGATAGCCCTCTTGCCCAATGGCTGACCGCTGGCTTTTCGGAACTGCAAGCCCACCAACTACTGCCATATAAACTGGTGGACTTGGAGGCCTTTAGAAAATTTGTTGCCATTGGCACACCGCAATGGAAGGTCCCCAGAAGGAAATATAAGTCCCAGAAGGGCATCCCAGAGCTATATGGCCAAGTTCAGCGGAAAGTGAATACATCTCTGGCACACAGTGTCGGTGCCAAAATACATTTGACCACAGACATGTGGTCTAGCAAACATGGGCAGGGAAGGTACATAACTTTTACTGCCCACTGGGTGAACATTCTGACGGCCGTCAAGCATGGAACCCAGGGCACCGGAGTACATTTGGTGTTACCGCCACGGATGCATGCAGGTCTGCTTCTTCTTCTCCTCCTACTCCATCCTCCGTCTCTTCCTCAGCTGACTCCTCCTTTTCCACTGCTACTGCCACTTCTGCTGCACCTGTCACTACCAGAGCTTTGAGACGTTCTCACAGCTCTGTGTCTCCACCCCTGTGATGATGTCACTTAGAGTTTGGAGGTGTTCTCACTGTTCTGTTTCTCCGCCCCTGTGATGAGGTCTTTACTCCCAGCTGTCTCTCCTGCGTTTGATTTCCCTGCCTTTAAATCACCCCTCCTCCTATTGCAGGGCGTGGATTATATTTCTCTTTTCAGTTGTAGCTCTGCCTTGAGTATCTTCACTTCTTAAGCTACTAGTTCTCTGGACCTGTGTTCTGCTGCTGCAAGCACTCCGGATATTGCCAGCGGCCCTTGGATCCGTCTTCTCTGCGGCTGCAGCTCCATCAGCTAAGTGTGCAGACTTTGTTGTGTACCTGGTGATTTCCTGACTGGATCTGAGGTGGCCACGGTTCCCTCCATATTCTGAGCAGGGCATCGGTGGCCGTACCCCTTCCACTATTGTAGGGGTTACAGGGCTCATCGGTCTAAGGTACGCGGGCATGCCTCGTTCCACCATTTGGATCCGGGCATGTGCTTTAGCAGCATAGGGAGAGTGTTGAGGGTCTGACAGGGGTCACCCTTTCTCTTCCCTAGTTTGGGTCCGGTCAGTAGCTCTTCTTACTGTGTATGCTCTGGTTACCCTTAAACAGCCGTGACATTATAATCCACCAAAACCGTCCTTGTTGACATGGATCCGCTTTCTGGCTTGGTTGACCGCATGCAGGGTCTTTCTTTGGAAGTAGCGGATCTCCGTCAATCTGTGACTCAGCTACAAACATTGGGCTCTGCTCCGGCTCATGGAGTCTGTTGCGAGCCAAAGGTCTCACTTCCGGAAACGTTCTCCGGGGGCAGTGAGAATTTTGTTCGCTTCAGAGAGGCATGTAAACTCCATTTTTGTTTGTGTCCCCACTCCTATGGTAATGAGGAACAGAGGGTGAGGATTGTCATCTCCCTGCTCAGGGGTAATGCTCAGACTTGGGCTTTTTTGCTGTCATCAGGGGATACCTCCCTTCGATCCGTGGAAAGATTTTTTGTGGCCCTGGGGCAGAGATATGATGACCCGGATCGTGTTGCTCTGGCAGAATCAAACTTACGTGTTTTATGCCAGAACAAACTGTCTGCGGAGCTTTATTGTTCTGAATTTCGGAGATGGGCAGCTGATTCAGGCTGGAATGATGCTGCACTCCGAAGTCAGTTCTGTCATGGTCTCTCAGAGGGTTTGAAAGATGCCTTTGCTTTCCATGAGAGACCAACGTCCTTAGAGTCTGCCATGTCATTGGCGGTACGCCTTGACAGGCGTCTAAGGGAAAGAAACAAGACCTCTCCGTCCAGCCATTGTCAGTCTAGGGGCAATGGTGCGGACTCATTCAGTATGCAGGGGTCTCGCTCCCCTCTGAGGAGGAGCCCATGCAGCTAGGCCGACTTGCCCCTGATAAAAGAGGATTTAGTCCTCAGAATATGGTGTGTTTTTGTTGTGGGGGCATAGGTCATTTGGCAAATGTTTGTCCGTCTAGGAGATTCCTGAACTGTACTAAGAGCGATAATAAGAGAAAAACCTCAAGAGGTAGATCATCAAGTTCTGCTTCATCTGCTACTTTGGGCAAAGTTGATGTGGGAATTGATGCTATTCCTCTGACCTGCAGTTCCCGTTTTCTCCTGTCTGCCAGGGTGGCGCTAGAGAGCAAAGTCATTCCTTGTGAGATTTTTGTCGATAGTGGAGCGGCCGTCAATCTTATTGACACTCAATTTGTAGCCTTGCATGGTTTTCAGGTTTGTACATTAGAAAAGGATATACCTGTTTTTGCTATCGACTCTGCTCCACTCTTGCAGAGATCTCTGAAAGGCATTGTTCACAATATCCGGCTAGCTGTAGGTGACACTCATGTGGAGGAGATATCTTGTTTTGTCCTTAACGGATTGCCTTCTCCTCTAGTTTTGGGGCTACCCTGGCTCACTAGACATAACCCCACTATTGATTGGCAAGGAAGGCAAATAAATGAGTGGAGTGACTTTTGTAGAGAGAATTGTCTCACAGCGACTTTTGCAGAGGTGTCTACTAAAACTGTGCCATCATTTCTCTCTGATTTCTCGGATGTGTTTTCCGAGAGCGGTGTTCAGGAGCTACCTCCTCACCGGGAGTTTGACTGTCCCATTAACCTCATTCCCGGCGCCAAGCTGCCAAAAGCACGCCTCTACAATCTCTCACAACCGGAAAGACTCGCAATGCTTTGTTTGTTAAAAAAAAAGATGGCTCTCTGAGACTTTGTTTAGATTTTAGGGAGCTGAACCGTATCACGATTCGCGATCCCTATCCCCTTCCTCTGATCCCGGACCTCTTCAACCAAATTGTTGGGGCCAAGGTGTTTTCCAAATTGGATCTGAGAGGCGCGTACAACCTGGTCAGGGTCAGAGAGGGGGATGAATGGAAAACGGCTTTTAATACCCCTAATGGGCATTTCGAGAATCTCGTTATGCCTTTCGGCCTGATGAATGCTCCGGCCGTCTTTCAGCATTTTGTTAATAGTATTTTCTATCATTTAATGAGGAAATTTGTATTGGTGTATCTTGATGATATTTTGATTTTTTTCCCCTGATGTTCAGACCCATCAGGATCATCTTTTTCAGGTCCTGCAGATACTGCGGGAGAATAAACTGTATGCCAAGCTGGAGAAATGTCTTTTTATGGTATCGGAGATTCAATTTCTGGGTTTTCTCCTCTCTGCTTCTGGTTTTCGCATGGATCCAGAGAAGGTCCGTGCTGTGCTGGAGTGGGAGCTTCCTGAAAATCAGAAGGCATTGATGCGCTTTCTAGGTTTTGCTAACTACTACAGAAAGTTCATTTTGAATTATTCCTCTATTGTCAAACCCCTTACTGACATGACAAAAAAGGGGACGGATTTTTCCTCTTGGTCGGAGGAGGCGCTTGCAGCCTTTTCTAAGATTAAAGAGAGTTTTGCGTCTGCTCCCATCTTGGTGCATCCCGATGTTTCCTTACCTTTTATTGTTGAGGTGGATGCTTCCGAGGTGGGTGTGGGTGCAGTTTTGTCCCAGGGCCCCTCTCCTGCCAAATGGCGACCTTGTGCCTTTTTCTCTAGAAAACTCTCCCCGGCAGAGAGAAACTATGATGTGGGAGATAGGGAGTTGTTGGCCATCAAGTTGGCTTTCGAGGAATGGCGCCATTGGTTGGAGGGGGCCAGGCACCCTATCACCGTTTTTACCGATCATAAGAATCTGGCGTACTTGGAGTCGGCCAGGCGTATGAATCCGAGACAGGCCAGATGGTCTCTGTTCTTCTCCAGATTCAATTTTGTTGTTACTTTCCGCCCTGGGATCAAGAATGTGAAGGCTGATGCTCTCTCTCGCTGTTTTCCGGGAGGAGGAAACTCCGAGGACCCGGGTCCCATTTTGGCGGAGGGGGTAGTTGTTTCTGCTCTATATTCCGATTTGGAGGCCGAGGTCCAGGCTGCCCAGACTGAGGCACCTGCCCGTTGTCCCTCCGGGAAGTTGTTCGTGCCTCCTGAGCTACGTCACAAACTCTTTAAGGAACATCATGATACGGTTCTTGCTGGTCACCCCGGGAGTAGAGCCACGGTAGATCTCATTGCTCGGAGATTTTGGTGGCCGGCTCTTCGTAAGTCTGTGGAGGGTTTTGTGGCTGCTTGTGAGACGTGCGCTCGCGCTAAGGTCCCTCGTTCACGACCTTCAGGTTCCCTTCTCCCGTTACCCATACCTTCCCGTCCTTGGACACACCTGTCCATGGACTTTATCACGGATCTTCCTCGTTCCTCGGGGAAGTCGGTGATCCTGGTGGTCGTGGACCGTTTTAGCAAGATGGCTCATTTCGTTCCTTTCCCTGGTTTACCCAATGCTAAAACGTTGGCGCAAGCTTTTGTCGACCATATTGTTAAATTGCACGGCATTCCCTCTGATATTGTTTCCGATAGAGGCACGCAGTTTGTGTCCAGGTTCTGGAAGGCTTTCTGTTCTCGCCTGGGGGTTCGGCTGTCCTTCTCTTCTGCTTTTCACCCGCAGTCGAATGGTCAGACTGAGCGCTTCAATCAGAATCTGGAGACATATTTGCGCTGTTTTGTGGCAGAGAACCAGGAGGATTGGTGTTCATTTCTCCCTCTTGCTGAGTTTGCTTTGAACAACCGTCGTCAGGAATCTTCTGATAAGTCACCATTTTTTGGTGCATATGGGTTCCATCCGCAGTTTGGGACATTCTCGGGAGGGGCTCTTTCTGGTTTACCTGAGGAGGAGAGATTTTCCTCGTCTTTGTCTACCATTTGGCAAAAGATTCAGAGTAATCTCAGAAAGATGAGTGAGAAGTATAAGCGTGTGGCTGATAAGAGACGTGTGCCTGGTCTGGACCTGAATGTGGGTGATCTGGTGTGGTTGTCTACAAGAAATATTAAACTGAAGGTTCCCTCCTGGAAATTGGGTCCCAAGTTTATTGGGCCTTATAAAATTTTGTCAGTCATCAATCCTGTTGCCTTCCGTCTTGATCTTTCACGGGTTTGGAAGATACATAATGTATTTCACAGATCTCTCTTAAAACCATATGTCCAGCCCACGGTACCCTCCTCTTTGCCTCCTCCTCCGATTTTGGTTGATGGCAATCTGGAGTTTGAGGTTTCCAGAATTGAGGATGTGGGTTCCGATGTCGGACATTAAAGCCACTCGCCTTATCAGGGCATTTCATAGGGCTCATCCTGGGAAGGTGGGTCCTGGGTGTCCGGAGTCCACCCGTAGAGGGGGGGGTACTGTCACTACCAGAGCTTTGAGACGTTCTCACAGCTCTGTGTCTCCACCCCTGTGATGATGTCACTTAGAGTTTGGAGGTGTTCTCACTGTTCTGTTTCTCCACCCCTGTGATGAGGTCTTTACTCCCAGCTGTCTCTCCTGCGTTTGATTTCCCTGCCTTTAAATCACCCCTCCTCCTATTGCAGGGCGTGGATTATATTTCTCTTTTCAGTTGTAGCTCTGCCTTGAGTATCTTCACTTCTTAAGCTACTAGTTCTCTGGACCTGTGTTCTGCTGCTGCAAGCACTCCGGATATTGCCAGCGGCCCTTGGATCCGTCTTCTCTGCGGCTGCAGCTCCATCAGCTAAGTGTGCAGACTTTGTTGTGTACCTGGTGATTTCCTGACTGGATCTGAGGTGGCCACGGTTCCCTCCATATTCTGAGCAGGGCATCGGTGGCCGTACCCCTTCCACTATTGTAGGGGTTACAGGGCTCATCAGTCTAAGGTACGCGGGCATGCCTCGTTCCACCATTTGGATCCGGGCATGTGCTTTAGCAGCATAGGAAGAGTGTTGAGGGTCTGACAGGGGTCACCCTTTCTCTTCCCTAGTTTGGGTCCGGTCAGTAGCTCTTCTTACTGTGTATGCTCTGGTTACCCTTAAACAGCCGTGACAGCACCCCCACAAGCTCCCCAGAACCTATTCAACGTGTCAGGTGAGACGTTGCCATGTTGTGCTGCGGCTGCTATGCCTGGAAGCCAAGAGCCACACCGGTCTGGCACTGCTTTCAGCTCTGCGGTTACAGGTCGATCAGTGGCTAACCCCGCTCAATTTTACAGTTGGTAAAGTGGTGTGCGACAACAGTGCCAATATGCTGAGCACATTAAAACATGGCAAAATGACAAACGTGCCATGCATGGCACACGTCCTGAACTTAGTCGTGCAGCAATTCATTGCCAAATACCCCGGGTCCAGGACGTCTTGCGGCAGGCCAGGAAAATCTCTGGTCATTTTAGATCTTACAAGGCCATGGCTCGCCTTGATGACATTCAGCGGCTACACCACCTGCCCGTCAGACATCTGATTTGTGACAGACCAACGCGCTGGAACTCCACCTTGTATATGCTTGATAGGCTGCTTCAGCAGCAGCGTGCCGTTAATGACTACCTGTACGAACTTTGCAGCAGGACAGGTTCTGGGGAGCTTGGTCTCTTTTCACCGCGCCAGTGGCTGCTCATGCGCGACGCATGCAGACTTCTGCGGCCATTTGATGAGATCATCAAACTGGTCAGTCACAGCCAGGGTGCCATCAGTGACATCATACCTTACGCCTTCTTTCTGGAGCATCCATTGTGTCGTGTCATTGATCAAGCCGTCGAGGAGCAGGAGCTGGAAGATGAGGAAGTCGCAATGCTGAATGAATTCCCAGGGGGGGCTACGCCATCTGAGACAAGTCAGCAGGAGTCTGAAGAGGAGTCAGAGGAGGATGGTGGCTAGGGGGAGGAGGAGTAGCAGGAAGAGCAGGCTTTGAGGGGGACATTAAACTTCTCACAGATCCCTGGTGTTGTCCGTGGCTGGGGGCAGGAGACCGAGGACGACATTCTCCTGGGTGATGAGCAGGAGCCATGGCGCTCCACCGCTTCCAATTTAGTCCAAATGGGGGCCTTCATGCTCCAGTGTTTGAAGAGGGACCCCCGTATAAAAAGCATAAAGGGCAAGGACCAGTAATGGGTGGCAAAGTACTTAGACCTCCGGTACAAACACAAAATGGCGGACATGTTTCCAGCATCACAGAGGGCTGTCAGAATGCAGGATTTCCAGGCCTTGCTGCGAGAGATTCTGCATTCTGCTGTTGCGGGCGCTGGCAGAGGAATTTCCACCCACAGCGAAACAGGTGTGGGTACCAATCCTACCGCGCCTGCAAGAAGAAGGCGGTTTGAAGATGTGTTTGTCACTTCGTATATAAGAACATTCTTGCAGCCAACCTATCGAGAGCCGCTTTCCGGATCCAGCCTCAGGGAACGCCTAGACCGACAGGTGTCCGACTACATCGGGTTAACTTCCAATCTGGACGCTCTGAGAAGCCAGAGCTGGCACAATTTGCCATGGAACTTTTGCCCCTCATCGAGTGTCCCATCTGAACGGATGTTCAGCGCAGCAAGGGGGATCGTGACCGATAAGCGCACTCGCCTAGCTCACGACAGTGAGGACTACCTCATATTTCTAAAAATGAATGAGGCATGGATCTCGAAGGAATTTAACACCTTTGATGACCACGTGTAATTGAATTTCCTCATGCCAGCCCACACATATCCACCCAGAACAAAGAATGGTCCTTGTCTTATGTATATACAGCGGCATAAAAGGCCTTTTCTGTCAGGTGAATGCCTACTTTTTGGGTCCTCTACTCCAGTGGCCTACAGTAAAACTTTTACCCACTGACCGCCTAATGTACCTCCAGACACATAATCACTAGTTCTTTCCTGTCAGGTGAATGCCTAATTTTTGGGACCTGTACTGGCCTACAGGAAAAATTTTAGCCGGTAACCACCTATTGTACCTTCAACCACATAATCACTTTTTCTTTTCTGTCAGGTGAATGCCCGTGGCCTAAAATAAATTTCTTCTAGGCTCCAACAGGGCAGATTTTTGAGAGTTTCCCTTTAGGATGCTTAAAAATGGCCCCTGATTAAAATACATATTTTTTGTGGAAATTTTAGCCATTGATCCCCCTCTGGCATGTCACTGTCCATGTTGTGGGACTATTTGTGCACATCTAGTAAGTATTTGGTGGCTGGAAATATGACCTAAAGGTTTCTCAGGTTAGCCTGCCATTAAAGTGAATAGGCCTGCCACAAACGAGTGGTTCGCGAGCATTTGATTGCGAACCGCGCGTTCGCGAACCGTCCCGCCCAATGTTCATCCATCACTAAGTATACTGTCCTCTTCCGTGTTAATTACTTTACATAGTTTAGTGTCATCTGCAAAAATTTATATTTTTCTGTGCAAGCCTTCTACAAGATCATTAATAAATATATTAAAGAGAATAGGGCCCAATACTGACCCCTGTAGTACCCCACTAGTGACAGTGACCCAATCTGAGTGTGTACCATTAATACCTACCCTCTGTTTTCTATTACTAAGCCAGTTACTTACCCATATACAGACATTTTCTCCTAGTCCGAGCATTCTCATTTTATATACTAACCTTTTATGTGTTATAGTGTCAAATGCTTTGGAGAAGTCCAGATATACAACATTCATTAATTCGCCACTGTCAAGTCTAGAACTTACCTCCTCATAGAAACTGATTATATTTGTTTGACATGATCGATCCCTCATGAAGCCATGCTGATATGGCGTTATTTGCTTATTTTCATTGACATACTCCAAGATAGCATCTCTTAGAAAACTTTCAAACAGTTTTCCCACGACAGATGTTAACCTTAGCAGCCTATAGTTTCCAGGCTCTGTTTTTGGACCTTTTTTGAATATTGGAACCATCTTTGCTATGCGCCAATCCTGTAGAAAACTCCCTGTCAGTATAAAGTCCTTAAATATCAGAAAAAAGGGTATGGCTATGACATTTAGTTCTCTTAGGATAAGGGGGTGTATGCCATCTGGTCCTGGCAATTTGTCTATTTTAGTCTTTTAAAGACGCTGCTGTACTTTTTCCTGGGTCAAACAGGGCACTTTTATTGGGGAATCAACTTTTACATTCTGCATTTCATCTGACAGTTTATTTTCTACAGTGGAGAATAAAATATTTAATAGCTTTGCTTTCTCCTCCTCGCTCTCTGTAACTCTCCCCTCATTACTCTGTAGAGGGCCAACACATTCAGTTTTATACTTCTTACCATTTATATAATTGAAGAACATTTTAGGGTCACTTTTGCTCTCTTTGGCAATTAATCTCTCTGTCTCTAGTTTAGCTGCTTTTATTTGTTTTTTGCATATTCAATTTTTGTCCTTATAGTTTTTCAGTGCTTCCGCGTTACCGTCCTGTTTTAGTGATTTAAATGCTTTCTTTTTGTCATTTATTGCTTTCTTTACAGTTCTATTTATCCACATTGGTTTCTTCTTGTTCCTTAACCCTTTTATGACCAAGGGTCATTGAAGCCTTAGTGTCCAGGTCAAAATTTACAAATCTGACATGCGTCACTTTATGTGGTAATAGCTTTCGTGACACATTGTACTTCATGATAGTCTTATATTTGAGTCAATATATTTCACCTTTATTTATGAAAAAATCCCAAATTTACCAAAAAAATTGATAAATTCACAATTTTCCAAAGTTAAATTTCTCTGCTTTCAAAACAGAAAGTCATACCTAATAAAATATTTATTACTTAACATTCCCCATATGTCTACTTTATGTTGGCATCATTTTGGAAATGTCATTTTATTTTTTCAGGACGTTAGAAGGCTTAGAAGTTTAGAAGCAATTCTTACAATTTTTACGAAAATTTCCAAAACCCACTTTTTAAGGACCAGTTCCGGTCTGAAGTCACTTTGTGGGGCTTACATAGTGGAAACCCTCATAAATGTCCCTATTGTAGAAACTACACCCCTCAAGTTACTCAAAACTGATTTTACAAACTTTGTTAACCCTTTAGGCGTTTCACAAGAATTAAAGGAAAATGGAGATGAAATTTCTAAATTTCACTTTTTTGGCAGATTTTCCATTTTATATATTTTTTTCTTTAACACATTGAGAGTTAACAGCCAAACAAAACTCAATATTTATTACCCTGATTCCGCGGTTTACATAAACACCCCACATGTGGTCGTAAACTGCTGTACGGGCACACGGCAGGGCGCAGAAGGAAAGGAATGCCATACGGTTTTTGGAAGGCAGATTGTGCTGGATTGGTTTTCTGAATGCCATATGTTTTTTATTTTTCTGCCGATCGTCTTGTGCAGGGGCTTGTTTTTTGCAGAAAGTGTTGAGGTTTTTATTGGTACCATTTTTGGGTACATAGGATTTTTTGATCATTCATTATTACACTTTATGGGGCAAGGTGACCCAAAAATTGGCTGTTTTGGAACAGTTTTGATTTATTTATTTTTACAGCGTTCATCTGAGGAGTTAGGTTATGTGATAGTTTTATAGAGAAGATCGTTACGGACGTGGCAATACCTAATATGTATACTTTTTCTTATTTATTTAAGTTTTACACAATAATAGCATTTCTATAGTCTGAGAGCCATAGCTTTTTTATTTTTTGGGCGATTGTCTTAAATAGGGTATCATTTTTTGCGGGACGAGGTGACGGTTTGATTGGTACTATTTTGGGGGTCATAAGCCTTTTTGATCGCTTGCTGTTGGACTTTTTTGATGTAAGGTGACAAAAATAGCTTTTTTGGCACAGTTTTTTAAATTTTATTTTTATGGTGTTTATCGGACGGGGTCTATCATGTGATATATTTATAGAGACGGTCGTTACGGACGCGGTGACACCTAATATGTGTATTTTATTTTATTTTTTCATTTTTTATAGGAAAAGGCAATTTCTTTTTTTTATTTACATTTTTATTTATTTATTTATTTTTACTTTTATTATTTTTACTTTTTTTATCAGTTCCCTCTTGGATCTTGAAGATCCAGTGGGGCTGATAGTTGTACTATACTTTGCAATGCTCTTGCATTTCAAAGTATAATACTTCGAGATGTCCTGTAGGTGGCAGCACTGGACGCCTTTGCCATGGCAATCATCGGGTGCTGCAATCACAGCGCTGCAGCCCCGATGGTTGAGAGAGGGAGCTCCCTCCCTCTATTAACCCCATGGATGCCGCAACCGCGGCATCTATGGGGTTACAGGAGAGTGTCAGCATAGAGCTGACACTCTCTGCTGATGGCGGCGGCTCAGTAATGGAGCCGCCGCCATCACACACAGCAGGGGGATCGGGGGCAGCGCTGGAAAGGGGGGGAGATCGGGGGGTACGGCCGACAATATTGAGGGAGGCTGGGGCAGGAGGGGCGGCTAGAGAATGAATGCATGGGGCGGGGAGGGGGCAGACCGCATCAGGGCAGCTGCCTCTAGATGAGCTGCAGGCGGACACAAGGGGGGCTTGGAGGGGCACAGATGGGGGCACAGCCACAGATTGGGGGCACAGATGGGGGGGTATTACGAGGACCCTACCTGATTTCATGCTCTGATCTGCAGAGCGCAGATCAGAGCATGAAACCAGCATTTTTTCGGATTGGTTAGTCTGCATAGACTAACCAATCGGATCGATTGTCGGCAAGGGGCCACTCTGATTGGTCCCTTGCCGGCATTACTGCACTGTATGCTGTCCGTGACAGCAGCACGGCAGGGGCAAAGAGCTGCCAGAACGTTTATATACGTGGTATGCGGGGCATGTGCAGCTATCACGTATATATACAGATTGCGGTCGGGAAGGGGTTAACCTTTTGTTCCTTTAAAGGTATGTACCTCTCACAATTAGATTTCATAATGTTTTAAAAAATATCCAATTTTATAGCTGTATTTTTCCTTTTGAGGACTTTGTCCCAGTTATTTAGGCCTATGGCCTCTCTTAGTTGGCTAAATTTTGCTTTTTTGAAGTTTGGTATTTTTGTTCCTCCCTGTAGAAACGCTCTTTTGAATGACAATTGGAAGGTTATTACTTTGTGGTCACTATTTCCCAGGTGTCCCCCAACCTGCATATCTGTTGCTCTGTCAGGTCTATTGGTTAATACTAAGTCCAGTATGGCCGTCCCTCTAGTCGGGTCATGAACCAGTTGGGAAAATTAATTGTCTTTGGTTATTGCCAAGAACCTGTTTCCTTTATGAGATATACAAGTTTCAGTTTCCCAGTCAATTTCTGTCTGCTGAACTATAGATATATTCCTATTATGTGTGATACTGTCTGCTTATCTATGTATCTAATCCTATCATGTGTGATACTGTCTGCTAAGCTGTGTGTCTAATCGTATTATGTGTGATACAGTCTGCTGAGCTGTGTATCTAATCCTATCATGTGTGATACTGTCTGCTGTGCTATGTATCTAATCCTATCATGTGTGATACTGTCTGCTGAGCTGTGTACCTAATCCTATCCTGTGTGATACTGACTGCTGATCTGTGTATCTAATCCTATCCTGTGTGATACTGTCTGCTGAGCTGTGTATCTAATCCTATCATATGTGATACTGTCTGCTGAGCTGTGTATCCAATCCTATCCAGTGTGATACTGACTGCTGAGCTCTGTATCTAATCCTATCCTGTGTGATACTGACTGCTGATCTGTGTATCTAATCCTATCCTGTGTGATACTGTCTGCTGAGCTGTGTATCTAATCCTATCATATGTGATACTGTCTGCTGAGCTGTGTATCTAATCCTATCCTGTGTGATACTGTCTGCTGAGCTCTGTATCTAATCCTATCATATGTGATACTGTCTGCTGAGCTGTGTATCTAATCCTATCCTGTGTGATACTGTCTGCTAAACTGTGTATCTAATCCTATCCTGTGTGATATTGTCTGCTGAGCAGTGTATCTAATCCTATCCTGTGTGATACTGTCTGCTAAACTGTGTATCTAATTCTATCATATGTGATACTGTCTGCTGAGCTGTGTATCTAATCCTATCCTGTGTGATACAGTCTGCTGAGCTGTGTATCTAATCCTATCCTGTGTGATACTGTCTTTTGAGCTGTGTATCTAATCCTATCATGTGTGATACTGCCTGCTGAGCTGTGTATCTAATCCTATCCTGTGTGATACTGTCTGCTAAACTGTGTATCTAATTCTATGATATGTGATACTGTGCGCTGAGCTGTGTATCTAATCCTACGATGTGTGATACAGTCTGCTCAGCTACTGTATGTATCTAATCCTATCATGTGTGATACTGTCTGCTCAACTGTGTATCTAATCCTATCATGTGCGATCCTGTTTCCTATACTGTGTATTTAATCCTATCATGGGTAATACTGTCTGCTGTGGATGTAGGCAGCACACAGTGTTGTCCGCATCGTTTTAGCCCCCATTAAAATAAATGGATGCGCAAAAAATGTTCATCAGATGCAGGCCAAAAATATGGTCATGTGACTGCACTAAGGCTAGATTGACATAATGTTTTTTACATTAGGACTTGAAGCAGTTCTGCCTGCATTCAGCATCACAACTTCACACAACTTTCCTATAAACTAAGTGTCCAGGCCTCATATTTAGGGCTCATGCACATAGCTATATGTATTTTGCAGTCCGCAAAAAACGGATCCGCGAAAACTGTGGATGATGTCTGTGTGCATTCCGTACTTTGCGGAACGGAATAACTGGCCCCTAATAGAACAGTCATATCTTTGTCCGTAATGTGCATGTTCTTCTTTTTTGTGGAACAGAAATACAGACATAAGGAAACTGAATGCACATGGAGTAACTTCCGTTTTTTTGCGGACCCATTGAAATGAATGGTTCCGCATTCGGTCCACAAAAAAATAGATCGGACATGGAAAGAAAATATGTTCTTGTGCATGAGCCCTTACTGGTTATGTCAGCTTTCCAGTCTCTATTTCTATGTTTTTATTACCCATTTGCTCTGACTATTCACCCTTCACCCCATTCCGACCCCCTCATCTATTGTTTACACTTGGTTGTGATCTTAGTAGTGTAAATGTAAGGCTTCAGTTCTTCTAAACCATTGGTCTTCATCCAAAATGCAAACTTCCTAAATTATACCAGAATTGTAACTAAGAAAATATTCACTGCAAACAATGTTTCTGCCTCCCACAACTATCACCTCTATTTTCCTGCACTTCCTAAAACACTCTCAAACCCCTGCGCCCAGCAAGGAAATTCTTATCTCTCTTTTTTCATCTTACCCACCTGACCTCCTGCTCAGATATGTTCCTTAACATTAAAGCCTTTATCTCTAGAGGGAATTTTAAGACTGAGCGAAACAGGAAAACTTGGCAATGTAAAATTTGCCACTAGATAACAGAATTCACCCCTCCCTCAGTTCCACTCCGTTATCTGCATACTCCTCTTCTCTGCTGAAAAGTTTGGTTGGTAACAAATCCAAACTTTCTCGTGGCTTGTGTAAAGGAACCATTTTTCATAAAATGGTGTCTATATGTGATTCACAGTGTTTGTGGGTGGGGAGGACAAAAGGCTGAAAAATAGAACTTGTCCACAATGCAGTACAGCCAGCTAATCTGCAGTTTTCCAGCTCCTATGACATCATAGTTCTTTAAAAGGCTGCTCCCGGCCGCGGCCATGTTGAGTGATCTGTGTACTGCATAGGGACAGACTTGCAGTAAGGACAGTTTTATTAGTGAATCAAATCTGAGAGTGTAAGACAATTTTAGAGCGGGAGAGACAGAACAGGGACAGAATTGTGGAGGAACAGAGAATTTTTGAGGGAGAGAGACAGCAAGGATGCTTGAGAGAGAGTGACTATAGGGAGAGAGTTCACATTGATTGCTATGTTAATCCATGCTAGTAGCTGAGTGTAGACTGTGTGGCAATTGTCCTGTCTGTTTTAATGCTGCTTCCACAAAACTACCTACTGTGTCATATGGCCACCCTTATCGCTGTTCCTACCAAAGCTGCTAATATAGCTGATGTAACACTACACACCGTGTCATGGAGCCACTCTTGTCAAAGTTCGTACCTGTCACGGACGTACCGAGACATATGGACGTCCCTGCGACAGTGAGTGGCAGGAGATCTTTGAGACTGGCAACATGTGGTTTGATTTGACATGTTTACCTTGTGGATCAATAGGCGTCTGTGTGGTTTCTTGTACTGGACACACCCTTAGGTGTTGCTTTTGTGGTCATCTAACTTTCACTATTTATAGTTGTTTCTCTCACAATGCTGTGCAGTTGATAGCTTCAGTTGGACCTGTGGATAGCTGGTTTTTGGATCTCGGCTGAGTTCCTGGTGCTGCAATAGCTTCTTGGAAGTTAAGTGTTACCTTTCCCTTTGTATTTTGGCTTTTCTATGTGTTGTATTTTCATGTTGTTTTGTATTAGGCCTCAGGGACACTCTCGTTCATCCTTTCTTTTGGAGGAACAGGTTGTCTCATTCCTGTTATTAGTACCAGAGTCCTTTAGGGCTAGATAGGACTTTTGGTATTCCTGTGAATGAACTTACTTACCTCTGAGGTCTGTTCATACTAGTAGTCAGTCAGGGCTTTGATTAGGGTTTTAAATAGGAGGTGTCCATCTTCCTTCTCTAGTTTCCAGACCTTAATTCCTTTCCCCTTTCCCTCCTATGTTCGGTGTGGGGTTTCCCTCCCACGGTAGAGTGTGACATTATAAATCACCAAAACCATTATTTTATTTTGTTTGTTTGACTTCAACCATGGATCCAATTGCTGTACTGGAAGGACAGTAGCAAGGGCTGTCTTTGGAAGTAGCTGACCTCCGCACGACCGTCTCACAGATTCAGAGACCACAGGCTGTGGGTCCTGGTGGTGGTGGTGGTGACCAGGCCTATCTGGAGCCCTACCGAACAGATTCTCTAGGGGACATAATAATTTCATTTAGTTTAGGGGGGCATGCAAACTGTATTTTAGGCTATGTCCACACTCATCCGGGGATGAGAAACAGTCGGTGTGGTTATTTCATTGTTTAAGGGGGAAGCACATTCATGGGCTTTTTCTCTGCAAAACAAATTCCCTGACAAAGGCAACACAGCTTGGTTTAGGCCAGGGATGTCAGATCCGGATCGTCAGAGATTAAACACAAAGCTTGAAAAATTAATCCACCGACCAGAGAAACTGCGATCTGGTCGGTGGATACATTTTTCGAAGCTTTGGGTCTTATCTATGACAATCCGGATTGGACATCCCTATCCGAAAATAATCTGTGTTGCCTTCATCAGGGAGATCGTTCTGCTAAGATTTATTGCTCTGAGTTTAGGAGGTGGGCTACGAATACTGAGTGGAATGATCCAGCTCTCTGTAGCCAGTTTTGTCAGGGGTTATCAGGGAGGCTGAAGGACGCTTTGGCCTTTTATGAAACTCCTGTGTCACTGGAGGCTGCTATGTCTCTTGACATACATATTGATAGATGCCTCAGAAAGAGATCTAGGGGCCCCACTCTCAGTACATATATCACATGATGTATTGTCCTCCTCTGACACTTTGGGTAAATATACTCCTGAGTTTAGGGATGAACCCATGCAGTTAGGGGGAGCTACTCCTGGATCCACTTTTAGACGTACTGGTTGTAAGAAGGGAGTATGGTTTTTCTGCAGACAGGAGGGACATTTTATCAGAGTATTTACATACATTCAGTGTAAAAAAAAAAGGGGACATTTAATTCCCATCTGACTCTTGGAGGGGTGAGAGGAGAGTCAGAAAATGTGCATTTTCCTGGTAGTACCTGATTTTTCCTGACTGCTGAGTTGGCACTAAAGTAAAAAAAACTGTTGGAATTGAGGTGTTTATCAACAGCGGGGCAGAGGTGAACCTGATTGATGCTCAGTTCGTCTGTTACCAAGTGCATTAGATAAAAATATTTAAATTTTTGCTATTGATTCTACACTAGTGTTGGTCAAGCACCAAAGTGCTCGGGTGCTCGAGTAGAACACCTCGGGATGCTTGGGTAAACTACCGAGCACCCGAGCACAATGGAAGTCAATGGGAGAACCCGAGCATTAAACCAGGCACCCCCTGCTCTGAAGAGGGGAGGGTGTCTGGTTCATAGTAAAAGGTCATAAATTGATGGAAGCACCACTGAAATGGTTTGGGAACAGCGTGGGGAGGATGTCTGGATGCATCTTGGACTCCCAGGTCGCTGCTGGGAACGATGTTGTCCGAGTAGTACGCCACTTTTACAGACTGACAAGAATACGCACCAAACCGAAGATAAAATCGATTTTAGAGGAAAAATTGTTATGAAACATTCTTTCCTGTATATTTACTTGTATATAAAGTGTAGGTGCTGCCAAAAATTACAAGGAAGAGGCACTTCGATACAACCTGTATATCACATTAAAGAGGGCCTCATTCACATTGTGTTTCAATTGTTCAGGTATTGGGACTCCTACACTCATGAAGCCTATGCACTAAGTTAAAGGGCTGCCAAAAATTACAAGGAACCGGCACTCCAATACAACCTTTATTACACATAAAGGAGGGCATCATACACACCCTTGAAAAATTATGATTGATGGCCTGCTGGTGACCCTCAAAAACATTAGGAGCAAGGGCCTGCTGGTGACCCTCTAACACATTAGGGGTGAGGGCTTGCTGCTGATCTGACCATCTAAAACATTAGGGGTAAGTTTCTGATGCTGAGCTGACCATCTAAAACATTAGGAGTGAGGGTCTTCTGCTGAGTTGACCCTCTGAAAACATTAGGGGAGAGTGCCTGTTGCTGATCTGACCATATAAAACATTAAGGGCGAGGGCCTGCTGCTGAGATGACCATCTCAAACATTAGGGGCGAGGGTCTGCGGCTGATCTTACCATGGAAAAAATTATGGGCGAGGGCTTGCTGCTGAGCTGACTATCTAAAGAATGTTGTCGGCGAGGGCCTGCTGCCGAGCTGACCATCTAAAAAAAATTGTGGGCGAGGGCCTGCTGTCGAGCTGACCATCTAAAATATTTTGTGGTCGAGGGTCTGCTGCGAGCTGACCATCTAAAAATTTAGGGGTGAGGTTTTGCTGCTGAGCTGACCCTCTAAAACATTAAGGTTAAGGGCCTGCTGGTGACCCTCTAAAACATTATGGGTGAGGGACTGCTGCTGAGCTGACCCTCTAAAACATTAGGAGTGAGGGCAGCCTAAAAAGCATGTTGATATGATGGAGGAGGAGGAGGAGAAGGGCAAGAAAAGGAAAACTAAACCATTTACCCTTTCTAGTGGTGGAAGGGGTGCATGGGAATACAGTGTATTCAATGCACCATAAATGCCACATTTAGAGTGCCTTTATGTTCAGCAGCTTTCCTCTGGTGGAGTCGAGAAGTCATGGTCAATCCAGGCCTTGTTCATTTTGATAAGAGTCAACCTGTCAGCATTTTCAGTTGACAGGCGGATGCTCTTATCAGTTATTATGCACCCAGCAGCGCAAAATACACGCTCTGACAAAACTCTAGCAGCAGGGCAGGCAAGCACCTCCAAGGAGTAGAGCGACAGTTAGTGCCACATGTCCAGCTTGGACACTCAATAGTTGTAAGGCACACAGGGATCACTGAGGACGCTGACACGGTCTGCTACCTACTCCTTCACCATCTTCCAAAAATGTTCCCTCCTTGTGACACTAGCCCGCGCATCAGGTTCAAGTGCTGGCGGGGTGTCATAAAAATGTTACAGGCCTTGGAGAGTGTTGCCCTGCCTCTGTATATTCCCCTTGTCTCCCGTCCTCGGTTGGCCAAGGAACTACGTACGCTGCAGCCAGCGTTGTAAGCTGGAAATTTTTGGAGCAATTTTTCCACGAGGACCTTCTGGTATTACACCATTTTGCTCATCCTCTCCACCACAGAAATGAGAGATGAGAAGTTCTCTTGTAGCAGGGGTCGAGAAGGGTGAACAACCAGCAATTGGTGTTGGCCAAAATGCGTATAACGCGAGTGTCACGGGAAAGGCAGCCTATCATAAAGTCAGCCATGTGTGCCAGAGTCCCAACAGACAAGACTTCGCTGTCCTCATCAGAAGGATGACTCTGATTCTCCTCATCCTCTTTCTCCTCTTCTACCCATCCACGCTGAACAGATAGAATAAAACTTCCATGGGTGCTACCTGCTGTAGTGGAGGCAACCGTCTCCTGCTCCTCCTCATCATCCAATTCACGCTGAGAAGACAAACTGAGGGTGGTCTGGCTATCACCCTGTGTACTGTCTTCCCCCATGTCCACCTCTTCCACATGCAAAGCGTCCACCTTAATTGTGAGCAGTGATCGTTTGAGTAGACACAGAAGTGGGATGGTTACACTGATAATATTGTTATCGCCGCTCACCATCTGTGTTGATTCCTCAAAGTTGCATAAAAACTCACAGAGGTCAGACATCAATGCCCACTTGTCGCTTGTGAAGAGTGGAAGCTGACTGAAAAGGTGACGACCATGTTGCAGTTGGTATTCCACTACTACCCTCTGCTGCTCACAAAGTCTTGCCAACATGTGGAACGTGGAGTTCCAGCGCGTGCTCATGTCGCACAATAGTCGGTGAGTTGGCAATTGCAAGCGCTGCTGCAGCGTTGCCAGGACCGGCGGAAGCTGTCAATGACTTACAGAAATGGGCACACACGTGACGCACCTTCACCAGTAGCTCAGGCAAATAGGGGTAGGTTTTGAGAAAGCGCTGAACCCCCTAAGTTGAACACGTGGGCTAGGCATGGTATGTGTGTGAGCTTGCCGAGCTCCAAGGCTGCCATCAAGTTACGGCCATTATCAGACACAACCATGCCTGGTTGTAGGTTGAGTGGTAAGAGCCATAGCTCAGTCTGGTCCCCTATTCCCTGCCACAGCTCTGCGGTGGTGTAATGTTTGTCACTTAAGCATATCAGTTTAAGCACATCCTGTTGCCGCTTCCCTACTGCAGTGCTACACTGCTTCCAGCTACTTGACTGATGGCTGACTGGTGCTGCAAGATGATAATTCAGAGGTGGAAGTGGTGGAGGAGGAGAAGGGGAGGTTGCAGCCACTAACGTAGGTGGTGGAGGAAACCCTGATGGAAGTAGAGCTCGCAATCCTTGGTGTCGGTTGCACCTGTGCCATCCCAGGGTACGACTCGCTCCAGGGCTTCCACAACAGTTCACCCAGTGTGCCGTCAGGGAAATGTAGCTTCCATGGCCAAAAGCACTTGTCCATCTGTCAGTCGTTAAGTAGGACCTTCCCAATAACTGCGTTGGTCAGGGCACGGGTGATGTTACAGGGCACATGCTGGTGTTAGGCTGGGACTGCACACCGTGAAAAATATTAGCAGCTATGGACAGAGTACCGCAGGGACAGCCGCCGCCATCAGGCTGCAGAAAGTTTCAGTGTCCGCAAGCCTAAATGGCAACATTTCCAGGGCCAGCAATTTGGAAAGGTTCGCATTTAGTGCTACGGTCTGTGAGTGGGTGTCTGGGTATTTGCGCTTTTCGTTCAAAGGCCTGGGGTATAGACATCTGTAGGCTGCCCTGGGACACAGAAGTGGGTGTGCTAGCTGATGGTGCCTGCCAAGGTCCTGGTGCATGGCAGGAGGCATCAGGGCCTGCGTCTTGTACAGAGGATTGGCCAGCACATAACACAGGGGAAGAGGAGGCAGTGGTGTGACTCGCAGTCACTGGTTGTGGAACCAGTCAGTTGGGCCCATCTATTAGGGTGCTTGGATGCCATGTGGCGGATCATGCTGCTGGTGGTGAAGTTGCTAGTGTTCACACTCCTGCTCATTTTGGTACGGCACAGGTTGCAAATGACAATTCTTTTATCATCCGCACTTTGCTCAAAAAGGTGCCAGACTGCAGAACACCTACCCCTTGGAAAGGGAGATTGCCGCAAGGGGGTACTCCGGGGAACAGATGCAGACCTGTTTGGAGTGGCCCGCCTTCTCCCTTTTGCCACCCAACTGCCTCTTCCAGCCTGTTGCGGTGCTGTAGATCCCACTCCCTCTGTACTGCTGTCCTCGCTTGGCTTGCCACCTTCCCAGGTTGGGTCAGTGATTTCATTGGCCAGCACCTCTTCTTCCACTTCCTCACTCTGGTCATCCCCCTGATTTGTTGACCTAACAACAACCTTATTTATTGACAACTGTGTCTCATCCTCATAATGAACCTCTTGAGACACTAATTGCAGTTGACTTATTGGCAACTGTGTCTCATCATCCACCTCGTGAAACACTAATTGTCGTTCCCCACCGTCATCTTCTTCTGAGTGTGGATGCTCCAGGGTTTGGGAATCAGGGCACAAGATATCCTCATGTTCCTGTTCAAGCGGGCTTGGCGAGAGGCCCAAATTAAGGAATGGCGATGAAAAGAGCTCCTCGGTATATCCAAGTGTGGGATCACTTGTTTGCCAATACTCTCCTTGGTGGGTGAAAGGAGTATCAGGGTGAGGATTCTGTTGACCAGACTCTTGGCTACTGAGACTGGACTTTGTGGAAGACAGGGTGATGCTTAACCGACTGGAAGCATTATCTGCTGCAATCCAATTGACCACTTGGTCGCACTGGTCTGACTTTGAGGGTGGTGTCCTGCGCCGTCTGAAAACTGGGACATTAAGCTAGGTATCGTGGATGAGTGTGTTTCTTGTGCTCTGGCAGCAGGCAGTTTCACCGTGCCCAGGACCACGGCTGCCCGAGCAGCTGTATTGCAATTTAACTAATTTAGCTACAATTTTGGAATTGGTTGAGGAAGACATTTTGTGACAAACATAACATGATATGTTGAGATAAGTGAGTAGTTAAGTGTGGACACATCTGTACATTCTAGAAACAATACCATGAACTCAAAAGATCTAAGTGCAAATTAGGGAAAGCCTTACAAAAAATGTAGTATACGTTCTCCTTTTTTTATTATCTTGTAAAGTTCTTGGTAAAAGTTATTTTTTGCCATGACATTTCAAAACACCAACAACATGCTTTAGAAAATGAATAATTAGATAAAAACACTGTGGATGAAACTACCTTAATGGTCTTTTTACAGCTAGTTTTTTAGTGGAATTTTTGTGAACTGCAGTTTTAATTACATGTTTACACTAGTAATTTGTGTTACAGTTAAAGCAGTAAAAACATCAGCTGAGAGTCTATAGAAAAAGACCAGAAGTAAGAGATCTTCTCGTCATGTGCCCTGTATGTTGAACATTCTGGAGATGAAGGAGAAAGAAACCAATACACACCCTACTTTAGATATTTCTGCTTTCGCTAAAGCTATAATAAAATAGCTGTTGTTTTCCTTACCAGAAAAGCTGGAACGGGCCAACTAAGTAAATAAGATACAATTAGACAAGGTGAAGGAATTTAAACATAAATTATTATTTATGGAAGATGAACTGGAATCCTTATATGTACATTTTTTGCAAGTCAATAAAACAAATAATAAGTTGAAAGAAAAAGTAGATAATCAGAACACAGCCTGAGGTAGGAGATCCTACAATGAAGCTAACGTAAGTTCTCTCCTGTGTCATTTGATATATGGCTATTTTTTTAGACGTTAGACATGTTGATTCTTACCCATTAATTCTTAGATGATTCACAAGATTTGTTTTACGATTAAGGCTAGGGCTACACGGTGACAATAAGTCACGCGACACATACAGTAGAGCACAATTGATGTCGCACCACAATCTTTATAATGATAGTCTATGGTGTCGCACTGCGAAATGCGTCAAGCAACATGGTACGACTGCAAAGCAACAGTAGCAGAAAAATCCTTTTTGGATAGGTTTTTTCTGACTGTCATGTCGCAGTCGCAGCATGTCGCATGGTGCAGTGTTAAACCATAGACTATCATTATAAAAATTGTTGCACGACATGGGTGTGACAAAATGTCGTCGTGTAGCCCTAGCCTAAAACATTACCCACATTCTATTTATCAGTCTCCTGCGTGATTTCTCTGATGTTTCATAGGACTTGATTTCTGATTAACACATTTCTCACATTCGGGACATGAAACTTGCTACTCTCCTATGTGAATACTCTGATGTCTAGTAACTCTTGATTTCTCAGTAAAAACACTTCTCACATTCAGGACATGAAAATGGCTCCTCTCCTTTGTAAATTCTCTGATGTTTAGCAAGACGTGATTTCTCAGTAAAACACTTCTCACATTCAGGACATGAATATGTTATCTCTCATATGTAACTTCTGATGTTTAACAAGATGTGATTTGTCACTAAAACACTTATCACATTCAGGACATGAATATGGCTTCTCTCCTGTGTGAGTTCTCAGATGTATATCAATATGTGATTTCATAGTAAACCGTTTCCCACATTCAGGACATGAAAATGGTTTCTCTCCTGTGTGACTTCTCAGATGTACATTAAGATGTGATTTGTGACTAAAATACTTCCCACATTCTGCACATGAAAATGGCTTCTCTCCTGTGTGGATTCTGAGATGCTGAACAAGATTTGATTTCTCAATAAAACACTTATCACATTCAGAACAGGAATATGGCTTTTCTCCTGTGTGAATTCTCTGATGTTGTTCAAGATTTGATTTATAATAAAAACATTTTCCACATTCAGGACATGTAAATGGTTTCTCTCCTGTGTGAGTTATCTGATGTTTGTCAAGATGTGATTTCTGATTAAAACATTTTCCACATTCAGGACATGAATATTGCTTCTCTCCTGTGTGAGTTCTCTGATGTCGATCAAGATGTGATTTCACATAAAAACATTTTCCACATTCAGGACATGAATATGGCTTTTCTCCTGTGTGAGTTTTCTGATGTTCAATAAGATTTGATTTCATAGTAAAACACTTTTCACATTCAGGACATGAAAATGGCCTTTCTCCTGTGTGACTTCTCTGATGTTTAACAAGATGTGATTTCTCACTAAAACACTTATCACATTCAGGACATGAATATGGCTTCTCTCCTGTGTGAGTTCTAAGATGTATATCCATATGTGATTTCATAGTAAACCGTTTCCCACATTCAGGACATAAAAATGGTTTCTCTCCTGTGTGGGTTCTCAGATGTACATTAAGATTTGATTTGCGACTAAAAATCTTCCCACATTCTGCACATGAAAATGGCTTATTTCCTGTGTGAATTCTCTGATGTTCAACAAGATCTACTTTTGTAATAAAAGTTTTCTCACATCCTGAACATGGAAATGACCTTTCATCCTTATGAATTCTCTTCTGCATATAAAAGTATGATTTATTTTCAAAATGTTTCCCACATTGAGAACGTGCAGACATTTCACCCAGTCTTCACCTAGAAAAGAGAAATCGTATTTATAACATGAATTGTTAAATCACATTAAGTGCAAAGGTGTAAGAACTATTCAGTAGCATGAAGTCAACATTTTTTATATCAGTAATATATATCTAAATTAGAAACACTACTCATCATTTTAAAAATGGGTAAAAATTGCTGATTAAAGAAAGGTTGTTACCAGATTTTATTTAGCACAATTAGCTGTTGGTACAATGTGCCAGTTAGGAGTATTCAGGTGCATAGAAACTGGAGTCTTCCTCTTCTAGTTATCAAAGTTATTTCTTACCAGAAAAAACATCTTAAAATTTTACAAGTAATAGGAGGAATATTTGTGACATTTTCTACGCTAGTTTTGTGGCATAAAAATATGGCCACATATAACCTTTTTTTTAATTTTCAGACATTTAATGGAAGTCCCTCTTTCAGACGAGGAGTAAAAGGTAGGTCAACATTACAGATTAGAACACTTTTGTGCCTTATTTATGTTGAGTGATACTGTAACCACTTTCCTACCGCCGCATGACTTTATACGTCATGGCGGTAGGCTTTTATCTGTAACCTGACGTATGAAAGCATCAGGTTACAACTCGATCTCTGGGCGGCCCGTGCCGCCGCAGATCACTGTGACCGCACTGACATTAGACAGCTGCGGTTACAGGAAGATGTGCCGTGGGCAGCAGGAGCGGTGTGCTTGCAAGACCTCTTTCACACAACCATATGGCTTTTTTAGTGTTTTGCGGTCCGTTTTTCACCGGATCAATTGTTGTTTTTTATTTCTGTTGTATTTCCATTTATTTGTTCCGTTTTTCCGTATGGCATATACAGTATACAGTAATTACATAGAAAAAATTGGGCTGGGCATTGAATTTTCAATAGATGGTTCAGCAAAAATGGAACGGATATGGAAGACATACGGATGCATTTCCATTTTTTTTGCGGACCCGTTGACTTGGATGAAGCCACGAAATGTGATTTGAAAGCAATAATAGGACATGTTCAATCTTTTAACGGAAAGGAAATACGGAAATGGAATGCATATAGAGTACATTACGGTTTTGTTGCGGAACCATTGAAATGAATGGTTCCGTACACGGGCCATATACGGAGTGCAAAAAATGTCCCATAACTGGAAAGGAAAAACCTTTGTGTGAAAGAGGCCTAATAAATGCTTGTAGCACTCTGCTTCAAGCGTGTATTACATTGAGGAAGTTGAAAGCCAATATGCAGTGCTTTTTCTTATTTAAGAGCGCAGCCTGCTGGCTTTAAAAAGAAATGTCAGCCTGCAGGCTGGGAATTAACCCTTTTCTGCCTTTACTGTGGCAAAAAGGGGTTAATTCACTTAAAAAAAAAAAATATATACTATTAAATAAATAAATAAATAATAATAATAATAAAAAATGTTAAAGATATAGCAATAGTTACTAGTATTAGCAATAGTAATTAGACTACGTACACACCCATACAAACATCCTGCCCCTTTTTCTTTCATTAAAAGAATAAAATATATATTTATTATATAATTAGTTTTAGCAATAGTATAGTGGAATTTGCATGTGTAAAATATACAAACATACACACATTTGTTTATTTAAAAAATCTAGGTATTTGTTTTAGCTATATTTCGGATAGCAGTTTTTGGTTTTTTTTCTGCAGTCAAATATACAAACGCACGTATAAATGTAAAAAAATAAAAATAAAAGTAAAATGTCCAAATTTCCCCAAGATGAATATCGTAGGGGAATAACATAAAAAAAAGTCACTTATAATGGGCTTATATAGCGTTTTGGTGCCGTACAAATATTTTTGGGCAGTACGATGCTGTGGAACCAGCAATTGAAGAATAGGCTGCCAAAATCCAAAATGTGCCCCAGTCTTTTAAAGTCTTGTGGCGAGCCCAGCCAGTAGATAAATTACATAAATAGCACTTATTTTCAGAGTACAATAGTATGGTAATGGTTTTAGAAATATTTTGTCTTGAAACCTTTAGTAATAGTTAGGGAAAAAAGTGATAGGAAAGGAAAAAAAAATGTTTTTTTATAATTTTCAGTTTTTCCTACTTTTTATTTCAATATTATATCCATCATCTAATTGCAGAAAAGAAAGTTTTAAGGTGTCCCGAGAAAAATAATATCAAATACAAGTAGGCTGGCTCTTGCTACAACTGGCCTGGTAAGGAAGGGGGGTAAACACTCCAGTAATTAAGTGGTTAAAGTCACAAAAATGTCAGAACTCCATCAATCAACACCCTACCCCCCCATATACTTTTACTGACATAGGCATATAGCACATTAAACTTGAGTCAAATATGTTATTATTATGCACCATTTTATAAATTTGGCGCATTCTTACAAAATAAAGAGATATTTAAAACTGACACCAGAACCACAGTGTTATGCCTCATGCACACAACCGTTGTTGTGTTCCGTTCTGCAAAATGGGGTTCCGTTGTTCCGTAATCCAGTTTTTGTTTTCGTGTGTCTTCCTTTATTTTTGGAGGACCACCAGACATAAATGAAGGTAAAAAAAAGTGTAAGACAGGTTTGCAATGCAAATGATAGGAATAAAACGGCCCAGACGCAGGTGACAATCTTGTGTGCCTCCTGCGTTTTTTAGCGGTCCCGTTGACTTGAATGGGTCTGCGAACCGTTTTCCACGGACAAGAATAGGACAGGTCATATTTTTTTGACGGACTGGAACCACGGATCACGGACGCGGATGGCAAACGGTTCACTATCCGCATTTTCAACGGCTCCATAGAAATAAATGTGTCCGCATCTGAAACGCTAAAATCGGCGGAACGGAAGCAGAGACAAACAACGGGCGCGTGCATGAGGCCTTACAGAATTTGTGGAACCACTAATTAAACTAGAAAACAAGCAATAAAGCAAGAGTCAAACTAAGATTGAAACCATGGGCTTGGAACTTGTTCAGACTCTATTTACGCCTTCTGGAACGGAGACACAGAGACATGGTTAGTGAAACCGAGACTTATAAAGATATAGACTTGGAACTAGTTCAAACTTGGATTAAGTTTCTTATAGCCAAACACCCAGAGATGTGGACTTAGAACATGTTTAGACTTGGATCAACACTCTTTAAACTCAGACGTAAAGAAACATGGAATATGAATTGATTTAGAGTTTGATTAAGACTTTAACCCCTTAAGGACTCAACCCTATTTCACCTTAAGGACTTGGCCATTTTTTTCAAATCTGACCAGTGTCACTTTAAGGCCCCTTTCACACGGGCGTTGCGGGAAAATGTGCGGGTGTGCATGTTTGGTACCCAAACCCGAACTTCTTCACAGAAGTTCGGGCTTGGGATCGGTGTTCTGTAGATTGTATTATTTTCCCTTATAACATGGTTATAAGGGAAAATAATAGCATTCTGAATACAGAATGCATAGTACAATAGCGCTGGAGGGGTTAAAAAAAATAAACGATTTAACTCATCTTAGTCCACTTGATCGCGTAGCCCGGCATCTCCTTCTGTCTCCTTTGCTGAACAGGACCTGGGGTGAGCATTAATTACATGAACAGGACCTGTGATGACATCACTCTGGTCATCACATGTTCCATCACATGATCTTTTACCATGGTGATGGATCATGTGATGACTGTGACGTCACCAAAGGTCCTTGTTGCTACAAAAAGCTAAGATGAAGACAGAAGGAGATGCCGGGCTAAGCGAACAAGTGGACTAAGGTGAGTTAAATTTATTTTTATTTTTAACCCCTCCAGCGCTATTTTACTATGCATTCTGTATTCAGAATGCTATTTTTTCACTTATAACCATGTTATAAGGGAAAATAATAATGATTGGGTCTCCATCCCGATCGTCTCCTAGCAACCGTGCGTGAAAATCGCACCGCATCCGCACTTGCTTGCGGATGCATGCGATTTTCACGCAACCCCATTTCTATGGGGCCTGCGTTACGTGAAAAACGCAGAATATAGAGCATGCTGCGATTTTCACGCAACGCACAGCCCCATAGAAATGAATGGGTCGGTATTCAGTGCGGGTGCAATGCGGGAATACTCGCCCGTGTGAAAGGGGCCTAAGTGCTGATAACTTTAAAACGCTTTGACTTATCCAGGCCATTCTGATACAGTTTTTTCGTCACATATTGTACTTCATGACACTGGTGAAATGAAGTCAAAAAAATTAATTTTTATTTATAAAAAATACCAAATTTAACAAAAAATATTCAGATTTCAGATTTCCCATTTTAATATTTTTTTTCCAGTTACAAAGCAAGGGTTAACAGCCAAACCAAACTCAATATTTATGGCCCTGATTCTGTAGTTTCAGCCCATATGTGGTCGTAAACCACTGTTCGGGCACACGGCAGGGCACAGAAGGAAATGAATGCCATACGGTTTTTGGAAGGCAGGTTTTGCTGAACTTTTTTTTTTTGACACCATATCCTATTTGAAGCCCCCTGATGCACCCTTAGAGTAGAAACTCCAAAAAAGTGACCCCATTTTAGAAACTACGGGATAGGGTGGCAGTATTGTTGGTACTAGTTTAGTGTACATATGATTTTTGGTTGCTGTATATTACACTTTTTGTGAGGCAAGGTAACAAGAAATAGCTGTTTTGGAGCCATTTTTATTTTTTATTATTCACAAAATTTGTCTGACAGGTTAGATCATGTGATATTTTTATAGACCAGGTTGTCACGGACGCTGCGATACCTAATATTTCTTTTTTTTTTGTAAGTTTTACACAATTATTTCATTTTTGAAGCAAAAAAAAATCATGTTTTAGTGTTAGACTGAGAGCCATCATTTTTTCAGTTTTGGGGCGATTACCTTGGGTAGGGTATAATTTTTGCGGGATGAGTTTTATTGGCACTATTTTGGGTGCGTGTGATTTTTTGGATCGCTTGCTATTACACTTTTTGTGATGTAAGGTGACAAAAAATTGCTTTTTTACACCATTTATATTTTTTTATGGTATTCACCCGAGGGGTTAGGTCATGTGATATTTTCATAGAGCAAGTTATTACAGATGCTACGATACCTAATATGTATACTATCTTTTTATTTAAGTTTTACACAATGATTTCATTTTTGAAGCAAAAAAAATCACGTTTTAGTGTTGGGTAGGGTATGATTTTTGCAGGATGAGATGATGGTTTTATTGGCACTATTTTGGGGTGCGTGTAACTTTTTGATTGCTTGCTATTACACTTTTTGTGATGTAAGGTAACAGGTGGTTTATTTAGCACAGTTTTTATTTTTAATTTTTTACGATGTTCATCCTAGGGGTTAGGTCTTGTGATATTTTTATAGAGCCGGTCGATACGGACAGGGCAATACCTAATGTATACTTTTTTTTTATTTAAAAAATAAAAAATAAAAAAAATGATGTTTTAGCGTTTCCATATTCTGAGCCATGTTTTTTTTTTATTTTTTGAGCGATTGTCTCAGGTAGGGGCTCATTTTTTGCGGGATTAGGTGATGGTTAGATAGGTGCTATATTGGTGGGCAAATGCCTTTTTTATCGCTTGCTGTTGTACTTTTTGTGATGTAAGGTGACAAAAAACAGTTTATTTAGCACTGTTTTTATTTTTTACTTTTTACGGTGTTCATCTGAGGGGTTAGATCATGTGATATCTTTATAGAGCCGGTCAATACGGACACGGCGATATGTAATATGTATACTTATTTTTCCCCCTATTTTTTACCTTTTTTTTAACTTTATTTGGGGAAAATTAAGTTTTTGTTTATTTTTACTTGAAACTTTACATTTTTGGGGGGGAAAACTTTATTTTTTCAAATTTTTTTCACTTTATTTTTTGTCCCACTTTGGGACTTGAACTTTTGGGGGTCTAATCCCCTTTTACAATGCATTCCAATACTTCTGTATTGGAATGCATTGGCAGTATGAGTAATACTGTGTGTATTACTCATACAGCTTCCGGCCTGTGAGATCCAGGGGGCTGGATCTCACAGGCTCATCACCGGAAGGCAGCGCTGATGCCTAAGGAAGGCATCGCGCTGCCTTCCATGCCATCGGGTCCCCCCTACAGCCCCAGCAAACATCGGGTCCCCCCTACATCGGGTCCCCCCTACAGCAAACCTCAGGTAAAGCCGCAAACCGCAGCAATTTGCTGCAATCGGCGATGCGGGGGGTTCACATCCCCCTGGCGTTGTGACAGGATGCCCGCTGAATGATTTCAGTGGACATCCTGTTCCGATTAACCCCCGCCGCGCCGCATGTAGTTTTAAAGTTAGGACATACCGGTACGTCATGAGTAGGACATACCGGTACGTCATCATCCTTTATTTAAGAATCTTTTAAAGTTTTATAGAAAAGTATGTGTCCTTCCTCATAGAGGCCAATACACAAACAATGGAGGTGGATTTGCGCTGCCAAACTGAAATATGGCTCTAGATAAACTATCAAACTATCCTGTAACAAGCTCACACGGAATACAATGGTGAACAGTGAACAGACATTTAACACACCGCAAATGTTTAATTCCCCCTATATGTCTGAATATGTCTATAAGGACCATAGAAAACAGCTAAGTGTGGTGAGGGACATAAAAGCAATACAGACATCTAGAAATATTGTTTACACGGCAGCCATTTAGATAAACTGGTATCTATCTAATACAAAGCTTGGGTTGGAAGTAACATATGCAGAATAGGAAGCAGCTGCCTGTCATCAGTTGTTAAAGTCATGTTTACTCGGTAGCTTCACCCATTAGCTTATTAGTGAAAATATAATAGTAGAAATACTTCATTTCTACCAAGTTCAAAATCTTCTATATTTCCATATAAAACTTCACTTGCAATTTCTCTGCCCAAGACTCCAGCTTTCCCAAATGTCTCCATAATAACACCTCACCCCTCACTGTATTAAACACAACCTGCATAGAGGATCAAAAGCTCTTATTGGTTCAGAGCAGGGAGAGGGACATCTAATACAGATGCTGGGAAAGCATTAGACAGAGTGGATGGGATAGTGGGGAGTATAAGAGACGTTCCATTGTCCCCTGCATTTATCTAATCTGTTTCTTCACACTACTATAACCCACAAACCCTACGCTGTCTGATACATTCCATATTCACAATGGCACTTGGCTGGGCTGCTCCCTTATTTATACTAGTTATGGAATGCCTCATTCAAAAAAATTCAAAAATATCCAAAAATTTCTAGATTAAAAGTTGGTCCCTTCGCTCAATCCACTGCAGCATTTATAGATGATTTTTTACTATTAATCACTGCCCCTTCTTCTGCTATTTTCTATGTTCTAAATCCTTTTCATATATTGGGTAAGGTTCCTAACGTTAAAATTAATCTTAGTAAGTTAGAGCCTATAAAAACCCTTCAAATGTCCTTTGGGACCAAGTGTAGATTAAAACTAAGTATAATTCTTCACCTGATATTCAGTTTTGTTATAAGCTTTCTCTCCACACTTTAGGCCTTGAAAACACAACTGAGTAATTGGCTCCTATCTGCTGACAAGCTTTTAATACTAACTCTTTACAGATCTGAGGATCCTCCTACCATCCAACAGTGAATGGTTCATGCCACTTTTCTGGCATATTTTGGCTCTATACAGTGAAAGAGATTTAAAAATACCTGAAAACAGCAACAGAATTTCAGCATGCTGAGATTTTTTTTTAAAAAGCAAGAAAAAATGCCACCTGATTACTAAGCAAACTGTAAGCAAAAAAAGCTTTTGTGTCCTACATTTCCTATAGACCTTCAGATTTCACCTGAAGCTTATGATTTTGCCACAAACAGCTATATTTGAACCCAAACTTACAGGCTACTATAAATGTGTATAAAGAAAATAAATTTGCGCAGTAAAAACGAATGAAACCAAAGTGGTTATAACTGCTATCAAGTGGAGTGTGCAGAGGATTTTGTGAAACATTTGAAAAAGTTAACCAACACCTTAAGACTACAAAGTAAAGATAGAAATGGCTACATGTATAGCAGACTGGAGCTGGAATAATGTGCATCAAATATCTGTAATCAGAATTTTAATAAATTGAGACAGGAATTGGCTAAAACCAGAACATGAAAAAAGTCATGACAATTCTGCCAACATGAGACACTGACCGGAGCAAGGCACAAAATAATTATTTCTTTGCGCTCACGTTGGTAGATGAGATGTACTCCTAACAACCCGACACATTATCAGAATCATTCTAGGCACAAACATGTTAATACTTCTGCTCCACTGTACCTCAAACACAACACAGATTGCAATATGTTATAATTCCTTCCATTTACAGTCAGTTCGGAGATACTTACCAGACAGGGACCCTCCACACAACTAAGACTTGATCTCCAGTCAGTGTCTTCACCTCAGCAGGTCGGTGATCCAAGTAAATTCCCTTGGTGAATTCTAGCTTTCTGAGCCATGCTTGGGTCTTTTATACCCCTTTGGTGGCTATAGCTATCTGCTCCTCCTCTTCCCCCAAGAAACGCCCAGCCCCACCTTCATTATCAATAAAACCTTTCATCATCAGATCTGGCTTCTATCATCACCATATACAATGGAAGAATAATGGTGCCACCTCCATATCAACCAGTTTAGCATTTTCTGGCCTCCTGAGATGGTCCTTCATTTACACATTGTATTTGCAGGGTAGAGACCTTTTAGCATCTGTAAGAGATTCCTGGGATACTCCGAGACCTTTTCATATGAGAATCAGTGTAAACAATGAGCATTTTACATCCTGATGAGATACATTCCAGACATGCATCCACATGACTCTCCATCTATAAATCACATATATGAAATACTCCATATTATATCCAGTATAATGGGTTGTACGACTTTTATTATGCAATGGACATTATTTTTTATAGATTTCATCTAGAGGATGAATGACTCTAAGTGGAATAAACTATCTATGACAACATTATATGGGTATTTATTGTTATTAAGATATATAGACTATATAGACTAAGATATTAGACTATCATCAATAAAATGTAATGATCTATTAAAAAAAGAGTTGGGAATTATTATTTTTTTTCTTATAAAACATATATTTTTGGTAAGATAAAAGAAAGAAAGGTACTATACATAATTGGTGTTGCTAATGCATAATAAACTATAAAATTAAATGATCACATTTTATTCCTACGTGGTGAACGATCTGAATAAAATACCAAGATACAGGGGTTTTTTTTATTCCACCATCCAAAAATGCTCTATAAATAATAAAAATTTGAATATAGCTCGGAATGGTAGCAATGCAAGTCCTACAAAAACAAGTCCTCATGTAGCTCTATCAACAGAAAAACAAAAAATGCTATGAGGTCTTACAGAATTTGTGGAACCACTAATTAAACTAGAAAACAAGCAAAAAAGCAAGAGTCAAACTAAGATTGAAACCATGGGCTTGGAACTTGTTCAGACTCTATTTACGCCTTCTGGAACGGAGACACAGAGACATGGACTTACAACTTGTTCAGACTTTGATCAAGGTTAGTGAAACCGAGACTTATAAAGATATAGACTTGGAACTGGTTCAAACTTGGATTAAGTTTCTTATAACCAAACACCCAGAGATGTGGACTTAGAACATGTTTAGATTTGGATCAACACTCTTTAAACTCAGACGTAAAGAAACATGGAATATGAATTGATTCAGAGTTTGATTGAGACTTTAACCCCTTAAGGACTCAACCCTATTTCACCTTAAGGACTTGGCCATTTTTTGCAAATCTGACCAGTGTCACTTTAAGGCCCCTTTCACATGGGCGTTGCGGGAAAATGTGCAGGTGCGCATGTTTGGTACCCAAACCCGAACTTCTTCACAGAAGTTCAGGCTTGGGATCGGTGTTCTGTAGATTGTATTATTTTCCCTTATAACATGGTTATAAGGGAAAATAATAGCATTCTGAATACAGAATGCATAGTAAAATAGCGCTGGAGGGGTTAAAAAAAATAAACAAATGATTTAACTCATCTTAGTCCACTTGATCGCGTAGCCCGGCATCTCCTTCTGTCTCCTTTGCTGAACAGGACCTGGGGTGAGCATTAATTACATGAACAGGACCTGTGATGACATCACTCCGGTCATCACATGTTTCATCACATGACCTTTTACCATGGTGATGGATCATGTGATGACTGATGTCACCAAAGGTCCTTGTTGCTACAAAAAGCTAAGATGAAGACAGAAGGAGATGCCGGGCTACGCGAACAAGTGGACTAAGGTGAGTTAAATTTTTATTTTATTTTTTAACCCCTCCAGCGCTATTTTACTATGCATTCTGTATTCAGAATGCAATTCTTTTCCCTTATAACCATGTGATAAGGGAAAATAATAATAATCGGGTCTCCATCCCGATCGTCTCCTAGCAACCGTGCGTGAAAATCGCACCGCATCCACACTCGCTTGCGGGTGCTTGCGATTTTCACGCAACCCCATTCATTTCTATGGGGCCTGCGTTACGTGAAAAACGCAGAATATAGAGCATGCTGCGATTTTCACGCAACGCACAGCCCCATAGAAATGAATGGGTCGGTATTCAGTGCGGGTGCAATGCGGGAATACTCGCCCGTGTGAAAGGGGCCTAAGTGCTGATAACTTTAAAACGCTTTGACTTATCCAGGCCATTCTGATACAGTTTTTTCGTCACATATTGTACTTCATGACACTGGTAAAATGAAGTCAAAAAAATTAATTTTTATTTATAAAAAATACCAAATTTAACAAAAAAAAAATCAGATTTCAGATTTCCCATTTTTATAATTTTTTTCCAGTTACAAAGCAAGGGTTAACAGCCAAACCAAACTCAATATTTATGGCCCTGATTCTGTAGTTTCAGCCCATATGTGGTCGTAAACCACTGTTCGGGCACACGGCAGGGCACAGAAGGAAATGCTCTATAAATGATAAAAATTTGAATATAGCTCGGAATGGCAGCAATGCAAGTCCTACAAAAACAAGTCCTCATGTAGCTCTATCAACAGAAAAACAAAAAATGTTATGAGGTCTTTGAAAGGCGCAATATAATTTTTTTATTTTTTTGCATATAGAAAAATGTAAAAAAAAGCAATATAAGTTTGTTATTTTTGTTTCAAAATGACCAACAGAAAAAAGTAATTCTGTCACTAATACCACACTATAAACCCCCCCCAAAAAAAAATAATAATGCAGAATTGCTGTTTTTAAAGCTGTCCCTTCAAAAAATGTAGGAGTAATAGAAGTTATGGAAACTAATACAGTATATAAGTTATCGCATTTAAATATTCAGTTGGTAAAATAAAAAATGCTGTGTCCTTATATAAAAAAAAGTCACAGAAAATAACACAATAGAGGCAAACCTTACATATGGACTAAGTCCTCATTCTGATATAATAAAATCTCAGACTCTCAGACAATATATTTTGATTAGAGAGGAGTGAAGTTCTCTAAAATTTGAATTGCCCGCTTCACTGAATTTTACAAACCGCATTTCTATGCAATGACGAGGAAGGGCGATTGTGCTATCCCCCATAATTGAACCCCACAGATGTCACGTTTATCGCTGATTATGTAATCTGAGTTGAATATTAAATTATTTTAGTGTTTTCCAATTAAAAAATTTCTTACCTCATCCATTTGATCACAAAAAGGCCACAATGGCCATTTTGTTTGAAGATCCAGCACAAAATCATTATCATGTCAGCCAGCGTGGTGACGTCATGCTACAATCTTCAAGCAAGATCACTGCGGTGACCTCTTATCGCTAAAATGGATAAGGTAAGTATTTTTTATTTTATTTTTACCAACATTTCAGGGAAAATCAATTTGTTACCACGAAGCACAAGGAAATTTGGCTTTACAGAGAATTTAACTTTTCCTGAACTTCGGATCCACTTCATCAGCTTCCATTAGCTCAACACTAATTTTGATCGAAACACATCTGTGCCCGCCAAGGTGGTCTAAGTCAGTCATGCTCTCCTGAATGTAGATGCCCAATGGCACAGATAGGTTTAAACTAGGTCCTGCCTCACTATGACCACTTTGGCGCTGGTAGACAGGCACAGATTTGTTTTGATCAAAATTTTTGCAAGATCTTCAAGAAAGATGGCGGCTGACCCGTCTCTAGCAAATGGATCAGTATGGTATACTGTATAAGTATTACTTTTTTAGTCTTTTCTTTACAATTCGATACCATGAAGCACGAGGGAATTCAGCTTTGTGACTAATCGAATTTATCCTGAAATTCGGATCGAAGTCCACCTTGGGGACTTTGGTTCGCTCAACATTAACCAAAATATATCAACTGAAAGTCTCAGATTTTATCATATCAGAAAGTGGGCTCCTTTACTGAGAGATTATTCTCCTGGGTAGATAGTATCCTGCAGCCGTTGGTTCATTCCATGCCTGGCTATTTACAGGATTCCCGAGCGGTATTGCAGGCAATTTTAAATGGGAACAACACTTCTCTTGGACCACAGCAGATATCACATCCTTTTACACAGTGATTCCTCATGATCTAGCTATGGTCTCCCTGGGTTGGTTCTTGAATGTTTATTCTGACTTTTCCCCAGCTTTCCAAGATTACATGTGTCGAGTCGTGTGGTTTCTGCTTAAACATAATGTTTTCATGTTTGCCCAGTGCTATTTCTTGCAATTGACAGGGGTTTTCTATAGGGGCGAAATTCTCGCCCTCCATGGCAAACATTTATATGGCATGATGGGAGTGCCATTCATTATTTTCACCGAACAATCCTTGGAGTGGCTCCCTGAGATGGGACGGCTGTTATATTGAGGACCTGCTGTTTGTATGGTCGGGCGATTCGGCGGCCGTGCCCTCTTTTGGGACCTTTCTCAATAATAATCTATGTCATTTGAAGTTCACTATTCTACATGGCACTCCCGCCATTGCCTTTCTCGATCTGTCTTTGGAGGGTGATCATGTCGCACAACAGGTTTATTCCAGCACGTTCCGCAAGGATATGGCTGGTAATACCACTCTCATGGCTACATCCTGTCATCCTCCGCATGTGCTCCACAATATTCCAAAATTAGAATTTATTGGGGCCAAGCGGAATTGTTCCAGAGAGGATACATTTAAAATGGAGATGGAGCTTGTAGTCAAGAGACTCATGGAGCTTAAATATCCCCCTTGGACCCTGAATCTTGCCAAGGCAAGCACGTCCAAAAAATCCAGAGACAAACTGTTTTTTCCGGAGACAACACGACATGATCAAAAAATACGTCAGAACAGGCAACAGAACACAACTGTACAAAATGTCCCTTTGTTTATCACCAACTACAGCACAGAATTTCCACAAATTTGTGGCATCGTCAGAAAACATTTATCTGTTTTAAATTGTGACGAGCAGTGGTCTGACATCATCTCGGCTGGTGTTAGATGCATTGCTCGCCCTGCGCCCCCCATAGCACAAAAAATCAGTCCCAGCCTTTTTTCTGACAGTGAAAAAAAACACTAAAGATAAATGTACTTCGTTAAAACATAAGGGTACATTTAAATGCGGCCACCACATTTGTACATGCTGCAATTACATAAAAATGGGTTCCTCTATTTATTCTACAGCTACGCATAATACCTTTAATATTAACCAATATGTTAATTGCAACACTGGCTATGTGGTTTCCTGCATTACCTGTTCTATATGCAGTCTTCACTATGTTGGCTGTACTACAAATAGCTTAAAAGTGAGAATTTGTAAACATCTCTCGGACATTCCACATACAAAAGTGAGAAATGTCTCAGCAGCCAGTCTTCACTTCGCGGTTTTTCATCAGGGCAATACCACAGGTCTCCAGGTTCAAGCTCTGGAAAGAGTTAATCCTCCCACCAGAGGTGGGGACTACAAACAAGAACTCATTAATAGGAAGTCCTATTGGATTGTTTGCATGGGCTCCCGTGTCCCAACAGGATTAAACCGCAAACTCGATCTAATCCTGCACTACTGATTCCTTTTCATACTGTATTTTTAGAGTTAACATTATCTTTGATGCATCCAACTTTTTACTTTCACTTTCACTTGGCATTTCAACAGGAGGCGTGACTTTGTATGTTCATTCTTGCTGATCGCAATCATCAGTGATTGTCAGGAACTTAGCTATTTAAGATCTTAGCCATTCAGTAACAAACTTGTCATGAATAAGGATTAGTATTAGAGTATCCGAAACGCGTAGACCTGTCCACTATGTTGGATTTTTTAAAATTTTGCTTGTATTGGAACAAAGAACATCATCTTTTTTGGAAGCTGGACCTCCTTCTCTATTTTTTACAGAAAGCGGGCTAAGTTCATATGTAATGCGTGCATCTATTGTGATACTGTGATTTTTCTTTAGATAATGTACATTCGCATATTCATTTATTACATTGTGCAGGATGTTTTTTTAGATTTATTTGGGATTTTTCTGTCCTTATATACCAAACTAGGCTGCATCATTTATTTATGTGATCTATCTAATAAATAAAAAATAAACTTAATGTCATTGAGACAAATGTAATAAAAAAGTTTCACAAATATTCAAACATTGACACACAAGAATGTGTAGATGAGGCCGCGCCTTGTGTATCGTCTACCACATTCACAGAGACGTGTGATTGTCCACACAACAATAGTGAGAGATCCTCACCTGGACATTAGCCTCACAATGACTACTACTCCAGTCATTCAGATGCAAATTTTCTTCACCCAGATAACACTGTAAGGCCTCATGCACACGACCGTTGTTGTGTTCGGTTCCGCAAAATGGGGTTCCGTTGTTCCGTGATCCGTTTCCGTTTTTGTTTCCGTGTGTCTTCCTTTATTTTTGGAGGATCACCAGACAAGAAGGAAAGTAAAAAAAAGTCAAGTTTGCCATGCAAATGATAGGGAAAAAAACGCGGACGCAGATGACAATCTTGTGTGACTCCGTGTTTTTTCACTGACCCATTGACTTGAATGGGCCCGGGAACCGTTTTCCATGAAAAAAATAGGACAGGTTATATTTTTTTGACGGACTGGAACCACGGATCACGGACGCGGATGACAAACAGTGCATTAGTCACGTTTTCAATGGACCCATTGAAAGTCAATAGGTCCGCAGAAAATCACGAAAAATGGAACAACGGACACGGAATGAAACAACGGTCATGTGCATGAGGCCTTAGGGTTGGTGAAAAAAGAGCAAAAGTCAAACTTAAAAGTTATCTGCTCTGTCTGTGCAACCTTACTTTTAGGCCTAATGTACTCATCCGCAATATGCGGGCACCAGCCATGTGCTCCTCGCATCACGGATGCGGACCCATTCACTTGAATGGGTCCGCAATCCAGAGCTGCGGTGCAGAACGGAAGCACAGAACTCCACGGAGTACTTCCATGGTGTTTCTTTCAGTGCCTCCGTATCACGGACCCATTCAAGATGATACGTCCCGGCCGCCACACAGATGTTGTCCATGCATTTAGGGACCGCAAATTGCATAAGGCCTTAGGCTACATTTTTTTTTCTTCTGTGTAGGAAATATGATCCATGTTATGGCAGCATTTCCTGGCTTCTTTAATGTCTTCTTCAAATTTCCTCCACCGTTTTCTATACCCCCAACAAACTATGTCTTTTCAGCTAGTTGAACCTCTATATTTGAATCTTTTTTTGAATAACAGTTTTTATTACATTTACATAACATAATTAAAAATATAATCACAATCTGTAGTTACATTACAGTAAAAAAAGAATATAAGGTTGTGATCACACCAGGAATATACCTTTCAGAATCTCGAGGGGTGGAGTTGAAGGTGTAGTATTAATAGGACACAATGTACGTGAGATTTCGATGAACATTACAATTAGTGATGAGCGAATCACAGGATTTAGTGCAAGATTTTCAAGCAAGATAGCGGTGGATGGCCCGTCATGAGCATATGGATCAGGTAAGTATGATTCTATTTGTTTTTTTTTACACTATTTCAGGTTAAATCGATTTGTTACCATGAAGCACAATGCCAATAGACAAAAGGGCAAGATCAGGTTTCATCGGAATTGTAATTTTGTATAGGTTAGTAGTAATTTAAATACATAAGACCATAGGGCCACAATTGCTGGACATTCCCACCACATAGTGAAGTAAGATCCCATTGAGAGTTATATCTCCAGCAGCTTGTGGGAAAATCATGGAAATCTTATTGATGAATGAGAAGTATTATAACACCTGTATAATATTTTCCTAGAGCTTTCCACATGACCTACACATTTAGTGAGTTTGGAAATAGAGGTGAAGGCCTCTTTCTATTTATTGTCTGATACCTGTACATTGAGATTTGCATTCCAAATATCTTTAATATGTAAAAGAGGATTGGTTGTGGTAATTTTTAGTAATAGATATCCATTCGATATGCCTCTGTCTGAGGGATCAGTCATGTAACTCTAAGGTTGACCAAGAGGAAACAAAGTTCCTTTGGGAAAGTAATAAATGCTGTATTTGTGGAAATGTATAGAAATCCTTGTTTGAAATGTGGAACTTTTCTCTTAAATATGTGAAATCTGTGAAAGAATGGTTAGGCCAAAGTTGTGATATACAGTCATGTGAAAAAATTAGGACACCCTTTGAAAGCATGTGGTTTTTTGTAACATTTTTAATAAAAGGTTATTTCATCTCCGTTTCAACAATACAGAGAGATTAAAGTAATCCAACTAAACAAAGAAAACTGAAGAAAGGTCTTTTCAAGATCTTCTGTAAATGTCATTCTACAAAAATGCCTATTCTAACTGAGGAAAAAGATAGGACACCCTCACATGTATTCCCTCTTAAATTGGCTCAGATCTCACACAGGTATATCACACCAGGTGCACATAATTAGTAGATCGTTACTCTGCATGTTGAATGAGGCTTGCCCTATTTAAACCTCAGACATTTAGTTTGGTGTGCTTCTGACTGTTGAAGTGAGAGTGAGCACCATGGTGAGAGCAAAAGAGCTGTCAGAGGACTTCAGAAAAAAGATTGTAGCAGCCTATGAGTCTGGGAAGGGATTTAAAAAGATCTCAAAAGATTTTGAAATCAGCCATTCCACTGTCCGGAAGATAGTCTACAAGTGGAGGGCTTTCAAAACAACTGCCAACATGCCCAGGACTGGTCGCCCCAGCAAGTTCACCCCAAGAGCAGACCGCAAGATGCTAAAAGAGGTCTCCAAAAACCCTAAAGTGTCATCTCGAGAACTACAGCAGGCTCTGGCTACTGTTGATGTAGAAGTACATGCCTCTACAATCAGAAAGAGACTGTACAAGTTTAACTTGCATGGGAGGTGTGCAAGGAGGAAACCTTTGCTTTCCAAGAGAAACATCGAGGCCAGACTGACATTTGCCAGAGATAAAGTTGACAAAGACCAGGACTTCTGGAATAATGTTCTTTGGACAGATGAGTCCAAAATTTAATTATTTGGACACAACAGCAGAGGACATGTTTGGCGTAAACCAAACACAGCATTCCAAGAAAAGAACCTCATACCAACTGTGAAGCATGGAGGTGGAAGTGTCATGGTTTGGGGCTGCTTTGCTGCAGCAGGACCTGGTCAGCTCACCATCATAGAATCCACGATGAATTCTACTGTGTATCAGAAGGTGCTTGAAGAACATGTGAGACCATCAGTTAGAAAATTAAAGCTGAAGCGGAACTGGACCATGCAACATGACAATGACCCAAAACATACTAGTAAATCAACCAAAGATTGGCTGAAAAAGAAGAAATGGAGAGTCCTGGAATGGCCAAGTCAAAGTCCAGATTTGAATCCCATTGAGATGCTGTGGGGTGACTTGAAAAGGGCTGTACGTGAAAGAAACCCCTCAAACATCTCACAGCTGAAAAAGTTCTGCATTGAGGAGTGGGGTAAAATTTCCTCAGACCGATGTCGAAGACTGGTAGATGGCTACAAGAACTGTCTCACTGCAGTTATTTCAGCCAAAGGAGGTAACACTCGCTATTAGGGGCAAGGGTGTCCTATCTTTTTCCTCAGTTAGAATAGGCATTTTTGTAGAATGACATTTACAGAAGATCTTGAAAAGACTTTTCTTCAGTTTTCTTTGTTTAGTTGGATTACTTTAATCTCTCTGTATTGTTGAAACGGAGATGAAATAACCTTTTATTAAAAATGTTACAAAAAACCACATGCTTTCAAAGGGTGTCCTAATTTTTTCACATGACTGTAGAAAGTATCCCAGAGTTAATCCATTCAGACAGAGACAAAGCAGAAACTGCAATTTCACAGATATCGATTGGAGCATTCTTTAGTGATATTGGAAGTCTATTCTCAACTCTAGTAATGGAATGCCACACAATGGCTATAGCTTGTAAATAGAGATGAGTGAATTTTTCAAAAATTCAATTCGTCCGGTTCGATAATTTTTTTGTCACAGGGCCAAAATTGACCAAATAATTCAAGTATGAATTTAGCCTTACAGGTCGATGTCAGCGTCAAGAAGAAGCGCACTCTACCTGTCACTGTCTGACAGTACATAAACTGCAATCATCATTCTGTATTCCAGTAAAAGCCCCCGTCCGTCATTACTTTAGATACATCCCTCACTTAATTTGCATTTGTTATGAGTTCTGACTTGTTTTTCTAAATTCTGAACATTGTGTGATGACAGGTGTTCCCGTTCCCTCCGTCCGCCACAGGCATTCCGCAGACAGACAATCTGGAGGTGGTGGTGGTCTCCGAGGAGGAGGACGGAGAGCAGGCTGGACCCTCTAAGCATGCATGTGCCACCCCCACCTGACATTGGCAAAATGGTTGAGTTGGAGGCTGAAGAAGCCGGACCCTCCCAGGACCTGGTTTCCCCCCCAACATGTCCTGATGAGGAGGAGGATGTCACCAGCCCCCGCCAGGAGGGTAAATATGTAAATACTGTATCCATAACATGTATATTGAATAATTTAAGGTGTGTAGTGAGCATTTTGACCGATCAGCAGTTCCCAATTTTTCACTTTCACAAGGGGTAACAGGACAAAATGCACCCCAGTTTACCTTCCCCATTTTCTCTCTATACTGTATATATATATATATATATATATATATACAGTGGATATAAAAAGTGTACACACCCCTGTTAAAATGTCAGGTTTCTGTGATGTAAAAAAAAATGAGACAAAGATAAATCCTTTCAGAACTTTTTCCACCTTTAATGTGACCTATAAACTGTACAACTCAATTGAAAAACAAACTGAAATCTTTTAGGTGGAGGGAAGAAAACAAAAAAATAATAATAATAATATGGTTGCATAAGTGTACACACCCTCTTATAACTGGGGATGTAGCTGTGTTCAGAATTAAGCAATCACATTCAAAATCATGTTAAATAGGATTCTGCATACACCTGCCATCATTTAAAGTGCCTCTGATTAACCCCAAATAAAGTTCAGCTGCTCTAGTTGGTCTTTCCTGAAATTTTCTTAGTCGCACCCCAGAGCAAAAGACATGGTCCACAGAGAGCTTCCAAAGCATCAGAGAGATCTCACTGTTAAAAGATATCAGTCAGAGGAAGGGTACAAAAGTATTTCCAAGGCATTAGATATACCATGGAACACAGTGAAGACAGTCATCATAAAGTAGAGAAAATATGGCACAGCAGTGACATTACCAAGAACTGGACGTCCCTCCAAATTTTATGAAAAGACGAGAAGAAAACTGGTCTGGGAGGCTACCAAGAGGCCTACAGCAACATTAAAGGAGCTGCACGAATATCTGGCAAGTACTGGCTGTGTGGTACATGTGACAACAATCTCCCGTATTCTTCATATGTCTGGACTATGGGGTAGAGTGGCAAGATGAAAGCCCTTTCTTACGAAGAAAAACATCCAAGCCAGGCTACATTTTGCAAAAACTCATCTAAAGTCTCCCAAAAGCATGTGGGAAAAGGTGCTTTGGTCTGATGAAACCAAGGTTGAACTTTTTGGCCATAATTCCAAAAGATATGTTTGGCGCAAAAATAACACTGCACATCACCAAAAGAACACCATCCCCACAGTCAATATTGGCACAAAACCTTCAGGCTTCTGCTAGAAAGCTGAACATGAAGAGGAACTTCATCTTATAGCATGACAACGACCCAAAGCATACATCCAAATCAACAAAGGAATGGCTTCACCAGAAGTAGATTAAAGTTTTGGAATGGCCCAGCCAGAGCCCAGACCTAAATCCGATTGAAAATCTGTGGGGTGATCTGAAGAGGGCTGTGCACAGGAGATGCCCTCGCAATCTGACAGATTTGGAGTGTTTTGCAAAGAAGAGTAGGCAAATCTTGCCAATTCAAAATGTGCCATGCTGATAGACTCATACCCAAAAAGACGAGTGCTGTAATAAAATCAAAAGGAGCTTCAACAAAGTATTAGTTTAAGGGTTTGCACACTTATGCAACCATATTATTTTATTTTTATATTTTTTCTTCCCTCCACCTAAAAGATTTGTTTGTTTTTCAATTGAGTTGTACAGTTTATAGATCACATTAAAGGTGTGTAGACTTTTTATATAATATATATATATACATATATATATATATATAGTGTGTTTCCTAAATAGGGAGAAAATGGGGAACATAACCTGGGGTGAATTTTGTCCTGTTACCCCTTGCGAAAGTGAAAAATTGGGAACTGCTAGTAACATCTTAACCTTATCCCATTTTGTCTCAATCACAAAGTCAAACAAACAATAGTTTTTTTTCTGCGCGGTGAATGTGAACTCCACTGGCCTGCAGTAAAATTGTTATCCACTGATCGTCTAATGTACCTCCAGCCACATAATCACTTGTTCTTTTCTGTGCGGTGAATGTATACTTTTAGGAGTCTGCACTCCACTGGCCTGCAGTAAAATTGTTATCCAGTGACCGTCTAAGGCTAGTTTCATACTAGCGGCAGAGGAGTCCGTCAGGCTGTTCCGGCGGGTGAACAGCCTGTCGGATTTGTCATGCCGCTAGTTCACGTGTGCCCCCGGACTGCCGCTCCGTCCCCATTGACTATAATGGGGGAGGGGGCGGAGTTCTGGCGGCAGCACAGCAGCGCACGGGGCGAGAGGCAGCTAGACTAAAAGTACTGCATGTCGTACTTTTAGTCCAGCTGCCTCTCGCCGCATGCTGCCGTGCCGCGTTCAGTTCGCGAACATTTGATCGCGAATGCGTATTCACGTTTGCGAAACATCCCGGCCGATGTTCGTCCATTAATATAATTAATACTATGCCCTGTTTCTTCCAGAAATCAGCAGACTGTGATAAACCAGCTTCATATCTATCATTTCCCACAAAGCAGTAACTGGGAGGAAGCCTCGTATTTCCAAAACCATTTTAACTTCATCCCATTTTGTCTTAATCTCAAAGTCAAACAAACACTTGTTTTTTTCTGTGTGGTGAATGTATACTTTTAGGGGTCTGTACTCCACTGGCCTGCAGTAAAATTGTTATCCAGTGACCGTCTAAGGCTAGTTTCAACTGAAAAGTAAAGGCCTGACACCTTTAAAAAAATACTCATATAAAGTTGTCATTAGGGCAAGCGAACCCGAACTGTAAAGTTCAGGTTCGCAACGTACTTTAGAATTTTTGAACCCCGCGCCAAAACCCAAACTTTTCAGTAAAAGTTTGGGTTCGGTGTTCGGCGAGTTAATAGCACTTTTTGAAAGGCTGCAGAGCAGCCAATCAACAAGCATTTAACTCGTGTGCCCTTAGAAGCCATCACAGCCATGCCTACTAATGGCAAGGCTGTGATTGGCCAGTGCAGCATGTGACCCAGCCTCTATATAAGCTGGAGTCACGTAGCGCTGCACGTCACTCTTCTCTGATTAGTGTAGGGATAGGATACTGCTGTTGTGAGGTAAAGAATAGGAAAGAATCTTTTATCAGAAGTGCTTGTTAAGGCCTCATGCACACGACCGTTGTTTTGGTCCGCATCAAAACCGCCGTTTTTGCGGCTCGGATGCGGACCCATTCACTTCAATGGGGCCGCAAAATATGCTGTCCGCATCCGTTGCACCATTCCGTGGCCCCGCAAAAAAAATATAGCCTGTCCTATTCTTGTCCATTTTGCGGACAAGAATAGGCATGTCTACAATGGGCCGCCTGTTCCGTTCCACAAATTGCGGAAGACACGCGGGCGGCTTCCGTGTTTTGCGGATCTGCGGTTTGCGGACCGCAAAAAACAGCACGGTCGTGTGCATGTAGCATAACTCAGCGATCTACAGCGATTTTGTTTTGTTGGTGCAGTGCACAATTTTACAAGCTTGAAATACTGCAATAATATTCTGGGTTTAAAAAAACACCTATTTTTGGCAATACCCTACATCTGGGGCCTTTGCTGCATTTGTCACTGTGAAATACAAGCTTAAAATACTGCAATAATATTCTGGGTTTAAAAACACACACATTTTTGGTAATACCCTACATCTGCGGCCTTTGCTGCATTTGTCACAGTGAAATACAAGCTTGAAATAATGCAATAATATTCTGGGTCTAAAAAAACACCTATTTTTGGCAATACCCTACATCTAGGGCCTTTGCTGCATATGTCACAGTGAAATACAAGCGTTCGAAACTGCTGTTATATTCTGTTATTAAAAAAAACACCCATTTTGGGCAAGATACTAAATTTGCAGCCTTTGCTGCATTTATCACAGTGAAATACAAGCGTTAGAGAGACTGTTATATATACCCCTGCTATACCTGGTGGACAGGTTAATAAATTTCACTAATTTGTCTGTTATATTGACAGGTGAAATTCACAAATTTTTGGCTGTGATATACCACTGCTCTACCTAGTAGACAGGTTAATAAATTTCACTATTTTGTCTGTTACATTGTCGGGTGAAATTCACCAATTTTTGGCTATGCTATACCCTTGCTATACCTAGTGGACAGGTTAATAAATTTCACTAATTTGTCTTTTACATTGTCGTGTGAAATTCACCAATATTTTGCTGTGATATACCCCTGCTCTACCTAGTGGACGGTGAATTTCACCAATTTTTGGATATGATATACTCCTGCTCTACCTAGTGGACAGGTTAATACATTTCACTAATTTGTCTGTTACATTGTCAGGTGAAATTCACCAATTTTTGGCTGTGATATAACCCTGCTCTAAATAGTGGACAGGTTAATAAATTTCACTAATTTGTCTGTTACATCCTCGGGTGAAATTCACCAATTATTGGCTGTTATAAACCCTTGCTCCATCTAGTAGACAGGTTAATAATTTTCACAAATTTGTCTGTTACATTGTCGGGTTAAATTCACCAATTTTTGGCTGTGATATACCCTTGCTCTACCTAGTGGACAGGTTAATAAATTTCACTAATTTGTCTGTTACATTGTCAGGTGAAATTCACTAATTTTTGGCTGTGATATACCCCTGCTCTACCTAGTGGACAGGTTAATAAATTTTACTATTTTGTCTGTTACATTGTCGGGTAAAATTCACCAATTTCTGGCTGTGATATACCCCTGCTTTACCTAGTGGACAGGTTAATAAATTTCACTAATTTGTCTGGTACATTGTCGGATAAAATTCACAAATTTTGACTGTGATATACCCCTGCTCTACCTAGTGGACAGGTTAATAAATTTCACTAATTTGTCTGGTACATTGTCGGATAAAATTGGCCAATTTTGGCTGTGATATACCCCTGCTCTACCTAGTGGACAGGTTAAAAAATTTCACTATTTTGTCTGTTACATTGTCGGGTGAAATTCACACATTTTTGGCTATGATATACCACTGCTCTACCTAGTAGACAGGTTAATAAATTTCACAAATTTGTCTGTTACATTGTCGGGTGAAATTCACCAATTTTTGGCTGTGATATACCCCTGCTCTACCTAGTGGACAGGTTAATACATTTCACTAATTTGTCTGTTACATTGACAGGTAAAATTCACAAATTTTTGGCTGTGATATACCCCTGCTCTACCTAGTGGACAGGTTAATAAATTTCACTATTTTGTCTGTTACATTGTCTGGTGAAATTCACAATTTTTTGGCTGTGATATACTCTTTTAAAGAAGGAATTGTCGTCCTTGGAGGGGATTTCAATCTAATCCTGAACCCGTTTCTAGACTCCTCTTCACATAGATCAGCCCAGTCTCAGAAAGCCCTCCGCTCTCTACTACATTACTTGGCCAGAAATCATCTTATAGATGTTTGCGTACACTACGACCCAACGCTAGGGATTACACCTTCTTCTCCCAGGTACACGGCTCATACCAGCGTTTAGACCATCTATTTCTGTCTAGAGCATCTCCAACATTGTTTCAGAGCTGATATAGGGTCCATTGTCATATCAGACCACGCTCCGATCTTTATAAACATCTCGACCCCTCCAAATCGCTGTCCTACTAGAAATTGGCGCTTAAATGAACAGCTATTGGGCCTTTTGGACACTAAATCCCGTCTAAAGCGCCTCTTGGAGGACTATTTTGTCACCTAATTGCACTTCAGATGTCACACCGCAAACAATATGGGATGCTCATAAGTAGTGTTGATCACGAATATTCGAATTTCGAATTTTAATCGCGAATATCAGCACTTCGAGAATTCGTGAATATTTTGAATATCGCAAAAAATATTCGTAATTGCGAATATTCGATTTTTTGCATGCAAATTTTATGCAAATTTTCACAATCAAGAAAATAATGCCTGGAGATCATGAATTCGCGAATTCTTGAATATATGGCGAATATTCGCCCAAATATTCGCGAAATATCGCAAATTCGAATATTGCCCCTGCCGCTCATCACTACTCATAAGGCTTTCATCAGGAGTCATTGCATAAGTCTGGGTGCCCATATTAAAAAAGAGAGAATGAGGCAGATAGATGACTTACACGAGAAAATACGGTTTCTAGAAAGCGTGCACAAAAGCTCTCTACTCCAATCCCATTTAGAAGAGTTATCTGCTTGCAGGGCCTCTCTTAAAAATCTTCTAAACGCATCATCTGCAAAGTATTTTCTGCACTCCCAACAGAAGATCTTTGCGCATGGTAATAAGGCTTCCAGATTCATGATGCAAAGGCTTAAGAGTAGGAAACTTAATAACTATGTTCACAAAAGGAAAACCCCAGAGGGTCCCTTGACATTTGACTCTGCCCGAATAGCCTCCCTTTTTAGAGACTTCTACGAATCCCTTTACAACCTACATCTCTTACATCAGGCCACTGAAGTCCCAGAAGCTGCCCCTTTACATAAGCCCTTCTTAGAAGGCTTAGATCTCCCGAAGCTAACAGAACAAGACAGGCAGAAGCTCTCTACCCCCTTCACACCAGAGGAACTCCTGGGAGTCATTAGAAATTCCCCCAAGGGTAAATGCCCAGGCCCTGATGGACTATCTATCCCTTATTACACTACCTTCCATGAGGTACTAATTCCCCACCTATTACCTATTTTCAACGCTACTCTGCAGGGTACTCCTCTAACCAGAGATATGACCAAAGCCCATATTACATTGATCCCAAAAGAAGGAAAAGATCACACTATTTTCTCCAACTTTAGACCCATTTACCCTCTTCAACAGAGATCTAAAGCTCTTAGCTAAATTACTAGGTAACAGACTGGCAAAGATCCTTCCGACCCTGATCCGTAGGGACCAAGTAGGTTTTGTTAAGAACAGAAAAGGCAAGGATAACACTGCCAGAGTGCTTAACATCCTATATCACATCAAAAAGCGTGCCCTGCCCTTGATTCTTCTCAGCACAGATGCTGAGAAGGCCTTTGATAGGGTCAGTTGGTCCTTTTATATACTCAGTCTTACGCTCTAGCAATTTTCCTAATACCTTTGTCCAGGCAATTAAAGCCATGTATTTGAATGCCTCGGCCTCCATAACGGTCAATGACACCTTGTCAGCCTCATTCCAGATAAGTAATAGCACCCGACAAGGTTGCCCCCTGTCGCCCCTCCTCTTTGTTCTGACATTAGAGCCTTTTTTGCAGACCGTTAGGTTGGACAGGGATATCCAGGGGATAACTTTGGGAGACCAACAACACAAAATAGCCGCGTTTGCTGATGACATGTTGATAATGGTGAGCAACCCAGCTACAGCACTCCCCAAGATTTATAAACACCTAGAAATTTTCGGCTCCCACTCTAACCTCAAAATCAACCATAATAAATCACTTATAATCTCCACTGGTATCTCAAATACTCTAAAAAGGCATCTAGAACAAAATTCACCTTTCAATTGGTCCTCCCCTCATTTAACGTACTTAGGAGTAAAGATCTGCACTGACCCAAACCAGCTCTTTAACTTAAATTACCTCCCTCTCTTAAAGAAAATTACGGCTGATCTCACTTTATTGGATATCCCTGTCCTTTCATGGTTTGGGAGAAAAAATATCCTGATGTCTTTAATCATACCTAAACTGACCTACCTTCAACAAACATTTCCAATTGTGATACCCTCTACCTATTATGCCACCCTGCACTCTCTTTTAGATCCTTCATTTGGTCTGGGAAGAAAGCGAGGATGTCATATAAGGCCTTATCCTATCCAAAAGAGAAAGGAGGAATATCACTACCTGATCCCAAACTATATGGCAGAGCGGTCCTTCTGGCGAGAGTAGTAGATTGGTTGAGGTGCCCCCCACACAAATGGTGGGTTGCAATAGAGTAGACTTTACTTGGGTCCTCATTTAAAGCCTTCTTGCTGGGCCAAATGGGCCAAATGGGCCAAATGTAACAGATGTATTCAATTTGACCCCCCAGGCCTTAAGGGACAGCATTCCACCTAATGTTAAACTTGCAGAAATGAAGATTATAGATCTTTACCAGGATGGAGTTCTAGTTTCCGTAGACAAAATGTATAAACTCTTAGATGTTGCCCGCACACGCTTCAATCTGATCTATTTTCTTAGAGCATATATGGCTCAACATGGACAACTAGACACTTTAATTAGGCCCCTTACATGGTTTGAGAGCCTTGCCTCCCAAACCTACAAAATCCATTTTGTAGTGTTGGCATTTCCCAACTCTACAAAAAATTGAGAAACCCCCCAAACTTGCTAGTTCCTGCTTTTATCCGCCTTTGGGGAAAAGATTTAAACAAAACCTTTCATAGGGACGAGATTCAAAGTATCTACATCTCCCCACATTTAGCGTCAAGGTGTGTGAAGATTCAGGAGAACGGATACAAAATAACCACGAGGTGGTATAAAACCCCTGACAAGACCTGTCTTTACACCACTTCGGCGTCAGACCTGTGTTGGAGATGCTCGATGGATAGGGGTACATACTTTCATATTTGGTGGAGCTGCCCTAGAATATTGCAGTGGTGGGAGGAAATTTTTTAAATTGGAAACCGAATATGTGGAACCACATTTCCCCCCTCTCCCGAAACCACCCTCCTGGGTTTATTCCCCCAAGGACCACAATCCTCTAACCTGAGACTGTTTAAGTACTTACTAAGTGCAGCCAAACTCCTGATTCCGACCCTATGGTTGTCCTCGGAAGTCCCATCCATTGAACAATGCTACCTTAAAATAGACCAGATTTACAGACTCAAAGAGCTATCTGCCTGGGAGATGAGATCACATCATACTTTTGATAAGACATGGAAGGGATGGAAATCCTTCAGAGGATACAAGACCTAATGCTCTCAAAATACTAAATAACCCTATCAATACCTGAGCTACTTGCTCGTGAGGCTGTTGATTATGCTTTTTCCCATCTTTCCTATGTCGCAGCTTTCGGAGATACTACACCTAGTCCGCCTCAGACCCTTGACTAAGACACCTTAGATCTATTATCTTGAATGCATATTTTTTGCCTTTTAGACCAAACTTAAAATGTGACTTGTTGACCTTATATCTTATGATAATCTATCCATTGTAAGCTCAATGTTCTCATTGGAGACCTGTTGACTCCACCTTTAAAATGTATCCATGTTTATGTACATTCTGATTCTGCTCAATAAAAGAGTTTAAAAAAAAAAAAAAGCAGAAGAGACTGCTGCATGACTTGGGACTCAGACTGCTTGGCTGATTTGCAAGGGGGTGAGGTGAAAGACTGATGGACATCGGCTACAGGTGCCAACTCTAATCTTTCAGCAGGAGACTAGGTGGGAGACAATGTAAAGGAACTGGAGGCACTGTCAGCAACCCAATCTACTATCTATCTGTAAAGAATAAATCAAGGCAACTGGACGTACTGTAGATTTCTTGAAAACGTTTCACTCGTTCTTCCAACAATCTACTATCGTCTGTACTTGTTCTGGCATCATCATTCGTAGAGCCGCATTAGGCCCGACCAAATACCACTGAAGACTCTGTCGCCTATTCGCACCTGAGGAAGGTGTTTCACTTGTGCGTGTAGCTGGCACAGATCGACCATGTCCTTTCCCTGCAACAGGAGCTCCACCAGCAGCACCACGACCGGGGCCACGTCCCTTATTTGAAGCTCTCCTCATATTTCTCAAATTTAGGATCTTGCCCAAAATGGATGTTTTTTTAATAACAGAATAGAACAACAGTATCTAACGTGTGTATTTCACACTGACAGATGCAGCAAAGGCTGCAATATTAGGTACTTTGCCGAAAATGGGTGTTTTTTTAAACCCAGAAAATTATTGAAATATTTCAAGCTTAAATTTTACACTGACAAAACCTGCTTAGGCCCAAGATGGAGGGTATTGCCAAAAATGGGTGCTTTTTTGAAACCAGAAAATGATTGCTGTATTTCAAGCCTGTATTTTACAATGACAGATGCAGCAAACGCCATAAAATTAGTATTTTGCCCTGAATGTTTTTTTTTTTATAACAGAATATGACAGCAGTATATAAAGCTTGAATTTCACACTGACAGATGCAGCAAGGGCTGTAAAATTTAGTATTTTGCCCAAAAATTGCACACTGACTAATGCAGCATAGGCCCCAGATGGAGGGTATTGCCTAAAATGGGTGTTTTTTTAACCACCTCCCGACCGCCTAACGCACCGATGCATCCGGGAGGTGGTTGATTTACTCCTCCTGGACGCATCGGCGCGTCATCTCGCGATAGCCGAGATTTCCTGTGAACGCGCGCACACAGGCGCGCGCGCTCACAGGAACGGAAGGTAAGCGAGTGGATCTCCAGCCTGCCAGCGGCGAGATGGAGATGTGATTTTTTTTAACCCCTAACAGGTATATTAGACGCTGTTTTGATAACAGCGTCTAATATACCTGCTACCTGGTCCTCTGGTGGTCCCTTTTGTTAGGATCGACCACCAGAGGACACAGGCAGCTCAGTAAAGTCGCACCAAACACCACACTACACTACACCCCCCCCCCTGTCACTTATTAACCCTTTATGAACCACTGATCACCCCATATAGACTCCCTAATCACCCCCCTGTCATTGATCACCCCCCTGTCATTGATCACCCCTCTGTAAGGCTCCATTCAGAGGTCCGTATGATTTTTACGGATCCACGGATACATGGATCGGATCCGCAAAACACATACGGACGTCTGAATGGAGCCTTACAGGGGGGTGATCAATGACAAGGGGGTGATCACGCATATAGACTTCCTGATCACTTCCCTGTCATTGATCACCCCCCCCCCCCTGTCATTGATCACCCCCCTGTAAGGCTCCATTGAGACGTCCGTATGATTTTTACGGATACATGGATCGGATCCGCAAAACACATACGGACGTCTGAATGGAGCCTTACAGGGGGGTGATCAATGACAAGGGGGTGATCACGCATATAGACTTCCTCATCACTTCCCTGTCATTGATCACCCCCCTGTCATTGATCACCCCCCTGTAAGGTTCCATTCAGACGTCCGTATGATTTTTACGGATCCACTGATACATGGATCGGATCCGCAAAACACATACGGACATCTGAATGGAGCCTTACAGGGGGGTGATCAATGACAAGGGGGTGATCACGCATATAGACTTCCTGATCACTTCCCTGTCATTGATCACCCCCCTGTCATTGATCACCCCCCTGTAAGGCTCCATTCAGACGTCCGTATGATTTTTACGGATCCATGGATACATAGATCGGATCCGCAAAACACATACGGACGTCTGAATGCAGCCTTACAGGGGGGTGATCAATGACAGGGAGGTGATCACCATATAGATTCCCTGATCACCCCCCTGTCATTGATCACCCCCCTGTAAGGCTCCATTCAGACGTCCGTATGATTTTTACGGATCCACTGATACATGGATCGGATCCGCAAAACGCATACGGACGTCTGAATGGAGCCTTACAGGGGGGTGATCAATGACAAGGGGGTGATCACGCATATAGACTTCCTGATCACTTCCCTGTCATTGATCACCCCCCTGTCATTGATCACCCCCCTGTAAGGCTCCATTCAGACGTCCGTATGTGTTTTGCGGATCCGATCCATGTATCAGTGGATCCGTAAAAATCATACGGACGTCTGAATGGAGCCTTACAGGGGGGTGATCAGGGAGTCTATATGGGTGATCACCCCCCTGTCATTGATCACCCCCCTGTCATTGATCACCCCCCCCCCCCCCCGTAAGGCTCCATTCAGACATTTTTTTGGCCCAAGTTAGCGGAATTTTTTTTTATTTTATTTTTTTCTTACAAAGTCTCATATTCCACTAACTTGTGTCAAAAAATAAAATCTCACATGAACTCACCATACCCCTCACGGAATCCAAATGCGTAACATTTTTTAGACATTTATATTCCAGACTTCTTCTCATGCTTTAGGGCCCCTAAAATGCCAGGGCAGTATAAATACCCCACATGTGACCCCATTTCGGAAAGAAGACATCCCAAGGTATTCCGTGAGGGGCATATTGATTCCATGAAAGATTTACATTTTTATCCCAAGTTAGCGGAAAGGGAGACTTTGTGAGAAAAAAAATATATATCAATTTCCGCTAACTTGTGCCCAAAAATTTTTTTCTATGAACTCGCCATGCCCCTCATTGAATACCTTGGGGTGTCTTATTTCCAAAATGGGGTCACATGTGGGGTATTTATACTGCCCTGGCTTTTTAGGGGCCCTAAAGTGTGAGAAGAAGTCTGGGATCCAAATGTCTAAAAATGCCCTCCTAAAAGGAATTTGGGCCCCTTTGCCCACCTTGGCTGCAAAAAAGTGTCACACATCTGGTATCGCCGTACTCAGGAGAAGTTGGGGAATGTGTTTTGGGGTGTCATTTTACATATACCCATGCCGGGTGAGAAAAATATCTTGGTCAAATGCCAACTTTGTATAAAAAAATTGGAAAAGTTTTATTTTGCCAAGATATTTCTCTCACCCAGCATGGTTATATGTAAAATGACACCCCAAAACACATTCCCCAACTTCTCCTGAGTACGGAGATACCAGATGTGTGACACTTTTTTGCAGCCAAGGTGGGCAAAGGGGCACATATTCCAAAGTGCACCTTTCGGATTTCGCAGGCCATTTTTTACACATTTTGATTGCAAAGTACTTCTCACACATTTGGGCCCCTAAATTGCCAGGGCAGTATAACTACCCCACAAGTGACCCCATTTTGGAAAGAAGACACCCCAAGGTATTTCGTGAGGGGCATGGCGAGTTCCTAGAATTTTTTATTTTTTGTCGCAAGTTAGTGGAATATGAGACTTTGTAAGGAAAAAAGAAAAAAAAAATCATCATTTTCCGCTAACTTGTGACAAAAAATAAAAAGTTCTATGAACTCACTATGCCCATCAGCGAATACCTTAGGGTGTCTACTTTCCGAAATGGGGTCATTTGTGGGGTTTTTCTACTGTTTGGGCATTGTAGAACCTCAGGAAACATGTCAGGTGCTCAGAAAGTCAGAGCTGCTTCAAAAAGCGGAAATTCACATTTTTGTACCATAGTTTGTAAACACTATAACTTTTACCCAAACCATTTTTTTTTTGCCCAAACATTTTTTTTTTATCAAAGACATGTAGAACAATAAATTTAGCAAAAAATGTATATATGGATGTCGTTTTTTTTGCAAAATTTTACAGCTGAAAGTGAAAAATGTCATTTTTTGCAAAAAAACGTTAAATTTTGATTAATAACAAAAAAAGTAAAAATGTCAGCAGCAATGAAATACCACCAAATGAAAGCTCTATTAGTGAGAAGAAAAGGAGGTAAAATTCATTTGGGTGGTAAGTTGCATGACCGAGCGATAAATGGTGAAAGTAGTGTAGTGCAGAAGTGTAAAAAGTGGTATGGTCATGAAGGGGGTTTCAGCTAGCGGGGTTGAAGTGGTTAAACCCAAAAATTATTGCAATATTTCAAGCTGAAATTTCACACAGGCAAATTGTAACGGGGTGCCGAAGGCACACTCGGTCTCCCATCAGCCGCAGACATGCTGCTTAGCTTCGGGAGCGAGGATCTGTGTTTGACCTCGTTCCCAGGGCGGCTTTGCTAGCTGGGAGGCTCCCTGCTCCTAGGTCTGCCTTGAGCGCCGAGCTGATCACTCGGTGCTCAACTGGTCGGTCTGTCGGTCATGTGACGCTGGCCACGTCACATGACCCTCACTCCCCACTATAAATACAGGCAGCCTGCTGGCCACAGGTTGCCTGTTAATTTAGGTTCCTGGCGTTTGTTGGATACCTGTATTCTTACCTAATCCTGTTCCCTGGCGAGCCTTTGCCTGCTCCTCCTGTGCTGCGCATCCCTCCTGGTATTTTGACCTCGGCTTCCACCTGACTATTCTTTGCGGACTCCTTTGGTACTTCTTGACTCTCCTGGTATTTATGACCCTGGCTTCTCCTGACCATTTTTTGCTTATCCCTCTGTACTGCGTTGTCCTCTTGGTTTTGACCCAGTCCATTCACTATCCGTTATTTGTCTTGTCTGTCCTTCCTGCACATATCCTAAGTTAGGGACTGCCGTCCAGTTGTCCCCTGTCATCAGGACTTGTGAGGCAAGTAGGCAGGGCCAGGGGTGAGGGTGGAGCGCAGTGGTCACTATCCTTCCCTCTGTGTGTGTGTGTGTACGTGACCGTTACACAAATGCTGCAAAGGCCACAGATGTAGGGTTGCCAAAAATGGCTGATTTTTTTTAACCCAGATTATAATTGCAGTATTTCAAGCTTCTATTTGACTGTCACAAATGCACATATGCTGTGCTAGTGCATAAACTGCTGGTGCATAAACTTGCATAAAATGGCCGCCGCCGCCCACCTAACTAACAGACGGATATAAGTTATTTTTCTGGGTCACTGGGCTCAAGGCAGGGTAAAAAGATTGTGCAGTGCACCCACAAAACAAAATCTAGGTAGATATCTGAGTTAACAAGCACTTCAGATTAAAGATTCTGTCCTATTCTCTCCCTCACAGCAGCAGTATACTATCCCTACACTAAGCACAGCAGACTGATGTGCAGCGCTACGTGACTCCAGCTTATATAGAGGCTGGGTCACATTCTGCACTGGCCAATCACAGCCATGCCATTAGTAGGCATGGCTGTGATGGCTACTAAGGGCACACAAGTTAAACGCTTGTTGATTCACTGCTCTGCAGCGTTTCAAAAAGCTCCATTAACTCGCCGATCACCGAACCCAAACTTTTACAGAAAAGTTTGGGTTCGTGTCCCAAGTGCAAAAATCCTAAAGTTCGGTACGAACCCAATCTTTACAGTTTGGGTTCGCTCAACCCTAATTATATGGATGATATATGTGTTGTATGTAATTCTGAATGTGCTATTAGAAGAGTTAAGTTATTTGTTTAAATTTTTTGCCGAGCGTCAGCTTTCAGAGTGAATTGGGATAAAAGGGAGTGTAAAAGTTTTGAAGGTAGGGACTTGAGTGTGCATATAGGTGTGAATGTGGTGACTGGACCAATTAAGGTGCTTGGGGTGAAATTTGGAATAATGTGAAGGAAAGAGTAGAGAAAAAACAGAAACTTTTTGAAAATGCGTAGTTTTGTCTATTTTGGAAAGATTTTAGTAATTAAGAGTATAGTATTGCCAATTTTGTTGTACATAGCATATCTTTTCCCTCCGGGATACATGTGCGTGAGACAGCTAAATCGGATATTGTTTGTCTTTTTTTGGGAATTCTAGGTCAGAGAGAGAAAGGAGAGAAGTCTTAGTAAAGAAGATAGAGAAGGGAGGTTTGGGTTTTCCAAACGTAGAAATTTATTTTGGTGTGAATATAATAAATATTATTCTGAGAGCTATTGAGAATGATAGTAAGTATGCCTGTATGTGCAGATATTTATTTGGGAATTATCTGTTTAGATTAAAGTGGGGTAAAAGAGATGCGTAAGCCAATTGCTTTTGAAAGTCCTTAATAGTATGTATGGGTTGTGAAGCTTCTGACAAAGTTTGAGTTGTGTGACGAGGAGGTTAGAGTGTTAAAGGATAAAAAAAATTGTGACAAGAATGATTGAGGGACAACAATTGAATGTGATATAAATCAGGTGAGAGGATGTGATGTGAAAAAGGTATGGAAAAAGGTGAAAATGAATGGTATGAAAAACAGGCAGAGTGAGATAGTGTGGCAGACGTTACATGGAGAGCTACTAGTGAGAGAATTCCAGAAGAAGAGAAGACTTGTAAGGAGTGAGGACTGTCCAAGACATGAATGTAGAGGGAAGGAGAACATAGTACATCTTTTTGGAATTGTTTGTATGCAAGAGAATTATTTAAGAAGTTAGGAAAGTTATAAAAAGAATTGACTGGAGTGACGTGTTTGACCTTTGAGGTAACGATGTTTGGGTTAGGATTTAAAGGTGAGAGAGAAAGAGTGCTGTGGATGTTTATGGCAAGTTTGAAAGAAGTATTATGGGGTGTGAGGAATGTGAATGTGTTTAGAAGGAAAGAGTTAAGTGGGAAAGACAGTGTAAGGGTGGTATTAGGTAAATTGTATATGTGCTACTTGTGGGATGCTAACCAATTTCTAACCTTTTTTTGTGAACCAGACACCCTCTCTTCTTCAGAGCAGGTTGTGCCTGGTTTGATGCTCGGGTCTACCATTGACTTTCCTTGTATTAAATTGTACTGGAGCACCCGCAGTATTCAGCCGAGCACTGCAATGTGCCGAGCATAGCGATGCTCGAGCCGAACAGCAGTTTGGCCGAGCATGCTCGCTCAACACTATATAACACATGATAAAATTAAATACATTGCGATATACATACATCCAAGTGTATCTAAATCATAGTAAACAAAATATAGATTTGTCATGAATAATGGCACAGTTCGAATATTAGAGCAATCATTGCATAATAAAATAGAGGGATCTATTAAACATGTGTATTTTTTTTTAACAACATTTAACAACAACATTCAACATTAAACATAAAACCAAAAATGTGATGTAAGCCTATTATAAATTTTACAGTTGTAAATTCATAAAACTTTACAAGGTCTTGATTCGATGTTCAGGTATACACTGTAAGCTAGTGACACAATGCGCCACCTGCTGCCCGAGTAGCTGTATGCAATGTAACTACCGTATTTTTCGCTTTATAAGACGCACCTGATGATAAGACGCACCTAGGTTTTTGAGGAGGAAAATAAGAAAAAAATATTTTGAACCAAAAGGTGTGCTTTTGGTAGGTTTTGAACTAATGGTGGTCTGTGGATGACGCACTGTTATGGGGAATCTGTGGATGACACACTGTTATGGGGGATCTGTGGATGACGCACTGTTATGGGGATCTGTGAATGACGCGCTATTATGGGGATCTGTGGATGACGCGCTGTTATGGGGGGATATGTGAATGACGCACTGTTATGGGGGGGATCTGTGGATGACGCACTGCTATGGGGGATCTGTGGATGACGCACTGTTATGGGGGATCTGTGGATGACGCACACTGTTATGGGGGGATCTGTGGATGACGCACACTGTTATGGGGGGATCGGTGGATGATGCACTGTTATGGGGGATCTGTGGATGACACTGAGGGGGATCTGTGAATGACACTGAGGGGGGATCTGTGGATTACACTGAGGGGGGATCAGTGGATGATACTTATAGGGCTCTGTGGATGACACTTATGTCATCCACAGATCCCCATAAGTGTCATCTACAGATCCCCCATCAGATGCATCAGTGTAGAGGGAGGAGGCGGGGACACTCATGGCGGGGCCCGGTACAGTGACTCTACTCTAATACAGCGGGCCCCGCAACTATTAAATACATTCAATCTGATCTTTTTTTAATTGTATATGCTCTGACGGTACTTACTGTAGTACCGTAGGTATAGCATTATGACGGCGCAGACCGGCATCTCCTTCGGTCATGCGCCACCTGCCCCAGCTCCCTCTGTCATGCATCGCCTGCCTGTTCATTCATAATGTGAGATAAGCAGGAAGGCGGCGCATGAGGAGGGAGCTGCGGCAGGCGGCGCATGACCGAAGGAGATGCCGGTTTGCGCCTTTTTAATGCTATACCTACGGTACTACAGTAAGTACCGTCAGGGCATATACAATTAAATAAAGATCAGATTGAATGTATTTAACAGTTGCGGGGCCCGGTGTATTAGAGTAGAGTCACTGCACCGAGCCCCGCCATGAGTGTCCCCGCCTCCTCCCGCCACACTGATACTTCGCTGGCCGCGCTGTGCAGCATAGCGGTCAGCGAAGTATTCGCTTTATAAGACGCATGGCCATTCTCCCCCACTTTTGGGGGGGAAAAAGTGTGTCTTATAAAGCGAAAAATATGGTAATTTAGTTACAATTCTTGAATTGGTTGAGGAAGATATTTCGTGACAAACATATCATGATATGTTGAGATAAGTGAGTAGTTAAGTGTGGACACATCTGTACATTCTAGAAACAATACCATTAACTCAAAAAGCTGTGAAAATTAAGGAAAGCATCACAAAAAATGTAGTATACATTCTCCTTTTTATTATTTTGTAGCAAAAGTTCTAGACAAAAGTTATTTTTTGCCATGAAATTTCAAAACGCCAACAACATGCTTTAGAAAATGAATAATTAGATAAAAACACTGGATGAAACTGCCTTAATGGTCGGTTCACAGATAGATTTTTAGTGGAATGTTTGTGAACTGCAGTTTTAATTACATGTTTACACTAGTAATTTTTGTTACAGTTAAAGCAGTAAAAACATCAGTTCAGAGATCTTCTCGTCATGTGCCCTGTATATCGGACATTCTGGACATGGAGGTGAAAGAAACCAATACTACTTTAGATATTTCTGCTTTCGCTAGAGCTATAATAGAATATCTGTTTTCCTTACCAGAAATGCTGGAACAGGCCAAATAAGAAAATAAGATACAATTAGACAAGGTGAAGCAATTTAAAAACGAATTATTATTTATGGAAGATGAACTGGAATCCCGATATGTACATTTTTAGGAAGTCAATAAAACAAATAAGATGTTGAAAGAAAAAATAGATAAGTTTTCTCCTGTGCCATTTGATATATGGCTATTTTTTTTAGACATTAGACACGTTGATTCCTACCCATTAATTCTTAGATGATTCACAAGATTTGTTTTATCACTAAGGCTAGGGTTATACGGCGACATGTGTCACGCGACAATAAGTCAAGCAACATATAGGGCACAACTACACTTAGGCATTGATGTCACACCACAATTTTTATACTGATAGTCTATGGCGTCACAATGCAACATGCAACATACTGTGACGCAATAGTCGCAGAAAAATCAATTTTGGATAGGTTTTTTGCGACTGTCATGTCGCCATTGCAGCATGTCACATGTTGCAGTGCGACACCATAGACTATTATTATAAAAATTGCCGCGTGACATGGGTGCGACAAATGTCGTCGTGTAGCCCTAGCCTAAAACATTTCCCACATTCTATTTATCAGTCTCCTGTGTGATTTCTCTGATGTTTCACAAGACTTAATTTCTGGTTAAAACATTTCTCACATTCGGTACATGAAACTTGCTACTGTCCTTTGTGAGTACTCTGATGTCTAACAAGATGTGATTTCTCAGTAAAACACTTATCACATTCAGGACATGAATATGGCTTCTCTCCTGTGTGAATTCTCAGATGTTTAACAAGACTTGATTTCTCGGTAAAACACTTCTTACATTCAGGACATGAATATGGCTTCTCTCCTGTGTGAATTCTCTGATGTTGATCAAGATTTGATTTCTCAATAAAACGTTTCTCACATTCAGGGCATGAATATGGTTTCTCTCCTGTGTGAGTTCTCTGGTGTCGATCAAGATGTGACTTCACATTAAAACATTTCCCACATTCAGGACATGAATATGGCTTCTCTCCTGTGTGAGTTCTCTGGTGTCGATCAAGATGTGACTTCACAATAAAACATTTCCCACATTCAGGACATGAATATAGCTTCTCTCCTGTGTGAGTTTTCTGATGTTCAATAAGAATTGATTTCATACTAAAACACTTCTCACATTCAGGACATGAAAATGGCTTCTCTCCTGTGTGAATTCTCTGATGTTTATTAAGATTTGATTTCATAGTAAAACACTTCTCACATTCAGTACATGAATATGGCTTCTCTCCTGTGTGAGTTCTCAGATGTATATCAATATGTGATTTTCTAGTAAACCGTTTCCCACATTCAGGACATGAAAACGGTTTCTCTCCTGTGTGAGTTCTCAGATGTACATTAAGATGTGATTTGTTACTAAAACCCTTCCCACATTCTGCACATGAAAATGGCTTCTCTCCTGTGTGGGTTCTGAAATGTTGAACAAGATTAGATTTTTTGGCAAATTGTTTTCCACATTTTGAACAGCAATTTGGCTTCTCTCCTGTGTGAGTTTCCAGATGTTTCACAATATGTTTCTTAAGCTTAAAACTCTTCCCACATTCTGGACATGAATATGGCTTCTCTCCTGTGTGAATTCTCTGATGTTCCACAAGATCTGCATTTGTAATAAAAAATTTCTCACATTCTGAACATGGAAATGACCTTTCATCCTTACGAATTCTCTTCCGCATATAAAGGTACGATTTATGTTCAAAATGTTTCCCATGTTGAGAACATGCAGACATTTCACCCAGTTTATTTCTAATTTACTAGTGACAATCTGTGATTAATTATCTTCTCGTTCATAAGACGGAGGTAAAATTAGACGTCTATGGAAGCCTCTCACCCAGTCTTCACCTAGAAAAAAGCAATCATATTTTTAAGATGAGATATTTTATTTTCATAGTAAATCACAAAGTGCAAAGGTGTAAGAACTATTTGAGTAGCATGAAGTAGCAAGTAAAATCTATCTACAGTAAATTAGAAACACTATTCATCATTTTAAACATAGGTAAAAATTGCTGATTAAAGAAAGGTTGTTACCAGATTTTATTTAGCACAATTAGCTGTTGGTACAATGTGCCAGTTAGGAGTCTTCGGGTGCATAGAAACTGTAGTCTACCTCTTCTAGTTATCAAAGTTATTTCTTACCAGAGAAAACATCTTAAAAATTTACAAACAATATGAGGAACATTTGTGACATTTTCTACACCAATTTTGTGGCAAAAAATTTGGGCACATATAACATTTCGTCAAATTTTCAGACATTTGATGAAAGTCCCTCTTTAAGACGAGGAGTAAAAAGTAGGTAAACATTACAGATTAGACCACTTTTGTTCCTTATTTATGTTAAGTGATACTTTAACAACTTTCCTACCGCCGCACGACTTTATACATCGCGGCGCTATGCATTTATCTGTAACGTGACGTATAAAAGCGTTGGGTTACATCGCCATCTCCCAGCGGCCCATGCCACCGCAGATCACTGTTACCGGCTGTCATTAGACAGCTGCAGTCACAGGAAGATGTGCCGTGGCCAGCAGGAGCGGCGTGCTTGTAATACATACTTGAAGCACTCTGCTACAAGCACATATTACATTGAGGAAGCGCTTTTTATTATGTATTATGTTGGCTTTAAAATGAAATGTCAGCCTACATGTTGGGAATGAACCTTTTCCTGACTTGACTGTGGCAGAAATCGGTTAATTCACTTAAAAATAATATACAAATAAATAAATAAATAATTAAAAAAATAAGAAAACAAATATAAAAAAAAAAGTTATTGCGATAGTTACTAGTATTAGCAATAGTAATTACACTACGTACACCCATACAAACATCCTGCCCCTTTTTAGTTCAGAAAAAAATAAAATTAAAAAAATATATTTATTATGTTTATTAGTTTTAGCAATAGTATAGTGGAATCAAAATATCCTGTAACAAGCTCACATGAAATACAATAGTGAACAGTGAACAGACATTTAACACACTGCAAATGATACATTCCCCCTATATGTCTCAATATGTCCATAAGCATCATAGATAACAGCTAAGTATGGTGAGGGACATAGAAGCAATACAGACATCTTAAATTATAGTCAACAGGATTTTATTTTCCGTCTTGCATAACGGGACCCAGACGGATCTGTTTTGATTCCCAAAAACTTCTATTAGGACAGAGAGCAAACGGAATGCCCTTTAAAGGCTTTCGTTTTGCATTCCGTCATAATACAAGTCTATGGGCAGAAAAACGGATCCGTCCTTCCGTCTTATGGATTCCATTATTTTCTGTTATAACCATGTTATAACGGAAAGCCATAACGGAATCCCTAACACTAATGTTAACCCACCCTAACATATGCAGAATAGGAAGCAGCTGCCTGTCATCAGTTGTTAAAGTCATGTTTACTTGTTAGCTTCACCCATTAGCTTATTAGTGAAAATATAATAGTAGAAATACTTCATTTCTACCAAGTTCACAATCTTCTATATTTTCCATATATAACTTTATTTGCAATTTCTCTGCCCAAGACTCCAGCTTTCCCAAATGTCTCCATAATAACATCTCACCCCCTCACTGTATTAAATACAACCTGCATTAAGTATTAAAAGCTCTTATTGGTTCAGAGCAGGGAGAGGGACATCTAATACAGATGCTGGAAAAGCATTAGACAGAGTGGATGGAATTTTCCTGTGGAGAGTATTAGAGACATTCTCTTGTCCCCTGCATTTATCTCATCTGTTTCTTTACACTACTACGCTGTCTGATACATTCCATATTCACAATGGCACTTGGCCAGGCTGCCCCCTTATTTATACTAGTTATGGAAAGCCTCATTAAAAAAAAAAAAATCAAGAATCTCCTAAAATTTCTAGATTAAGAGTTGGTCCTATTACTCACTGCGGCATTTATAGATCATTTATTACTATTAATCACTGCCCCTTCTTCTGTTATTTTCTATGTTCTAAATCCTTTTCATATATTGGGTAAGGTTTCTAACTTTAAAATTAATCTTAGTAAGTTAGAGCCTATAAAAACCCTTCAAATGTCTTTTGGGACCATGTGTAGATTAAAATTAAGTATAATTCTTAACCTGATATTCAGTTTTGCTATGAGTAGTGTTGACCGAGCACTCGGGTGCTCTGACCGAACACAATGGCATGCTTATGTGTTCTACCGAGCACCTGAGCACAATGGAAGTCAAATAAAGAACCCCAGGCACCCCCTGCTCGAAAGAGAAGAGGGTGTCTAGTTAAAAAAAAAGGTTAGACATTGATAGAAACCACATCAAAATGGTTTGGAAACAGCATTAAGAGGATAGCTGGATGCGTCTTGGACTCCTATTATCTACTACATACAATAAACAACCACACAAAGGCTATATGCCAAAAGCCAGGTATATGCAAGTCATTAATCTATACATGAGACAGATGACAGGCTTAGTCACCATACTTTACAATAGCAGCCTTGTGCACTATGAGACATTCCAAACCACCTCTCATCTGACTGAGAGCCAGTAAGCCTCAAAGTTACTTCAGATCTGTTGGATGCCTTGGGTTGACCTGCGCACCTAGATCAATATCATTAGGGAGGCACATTTTTCTGATTGTCCTTATATAATATTCAATAACCTTTCTATACAGTTTTTTTCATTTAAAAACTAATTTGCATAAACATGGGCATATGGGAAGGTCATGCAAATGGGAAGAATCTGCCTTGTTTGCATGTAAAATTTGCTATCTACACTAATCATGAACAGCGCCATCTATTGGTTTCATAGTCTTATGACAAGAGTAATAGTTTTGTCATAAGACTATGAAACCAATAGAAGGCGCTGTTCATGACTCATGAATATCCAGCAGTCTGACTGCCCCCTGGAACAATGCCAGAAGATGCCAGTAGCACATAGGTTAAGAAATGCTTGCAGTTTAGGGAATAAGATCAATGAACATCTGGCATCTTAGAATATAGATTTAGTGGCTGTTATTGAGACATGGTTCAATGAGAGTAATGACTGGGATATAACAATACCAGGGTTCTCTCCATATAGGAAAGACAGAGAAGGCAAGAAGGGGGAGGGGTGGCCCTGTATGTGAAAGATAGCATAAAATCGAATTTAATACAAGTTAGCGAGACCAATTTAGAGTCAGTTTAGTTTACCTTGCAGCTCCATAATGATAAGATAACTTGTGTAGGTGTGATATATAGACCACTTAGCCAAGTCAAAGAATTAGATGACTAGTTGAGGAAATAGCTAAAATGACATTAAAAGTGGAAGTTATCATTATAAGAGACTTTAATCTTCATGATGTAAACTGGAAAACCAAAATAGCTAGTTCTGCCAGGAGTACAGATATTCTAAATTCCCTACTGGGATTATCTCTACAGCAAGTAGTTGAGGAGCCAACCCGGAAGGAGACTATTTTAGATTTAGTATTCACAAATGAGAATTTGGCATCTGATATTACTGTAGGGGAAACCTTGGATCTAGTGTTGACCAGCCAGTGTGATTTACTATAAGCAAGTCACAGTGAGTCACACCACACAAAAACAAAAGTTTCAGATTTTAGAAAATATTACTTTTCTAAAATTAGATTAGTGGTATACGAGTCCCTGTCAGATTGGAACAGTTTTAATGGAGTCCAGGAGAAATGGGACTACTTAAAAGTGGCACTATTGAAGGCAACAGATAATTGCATTAGGCTTGTCAGTAAAAGCAAAAAAAGGAAGAGACCACTGTGGTACTCAGCAGAAGTGGCCAAAATCATTAAAAACAAAAAGACAGGATTAAGTAATTATAAAGAAAACCAAAACAAGCATGACAGGCAAATTCATAAGATTAGGCATAGAGAGGCCAAGCAAGTTATAAGAGCTTCTAAAACACAGGCAGAAGAGAAATTAGCTCAGTCAGTGAAAAAAGGCGATAAGACATTCTTCAGATACATAAATGAAAAAAGGAAACTAAAACAAGGAATTACCAAATTAAAAACAAAAGAAGGAAGTTATATGGAAGAAGATAAAGAACTAGCTGACTGCCTCAATGAATACTTCTGTTCCGTTTTTACAAAGGAAGGAAGGAAGACTAATGAACCTTTTGATGCATGTGTCTTTACAGAGGAACAGGTTCTAAGTCAGCTGTCTAAAATTAATACAAATAAGTCACAGGGGCCTGATGGGATACACCTAAAGCTATTAAAAGAGCTTAGCGGTGAACTAGCAAAACCATTAACAGATTTATTTAATCAATCACTGGTAACAGGAGTCGTCCCAGAAGATTGGAAATTAGAAAATGTTGAAAGAAAGGTAGTAGGGAGGAATCGTGCAACTATAGGCCAGTAAGCCTGACATCAATAGTGGGGAAATTAATGGAAACCATACTTAAGGAGAGGATTGTGGAACATCTAAAATCCCAGGGATTGAAAGATGAAAAACAGCATGGGTTTAATTCAGGGAGATCATGTCAAACTAATCTTATTGATTTTTTGATTGGGTGACTAAAATAATAGATGGCGGAGGTGCAGTAGACGTCGCTTATCTAGACTTTAGTAAGGCTTTTGATACTGTCTTACATAGAAGGCTTATCAATAAATTGCAGTCTTTGGGCTTGGATCCCCATATTGTTGAATGGATTAGGCAATGGCTGAGGGACAGACAACAGAGGGTTGTAGTCAATGGAGTATATTCAGACCATGGTCTTGTTACCAGTGGGGTACCTCAGGGATCTGTTCTGGGACCCATATTGTTTAATATCTTTATCAGCGAAATTGCAGAAGGCCTCGATGGTAAGGTGTGTCTTTTTGCTTATAACACAAAGATTTGTAACATGGTTGATGTTCATGGAGGGATACACCAAATAGAAAAGGATTTAGGAAAACTAGAGGAATGGTCAAACATCTGGCAATTAAAATTTAATTTTGATAAGTGCAAGATAATGCACCTGGGGGGTAAAAACCCAAAAGCAGAATATAAAATCAGCAATAGAGTCCTAACCTCAGTATCTGAGGAAAGGGATTTAGGGGTCATTATTTCAAAAGACTTAAAGGTAGGCAGACAATGTCATAGAGCAGCAGGAAATGCTAGCAGAATGCTGGGGTGTATAGGGAGAGGCATTACCAGTAGAAAGAGGGAGGTGCTCATGCCACTCTACAGAGCACTAGTGAGATCTCATTTGGAGTATTGTGCTTAGTAATAGAGACCATATCTACAGAAGGATATTGATACTTTGGAGACAGTTCAGAGAAGAGCTACTAAACTGGTACATGGATTGCAGGATAAAACTTGCCAGGAAAGATTAAAGACCTTAACATGTATAGCTTGGAAGAAAGACGAGACAGAGGGGAGATGATAGAAACTGCTAAATACATAAAGGGAATCAACAAGGTAAACGAGGAGAGAATATTTAAAAGAAGAAAAACTGCTACAAGAGGACATAGTTTAAATTAGAGGGGCAAAGGTTTAAAAGTAATATCAGGAAGTATTACTTTACTGAGAGAGTAGTGGATGCATGGAATAGCCTTCCTGCAGAAGTGGTAGCTGCAAATACAGTGAAGGAGTTTAAGCATGCATAGGATAGGCATAAGGCCATCCTTCATATAAGATAGGGCCAGGGGCTATTCATAGTACTTAGTATATTGGGCAGACTAGAGGGGCCAAATAGTTCTTATCTGCCGACACATTCTATGTTTCTATGAACAGCGTAATCTATTGGTTTTATAGTCTTATGACAAGATTATTAGGGTTGCCTTTTGCGTGGAAAATTTGCAATAAAAATTCACGATTAGAATATTTGCGATCTACACGACTCATGAACAGCGCCATCTATTGGATTCATAGTCTTGTCAAAAGACTATGAAATCAATAGATGGAGCTGTTTATGAGTCATTGCAAGCAGGGCAATAGTCCTTAGATACACCCTAGCAAGCTTATATTACCGCAGATAAAGTGCTAGAAGATGTACACCTCAGTGTTAGCACAGGCTATTATAGGCTAAGTGATACTCAGTGTGTGGACTCTTTTGAGCAGTGTGCCCCACTTACTAGCACCCCAACAAGATGAACGGCGCTATCTATTTGTCTCATAGTCTTATGACAATACTATTACTCTTGTTACATCTTGTTATAATGTTTACGTACGCGCATGCGCAAATGCACTATACAGTACCCAAATACACTATAAAGAAAGTATATTTGTATATAACACCCACTTCAATCAGTTTTTTTTTTGGGGGGGACTGGTATATCACACCAGTAGAAAAAATGTGTTTCAATAATGCTTGTCCCTTTATATACCTGCAGTATCGCAGCAGAACGGCACACAACTGCCACACAATTCAAATGCGCTATAATATACTTTCTAATATAGAAACTATATTATAACATTGTACAAGGAAGGCAATCCATTAGAATTTACATGAAGATAAAACGTAACCTTTAATAATTTTACTATGAGGGTTCATTCACAGGTCTGTAAGTGTTTTGCGAATCCGCAAAACACGGACACCAGCAATGTGCATTCTGCAATTTGTGGACCGCACATCGCCGGCACTATAATAAAAAATGCCTAATCTTGTCTCCAATTGCAGACAAGAATACGACATGTTCTATTTTTTTGCGGAAACGGAAGCACAGATGCGGTAGTGCGGACAGAGGATGCGGACCCATTTTGCGGACGTGTGAATGGAAAAGATATCCTTCAAAATGAAAATAAATTTAATTATTAAAGTTAAGCAAAAAGCATAGCTGTGGTAGGCAATAACAAGTGCTCGGCGGCACTAAATCGGATGCTCGGCGGCACCAAATCAGAAACTATATGTCCTACCACAATCCGGGGGGTTCCAGTGCACATTCATGAATCCAGGAGGGAAATAAAAAAAACATCTATCCCTGGGCTAGATGATGATGTGGTATTGAAGTACAGGGGGGGGCAAAGAACTGTCCCTGATATTGCCCTACAGGGGGGTGCTATTCTGGCCCTGATAGCCTAACCACAGACCACCCGCCCTGATAACAGCGACCCTGTCCGGAACCTTACCCTATATAAAAATGGCCCTAGTAAGCCCCTAGCCCCCAGGCCCCTGACTTCCAGGTGATCACTATATAGATCTATCTGTTTTTGACTCATTATAAAAGTATATTATAAGTATATCGCACCCCTCTGTGTATCACACATATCGATAGCACACCTATACTAGTGCTTAAAAGGACTTTTGTGGCCCTATTAGCTAGCATTTGGTGTCCCTAACAGCCTGTCCCTGCTCCACACAGCAACTTCTCCATACACTGGCAAAACACTGAATGTAAAATGGCGGCCAGATCAGGTAGGGGGTATGTCCGTGTGCTGAAATGTCTCAATTGGCTGTCCAGTACCACCTGATGGATGTGTCATGGGTCAAAGTTCTTCACAATGTAAAAGAATATGGCGGGGGCGCAAATTTCTCCATATGTTCGCATGTTTGGCGAATCGCAAACACGCGAAATTCATCGCGAAACGACCGCCGGGTGAACCACAAGGCCATCTCTAATCCCAAGCATAGCGATGCTCAGCAGTTCGGCTGAGCATGCTCGCTCAACACAGGTTATGAGCTTCTATCCACACTTTAAGCCTTGAAAACACAACTGAGCATTTGGCTCCTATCTGCTGACAAGCTTTTAATACCAACTCTTCACAGATCTGTGGATCCTCCTACTATCCAACAGTGGATAGTTTATGCCACTTTTCTGTCATATTTTTTCTCCTTACAGTGAAAGAGATTTAAAAATACCAGAAAACAGCAACAGAATTTCAGCATGCTGAGATAAATGCCACCTAATTAATAAGAAAACTGTAAGCAAAAAAAGCTTTTGTGTCCTACATTTCCTGTAGACCTTCAGATTACACCTGAAGCTTATGATTTTGCCACAAACAGCTATATTTGAAACCCAGACTTTCAGACTGCTATAAATGTTGTGGCAATGTGAATAGCGATGGGTGCAGTAAATCCCCGGGAAGCATGAAAAAGGGGTGTTGTTCGCACCAGGAGTGTGTCACCAAGGGGCCTGGCCTTGGTGGAGTAAAGGCCCTAGATATAGGTGGCCACTAAGCTAGTTGGTGGACACCAAGCTACTTAGCTTAGCTGGCTCCAGCTAGTCCAGGGCGGGCTTTTACTGGAAACCAGCAAAATGTTGGGTGGGTTCCTGTTCCCCATGCTCCAGTCCGGGATTTTGGAATATGCCCATGTCCAGGGATAGCATTTAATCCTGATGCTGGACTTGGGTGTGTCTCCCAGTCTGGGGAAGGAGACAGAGTTTTTGTGAAACCCAGTCCTGCTTGGGGCTCTGTGAGTGTAGTCTCAGCTGGACAACGCTGAGAGACCATGAGTCTGGACTGACCGTGCTACAGCCTGGGGGCTGGTGGACTACTGGCTGAGAAAGCCGCCCCAGAGACAGTGTGTGAACTGCGCTCTGTATAGGCGAATCAGGGATTTATGTTATATGTTTAGGTAGAGCTCAGACAGGCAGGTTTTCATTTTGTACAGTGTTTGTTGGTGCTGGCGTCAAAGGTGTCAAAAATAAATGCACTCTTTGGACAATCAACACAGTTGTCAGCGAGAATTCTGTGAGACCCTGGAGATAGAGCTAAACCCCCACAATGTGTATAAAGAAAAGAAATATGTGCAGTAAAAAGAAGATGAAACCAAATTGGGTATAACTGCTATCAAGTAAAGTGTCCAGAGGATTTTGTGACACATTAAAAAGTTAACCTACATCTTAAGACTTCAAAGTAAAGATAGAAATGGCTACATTTATAGCAGACTGGAGCTGGAATAATGGTCAACTAATATCTGCAACTAGAATGTTAATAAATTGAGGCAAGAATTGGCTAAAACAAGAACATGAAAGGCCATGAAAAGTCATGATAATTCTGCCAACATGAGACACTGACCGGAGCAAGGCACAAAATGATTACTTTTTTTGTGCTCATGTTGGTAGATGAGATGAACTTGATGTACTCAACACATGAACCTGGCACATTATCAGCCCATTCTGTTAATACTTCAGCTCCACTGTTCCTCATAAAAAACACAGATTACAAATTTACAATATCTTACAATTCATGCCATTTACAGTCAGTTCAGAGATACTTACCAGACAGGGACCCTCCACACACTTAAGACTTGAACTCTAGTCAGTGTCTTCTCCTCAGCAAAACAGTGATACAAGTAAATTCCCTTGGTGAATTCTAGCTTTCTGAGCCATGCTTGGGTCTTTTATACCCCTTTGGTGGCTATAGCTATCTGCTCCTCCTCTTCCCCCCGGAGACGCCCAGTCCCGCCTTCATAATCAATGAAACATTATATCATCAGACCTCGCTTCCCTCATTACAATATACAATGGAAGAATAATGGTGCCTCCTCCTCATCAACTAGTTTAGCATGTTCTGGCCTCCTGAGATGGTCCTTCATTTACACATTGTATTTGCAGGGTAGAGACCTATTGTTCACACTCCTATTTAGCATCTGTAAGAGACTCCTGGGAGACTCCGAGACCTTTTCATATGAGAATCAGTTTAAACAATGAGCATTTTACATCCCAAACATGCATCCACATGACTCTCCATCTATGAATCACATATATGAAATACTCCATATTATATCCAGTATAACAGGTTGTACGACTTTTATTATGCAAAAGACATTATTTTTTTATAGATTTAATCTAGAGGAGGAATGATTCTAAGTGAAATAAACTATCTATGACAACTTTATATGGGTATTTACTGTTATTAAGATACCCATATATATTAGACAATCATCAATAAAATTTAATGATCTATTTAAAAAAAAAGAGATGGGAAAAATATTTTTTTTGTTCCAAAACCATATATTTTTTGTAAGATAAAAGAAAGAAAGGTACTATACATAATTGGTATTGCTAAGGCATAATAAACTATAAAATAAAATGATCACTCTTTAATCCTACGGGGTGAACCATCAAAATAAAATACCAAGATACTGCTTTTTTTTATTCCACTATCCAAAAATGCTCTATAAATGATTTAAAATTGCATATAGCCCAAAATGGCAGTAATGTAAGTCCTACAAAAACAAGTCCTCATGTAGCTCTATCAACAGAAAAACAAAAAAAATTATGAGTAGGGATGAGCGAACTCGAACTGTATAGTTCGGGTTCGTACCGAATTTTGGGGTGTCCGTGACACGGACCCGAACCCGGACATTTTCGTAAAAGTCCGGGTTCGGGTTCGGTGTTCGTCGCTTTCTTGGCGCTTTTGTGACGCTTTCTTGGCGCTTTTTGAAAGGCTGCAAAGCAGCCAATCAACAAGCGTCATACTACTTGCCACAAGAGGCCATCACAGCCATGCCTACTATTGGCATGGCTGTGATTGGCCAGAGCACCATGTGACCCAGCCTCTATTTAAGCTGGAGTCACATAGCGCCGCCCGTCACTCTGCTCTGATTAGCGTAGGGAGAGGTTGCGGCTGCGACAGTAGGGCGAGATTAGGCAGATTAACTCCTCCAAAGTACTTGATTATTGATCGATCTGCAGCTGTGCATCATTGAGCTGCTGATACTCAATTGCTCACTGTTTTTAGGCTGCCCAGACCGTTTGTCAGTCACATTTTTCTGGGGTGATCGGCGGCCATTTTGTGTCTTGTGGTGCGCCAGCACAAGCTGCGACCAAGTGCATTTAACCCTCAATGGTGTGGTTGTTTTTTGGCTAAAGCCTACATCAGGGTGAAGCTGTCACACCAAGTGCATTTAACCAGCAATAGTCTGTTTATTTTTTGGCCATATATTACATCAGGGGCAAGCTGCGCCCGTCACCAAGTGCATTTAACCCTCAGTAGTGTGGTTGGTCAAGCTGTCACATCAAGTGCATTTAACCAGCAATAGTCTGTTCATTTTTTGGCCATATACTACATCAGGGGCAAGCTGCGCCCGTCACCAAGTGCATTTAACCAGCAATAGTCTGTTCATTTTTTAGCCATATACTACATCAGGGGCAAGCTGCGCCCGTCACCAAGTGCATTTAACCCTCAGTAGTGTGGTTGGTCAAGCTGTGACACCAAGTGCATTTAACCAGCAATAGTCTGTTCATTTTTTGGCCATATACTAAATCAGGGGCAAGCTGCGCCCGTCACCAAGTGCATTTAACCAGCAATAGTCTGTTCATTTTTTGGCCATATACTACATCAGGGGCAAGCTGCGCCCGTCACCAAGTGCATTTAACCCTCAATAGTGTGGTTGGTCAAGCTGTGACACCAAGTGCATTTAACCAGCAATAGTCTGTTCATTTTTTGGCCATATACTAAATCAGGGGCAAGCTGCGCCCGTCACCAAGTGCATTTAACCAGCAATAGTCTGTTCATTTTTTGGCCATATACTACATCAGGGGCAAGCTGCGCCTGTCACCAAGTGCATTTAACCCTCAGTAGTGTGGTTGGTCAAGCTATCACACCAAGTGCATTTAACCAGCAATAGTCTGTTCATTTTTTGGCCATATACTACATCAGGGGCAAGCTGCGCCCGTCACCAAGTGCATTTAACCCTCAGTAGTGTGGTTGGTCAAGCTGTGACACCAAGTGCATTTAACCAGCAATAGTCTGTTCATTTTTTGGTCATATACTACATCAGGGGCAAGCTGCGCCCGTCACCAAGTGCATTTAACCAGCAATAGTGTGGTTATTTTTTGGCCATATCCCAGTCTAATTCTGTCACTAAATCCATACCGGTCACCCAGCGCCTAAATACTAGGCCTCAAATTTATATCCCGCTAAATCTGTCGTTACCGCTGTACTGTTGTGGCTGGGCAAGTTATTTAGTGTCCGTCAAAGCACATTTTTTGTTCTGGGTTGAAATACAATTCCCAATTTAGCAATTTCATAATTTAGTGGTTTCTGCTATATCAGAGCTATTTGAAATCTATCCCTAAAAGGGTATATAATATTCAAGGTGCACATAGGGTCATTCAGAATAACTTCACACACACGCTACTGTGCATTTCCAAGTCCAATTCTGTCACTAAATCCATACCGGTCACCCAGCGCCTAAATACTAGGCCTCAAATTTATATCCCGCTGAATTTGAATACAATACATTGGGCCAAATAATATTTTTGTTGTTGTGGTGAACCATAACAATGAGGAAAACATCTAGTAAGGGACGCGGACGTGGACATGGTCGTGGTGGTGTTAGTGGACCCTCTGGTGCTGGGAGAGGACGTGGCCGTTCTGCCACATCCACACGTCCTAGTGTACCAACTACCTCAGGTCCCAGTAGCCGCCAGAATTTACAGCGATATATGGTGGGGCCCAATGCCGTTCTAAGGATGGTAAGGCCTGAGCAGGTACAGGCATTAGTCAATTGGGTGGCCGACAGTGGATCCAGCACGTTCACATTATCTCCCACCCAGTCTTCTGCAGAAAGCGCACAGATGGCGCCTGAAAACCAACCCCATCAGTCTGTCACATCACCCCCATGCATACCAGGGAAACTGTCTCAGCCTCAAGTTATGCAGCAGTCTCTTATGCTGTTTGAAGACTCCGCTGGCAGGGTTTCCCAAGGGCATCCACCTAGCCCTTCCCCAGCGGTGAAAGACATAGAATGCACTGACGCACAACCACTTATGTTTCCTGATGATGAGGACATGGGAATACCACCTCAGCATGTCTCTGATGATGACGAAACACAGGTGCCAACTGCTGCGTCTTTCTGCAGTGTGCAGACTGAACAGGAGGTCAGGGATCAAGACTGGGTGGAAGACGATGCAGGGGACGATGAGGTCCTAGACCCCACATGGAATGAAGGTCGTGCCACTGACTTTCACAGTTCGGAGGAAGAGGCAGTGGTGAGACCGAGCCAACAGCGTAGCAAAAGAGGGAGCAGTGGGCAAAAGCAGAACACCCGCCGCCAAGAGACTCCGCCTGCTACTGACCGCCGCCATCTGGGACCGAGCACCCCAAAGGCAGCTTCAAGGAGTTCCCTGGCATGGCACTTCTTCAAACAATGTGCTGACGACAAGACCCGAGTGGTTTGCACGCTGTGCCATCAGAGCCTGAAGCGAGGCATTAACGTTCTGAACCTGAGCACAACCTGCATGACCAGGCACCTGCATGCAAAGCATGAACTGCAGTGGAGTAAACACCTTAAAACCAAGGAAGTCACTCAGGCTCCCCCTGCTACCTCTTCTGCTGCTGCCGCCTCGGCCTCTTCCTCCGCCTCTGGAGGAATGTTGGCACCTGCCGCCCAGCAAATAGGGGATGTACCACCACCACCACCTCCGTCACCAAGCGTCTCAACCATGTCACACGGCAGCGTTCAGCTCTCCATCTCACAAACATTTGAGAGAAAGCGTAAATTCCCACCTAGCCACCCTCGATCCCTGGCCCTGAATGCCAGCATTTCTAAACTACTGGCCTATGAAATGCTGTCATTTAGGCTGGTGGACACAGACAGCTTCAAACAGCTCATGTCGCTTGCTGTCCCACAGTATGTTGTTCCCAGCCGCCACTACTTCTCCAAGAGAGCCGTGCCTTCCCTGCACAACCAAGTATCCGATAAAATCAAGTGTGCACTGCGCAACGCCATCTGTAGCAAGGTCCACCTAACCACAGATACGTGGACCACTAAGCACGGCCAGGGACGCTATATCTCCCTAACTGCACACTGGGTAAATGTAGTGGCAGCTGGGCCCCAGGCGGAGAGCTGTTTGGCGCACGTCCTTCCGCCGCCAAGGATCGCAGGGCAACATTCTTTGCCTCCTGTTGCCACCTCCTCCTTCTCGGCTTCCTCCTCCTCTTCTTCCACCTGCTCATCCAGTCAGCCACACACCTTCACCACCAACTTCAGCACAGCCCGGGGTAAACGTCAGCAGGCCATTCTGAAACTCATATGTTTGGGGGACAGGCCCCACACCGCACAGGAGTTGTGGCGGGGTATAGAACAACAGACCGACGAGTGGTTGCTGCCGGTGAGCCTCAAGCCCGGCCTGGTGGTGTGTGATAATGGGCGAAATCTCATTGCAGCTCTGGGACTAGCCAATTTGACGCACATCCCTTGCTTGGCGCATGTGCTGAATTTGGTGGTGCAGAAGTTCATACACAACTACCCCGACATGTCAGAGCTGCTGCATAAAGTGCGGGCCGCCTGTTCGTGCTTCCGGCGTTCACATCCTGCCGCTGCTCGCCTGTCTGCGCTACAGCGTAACTTCGGCCTTCCCGCTCACCGCCTCATATGCGACGTGCCCACCAGGTGGAACTCCACCTTGCACATGCTGGACAGACTGTGCGAGCAGCAGCAGGCCATAGTGGAGTTTCAGCTGCAGCACGCACGGGTCAGTCGCACTACAGAACAGCACCACTTCACCACCAATGACTGGGCCTCCATGCGAGACCTGTGTGCCCTGGTGCGCTGTTTCGAGTACTCCACCAACATGGCCAGTGGCGATGACGCCGTTATCAGCGTTACAATACCACTTCTATGTCTCCTTGAGAAAACACTTAGGGCGATGATGGAAGAGGAGGTGGCCCAGGAGGAGGAGGAGGAGGAGGAGGAAGAGGGGTCATTTTTAGCACTTTCAGGCTAGTCTCTTCGAAGTGACTCAGAGGGAGGTTTTTGGCAACAGCAGAGGCCAGGTACAAATGTGGCCAGCCAGGGCCCACTACTGGAGGACGAGGAGGACGAGGATGAGGAGGAGGTGGAGGAGGATGAGGATGAAGCATGGTCACAGCGGGGTGGCACCCAACGCAGCTCGGGTCCATCACTGGTGCGTGGCTGGGGGGAAAGGCAGGACGATGACGATACGCCTCCCACAGAGGACAGCTTGTCCTTACCCCTGGGCAGCCTGGCACACATGAGCGACTACATGCTGCAGTGCCTGCACAACGACAGCAGAGTTGCCCACATTTTAACCTGTGCGGACTACTGGGTTGCCACCCTGCTGGATCCACGCTACAAAGACAATGTGCCCACCTTACTTCCTGCACTGGAGCGTGATAGGAAGATGCGCGAGTACAAGCGCACGTTGGTAGACGCGCTACTGAGAGCATTCCCAAATGTCACAGGGGAACAAGTGGAAGCCCAAGGCCAAGGCAGAGGAGGAGCAAGAGGTCGCCAAGGCAGCTGTGTCAATGCCAGCTCCTTTGAGGGCAGGGTTAGAATGGCAGAGATGTGGAAAACTTTTGTCAACACGCCACAGCTAACTGCACCACCACCTGATACGCAACGTGTTAGCAGGAGGCAACATTTCACTAACATGGTGGAACAGTACATGTGCACACCCCTCCACGTACTGACTGATGGTTCGGCCCCATTCAACTTCTGGGTCTCTAAATTGTCCACGTGGCCAGAGCTAGCCTTTTATGCCTTCCCGGCGGCCAGCGTTTTGTCTGAACGTGTATTCAGCACGGCAGGGGGCGTCATTACAGACAAACGCAGCCGCCTGTCTACAGCCAATGTGGACAAGCTGACGTTCATAAAAATGAACCAGGCATGGATCCCACAGGATCTGTCCGTCCCTTGTCCAGATTAGACATTAACTACCTCCCCTTAACCATATATTATTGGACTCCAGGGCACTTCCTCATTCAATCCTATTTTTATTTTCATTTTACCATTATATTGCGAGGCTACCCAAAGTTGAATGAACCTCTCCTCTGTCTGGGTGCCGGGGCCTAAATATATGCCAATGGACTGTTCCAATGTTGGGTGACGTGAAGCCTGATTCTCTGCTATGACATGCAGAATGATTCTCTGCTGACATGAAGCCAGATCCTCTGTTACGGGACCTCTCTCCTCTGCCTGGGTGCTGGGCCTAAATTTATGAAAATGGACTCTTACAGTGGTGGGTGACGTGAAGCCTGATTCTCTGCTATGATATGAAGACTGATTCTCTGCTGACATGAAGCCAGATTGTCTGTTACGGGACCTCTCTCCTCTGCCTGGGTGCTGGGCCTAAATATATGCCAATGGACTGTTGCAGTGGTGGCTGACGTGAAGCCTCATTCTCTGCTATGACATGCAGACTAATTCTCTGCTGACATGAAGTCAGATCCTCTGTTACGGGACCTCTCTCCTCTGCCTGGGTGCTGGGCCTAAACTTATGAAAATGGACTCTTACAGTGGTGGGTGACGTGAAGCCTCATTCTCTGCTATGACATGCAGACTAATTCTCTGCTGACATGAAGCCAGATTGTCTGTTACGGGACCTCTCTCCTCTGCCTGGGTGCTGGGCCTAAATATATGCCAATGGACTGTTGCAGTGGTGGCTGACATGAAGCCTCATTCTCTGCTATGACATGCAGACTGATTCTCTGCTGACATGAAGCCAGATTGTCTGTTACGGGACCTCTATCCTCTGCCTGGGTGCTGGGCCTAAATATATGCCAATGGACTGTTGCAGTGGTGGGTGACGTGAAGCCTCATTCTCTGCTATGACATGCAGACTAATTCTCTGCTGAAATGAAGCCAGATTGTCTGTTACGGGACCTCTCTCCTCTGCCTGGGTGCTGGGCCTAAACTTATGAAAATGGACTCTTACAGTGGTGGCTGACGTGAAGCCTGATTCTCTGCTATGACATGAAGACTGATTCTCTGCTGACATGAAGCCAGATCCTCTGTTACGGGACCTCTCTCCTCTGCCTGGGTGCTGGGCCTAAATTTATGAAAATGGACTCTTACAGTGGTGGGTGACGTGAAGCCTCATTCTCTGCTATGACATGCAGACTAATTCTCTGCTGACATGAAGCCAGATTGTCTGTTACGGGACCTCTCTCCTCTGCCTGGGTGCTGGGCCTAAACTTATGAAAATGGACTCTTACAGTGGTGGGTGACGTGAAGCCTCATTCTCTGCTATGACATGCAGACTAATTCTCTGCTGACATGAAGCCAGATTGTCTGTTACGGGACCTCTCTCCTCTGCCTGGGTGCTGGGCCTAAACTTATGAAAATGGACTCTTACAGTGGTGGGTGACGTGAAGCCTGATTCTCTGCTATGACATGCAGACTGATTCTCTGCTGACATGAAGCCAGATTGTCTGTTACTGGACCTCTCTCCTCTGCCTGTGTGCTGGGCCTAAATATATGCCAATGGACCGTTGCAGTGGTGGCTGACGTGAAGCCTCATTCTCTGCTATGACATGCAGACTAATTCTCTGCTGACATGAAGCCAGATCCTCTGTTACGGGACCTCTCTCCTCTGCCTGGGTGCTGGGCCTAAATATATGCCAATGGACTGTTCCAATGTTGGGTGACGTGAAGCCTGATTCTCTGCTATGACATGCAGACTAATTCTCTGCTGACATGAAGCCAGATTCTCTGTTACGGGACCTCTCTCCTCTGCCTGGGTTCCGGGGCCTAAATATCTGAGAATGGACTGTTGCAGTGGTGGCTGACGTGAAGCCTCATTCTCTGCTATGACATTCAGACTAATTCTCTGCTGACATGAAGTCAGATCCTCTGTTACGGGACCTCTCTCCTCTGCCTGGGTGCTGGGCCTAAACTTATGAAAATGGACTCTTACAGTGGTGGGTGACGTGAAGCCTCATTCTCTGCTATGACATGCAGACTAATTCTCTGCTGACATGAAGCCAGATTGTCTGTTACGGGACCTCTCTCCTCTGCCTGGGTGCTGGGCCTAAATATATGCCAATGGACTGTTGCAGTGGTGGCTGACGTGAAGCCTCATTCTCTGCTATGACATGCAGACTGATTCTCTGCTGACATGAAGCCAGATTGTCTGTTACGGGACCTCTATCCTCTGCCTGGGTGCTGGGCCTAAATATATGCCAATGGACTGTTGCAGTGGTGGGTGACGTGAAGCCTCATTCTCTGCTATGACATGCAGACTAATTCTCTGCTGAAATGAAGCCAGATTGTCTGTTACGGGACCTCTCTCCTCTGCCTGGGTGCTGGGCCTAAACTTATGAAAATGGACTCTTACAGTGGTGGCTGACGTGAAGCCTGATTCTCTGCTATGACATGAAGACTGATTCTCTGCTGACATGAAGCCAGATTGTCTGTTACGGGACCTCTCTCCTCTGCCTGGGTGCTGGGCCTAAACTTATGAAAATGGACTCTTACAGTGGTGGGTGACGTGAAGCCTCATTCTCTGCTATGACATGCAGACTAATTCTCTGCTGACATGAAGCCAGATTGTCTGTTACGGGACCTCTCTCCTCTGCCTGGGTGCTGGGCCTAAACTTATGAAAATGGACTCTTACAGTGGTGGGTGACGTGAAGCCTGATTCTCTGCTATGACATGCAGACTGATTCTCTGCTGACATGAAGCCAGATTGTCTGTTACTGGACCTCTCTCCTCTGCCTGTGTGCTGGGCCTAAATATATGCCAATGGACCGTTGCAGTGGTGGCTGACGTGAAGCCTCATTCTCTGCTATGACATGCAGACTAATTCTCTGCTGACATGAAGCCAGATCCTCTGTTACGGGACCTCTCTCCTCTGCCTGGGTGCTGGGCCTAAATTTATGAAAATGGACTCTTACAGTGGTGGGTGACGTGAAGCCTGATTCTCTGCTATGACATGAAGACTGATTCTCTGCTGACATGAAGCCAGATTGTCTGTTACGGGACCTCTCTCCTCTGCCTGGGTGCTGGGCCTAAATATATGCCAATGGACTGTTCCAATGTTGGGTGACGTGAAGCCTGATTCTCTGCTATGACATGCAGACTAATTCTCTGCTGACATGAAGCCAGATTCTCTGTTACGGGACCTCTCTCCTCTGCCTGGGTTCCGGGGCCTAAATATCTGAGAATGGACTGTTGCAGTGGTGGCTGACGTGAAGCCTCATTCTCTGCTATGACATTCAGACTAATTCTCTGCTGACATGAAGTCAGATCCTCTGTTACGGGACCTCTCTCCTCTGCCTGGGTGCTGGGCCTAAACTTATGAAAATGGACTCTTACAGTGGTGGGTGACGTGAAGCCTCATTCTCTGCTATGACATGCAGACTAATTCTCTGCTGACATGAAGCCAGATTGTCTGTTACGGGACCTCTCTCCTCTGCCTGGGTGCTGGGCCGAAATATATGCCAATGGACTGTTGCAGTGGTGGCTGACGTGAAGCCTCATTCTCTGCTATGACATGCAGACTGATTCTCTGCTGACATGAAGCCAGATTGTCTGTTACGGGACCTCTATCCTCTGCCTGGGTGCTGGGCCTAAATATATGCCAATGGACTGTTGCAGTGGTGGGTGACGTGAAGCCTCATTCTCTGCTATGACATGCAGACTAATTCTCTGCTGAAATGAAGCCAGATTGTCTGTTACGGGACCTCTCTCCTCTGCCTGGGTGCTGGGCCTAAACTTATGAAAATGGACTCTTACAGTGGTGGCTGACGTGAAGCCTGATTCTCTGCTATGACATGAAGACTGATTCTCTGCTGACATGAAGCCAGATCCTCTGTTACGGGACCTCTCTCCTCTGCCTGGGTGCTGGGCCTAAATTTATGAAAATGGACTCTTACAGTGGTGGGTGACGTGAAGCCTCATTCTCTGCTATGACATGCAGACTAATTCTCTGCTGACATGAAGCCAGATTGTCTGTTACGGGACCTCTCTCCTCTGCCTGGGTGCTGGGCCTAAACTTATGAAAATGGACTCTTACAGTGGTGGGTGACGTGAAGCCTCATTCTCTGCTATGACATGCAGACTAATTCTCTGCTGACATGAAGCCAGATTGTCTGTTACGGGACCTCTCTCCTCTGCCTGGGTGCTGGGCCTAAACTTATGAAAATGGACTCTTACAGTGGTGGGTGACGTGAAGCCTGATTCTCTGCTATGACATGCAGACTGATTCTCTGCTGACATGAAGCCAGATTGTCTGTTACTGGACCTCTCTCCTCTGCCTGTGTGCTGGGCCTAAATATATGCCAATGGACCGTTGCAGTGGTGGCTGACGTGAAGCCTCTTTCTCTGCTATGACATGCAGACTAATTCTCTGCTGACATGAAGCCAGATCCTCTGTTACGGGACCTCTCTCCTCTGCCTGGGTGCTGGGCCTAAATTTATGAAAATGGACTCTTACAGTGGTGGGTGACGTGAAGCCTGATTCTCTGCTATGACATGAAGACTGATTCTCTGCTGACATGAAGCCAGATTGTCTGTTACGGGACCTCTCTCCTCTGCCTGGGTGCTGGGCCTAAATATATGCCAATGGACTGTTCCAATGTTGGGTGACGTGAAGCCTGATTCTCTGCTATGACATGCAGACTAATTCTCTGCTGACATGAAGCCAGATTCTCTGTTACGGGACCTCTCTCCTCTGCCTGGGTTCCGGGGCCTAAATATCTGAGAATGGACTGTTCCAGTGGTGGGTGACGGGAAGCCAGATTCTCTGCTATGGGACCTCTCTCCAATTGATTTTGGTTAATTTTTATTTATTTAATTTTTATTTTAATTCATTTCCCTATCCACATTTGTTTGCAGGGGATTTACCTACATGTTGCTGCCTTTTGCAGCCCTCTAGCCCTTTCCTGGGCTGTTTTACAGCCTTTTTAGTGCCGAAAAGTTCGGGTCCCCATTGACTTCAATGGGGTTCGGGTTCGGGACGAAGTTCGGATCGGGTTCGGATCCCGAACCCGAACATTTTCGGGAAGTTCGGCCGAACTTCTCGAACCCGAACATCCAGGTGTTCGCTCAACTCTAATTATGAGGTCTTTGAAAGGCGCAACACAATTTTAAAATTATTTTGCATATAGAAAAATGTAAAAAAAAGCAATACAAGTTAAGTTTTTTACTTTTGTTTCAAACTGACCCACAGAAAAAAGTCATTATGTCATTATGTCACTAATACAGCACAGTGCACACCATAAAAACAAACCCCCAAAATATGCAGAATTTCTGTTTTTTAAGCTGTCCCTTCAAAAAATAAGTAATAAAATGTATGGAAACTAATACAGTATATAACTTATCTTATTGAAATATTCAGTTGGTAAAACAAAAAATGTTGTGTCCTTATATAAGAAAAATGACAGAAAATAACACAATAGAAGCAAACCTTACATATGGACTCATGGTCCTCATTCTGATATGATAAAATCTCAGCCAATATATTTTGATTAGAGATGAGTGAAATTCTCTAAAATTTGATTTGGCTGCTTCGCAGAATTTTACAAACCGCATTTCTTTGCAATGACAAGTAAGCGTGATGGCGCTACCCACTGCGCACTGGATTTTGCGTGTGATCTTTAAGCAAGATCGCTGCAATGGCCTCATATTGCTAAAAATAGATTAAATAAGTATTTTATTTAATTTTTACCGGCATTTCAGGGAAAATTGAATTGTTACCATGAAGCACAAGGAAATTCGTATTCATGGTGAATTTCATTTTTCCTTAACTTCAGAACTAAATCCACGTTGCCAGCTTCGATTAGCTCAACACTAATTTTGATCAAAACACATTTGTGCCCGCCTACCAGTGCAAACGTGGTCTCAGTCAGTCAGGCTCTCCTGAATGTAGATGCATAATTAGTTTTAAAGTAAGTTCTGCCTCACTGAGACCACTTTGGCGCTGGTAGGTGGGCACAGATGTGTTTTTATCAAAATTCATGGAAGATCTTAAAGCAAGATGGAGGTGGCCGGCCCATCACCATAAAATTATTTTTTATATTCTTTTACACTATTTCAGGTTAAAACGATTCGATACCATGAAGCACGAGGGAATTCGGCTTTGTGAGGAATCAAATTTATACTGAAATTCGGATCGAAGTCCACTTTGGAGATTTTGATTCGCTCAACATTCAAAATATATCAACTGAGAGTCTTAGATTTTATCATATACGAATGTGGGCTTAGTCCATATGTAATGTTTGCATCTACTGTGTTACTGTTTGATTTTTCTTTAATAAATGTACATTCGTATTTTATTTATTACATTGTGCAGGATGTTTTACAGATTTTTCTGTGATTTTTCTGTCCTTATATACCAATTTAGGCTGCATCATTTATTTATGTGATCTATCTAATATTCAAACATTGCCACACCGGAATGTGTAGATGAGACTGCGCCTTGTGTATCATCTACCACATTCACAGAGACGTGTGATTGTCAACACAACAATAGTGAGAGATCCTCACCTGGACATTAGCCTCACAATGACAACTACTTCAGCAATTCAGATGAAAATGTTCTTCCCCAGATCTCCCTGCCTATACAACCTTCCTTTTAGGCTAATTTTTTATGACTTTCTTCTGTCCAGAAAATATGGTCCATGTGATGTCCACATTTCCTGACTTCTTTAATGTCTTCTACAAATCTCCTCCACCATTTTCAATACCCCCAACAAACTGTCTTTTAAGCTAGTTTAACCTCCATATTTTAATCTTTTTTTGAGTAACAGTTTTTATTATATGTACATAACAGAATTAAAAATATAATCACAATCTGTGGTTACATTACAGTAAACAAAATAGAAGGTTGTGATCACACCAGGAATATACCTTTCAGAATCTTGAGGGGTGGAGTTGAAGGTGTGGTGTTAAACAGATACAATGTATATGAAATTTTGATGAACATAACAATTGGTGATAAGCAAAATATAGGATTTAGTGGCCGGCCCATCACAAGCAAAAGGATCAGGTAAGTATGATTTTTTAGTTTTTTTTAACTCTATTTCAGGTTGAATCGATTCGCTACCACAAAGCACGATGCCAATAGTTAAAAGGTCAAAATCAGGATTCATCGGAATTGTAATTTTGCATAGGTTAGATAATAATTTAAATACACAGGACTAGAGATGAGCAATTTTTAAAAAAATTTGATTCACCGATTCGCCAAATAAAAAATATAAAATTTTTTGATTTAAATAAATTTGCGTCAGAATATGTTAATAAACGGCTATTTCCTGGCTGCCTTTATAGTGGTGTTATTAACAACTCACAGATTGAACATAACCCTGTTCAAGGGATTTATAGTAGAATGTGGTCATTTGAAATAGGATTCACAGAAGCACCACTTTTCTTAAACATAACCTTTAATGGTAAAATGTAAAAAGTCAGTAACCCTTATAATCATAGAAATGATAATAATAGAAAATAAAAACAAAACCTAATGTCAGGTGGCTATTCCAATGCCTAATGCTAGCAGGAAGGTAGGCAGAGGTTTGAGAGGCCTTAAATGGGGGCGATGTCCCTAATACTGGCCCTATTGCTGCCACCCTGCCTGCAAACGGAATAGCCGCCCTGATAAGGGCGATCCTGTGTCTCGTGCCTCCTAGTAACCCTGGGGTGGCCCTATCACGGGAGAGATTCCAACAATGTGGAATATATAGCCCTATATTTTGACCTGGACTATTATAAATGCCCAAAAAAATAAACACGTACAGAATCCCAAGTGCAGTGACAGAAAACACCCTATACAAATAGTGTAAATAAATAAACAATATAGAAACATTGGACAGATGTCCATAGGAGTGTCCTATATCGTCCCTACACGTTTCGCCTGGTTCGTGTCAGGCTCATCAGGGGACAAATCAGACTAAAGAGTATCTCATCACCAAAAGTCAACACCTGAGTACATGAATAAAACAATATGTACAATTCTTTACTATAAATGATAGCTTCTTGTTCACACTACTCGATGGCTAATGTTTAAAGTTCACTAGGTCAGACAAAGCCATTATCCGCTAAGGTCAATTGGGTAAAGGCACAATTACTATTATGACAGCTGACTGCAATTGGGCCCATTAAACAGATACCTTAGCCCAAGCCAAAAAGTGTGCGAGTTTATATCCTGAGCCTGGGTAGATGAGGGAGGCCCCACTTATTTATTTATTTAACCGCTTATTGTATAAATACGTATATCGCATATAATATTCAGTTAGGTCTATGCAAGTATTAATAAGCATGGATAGACATAAAGCAGCGGAACTACACATTAATATGTTATCGTAAAAACTGCTATAGATCCATATAATTAATGTGACAATAGCCAATCTTTGCTAGTATTGTCATGATGAGACGCCTATGGTGTAGATCAATATCTCATGATGTAGTCAGCAATACTTGCGTGCCTGGAAGTACGCTGTGGTAAGCCTTCAGTCTCAGAGAAGATCTCTCTGTAGGAGCGTGGATGGCACCCCGATAACCACCGGTGGCTACGCGGTCAGGCAGATGTAGCAGCAAGATGCTGCTGGCGTGCTCACCTTTTAAAGCGCTACTTCCGGGTCTCATCTGACGTCAGCCGCTCCCATGTGATCCTGCTGCCGATCACATGACCAGTCAGCTGGGCCGTTCTTGAACAGCAAGGATGGACTGGAGTGCCGATATTTATGAGGGGCTAAATCACATAAAGTCAATGCATTCATTTAACCTGAAAATCCATCTTGACTCTTTTTGTTTTAATAATTTATCAATGTCCCCACCCCTTTTGGATATTTTGAGTACTTCAATCATGGAGAAATGTATAGCCTTAGTGGACCCTGTATGACTGTCCCATATGTGTCTAGAGATGGGTTTATCTCGTCTGTTCCGGATGTCCCCAATATGTTCAAGGATTCTATTTTTAAAAATCCTTTTAGTTTTGCCTATGTATTTAAGTCCGCAGTCACATTGAGCCATATAGATAATCCCCGAGGTGTTGCAGTTTGCAACGCTGCAGGTGTAAAATACCTGATCTTCCGAGCTGTTTGCAAACATTTTACCTGGACCTTTGATAGGAAAAGTGGGTTGCTCGCCGGTAGACATCCTATCTGAGGGTCCCAGCATGTACCAATAATACGCAAAAATCGGCAGCACTCTTCCGTCTATGCAAAAGCCAAAGTTTATGTGACGTCAGGCTGCATCATCATCACATGCAGCATCACATGGTAAGGCAAGTGATCACGTGGGACGCCACGCAGGTCCTTGCAGGACGGAGGACAACACAACAGCCCGAAGAATGGTAAAGTAAATGCACCCTTTACTGTCTATCCACAATTCAATATATGTACTTTTTTTTACTGATAACATCCAATAAGATAATCTGGAAAGCCTACTTGGGAATTTCAGTGAATTGGAAATCTGTCAGGAGAGACGCTCTCGCTTTAAAAGGCGGGTGATCTAATACTTGGAAACCCTGCGAATACAAGACTTAACACATTCTGCGTCTACTATTGCAGTTAACCTATAGTGTTTCAAAACAAAAACACTGCTTATATGCTTTTTTAACTTTCATGAAAGCGCTTTTATCCTTTTTTTTGGTAATTAATGCCAATTAATATTTTGGTTGCGCACAATATATATTTTTACTCAATTGAGTATATTCTTTACACTACTTTTTTTGCACTGCTTTTTTGACCTATACTTTATTGGATTTTTTCATATGCGAATATATTGAACACCCATCAGGAACATCACTACTTTACAAGTCTGAACTAATATATCCTGAAGGACCTGTGTGATTGCTTATAGACTTTTTACAGACTTTGTTATATTCACTGAACTTGGTGAATTAACTTTTTGAACATTTCAATATCATTTGCATTCTCTGAGACATATTGATCCCACTCACCATCGACCACTTTTATCATATATTCTAGTTTAATCAGACCTCATTCCAAAAACCGACCACGATTTGTCACTTCACTTTATCATTTATATATTTATTCTCAACAAATAACATTTTAATCAACAATAATAAATATATTTTAGCTTAAACCAAATGCGAGTGTGCCATCACAATTCTTCTTTTTAATTTTACAAACCCCTACGGTTTTTAGGTGTACCGGTGATTGAGCACCTCTATCCATATTGACCAACTGGTGAGCCACAGAGGCACTCTACTCCACTAATCATTTCCTTGTGAGGAATGTATGGGCAGGCTTATGATCGATCCATATGCTGAAGGTGCTGGCTGTGAAGTATCATAGATACCTGTTCATATTGACATGGATGGGAAATAACTCAGATCTTGGTCAGTAAAACCTTTACAGGTAATGGTCAATAGAGTCCACAGCATCTGTGTGGTAAGGGGAGTGGGTTACCTCTTTCTTCCAATCAGAGAACTCAGAGGTGACATTGTGAGCCTCTGATTGGTTGATATGGCTGCCTTGGCTCTTGTGAAGGCAGGAGATAAAAAAAAAAGTAAACAAGAAAACTGGCCCAGACTTTCAGTACTTATGCATCAGAACACAGCCTAAGACAGAAGGTCCTATAATGAACCTCCACACAACCTATTTCTTACAGTCTGAACTTTACTGAGAGCTTCTATGTGCCATCTAATACTTATTGATTCTTCTTTGTATGAATTCTTAGATGATTCACAAGAGTTTTTTTGCTTGCAAAACATTTTCCACATTCTGGACATGAAAATTGCTTTGTTCCTATATGAGCTCTCTGATGTTCAGCAAGAGTTGATCTATGATTGAAACACTTCTTACATGCTGTACATGAATGTGACTTCTCTGATGTCTATCAAGATTAGATTTCTGATAAAAACCAATTCCACGTTCAGGACATGAAAATGGATTCTCCCCTGTGTAAATTCTGAAATGTGCTACAACACTTGATTTCACAGAAAAAGTTTTCTCACATTCTGAACATGAAAATGGCTTCTTTCCTGTGTGAGTTCTCAGATGTTTATCAAGATATGATTTCTCACAAAACACCTCCCACATTCAGGACATGAAAATGGCTTCTCTCCTGTGTCGATTCTTAGATGTTGAACAAGATGGGATTTTTGAGCAAATGTTTTTCCACATTCTGAACAGCAATTTGGATTCTCTCCTGTGTGAGTTTTCAGATATTTTGCAAGATAATCTTTACTCTTAAAACATTTCCCACATTCTGGACATGGGAATAGATTCTCTCCTGCATGAACTCTCTGATGTTCAAAAAGACATGCTTTCTAAGAAGTTTTCCCACATTCTGAATGTGTAAAAGATCTTTTTTTATTGTGATTTTTCTTGTCCATAGAAAGGTAATCATTATTTTTAAAATGTTTCTCACATTCAGAATTAGCCGACATTTCACCAGTCTATGTCTAGTTCTATTATTGACTTATCTGTGATTGATTATTTTAAAAAGTCACATCTGCACATCCGGCAATCCCCTTGTTCTACTTTCGGAGACATAGACGTAGACCACATTGTATATATTATTACTGTTCATAATTTCATACATGTAGTTTAACCTCTCAAAGCAGAGACAGACTTGCAACATCCAAACAACTGCAAATTATAAATACCCCCTATATGTCTATGTCTTTAAGTACCATCGACCACAGCTAAGTATGGTGAGGGGAAGTGGTAGTGATAGATATCTAGAAATGTAGTTTACATGCAGGGTTGCTAAACAGACTTTATCTTTTTTCTTTACAACTTATCCAAAAATAATGGACAGCCAACATTTTTATGGACAAGTTGGAAAACCATAATGAATGATAAAGATACAGGTCTATAGCTCAATGTACAGATAATAACTCATTATTAGTATTTACTGTGAGCTGTAAAATAATGATAATTACCACCAAAATTATCTAGTCAAGTACCACCAGCATAAAAAAAAATCATGGACACATGTATTATTATTTTTTTCTGACACAGGACAAAAATTGTCTATTGTTACGGACTATCTATACGTTTCTGGATGGTTGGCAACCATGTTTACATGGCAGCAATTCAGATAAACTGGTATCTGTTTAAGGGCTTGTTCACATGACCGTGCCGTGTTTTGTAGTCCGCAAACTGCGGATCTGCAAAACACAGATGCCATCCGTGTGCATTCCGCAATTTGTGGAACGGAACAGGAGTCCCATTATAGAAATGCCTATTCTTGCCCACAACGTGTGCTATCCACATCTTATGGGGCCCCATTGAAGTGAATGGGTCCGCACTCGGGCCACAAAAAATAAGGCTCAGAGGCGGAACAAAACCAAGGTCGTGTGAACAAGCCCTAACACTTAGACAGCTTGGGCAGCAGCTTCATGGCATTTGTTGCTAAAGTTGTGTTAACTCTTCACCAGTATCCCTAATATTTAATGTAAGCTTCACCCAGCAGGTTATTAGTGAAAACGTAATAGTAGAAATAATTTTCTTACACCAAGTTCATAAGCTTTTTTATATTAGACTTTAATTGTAATTTCTCTGCCAAGACTCCGGCTTCCCAAATGTCTCCATAGTAACAAGTTACCCTCCCACTGTATTAAATACAACCTGCCTAAATTACCAGATGCTCTTATTGATACACAGCAGGGAAGGGATGTTTGATACCAGATGCTTTTCCAACAGATTGAACATCTTTTCTGTTGATGTTTCTGGAAACCACTCTAAGTCCTCCAGAACAACGCAGGGTCCGATATCCTTCCACACTGGTCAGAGTTACTTATGGCAATGGCTCCCACTCTGGATCTTCTGACCTTTCTCAGTCAAATTAAGGAAACAACGTAGTGAAGCACGACCACTTCATATAGCGCACAAAGGCAATTTACTGCACTCACCAAATATAAAAACACAATTCGCTTATCACATTAAAAAAGTTTTCTAAGACTGACTCGCCCAACCCGGGTTTGCACCTCTGCTTCATCAGTCCCTGATGAAGTGTGGAAGGATATTGGAACCTACATTGTTCTGAAGGACTTTGTGTGGTTTCCAGGAACATTGGTGGAAAAGAACGTCTAATCTCTTGAAAAAGCAGCGCGGATCTATCTTTATACATATGACTTTAAGCTGGAAGGACCTACTTGTTAACGATCCAGCAATGCTTTGTACGGTGGATGAGATGAGCAGTTTTAATGTGATTTAGAAGTTTATATCAGGCTAGAGCTGACATAATGTGCGCCAAACATCTGCAACTAGAATTATTGTAAATGGGGACAAGAATTGGCTATGACAGGAGAAAAAACTGTCTGATGTCTTCATATAGGCCAAAAGACAGCTTTCAAAAAACACAATTCATCCCACAAAAAAACATTTCCTCATAGAGCTTCATCAACTAAAACAAGTCAAAATGTTATGACTCTTAGAATAAGATAAGAAAGAGGTTTATAGGGAACCTGTCACTGGGATTTTGGGTATAGAGCTGAGACATGGGTTGCTAGATGGCCGCTAGCACATCCGCAATACCCAGTCCCCATAGCTCTGTGTGCTTTTATTGTGTAAAATAAAACAATTTTATACATATGCAAATTAACCTGAGATGAGTCCTGTCCCTGACTCATCTCATATACAGGACTCATCTCAGGGTAATTTGCATATGTGTCAAATTGTTTTCTTTTTACACAATAAAAGCACACAGAGCTATGGGGACTGGGTATTGCGGATATGCTAGCGGCCATCTAGCAACCCATGTCCTCAGCTCTGTACACAAAATCCCGGTGACAGGTTCCCTTTAATAATTGTATCTGTACAGGATATTTTACCCAATTTGTATCAGATTCTAATAATGGCAGGAATATGAAGGAAATACATGAATTATTGAGACTAACAATAATAACTATGAAGAAGGCATTTTCCTGGACACATTTTCTTGGACTTCCTTTCATTTCTCAGTAATAAAGTAACGTGCAGTCAATCTATCTCACTGGTGGAGCATTCAGCTATATTCAGATTAGCCTCTTCATTAAAGAGGACCCGTCCCCTCTCCTGACATGTCTGTTCTAGTAACTACTTGCATTCCTCATGTAATAACAATTCTCAAGCATCTATTCTTATGGCTCCATGTTATACAATTTCTTTATTATTCCTTCTAGACGTTCATGAATAAATTGCAAGCAGTCTGTAGTAAGGGTACAGATGGGCGTCACTACATCAGTGCGAGTCCCTAAAAAAACTATCCAAACAGTGCTGCCATTGTTAGACTGTGCAAGGACACAAACCCAAATGGGAACACCCATCTGTACCCTTACTGCAGACTACTAGCAATTAATTTATAAGCTCTTAGTAAGAATAATAAAGGAATGGCAGAACATAGAGTCAGAAGAATAGAAGCTCCAGAATTGTTATTACACAGGGAGTGCAAGTAGCTACTAAAACAGACATGTCAGGAGAGGCAATGTGTCCTCTTTAAGTCTGTTTTCTAAAATTATTGGTGCTTTAGTGTGGTCCAGTGATGGCAGTCAGGATCGGTGTTTGTTCCCGGCACAGTTACAGGTATGTACTATCACATGTATGGACACTGCATGTACAATCACTTACACACTACTGTGCGGACAATCACCAGTCACTGCTGCCATCACTGAACCTCCAGGAAAGAGTTATTCCCATTGTAGTAATTTCCTCCCTCTTACTGGGTCTGATTCTAAGGTTCACGGCAAGAAATGAAATTCAAGAAGAAGTGCAGAAAATGTGTATTGTAAACGGTGGAAAATCAGTGTCCAGTTATGATGGGAGTTATATGGAGATCTACATGAAGATATACACAAGAAACATTACAGACAGAGACACACTGTCCTTATGCACAGCACAGATTACAATATCTTATAATTCCTTCCACTTACAGTCAGTTCAGAGCCACTTACCAGACATGGACCCTCCACACACTCAGGACTTGATCTCCAGCCAGTGTCTTCTCCTCAGCAAGTCAGTGATCCAAGTAAATTCCCTTGGTGAATTCCAGCTTTCTGAGACATGCTTGGGTCTTTTATACCCCTTTGGTGTCTATAGCTATCTGCTCCTCCCCCCCACCCCCCCCCCCCCCAGGAGACGCCCAGTCCCACCTTCATAATCAGTGAAACTTAGGATCATCAGATCTGGCTTCCCTCATTACCATATACAATGGAAGAATAATGGCCCCACCTTCTCGTAAACCAGTTTAGCATTTTCTAGCCTCCTGAGATGGTTCTTCATTTACACATTGTATTTGCAGGGTAGAGACCTATTGTTCACACTCCTATTTAGCATCTGTAAGAGGTTCCTGGGATACTCCGAGACCTTTTCATGTGAGAATCAGTGTAAACAATGAGCATTTTATATCCTGATGAGATACATCCCATCCAGACCTATAACCACATGACTCTCCATCTATAATTCACATATATGAAATTCTCCATATTATATCCAGTAGAACAGATTATAAGACTTTTATTATTCAAAGGTTCTTAGATATCTCACCTAGAGCGTGAATGACTGTATGAGGAATCATTCCTTAATATTTATTTTTATAAAGGATGTCATGACGATATTTTCAGTTGTAAATGATGCAGATTTGATAGAACAGCCATCAATTTAATGTCATGTTCTATAAAAAAAAATGTGGATAAACAATGATTTTTTTAATTTTTTTTATTTTATTTTTTGCAAAATGTATATTTATATATCAAAGTACAAGAAACATGGATAAACATAATTGGTATCACTGATATGTAATAATCACATTTTATATCCCACATGGTGAATAGTGGCGAAATCTGCCGGGAGTTCGCGGCAGGTCCCATTCATTTTAATGGCAGACGAACCTGAAAAACCTTCAGCTCATATTTGCAGCCAAGAAATAATTACTAGAAGTGCACAAATAGTCCCACAACATGGACAGTGAAATACCAGAGGTATTATTCGAATTTGCGATCTCCATTCATTTTTTTTTTCAATGCAAAATATCGCAATATAATTTTCGCGTACGTGCATGCGCAAATGCACTATACAGTACCCAAATGCACTATAAAGAAAGCATATTGGTATATAACACCCCGCTTCAATCTGTTTTTTTGGGGGGCGACTGGTATAGAACACCAGTAGAAATTATACAAATCACATGTCAGATGGTTTATTGATAAGACAAAAACACATGGAGGAGAAGGGGGGGGGAAGAAAGGGGTTCAGTCCTCTTCTTCGTCGACGTCCTCAGAGATGTTGTAGTCACGCAACAGACTATGGATAAGTCTGCGGCAGTCGAGGACAGACATGTTCTCCCATTCTAAGCAGGAGCCGGTTCCTGGAGACCCAAATAGCGTCCTTAAAACAGTTCATAAGTCGCCAGGCCTCCTGGATGGCCTCAACCGTATGAATCCCAGGAAATAGTCCATACAGCACCGAAGTGCATTGCAGGCTGATCCTGGGCACAGAGTCTTTGAGTTCAGGTTCCAGGGCATCCAACAGGCGCTATGCAAAGCGGCACTCCCAAAACAGGTGATAAGATGTTTCCTCCACGAAAGGGCACCTGGGGCAGTACCGGGTTTTGCACAGATTACAGGCATGCATGAATGACCGGATTGGCAGTCCGCCCTGAATGGCCATCCATGACAAGTCCTTATGCCCGTTGGTCAACCTGTCTGACGACACATTAGTCCAAACTGTCTCTACAGTGTCATCATGGATCCCTGGAATTGACTCAACCACATCCTTTGCTCTGATGAGTTTGTGGATAGTTTTTGGCTTGAGGCCCTCCAGTTGATGTTCCCTCACAAACCTGACGACGTCCCCGTAGAACCAGGGAGCATGCCAGTTGTATGGGATGGAGCTGTCCCACTTGTCCCAGCCCAGACCCCTCCAGAGGGGTAGGAGGAAAAAGCGGAACATAGCCTTGCCTGCAGAGTCGTTGGCAGTTCTCAGAGTCCGACAAACGCTGTCACAAACAAAGGCGATCCGCAGTAAAGTGGGCAGGTCTGGTATGCCCTTTCCGCCCTTGCGGGGCTCTTTGTACATGATGGCTTGCTTTACTCTGTCCATATTAGATCCCCAGATGAAGCGAAACACTGTCCTGGTGATGGCACATGCCTGTGCGGTATATTGGAGCACAGGCAAAACGCAGGACGAGTGCTTTCCCTTCAATCGTGAGGAGTCTGAGGCTCCACATTCCGATTCTTTGGTTCACCTTGGCCAAGCGTTCTTCCCAAGACTTGAGGGCTGCGCCTTCATTCCCGAACCAGACTCCGAGGATTTTGATGAAGTCAGATTTGATGTTGAATGGGAAGGGGGCAGAAAAGGCCAGTTGCCAGTCCCCGAAGAGCATGGCTTCTGACTTGCCACAGTTGACTTTGGCCCCTGAAGCTTGTCCGAACTCCAGGTCTGGACGAGTGCAGTCACCGAACGCCGGTCAGCGCAGAAGACGGTCACGTCGTCCATGTACAGCGAGCACTTGACCTCGTAATGTCCTGGTCCTGGTGCGGTGATCCCTCTGATCTCCCCATTCTGCCAGATAGCCTCCGCGAAGGATTCTATAACACAAACAAAAAGGAGAGGTGAAAGAGGGCAGCCCTGCCTGACCCCAGAGAGGACAGGGAAGGGGTCAGTCTTCCAACCGTTCACCAACACCGTGCTGCAAATGTCAAGGTACATTAGGTCAACAAAAGAACAGAACCTCCTGCCCAGACCCAGCCTGCGCAGCGCCTTGCCCATGAACTCATGAGAGACCCGATCGAATGCCTTCTCCTGGTCCAGGCTGACCAGGGCGCCATGAACACGGCGGTCCTGGATGTAGTGTACCGTGTCTCTCACAAGGGCGAGGCTGTCTGCGATCCTGCAGCCAGGGATGCCGCAGGTCTGATCCGGGTGGACGATTCCGCCGATGAGTTATGGAAACTGATACACTATATAAATTATCTCTTTGAAATACACAGTCGATAAAACTAAAAGCATGCTGCCTGTGTCCTTATATACCAAACTAGGCGGCATCATTTATTTATGAAATCTATCTAATAAATGACAATAAAAATAAACCTGTTGCCTTTGAGACAAATGCAAATACAAAGTTCCACAAATATTCAACCATTGCCACACTGTGATGTGTAGATGAGGCCGCACTTTGTGTATAGTCTTCACATTAGCAGAGACGTGTGATTGTCCACACAACAATAGTGAAAGATCCTATGCAGGTGGTTTACTTCGTAGTTCCTTTAATTCCAAACGAGGAAGTATATCATCGTAAGCGCTTCTTTCTTTGTGGTCCCTCACTGTCAATACCATAATCGGAGACTGGAGATTATGTACTGGGGTCTAGATTACATGTTCCGCCTCATAAAATGTGATGTATACATCTCATCTCCACATTACTGTGTACATCACATTTTATAAGGACAAACATGTAATCTAGACCCCAGTACATAATCTCCAGTCTCCGATTTTAAATTTTTTAACACTTTTAGAAAAAAAACGCACCGAAAACGCGAGGAAACCGCATATGCGTTTCTTCAAGTTTTTGGTCTATTTTGGGTTTACTCACATTTGGGACACATATTGATTTAATTATATATGTTTTTACACTTTATCTATGTTTTTATACTTTATTTATATGAACTGTATCATATATGGATATTCTAGACAGCAATATGAATTGTTTTATGGAAAAATCGCATATGCGTTTATCGCTGCTCCTAAAATCCGTATAAGGCACTGAGTCCCAGCTGGTCTAAAATGATCAATTAATAGGAATACCCATCCAGATTATATATCCTATAAAGAAAATCGAAATCCACATCCATGTCTTTTGAATCCCTCACTGTCCCAACATGCAATGCTCCAATTAAGGACAATGTATAAAAAGGACATTTGGTCAACACTGTTCACACCACTGAAGGGGTCTTTTTACCCCGAAACACGTATGGTATTGACAGTGAGGGACCACACAGAAAGAAGCGCTTACGATTATATACTTCCTCGTTTGGAATTAAAGCAACTACGAAGTAAACTACCTGCATCTAAAGGAATTTGAAATCCCCGCTTGGAATAACAAGTCATATGACCGCCCAGTAAACCACGTGGGACGCCACACAGGTCCTGGAAGGTCACAACGGTGAAACAAAGTTATACCGCTGCAACGAACATCCAAGAGCTTGGGAAATCCTCCTCACAGGTCCTTGCAGCTCACAAAAGAGCAATACATCAAAAAGCTCTGATGCATAAGCGGACCAACGAGAGTAAAAGACGCAGGAGTGGTAAAGTACCCGCTATATGAGTACCTTTTGCATACATATCTTTATATGACTTTGACGCCTAAACCTATTGTAACATATATCTGCAATAGACTTTGTCCCTCAGGGCCACATGCTTTGGGATAATTTACAAAAGTCACGGAGAAACAGGCCTTTGACTCAGTGCAATCGACTTTGAGATCCCACATAAGGGTTTTTTATATATATTATTGTCATTTTTAATGTAATTGCTTTTTAATGTATATCGATTTTTATGCAACATGTTGTATGTATTAAGTGTGTGATATGCACTATAAAATGTATTCTGATATAATCCAACTTGGCTATATGTTTGCCTGATATTGAGTGACGCCCAAACCCAAATCAATCCTTTTCTCAATTCATCAGCAATAGAGAGTGCTGTGGGGCAGTGCACCTTTCCAAAAGTGGATCAGTGAGTGAGCCACCATTCTTTTTGTGTTTGCAATCCTTTAACAACCTAGCACAACCATCACCCATCTCCTCTCCTTGTCCCTAGACAGTGGCTTCATGTGTATGAGAACCACTCCAGCCTGTTCTTCCCTTTGATGAGGAACCATATACTTTTCCTATCCACAGTCTTTTCATTTCAGTCTTTTACCGCCATATTTCAGGATTAATGGGTTTCCTGCTATAAGACCATGCCAGCCTGCATATATTTTTAACTGTCATATTTTCTCCTTTTGTTGGAGAGGATTTCCTGGTAACATTTCAAGACACAACTGAAAGATCAGCCATATTCCTTTGCATAGTTATCTTTTCTATGATCACGATACGTCACCCTCCCCTTGGGATATTCTGCCCCCCTTGTCCCCATCTTACCCCCTCTTCCTTGCGTCTGAACTTCCCCCAAACTTTTATGGCAGAACCATGTGGTTGATTTTAGAGATGAGCAAATCAGTTTGTAACAAACCGGATTCATTAGGAACTTCTCCAAATTTTGCCTGTCAACTTTTCAGATTTGCTTCTGATTAATTCAGTAAAACGGCGCCCAGCGCCATTTTATAGCAAATATCAGCATGAAGGAGGAAGAAGAAGGGTGCTGACATGACCTTGAGAGGAAGTAGGGAGAGGGGCTTGCCCTGATTTGCTCACAGGCAGACGGCCTGGATGAGCCAATCAGTGCTGCAGCAGGCAGGGAGGTGCGCTTTCAAAATGAGGAGAAGTCATACTACGGTTGGCTGTGAATCAGTGTGGATGAATGTAGCAGTGTCTGACTGAGAACAATCTTAAGGACAGTATACAGTCATAATTAAGGGATAAAAAAGCTAGAAAGAAGAATTATGAAGAACAGGGAAAGGCAGGGAAAGCTTTTAGCCAGGGTGTGAAGAAGGGAGGAGCTGATGCTGGGTGTATATCCTAGCACAACTGCAGCTGCTACAGAACCTCAAAAGCAGCTACCTGCAAGACAATTAATTTTTTTCCCATTTTAACAGAAATAAAAAAAAGATTTTTTATTTTTTTTGTGTGGGATAAATAAGTGCAATACAACTCTAATATGCAAAAAGAGGTAATTTAATGACACCATAATGTGCATAATAAAGCAACCAGTTACCGTAGTTCAATCCTGGACTTGGAATGAACGTGCGTGGTGATGTATGACATCATCGGTCCAGCCAGCATGATGACGTCATCAAGCTCCGTCTCAAATTTCTCGCAGAATTTTCAATCCAGATAGATGTGGTGGCCTCTTCACGCTCAAATGGATGAGGTGAGTATATTTTTTTTGAAATCTTAGATGATTCACAAGACAGTTTTTTATGTGTAAAACATTTCCTACATTCTGAACATGAAAATTGCTTTTCTCCTGTGTGAATTTTCTGACATTTAGCAAGAGTTGATTTGTGATTGAAACACTTCTCACATGCTGTATATCATTATGGCTTTTCTCCTGTATGAATTCTCTGATGTTTCACAAGATGTGATTTGTGAATAAAGCACTTCCCACATTCAGAACATGAAAAAGGCTTCTCTCCTTTGTGCATATTTTGATGATTAAAAAGAGTTGATGTCTGACTAAAACATCTTCCACATTCAGGACATGAAAATGGTTTCTCCCCTGTGTGAATTCTGAGATGTGAAACAAGAGTTGATTTCACAGTAAAAGTTTTCTCACATTCTGAACATGAAAATGGCTTCTCTCCTGTGTGAGTTCTCAGATGTGTATCAAGATTTGATTTGTAACTAAAACACTTCCCACATTCAGGACATGAAAATGGCTTCTCTCCTGTGTGGCTTCTGAGATGTTCAACAAGATGAGCATTTGTAACAAAAGTGTTTCCACATTCTGAACAGCATTTTGGATTCTCTCCTGTGTGAGTTTTCAGATGTTTTGCAAGATAATATTTACTCTTAAAACATTTCCCACATTCCGGACATGGAAATGGATTCTCTCCTGTGTGAATTCGCTGATGTTCAAATAGACATGCTGAAGTTTTCCCACATTCTAAATGTGTAAATGATCTTTTTTTATTGTGATTTTTCTTGTCCATAGAAAGATAAGAGTTATTTTCAAAATGTTTCTCACATTCAGAACTTGCCGACATTTCCCCCAGTCGATGTCCAGTTCTATTATTGACAAGCTATGATTGATTATCTTCTACTTCATAAGAAGGAGATAACATTTAGATGTGTATGGAAGCCTCTTATCGTGTGGTTATCTGGAAAAAAAAGAACATTTGTAAGATGAGAAGTTCTCTTTTCATATTTACACATAAAAGTGCAGGTAAATAATATCTCAGAAAAAGAAAGTCAACCATATTTATGCAAAATAAAATATTCCAAAGTTAGAAACACTAGCTGTAATAAAAAAAAATAGGGTAAAATCACTGATTAATGGCAAGTTGAACAATTTTATGTCTTTGTTATGTTGTGCGATATTTTCAAAAGTCACATCTGCACATCCGGCAATCCGCCTGTTGTACTTTTGGAGACATAGGCATACACCACATTGTATATATTATTATTACTGTTCATAATTTTTATACATTTAGTTTAACCTCACAAAGCAGCAAATTCCCCCTATATGTCTATGTCTTTAAGTACCATAGACCGCAGCTAAGTATGGTGAGGGAAAGTGGTAGTGATAGATATCTAGAAATGTAGTTTACATGCAGGGTTGCCAACCAGAATTTTTCTTTTTTCTGGAGAACTTATCTGAAAATCATGGACAGCCAACATTTTTATGGACAAATTGGAAAACCATAATGAATAATAAAGATTAAGTAATAAAGGTCTATTAATTCTATTCACAGATAATAACTCATTACTAGTCATAACTCATTAATCATAATTACCACCAAAATAATCTCGTCAATAAGCTGTAAAAAAAAAAGTTAAAATCACTGATTAATGGCAAGTTGAACAGTCAGCATAAAAAAAATTATGGACATGTATTTTTTTACAGACACAGGACAAAAGTCGTTTATTTTTAAAGACTGTCCATAAATTTGTGGATGGTTGGCAACCCTGTTTACATGGTAGCCATTCAGATAAACTGGTATCTGTCTAACCCTCAGACAGCTTGGATTCAACAGAACAGGAGCAGCTTTGGCAGCAGCTTTATGGCATTAGTTGCTAAAGTTGACTTTACTCTTCACCAATATCCCTAATATTTAATGCAAGCTTCACCTAGTGGTTTGTTAGTGAAAACGCAATAGAAATGATTCTCTTGCAGCAAGTTCATAAGCTTCTATATTTTCTATTTTAAACTTCAATTGCAATTTCTCTGCTCAAGACTCTGGCTTTCCAAATGTCTTCCAGAATAACAGATAACCCTCCCACTGTATTAAATACAGCCTGCCTAAATTATCAGACCGTCTTATTGTTCCATAGCAGGGAAGGGGTGTTTGATACTAGATGTTTTTCCAAGAGATTGGACCTCTTTTTCCATTGATGTTTCTGGAAACCACTCAAAGTCCTCCAGAACAACGCAGGGTCCGATATCCTTCCACACTGGTCAGAGTTACTTATGGCAACGGCTCCCACTCTGGATCTTCTGACCTTTCTCAGTCAAATAAAGGAAACAATGAAGATCTCAATAGTGAAGAACGACCACTTCATATATCGCACACAAAGGCAATTAACTGCACTCACCAAATATAAAAACACAATTGGTTTATCACATTAAAACAGTTTTTTTAAGACTGACTCGCCCAACCCGGGGTTTCACCTCTGCTTCATCAGCCCCTGATGAAGTGTGGAAGGATATCAGAACCTACGTTGTTGTGAAGAACTTTGAGTGGTTTCCCGGAACATTGGTGGAAAAGGACGTCCAATCTCTTGAAAATGCAGCGCAGATCTATCTGTATACATATGACTAAGTGGGGAAGGGCTTACTTTTCAACGATCCAGCAATGCTTTGTACGATAGATGAGCAGTTTTAATGGGATTTTTAAGTTTATTTCAGGCTAGAGCTGACATAATGTGCGCCAAATATCTACAACTAGAATTTTTTTTAAATGGATACAAGCACTGGCTACAACAAAGACAGGACAAAAATAACAGTCTAATGTCTTCCTATAGGATAAATGTGTTATTTTACACAGTTCTCCCTAACACGTGTTGGGACTAGATTCAATATATTATTTACAATTGGCCACTCGGACCATCAGTGTCCCTTGGTTTACATGTGTCACTAATTCTAAAAAGTAACTTTTAATATTTACTCTTAAAATATATACTTAGAACTCTATATTCCTATAATTAAAATTCTCAGTGTAGCCTCCCTGCCTAGTAATGTACTCACAGTATGTTCATTGATTCGCGAATTTGTCCACTAGGTGGCCCTATACAACAACATAGCTTATTTCAAGCAGTCTTTATTAGGCAGACGTCTCTCTGCTTATGTGCTGTACGCTGTTATTTCCACAGCGTCTAACTACCTTGCCACCTTCTTGGACTATTCGCCTATCCTTACATCTCTCTCATATACAGATAAGGCTGGGCTACCGCTGGCTAAAATACTCAATTCACTAACTGCCCCCCGACATGTTTCGCCAAACAGGCGTCTTCAGGGGTTTGGGCAGCGGACTGAGTGTTGGGGGCGGAGCCAGGTATATGAAGCCTCCGTTCCCTCGTCATAGCTGTGTTCACCAATGATTTCTTTCTAGCTGTGGGCGTTTACTTTCTGACCACTCATCGTGCCTCAACTACGTATTCCTAGAGTAGTGGCTCCTCCCACTCCTTTCTGATTGGATACACTTTGACCTGTGCCATGCAGAGTGTGCTGATACTTAGTATCATTTCGGCTTGTTTGTACCTTTACCGCGCATGTCTGGAGCTACTTCCTGATTTCGTTTAATGCCGGTCATTGACGTATAGGCGGTGCGACTCCAGCTGTTTGACCTCTCTGCGCATGTCACAGTACTTTAACTTTTTACACGTTGGTACGTTATATTGCGCCTGCTCTCTCTCTTGGAGCGAGTCTCGAGTCTCATTTATGATCACTACTCATGCGTCCAGCCTTAATTCTAGGTCCATACCTTGACATTATTGTTCACTGTATTCAAGCCCCTTACTTAATTAGTTGTAGTTATTATAGCTTTCTTCCTGTGAGTGGGCTGTCTATTCCATGTTATATGGCCATGCCTAATTATATTAGTTTATGCTGCTTGGTTGTTAATTAATTTTGATTTTTTCAACATTCCCATATTACTAGGTTTTGAATGTATATTCAAACTTTAATTTCTTCTTTATAATTCCAGATGTTTCAATACTCCCCTTTACGTCGCCATGTGTCCAGGCACTGGGGCACCATAATAATAGGCAGGAGAGCCTCAAACAGCTAATGGTTACAAGCGCCCTCTAGTGGAATCACTCAGTAAACAGAGTCACTGGCACTATTGATGTATGTATCTAGCAAGCATAGCTGATTATTTTAATTGTAGTGTTCGAAACATTTTAAGGACAAGCAATAAATGTTAAATTTTAGACTTAGTAACACGTGTCAATCAGGGACATCTATGGTCCTAGTGACCAATTGTAAATAAATATTTGTATAGTCCCAACACGTGTTAGGGAGAGATATGTAAAGGTGGTCACTTACCAGACATAGACCCTCCACACACTGAGGACTTGATCTCCAGTCAGCGTCTTCTCCTCAGCAAGTCAATAATACAAGTAAATTACCTTAGTGAATTCTAGCTTTCTGAGCCATGCTTGGGTCTTTTATCTCCCTTTGGTGTCTATAACTATCTGCTTCTCCTCCTACCCCCAGGAGACGCCCAGTCTCACCTACATAATCCAAGAAACCTTTCATCACCAGATCTGGCTTTCCTCATTACCATATAAAATGGAAGAATAATGGCCCCACCTTCTCGTAAACCAGTTTAGCATTTTCTGGCCTCCTGAGATGGTCCTTCATTTACAAGTTGTATTTGCAGGGTAGAGCCCTATTGTTCACACTCCTATTTAGCATCTGTAAGAGATTCCTGGGATACTCCGAGACCTTCTTATTTGAGAATCAGTGTAAACAATGAGCATTTTACATCCTGATGAGATACATTCCATCCAGACATATAACCCACATGACTCTCCATCTATAATTCACATAGATGAAATTCTCCATATTTTATCCAGTAGAACAGATTATAAGACTTTTATTATTCAAAGGTTCTTAGATATCTCACCTAGAGCGTGAATGACTGTATGAGGAATCATTCCTTAATATGTATTTTTATTAAGGATGTCATGACGATATTTTCCGTTGTAAATTATGCAGATTTAATACAAAAGCCATCAATTTAATGTCATGTACTATAAAAAAAATGTGGATAAACAATGATTGCTTGTTTTTTGTTTGCAAAATGTATATTTATATATCCAAGTACAAGAAACACGGATAAACATAATTGGTATCACTTATATGTAATCATCACATTTTATATCCCTATTTCAAAGAAAGGGCTGGGCACTCTCTATATCCGGAGTCAAATGGTACTTTGTTTAATAAATAATTACAATATTAATAAATGATTAAATATACAGGTCTGGCCAGACTAAAAATAGTACCTACAAACAATATGTAAAAACCACGAAGTAGCTAGAATTCAATGGTTATCTAATGTTCCAATGTTCAAATTTCGTATAAATATCGAATACATTTCGAATAAATAATCACAAGAAGATTACTAAAGAATTCCAAATATTCGATCCAATGTCCCACCTCTTATATATATAATCGTAGTTTATCCAATTTTTGTTATAAACTTAATTAGTCTCTATTAACAGCTCGGTGTAACATCAATATCCTCACAAAGGACAAATGTCGATTGTATTTTTCATCGCAAGTACTTATCCCATCTGCAATTAATTTGTGTACTCACGTAACAGATGTACGTGGGCGGCTCCGATCAACAGAAAGTGGCGTCCCGTGTTGTAATCAGAATATGATCTTCCGCTATTGCTTACAAACGTGAGTATCGACTTTAGCGTGAAATAATAATATGCGATATATCCAAAGAAATTCGAAGGGGATTTCGACAGATTGTCCTTTAGTTGAACAATGTAAGTTTTCACTTACTGGCGCCAGTGATTTCTTTATAGTCCAAGGCTCTGCAGATACATACGATGTACCCTCGATAGATTTCCTCCAAGAAGGTTCAAAGCTGCAAAGGTTGGTGGTCCTTGTGTTGAATCAGGGGGTCCAGTACCAAACACGTTTCAGGGCTCTTAGTGGCCCCTTCCTCAGTGGGGAAGGGGCCACTAAGAGCCCCGAAACGCATTTGGTACTGGACCCCCTGAAGTTGTAATCTTGTCCTACTGCTGTATCTACTGTATACTGACAATGTACTTATAAAAATCTATATGCCTATACCTTGGTACCCTGTTACCCCTTGTTCCTTTTTGGAAAATTGCAATAAAAATATAAATAAAAATAAATAAAAAATAAAAACGATAGTTCTAAGATGGATGGGGGATCGCGCTCCCTTAATTTCTCAATGGAAAGGTTTAATTAACACAATTATCCCATACGATAATATTGTTTATAAGCATAGGAAGTGTGAACCTAAGTTTGAAAAAGTTTGGGGGCCTGGTGTTCTTCTCCAAATACATTGCATTCTATGTCTTTTATACAAACCCAATTACCTTCAGGTTCATAGATCATTAGGTTTGGACAACAACCTTTATTATATACTTGTCCAGTAATTTGGCTTCTTGCCTATATTCTGATGTATATGTGCTGATGCATTTGTAAACCTGCTGCTTATGTATACAATTGAATGTCACTATATTCTGGCTTATTGGTTCAATAATTCATGACAATAGTCGGATTGAATGTCATTTATATCTATTTTTTTTTATTGACATGTACTGATCACCAATGTACAATGTGTACAATGGTAACATTTTTTGTCTGCTACTTATATGACAATCTCAATGTCTGTTATATCTACTTTACTTGTTCAATAAAACGAGTTAAAAAAAAAAAGAAAGAAAAGGGAAGAAAAGAAGGAAAAAAAAGGACAGAAAGAAAGAGGAAAAGACATATCTAAAAAAAAGAGAAAAGAAGAGAAGGAAAAAAAAAAAAGAAAAAAAAAGGAGGGAAAAAGGGAAAAGGGGAGGAGAGAAGAAGAGAAGGAAGGTAAAGAGAAAAAAAAGAAAAAAAAAAAGGAACGCGGAATGGCCCCAAAAGCTAGTAGGCGCTCAGCAGATCTCTCTGCTCAGAAACCGGCTACGAAATCCTTTGAAGAAAAAAAAATAGACCAATTCTCAGGTCTCTAAGGGTTAATACCAGAGGTGGTCAAAAGGACATAAGTTCTAAAAGAATTGATAATACTGAGGTGACGGAAGTTTTTGGGTACCCTCCAGGGGAAGAGGGAACAGAGGGAGAAGATATGATCAACGCCGATTCTACCTCGCTAAAAGAAATATTATTGGCAGTAAAACGGAATGGGGATTTAATACAAGGCATTACAACCCAACTCGGGTCAATTCATGCTGATGTGGGACTGATTAGAGATGATTTGTCAAAGATCCGAGATGAGTTGACGCAGAGTTGGATTTTAATCCATAAAGGGCATAAATCACCTGACAATCCAATTTTGTTTTTGAACAACGTGGTTTAAACCTTCCAGTGGGTGTATACGATCAGGTATGATGTTGTATCGATCAGGTAGTGTAAGGGTTACGCCCGCTTCACAGACATTGACAGACCAAACTCCCCTTTTAATGTACCGCAAACAACCGCAAACAGTCCATTTGCCCAACCGCAAAATTCCCATTTGCACAAGGTTGGATACCAAGCTAGCCATGTCCCGTTGATGTCATTGAAGGTTTCTTCCTCCACCCAGCCACGTACAACACCAAGGGTCCCTGAAAGGTGAATTGAATTGATTTTTTGAATGGGGAGATGGTTAAAAAAACGCTGGCTCCCTCCCCTTTGTTTGAATCCACGGTCACTGCGTCTGTGCCGTGCAATTTACTGTCCCACCCGATATGAGTGCTATTTTCTATAGTTCTCTCTTCTCATCAGTTTAATCCCTGTTATGTCCCCAATCTGGGGTCCATTTATTAAATGGATTTTTCGAACGGGGAGATGGTTAAAAAAACGCGGGCTCCCTCCCCTTTGTTTGAATCCACGCCACGGTCACTGCGTCTGTGCCGTGCAATTTACTTTCCCACCCGATATGAGTGGTATTTCCTGTAGTTCTCTCTTCTCATCAGTTTAATCCCTGTTACGTCCCCAATCTGGGGTCCATTTATTAAATAGATTTTTCGAACGGGTAGATGGTTAAAAAATTGCTGGCTCCCTCCTCTTTGTTTGAATCCACGCCACGGTCACTGCGTCTGCGCCGTGCAATTTACTGTCACACCCGATATGAGTGGTATTATCTGTAGTACTATTCTCATCAGTTTAATCCCTGTTACGTCCCATATCAGGGTGGGATTGCCTTTTGTGAAAAAAAATTTAGGCCGGGTACCTTTGACTGCCTTCACAATGACAGACCAAACTCTGATACACCAAACTAAATTGATTTTAGGAACCGGGAGATGGAAAAAGCAGCTTGGTCGGTCCTCTTACTCCCAAATTGGGGCACTGTGCGTGCATGGAGCAATGTGCTGTGACCCCCTATATGAGTGGTGTCTTAACTAGTACTATTCCTATCAGTTTAATCCCTCTTACGTCCCCTATCCGGGGACGTGTGTCGAATTGATTAACCATTGTCGAATTGACGAACCATTACGACATCCTGGAATAATTTAGTTCTGAGCTTTGTACTTGATTTGTATTGGAATTGATGGGGATTTTTTAAATTGTCTGCATTATTTCTAATAAACTATTAAGACACTTTATTATGATTTTTTTATTTTATGTATTAAAAACCCACCCATACAACTTAAAAAAATAAATAAAAAAATTTAAGTTTTTTCTATGAAAAAACATCCAGCCGTACCAATCGCTTTTGGTCTGATCATAATGAAGCAACGGCCTTATCATCTGGGGTGTGGCAACATTGCCAACACACTCGTAGAGGTGATGATCGCTTCATTGTGATACGCAAGCCCCTTCACCACAACAAGGTAACGATCACGAAAGGGGAATTGACACTTGTATGTGCCTTTTTTTTGTTTTGTTTTTGCAGCCACAGTGCAGCACCAGAGGCCTGAAAAATTAGGCATGTACACATGCCTGAAAAACAATGGTATTGTTGCAGCCGCTGTTGTAGTAGCGGCCGGAAGAATTGATGTTTTCAAGGCAGAAAGGTAACTAAAACATTGCGGCTTGAACCCTAGTTGGTGGCGGAGAATTCACGAAAGTCATCCGGTATGTAGACATTAAATACAGCAGCGTGGGGACCATTTTGAGGCCAAGGCATGTCAGGCCTTTTGTTAGTTAAACGTATCCCCTACTGTCAGTCCCTTCGGGATCCATGCCTCATTCATCTTAATGAAGGTGAGGTAATCAACACTTTTTTGACCGAGGCGACTTCTTTTGTCAGTGACAATGCCTCCTGCTGCACTGAAGGTCCTTTCTGACAGGACACTTGAAGCGGGGCAGGCCAGAAGTTCTATCGCAAACTGGGATAGCTCAGGCCACAGGTCAAGCCTGCACACCCAGTAGTCAAGGGGATCATCGCTCCTCAGAGTGTCGATATCTGCAGTTAAGGCGAGGTAATCTGCCACCTGTCGGTCGAGTCGTTCTCTAAGGCTGGATCCCGAAGGGCTGTGGCGATGTGAAGGACTGAAAAAGCTGTGCATGTCCTCCATAAACAACACATCTGTAAAGCGTCCTGTCCTTGCCGCCGTGGTCGTAGTAGGAGGAGGATTACTTTGACCTCTTCCCTAGTTAGATTCCCGTTGTGCTGTGACATCCCTCTTATAAGCTGTGTAGAGCATATTTTTTAGTTTGGTTTTGAACTGCTGCATCCTTTCTGACTAATTTGGTAACATTTCTGCCACTTTCTGCTTATACCTGGGGTCTAGTAGCGTGGCCACCCAGTACAGGTCGTTCTCCTTCATCCTTTTTATACGAGGGTCCCTCAACAGACATGACAGCATGAAAGACCCCATTTGCACAAGGTTGGATGCCGAGCTACTCATTTCCCGTTCCTCCTCCTCACTGATGTCATTGACGGTCTGTTCTTCCCCCCCAGCCACGTACAACACCACGGGTCCCAGATACTGTAGGTGACAACAACGAGCACCCTGAGATGCCTGCTGTGGTTTGTCTTCCTCCTCCTCAAAGCAACATTCCTCCTCTGACTCCTCTTCCTCATACTCCTCTTGCAGCGTTGCCGCAGGTCTGGCAAGCGATGATGACAAGGCTGTTTCTGGTGGTGATGGTGACCACAACTCTTCCTCTTCACGCTCATCTACAGCCTGATCCAGCACTCTTCGCAGGGCACGCTCCAGGAAGAAAACAAATGGGATGAGGTCGCTGATGGTGCCTTCAGTGTGACTGACTAGGTTTGTCACCTCCTCAAAAGGACGCATGAGCCTACAGGCATTGCGCATGAGCGTCCAGTAACGTGGCAAAAAAATTCCCAGCTCCGCAGAGGCTGTCCTAGCACCCCGGTCATACAAATACTCGTTGACGGCTTTTTCTTGTTGGAGCAGGCGGTCGAACATTTGGAGTGTTTAATTCCAACGTGTCGGGCTGTCGCCTGGCATGTTGTTTAGGCACTGAATGTCTGAAAAGTGCGCCATGGCCATGTAGGAACGCCTGAAATGGCCACACACCTTCCTGGCCTGCTTGAGGACGTTCTGCAAGCCTGGGTACTTAGACACAAAGCGTTGTACGATGAGATTCAACACATGTGCCATGCACGGCACATGTGACAACTTGCCCAAATTCAATGCCGCCAACAAATTGCTTCCATTGTCACACACCACTTTGCCGATCTCCAGTTGGTGCGGGGTCACCCACTGATCCACCTGTGCGTTCAGGGCGGACAGGACTGCTGGTCCCGTGTGGCTCTCTGCTTTCAGGCAATTCAACCCCAAGACAGCGTGACACTGTCGTATCCGGGATGTGGCAGCCCCTGGGGAGCTGGGGGGATTCAGTTGATGTGCAGCCAGGCGCCGCAGCAGAAGAGGACTCAGCCGAGGAGGTTATGGAAGAGGATAGAGTAGGAGGAGTAGAGGAGGTGGCAGTAGGCCTGCCTGCAAATCGTGGCGGTGTCACCAACTCCGCTGCAGGGCCCCGCATTCCATGCTTGGCAGCCGTCAGCAGGTTGACCCAATGCGCAGTGTAGGTGATATACCTGCCCTGACCGTGCTTTGCAGACCAGGTATCAGTGGTCAGATGGACCCTTGCCCCAACACTGTATGCCAGAGATGCCATGACTTCCTTTTCAATGAATGAGTAGAGGTTTGGGATTGCCTTATTAGAAAAAAAAATTCGTCCGGGTACCTTCCACTGTGGTGTCCCAATAGCGACAAATTTTTTGAAGGCCTCAGACTCCACCAGCTGGTATGGTAAAAGCTGGCGGGCTAAGAGTTCGGTCAAGCCAGCTGTCAGACGCTGGGCATGGGGGTGACTCTGTGACATTGGCTTCTTACGCTCAAACATTTCCTTTACAGACACCTGACTGTGGGCAGATGAGATGGAACTGCTCAAGGTGAGAGGCGGAGTGGCGGGTGGTTGAGAGAGGGCAAGGAGGACAGCAGTGGTTGACGTGGCTGAAGATGCTGGACCAGGAGGAGGATGGTGGCTTTGAGCTTGTGTGCTGCTTCTACTCATCATCATGTGTTGATCCCATAGGCGTTTGTGATGTGCGATCATGTGCCTTCGCAAAGCAGTTGTACCTAGGTGGGTGTTGGATTTCCCACGACTCAGTTTCTTTTGGCACAGGTTGCAAATGGCATCGCTGTACATGCTGTCTGACTGTGCCACTAGCTCCTTGCGACGACCTCCCCCAGCTTCCAACTCGTCTCCTCCTTCTCTCTGTCTCCCCTTCTGAACTTTCCCCCTCTTCTTCTTCTCTTCGAGCAGGCACCCACGTGGCATCCACGGACACATCGTCATCATCAACTACTTCACTTGTATCTGACACCTCAGCAAAGGAAGCAGCAGCGGGTACAACATCATCATCATCATCATCACACTGTACGTCCATGTGTGTAATGCTGCCTGACTGAGACATATCCCTGTTATCTACATCCCCTGGCAATAATGGTTGCGCATCACTTATTTCATCCGACTGATGTGTAAATAACTCCTCTGAGGGATCAAGTGAAGCGGCTGTGGTGGCGGTAGTGGGGGTGGTGGTGGTGGCGGCGGGCGGGAGAGAGTGGTAACTTGAGAGCAGGTGACCAAAGCTGAGCTGGAGGAGGATGGTGCGTCAAGGTTCTTAGCGGAAGCTGTTGAAGATTCGGTGTCCTGTGTAAGCCAGTCAACTATTTTCTCTGAATTTTTTAGGTTCAGAGTACGTGGCCTCTGAACACTGGGCATTATTCCAGGGCCAGTGGAAATCACAGCACCACGAACACGACGGCCCCTGCCGCGTGGCCTGCCTCTGCCTGTCATTTTTTATTAGATGTGTTACTATGCGTGCAAGGTACTGTGCCACCCTATATAAGTGGTGGGCTGTGGGCACAGTACAGTCTGTGTGGGCCTGACACACACGGGCTTGCAAATGGGATTATATCACAGAAAAATTTTCAATAGAATTTTTTTTATCTGCAAGATATTTGAGTGAATGACACCCTGTAATGCTATGAGTGCAGGCCTAGCCACTAGCTAGTGGGCACAATACAGTATGTGTTGGCCTGACACATGGGCTTGCAAATGTGATTAGATCATAGAAAAATTTTAAAACGATTTTTTTTTCTGCAATGTATTTGGGTGAAAAACACCCTGTAACGGTATGAGTGCAGGCCTAGACACTAGCCAGTGGGCACAATACAGAATGTATGGGCCTGACGCACACGGGCTTGCAAATGTGATTAGATCACAGTTAAATTTTAAATATATATTTTTTTTCTGCAAGGTATTTGAGTGAATGACACCCTGTAACGGTATGAGTGCAGGCCTAGCCGCTAGCCAGTGGGCACAATACAGTATGTGTGGGCCTGACGCACACGGGCTTGCAAATGTGATTAGATCACAGTTAAATTTTAAATAGAATTTTTTTTTCTGCAAGGTATTTGAGTGAATGACACCCTGTAACGGTATGAGTGCTGGCCTAGCCAGCCACTAGCCAGTGGCCACAATACAGTATGTGTGTGCCTGACACACACGGGCTTTCAAATGTGATTAGAGCACAGAAAAATATTAAATAGAATTTTTATTTTATCTGCAAGGTATTTTCTGTCACACCCTGTATGAATGGTGTGCATGTGCTGTCTATGACTGAGCCTGCAGCCTCTCACACACGGGCAGCCAGGCAACTGCAATATATATATATATGAAAAAAAAAGCACACTGATGTACCAGCCCTGAAAAGGGCTTTTTGGGGTGCTGTCAGGACACTGTCCTTACAGCAGATGAGTCTGTGGACACAGAACACTGCCCTAGCTAACGCTTTCCCTATTAAATCAGCAGCAGCAGCACTGTCCCTCCTCTCTCTGTGAATGCAGTTTCCGAATGAATCTAAAATGGATGCTGTCCAGGAGGTGGGAGGGTCTGCTGCTGATTGGCTGGAATGTGTCTGCTGACTGTGAGGTAGAGGGTGAAAGTTTACTCAATGATGATGCCCGCAGCGCCGAACGCGAACAAGCTATGTTCGCCGGGAACTATTCGCCGGTGAACTATTCGGGACATCACTAGCTATAACGTGAGAATCTTGGGGGTTCCAAAGGGTGTGGAAGATAAGAACCCTACCCAATTTATACAGACGATAATCATGGAGAATTTTGGGAAGGTTTTTTTTTTTCACCTTTGTTTATGGTAGAAAGAGCCCATCGAGTCCCAGGTGGGAAACCAATCCCTGGGAAAGAACCGCAAACACTCCTTGTTAAGATGCTGGTTTCAAGGGACAGAGATATGGTACTAAGAAAAGCGAGGAAATGTTCCCCCGTCTTATACGATGGCAACAGATTGGCCTTCTTTCCCGACTTCTCAAAGGATATCCAGGAAAAGAGAGGAGCGTTTATGACTGTTAAAAAGAAGGTAAGAGAAAGGGATATTAAATACTCACTTATTTTCCCAGCAAAATTTTGGATTATTTTTAAAGATACAACCTTGTTTTTTGATACTCCGGATAAAGCCGTGGATTGGCTTGAACGGAACAATATGTGATCCAATTGTTGTAGGGTTGGTTGGGACTAAATGGTTAGAGGGTATTTATATTTTCTACTTTCTTTGTTTTCCTAGCAGGGAGGTGCCGAGCAGGGGGGTGGGGAGTATGGGAGGGATGGTCATAAGCTAGAGATCTGCTGCAATATGTGGTGGATTATTTGTATGGGGGTTGGGTTTGGGCTGCGATGCGTTTTAAAAAAAATGTTTCTAATTATTGCTCATAATGTCCATCAGAATTCTTACCTGGAATGTTAGGGGTTTGGGGGACAGAAGATAGAGGCAAGCATTTTTTTTATATTATGCGCATACATCTCCCAGAAATTTTATGCCTGATAGAAACACATCTTACTGGGGAGACCTCCAGGGTGATCACCAGAGGATAGGCTGCGCACACATATCACTCGACCTTCTCTAGTCATTCTAGGGGAGTGACAGTTTTCATTCACAGAACGATTGAATTTTTTTGCGAAGCGTCCTCTGTTGACCACCAGGGAAGATTTGTTTTCTTATATTGTAAGTTGGCCGGGAAGATGTGCATTTTGGCATTTGTTTATATTCCACCTCCATTTTCTTTCTCAGTGATTAACCCTTTCACGTCTGCAATCTGTATATATACGTGATAGCTGCACATACCCCGTGCAGCTACCACGTATATATACGTTCTGGCAGCTCTTTAATCCAAGCGCTGCAAAGCGCTTGGATTAAAGCTTCTGCCCCTGCCCTGTATGCTGTCACGGACAGCATACAGTGCAGTAATGCCGGCAAGGGACCAATCAGAGTGGCCCCTTGCCGGCAATCGATCCGATTGGTTAGTATGTGCAGACTAACCAATCGGATCGCGGCAGCGTTAAAATGCCGGTTTCAGGCTCTGATCTGCGCTCTGCAGATCAGAGCCTGAAATCGGTAAGGTGTCCTCGTGCCCCCCGATCCTCCAAGCCTTTGGTGTGCCCCTCTGTGGTCCCCCCCATCTGTGCCCCGCTGACCTGTGCCACGGAGATCTGTGCCTCCTGCGCAGCTGCGCTGATCTTCTTCCTGCCCTGATGCGGTCCGCCCCCTCCCCGCCCCCTGCATTAATTTTCTGGCCGCCGGCGCCCCCCCCCCCCCAGCGCTGCCCCCGATTCCCTATTCTGTGTGCGATGGCGGCGGCTCCATTCCTGAGCCGCCGCCATCAGCAGAGAGTGTCAGCTCTATGCTGACACTCTCCTGTAACCCCATAGATGCTGCGGTTGCGGCATCCATCGGGTTAACAGAGGGAGGGGGGCTCCCCCTCTCCACCATCGGGGCTGCAGCGCTGTGATTGCAGCGCCCGATGGTTGCCATGGCAACCGGACGCTTTGCAAAAGCGTCCGGTTGCCATGGCAAAGGCGTCCAGTGCTGCCACCTACAGGCAGTCTGGAAGTATTATACTTTGCAATGCAAGAGCATTGCAAAGTATAGTACAACTATCAGCCCCACTGGATCTTCAAGATCCAAGAGGGAACTGATAAAAAAAAGTGAAAATAATAAAAGTATAAATAAATCAATAAATAAATAAAAATGTAAAAAAAAAAAAAAAGACATTGCCTTTTCGTATAAAAAAATGAAAAAATAAAATAAAATACACATATTAGGTGTCACCGCGTCCGTAACGACCGTCTCTATAAATATATCACGTGATGGACCCCGTCCGATAAACACCATAAAAATAAATTTTAAAAAAACTGTGCCAAAAAAGCTATTTTTGTCACCTTACATCACAAAAAGTGCAACAGCAAGCGATCAAAAAGGCTTATGACCCCCAAAATAGTATCAATCAAACCATCACTTCGTCCCGCAAAAAATGATACCCTATTTAAGACAATCGCCCAGAAAATAAAAAAGCTATGGCTCTCAGACTATAGAGACACTAAAACATCATTTTTTTGGTTTCAGAAATGCTATTATTGTGTAAAACTTAAATAAATAAGAAAAAGTATACATATTAGGTATTGCCACGTCCGTAACGATCTTCTCTATAAAACTATCACATGACCTAACACCTCAGATGAACGCTGTGAAAATAAATAAATGAAAACTGTTCCAAAACAGCCAATTTTTGGGTCACCTTGCCCCATAAAGTGTAATAATGAATGATCAAAAAATCCTATGTACCCAAAAATGATACCAATAAAAACCTCAACACTTTCTGCAAAAAACGAGCCCCTGCACAAGACGATCGGCAGAAAAATAAAAAACAAATGGCGTTCAGAAAACCAATCCAGCACAATCTGCCTTCCAAAAACCGTATGGCATTCCTTTCCTTCTTCGCCCTGCTGTGTGCCCGTACAGCAGTTTACGACCACATGTGGGGTGTTTCTGTAAACCGCGGAATCAGGGTAATAAATATTGAGTTTTGTTTGGCTGTTAACCCTCAATGTGTTAAAGAAAAAAAATATATAAAATGGAAAATCTGCCAAAAAAGTCAAATTTTAAAATTTCATCTCCATTTTCCTTTAATTCTTGTGGAACGCCTAAAGGGTTAACAAAGTTTGTAAAAATAAGTTTTGAGTAACTTGAGGGGTGCAGTTTCTATAATGGGGTCATTTATGGGGGTTTCAACTATGTAAGCCCCACAAAGGGACTTCAGACCTGAACTGGTCCTTAAAAAGTGGGTTTTGGAAATTTTCTTAAAAATTGTAAGAATTGCTTCTAAACTTCTAAGCCTTCTAACGTCCTAAAAAAATAAAATGACATTTCCAAAATGATGCCAACATAAAGTAGACATATGGGGAATGTTAAGTAATAAATATTTTATTAGGTATCACTTTCTGTTTTAGACGCAGAGAAATGGAAATTTGGAAAATTGTGAATTTTTCCTAATTTTTGGTAAATTTGGGATTTTTTCATAAATAAAGGTGAAATATATTGACTCAAATATATGACTATCATGAAGTACAATGTGTCACGAGAAAACAATCTCAGAATGGCGTGGATAAGTAAAAGTGTTCCAAAGCTATTACCACATAAAGTGACGCATGTCAGATTTGTAAATTTTGACCTGGACATTGGGGCATCAATGACCCTTGGTCATGAAAGGGTTAACTCTCTGTTAACATTTATTGACAAATGGCCGGAATGCCCCACATTGATTATTGGGGACTTCAATTGTATTATTAATCCGACAGTAGATAGGGCTGCTATGGGTGTAAAATCCAAATGGTATGGGATACCTTTAAGGCCTATATGAGGGGTATATTGGTCAGTCATATTGCAAATCTGAGAAAGGAGTATGGGAAAAAGGAGAAAAATCTAAAAGAACAAGCTTCCTCAGCCACACAATCTTTCTATATAAATAGAACAGAGGAAAATAGGGAAAATATGTAGAAGACTGCACAAGAATACTCAGACTTTTTGTTGGAGAAGGCACAATAGAGCTTATTCTTCAAAGGGCAAAAATATTTTACTGAATCGGGACGACCGGCGAAACTTTTATCTAGGGAGTCAGGAATCCAAAAAGAATATAGATAATATACGATTGGCCAATGGAAGGATGGTTAGGGGGCAAGACTCCATAGAGAAGGTCTTCCTTGATTATTTTTCTGATCTTTATAGAGCCGATTGTAGGATTACGGATGAATTGATGGACTCCTATCTTGATGGTATAGTCTTTCCTACTATCACTCCGGCTCAAAGGAAGGTCTTTGAGGCCGATCTCTCTATTTAGGTGCTGGAAGGTGCAATCAAGCTATGTTCGGGTAACTCCACCCCTGGTTCAGACGGACTCCCATACGAATTCTATCCCACTATCCCCACTCCTATTCGATATTTACATTGAGCCCCTGGCCTTGGCTATTAGGCAGGATGTCCAAATTAAAGGATTCAGAACATTGGGAGAGGAAGATCGTATTTCTCTATACGCGGATGACGTCCTTTTTTTTGCAGACAATACTGAGATAACTGTCCCAAGAATTATTCGTATGGTTAAACTATTAGGTTTCAGGCCTGGATATAAGCTGATCAAAGACTATTCTGATGCCAATAGACCCGGTGTCTCAAGAAGAGTCCATGATAACCCAGTTGGATGTCGTTGATACTTTTCAATACTTGGGTATAACGATATCGTCCAAGGTTGAAAATTCTGTACATCTTAATCTGACCCCATTGATAACAAAAACTAGGGCAAAAATAGGGATTTGGCTGAGACTTCCTTTATCCAGAGCTGAGTTTCACTGGTTAAAATGGTAATTCTACCCCAATTCCTCTATGTCCTTAGGAATGTACCTATTTGGATAGAAGATAAATATTTTAAACTAATGGAAAGAATAATTAATTATTTGATTTGGGGAAGAAAACGAGTGAGACTCAAACTAGAATATATATATAAGCCGCTGGAGCAAGGGGGTTTAAATCTCCCATGCTTTAAAGGCGATTTATTTCGCTGCTCAGCTATGGATGTGTAATGAATGGCTAAATAGTATTTTTTAAGCAGCCTGGTAAGAAGCTCTGCAGATAATAATATATTTCCGCTTTTGGAATCTGGGCTATTGAATAATAGGGACTGGGGTCATTAAGGGACTACAAAATTACTATTGAAAATGTGGGCTATTACTAGAGGATGGTTTGGGGTAAAGGGATCACTTATATTCACGCCTCTTTTGCATAATATTCATTTACAGATATTAGATGGTATAGCAAGGGATCAATTCTGGCAAAAGAATGGGATTCTCTATATGGCACAGGTTGTTAAGAACGGAGAAATTAATTTGTTTGTGGAATTATCACATAGTGTAGAGAATTTCTCCTAGTTTAGGTATTTTCAGCTTTGCTCTGCACTTTTTAGTTTGGATGATAAATCACTGTTAGAAATAGATAATTCTTCTCCGTTAAATGAGATGTTTGGGAAGATACCACTAAAAATGAAGATTTCAAATATATATAAATTATTAATTGAGTCACGGTTTTCTGAGACACAATCACCAGGACAAAAGGCCTGGGAGAGGGATTATCCAAATATACAAATGGTAGGGTGGGGGAGCATTTTTACTAATCCAGATGTACTTTCCCATAACTTTAATCACGTTTTAATACAGTTTAACATTTATCACAGATTATATGTCACCCCTATTTGGTTAAGCAAGTGTGGAATAAGAGATACCTCCAAGTGTCCTCGATGTGATACTGCTGGTGCGGATTACTTGCATATGATCTGGGCTTGCCTAGAACTTGTGGCATACTGGAGTGGTATTAATAATTTCCTTACTCACAAATAAAAAATACGGATTCCTCTTGAGCCACAATTGTTTTTACTGAACGATCTCTCGACATTAAGTAGCCATAAACCCCAAAAGATCCTACTAGGTAGAATATTACTATTGGCTAGGCTCCTGATCAGTCGGAGCTGGTTTGGACGTCATGCCCCAGAGGTAAATAATTGGATAAACCTGGTTAATAAGGTGAAAAACTACGAACGGATTCTTTATAAGCAGCGGTGGATTAGAGAAATGGGTTAAGATATGGGACGGCTGGTAGTTCTGATAGGACCGTATCTTGATATTAATATATATTTATTTTTTTCTCTCCTCTATTCTCTCTTCCCTTCTCCTTATTTTTTTTTTCGAGGGGGTTTGGGGGGGGGGGCGCATCGCTGGGTGGGGGGGATAAGGGGGTTAAGTGGGAAAAATGTTGAAAAATTTACAATAAGTTTGAATTGTACTTTGTGTATTTGTTTTTTATAGTAATAAACATGTTAAATAAAAAAATATATAATTTGAAGTTAAGCAAAAAGCATAGATGTGGTAGGCAATAACAAGCGATCGGCGGCACTAAATCAGGTGCTCGGTGGCACCAAATCAGAAACCATATGTCCTACCACAATCCGGGGGGTTCCAGTGCACATCCATGAATCCCGGAGGGAAAGCAAAAAACATCTATCCCTCGGCTAGATGATGATGTGGTATTGAAGGACAGGGTGGGCAAAGAACTGTCCCTGATATTGCCCTACAGGGGGGGTGCTATTCTGGTCCTAAAAGCCTAACCACAGACCACCCGCCTTGATAAGAGCGACCCCATCCGGAACCTTACCCTATATAAAAAAGGCCCTAGTAAGCCCCTAGCCCCCTGACTTCCAGGTGATCACTATATAGATCTATGTGTTTTTGACTCATTATAAAAGTATATTATAAGTATATCGCACCCCTCTGTGTATCACACATATAGATAGCACACCTATACTAGTGCTTAAAATGACTTTTGTGGCCCTATTAGCTAGCGATTGGTGTCCCTAAGAGCCTGTCCCTGCTCCACACAGCAACCTCTCCCTACACTGGCAAAACACTGAATGAAAAATGGCGGCCAGATCAGGTTTATTTATAAGGTAGGGGGTATGTCCATGTGCTGAAACATCTCAATTGGCTGTCCTGTACCACCTGATGGATGTGTCATGGGTCAAAGTTCTTCACAATGTAAAAGAATATGGCAGGCGCAAATTTCTCCATATGTTTGCATGTTCGGCGAATCGCGAACATGCAAAGTTCGCCGCAAAACGTCCGCCGGGCCAACCGCAAGGCCATCTCTAATGGTGAACAGTGGAAAACAAAAATGCCTAAAGTTCTGTTTTTATTAATTCCACCTCTCAACAAAATGCAGTAAAAACAATTAAAAAAAGAGAATAAAAGTTACAACTCCTCCTGCAAATGGAGCTTCGTCGATTCAAAAACAAAATATGTTATGGCATATTTGAAAGCAGCAAGAGATTTTTTTAATTATAAAATTAAAAAAAACTATATAAATGTATTGCCCCCTAAAACTTGACGCCATTAACTAAAAAAATAAATAAAGTAATATATTAAATTTAGTCAAAGTAATATGAGTTATGGTAATTGATGCACTATATAAATTATCTCTTTGAAATACACAGTTGATAAAACGTAAAGCATGCTGCCTGTGTCCTTATATACCAAACTAGGCGGCATCATTTATTTATGAAATCTATCTACTAAATGATAAAAATAAACCTGTTGCCTTCGAGACAAATGCAAATATTCCACCATTGCCACACTGTGATGTGTAGATGAGGCCACACCTTGAGTATAGTCTCCACATTCGCAGAGACGTGTGATTGTCCACATAACAATAGTGAGAGATCCTCACCCGGACATCAGCCTCACAGTGACTACAACTCCCGTCATTCAGATTGCGATTTTCTTCTGCATGAGAACAGCGCAGGAGTGTTGGGAAAATAACGCAAAAGCCAAATTTACAAATCATCTCACCTGAGGCCAATTTCTAATGATCTTCTTTGGTCCAGATGACACGCTCCATGTGATGGCTGGATTTTCTGCCTTCTTTAATGTCTTCTACATATTTTCTTCACCATTTTCTTAATTCCATTTCTGTGTCTTTTCAGCTAATTGAACTGAAAAGCTCCATGTTTTTTTATGTGACCTTGTGAACACCCATACCTACAACTGAATCTAACAGACTGTTTATATGAAATATTCCACCTGTCCAGTGACAGTGATCCATGAAGCACCCAAAAAGGGAACAGGTGTTTAATAGTCCTTTTCATTTAGATACATTAGGTGCCATGGAGCTTTGGCATCAGTCTAACGGTCTGCTATGTCCTTACACCCTCCCCCATTATCTTAAACAAACATCAATTTTCCTCATATTCGTTCACATTTTCAGAGATTAGATCTGATTAGATGTGGGTGAATAAATGTTCTATACACATAATTCCTTTAACAACCTAGCACAACCATCACCCATCTCCTCTCCTTGTCCCTAGACAGTGGCTTCATGTGTATGAGAACCACTCCAGTCTGTTCTTCCCTTTGATGAGGAACCATATACTTTTCCTATCCACAGTCTTTTTATTTCAGTCTTTTACCGCCATATTTCAGGATTACTGGGTTTCCTGCTATAAGAACATGCCAGCCTGTATATATTTTAAACTGTCATATTTTCTCCTTTTGTTGGAGAGGATTTCCTGGTAACATTTCAAGACACAACTGAAAGATCAGCCATATTCCTTTGCATAATTGTCTTTTCTATGATCACGATATGTCACCCTCCCCTTGGGATATTCGGCCCCCCTTGTCCCCATCTTACCCCCTCTTCCTTGCGTCTGAACTTCCCCCAAACTTTTATGGCAGAACCATGTGGTTGATTTTAGAGATGAGCAAATCAGTTTGTAACAAACCGGATTCATTAGGAACTTCTCCAAATTTTGCCTGTCAACTTTTCAGATTTGCTTCTGATTAATTCAGTAAAACAGCGCCCAGCACCATTTTATAGCAAATATCAGCATGAAGGAGGAAGAAGAAGGGTGCTGACATGACCTTGAGAGGAAGTAGGAAGAGGGGCTTGCCCTGATATGCTCACAGGCAGACGGCCTGGATGACCTAATCAGTGCTGTAGCAGGCAGGGAGGTGCGCTTCCAGAATGAGGAGAATGTCCTTCTACATTCGGCTATGAATCAGTGTGGATGAATGTAGCAGTGTCTGACAAAGAACAATCTTAAGGACAGTATACAGTCACAATTAATGGAAAGGCTAGAAAGAAGAATTATGAAGAACGGAGAAAGGCAGGGAAAGCTTTTAGCCAGGGTGTGAAGAAGGGAGGAGCTGATGCTGGGTGTATATCCTAGCACAACTGCAGCTGCTACAGAACCTCAAAAGCAGCTACCTGCAAGATAATTTATTTTTTCCCATTTTAACAGAAATAAAAAAAAAATCTTGTTTCTTTTTTTGTGTGGGATGAATAAGTGCAATACAACTCTAATATGCAAAAAGAGGTAATTGAATGGCACCATAATGTGCATAATCAAGCAACCAGTTCCCATAGTTCACTCCTGGACTTGGAGTGTACATGCAGTGGACTGGTGCTCCACCATTTGAAAAATATACAACTCTACAACATGTGTTTTACCATCTAGAGTATAGATACCATTTGAATGTTTTTTTTTTTTTTTTTTGGTGGGGGGATACCAAAATAGTTTCTTGTGCAATGTGTGTTTTACAATACAGAGGTTATCGTTTTAAATCTATGAGTGAAAAGTAAAATACTAAGCTCTGTGAAAGGGCATCTCCACAGTGTTCAGTGTTTTTTTCTGTTTTGTGAAGTGTAGCAATGCTACTGTGCGAGGTACTTCTTATAATATAGAGGATAGCGTTTGAAATCTGAGTGATAATGTGAAATGCTAATCCGAAATCAGTGTCAGTGGATCTCCAGACAGTTCAAGTTTTTTTTCCCTTTATAATAAAGAGGGTAGCATTTGAAATCTCTGAGTAATAATTTGAAATAAAAGTCACTGAAAGAGTGCCTATAATTCCTTAAAAATAGGGAGAAGTAATATCAGGGCTATAGTTAGGAGTCACATATAGTGAATAGGGTTGAGTGAATCGAAGTATCCGAAGTGGACTTCCAAATTTCAGGGAAAATTTTATTCGCTGTAGAGCTGAATTCCCTTGATCTTCAGTGGTAATCGATCAATTTTCCCTGAAATGGCGTAAAAAACAAAACAAAACATAACTCAACTGAACAATAAGAGGCTGAACGATCATCTTGGTTGATAAATCCAGGCAAAATCTTGTGCGTGGTGATGTATGACATCACCGCTCCAGCCAGCATGATGACGTCATCAAGCACAGTGTAAAATTTCACGGAGAATCTTCAATCCAGATGGATGGGGCGGCCTCTTCACGCTCAAATGGATGAGGTGAGTATATATATTTTTTTAAAGAGAAAGATTATATAAAATAAGCCAGTGCATTATAGGCTAAATCTAAAACCATGGATACAATAAATAAGGGATTAGATTTGAGCGGACACCAGGATGTTCTGGTTTGACGGGTTCGGCCGAACTTCACAAGAAAGTTCGAGTTCGTGACCCAAACCCGAACCCCATTAAAGTCAATGGCGACCCGAACTTTTGAGCACTAAAATGGCTGTAAAATGTTATGGAAAGGGCTAAAGGGCTGCAAATGGCATCAAGATGTGGTTAAGAGCATGGCAAGTGCTCTGCAAACAAATGTGAATAGGGAAATTACTTTAAATAACATAAAATACGTAAAAATAAACAATAATAATCTTGATCTAGGAGGACAAGGTCCATATGGAGTAGGAGGTTGAGGAGGCGGTGGATGTAGGGGTGTAGGTGGAAGCTGCGGTGGAGGAGGAGGTAGCCTAAAATGCTTTTTGGTTTTAAATTTATTTTTATTTTTTTAAATTAGGGTACACCCCAAAACATTGGGAAATATAACCTATGATAACCCCCTCCAGTTGTGCTAAACACACGTTCAGAAAATACACTGGCTGCAGGGCAGGCCAGAACCTCCAAGGCGTAAAGGGCAAGCTCAGGACATGTGCCCAATTTGGAGACCCAGAAGTTAAAGGGGGCAGACCCAACATTCAGAACGTGTAGGAGTGCACACATACTGCTCCACCATGTTGGTGAAATGCTGCCTCCTACTAAGACGTTCCTTATCAGCTGGTGGTGCTGGTTGTTGTGGCGTGCTGACAAAGCTTTTCCACATTTCGGCCATGCTAACCCTGCCTCCTGAGGTGCTGGCGGTGCCACAGCTGCGTTGGTGACCTCTTCCTCCTCTTCTGTCTTCACCTTGTGCTTCCACTGTGCCCTCGCTGTCATGCCACCAGCAGCGCGTCTACCAGCATGAGCTTGTACTCGCGCATCTTACGATCACGCTCCAGTAAGGGAATTAAGGGCGGTACGTTGTCCTTGTAACGGGGATCCAGCACCATGGCCACCCAGTAATCAGCACAAGTCAGAATGTAGGCAACTCGGCGGTCGTTGCGGAGACAATGTAGCATGTAATCGCTCATGTGTGCCAGGCTGTCCAGAGGCAACGAAAAGCTGTCCTCTGTGGGAAGTGTATCGTCTGTGTCCTCTGTATCCCCCAGCCACGCACCAATGATGGCTATGAGCTGGTCTGGGTGCCACCCTGCTTTGTACAAGGTTCCTCCACCTCCTCCACCTTGTCGTCATCTTCCAGAACTGTGCCCTGACTGGACAATTGTGTACATGGAGTTTGTGGGTGCAGGAACCCACCCTCGGAGCCACTTGTGAATGACTGGCCGGAAACCGTATGAAATGATCCCTCTTCCTTCTCCTGTGCCACATCCTCTTCCATCATTGCCAGCAGCGTTTTTTCAAGTAGGCATAGAAGTGGGATAGTTACGCTAAGAACAGCGTTATCGGCACTGGCCATGATGCTGGAGTACTCGAAACAGCGCAACAAGGAACACAGGTCTCGCATGGAGGCCCAGTCATTGGTGGTGAAGTGGTGCTTTTCTGCAGAGCGACTTACCTGTGCGTGCTGTAGCTGAAACTCCACTATCGCCTGCTGCTGCTCACACAGTCTGGCCAGCATGTGCAAGGTGGATTTCTACCTTGTGGGCACGTCACATATGAGGCTGTGAGCGGGAAGGCCTAAGTTACGCTGCAGCGTTGACAGGCGAGTAGCAGCAGGGTGAGAACGTCAAAAGTGCGCACAGACGGTCCGCATTTTATGCAGTAGCTCTGACATATCAGGGTAATTTTTAAGGAACCTCTGCACCACAAAATTCAGCACATGCGCCAGGCAAGGGATGTGCCTCAAACCAGCTAGTCCCAGAGCTGCTACGAGATTTTGCCCATTATCGCACACCACCAGGCTGGGCTTGAGGCTCACTGGCACCAACCACTCATCGGTCTGTTGTTCAAGGCCTGTCCACAGCTCCTGCGCGGTGTGGGGTTTGTCCCTAAACAAATAGGTTTTAAAACTGCCTGCTGTCGTTTACCCCTGGCTGTGCTGAAGTTGGTGGTTAAGGTGTTACGCTGACCGGATGAGGAGCCAGTAGAGGATAAGGAAGCAGAGTAGAAGGAGGAAGCAACAGGAGGCAAATTGAAGCGCCCTGCAATCCTCGATGGTGGAAGGACATGCGCCAAACTACTATCCGCCTTAGGCCCAGCCGCCACTGCATTTATCCAGTGTGCTCTTATGGTTATATAACGTCCCTGACCGTGCTTACTGGTCCACGTATCCGTAGTTAGCTGGACCTTGCCACAGATGGCGTTGCGCAGTGCACACCTGATTTTGTCTCCCACTTGGTTGTGCAGGGAAGGGATGGCATGCCTGGAAAAGTAGTAGAGGCTGGGCACGACATACTGTGGGACAGCCGCCACCATAAGGCTTTTAAAACTCTCCGTCTCCACCAGACGGAATTACAGCATTTCAAAGGACAGTAATTTTGAAATGCTGGTATTCAGGGCCAGGGATCGTGGGTGGGTAGGGGGGTATTTCCTCTTCCGCTCCATTGTTTGGAAGATGGAGAGCTGAACGCTTCCGTGGGACATTGTGGAGATGCTTGGTGACCCAGGAGGTGGTGTTGCTGCCAGATCCTCTGTTTGCGCGGTGGCAGGTGGCACTGTCACTCCAGAGGTGGATGAAGAGGCCGAGACTGCAGCAGAAGAGGAAGCAGGAGGAGCCAGAGACCTTTCATGGTTTTTGAGGTGTCTACTCCACTGCAGCTCGTGCTTTGCACTTAGTTGCCTAGTCATGCAGGTTGTGCTCAGGTTGAGAACGTTTATGCCTCGCTTCAGGCTCTGATTGCACAGCGTTCAAACCACTCGTGTCTTGTCATCAGCACACTGTCTGAAGAACTGCCACGCCAGGGAACTCCTTCAAGCTGGCTTTGGTGTGCTCGGTCCCTTGCTGCGGTGGGCAGTAGCAGGTGTACTGTCTAGGGGACGGCCACTCTGCTTTTGCACCCTGCTCATTCTTCTGCTGTGCTGGTGGCTCTGTGCGACCACCGCCTCTTCCTCCGAACTACACAGTTCACTCGCATGACCTTGATTCCATGTGGGGTCCGCCACATCATCTTCCATCCAGTCTTTACCCCTGCCCTCCTTGTCGGTCTGCACACTTTTGAAAGCCACAGTAGTTGGCACCAGTGTTTCGTCATCATCCAAGACATGCTGTGGTGGTCCTCCCATGCACTCATCCTGAAACATAAGTGGTTGGGCATCGGTGCACTCAATCTCTTCAACTTCTGGGGCAGGGCTAGGTGGATGGCCCTGGGAAACCCTGCTAGCAGAGTCATCAAAAAGCAGAAGAGACTGCTGCATGACTTGGGGCTCAGACTGCTTGGCTAATTTGCAAGGGGGTGAGCTGAAAGACTGATGGACATCGGCTGCAGGTGCCAACTCTGATCTTTCAGCAGGAGACCGGTGGGAGACAATGTAAAGGAACTGGAGGCACTGTCAGCAACCCAATCTACTATCACCTGTACTTGTTCTGGCCTCACCATTCGTAGAGCCGCATTAGGCCCAACCAAATACCGCTGAAGGTTCTGTCGCCTACTTGCACCTGAGGAAGGTGTTTCACTTGTGCGTGTAGCTGGCACAGATCAACCACATCCTCTCCCTGCAACAGGAGCTCAACCAGCAGCACCACGACCAGGGCCGCATCCCTTATTTGACGCTCTCCTCATATTTCTCAAATTTAGGATATTGCCCAAAATGGGTGTTTTTTTAATAGCAGAATAGAACAACAGTATCTAAAGGGTGTATCTCACAATGACAGATGCAGCGAAGGCTGCAAAATTGAGTTTTTTGCCCTAAATAGGTGGTTTTTTTAATAGCAGAATAGCACAGCAGTGTCTAAAGCATGTATCTCACACTGACAGATGCAGACAAGGCCGCAAGTTAAGTATTTTGCCCAAAAAGGGTGTTTTTTGAATAACAGAATATGACAGCAGTATATAACGCTTGAATTTCACGCGTACAGATGCAGCAAGGGCTGTAAAATTTAGTATTTTGCCCAAAAAGAGTGTTTTTTAAAACCCAGAAAATTATAGCTGTATTTCTAGCCTAAATTACATAGAAACATAGAATGTGTCGGCAGATAAGAACCATTTAGCCCATCTAGTCTCCCCAATATACTGAATGCTATGAATAGCCCTTGGCCCTATGCTTATCCCATGCATGCTTAAACTCATTCACTGCATTTGCAGCTACCACTTCTGCAGGAAGGCTATTTCATGCATTTTGTCACAAAGGGGTAGGATATAAGATACAATAAACACACAGAAAACCTCAAAACAAGCGTCTAGGCCAGAAGCTGGGCATAAAGGTCACCTCCTGACAATTCCCTACCAGCTCTCCCTGGACTTCTGTGCCCACGTTCAGACCCTAAAGGTGGGAATAAACGTGCCCCCGTGCCTAAGGCTGAAGATTCCCTAAAGTCCCTGAGATGGTGGAAAGGGGGAAAGAGGCAGCCTGCTTCCTCAGGTGCAGGAGGAGGCAGGTGTCTCTCTAACAGCCTAGACAGAACACAAAAAGGAAACCAAAACCAACTTATCTTGTAGCAGAGCAGAAACCGCAAATCCACCTTCCCTCAGAGCAAGATAAAAGCTATAACCCGCACAGGACACTGGGTAGGGGCGTAGTTTAAACTCACACAAATGCCAGTGCACCTGAAGGAAGGCGGATACAGCTCAGCTCCAAACCCAAAACAAACCAAAAAACTATACACGTGCTGCTAACATGGCAGAACTCCGCACATAACCAGAGCAGGGCATGACAGCATCCACTACTCTCTCAGTAAAGTAATACTTCCTGATATTACTTTTAAACCTTTGCCCCTCCAATTTAAAACTATGTTCTCTTGTAGCAGTTTTTCTTCTTTTAAATATTCTCTCCTCTTTTACCTGGTTGATTGCACACAGAGGCCCCAGATGGAGGGTATTGCAAGAAATGGGTGATTTTTAAAACCCAGAAAATTATAGAAGTATTTCAAGCTTGTTTTTAACAATCACAGATGCAGCAAGGGCTGCAATATTAAGTACTTTGCCCAAAAAGAGTGTTTTTTAAAACCCAGAAAATTATTGCTGTATTTCTAACTTAAATTGCACACTGACAAATGCTGCAAAGGCACCAGATGTAGAATATTGATAAAAAAAATTGGTGTTTTTTTAAACCCAGATTATTATTGCAGTATTTCTAGCTTGGATTTGAATGTCACAAAAGGACATATGCTGTGCTTGTGCACTGAGCTTGCATAAAATGGCCACCGCCGCCCACCTAACTAGACGGATAAAAAAATTTTTTCTGTGTCACTGGGCTCAGGGCAGGGTAAATAGATTATGCAACAACAAAATCTATGTAGATCTCTGAGTTAACAATCACTTCAGATTAAAGATTCTTTCCTATTCTCTCCCTACACTAGTAACAGCAGAGTGACGTGCAGCACTACGTGACTCCAGCTTATATAGAGGCTGGGTCACATGCTGCACTGGCCAATCACAGCCATGCCATTAGTAGGCATGGCTGTGATGGCTTCTAAGGGCACACGAGTTAAACGCTTGTTGATTGGCTGCTCTGCGGCTTTTCAAAAAGCGCCATAAAACAGCCGAACACCGAACCCAAACTTTTACTGAAATGTTTTGGTTCGGGGTCTTTACAGTTCGGGTTCGCTCAACCCTAGTTACATACAGAGAAGTATTCGTGCTGGTGAGGTCCTCTTCAGGCATGGGGTTTAGACTGCTCACATTGTACTGTCTATTTCCCATACCCCAGATGGACCTTTTCTGCGTGTTATCTACAGAGAAGTTTTCCTGCTGGTGAGGTCCTCTTCAGACATGGAGTTTAGCCTGCTCACAGTGAACTATTTCCCATACACCAGACGGACCTTTTCTATGTGTTTTCTACTGTGCGGTTTTTCTGCTGGTGAGGTCCTCTTCAGGCATGGGGTTTAGCCTGCTCAGTGTACTGTCTATTTCCCATACCCTAGAGCAGGGGTACTCAACTGGCGGACCGCGGTCCAAATACGGACCGCGGCCGCCAGTTGTCCGGACCCCGGCATCCTTCAGAGTGCTCCTCCTCTCCTGCCCACTGTACCGTGCAGGAGGAGGAGCTTACCGACGCACTTCCGCCTGTCCCAGAGCGCAGTGAGAGACGGCTTCCTTCACATGTAGCGCTCCTCCTCTCCTGCACACTCTGGTACGTGCAGGAGAAGGAGCTTACCGGCGCACTTCCTCCTTCCCAGGGGCGCAGTGAGAGACGGCTCCCTCCACATGCAGGCACCAGCGCTGTCATCCGGCACCTGCAGGTGGAGGGAGCTTTCTCTCTCAGTGCGCTCACAGGTCCCTCCTCCCCTGCAGCAGCGGCAGCACGTAATAGTGATGTCCGGTTCATGAATGAATCGTTCATTTGAATCGATTCAGTTCAGTGAACCGGAGGAGTCGATTCACTTGACTGATCCGATCCGTTTGAAACGGCTCAGCTCAGTCACTCAGACAATGCAGAGCCGCTCACCTCACGCTGGTAGCAGGGAGCCAGAGGGAGGGACGGGGAGGAGCGTAATATGATCTCAGAGTGGAAGCTGCTTCTGCCAGCCCCACCCCTCCCCGCCCACCAACCAATCACCGACCAGAGCTGAGAGGGCAAGGCAAGCACAGCACAGTAGCAGCTCTGAGTCGTCTGAGTCGCACAAGTGCAGGGAGTCTAAGAATAGAAAGGAATCGAATGAGTCACAAGTTAAAACAGGCATCCTCAAACTGCGGCCCTCCAGCTGTTGTAAAACTACAACTCCCACAATGCCCTGCTGTAGGCTGATACCTGTAGGCTGTTCTGGCCTGCTGGGAGTTGTAGTTTTGCAACAGCTGGAGGGCCGCAGTTTGAGGATGCCTGAGTTAAAAGAATCTAAAGATCCGACTTAGTTTGTGACTCATTCAATTCATTGAGTTAAAAGAGCAGCGAGTCAGAGGGTAGAACAGTTTACACTGAGGCTGTCTGGCTGCTTTTGTTGCAGCAGTGATAAGATTAAGGGACTGTGACTAGGCCTCTTTCACACTTGCGTTGTCCGGATCCGACGTGTACTCCATTTGCCACAATTACACGCCGGATCCGGAAAAACGCAAGTGTACTAAAAGCATTTGAAGACGGATCCGTCTTCAAAATGCGTTCAGTGTTACTATGGCAGCCAGGACGCTATTAAAGTCCTGGTTGCCATAGTAGGAGCGGGGAGCGGGGGAGCAGTATAGTTACCATCCGTGCGGCTCCCGGGGCGCTCCAGAATGACGTCAGAGCGCCCCATGTGTATGGATGACATGCCATGCGATCACCTCATCCATGCACGTGGGGCGCCCTGACGTCACTCTGGAGCGCCCCGGGAGCCGCACGGACGGTAAGTATGCTGCTCCCCCGCCCCCCGCTACACTTTACCATGGCTGCCAGGACTTTAGCCTCCCGGCAGCCATGGTAACCATTCACAAAAAGCTAAACGTCAGATCCGGCAATGCGCCGAAACGACGTTTAGCTTAAGGCCGGATCCGGATCAATGCCTTTGAATAAGCATTCATTCCGGATCCGGCCTTGCGGCAAGTGTTCAGGATTTTTGGCCGGAGCAAAAAGCGCAGCATGCTGCGGTATTTTCTCCGGCCCAAAAACGTTCCGGTCCGGAACTGAAGACATCCTGATGCATCCTGAACGGATTTCTCTCCATTCAGAATGCATTAGGATAAAACTGATCAGGATTCTTCTGGCATAGAGCCCCGACGACAGAACTCTATGCCGGAAGACAAGAACGCAGGTGTGAAAGAGCCCTTACTGTAATACTGTGTTATCAATTCAGCACATAGCTTTCCCTGTGCATTCACATTTCACTTCACTTGGTTCATTGTACTACTGTCAGTAAGGGAGCTTCAAGCTCCAAAGGACACTTACGTGCTGCTGGAGAGGGGAGGGACATCACCACTGCCACCAATGAAATAAATGTCCCATTTGGGAAGGAAGGGGGGCAGGGAGAGGGCTACAGAGAGGCGGGAACACGTCACTGACTGCAGGAAAGGACTCCAGTCAGTGTCGTGTTCCCATCTCTCCTGGGCCATCTTCTTTAAAATTAAAGGTAACCTGATGAAATAAAGTGATAAAGCCCCAGCAAACCATGATAGTTTTGTTCCGCATCCAATTCCCATTATTGGGGCATTGGATGCGGACCCCTTAGTTTCAATGGAGTGGAAAAAGACAGACAGTGTGCTGTCTGCATCTCTTGTGGCCCCATTGTAATTAAGGGGCCGCATCCAATCCCCCAATAATGGGAATTGGATGTGGAACAAAACTATCATATGTCTGTTCTGTGGCTTGGGTTGCCACCTGGCCAGTAGTTCACCAGCAAAGCTGGTATTTTAGTTCTCTTACCGGTGCCAGAATTTTCCTGTAAGGACTGTTAAGCTACTTTCACACTTGCGGCAGGACGGATCAGTCAGGCTGTTCACCCTGTCAGATCCGTCCTGCCGCTATTTCGCCGGACTGCCACTCCCCATTGACTATAGCGGGAGTGGAGCTACAGCGCAGCATGGCAGTGCACGGCGTGAGGCCGCCAGATGAAAAAGTCGGACATGTAGTACTTTTAGTCTGGCGGCCTCTCACCGTGCTGCGCCGTAGCTCTGCCCCATCCCCATTATAGTCGATGGGCACAGAGCAGCGGCACGGCGAAGTAGTGGCAAGATGGATCTGACGGGGTGAGCAGCCTGTCGGATCCGTCCTGCTGCAAGTGTGAAAGTACCCTTACTAATGAGCGCTTCCATTATGGAACACCCATTAGTACAGCCTTTACCTCCACTGCTTCTTGTGCTAGTAAAAAATAAAATAAAATATACGGTACCTCCACCTCCATTTGCTGTGGAGAACACTCGCTGCTGACTAAAAGCTCAGGACAGGACCTACAAGACGTCATCACGTTGGAGCACCGGTCCTGAGCTTGCAGTCAGCAGCGAATGTTCACCGCAGCCAGGTGAATGCTAATTATTATTATTATATTTTTTTTTGCAAAAGCAGAGAAGGGGGGCACTAATGGGGGCATTACTCTTACTGGGGGCATTATTCTTACTGGGGCACTAATGTGGCCATTACTAATTCTGGGACTTTCCCGGGGCACTCCACTGTAACGTCAGAGTGCCCCACGCGCATGGATCACATGATCGCATGGCATCTTTACTGTTGTCGTTCGGCTCGGACCTTCACCTGACTGCAGACCCAGGTATGTGGACCTTTAATAAAACTAGTTGAGTACCCCTGCCCTAGAGGGACCTTTTCTATGTGTTATCTGCAGAGAGGTTCTCCTGCTGGTGAGGTCCTCTTCAGGCATGGAGTTTAGCCTGCTCACAGTGAACTGTCTATTTCCCATACCCTAGAGGGACCTTTTCTATGTATTAACCTCTTAAGCACACAGTATTATTTCATCTTAAGGACCAGGCTATTTTTTTGCAATTCTGACCAGTGTCACTTTATGTGTGAATAACTTTAAAACGCTTTGTCTTATCCAGGCCATTCTGACATGTTTTTTTTTCGTCACATATTGTACTTCACGACACTGGTAAAATGGAGTAAAAAAAAAATATCATTTTTATTTATAAAAAAATACCAAATTTACCAAACATTTTGAAAAAATTTGCAAATTTCCAAGATTCAATTTCTCTACATCTATAATACATAGTAATACCTACAAAAATAGTTATTACTTTACATTCCCCATATGCCTACTTTATGTTTGAATCATTTTGGGAATGACATTTTTTTGGGGGGGACGTTACAAGGCTTAGAAGTTTAGAAGCAAATCTTGAAGTGTTTCAGAAATTTTCAAAAACCCACATTTTAAAGGACCAGTTCAGGTCTGAAGTCACTTTGTGAGGCTTACATAATAGAAACCACCCAAAAACGACCCCATTCTAGAAACTACACCCTTCAAGGTATTTTACAAACGTTGTTAACCCTTTGGGTGTTCCACAAGAGTTAATGGCAAATGGAGATAAAATTTCAGAATTTCAATTTGTTAGGCAAATTTTCCATTTTAATCCATTTTTTACAACTACAAAGCAAGGGTTAACAGACAAACAAAACGCTATATTTATTGCCCTGATTCTGTATTTTGTAGAAATACCCCATATGTGGCCGTAAACTACTGTACAGGCACACGGTAGGGCATAGAGGGAAAGGTGCGCCGTGTGGTTTTTGGAAGGCAGATTTTGCTGGACTGGTTTATTTACACCATATCCCATTTAAAGCCCCCCTGATGCACCCCTAGAGTCGAAACTCCATAAAAGTGACCCCATCTAAGAAACTACACCCCTCATGGTTTTCTAAACTGATTTTACAAACTTTGTTAACCCTTTAGGTGTTGCACAAGAGTTATTGGCAAATGGAGATTAAATTTGACAATAAAATTTTTTGGGCAAATGTTCCATATTAATCAATTTTTTCCAGTAACAAAGCAACGGTTAACAGTCAAACAAAACTCTATATTTATTGCCCTGATTCTGTAGTTTGCATAAACACCCCATATGTGGCCGTAAACTACTGTAAGGGCACACGGTAGGGCGTAGAGGGAAAGGTGCGCGATGTGGTATTTGGAAGGCAGATTTTGCTGTACTGGTTTATTTACACCATGTCCCATTTGAAGCCCCCTGATGCACCCCTAGAGTAGAAACTCCCTAAAAGTGACCCCATTTTGGAAACTACTGGATAAAGTGGCAGTTTTGTTGGCACTATTTTTAGGGTACATATGATTTTTGGTTGCTCTATAAACATTTTTGTGAGGCAAGGTTACCAAAAATAGAAATTCTGAAATTTCATCTCCATTTGCCATAAACTGTTGAGGAACACCTAAAGGGTTAATAAAGTTTGTAAAATCAGTTTTGAATACCTTGAGGGGTGTAGTTTCTTAGATGGGGTCATTTTTAGGGAGTTTCTACTCTAGGGGTGCATCAGGGGGGCTTCAAATGGGACATGGTGCCAAAAAAAAGGCCATCAAAATCTGCCTTCCAGAAACCACACGGTGTTCCATTCCTTCTGCGCCCTGCCGTTTAGTCATAGAGCAGTTTATGACCACATATGAGGTGTTTCTGTAAACTGCAGAATCAGGGTAATAAATATTACGTTTTGTTTGGCTGTTAACGCTTGCTTTGCTACTGGAAAAAAACGGATTACAATGGAAAATTTGGCACCTTTTTTATTTTATTTTTTTGACCGTGTTCATCCGAGGGGTTAGGTCATGGGGTATTTATATAGAGCAGAGTCTTACAGACGTGGCAATACCCAATATGTCTACTTTTTTAAAAATGTATTTATGTTTTACACTATATTATCCTTTTATAAACAAAAAAATAAACATTTTAGTATCTCCATAGTCTAAGGCCTATTGCACACGACCGTATGGCTTTTTCAGTGTTTTGCGGTCCGTTTTTCATGGATTCGTTGTTCCGTTTTTTGTTTCCGTTGTGTTTCCGTTTCTGTTCCGTTTTTCCGTTCCGTTCTTCCGTATGGCATATACAGTATACAGTAATTACATAGATAAAATTGGGCTGGGCATAACATTTTCAATAGATGGTTCAGGAAAAAACGGAACGGAAACGGAAGACAGACGGATGCATTTCCGTATGTGTTCAGTTTTGTTTGCGGATCCATTGACTTGAATGGAGCCACGGACTGTGATTTGCGGGCAATAATAGGACATGTTCTATGTTAAAACGGAACGGAAAAATGGAAATCCGGAAACGGAATGCATACGGAGTACATTCCGTTTTTTTTGCGGAACCATTGAAATGAATGGTTCCGTTTACGGACCGTATACGGAACGCAAAAAACGGCCAGTAAACGGGAAAAAAAAACGGCCGTGTGCAATAGGCCTAAGAGTCAGGTTTATTTTTTTCGTTTTCAGCCGATTATCTTAGGTAGGGGCTCATTTTTTGTGGGATGAGAGGACGGTTTTATTGGCACTATTTTGGGGGGCATATGACTTCTTGATCGCTTGCTATTACACTTTTTGTGATGTAACAAGACAAAAAAATACATTTTTTTTGCACCGTTTTTCTTGCACCGTTTTTTTTACCGTGTTTATCTGAGGGGTTAGGTCATGGGGTATTTTTATAGAGCAGATTCTTACAGACGTGGCGATACCTAATATGTCTCCTTTTTTTATTTATTTTAGTTTTACAAAATAATATTTTTGAAAACAAAAAAATTTTGTTTTAGTGTCTCAAGTCTGAGAACCATAGTTTTTTTTCCGATTGTCAGTGGCTAAATGGAATTAAAATTGGGGAAGAGGATTATACATTTAGTACTCCATGGAAGTGTGGTACTCCCTGAAGCAACCGTCAATGCAGAGGCCCGGATGATCGCGGCACGTGTTACACTGAGTGGTGGTGTCCTTCCGTATCCCCCTCCTGTGACACACTCTGCACTTTTTTGGGGGACCGTCCTTTCCTTTCAGTATGGGGGACCACACTTGGAAAGTGTTGGCCAGGGACAATCCGGGCACCTCCAGTTCCCGAGGTACTCCGGCCCGCTCTTTCCCGGTCAGAAAAGATCAGGGCCTTGAGGACTGCCCAATAGAACTGGAGGAATTTCCCTGTGTTGCCAGCGCTCTGGGACAGCACAAAAGAGTTGTACAAGGCAACCTGTACCAAGTAGGCCGCAAATTTTTTGTACCATGCCTGGGTTTTGCGCATGGCGTTATATGGCTTGAGAACTTGATCAGAGAGATCAACTCCTCCCATATACTGATTGTAGTCAACGATACAATCGGGCTTGAGGACCGTTGCCGCGGTACCTTGCACAGGGACAGAGGTGATGTCGTTACCGTGAATTGTGGACAGTACAAGGACATCCCTCTTGTCCTTATATCTGATGAGCAACAGGTTTCCACTGGTAAGGGCACGGGTCTCACCCCTGGGGATAGGTACCTGGAGGGGGGATAGGGAGGCCGCGTTGATTTTTCCGCATGGTCCCACAAGCGGACGTGGATCTGGCGGCTAGGGACTGGAACAAGGGGATACTAGTATAAAAGTTATCCACTTACAGGTGGTAACCTTTATCTAGCAGTGGGTGCATAAGGTCCCACACAAGTTTCCCGCTAACACCCAGAGTGGGGGACATTCTGGGGGTTCAATACGGGAATCTCGCCCCTCATACACACGAAACCTGTAAGTGTACCCTGAGGTACTCTTACAAAGTTTGTACAGCTTCACGCCATACCTCGCCTGCTTAGAGGGAACATTCTGGTGGAAAATGAGTCTCCCCTTAAAAGCAATGAGAGACTCATCAACCGCGACCTCCCTTACAGGTACACAGGCCTCCAAACATTTGGTCCCAAAGTGATCGATGACCGGCCTGATTTTGTACAGGCGGTCATAGGCAGGATCACCTTGGGGGGGGAATGCTGCATTATCTGCATAATGCAAGCATTTCCAGATGGCCTCAAACTGGGTACGTGTCATGGCCGTACTGTAAAAATCAGGAATCGCAGGCTCAAAATGCTCTGGGTAAACCATGCAAGTTCACCGGTAGGGGACTCCGGTGGACTTATCTGGTGGGCCTGAAAACTAGTATGAGCCCCAGAGCTGCTCGTACTAGTGTGGGCCACAGGGTCCCTGGCATGGCGGTCCCCTTGGTCCGCCTGGTGGCGTCTCTGCCACGGATGACAAAAGGAAAGTAGGGTCATCCTCGTCCTCACTGGGACTTTTGGAGTCAGAGGCCAGCTGGGCGTATGCCTCCTCTGCCGAGAACGTCTGGCAGGCCATAGGGGAGTGTGTGCGCGTGAAAATCTTTATTTGGTGTGCGTGTGTGTGGGGGCACGGGTGTTCACGGACTTAGGTGTTCATACCTAAAACTAACAGAAAAAAAAAACTAAATTAAAAAAGGCCCAAAAATGTGATAAAAAATGCTTGCGCCCCAAAAAATGAGTGTGTGTGTGGGGGGGGGGGGCAAGCTGCAGCACCCCTGGGGGGTCTAGGGTCACACTGCAGTGGACCCCAGACACCCGATTAGGGGGATGCAACAGTTGAAACTTTTTTATTTTTTTCCACTAAACTTTCCCTGAATAACCCTGTCTAACCTAACCTTTCCCTAAATACCTTTTAGTGCCAGATGGCACTGTGGAAGGTCAGAAGGGGGTGCTGGGCAGATATGGGGTTGCTGGCTCTGGAGATCAATGCAGGCTCCTCTCTCCTCGCTCCCAGACACAGAAAGGAGGAGGAGACGAGCGCTGCAATAATTTAAACCACCCACCCCTGCAGCCAGTCAGATGCAATCCTGAGAGGTGATGTCAGGAAATACACAGGGCGTACAGGTACGCCCTGTGTCCTTAAGTAGCAGGACATCAGGGCGGTTTAGCCTGCTCACAGTGTACTGTCTATTTCCCATACACCAGACGGACCTTTTCTATGTAAAATGAAGTGGCTTTTATTTTTTTTTAAATGGCCTTTCAAAATGTATTCCTTTATGAGGCGCAGGTCCTAAATGGGTGTTGCCTACATTTCCAATACAGAAGAGATCAGGGAGGACATAACTGGCTGTGTGATGGTGATAGCGGCAGTGGCGAGTTGTCATCAGCGGCAATACAGTTTGGAACATGATGCGGGCAAAGCAGAAGATGTCTCGCTGTGTAGAGGTGGAAGCAGCAGTGGTGCGTCAACATAAATGGCTGCACAGTATGGAACATCATGGACAAGGCTGGATTTGAATATCAAATAATGTCTGGCTGTGTAGTGAGAATAGTAGAGGCACTAGTGCTAGTAGGAACTGGTGGCAGCACAGTATGGAACATGACAGACAAGGTGCAGGAGATGTCTGGCTGTGGTGCTAGTAGTTGGTTGCAGCAGTGACAGTGTGGAACATGACAGACAAGGTGCAGGAGATGTCTGGCTGTGTGGTGGTAGTAGTTAGTGGCAGTACAGTATGGAACATGATGGACAAGGTGCAGGAGATGTCTGGCTGTGTGGTGGTAGTAGTTAGTGGCAGTACAGTATGGAACATGATGGACAAGGTGCAGAAGATGTCTGGCTGTGTGGTGCTTGTACTTAGTGGCAGTACAGTATGGAACATGACAGACAAGGTGCAGGAGATGTTTGGCTGTGTGGTGCTTGTAGTTGGTGGCAGCAGCAGTGGCAGTACAGTATGGACCATGATGGACAAGGTGCAGGAGATGTCTGGCCTTGCAGCTGTAGTAGCACTTGGTTGCAGCAGTGACAGTGTGGAACATGATGGACAAGGTGCAGGAGATGTCTGGCTGTGTGGTGCTTGTAGTTGGTGGCAGCAGCAGTGGCAGTACAGTATGGACCATGATGGACAAGGTGCAGGAGATGTCTGGCTGTGGTGCTAGTAGTTGGTTGCAGCAGTGACAGTATGGAACATGACGGACAAGGTGCAGGAGATGTCTGGCTGTGTGGTGCTTGTAGTTGGTGGCAGCAGCAGTGGCAGTACAGTATGGAACATGACGGACAAGGTGCAGGAGATGTCTGGCTGTGTGGTGCTTGTACTTAGTGGCAGTACAGTATGGAACATGACGGACAAGGTGCAGGAGATGTCTGGCTGTGTGGTGCTTGTACTTAGTGGCAGTACAGTATGGAACATGACGGACAAGGTGCAGGAGATGTCTGGCTGTGTGGTGCTTGTACTTAGTGGCAGTACAGTATGGAACATGACGGACAAGGTGCAGGAGATGTCTGGCTGTGTGGTGCTTGTACTTAGTGGCAGTACAGTATGGAACATGACGGACAAGGTGCAGGAGATGTCTGGCCTTGCAGCTGTAGTAGCAGTTGATTGCAGCAGTGACAGTGTGGAACATGACGGACAAGGTGCAGGAGATGTCTGGCTGTGTGGTGCTAGTAGTTAGTGGCAGTACAGTATGGAACATGACGGACAAGGTGCAGGAGATGTCTGGCCTTGCAGCTGTAGTAGCAGTTGATTGCAGCAGTGACAGTGTGGAACATGATGGACAAGGTGCAGGAGATGATGTCTGGCTATGGTGGGTTTGCAGTGGCAGCAGGAGCGGACATGTTACTAATGGATGAACCTAGAAATGTCATTTTCTTTTGTCAAACATTTGCTAACCAAATCTGTCTATGATGCAAGAAGTGGACCTTTTTTTTTTAAATACACACATAAATGGTGTTTGTTCACAGCCTGAGGCAAGAAATTGAATTACCACTGAAAATACAATTTTGAAATGTAAGTTTTCTAAAAATACTAACCAAAATAGCGTGTGATGATTACCTGCTGTAAAAAATGCACAAATAAATTTGAAAAAGCCAATTTTGTCTGCACTGCAGTAAATACAGGGCGCGCAGTCACTAAACGTGTCAGATTTCTTTTGCGCAGATAGATTGTGTGGGAATTTATAGAATTCTATGGGCTGCAAAACAGATCGGTCCCGTTTCCGTTATGCAGAGGAGTCCTCTCCTGCATAACGGAAACGGGGCAGATACGTTTTGCAGCCCATAGAATTCTATTATGACGGAATGAATAACGGAATGTCTCTAAAGGTATTCCATTAAGCATTCCGTCATAGAATTCCATTATTGTCCGTGGTAACGGAATCCAGAACGCAATTTTGCTTTTACCACCAAACGAAGCGTGAACGTATTTCATAACATGAAATTCACTCATCTCTATTTACAGCTTTCCCTATGAGAAAAAAACTGACCTGTTCCCTTCATTCTCCGGGTCAGTACGGTTACAGCGATACTACACCCCTCAAGGTACTCAAAACTGATTTTACAAACTTTGTTAACCCTTTAGGTGTTCCACAAGAATTAATGGAAAATAGAGATACAATTTCAAAATTTCACTTTTTTGTCAGATTTTCCATTTTAATAATTTTTTCCAGTTACAAAGCAAGGGTTAACAGCCAAACAAAACTCAATATTTATGGCCCTGATTCTGTAGTTTACTGAAACACCCCATATGTGGTCGTAAACTGCTGTACAGGCACGCGGCAGGGCGCAGAAGGAAAGGAATGCCATACAGGTTTTTAAACACCATGTCCCATTTGAAGCCCCCCTGATGCACCCCTAGAGTAGAAACTCCCAAAAAGTGACCCCATTTTAGAAACTACAGGATAAGGTGGCAGTTTTGTTGGTACTATTTTAGGGTACATATGATTTTTGGTTGCTCTATATTACACTTTTTGTGAGGCAAGGTAACAAGAAATTGCTGTTTGGCACCACATTCATCTGACAGGTTAGATCATGTGGTATTTTTATAGAGCAGGTTGTCACGGACGCGGCGATACCTAATATGTATACAATATTTTTATTTATGTAAGTTTTACACAATGATTTCATTTTTGAAACAAAAAAATAAAAATAATAATCATGTTTTAGTGTCTCCATAGTCTGAGGCCTCATGCACACTGCCGTGTTTCACGGCCGTGTGCGGGCCGTGGAACCGCGGCCTGGATCCCTCCTGAGAGCAGGAGCGCACGGCGTCACTGGTTGCTATGACGCCGTGCGCTCCCTGCTGCCGCCGCAATACAGTGATACACTGGTATGATCTATACCAGTGTATTACTGTACTGTGCCGGCAGCAGGGAGCGCACGGCGTCATAGCAACCAGTGACGCCGTGCGCTCCTGCTCTCAGGAGGGATCCAGGCCGCGGTTCCACGGCCCGCATACGGCCGTGAAACACGGCAGTGTGCATGAGGCCTGAGAGCCATAGTTTTTGGGCAATTATCTTGGGTAGGGTATGATTTTTGCGAGATGAGATGACGGTTTGATTGGCACTATTTTGGGGTGTGTATGACTTTTTGATCACTTGCTATTACACTTTTTGTGATGTAAGGTGACAAAAAAATGGCTTTTTTTTTACACAGTTTTTATTTTTTTACGGTATTCGCCTGAGGGATTAGGTCATGTGATATTTTTATATAGAGTAGGCTATTACAGACGCAGCGATACCTAATAAGTAAATAAATAAAAAGTAGACATAAGTTTTACACATTAACAGCTTTTTTAAACAAAAAAAAAAATATATGTTTTAGTGCAGTTGTAGTTTTACAACAGCTGGAGGGCCGCAGTTTGAGGATGCCTGTTTTAGTGTCTGAATATTCTGAGCCATATTTTTTTTTTTTTTTGGGCAATTGTCTTAGTTAGAGGCTCATTTTTTGTGGGATAAGGTGACAGATTGGTACTATTTTGGTGGGCATACGCCTTTTTGATCACTTGCTGTTGTACTTTCAGTGATGTAAGGTGACAAAAATGTTTTTGTTTATTTAGCACAGTTTTTATTTTTTATGATTTTCATCTGAGGGGTTAGGTCATGTGATATATTTATAGAGCCGGTCGATACGGACGCGGCGATACCTAATATGCCTACTTTTATTTATTTTCCTATTTTTTAATCAATTTTTTTAAACTTTTTTCCAAACTTAATTTTTTGGGGAGAGAACTTTTTTTTAAACTTTATTTTTCACTTCATTTTTTGTTTCCCTTTGGGAATTCATCTTTTGGGCGTCTAATCCCCTTTACAATGCATTCCAATACTTCTGCACCTCCGATCACGGCCGCAACCACCCATCAACGCTGCAAACCCGCGCATTGTCCCAGGGTGCCTGCTCAATGATTTGAGCAGGCACCTTGTTCCGATCACCGTACCGGTACGTCATATGTCCCCAAGACGTTAAATACCTACCCACAGAGGTATATTTATGTTGGGTGGTCAGGAAGGGGTTAAGTCCCCTTGTAGCAGTAAATGCGGCTCCTCACAGATCAGCAGGGCGGTGCAATGTGCGCGTCTGTTAGGCCATTGTTGGCGTCGAGGGAAGTGAGCTTTGGATGCTTCATTCAAAACTTTGGAATAATACTGTTATCCGTCTCCGTACAGTATTAGAATGTATGGGCTCCGAGGAGCCGAAGTAAGTTATTCACGAAGTCGCGCGAGACTTCATTGAATAACTTCGGTAGTTGATTTCTAAAGTGGAAAACCACTTTAAAACTTGAAACCGAACCCGGCTTCGGTCCCGTCTAGGACCTCTGAACCGAAGCCGAGTTCAGTTTAAAGTTTTAGGCCCCTTTCACACGGGCGAGTATTCAGTGCGGATGCGATGCGCGAGTTGAACGCATTGCACCCGCACTGAATCCCGACCCATTCATTTCTATGGGGCTGTTCACATGAGCGGTGATTTTCACGCATCTATTGTGCGTTGCGTGAAAATTGCAGCATGTTCTATATTCTGCGTTTTTCACGTGAATGGGGTTGCGTGAAAATCGCAAGCAAGTGCGGATGTGGTGCGATTTTCACACACGGTTGCTAGGAGACCCGATCATTATTATTTTCCCTTATAACATGGTTATAAGTGATAATAATAGCATTCTGAATACAGAACGCATAGTACAATAGCGCTGGAGGGGTTAAAAATAAAAAATAAAAATTTGACTCACCATAGTCCACTTGATCGCGTAGCCGGCATCTCCTTCTGTCTTCATCTGAGCTTTGTGCAGGAACAAGGACCTTTGGGGACGTCACAGTCATCACATGATCTTTTACCATGGTGATGGATCATGTGATGACCAGAGTGACGTCACCACAGGTCCTGTTCCTCCACACAGCTAAGATGAAGACAGAAGGAGATGTCGGCTACGCGAGCAAGTGGACTAAGGGGAGTTAAATTTTATTTTATTTTTTTAACCCCTCCAGCGCTATTTTACTTCAGAATGCTATTATTTTCCCTTATAACCATGTTATAATGGAAAATAATACAATCTACAGAACACCGATCCCAAGCCCGAACTTCTGTGAAGAAGTTCGGGTTTGGGTACCAAACATGCGCGATTTTTCTCACGCGAGTGCAAAACGCATGACAATGTTTTGCGCTCGCGTGGAAAAATTGCATGTGTTCCTGTAACGCACCCGCACATTTTCCTGCAACGCCCGTGTGAAAGAGGCCTAACAGTGTTTTTCCACTTTAAAAATCAACTACCTGAGTTATTCAATGAAGTCTCGCGCGACTTCGTGAATAACTTACTTCGGCTCCTCGGAGCCCATACATTCTAATACTGTACGAGACGGATTGTCGTACAGTATTACTCCGAAGTTTTGAATGAAGTGACTTTGGATGAAGCATCTGAAGCTTCACTCAACACTGACCATTCTAGACGCCTGCGCCCGTCTCTGTGCACAGCTACAAGCGCCGAGAACAAAGAACTGCAATAAACAACAAAATAATACAAAAATACAGAAATGAACAAAAATATATAGAATAATTTTTTTGGGGGTTCAACAATAAGTTTTTATTAAAAACAGTAAAACCTGCGGCTTTCACTTTGACTTTTACAGTAGAAAATATATAAGAATAAATATCGGGTGCAGAGAAGATGGAAACTTTATCTATTCAGTAAAACATGTGACATACAACGTGGCCCCCCAGATAGCAGCCCGCAAACAAAATCACACAGCGCCCCCCCCCCCCCCCCCGAATACATAATTACACAGCGCCCCCCCCCCCCAAATACATAATTACACAGCGCCCCCTCCCGGAATACATAATTACACAGCGCCCCCCCCTGGAATACATAATTACACAGTGCCCCCCCCCCCAAATACATAATTACACAGTGCCCCCCCCCCCCCCCCCCGGAATACATAATTACACAGTGCCCCCCCCCCTGGAATACATAATTACACAGTGCCCCCCCCCCCCTGGACCCTGGAATACATAATTACACAGTGCCCCCCCCCCCTGGAATACATAATTACACAGTGCCCCCCCCCCCCTGGAATACATAATTACACAGTGCCCCCCCCCCCGGAATACATAATTACACACACAATATTACACTGCCCCCCCCCTGCACACAATATTACACTGCCCCCCCCCCACACACACTATTACACTGCCCCCCCTGCCCACAATATTACACTGCCCCCCCTGCACACAATATTACACTGCCCCCCCTGCACACAATATTACACTGCCCCCCCTGCACACAATATTACACTGCCCCCCCTGCACACAATATTACACTGCCCCCCCTGCACACAATATTACACTGCCCCCCCCCTTGCACACAATATTACACTGCCCCCCCCCCTTGCACACAATATTACACTGCCCCCCCTGCACACAATATTACACTGCCCCCCCTGCACACAATATTACACTGCCCCCCCCCTTGCACACAATATTACACTGCCCCCCCCCTTGCACACAATATTACACTGCCCCCCCCCTTGCACACAATATTACACTGCCCCCCCCCTTGCACACAATATTACACTGCCCCCCCCTGCACACAATATTACACTGCCCCCCCTGCACACAATATTACACTGCCCCCCCTGCACACAATATTACACTGCCCCCCCCTTGCACACAATATTACACTGCCCCCCCTGCACACAATATTACACTGCCCCCCCTGCACACAATATTACACTGCCCCCCCTGCACACAATATTACACTGCCCCCCTGCACACAATATTACACTGCCCCCCCTGCACACAATATTACACTGCCCCCCTGCACACAATATTACACTGCCCCCCCTGCACACAATATTACACTGCCCCCCCCTGCACACAATATTACACTGCCCCCCCCCCTGCACACAATATTACACTGCCCCCCCCTGCACACAATATTACACTGCCCCCCCCCTTGCACACAATATTACACTGCCCCCCCCCTGCACACAATATTACACTGCCCCCCCCCCTGCACACAATATTACACTGCCCCCCCCCTGCACACAATATTACACTGCCCCCCCTGCACACAATATTACACTGCCCCCCCCCCCCCCTTGCACACAATATTACACTGCCCCCCCTGCACACAATATTACACTGCCCCCCCTGCACACAATATTACACTGGCCCCCCTGCACACAATATTACACTGCCCCCCCCCCCTGCACACAATATTACACTGCCGCCCCCCCTGCATACAGTCTCACACAGAATCCCCCAGCACACAGTTCTCGCACACACGTACCCTCCGCTCTGACAGACACAGACTCCCCCTCCCCCTCTATCAGTGAGCAGCAGCCATCCGTCACCTGCTCTGTAAACAGCCGGAGCTCTCCAGCTTCCGACCCTTCTTCTCGCGCTGCAGAATCAGAGTCACGTGACCCAGTGACGTCAGGAGGTCAGCTTCCTGAATGGAGTTTAGCAGCCACCCTTCATCATCTATGACTAGCAGGCAGCGTGACTCCAGGACATGCGCAGTAGTACAGCAGGCTCGCGCTGTCCGGCAGATACCACCTGGTGACGCAGGGACCCGATCCCCCCTCAGATTCCTTCCTGTTAGGACTGTTAACTGGATGGCTATGGTTGAGAAGGTGAAGAACTACGAGAAGATCTTGTACAAACAGAGAGGAGCCTACTTAAAATGGAGTGGTCTGTGGGGAGAGTGGGTTACGGTTTAATTCATTAATTTTTTCCTTTTTTTTTTTTTTTTTTTTTTTTTTTTTCCCCTGCAAGGTTGGGAGGGAGGGGGGTGGTTGGGGCGGGTTGGGGATGATTTCAACATTTAAGATATTATAAATGTCGTGTCGATATGTATTTTTGTATCATAAATAAAATATGGAGATTGAAAAAAAAAAAAAAAAAAAAAAAATAAGGACTTTCCTGTAAGTACTGAGGTGATACAGAAGTGTCTCTCATCTGACAGACGGTCGGATTCGCTCATGGTTCATGTTTATTTATGTACCTTAAGACATATCACATGACCTATGGTGTCGGTTAGTGGTGGGTCAAGGCCCATAGGGTGTGCACTCATTGTGGGGGCACTGGTGCCACCTGTCACTCTGCTGGAAAAAGACTCGTTGCGGTCAAAACGTTGCATTCTTGGTGAATAAATTAGGAATGTCATTGAAGACTCGGAGCGCTGCAGGATTTCTCCCAAATCATGTTCTACACTAGGAGTCGGTGACCGCCGCTCTCTGGACACGTCCCTTCAGCCGCTTTTCAATCCAATTACAGACTATCCTTCCAAGCCTATAGCCCAGGGGTGCACAACTGACGGACTGCGGAGGCCAGCTGTCCGGACCCCTGCACAGTGGAGGGCGCTCCGCCCCGGGTGTCAGAGCCTAGAAGCAATGAGCGCTTCCATCAATACAGATGGAAGCGCTTATTGCTGGAGCGCAGGAAGCTGCAGTCCTGTCACTCACCGCTCAGCTCCCCGCGCTCCTCCCCTCCTTCAGGCCAGCCGCGCCCTGAATGGTGAAGCAGGAGGACTTCTCCCCGCTCCACCATTCAGCCTGCAGGCAGGGATCGCGCTGCCGGCCGGTGTGGGTGGAGCCTGCAGCCTGGTAATCTGCTCCGCCCACACAGTACTGCAGAGCGATCTGTGTCTGCAGGGCAGAGAGGACTGTGAGCTTCAGGAACGGGACAAGGTGAGTAGTTACTGTGTGTTTGTTTTGTTTTTTAATACAGAAGGGCCACAATGGGCATTTCTACTCTGGAGAGGGCACAATGGACATTTCTACTCTGAAGGGGGCACAATGGGCATTGCTAAAGTGAAGGGGGCACTGGGCATTTCTACTATGGATAGGGCACAATGGGCATTTATACTTTGGAGAGGGCACAATGGACATTTCTACTCTGAAGGGGGCACAATGGGCATTGCTAAAGTGAAGGGGGCAATGGGCATTTCTACTGTGAAGGGGGAACAATGGGCATTTGTACTATGGCCGGGCACAATGGGCATTGCTAATGTGAAGGGGACACAATGGGCATTTCTACTATGGAGGGGGCACAATGGGCATTTCTACTATGGAGGGGGCACAATGGGCATTTCTACTCTGGAGTGGGCACAGTGCACAGAAATCATTACTACTCTGAAGGGGGCACAGAGGGCATTATTACTGTGAAGGGGGAAAAATGGCCATTACTACTATTAAGGGGGCACAATGGGGATTATTACTGTGAAGGGGGTACAATGAACATTACTACTATTAAGGGGACACAATGGGCATTATTACTGTGAAGGAGGCACAATGGGGAATATTACTATGAAGGAGGCACAATGGGGATTATTACTTCGAACGGGGCACAAAGAGGGCATTACAACTGTGAAAGGGGCACAGATAGGGCATTACTACTATGAGGGGGCACTTAGAGTATTCATACTCTGTGGGGAGGAACTAAGGAGGCATCACAATGTGTGAGAGGCACTAAGGAGCATCTGTCACGGCTGTGTCATTGTCTGGTGTAGTGGACCATGGCACTTTTGCCGTGCATGCAAGTTGCCGGTGGCTGTTTGGACACTTCCCCTTTTAGTTTTGTGTCCCTTCCCATTCTGGTGTGTTCGGGGTTAAGTTGTGTGCTTGGTGGAGCTGGGTGTGGCCTCTTGGCTCTTCTTATACTGTCTTGTGAGCCTGAGGGCAGATGGTTGTCTGCCTTTTATGGCCTCATGCACATGACCGTAGTTATGGTCCGCATCCAAGCCGCAGTTTTTGCGGCTCCGATGCGGACCCATTCACTTCAATGGGGCTGCAAAAGATGCGGACAGCACTCCGTGTTCTGTCCGCATCCGTTGCTCCGTTCCGAGGCCCCGCAAAAAAAAATATAGCAAGTCCTATTCTTGTCCGTTTTGCGGACAAGAAAAGGCATGTCTACAATGGGCAGCCCATTCTGTTCTGCAAATTGCGGAAGGCACACGGGCGGCTTCAGTTTTTCGTGGATCCGCGGTTTGCGGACCGCAAAAAACGTCACGGTCGTGTGCATGAGGCCTATATGTGTAGGAGCTTTGCTCCTCTCTGGATGTGTCATCTTTCCAGTGTATCCAGGGCATCCTAGTTGGACAGGGCTTTTCCAGGGCATCCTAGTTGGACATAGTTTGTCATCCTTTGTCTCCTTTCCCACCTGTTATGTTGTTTGGTGTGGTTTATGTTAGGGTTTTGTTGTTTATGTCTAGTCTGGTGTTCCATGTCTGGTTGGTGTAGTGTTTGTGATCAGCATGGATCATTTACATTTTCCCCTGTGTGTTGTTCCTCCGTGAGGGGGTCCCAGGGGTTCCCCGGAGGGGGAACTTAAAGACTATGAACAGCCCTGCCTGGCACTACCATGCATCTGGTGTCCTCATGGGGTCCGGGTAGTTTTGGAGTTGTGATTCCATCTTTGCTGCGGCAGGTAAGTGTTGGTTGTTCTGGTGTGCCGTTGTTACACTGGGTGCTTACCTGCCGTTCAGTTGCTGCTCTATGTCTTTTTTATCCCTTTTGTTGCTGGGCTGTTGGAGACTCCGGTTCCTCAGTGTTGTGGAGGAATCGGTTGTTTCCACCTTCTGACACTATATTACAGGGACCGATAGGGTCTGTAGGGCCCAAGTTCAAGAGTATGAGCCCCCTCAAGAGGGCGGCTCATCCAGTCAGGAGGTCATGGATAGGTTGAGGGAAGCCTAGGTGGTGACCTGCTCCCTTTTTCCTTGCATCCAGGCTTAGTATCTTTCTTGTTTATCAACAATATACAGTGGGGGTTGGGGTTTCCCCCTCCTCCCACCGTGACAGCATCATAATGTGTGTGGGCACCAAGGGATCACCCTGCTGTGAGGGTGCACTTAGGGGTATCATACTCTGTGGAGTACTAAAAGGATATCATACCGTCAAAGGGGTATTATTATTGTTAGGGGGCACTGAAAGGAAATTCTAACTGTTTGGTCAGCAGAAAGGAGATTAGGTGGGCTTGAAGGTGTGGATTATTGTAAAAAAAATTATAATAATGCAGCGCTACATGCCAATGGTGTCGGACCTTCATCCTACAGCAGACTCGGGTATGTGGACCTTTACAAAAAGTATTTGAATACCCCTGCTATAGACCTTACTCCTTACTTTACCTATTAACCGTCTGTGAGGGACAGTATCAAAAGCCTTTGCAAAGTCCAGAAACACTACATCCACAGCCACTCCTCTGTCCAGGCTTCTACTCACCTCACTACATCCACAGCTACCCCTCTGTCCAGGCTTCTACTCACCTCACTGCATCCACAGCCACCCCTCTGTCCAGGCTTCTTCTTACCTCACTATATCCACAGCCGCCCTGTGTCCAGGCTTCTACTCACCTCCCTAAATCCAAAACTCCCCCTCTGTCCAGGCTTCTACTTACCTCACTACTTCCACAGCCGCCTTTCTGTTCAGGTTTTTTCTTACCTCACTAGATCCACAGACGCCCCTCTGTCCAGGCGTCTACTCGCCTCACTACATCCACACCACCCCTCTGTCTAGGCTTCTACTCTCCTCACTACACACACAGCCGCCCGCCCTCTGTTCAGGCTACTACTTACCTCACTACATCCACAGTTGCCCTCTGTCTAGGCTTCTACTCACCTCACTACATCCACAGCCGCCCCTCTGTCCGGATTTGAACTTACCTCACTACATCCACAGCCGCCCCTCTGTCCAGGCTTCTACTCCCCCCACTGCATCCACAGCCACCCATCTATCCAGGCTTCTACTTACTTCACTACATCCACAGCTGCTCCTCTGCCCAGGCTTCTACTCTCCTCACTACATACACAACCGCCCTCCCTCTGTCCAGGCTACTACTTACCTCACTACATTCATAGCTGCCCTCTGTCTAGGCTTCTACTCACCTCACTACATACACAGCCATATAGTTCCTTAAGATTCCTTTAAACATTTTTCCCACAACAGAAGTTAAACGAACTGGTCTATAATTACCTGTGGAGGACCTAGATCCTTTTTTGAATATGGGCCCCACATTTGCCTTGCGCCAATCATTTGGCACTATACCAGTCCCTAGAGAATCCTTAAAAATTATAAACAGGGGCACAGCAATGACTGAACTGAGCTCTTTGAGAACTCTTTGGTGTAATCTATCTGGCCCCGGAGCCTTGTTCATATTTACCTTATCTAACTTAGCTCGAACCATATCTACAGTTAGCCAGTTGAGTGTATTACAAGATGTACTGACAGCCCTGGCACTACCGATATCAGCTCATTTCTCTTCTTTTGTATATACAGAGCTAAAAAACCTGTTTAGTAACTCTGCCTTTTCTTCATCTTCAGTGACTATCCCCCCCTTCACCATTTAGGGTTCTACCTACTCAGACCTTGGTTTTTTTTTTTTTTACATTTATATATTTAAATAATTTTGGGGATTTGTTTTTCTCTCTTTTGCTACCTGCTGTTCGTTTTGTATATTTGAAGATTTTATCTCCATTTTACAGATTTTATTATACCTTTTGTTATACCCTTTTTATTATACCTTCAAACGCTATAGCTGACCCCTCAGATTTGTATTTTTTAAATGCCCTTTTTTGTCATTTATTTCCCATTTTTACAGTAGCTATAAGCCATGGGGGGGGGGGGGGGGGGTAATTTTAGCTATTTATACTTGTTACCTACAGGAATAAATTTTGCAGTGTAATTGCTCAACGTGAGCATTCACACGACCGTGGTTGTTTTGCGGTCCGTAAATCACAATTCCGTGTGTTCCGTATGGCTTCAGTTATCTTTTTGTTTCCATTCTGTAAGTCCGTGAAATTAGGACGTGGTGCTTCCGTGTGTCATCCGTTTTTCACGATCTGCCAAAAAAAACGGAAGTTTGAAAATTGACAAATTTAAATATCCAAGAGTTTAAAGCGAAGGGGGGTTTGTCTTGTAAAAATGAGGGGGTAATATACGTGCTGGAGTGCCCATGTGGCCTCCAGTACATGGGGAGAGCCCTCAGAAAACTGGAAGTTAGGATTCAGGAGCATATACGGAATATTAAAAAAGGTTTGACTACACATAGTGTTTCAATGCACTTTAAAGAGCACCATGAAAAAAATCTGAGGGGTATAAAATTTATGGGAGTGGAATTGGTGAGGTCCCACTGGCGAGGTGGGGATCCGGGTATGCAGATAAATAAAAGAGAGATTGAATAGATATATAAACTGAACACCCTTCAACCTAGAGGGATGAATATTGAATTCGATCTCAAGCCCTGCGTAGTGTGAACATATTGAATCATTGGCATTGTAGTGCGTCTGAAAAAGAAGGTGTGGAGGAATTAACTAAATAGTATGGGGAGGAGATTGATATGGACATGTGATATTTTTATGAATGAAAAGTGGTTGTGAGTATGTCATCGATTGATACTAACATGTGTTTTAAATACAAGCCCCAGTGTGGGAAATTATTATGAAAAGTAATTTTAAAAGTTGGTAATCATTTTATCTAGACTTTGAAATCAGAAATGGAAATGTGATTGTATCTGTAACATGAGAATTTGTATAGAATTAGTATTTTGTGTGCAATTTGTAATCATCAGGTGTGTAGTATGGGGGGAGGGGGTTAAATAACCTCCTACCCTAGGTGTGTTAGATTCTCACCCCTGACGAAGCTATATGCGAAACCCGGGTTGGGCTGTGCGGAAGACTACCGTTTTAATGATATGTTGAAAATTTATATCGTGTCTGTGAGTATAATAAAACCAGTGAGTTTTAATTGTGCCTGAGGTACTCTCACTATTGTGCGATTCATGACATCTTGCAGAGGAGCTTACGGCAATCCAGCATAGAGGTGTTGGCGCTTTGAGCCGGATAAAGGCAATATGCTGAGCTTTTCATCTTACGTGGAAACGTATTGCGATTCAACATAAAGGTGCCTATGTCTTGAGCCAGATAAAGGGAATACCTGCATTTGAGGATAATGCTCTGTGTGAATGAGGAGCAGCGCGGTCCCACTATCCTGACATTTTGTAATTGTGAAGAACCCACTTCACCTTGGGAGACCAGCAGCGCAAGTACCATTGAAACCTCGTGACTTATTTTGTTTTATTGGTGTACCTCACAGTTTTTCTCCTCCCTCACCACAATTTATTACGACTTAAGTTTCTCAATTATAGTTGTGAATATGACCCTATGTTGCTTCTCTCATAGTTCATGTTTTTCTCAACATAAGTATGATTATTGTGTTTATAGTTATTTTCTGTGGGCTGTATCAGTGGAATTCCCTTATCTCTCTAGGAAAAGTTTGAGCTTGTGCAAACCCCACTGTCCGTCATGGGCCCCTTGAAGGTGATATCTTTTAATGTCAATGGCTTGAATATACCCCAAAAAAGGAGTCAAGTTTTTCACATGCTCAAGAGGGAGAGGGCGGACCTGCTGTTTTTTCAAGAAACTAATTTCCGACACAACCATATTCCTGCTCTATTCTCTAAACATTACCGAAATTGGTTTCATAGTATCTATCGGAATTAGTGCTGACGTACCCTTTCAAATGCAGGTGCAATCCATAGACCCAGAAGGTTATTATATATTTTTAAAAGGAATGCTCTTTGGCAGCAAAGTGACTCTCGCTGGCGTTTACTCTCCTAACTCTAATCAAATCCCCTGGCTAGTCTGGATACTGCAATCTTTACACGCGTTTAGAGAGGGTATACTAATCTTGGGTGGAGATTTTAATTTGGTTCTAGACCACCCTATGGATTCCACTTCGATAATCCCTAAATACTCTACCAAACAACTCTGCAAACTTAGGAATGCTTTGTCCGCTCATCAAATTTCAGACAGCTTCAGACTGATGCATCCCAGAGATAAGGACTTTACCTTTTATTCAGCTGTCCATGGTACCTATCAACAGCTGGATTACCTGTTTATTTCAAACCATGCTCTGGAGAGAGTGAATTCCTCTAGTATTGGCCTAATCACAATCTCAGATCATGCACCTGTATCTCTGGTGACCTAGTTCAAGGGCATTCCACCAAAAGTTTGGATTTGGAGGCTAAATTAAACTCTCTTAGAGAATGAACAGGATAGAGGCAGACTGGAGGAAAAACTGAATACATTCTTTGAACTAAATAACTCCCCACAAGTAGAATTCACAGCTAAAACAATATCCCGTCAGAGGGAAAATATTTACGGGCGGTATATATATATATCATATAGTCACAGAGTACCCCCTATTAAAACGTAGCCTTTAATAAATTAAGTATAATATAACCCCACAAAAAACACACAAAAGAAAAAAAGAAGAATAACAATGCATAAGAGGATTAGCATTGGATATACTGTGGACTGGGTGTTCCTGAATATCTCCAAGATGCTGGAGGAGACCGTTATCAGGGTAGGGTTATAGCATTGGATTTGGGACCTGTCCCTAATGCCGACCCTTTTCTTGATAGTCCCTGCCTAAAAAATGGAATGGCCGCCCAGATAGGGGCGATCCCTTATTATAGGTACACAAAAATTATAAATGCTCAGTACACATAGTTGTTGTAGTAGATATTAAATCAATGCTGAGTACACAGTAGTAGATATTGAATATATGCTGAGTACACAGTATAAGATATTAAATAAATGCTGAGTACACAATGTCGTTATTCTAAATACCAAAAATAATGATGCTCAGTACACACGGTTATCTTTATGGATGTCAAATAACTGCTGAGTACACAATATCATTAATGCGATAGAAGATGCAACTATCGACCGCTAGATGCCAAGTACACTGTTCGCCAGTTTATGATACAATGATATAGGTGCCTAAGCTTGTTGCAATTGGCAACACCACACTTTTAGAGCCCTAGATCCCAACGCGGTTCGCCCACAACAATAACCTGGGCTCATGAGGGGACACCTAATGCAGTGTCCTAGTAGGCATGAAATATAAATAAAAAACAATTGCCCCACTGATGACACTGATAAAGTTGTCATTTACAGCAGACAATCATTAATGACAGTAATAGATTTGTCATTTCCAGCAGACAATTTTTGCAGTAAACCATTATATCTAGTCCGAAATATGGACCAGAGCAAACCCCTCCACAACAGGATTGGTGAAAAAGATTCCCATAAGTTTAAGGGAGATGTGGTGCATTGAAGATACTGCACCAGATTGATATATTAATGGTACTTGCGTGCCCCGGAATAGATAATCAGGGTGATCACATGGAGTGACTAATGTGTGTGGTTACCACACTGGTCGGGCCGCATCGCTGATGGTCTGTAGGGGGAAAAGAATCAAAATCACAGTAGCGTTACTACCAACCTTAGTGTCCAATTATCTAAATAGCCCATACTGCTATGAACCCACCTGCGCCAATGCCCCACTAGGTTGAAAATGAGGTCACAGGTGACGGTTCATATTGCGATTTAAATACTTTGCCTGATAATGGGAGGGGAGGGCCCATTGGCGCGCTTTGTTGCGCCAGACAACCTAGTGAGGCATTGCCGCAGGTGGGTTCATAGCAGTATGGGCTATTTAGATCATTGGACACTAAGGTTGGTAGTAACGCTACTGTGATTTTAGATTTTTTTTTCCCCAATACAAACTATCAGCGATGCGGACGGACCAGTGTGGTAACCACACATTAGTCACTCCATGTGATCACCCTGATTATCTATTCCGGGGCACGCAAGTACCATTAATATATCAATCTGGTGCAGTATCTTCAATGCACCACATCTCCCTTAAACTTATGGGAATCTTTTTCACCAATCCTGTTGTGGAGGGGTTTTGCTCCGGTCCATATGTTGGACTAGATATAATGGTTTACTGCAAAAATTGTCTGCTGTAAATGACAAATCTATTACTGTCATTAATGATTGTCTGCTGTAAATGACAACTTTATCAGTGTCATCAGTGGGGCAATTGTTTTTTATTTATATTTCATGCCTACTAGGACACTGCATTAGGTGTCCCCTGATGAGCCCAGGTTATTGTTGTGGGCGAAACGCGTTGGGTCTAGGGGCCTAAAAGTGTGGTGCTGCCAATTGCAACAAGCTTAGGCACCTATATCATTGTATCATAAACTGGAGAACAGTGTACTTGGCATCTAGAGGTCGAAAGTTGCATCTTCTATCACATTAATGATATTGTGTACTCAACAGTTACTTGACATCCATAAAGATAAGTGTGTACTGAGCATCATTATTTTTGGTATTTAGAAGAACGACATTGTGTACTCAGCATTTATTCAATATCTACTACTGTGTACTCAGCATTTATTTAATATCTACTACAACAACTGTGTACTGAGCATTTATTATTTTTGTGTACCTAGATTAGGCCACAATACATCAATATTGGGCACCCCATATGGCTCTGCCTGTGTCACCAGTCCTAAGGGTCAGTCTAGGGCATACAGGAGATTCCTGAATACGGGCTCGCCCCTAACGGGGAGGCCATTCCGTTTTTTAGGCAGGGACTATCAAGAAAAGGGTCGGCATTAGGGACAGGTCCCAAATCAAATGCTATAACCCTACCCTGATAACGGTCTCCTCCAGCATCTTGGAGATATTCAGGAACACCCGGTCCACAGTATATCCAATGCTAATCCTCTTATGCATTGTTATTCTTCTTTTTTTTCTTTTGTGTGTTTTTTGTGGGGTTATTTTATACTTAATTTATTAAGGCTAAGTTTTAATAGGTAATCCCCACAAGTAGATCAACCTAATTTGTGGGAATCCCACAAGGCCTTCATTAGAGAGGTACTAAATAGATTTAGTGTCTTGGGTACGTAAACAAAGAACCGCCAAGAATGACTCTATCATATCACAGGCTCTCTACCCTATAAAACGTCAATAAACTCTCCCCTTTGTACACCACATACACAGATATTGTTAAATTACGTACACAACTGAAAGACCTACTAAATATTAAATCAGCCGAAGCTCTCAGAACGGTTAAATACAAGTTTTACTTACATAGAGATAAAGGTTGAAAACTCCTTTCAGAAATGTTAAAGGGCCAAAGAGAAAAATAATTAATCTCTAATATCAAATCTAACCAGGGACACAACCTCACTAACACTCCCTCTATAGCAGAGGAATTTGCCAGCTTTTACTCCTCTTTATAAAACTTATAAGTGGGAGATCCCACCCACCTCAAAAGCAAAATAGACTCCTTTCTAACCTCTGCCCGGGTTCCTAAGCTATCTGATCTAGATAAGAACCACTTACTATCCCCAGTTACGGAAGAAGACGTTTTAGAAACCCCAATCAAGTATCCCTGCCGGGAAATGCCCTGGACCTGATGGTCTACCTATCACTTACTATAAACAATTTTGGAAATCCTTAATCCCACATTTTGTCAACTTATGTAACTCTCTATTAAAAAGGTAGCTCTCTTCCCTCACAATCTTTGATGGCCCATATAACTGTTATCCCAAAGGAGGGAAAACATCCTACTAAATGTAGTAGTTACAGACCCATGTCTTTACTTATCGTAGATGTTAAGATCTGGGCCAAAATCCTAAGTCATCGTATTGCTACCCCGACTAATTGGCAAGGAACATGTGGGCTTTGTGAAAGGGAGAGAGGGGAAACACTACGTTAGCAGAGTCATACATGCCATCTATTATGCCAAAAAACATAAAATCCCCTTGATCCTCCTGGGTACTGATGCCGAAAAAGCTTTCAACAGAGTTAATTGGGCTTTTATGGAAAGTGCATTGCAGCATTTTGGTTTCCCTCCTATATTTATATCAGCTATATTCTCTCTATATAGTCTACCTTCTAAGGTACTAGTTAATGGTTTTCTCTCTTCCTCTTTTTATATTACAAAGGGAATGAGACAAGGTTGCCCTCTTTCTCTGACGCTTTTTATCCTGACCCTAGAAATGTTCCTCAGCAGAATCAGGTCATCCGAAGTGATTAAAGGGGTATTCCCATCTTGCTATTTCATCGTCACCTGCAGCCAGCTATCCTGTTCACTTCCTGGTTTCCTTCTGCTAAGTTTGGGCGGCTTAGGCAGTTTGAGTGAAAGCCATCCACGCCTCCTTATAACATCACTCTGAGAACTCCATGCTTCGTGCTCCTTCATGTGCATTGTCATTGACTGCTTTTCCATGTGCCCCTCAAATGTACAATGTCCTCCTATTCCCTATATGTGGACCCTTTGTTCTATACACTCCATATTTGTCTTCCTTTTGATTCTCTTTTATTATCATATATTGTTATAATGTTATATTGTTGGTGGATTTTGTGGTGCATATAGTATTTTAATTAAAAATAATACTCACCTCTTTTGAACTTGCCTCCTTCTCCGGCACATCCTCACACTCATCTGTAGTTTCAGCCGTCTTCGGGCGGCCGTGCATGCGCGGATGTGTGTTTCTTGGTGCCGCTGCTAAAGTTGAGCTGCGCATGAGCGGCTCTGTTTTGGCCACGGCACTGGGGAATGGGCGTCTGCGCATGTGCGGCCGCCCTGCACCATGCTCGTTCGCGATGACATGAAGAGGCCGGGCACTAGAGGTAGCTAGTTCTTCTGCGCAAGCGCGACCCATGGATGCGGCAGCCAAGAGGTGGCCGTATCCATGGGATACCAAACATCTACAATGAGGTAGGAGGCAACAAATTTTAGGGGGAACGCTTGGAAGTTTTTAATAAGATAGTTTTACAAAAATGCTCAATGGGACATATTTATTAACTTAAACTATGATCACTGAGAAGGGAATACCCCTTTAAGGGTTTAAAAGTGTCAGGTCATCCAAAGTGACTAAGGGTTTTTATGAAAGAGATGTATATATTGCATATATGAAGACTTCTATCCGCATTCACAAACTCTTAGAATTTTTTTATGCAGATTGCTTATGGACCACTGGCAGCCATTTATGTTTCTATGTTCTTTTGAGTTCTACCTGTATCATTATATTCTATGGATGATAAGTGCTCTCTGATGACTATATTCACCATTACTGTACAATGAAAGCTCAGAGTATATGTCTTTGTTTTTCCTAGCCTGTAAGTCTGCTGCCTTCAATCTGTATTTCAGTCTTGCTATACTTTTTTTTTAAGTTTGAGGCACAGTGGTGTCAGCTTTAAGATTCTCTTTGGTTTGTCAAATTTTGGCAAATGGCTCACAGTATTAATATATTTGACACAAGTGCAATATGGTGTACGGATATGTCTGTAAAAGTACAGCAGAAGAATTGACTGGCTTGGAGAAGTGAAATTTTTGCAACTTTTTTTAAATATCGATCAACATAAATAATGCATAAAATTATTCTAATCTGTAATACTGACCTACCTTTTACTCCACTTCTGAAAGTGGGAACGTTAACTGTCTTAAAATTTGATCAACTGGAGTAAAAGATTTGATAAATGTCCCTCATATTGCTTGTACAATTTTAAGATGTTTTCTCTGATAGAAAAAAAACACTTTAATAACTAGAAGAGGAAGACTCCAGTTTCTATGCACTTGGAGACTCCTAACTGGCACATTGTACCAACACGGTAAGGTACTAAATAAAATCTAGTGACAAGTTTTGTGTAATCAGTTGACACTTAGTTTTTCAAACTTTGACAGATTTTAATTTATATAATTATGGTTAACTTCAGGTTACTGAAATATCTTTTACACTTTTGTACTATTTGTGTGTTAATATGAAAAGAGAATCTCTTGTCTTATAAAATAATTTCTTTTCGCAGGGGAAGACTAATTTTACCTCTTATGAAGTAGAAGATAATCAATCACAGATTGTCAGTAGTAGAACTGGAAATAAACCTGGCGAGATGTCTGCGACTTCTGATTGTGGGAAACATATTGAAAACAAATCTTATGTGCACACTAAAATTCATAAAGATAAAAGACCATTTCCATTTTTAGAATGTGAGAAAACTTTTAATACGAAATCACATATTGTTGAACATCAGAGAAATCACACAGGAGAGAAGCTGTTTTCATGTCCAGAATGTGGGAAGAGTTTTAAGCGTAAGAATCATTTTATGATCCATCTGAAAAATCACAAAAGAGAGAAGCCAAATTGCTGTTCAGAATGTGGAAAAACATTTGCTCACAAATCAAATCTTGTTCAACATCTCAGAATCCACACAGGAGAGAAGCCATTTTCATGTACAGAATGTGAGAAGTGTTTTAATCAAAAAACAATGCTTGTTGAACATCTCAGAATTCATACAGGAGAGAAGCCATTTTCATGTACAGAATGCTGGAAGTGTTTTGCTGATAAATCAAATCTTTTGAGACACCAAAGAACTCACACAGGAGAGAAGCCGTTTTCATGCCCGGAATGTGGAAAATGTTTTAATCAGAAATCAAATCTTGATATACATCAGAGAACTCACACAGAAGAGAAACCATATTCATGTACTGAATGTGCGAAATGTTTTATAGCTAAATCAAATCTTGTTAATCATCAAAGAATTCACACGGAAGAGAAGACATTTTCATGCCTGGAATGTGGGATTTTTTTTTATCAGAAATCAAATCTTGATATGCATCAGAGAACTCATACAGGAGAGAAGCCACATTCATGTCCTGAATGTGGGAAATGCTTTAGTGAGAAATCAAATTTAAATAAACATCAGAGAATTCACACAGGGGAGAGGCCATTTTCATGCCCGGAATGTGGGAAATGTTTTCATCAACAGTCACATCTTGATATACATCAGAGAACTCACACGGGAGAGAAACCAAATTCGTGTCCTGAATGTGGGAAGTGTTTTACTCAGAAATCAAATTTAATTATACATCAGAGAATTCATACAGGAGAGAAGCCACATTCTTGTATTGAATGTGGGAAATGTTTTAGAACTGAATCACATCTAGCTAAACATCACAGAATTCACATAGGGGAGAAGCCATTTTCATGTCCTGAATGTGGGAAATGTTTTAGTCAGAAATCAAATCTTGCAAGACATCAGAGAACTCACACAGGAGAGAAACCAAATTCGTGTCCTGAATGTGGGAAGTGTTTTACTCAGAAATCTGATTTAATTATACATCAGAGAATTCATACAGGAGAGAAGCCACATTCTTGTATTGAATGTGCGAAATGTTTTAGAACTAAATCAAATCTTGCTAGACATCAGAGAACTCACACAGGAGAGAATCCATGATCATATACAGAATGTGGGAAATGTTTTAACCGTAAAACAAATCTGGTGAATAATCTAATGAATTCATGGGGGAGAATCACTGTTTCTAATGTCTAAAAAAAGCCATATATCAAATGTCACCTAGGTGACAATCCATTAAAATGTTCAGATTATAGGAGATATAGCAAATTTGAAGCACCATAGTAGGATCTATTACCTCATGCCCTGTTTCTGATATGTAATTCTCTAAAGATTGGAACAACTTACATTTTTGCATAGTACATGTTGCAGGGCAACCAATTAGAAGCCAGCAATTTCGCTGTAAGGGCTCTAAAGACATAGTGAATCAGAGGCATTGGGTTTCCTATCTCGATGTCATGGACGCTACTGACTGTTGCCTATTAGAGGTCAAATGACCAGGAAAAGAGTTATCTCTGATCCCGGTCATTATGACGGAGTGTAAGTTTCATAGCCAATGTCTGCTATGTATGGAGGAGCTCGTATGTATGGGCCCGACCAGTAAATTCCCCTTAAGAAAATAATGTACATTCATGTTATTTGCACTAAAGGGTTCATTTATTAAGCCAGATATGCCTGTTTTTTTGTCTATAAAAAGCCGCAAATGGCGTTTTTTTGCGATTTTTTTTAATTTTTATTTATTTATCTTTTTACTAATATTTGCGACTTCTGTGCCTTATCACCAATTCCTCATGAGTTCCATTTTCTACATCAGAACGTCAGATTAGAATGGAATTATGGCTCTGTTATGTGTTACAACCTTTCAAAATTTTGCAAAAAAGTTTTATCTCCCGCCAGCTCCTACCCTGATCTAAAACAGTGTTGTTGGATGTTTGTACGGTGACAATACCTTTATTACAATATCCATGCACAGGCTGCAGAAAACATGCAAATCTCAGATGTTAATACATTTATGTCCAAGTGCTACATGTTAGCCATAACTTTTTTTCATTTTTTTTTTCACATAGCTGTATGAGGGCTTGTTTTTTTTATAGGACAAGTTTTAATTTGTAATGCTACTATTTAATGTGTCCCAAATGAGGTGGAATTAGAAAGAAATACAATTCTGTAACAGATTTACAGGTTTTGTCCCTACAGCATTCCCTGTAAGGCAAACCTGACTTGTGTCCTTCAGTCTTTGGCTCAGTATATTAATATACCACATTTTTTATAGTTTTATACATCTATTTTTTTACATTGCCATATCCTGACCTCAGTAAATTTTGTTATATTTATGTCTGTGTGGGTTGCTCATTTTTTTATAGAATGATCTTTAGTTTTTACAGATACCATTTTAGAGTGTGTGTGACTTTTTTATTAGGTAAGTGAAGCGATGAGAAAATGATGAAACCGTCATTTCGATTTTTTATTTTCATAGTGTGGGCTTTTTCGGATGCTTTTATTGAATAGAATTTGATTGAAAAGTCACACTCCAAAAAGGTATCAATAAAACACACCGATCGTCTCACATAAATGACACCCCAAGCAGCTCAGTAGACAAAATTGTAAAAAATAAAATAAAAAAGTTAATAGGGTCAGAATATGGTTTTACAATTTTTTTTTTCCAGTATGAAAACACAAAAAAACTTATAGATTTGGAATATTTGTAATAAAACCTACCTAGAGAATGAAGGTCACAGGTCAGTTTTACCACATGCCATTTGGAATATTTTTACGACTTCCCATATGTTGTATACCATATTAAATGGTGGCATTAGAAAGTACAACGAGTCCCATGAAAAACAAGCTCTGATACGGCTATGTGAACGGAAAAATAAAAAAAAGTTATGGGTCTGTGAAGGAAGGGAAGAAAATGAAGATGCAAAAATGAAAAAACTCTAAAGACATGAACAATTCCTCATCTGAATTATTAAATATAAATTTTAAATATACTTATTGAAAATAATCCCACTTATTTTCAAAAGTTCCCATATTCACACATAAGTTGTTTAGAATCACCCAGAGTTGCGGGTACTACATTAACCTTTAATATACATTTCCGTAGCCCCTAAGGTGCAATCTTCAATCTTCTCAAAATACATTTATTACATAACAAATGCCTTCTATAAAGAAATCCTCTAATTTATAAGGAGAAGGAGATATAACAAAGAGGAGAGAAAAGAGCACAAAAAACAACTGTGATTTAAAACTTCATCAAGTGTGTATTATTTCTCCTCAAATACTACTTTGTGTACAGTATACCTGTCACCGCCAGACATCTGAGAAGCTCTGACAGACGTTCTTCAGAACCTCCTCCTTGAGGTTCCTTTTGTTTTGCTTTAGTTTTCTCATCTCGTTAGCCTCTCTCAGCTGTCATGTAGTTGCACTGATTGCATCCCTTTAAATCCCTTCCCATACTGCATCACTTTGTGGTTTATACAACTTCCTGGAGTGTGTGCATGCTGGATGCTACTACTGAGTCTTCTACAGATAAGTTTTGTTCATTCATTTGTGTTTTCCTGTTTGCTGGATCCCAGGTGACCCTGACTCCCTCCGTATCAAGTGTAGGGAGCCGGTGGTCGTGTCCCCTCACTATTATAGGGTGTTCAGGTGTTATACAGTCGAGGAACGAGGATATGCGATCATCTACCATTGAGATTTTTGCATAGGCTGAGCAGTTGGGGAGAGAGCCTGGTCTGTTGCAGGGCTCTCCCTTTTGGTTCCTTAGTTTTGGATCCAGTCAGTCGGATCTTAAATTTTGTGTCTTCTAGTTTTCTGTACACCTTTCGTGACAATACCCCCCCCCCCCAAATCTTATGTGTAAAAAAATAAAAAAAGTGATCAATGGGATATATTACTAATATATCATGTATATTAGTAGTATAACTAATATCTATTATTCATTCCAGTATTTCTCCTAGTGTATATTATTATACCTTCCATTAAAAAAAAAAGTATTTTCCCCTCCCCAACCCATTTAGGTATACCTTAAATATCGGATTGTAACCACCATAATCACAGATATCCTCCAAAAAAACATTCTTAGCCTCCTCTTTCACATTAAAAGAAATAACAGAACCATCTTTCTTAAAAAGTATTGGAGTTGAGAGCAAATGTAATATTTTTCTCAACCAAAAATGAGCACAGATCAGAAAATGCTCTTCTCTTTGAAACCAAAATTTAATAGTCTGAAAAGATCAAGTTTTTTTGTCCTCAATCAGCATCTCCTTAGATTGTAATAAATCTGCCCTTCCCAACATTTCCACCTCTCTGAATAACAGAATAGACCTTCTGACAAGCATATTGTAATATATGTTCCTATTGTGCAGGTTCATATGCTTAAGTGTCAACCTTGATTGCTTATATTATACATCTAGTTTGCTGCAATTGTATATAAAAAACGCACATGCGTTTTTTACTCCATGGGTTTCTATTATGTGGATTTATATGTTGTTATATGCTTTTATATGTTTTTATTATTAAGAATTCGATTGCTTACATTGCACATCCAGTCTGTTACAATTTTGAACAAAAATGCACCAAAAATGTATATATGAGTTTTCCATTCCACTGCCACTACTCCATGCCACAATTTCAGATGGATTATTTTCCCATCATCCCATGTCCAAAATGGAGTATTTAAATACTGAATTTCCTGCTTGCTAAACACCGCCACTGAAGAAGGGGAGGTACCCCGAAACGCGTATGGTACATTTGGACGGAATAGCAAGCAACTAATGATTCTGGTCTATGCCATCAGCGGCTTTTAATGGTACAAAACGACCATCTATTATCAATTCAAGACCCAATTGATATTGGGTGGCCCAATATTATTGTGAAGGCTTGGAACTCAAACTGCAGGGAAAGGGCATCTTCATGTGCATTAAGGTCTAGTTAATCCACATTCATAATTGAATGCTGTACAAACATCTGTCTCTGTACAACATTCAAATGTATGGGCTTTGGCAAGGTGAAATTCGTTATCTAAATCACAGAAAAAAATGCACCAAACGGATATGCCACTGACTATACCAGCTAGTCATACAAGCAGACAGGGGTCGAGTTGAGGGGGAACGGCGTTCCTGCACTTTTTTCACAGCAGGAACGCCGTTCCCGTTCTGGGCCGGCGCTTCCATAAGGCAGACCAAGCGGCTGCCTTAGAACGCACTCTGCACAGAGAAAGGGGTGGGCGGAAAAACTAACTTTTTTTTTTTTAATCACTTGTCAGCAGCGCTGCCGGGCGCCCTCCCCTCCCCAGCCAGTGTTCACTCTGTCTAAGCCGCAGATAGGAGCAGGAGGCTGCTGATTGGCCAGTATCAGCTAGCTGCCCTGCTATTGGTCCATCCTTTCACACCCTCTTCTCTCTGGAGCTGAACACAGCAGGAGGCAGGCATTCTCACAGTGGGTCATGTGACCATGAAGGAGCATGTGACCAGTGACATCACAGACCTCCTAACAAATCCATTCTAGCATCTACCCAGCATGTATGGCAGGACTCTGCTGAGCAAAGACCATGTGCCCAGGTGAGGTGACCACAGAAGTGCCCTGGCATCTGTCTGCTGCTGGAAGCTCAATGTGGAGCTTTATGAATGTAAAAACTAATAGCCAAGAGGCTAAAGAAACCCTGCTTGTCTGCTTCTGACCCCAATCTTAACACACAACCTTAATTTGATTGCAATTTACCCTAACACCTAAAGGGATTTTTTTTAAAGCCTGCTGTTTCTCTAGATGACCTTATGCTGATAGTAGTATTAATAGAGTCTCAAAGGTCTGTAAAAATAGAGTACCTGCTTTTATAGACCCTTGAGACTCTATTAACACTACTATAAACACAAGGTCACCTAGAAAAAGAGCAAGTAAAAAAAAAAAAAAATCCCTTTAGGTGTTAAAACATAACTTATTTGATTGCTTGAACACCTAAAGGAAAACAAATTAAAAACCTGCTGTTTCTCAAGATGACCTTATGTCGATAGCAGTGGTAATAGAGCTGAAGGGTCTATAGAAGCAGTTACCCTATTTTTACAGACTTTTGAGGCTTTATTAACACTACTGTCAACATAAGGTCATCTAGAGACACAGCAGGTTTTTTAAATGATTTTTCCTTTAGGTGTTACAGCAATCAAATGAAAGTTATGTTATAACACCTAAAGGAAAAACATAATTAAAAAAAGATGCTGTTTCTCTAAATGACCTGATGTTGATAGTAGTGTTAATAGAGTCTCAAAGGTTTGTAAAAATAGTGTACCTGCTTCTATAGACCTTTGAGACTCTATTACCACTACTTTTAGTATAAGATCATCTGGAGAAACATCAGGTTTTTTAAATTATTATTTTTTCTTTAGGTGTTAGAGCAATCAAATGGAGGGGGAGAAATGTGACATGGGTGAGGATGGGGTTACATGATGGGCCTGAGACAATGTCTGTAGTCTGTCTGTGCCATGGACGGGGAGAAATATGACATGGAGGGCTGATGGCTGACATGGGGGTCTGATCTGAGCCATTGGGGCTGTGCCTGCGAGCTGAGGTCTAATTAACATTGCGGGTCTGACCTGAGGTGGAATGAAAAATATTGTTTCCTATTATCCTCCTCTAAAACCTAGGTGCGTCTTATGGGCCAGTGCATCTTATAGGGTAAAAATACGGTACTTGCTTGCTCCTCCTCCCAACCTCCCCTGCCCTTTGCGTACGCCGCACGCCGTGACGTCACACGGAGTCATTTGGGTGAGTTCCCACACTTTTTTTCCCAGGACTTGACCCCTGCAAGCAGATATTAAAAGCTGAGACTTTTGCCAATATATTCCTGTCAGGAACACATCGGAGGCCATCATGCACCACGTCACGGCTCTCAGCATGGCAAGGGTCCAACCACTACACTAGCTATGGTGTGAACACTGTCTGAAGGTGATGAAATCCAGCTCACAGCCAAGCTTCCACACAACCGCATAGCAGGACAGCTAATGCAATGTGAACAAAGCCAGACTGTAAGCCACACCCATATCAGACCGTGTGATGGAGGTTACCAGGTGCAAAAGAATGTTTAAATGCCAGGTAAAGGCACATACACTACATATAAAACAAGACAAAAACACAGAAATATAGTGGCAAATCTGGGGGAGCTGCTCAAACCCCTAACACTGTAGCGTCTTTCTCATTGGGAGAGCAGTCCCACCGCATGTGGACTGCAGCAAACGACCATCCCCAGCAAAAAATGCGTACAATGGAGGATGTCGGCGCGGTCCACATGCACCACAAAGGCATCCTACACAAAACAGAGCATTGTCCGGATGAAAATATAATTATATAAATCACATAAAAAAATGCACCAAACGGATATGCCACTGACTATACTAGCTAGTCAAGCAGATATTAAAAGCTGAGACTTTTGCCAATATATTCCTGTCAGGAACACATCAGAGCCCATCATGCACCATGTCACGGTCTCTCAGCATGGCAAGGGTCCTACCACTACACTAGCTATGGTGTGAACACGGTCTGAAGGTGATGAAATCCAGCTCACAGCCAAGCTTCCACACAACCGCATAGCAGGACAACTAATGCCATGTGAATAAAGCAAGACTGTAAGCCAGACCCATGGGATGGTCGTTTGCTGCGGTCCACATGCGGTGGGACCGCTCCCCCAATGAGAAACACGCTACAGTGTTTGAGGTTTGAAATTCGTTATCACTTCGGTGAATAACTTCGAACTTTGATTTTTACACTTAAAAACCATTTTAAAACTTGAATCCGAAGTTGGCTTTGGTAACGAGGTACCAACCAGTACATAAGGCAACTTCATAATCAAGTTTTAAAATGTTTTTAAAGTTTAAAAATCGAAAGCCAAAGTTACGAATTTCACCTTGTTGGAGCCCATACATTTGAATGTTGTATGGAGACGGATCTCCATACAGCATTCAAATTAAGTTTTGACCGATCTACCCAGGCTCACTACGCTCAACACTACTGAAGCGACTTTGGTCCTAAACTTGCTTCGCTCAACCCTAATTACAGGCAATTGTAGTTTACCGCTGTCTATATCACTGTGTAGGGTACCAAGATTGATAGCTTATTCCTTCGGTTAGCTTTAGAGTTACTGTGAGTCAGTATTATAGGTCAATATAATGGTCCCATGACAGAGTGGGGAGGGGGCAGCAGTGGCAGTAACTGTGACAAAAGTGGCCCCATGACAGAGTGGGGAGGGGGGCAGTAGCAGTCAGAAGAACATATAACAAAAAAAAAATCCTGTATTTTGTGCATCCATAAAGCCTCTTTCAGATGGAAAAATTATAAAATGTAATGGAATTATTTGCATCTCATCTGTGTGTTGGACCCACTCCTGCTTTTTAGTTTACAAATTCTTTCAAATACTGATGCAAAACACTGGTCAAACACTGACTAAAAGAACGTATTAGCTACAATGAATTTGGGTTGAGTTGGTGGAGTGATTTGTGTGGTTCATTCAAAAAACCAGCTGCCGTGTTGAATCCATCAAGAAAGTTTGGCCCATCTGGTTTTAATCCTAATACATGTTGAAAGCAAAATACCATAAGTTAATAGTATGGAGGGATCTACATGGGCTAAAATTTTATTAAACTGCACCGTGACATAGAATTTGTTTCTAGAATAATGAATTTGAGTTGAGTACTTGGTAAGATTTGTGTAGTTCGTTTTGGTTTAGAACATATTAGCTACAATAAATTTGGATTGAGTGGGTGGAGAGATTTGTGTGGTTTATTCTGGCAATAATACAGCTGCCATGTTTGATCCATCCACCAAGTTTGGCTTATCCGTTGTGGCTGTCAGAGTGACACCCAATAACATTTTCCATAAAAGAACGTGATAGCTCGGAATGATGAATTTTGGTGAAGTTGGTAGAGTAATTGTCTGGTAATATCTGCCCTTAGGGAGTTAAATAAGACCACTCTCTAACACTAAATTACAGTAACTGCTTGGCTAACAGAAGTGCCTAAATATCAATGTGGACACGCCAGAAACAATAGAATGAGCCAGGTGTAACACCCCAATTATCAGGGCCTAATAGAATTGCTTATCTATTAATCGATGTGGACACAACACAAACAATACAATGAGACAGATGAATCACCTAAATTTGTGAATCAGGGCCTAATAGAACTGCTTATCTATTAATCAATGTGTCATAGTTAATCTATGTATAACTGAACAGATCAAGTATGAGTGGCACAGCAGATGAACAAGATGCACAGGGTGATCACACTGTCCCTGCAGTCTCCCTATGCTTCCCCTACAGTGTTTAAAAACTCTCCCTTCAATCTCCCTACATTGTCCCTGCACTGTTCCTCTCCAAGATTCTACAATTAAAAGCTTTGTTAAACACTGTCCCTAGTACTTGTCACGAGTCTACCTAAAATGTCGTAGACCGGGCAGGATGAGGACTTTTTATAGGGCTGTGACATCACAGGGGTTGGCTATCTGCTGATTGGCTGGCTGCACAGCATTATGGGTCATACCACACCCCCAAGCTTCTTTTACTTTGTAACATGTGAGGCTGTTATTTTAGGGAAAAATTATTGATTTCCATAAAGTTCAAGGAAACTCTGCTTTGTAGCAAATCAAATTAATCCCGAAATTCAGATCAAAGTCAATTTGTTTCACTTTGATTCGCTCAACACTGTTGATGACCTATCCAGAGCGTAGGCCATCAATACAAATTACAGGACAACTCTTTTAATTGGATAAAATAACACATTATTATTTATTTCTATAATAACTGTAGACTAATAGGTATGAAGATTGGGGCACCACCACACAATAGGTTTGAAGTTTGGATCACACCATTTGGATCAGATCTGCATTAATACTTTTACATCTAGTTGAAGAATACTCCTTAGCAGCAACTTACAAGTATCATGTATATTATAGAGCAAAACGAATGTAGTAAGTCTGGATGCCTTATCCCTGAATATTCTAGGAATCATTTGCAGAACATTCAGCCTTCTATTTCCTGGGAGAGCAGAAGTGACATTTTTTGTCCATGTCTCTGTATTGTTTTCCATCATATAGCCCATATTTCTCTTCTCGAATCAAAAATAAAAGTTTGTCTATAATGTTTTCTCGATTTAAAATAATCAATGTATCACATAACCCATGTTCTTCAAATTCAAAGAGGTCCACATCTGATTGTAAACGAATGTTGTACCTGTAGATATCATAAGAAACACATCATCCAACACAAATTAATCTGTGAAAATGACTTGAACCCTGATGTCACTAATACTATGCCCTGTTTCTTCCAAAAATCAGCAGACTGTGATAAACCAGCTTCATATCTATCATTTTCCACACAAAAAATAAGGCTACTTTCACACTAGCATTTTGGCTTTCCGTTTCTGAGATCCGTTCAGGGCTCTCAGAAGAGGTCCAAACTGGATCAGTTTTACCCTAATGCATTCTGAATGGAAATGGATCCACTCAGAATGCCTCAGTTTGCCTCCGGTTTAGTCACCATTCCGCTCTGGAGGCGGACACCAAAATGCTGCCTGCAGCGTTTTTCTGTCCGCTATGTGGTGCGGAGCAAGATCAGTTTTTTATTGTGTCAGAGAACACGGATCCGTCCCCATTGACTTACATTGTGCGTAAGGAGGGATCCGTTTTCTCTGACACAATAGAAAACAGATCCGTCCCCCATTGACTTTCAATGGTGTTCATGACGAATGCATGTGGTTATATTATTGAAATGGAAGCGTTTTTTGCAGATCCATGACGGATCTGCAAAAAACGCTAATGTGAAAGTAGTCTGAGATGAAGCCTGTTAACTTTATCAAATTCTTTAACATTGTTCCTGTCAAACGAGCATCAAAATAATTTCTATCTGTGATTCCATTCATTGATAATTACATTACACGTGTCCTTTTTTATTTGACAAACTGGGGGTCATTTATCAATAATGGCGTAATTTGCACCCCAAAAATACTAACGTTACAAATCAAAAGTGGTTATTTGTTTCGTCTCATATACCAAAAGATGCATGCCACTTGTTAAATGTGACTTTTTTAAATATCAACTTGATTATCCGCCTATGTGACTGTCCCTCCTGTAAGTGAGGTGAGAAAATCGGATAGACTTGCTGCACGTGAGGCTATCTGACAGGTCTCTCTGTGTTCTTCTCTGTATGTTGTTGTTTGGCAGGATCTCACCTCTCCTCAGGTGCCGCTGGTTGTCAGTGATGAGGCTCTATTTAGCTCCGCATCACACTTCTAACCATGCGGTTGATACTTTTTCTTTGGAGCAGCTTGAGCTTGGTTGTATTGGATCTCCAGCTTCTCCATTCTCCTCTAAGCTAAGTACTTGGTTTCTTCCCTGTTTGTTATTCTTTGGTGTGTGTTGTTTCTAGGCCTCAGGGAGACGCGGGTTCCTCCATCTGGGGAGGAACCAACAGTCTCGTCTCCTGCTCCCTATTCTAGGGCTTGTCAGCTTTAGCAGGGTACAGGTATCCGGCGTATGAGCATTTCCACCTTCAGGATCTGCTCATACTGGCAGGAGTTTGGGAGATGCCTAGGGATTGCTAGGAGGTCACCATCCCTCTTCCTTAGCTTTAGAGGCCTAAATTGTTGTATTTACGCTGTTGAGTTTTTTGGGCGTTTTCCCCTCCCCATACCAGTGACATTATCAACCGCCCCCGCCCCCCAAAAAAAGTTATCCTTTGTTTTGTCAGTGCAGCTATGGATACTGTTTCTGCACTGGTTGATTGTATGCAGGGGCTGTCTTTGGAGGTGGCTGACCTCTGCACGGCCGTGTTGCACAGTTTCTGAGACCACAGGTGGTGGTTTCTGGCAGTGAGAACCAGGCCTGCCCTGAACCGAAGGTTGCTCTCCCGGATAGGTTTTCTGGGGAAGTGACAACTTTGTTCGGTTCAGGGAATCGTGCAAATTATATTTCAGACTATTTCCTAATTCCTCTGAGGACGAGAGTCAGAGAGTGGGGATTATTATTTCATTGTTGAAAGGGGACGCTCAGTCATGGGCTTTCCCTTTGCTGACCAGTTCACCATCCCTCCAGTCGGTAGATACATTTTTCAGTGCTCTGGGACTTATCTACGATGACCCAGATCGGGTTTCCTTGGCCGAATCTAAGTTGCGTGGCTTGCGGCAGGGAGAGCGTTTTGCTGAGTCCTATTGCTCTGAATTTAGGAGGTGGGCAACTGATACGGAGTGGAATGACCCAGCTCTTCGTAGTCAGTTTTGTCAAGGACTGTCTGAAAATCTGAAGGGCGCATTGGCATTTCACGCTAATCCAGAGTCATGGGAGGCGGCCATGTCTCTTGCTGTGTGTATTGATAGATGCCTGAGGGAGAGATCTAAAGTTCCCCTCACCAGGGGCGTATTATAATACGAGGAAGCAGTCTCTTCTGACACGCTGGGTAAAGACACTCAAGCTCGTGTCTGGTGATGAGCCAATGCAATTGGGTCAGGTCACACCTGGGCCAGGTGTAAAAGACTTTAGGCTTAAGAAAAGACTTTGCTTTTACTGTGGTAAAGGAAGACATTATTGTTAATGTATGTCCTTATGTTAAACATCAAGGTGAAAAGGGAAAAAAAATGTGTCTAATCCTCTTCTCACTTTTGGTAGTGTGGATTGGGAAGTTGAGAATGTACAGTGGATATAAAAAATCTACACACCCCTGTTAAAATGTCAGGTTTCTGTGCTGTAAAAAAAAATTAGACAAAGATAAATCATTTCAGAACTTTTTCCACCTTTAATGTGACCTATAAACTGTACTACTCCATTGAAAAACAAACTGAAATCTTTTAGGTGGAGGGAAGAAAACAAAAATAATGTGGTTGCATAATTGCACACCCTCTTATAACTGGGGATGTAGATGTGTTCAGAATTAAGCAATCACATTCAAAAAATCCTGTTAAATAGGAGTCAGCATACACCTGTCATCATGTAAAGTGCCTCTGATTAACCCGAAATAAAGTTCAGCTGCTCTAGTTGGTCTTTGCTGAAATTTTCTTGGTCGCATCCCACAGCAAAAGCCATGGTCCACAGAGAGCTTCCAAAGCATCAGAGGGATCTCATTGTTAAAAGGTATCAGTCAGGAGAACGGTACAAGAGAATTTCCAAGGCAATATCTTGGCAAAAGACAACTTTTCCCATTTTTTTATGCAAAGTTGGCATTTGACCGAGATATTTCTCTCACCCAGCATGGGTATATGTAAAATGACACCCCAAAACACATTGCCCAACTTCTCCTGAGTACGGCGATACCACATGTGTGACACTTTTTTGCAGCCTAGGTGGGCAGAGGGGCCCACATTCCAAAGAGCACCTTTAGGATTTCACAGGGCATTTTTTACACATTTTGATTTCAAACTACTTCTCACACATTAGGGCCCCTAAAATAACTACCCCACAAGTGACCCCATTTTGGAAAGAAGACACCCCAAGGTATTTCATGATGGGCATAGTGAGTTCATGGAAGTTTTTATTTTTTGTCACAAGTTAGTGGAATATGAGACTTTGTAAGGAAAAATAATAATAAAAAAATCATCATGTTCCGCTAACTTGTGACAAAAAATAAAAAGTTCCATGAACTCACTATGCCCATCAGCGAATACCTTAGGGTGTCTACTTTGCGAAATGGGGTCATTTGTGGGGTTTTTCTACTGTCTGGGCATTGTAGAACCTCAGGAAACATGACAGGTGCTCAGAAAGTCAGAGCTGCTTTAAAAAGCGGAAATTCACATTTTTGTACCATAGTTTTTAAACGCTATAACTTTTACCCAAACCATTTTTTTTTTTACCTAAACTTTTTTTTATCACAGACATGTAGAACAATAAATTTAGAGAAAAATTTATATATAGATGTATTATTTTTTTTTTTAACTTTACAACTGAAAGTGAAAAATGTCATTTTTTTTCAAAAATTTCTGTAAATTTCGATTAATAACAAAAAAGTTAAAATGTCAGCAGCAATGAAATACCACCAAATGAAAGCTCTATTAGTGAGAAGAAAAGGAGGTAAAATTCATTTGGGTGGTAAGTTGTATGACCGAGCAATAAACCGTGAAAGTAGTGTAGTGCAGAATTGTAAAAAGTGGTCTAGTCATTAAGGGGGTTTAAGCTAGGGGAGCTGAGATGGTTAATCATGACATAAAAAACTCAAAACTGAGCAGTTACCCATATACTCCTCCCCCACAAATACGTGGGGGTTGAGGTGTCACATGAGTATCTAAGGCCTCTTTCACACTTGCGTTGTCCGGATCCGGCGTGTACTCCACTTGCCGGAATTACACGCCGGATCCGGAAAAACGCAAGTGTACTGAAAGCATTTGAAGACGGATCCGTCTTCAAAATGCGTTCAGTGTTACTATGGCAGCCAGGACGCTATTAAAGTCCTGGTTGTCATAGTAGGAGCGGGGAGCGGGGGAGCGGTATACTTACAGTCCGCGTGGCTCCCGGGGCGCTCCAGAATGACGTCAGAGCGCCCAGTGCGCATGGATGACGTGCCATGTGATCACGTGATCCATGCAATTGGGGCGCCCTGATGTCACTTTGGAGCGCCCCGGGAGCCGCACGGACGGTAAGTATGCTGCTCCCCCGCTCCCCACTACACTTTACCATGGCTGCCAGGACTTTAGCGTCCCGGCAGCCATGGTAACCATTGAGAAAAAGCTAAATGTCGGATCCGGCAATGCGCCGAAACAACGTTTAGCTTAAGGCCGGATCCGGATCAATGCCTTTCAATGGGCATTAATTCCGGATCCGGCCTTGCGGCAAGTCTTCAGGGTTTTTGGCCGGAGCAAAAAGCGCAGCACGCTGCAGTATTTTCTCCGGCCAAAAAACGTTCCGTTCCGGAACTGAAGACATCCTGATGCATCCTGAACGGATTTCACTCCATTCAGAATGCATTAGGATAAAACTGATCAGGATTCTTCCGGCATAGAGCCCCGACGACGGAACTCTATGCCGGAAGAAAAGAACGCAGGTGTGAAAGAGCCCTAACTGCTTAGTAGGATTTAAAACAAACATTGTGTTAAAACAGCTTGTGCACGTATTGCTAAAATTTAAGTATAACAAAAAACAACAGCTTATATATTACAACATGGTATACAAAAAAAAAAAAAACACTTAGTTATACTGTAGGATCAAATCTTGTCTCTTGTTTAAACCTGCTGGTATCCGGGTATTGAGCTGGAACATCCAGAAAGTCTCTCTGTTGAGAAGCTTTCTGAGATGGTCCCCACCCCGTAAGGGAGCTGTAACCCTTTCAATGCCAAACACCCTCCAAGCTGAAGAGTTGCCTTCATGTTCTAGGGCAAAATGCAGACCGACAGCGAAGATGTTTCTTGTTTTAAAATGCGGTATGATTGCATTCACTTTCTGGATCTATCCCTCAGGGGTGACGCTGACATGTCTGGCATTCATATTTCCTCTTATAGGAAGGATACAGCGGGCAATACAATTTTGCTGGCAACTTCGTGCCATCCCTCACATGTTGTGCGTAATATCCCTAGGGGAGAGATGATCCGAACCAGGCGTAACTGCACTGATGTTTGTACATTTAAAAGGGAGTCCAACAAAGTCAGAGGGAGATTAAAGCAAAGGCTCTATCCCCCAGAACTGTTGACTGGTCAGAGGAATTTGGTGCCATCACTGGACAGAGAGGCTCTGATTTTTCCAAATAGTAAACAACAACAAAAACAGAATGGAGGGGATCTGTCTGATGATCGTGCCATTATGTTCTCGACTGTTTACAGTGTAGAGTACAAAGACATCTGCCACATAATTAAAAAACATCTCCCGGTTCTGAGTTTTGACAAGGATTGGTCCAAGTTCACAAAGGGCAGTATTAAATGTGTTGCGCGACGTGCGCCAACACTGGGAAATCTACTCAGCCCTAGCCTTTATGTTGAGGATGCTGGGTTGCAACCAACCTGGCTTTCCAACAAAGGGAGTTTTAAGTGCGGGCATACTAGATGCATTTGTTGTGGGCATATGGAGAGAAGCAGCACTTTTACATCCACTGTAAATGGGAGACAATTTGCAATCAAGACTTATTTGAATTTCAACACTAAATTCACCATTTATTTAAATCATATGTAAAATCTACTTACTCCAATATGTGGGTTGCACAACAAATGCATTAAAACCTAAGATTAGAAAACACATATCCGACATACCGCATTTTAGAACAAGAGACATCTCCGCTGTCAGTCTGCATTTTGCCCTAGAACATGAAGGCGACTCTTCAGCTTTGAGGGTGCTTGGCATTGAAAGGGTTACAGCTCCCTTACTAAGCAGTTAAATACCCATGCGACACCTCAACCCCCACGGATTGGTGGGGGAGGAGGATATGGGTAACTGCTCAGTTTGGGGTTTTTCATGTCAGTATTAAGGACTGACATACGAAGGTCCAAAAAGTTTTGACTATACCCTTGCTGCCTATGAGGATTGGAAAGTTTTTACCGCAAATAAGTGTCTCCTGTTGTTCAAGAGCCGGATTTTTCGCTTCATTTTATTGGTTTGCCACTACGGCCGTGTCCAGGCTGGTTGCCGTGCTCACTACAGGTGCAACAGGTGAGAGCTGCTCAACCCTTTCATTTACTCATTCTTAAAAAGAAGGAACGCACCGGTGAGCTCAGCAACACCAAAAGACCCGGGAGACCACGGAAAACAACTCTGGTGGATGACCGAATAATTCTTTCCCTGGTGAAGAAAACACCATTCAACTAGATCACGAACACTCTCCAGGAGGTAGGTGTATATGTGTCAAAGTCAACAATCAAGAGAAGACTTCACCAGAGTGAATACAGAGGGTTCACCACAAGATGTAAACCATTGGTGAGCCTCAAAAACAGGAAGGCCAGATTAGAGTTTGCCAAACGACATCTAAAAAAGCCTTCACAGTTCTGGAACAACATTCTATGGACAGATGAGACCAAGATCAACTTGTACCAGAGTGATGGGAAGAGAAGAGTATGGAGAAGGAAAGGAACTGCTCATGATCCTAAGCATACCACCTCATCAGTGAAGCATGGTGGTGGCAGTGTCATGGCGTGGGCATGTATGGCTGCCAATGGAACTGGTTCTCTTGTATTTATTGATTATGTGACTGCTGACAAAAGCAGCAGGATGAATTCTGAAGTGTTTTGGGCAATATTATCTGCTCATATTCAGCCAAATGCTTCAGAACTCGCTGGACGGCGCTTCACAGTGCAGATGGACAATGACCTAAAGCATACTGCAAAAGCAACCAAAGAGTTTTTTAAGGGAAAGAAGTGGAATGTTATGCAATGGCCAAGTCAATCACCTAACCTGAATCCGATTGAGCATGCATTTCACTTGCTGAAGACAAAACTGAAGGGAAAATGCCCCAAGAACAAGCAGGAACTGAAGACAGTTGCAGTAGAGGCCTGGCAGAGCATCACCAGGGATGAAACCAGCGTCTGGTGATGTCTATGCGTTCCAGACTTCAGGCTGTAATTGACTGCAAAGGATTTGCAACCAAGTATTAAAAAGTGAAAGTTTGATTTATGATTATTATTTTGTCCCATTACTTTTGATTCCGTAACAAGTGGGAGGCACATATGCAAACTGTTGTAATTCCTACACCGTTCACCTGATTTGGATGTAAATGCCCTCAAAAGTCAAAGCTGACAGTCTGCAGGTAAAGCACATCTAGTTTGTTTCATTTCAAATCCATGGTGGTGGTGTATAGAGCCAAAAATGTTAGAATTGTGTCTATGTCCCAATATTTATGGACCTGACTGTATAAGGCTGAATGTTCTGCACATGATTCCTATATTCAGGGATAAAGCATCCAGACTTACTACAATAGTTTTGCTCTATAATATACTGTACATGATACTCATAAGCTGCTGCTAAGGAGTATTCTTCAACTAGATGTAAAGGTATTAATGCAGATCTGATCCAAATGGTGTGATTCAAACTTATTGTGTGGTGGTGCCCCAAGCTTCATACCTATCAGTCTACAGTTATTATAGAAATAAATAATTATGTGTTATTTTATCCAATTAAAAGAGTTGGCCTGTAATTTGCATTGATGGCCTACGCTCTGGATAGGTCATCAACAGTGTTGAGCAAATCAATGTGAAACAAATTGACTTCGATCTGAATTTCAGGAATAATTTGACTTGCTACAAAGTCAAATTTCCAGAAATGAGTCATTTTTCCCCTAAAATAACAGTTGTAATGTTTGTGGTGTGTCCACATTGAATAATAGATAAGCAATTCTATTAGGCCCCGATTCGCAAATTAGGGTGATACAGCTGACTCATTCTATTGTTTCTGGCGTGTCCACATTGATACTTAGGCACTTCTGTTAGCCAAGCAGTTACTGTAATTTAGTGTTAGAGAGTGTTATTATTTAACTCCCTATGGGCAGATATTACCAGACAATCACTCCAACAACTTCACCCAAATTAATTATTCCTAGCTACCACGTTCTGTTATGGAAAATTTTATTCGGTGTCACTCTGACAGCCACGAAGGATGGGCCAAACTTGGTGGATGGATCAAACATGGCAGCTGTATCATTGCCAGAATGAACCACACAAATCTCTCCACCCACTCAATCCAAATTCATCGTAGCTATTATTTTCTTTTACCAAAAGGACCTACACAAATCTCACCAAGGACTCAACTCAAGTTCATTATTCTTTTAACAAATTCTATGTCAATGTGCAGTTTAATAACATTTTAGCCCATGTGGATCCCAGGAGTTGGTCCAACACACAGATGAGACGCAAATAATTCCATTACATTTTATCACTGTTTTGGACCAACTCCTGCTTTTGGGTTATAATAACTGATCAAATACTGATATGAAATACTGACCATCTGAAAGAGGCTTTATGGATGCTCAAAATACAGGATTTTTGTTGTTTTATGTTTTTCTGACAGATCGGAACATACAGTGATGTTAACATAGAAACATAGTATGTGTCGGCAGATAAGAACCATTTGGCCCATCTAGTCTGCCCAATATATTAAATACTATGGATAGCCCCTGGCCCTATCTTATATGAAGGATGGCATGCATCCACTACTCTCTCAGTAAAGTAATTCTTCCTGATATTACTTTTAAACCTTTGACCCTCTAATTTAAAACTATGTCCTCTTGTAGCAGTTGTTCTTCTTTTAAATATTCTCCCCTCTTTTACCTTGTTGATTCCCTTTATGTATTTAAAAGTTTCTATCATATCCCCTCTGTCTCGTCTTTCTTCCAAGCTATACATGTTAAGTTCCTTTAATCTCTCCTGGTAAGTTTTATCCTGCAATCCATGTACCAGTTTAGTAGTCTTCTCTGAACTCTCTCCAAAGTATCACAGCCTTAATGCCACTGCTACTGCCCCCCCCCCCCACTTTGTCATGGGACCATTATATTGAACTATAATACTGACGCACAGTAATTCTAAAGCTAACAAGAAGGAATAAGCTATCAATCTTGGTGCCCTGCACAGTGATATAGACAACGATAAATTACAATTACCTATAATTAGGGTTGAGCGAAGAAAGTTTCGGACCAAAGTCGCTTCAGTAGTGTTGAGCATATCGAGCTTCGGATCATAGATTGGCAAACCTTATTTGAATGCTGTATGGAGATCCATCTCCGTACTGCATTCAAATGTATGGGCACTCAAATGTATCAAGTTTTAAAATGTTTTTCAAGTTTAAAAATCGAAGGCCATAGTTACGAATTTCACCTTATCGGTGAAATTCGTAACTATGGCCTTCGATTTTTAAACTTGAAAAACATTTTAAAACTTGATTATAAAGTTGGCTTATGTACCGGCTGGTGCCTCGGTACCGAAGCAGACTTCGGATTCAAGTTTTAAAATGGTTTTAAAGTGAGAAAATCAAAGTTCGAAGTTATTCACCGAAGTCTTGCCAGACTTCAGTGATAACGAATTTCACCTTGCCAGAGGCCATACATTTGAATGCTGTATGGAGACTGATCTTTGTACAGCATTAAGAAAAAACAGTAGTCGAGGCTCACCTGGTCCCGGTCTGAGATGGAGGCACGGAAATTCATCAGGAACTCAGCGATAATGGAATATAAGTAAAAAGAGGAGATCCAGCGTCCAAACGACCATGTAAATGCTTTAATGAAAAAACCTGCTAAAATCCAGACATGTACATCAGGTCTACGCGTTTCAGATCAACAAATTCAGATCCTTACTCATAACAAAACGATAGTGTGAGACACTGACCTTAAATAAGGGGCAGGTCAAACATGTCAGGTGGACACAATCAACCCATAGCCCCACCTTTAACACATAAAAAGATATGCTGAAAGGAAAAAGATGAAAATCTTCAAAAGATAACAAAAAAAATGTACCACGGTCAATAATGTAATATGAGGTCATGCCTACGATTAAGACCTGTTGGTACACAAGTACCCATAGTAAAGATCCAGTACAATTCTCTATTTAAAAGAACTCTCCTATGATCACCTCCACGTTTAGGAAATTTGACCCTTTCCACTCCCTGCACCACAAGGCTACTAGTATTACCTGCATGACAAGCCGCATAGTGTGAACTGACCGCAGAAACATTTCGGGTCAGCGCATGTGGGATGTCAGAAATATGACGATGAATTCTAGTCTTAAGGCTGTTAGAAGTGCAGCCTATGTACTGTAGGCGGCATGTCATGCAGGTGATGCGGTATACCACAAAGCTGGTATTACAACTGATATATTGTTTCAAAGTGAATGTTTTTTGATTAGATACAGAGACAGTTTGGCCAATGGAAAGGTGCCTGCAGCAAGTGCAGATGCGATGTCCGCACTTGTAGCCAGCTCTGCTGTGTCTGCAGATCATCCATGAACAAACTGGGGCTGATGAGTTGGCCCAAAGTTGGAGCTCGGCGAGCAATGCATTTGATGTCTGAACTGAGAACATTAGACCACTGCTCGTCCATGCGCAGCAGGGACAGATTTTTTCTGATTATGTCACGGATCTTGTTAAATTCTACACTGTAACTCGTGGAGAAAACTGGGGCTCTGTTCTTTCAGACCTCTCTATTAAAGTAGGGACAGCTGATAGCCGTGTTCTGTGGAAAAACTAAATCTATCCGTGGTTTGGATTTGACTACTGCCGCGGCCTGTGTCAAACTGCTATTGCTGTAACCACGGGCATCGAGGCGCTCAGCGGCCAGATTGAGCTCCTCCCTAAAGCCTGTGTCGCTGGAGCAGTTAGCAGAAAGTGCTATTACCCGCCGTCTCCTTGCGGTAAGTGCGGGTGACTATGTTGGAATCGGTAACATTGCCGTTCAAAGTCAAATCCAAAAACGCAATAGATGTGCAATTGAAGTTGAGAGTAAATGTCAGATTCAAAGTGTTGTTATTTAGGTACTCCTCAAACCGTGGTATGGCAGTGTGGTCACCTGACCAGATGAACGACAAATCGTCAATATAACGGCCATACCACCATAATGAGGGGGCCCAAAGGTTGTGATCTGAAAAGAGATAACAGGATTCCCACTATGCCATATAGATGTTAGCCATGGAGGGCGAGAATTTTGCCCCCATGGAAACACCGGTGCGTTGGAGGAAAAAGCGGTGGTTAAACATGAATACATTATGTTTAAGTAGAAAAAAGACAACATCACATATGTAATCTTGAAATTCTAAACTGAAATCAGCATAGGTATTCAGGAACCATCGTAAGGAGACTATGGCTGCATGGTGAGGGATGACCGTGTATAGGGATGTAACATCCGGAGTTATCCAGACATACTCCGGTTTCCAGGAAAATTGATGAAAGGACTGAAGTACAGTTCTACTGTCTAGAAGGACTATACACGGTCATCCCTCACCATGCAGCCATAGTCTCCTTATGATGGTTCCTGAATACTTATGCTGATTTCAGTTTAGAATTTCAAGACTACATATGTGATGTTGTCTTTTTTCTACTTAAACATAATGTATTCATGTTTAACCACCGCTTTTTCCTCCAACGCACCGGTGTTTCCATGGGGGCAAAATTCTCGCCCTCCATGGCTAACATCTATATGGCATAGTGGGAATCCTGTTATCTCTTTTCAGATCACAACCTTTGGGCCCCCTCCTTACGGTGGTATGGCCGTTATATTGATGATTTGTCGTTCATCTGGTCAGGTGACCACACTGCCATACCACGGTTTGAGGAGTACCTAAATAACAACACTTTGAATCTGACATTTACTGTTAAAGGGAACCTGTCACCATGATTTTGCGCATAGAGCTGGGGACATGGGCTGCTAGATGGCCACTAGCACATCCGCAGTACCCAGTCCCCATAGCTCTCTGCGCTTTTATTGTGTAAAAAAACGTTTTGATCCATATGCAAATTACCAGATATGAGTCCTGTATCTGGAGATGAGTCAAGCGGAAAGGAGCCCTGCACCGCCCCGCGTCCTCCGAATCTCCTCCTTGCTGGCTGACGTCACAGAGCTGGAGCGCCGAAATCTCGCGAAGCGCGAGCTAGCGCATGCATAGTTCGTTCCCTGTGCTGATGCCAGTACAGGGAATGAACATGATGCCGACACTGCGCATGCGCTAGCTCGCGCATCGCGAGATTTCGGCGCTCCAGCTCTGTGACGTCAGCCAGCAAGGAGGAGATTCGGAAGAACGCAGGGCGGTGCTGGGCTCCTTTCCGCTTGACTCCTCTCCAGATACAGGACTCATATCAGGTCATTTGCATATCAATCAAAAGTGTTTTTTAACACAATAAAAGCGCTATGGGGATTGGGTACTGCAGATGTGCTAGCGGCCATCTAGCAGCCCATGTCCCCAGCTCTATGCGCAAAATCCTGGTGACAGGTTCCCTTTAACTTCAATTGCACATCTATTGCGTTTTTGGATTTGACTTTGAACGGCAATGTTACCGATTCCAACATAGTCACCCGCACTTACCGTAAGGAGACGGCGGGTAATAGCACTTTGTTCGCGTCCTCCTGTCATCCTGCTCATGTTGTATCCAATATCCCCAAAGGCGAATTTACACGCCACAAACGTAACTGCTCCAGCGACACCGGCTTTAGGCAGGAGCTCAATCTGGCCGCTGAGCGCCTCGTTGCCCGTGGTTACAGCAATAGCAGTTTGACACAGGCCGCGGCAGTAGTCAAATCCAAACCACGGATAGATTTAGTTTTTCCACAGAACAGGGCTATCAGCTGTCCCTACTTTAATAGAGAGGTCTGAAAGAACAGAGCCCCAGTTTTCTCCACAAGTTACAGTGCAGAATTTAACAAGATCCGTGACATAATCAGAAATAATCTGTCCCTGCTGCGCACGGACGAGCAGTGGTCTAATGTTCTCAGTTCAGACATCAAATGCATTGCTCGCCAAGCTCCAACTTTGGGCCAACGCATCAGCCCCAGTTTGTTCATGGATGATCTGCAGACACAGCAGAGCTGGCTACAAGTGCAGACATCGCATCTGCACTTGCTGCAAGCACCTATCCATTGGCCAAACTGTTGTCTCTGTATCTAATAAAAAAACATTCACTTTGAAACAATATATCAGTTGTAATACCAGCTTTGTGGTATACCGCATCACCTGCATGACATGCCGCCTACAGTACATAGGCTGCACTTCTAACAGCCTTAAGACTAGAATTCATCGTCATATTTCTGACATCCCACATGCGCTGACCCGAAATGTTTCTGCGGTCAGTTCACACTATGCGGCTTGTCATGCAGGTGATACTAGTAGCCTTGTGGTTCAGGGAGTGGAAAGGGTCAAATTTCCTAAACGTGGAGGTGATCATAGGAGAGTTCTTTTAAATAGAGAATTGTACTGGATCTTTACTATAGGTACCTGTGTACCAACAGGTCTTAATCGTAGGCATGACCTCATATTACATTATTGACCGTGGTACATTTTTGTGTTTCCTTTGAAGATTTTCCTCTTTTTAGATTATGTTTTTATGTGTTAAAGGTGGGGCTATGGGTTGATTGTGTCCACCTGACATGTTTGACCTGCCCCTTATTTAAGGTCAGTGTCTCACACTATCGTTTTGCCATGAGTAAGGATCTGAATTTGTTGATCTGAAACGTGTAGACCTGATGTACATGTCTGGATTTTAGCACGTTTTTTCATTAAAGCATTTATATGGTCGTTTGGAAGCTGGATCTCCTCTTTTTATTTGTACAGCATTCAACTATGAATGTGGATTAACTAGACCTGCACTAGAGATGTCCTCTCCTTGCACTATCCCTGCAGTTTGAGTTCCAAGCCTTCACAATCAGATTGGGCCACCAAGTGGGATGCATATGATTAGCTAGAGTGGCCTGGGTATGCTAGATTTATTGCGATTCATAAGAAATTAATTAGGAACAAATCAAATTTCTTGAAGAACTTCGGCGAATCATCCACACCAAATTTTTCAAAACTTTGGTCTCTAGTCATGGGTTCTATGCAGCTGTGTAGCAATGCTGTGTTTGTTATGGGGTATATGCAACCACATGTGTATATGTGTGTGTATTCTGTGGATTCCACTATTGTTTACAAAATGCAAAGGGACCTCCATGTAAGGGTCCATTCACACGTCCGCAATTTCGTTCCACATTTTGCAGGACGGAATTGCAGACCCATTCATTTCTAGGGGGCAGCATGATGTGCTGCCCGGATACGGATTTGCAGACCCACACTTCCGGGTCGGCAACTCCGTTCCCGAAAAATATAGAACACGTCCTATTCTTTGTCTGCAATTGCGGACAAGATTAGGCATTTTCTATTAAGTGCCGGCGATGTCAGTGTTTTGCGGATCCGCAAAACACACATGGACGTGTGAATGGAGCCTTAGTTTGTCTTCAGTATTTTAGGTATTGGAAACAGGTGATGCTTTTGCATTATGACTAACTATTCCTAATTTCACTAAGTAGTTTTTGTTAGCATGGACATTTCTATATAGAGGTTGCAGCCATGGTCCTGGAACAATAACTCTGATTTTAAGTGGGTTCAGTTTTGATTACAGTCACCATCCTGGGACGGGCTATCTACTGATATACTATATAATAGTCACATGCTGTGATACTGTGATGCTGTACTACTATCTATACTGAAGAGACATGCCAACATCTAAATTATTTAGGAAAGCTGCCCCACAGGGGAGGATCATCTGGTGTAGTGAGAAGGTGAAGGATCAGCAGGGAAGAGCGCTAGGTGATCTGGGAGCAGGCCAAGATATTCAGTACAAGTTGCATTCTGGAAACTATATCAGGAACTCAAAATACACACAAAAATAAAGTATAGAATCAAAACAAATGTAATATGTCATATTGTTTTTATTATCTTGTATCAAACATTTGGCACCAGTGCCTATTTGTCATAAAATGTAAAAAAAACACCAACAAAATGCTGCAAACACAAATAATTAGATACAAAAAGTATGGATGAAACTACTTTAAGTGTTGTTTTATAGATTTTTAATGGAATTTTTTTGCACTTTTGCAGTTTTAATGATGGTTTTACACCTATACTTTTTATGCTGCTTCTTACAGCTGAAACTCTATGGGAAACACACCAGAACTAGGCCATCTTCCAGTAATGCGCCCTCTCTGTGTTGATGCTCTGGAGATGGAGGCGAAATAGATGAAGAAAAATCCTCCTTTAGATATTTCGGCTTTGGCTAAAGCGGTAATAAAAGGGCTGTTGCCTTCCTTACCAGAAATGGTGGAAAACTTTTTGCAAAAAAAGATTAAACAGGAAGTAGAAGAAAATAAGATACAATTAGACAAGATGGAGGAATTTAACATATGTTATTCTCTATGTGAGACGAACTGGAATCCTTAAATGTAAAGTTGCAGGAAGTCAATAAAACAAATAAGGAAATTAAAGGAAAAGTAGAGGATTTGAAAAATCGGACAAGGAGAAATAATGTAAGGGAGAAAAGGCGTTCCATAAATATATAAAAACTCCCTGAAGGATTTGGTCGCTGTTCAGAATCCCAAGAAATTGGGATTGGATAAAGTTCTTAAAATTGAGCAAGCTCATAAATCAAGCCCATTAGGAGATATCCACGACAGAAAACGGCCAAGAACAGCGATAGTGAGGTTGGTGGATTACAGAGATAAAGAATCACTATTAAAGGCATGCAGACGACCTAAAGAGTTGCCGATTGAGGACAAAAAACGTTATCTTTTCAGACTATAAAATTTTGGTCTCAAAGAGAAGAGCATTTTCTGATCTGTGCTCATTTATGGTTGAGAAAAATATTACATTTGCTCTCTAAACTCCGACACTACTGAATATGTTTAAGAAAAATGGTTCTGTTATTTCCTTTAACGTGAAAGAGGAGGCTAAGAATGTTTTTTGGAGGATATCTGTGATTATGGTGGTTACAATCCGATATTTAATGTATACCTAAATGGGTTGGGGAGGGGATAGGAAGTTATTTTTTATGGAAGGTATAATATACACTAGGAGATATACTGGAATGAATAATAGATATTAGTTATGCTACTAATACATGATATACAGTATTTTTTTGTTCTTTTCCTTTATCTCGCTCTCCGTTATATCTCCTTCTCCTTCTAAATTAGGGGATTTCTTTATAGAAGGCATTTGTTTATTAATAAATGTATTTTGAGACGATTAAAAATTGCACCTTGGGGGTTAGGAAAATGTATATTAAAGGTTAATGTAGTACCCGCAACTCTGGGTGATTCTAAACCACTTATGTGTGAATATGTAAACTTTTGAAAAGAAGTGATTATTTTCAATAAGTATTATATTTAATAATCCAGATTAGGAATTGTTCATGTCTTTAGAGAAACGTGTTAACTTACACTAATCACAATTTATGCTGTTGGTGGAGATTTAACCCGTAGAGGGCACGCGCCGTACATGTACGGCGCTGTGATAGGGCGGGTACAGGAGATGAGCCCGCACGATCCGCAGCAGGGGTCCGGCAGTCACTGATAGCCGGACCCCTGCTGCATGCGCCAGCATCGGTGAAATCACTGATGCCGGCGCATTGACCCTTGATGTGCCGCGGTCAGCACTGACTGCGGCACATGCAATGTCCTCACGGGCATCGGAGCTGCCATCGGGTCCCCGTGCTGCGCGGTGACCTGGTGGCATTGAAGGCAGCCCGATGCCTTCCTTAGGCATCGTGGCTGCCATCCGGGAGAGCCTGTGAGATCTAGCCCCCTGGATTGTCACAGGTAAGCAGGCTGTAAGTGTATTACACTGTGTAATACACTTACATCCAAATGCATGACAATGCAGAAGTATTGTCATGCATTGAAAAGGGGATCAGACCCCCAAAAGTTGAAGTCCCAGAGTGGGACAAAAAAAAGTAAAAAAAAGTAAAAAAAAAAAAGTAAGTTTTCCCAAAAAAATTAAAAGTTTCAAATAAAAAAAATAAAAATATCCTTTTGGCAAAATAAAGGGAAAAAAATTGTAAATATAGGGAAAAAAAAAAGAAAAGTACACATATTAGGTATCGCTGCATCCGTATTGATCGGCTCTATAAAACTAACACATGACATAACCCCTCAGGTAAACACCGTAAAAAAAAACAAAAAAAACCTGTGCTAAATAAACCATATTTTGGTCACCTAACATCACTAAATGTGCAATCTAAAATAGTACCAATTAAAAAAAAAGTGTCAAAAGCAATTTTTTTGTCACCTTACATCACAAAAAGTGTAATAGCAAGCGATCAAAAAGTCATATGCACCACAAAATAGTGCCAATCAAACCATCATCTCATCCCACAAAAATCATACCCTACCCAAGACAAACGCCCAAAAACTGAAAAAACTATGGCTCTCAGACTATGGAGACACTAAAACATAATTTTTTTGTTTAAAAAATGAATTTAGTGTGTAAAACTTACATAAATAAATAAAAAGTTGACATATTAGGTATCGCCGCATCTGTAATAACCGGCACTATAAAAATATCACATGACCTAACCCCTCAGGTGAATACCTTAAAAAAATGGCACCTTACATCACAAAAAGTGTAATGGCAAGCGATCAATAAGTCATATGCACCCCGTAATAGTACCAATCAAACAGTCATCTCATCCCCAAAAAAATGAGCCACTACATAAGACAGTCACCCAAAAAATAAATAAAACTACGGAGATAATAAAAAAAATATATTTTTTTTTTCCAAAAATGCTTTGCTATGTAAAACTGAAACAAACAACCACAAAAGTCATATTTGGTATTGTCGCGTCCATAACAACCTGCTCTATAAAAAAACTACATGATCTAACCTGTCAGATGAATGTTGTAAATAACCAAAACAGCCTATTTCTTGTTCATACCTTGCCTCACAAAAAGTGTAATATAGAGCAACCAAAAATCATATGTACACTAATATAGTACCAACAAAACTGCCACCTTATCCCGTAGTTTCCAAAATGGGGTCACTTTTTTGGAGTTTCTGGAGGGGTGCATCAGGGGGGGGGATCTAAATGGGACATGCTGTCAATAACTAGTCCAGCAAAATTTGCCTTCCAAAAACCATATGGTGTTCCTTTCCTTCTGCGCAATGTCATGTGCCCGTACAGCAGTTTGCGACCACATATGGGGTGTTTCTGTAAACTACAGAATCAGGGCCATAAATGGATTCAAATGGAAAATCTGCCAAAAAAGTGAAATTCTGAAATTTCATCTCTATTTTCCATTAATACTTGTGGAACACCTAAAGGGTTAACAACGTTTGTAAAATCTGTTTTATATACCTTGGGTGTAGTTTCTAAAATGGGGTCACTTTTTTGGGGTTTCCACTCTAGGGGTGCATCAGGGGGTCTTCAAATGTGACATGGCAGCTTAAAATTATCCTCGTGAAATCTGCTTTCCAAAAACCATATGGCGTTCCTTTCCTTCTGCGCAATACCATGTGCCCGTAAAGCAGTTTACGACCACATATGGGTGGTTTCTGTAAACTACAGAATCAGGGCCATAAATATTGAGTTTGGTTTGGCTGTTAACCCTTGCTTTGTAACTGGAAAAATGGAAATTTTGACATTTGATCTGTATTTTCCATTAATTCTTGTGGAACACCTAAAGGGTTAACAAAGTTTGTAAAATCAATTTTGAATACCTTGAGTGGTGTAGTTTCTAAAATGGGGTCATTTTTGGGTGGTTTCTATTATGTAAGATGTATTATGTAATTATTAAAGTGACTTCAGACCTGAACTGGTCCTTAAAAAGTGGGTTTTGGAAATTTTCTGAAAAACTTCAAGATTTGCTTCTAGACTTCTAAGCCTTCTAACGTCCCCAAAAAATAAAATGGTATTCACAAAATGATTCAAACATGAAGAAGACATATGGGGAATGTAAAGTAATAACTATTTTTGGAGGTATTACTATCTATTATAAAATCATATAAATATGGTAATTTTTCCATATTTGTGGTAAATTTAGAATTTTTTTAAATAAAAAAATAATAATTTTTACTTCATTTTACCACTGTCATGAAGTACAATATGTGACGAGAAAACAATCTCAGAATGGCCTGGATAAGTAAAAACTTTTTAAAGTTATCACCACATAAAGTGACACATGGATAAAAAAGTGACTGGCACTCATGAGCTGGCTGGCCATTAAATGCTGTTGATGTGATCCATATAGTGAGTGCCAGTCATTTTTTTTATCCATTTCTATTTATCTTGACTGATTGGGTGATCAGCACCCTTGCCACACAGAGGTAGGCTGGTGAGCTATCCGCGACAACCACTTTAACACTTTATAAAGTGACACATGTCAGATTTGCAAAAAGTGTCCTGGTCCTTAAGGTGAAAGATGGCAGGGTCCTGAAGGGGTTAAATTCCGTAGAGATTAACCCTTTGAGTAGTAGAGCTTTTTAATTTTTGCATCTTCATTTTCTTCCCTACCTTCACAGACCCATAACCTTTTTTTATTTTTCCGTTCACATAGCCGTATCAGAGCTTGTTTTTTCGTGGGACACGTTGCACTTTCTAATGCCACCATTTAATATGGTATACAACATATGGGAAGTCGTAAAAATATTTCAAATGGCATGTAGTAAAACTGACCTGTGCCCTTCATTCTCTAGGTAGGTTTTATATTATTATTATTACTACAAATATTCCAAATCTATAAGTTTTCTTGTGTTATCATACTGGGGGGAAAAAAAATGTAAAATTTAAAACAAATATTTTTTTCTTAACCATATTCTGACCCCGAGTAATTTATTTTTTTTTTTTTTTATTATAATTTTGTCTACTGAGCTGCTTGGGGTCTCATTTTTGTCAGACAATCTGTGTGTTTTATTGATACCTTTTAAGTGTGACTTTTCAATCAAATTCTATTCAATAAAAGCATCCGAAAAAGCCCACACTATGAAAATATAAAATCAAACTGACGGTTTCACCATTTTCTCATTGATTCACTTACCTAATAAAATATAATAAAGTCACACACACTCTAAAATGGTATCTGTAAATACTAAAAGGTCATCCTATAAAGAATGGGGCCACACAGACATAAATATAACACAATTTACAGGGGTCAGAATATGGCAATAAAAAAATAAAATAAAAATTATATATATATATACACACACACACACACACAAGAATATAAAAATGTGGCATCTTTGTAATCATACTGACCCAAAGAATGAAGGACACAAGTCAGTTTTGCCTTATAGGGAATGCCGTAGGGACAAAACCTGTAAAATAGTGACGGAATTGTATTTCTTTCTAATTCCACCTCATTTGGGACATTAAATAGTAGCATTACAAATTAAAACTTGTTCTACAAAAAACAAGCCCTCATGCAGCTATGTGAAATGAAATATTAAAAGTTATGGCTAACATGTAGCACTTGGACATAAATGTATTAATATTTGAGATTTTGCATGTTTTCTGCAGCCTGTGCATGGATATTGTAATAAAGGTATTGTCACAGTACAAACTATCAATTTGTCCAAACATCCAACAAAACAGTGTTTTAGATCAGGGTAGGAGCTGGCGGGAGATACAACTTTTTTGCAACATTTTGAAAGGTTGTAACACATAACAGAGCCATAATTCCATTCTAATCTGACATTCTGATCTACAACATGGAACTCATGAGGAATTGGCTATAAGGCACAAAAGTTGCAAATATTAGCAAAAACTCGCATAAAACGCCCTTTGCGACTTTTTTTCGACAAAAAAAAAAAAACAGGCACTATTTGGCTTAATAAATTAGTGCAAATAACATGACCGTACATTACTTTCCTAAGGGGAATTTAATGGTCGGGCCCATGATCTGAGCTCCTCCATACATAGCAGACACTGGCTATTAAACTGACACTCAGTCATAATGACAGGAATTAGAGATAACTCAGATTCTGGTCATTTGACCTCTAAGAGGCAACAGTCAGTAGCGTCCATGACATCCGGATAGTTAATCAGAGGCATTGGGTTTTCTCTGTCTTCAGAGCCCTACCGTGAAATTGATGGATTCTAATTGGTTGCCCTGCAACATGTACTATGCAAAAATTTGAATTGTTCCAATCTCTAGAGAATTACATATCAGAACAGGGCACGAGGTAATAGATCCTAGTATGGAGCTTCAAATTTGCAAAATCTCCTACAATCTGAACATTTCAATGGATTGTCACCTAGGTGACATTGATAATATGGCTTTTTTTCCCCGACATTAGAAACATATTGATTCTCCCCCATGAATTCTTAGATGATTCACCAGATTTATTTTACAGTTAAAACATTTCCCACATTGTCTCTTAAATTCTCTGATGTCTAGGCAAGATTTGATTTCTGACTAAACATTTTCCCACATTCAGGACACAAATTTGGCTTCTCTTTTGTGTGAGTTTTCTGGGGTGTATATCAAGAAGTGATTTCTCACATTCAGGGCATTAAAATGGCTTCTCCACTATGTGAATTCTGTGATGTTTAGCTAGATGTGATTCAGCTCTAAAACATTTCCCACATTCAGTACAAGAATGTGGCTTCTCTCCTGTGTGAATTCTCTGATGTATAATTAAACTTGATTTCTGAGTAAAACACTTCCCACATTCAGGACACGGAATTTGGTTTCTCTCCTGTGTGAGTTCTCTGATGTATATCAAGATGTGACTGCTGATTAAAACATTTCCCACATTCCGGGCAATGAAAACGGCTTCTCTCCTGTGTGAATTCTCTGATGTGTAGTAAGATTTGATTTAGCTCTAAAACATTTCCCACATTCAATACATGAATATGGCCTCTCCCCTGTATGAATTCTCTGATGTTTAGTTAAATTTGATTTCTCAGTAAAGCATTTCCCACATTCAGGACATGAATTTGGCTTCTCTCCTGTGTGAGTTCTCCAATGCATATCAAGATTTGATTTCTGATTAAAAAAAATCCCACATTCCGGGCATGAAAATGGCTTCTCTTCTGTGTGAATTCTTTGATGATTAACAAGATTTGATTTAACTATAAAACATTTTGCACATTCAGTACATGAATGTGGCTTCTCTTCTGTGTGAGTTCTCTGATGTATATCAAGATTTGATTTCTGATTAAAAGATTTTCCACATTCCGGGCATGAAAAAGGCTTCTCTCCTGTGTGAATTCTTTGATGTTTAACAAGATTTGATTTAGCTCTAAAACATTTCCCACATTCGGTACATGAATGTGGCTTCTCTCCTGTGTGAGTTCTTTGGTGTCTCAAAAGATTTGATTTATCAGCAAAACACTTCCGGCATTCTGTACATGAAAATGGCTTCTCTCCTGTATGAATTTTGAGATGTTCAACTGAGCTTTGCTTTTTGATTAAAACATTTCTCACATTCTGAACATGAAAATGGTTTCTCTCCTGTGTGAGTTCTTTGGTGTCTCACAAAACTTGTTTTGTCAGTAAAACACTTCTCACATTCAGGACATGAAAATGGCTTCTCTCCTGTGTGGATTCTGAGATGTTGAACAAGATTTGATTTTTGAGCAAATGTTTTTCCACATTCTGAACAGCAATTTGGCTTCTCTCCTTTGTGACTTTTCAGATGTATCATAAAATGATTCTTCCGCTTAAACCCCTTCCCACATTCTGGACATGGAAACAGCTTCTCTCCTGTGTGAATTCTCTGATGTTCAACAATATGTGATTTCGTATTAAAAGTTTTCTCACATTCTAAAAATGGAAATGGTATTTTATCTTTATGAATTTTAGTGTGCACATAAAGATAAGATTTGTTTTCAATATGTTTCCCACAATCGGAAGTCGCAGACATCTCACCAGGTTTATGTCCTACTATTGACAATCTGTGATTGATTATCTTCTACTTCATAAGAGGTAAAATTAGCCTCTCACCCAGTCTTCCTCTGCAAAAAAAAGAAATTATTTTATAAGACGAGAGATTCTCTTTTCATATTAACACACAAATAGTACAAAAGTGTAAAAGATATTTCGGTAACGTGAAGTCAACCATAATTACATAAAGATTGAAAAACGAGGTGTCAACTGATTAACCCTTTAAGGACCCATGACGTAGCTGCAGCTACGTCATGGGTCCGATCCCTAAACATGGCGCTGGCACCTTAGCGGCGGGGTCTCTGCTATTTTAAATAGCAGAGACCCGCGGCACATGTATGCGATCAGCCATAAGGCTGATCACATACATCTTACCTTTCAGATGCCGTGGTCAAATGTGACCACGACATCTGAGCAGACCTGAACCGGATATCGAACGTGAGATCGGGGGTCCTGTTACCTCGATCTAATTGACCGAAGCCTCAAGCCGGCTTCAGTCAATTAGATGTATATATCAATACAGGCCACTAGGTAGCAGCCTTGTATTGATATAGTGCAAATTAAGTCTTCAATGATGGCTATTCAGCCATCACTGAATACTATGGGCAATCGAATGATTGCCAGTTATTGTCACCCAAGGTGTGCGCAGTGAATGTCCGACCGCTTCCCTGCTCAGACATCTCCACTGCGCCTGCGCCGATGGAGCATCGGCGCAGGCGCAGTGGAGATGTTTGAGCATGGAAGCGGTCGGACATTCACTGCGCATGCGCCGAATACAGCCGCGCACGGCGCATGCGCGTGAAGTGTCCGTTTGATCGCATTCCAGAGGAGATAGGCGGGCTGGAGGGACGCGCTGGGCGGCGGGCATCTTGTGAAGGTAGACCGATCCTCTAGGTGCTAATGACGCCCCCATAGCACCTAGAGGGTCATTAGCATATTAATATAAGTTCTATTTTTAGGTAAACGGCTGCCCCAAAAGCTATTATAGCAGGATTGTTTGGCAGAGCAGACACTAGCGGATCGCTAGTGTCTGACACCTAATTATGTGAAATCAACGTGGTAGAAACCCTTTAAAAAAGTTAAAAAAATAAGTTTTTACAAATATAAAAAAATAAGTTCAAATCACCTCCCTTTCCTTAAAATAAAAATACTTAACCAATAATAAATAAACATCATAGGCATCGCCGCATGTGAAAATGCTCCTACTATTAAAATATAACAATATTAATTGCATACGGCAAATGGCGTAGCAGGGAAAAAATAAAAACTGCCAATTTGCCATTTTTTGCCACTTCAACTACCCAATAATTTTTTATAAAAAGTGATCAAAAAGTTGCACACAATTAAAATTGGCATCACTGAAAAGAACAGATCATCCTGCAAAAAAGTTAGCCCTCACACAGCCCCATACACATAGCTACAAAAGTTTTCCTCAAAGGTTTAAAAAAAATTTCAGTATTAAAACGCAAAGAAAATTATACAAGTGTGGTATCGTTGGAACCATACTGACCTGGAGAATGAAGATAACAGTCAATTTTACCACATAGTGTACAGTGTAAAAAAATAAAAATATAAATCTTTATCAGAATTGTGTTTTTTCCCAATTCTACCCCATTTGGAATTCCTACTTCCTACTACGAGGTATGCAACTGTAAATGGTGCCATTAGAAAGTACAACTTGTCCCGCAAAAAAATAAGCCCTCATAAGGCTATGTGAATGGAAAAATAAAAAAGGACTATGGGAAGGTGGGGAGTGAAAAACTAAAAACGCAAAAATGGAAAATCCCAGGGTCCTTAAGGGGTGAAACAAAACTTGTCACTAGATTTTATTTAGTACATTACACCGTTGGTACAATGTGCCAATTAGCAGTCTCCAAGTGCATTAAAACTAGAGTCTTTCTCTTCTAGTTATTAAAGGGAACCTGTCATCACCTTTATGATGTCCATACTAACGGCAGAATAAAGTAGAGACAGGTGAGTTGATTTCAGCGGTCTGTCATTTAAAAGTAAGTGGTTGCCGAGAACCAACATCACAATCATTGCAGATTAGGCCTAGAAAAGAGTCACGGCCACCTGAGAAGAGTCCTGGTTATTCATGAATTCCTGCTCTCCGGCCCGGCCTGCTGATGACTGACAGTCTTCTACCTAGTTTTCTCCCTAGAAGAGAACTGCCAATTTTCATCAACCTCTTACTTTTAGCTCACACACGGCTGAAATCAGCATTTCTGTCACTATTTTATGCTGCCCTCAGTGAGGTCAGTGTTAAAGTGGTTTTCTTATCAGAGGAAAGCCCCTGTACTCAGTATGCATTCCGTTTCCGTATTTCCGTTCCATTGAAAGATAGAACATGTCCTATTATTAAGATAATTAGCAGCCAGCTGAGGAGTTCAGGTACATATGGGCTGAGCTCCTCAATCAGAGCTCCTAGTCTGGGGAAGGAGCAGGCCGCAGGCAAGGCCTGTGGGAGATGGGACCCTCTAACCCTGGGTAGGGCAAGCACCGTGTTGTGTTTTGGGGCACTGGGTGGTAGACCCAAAACCCGATAGACAGGGAGAAATACTGTGTAGTCAGTGGCCAGATGGCCGAGGACTTATGATTTGTTTGGACTGCTGTAAAAGTGACAATAAAGCTGGTCGTGGCCAGTTTGCACCCCAATCTGCAGTGTTGGAGCGGCTTCTTGAGGTGTTCCAACCGTCTGAGATGAGAAGACAGAGATCCTGGAGAGCTAAGTGACCCCGAGTTGTCACAGTCTATAAACAACATAGAAAACAGCTAAATATGGTGAGAGGAAGTGGTAACAAAACAGACATCTGGAAATATAGTTTACACGGCAGCCATTCAGATAAAATGATATCCAATACAAAGATTGGGTTTTCCAGAACAGGAGAAGCATTGCCCATTTCATGGGAGCTTTACCCAGGGGCTTATTAGTAAAAACATGAAAGTCGAAATTATTTTCTTCTACAAAGCATATTCTTCTATATTTTGCAAATTAAATGTCATTTGCAATTTCTCTGCCCAAGACTCCCTCTTCCCCAAATGTCTTCATAATAACACCCCCCCCCCCCCCCCCCACTGTATTAAATACAACCTGCCTAAATTATCAGATGCTCTTATTAGTGCAGAGCGGAGAGGGGATGTTTGATACTACACGTGTCATCCTCTCCTTCCATCCGTCTATTGCCCAGAGAAACATTGGACACCACTAGTTCTGCTCCGATCCAATGCTTTGAAGGTCTCAGAAAACAGCGGCATCTTAAAATCGTTGGTTTCTATAGATTTAAATAAAGCATTTTCAAGCAGACCTGAAAAGATCTTAATTCTGGCATTTTTTTCCCCATACAGTGAAAGAAATGTAAAAATGCCTGAAAACAAGAATGGACCGTCAACACACTTTACATTTTACACTAGGACGGAGCCTTAAAGTAGCGATACAGCAATCCAAACCCAATTCGCTCAACACTAGTTATAACTGCTTACAAGACGAGTCTGCAGAGGATTCTGTTACATATTTGAAAATATCAACCAACATGTTGTGACTGAAATGGCTAAGTGTACATCAGCCCAGAGCTAGAATAATGTGCACCAAATATTTACAACTACAATTTCTATAAATGGAGACAAGAACTGGCAAAAAGAAAAAAGAACAGGACAAAAAAGGCCAATTTCTGACATTATTACTTGGTGACTAGAGCAAGGCATTACTTATGTTTCAACAAACCTGTCACATTATCAGCCACAATCCAGACACAAACATGTTAATCCTTCTGCCCCACTGTTCCTCATAAACAGCAGAGATTACAATATCTCATGATTCCTTCCACTTACAGTCATTTCAGTGACACTTACCAGACATGGACCCTCTACACACACGCAGGACTTGATCTCTAGTCAGTGTCTTCTCAGCAAGTAATTGATCCAAGTGATTTCCCTTGGTGAATTCCAGCTTTCTGAGCCATGCTTGGGTCTTTTATACCCCTTGGGTGGCTATAGCTATCTGCTCCTCCTCTTTCCCCAGGAGACGCCCAGTCCCACCTTTATAATCGATGAAACCGTTGACCAGATCTGGCCTCCCTAATTACAATATACAATTGAAGAATAATGGTGCCTTCTTCTCATCAACCAGTTTAGCATTTTCTGGCCTCCTGAGATGGTCCTTCATTTACACATTGTATTTGCAGGGTAGAGACCTATTGTTCACACTCCTATTCAGCATCTGTAAGAGATTCCTGGGAGACTCCGAGACCTTTTCATATGAGAATCAGTGTAAACAATGAGCATTTTACATCCTGATGAGATACATTTCCATCCAGACATATTACCACATGACTCTCCATCTATAATTCACATATATGAAATTCTCTATATTATATTCAGTAGAACAGATTTTAAGCCTATTATTCAAAGGTCCTTATTTGTTACAGATCCCACCTAGAGGATGAATGGCTCTAAGAGGAATAAACCCTGGATGATAACTTTACATCAGTATTTGTTGTTTTAAGGATGACAGACACTGACTAGATCCAAGATCCGAAGTCGATTCGTTCAAAACAGATTTTTTTTTATTTTAGCGTCGTCTCCGTACATCATTAAAATGTATTGGCTCATGGAGCCAAATGTCGTTTCGCCCGAAGTGGCGCAAAACTTTGGTGATTTGATTTGGTATTCATTTCTGAATCTTATAAAACATTTTAAATTAGTAAACCGAAGTAGGCTTCGGTACCGAGTTATTAGCTAGTACCAAAAACATAATTTTTGTTTATTTTGTAGTATATGCTTGAAAGCGCTCCTATTTTATCTTGGGAGTAGTGTTCCTGTGCACTTTTGCCCTTCCTATCAAACAGGCCGCCTTGATTAGGTGGTACATATAGGTGCGCTTGCTCCTCCTCTCATCGGTTGCTGGATGAACATAGAGGTGACTAGGAGCAGCACACCATATGTGTGTAGAGTCTGCTCTCCTAAACATGCCCAATGGCATAGGTAGGTTTAGTGTAGGACCTGCCTGACCTGAGACTACTTTGGCGGGGGTAGGTGGGCACAGATGTGTTTTGATCAAAATATATTGTCTGAGAGCAGGGGCGTAGCTAGAAATGACTGGGCCCCATAGCAAAAAAAATTATGGGCCCCCCCTCCCGGATCTCCCACCCCCACATACCTATTGGACCTCCCACCCCTTCCAGAGCTCCCACCCAAACACCCCTCCAGGACCTCCCACCCCAACATCCCCCCCAAGTGTCATCCACAGATCCCCCCCTTAAGTGTCGTCCACAGATTCCCCCCCCTTAAGTGTCGTCCACAGATTCCCCCCCCTTAAGTGTCGTCCACAGATTCCCCCCCCTTAAGTGTCGTCCACAGATTCCCCCCCCTTAAGTGTCGTCCACAGATTCCCCCCCCTTAAGTGTCGTCCACAGATTCCCCCCCCTTTAGTGTCGTCCACAGATTCCCCCCCCTTTAGTGTCCTCCACAGATTCTCCCCCCTTTAGTGTCCTCCACAGATCCCCCCTTTAGTGTCCTCCACAGATCCCCCCTTTAGTGTCCTCCACAGATCCCCCCTTTAGTGTCCTCCACAGATCCCCCCTTTAGTGTCCTCCACAGATCCCCCCTTTAGTGTCCTCCACAGATCCCCCTTTAGTGTCCTCCACAGATCCCCCCTTTAGTGTCCTCCACAGATCCCCCCTTTAGTGTCCTCCACAGATCCCCCCTTTAGTGTCCTCCACAGATCCCCCCTTTAGTGTCCTCCACAGATCCCCCCTTTAGTGTCCTCCACAGATCCCCCCTTTAGTGTCCTCCACAGATCCCCCCTTTCAGTGTCCTCCACAGATCCCCCCTTCAGTGTCCTCCACAGATCCCCCTTCAGTCCTCCACAGATCCCCCTCAGTGTCCTCCACAGATCCCCCCTTCACTGGCCTACCTCATCTTCTGCTCGTGCAGCAGTGCGCCTCGGGCCCGCCTACTCCAGTCCTGACCTGACTACTCCTCTGCTTCCTTGGCTTCCCCCCCAGCCAGGCCCGAGCTGCGGACCGCCCAAGCCCCGCCCACTACAGCCGCGGACCGCCCAAGCCCCGCCCACCTGGCTGCCGGCTGTGTAAAAATAAATAAATAAATGAATGCAGTCCGGGACGGGCCCCCAGTGGCGTAGGGCCCCATAGCCACTGCTATGGTTGCTATGGCTATCCCTACGCCACTGTCTGAGAGTCTCAGATTTTATCACATCAGAATGAGGACTTCATCCATATATAATGCTTGTATCTATTTTGTTGCATTACTATCTTTTTTTCTGTGATTTTATCCATAAATGTAGCCATGGACATCCACATATTTATTTATTATTATTTATCATATAGTGCAGGATGCTTTTATCTTTATTTCTTATCTCTTTTCTGAGATTTTTGTTTATCAGGCTACTTTTACACTAGCGTTTTTTGCGGATCCGTCATGGATCTGCAAAAACGCTTCCGTTACAATAATACAACCACATGCATCCGTCATGAACGGATCCGGTTGTATTACAGTCATGTGAAAAAATTAGGACACCCTTTGAAAGCATGTGGTTTTTTGTAACATTTTTAATAAAAGGTTATTTCATCTCCGTTTCAACAATACAGAGAGATTAAAGTAATCCAACTAAACAAAGAAAACTGAAGAAAAGTCTTTTCAAGATCTTCTGTAAATGTCATTCTACAAAAATGCCTATTCTAACTGAGGAAAAAGATAGGACACCCTCACATGTATTCCCTCTTAAATTGGCTCAGATCTCACACAGGTATATCACACCAGGTGCACATAATTAGTAGATCGTTACTCTGCATGTTGAATGAGGCTTGCCCTATTTAAACCTCAGACATTTAGTTTGGTGTGCTCCTGACTGTTGAAGTGAGAGTGAGCACCATGGTGAGAGCAAAAGAGCTGTCAGAGGACTTCAGAAAAAAGATTGTAGCAGCCTATGAGTCTGGGAAGGGATTTAAAAAGATCTCAAAAGATTTTGAAATCAGCCATTCCACTGTCCGGAAGATAGTCTACAAGTGGAGGGCTTTCAAAACAACTGCCAACATGCCCAGGACTGGTCGCCCCAGCAAGTTCACCCCAAGAGCAGACCGCAAGATGCTAAAAGAGGTCTCCAAAAACCCTAAAGTGTCATCTCGAGAACTACAGCAGGCTCTGGCTACTGTTGATGTAGAAGTACATGCCTCTACAATCAGAAAGAGACTGTACAAGTTTAACTTGCATGGGAGGTGTGCAAGGAGGAAACCTTTGCTTTCCAAGAGAAACATCGAGGCCAGACTGACATTTGCCAGAGATAAAGTTGACAAAGACCAGGACTTCTGGAATAATGTTCTTTGGACAGATGAGTCCAAAATTGAATTATTTGGACACAACAGCAGAGGACATGTTTGGCGTAAACCAAACACAGCATTCCAAGAAAAGAACCTCATACCAACTGTGAAGCATGGAGGTGGAAGTGTCATGGTTTGGGGCTGCTTTGCTGCAGCAGGACCTGGTCAGCTCACCATCATAGAATCCACGATGAATTCTACTGTGTATCAGAAGGTGCTTGAAGAACATGTGAGACCATCAGTTAGAAAATTAAAGCTGAAGCGGAACTGGACCATGCAACATGACAATGACCCAAAACATACTAGTAAATCAACCAAAGATTGGCTGAAAAAGAAGAAATGGAGAGTCCTGGAATGGCCAAGTCAAAGTCCAGATTTGAATCCCATTGAGATGCTGTGGGGTGACTTGAAAAGGGCTGTACGTGCAAGAAACCCCTCAAACATCTCACAGCTGAAAAAGTTCTGCATTGAGGAGTGGGGTAAAATTTCCTCAGACCGATGTCGAAGACTGGTAGATGGCTACAAGAACCGTCTCACTGCAGTTATTTCAGCCAAAGGAGGTAACACTCGCTATTAGGGGCAAGGGTGTCCTATCTTTTTCCTCAGTTAGAATAGGCATTTTTGTAGAATGACATTTACAGAAGATCTTGAAAAGACTTTTCTTCAGTTTTCTTTGTTTAGTCGGATTACTTTAATCTCTCTGTATTGTTGAAACGGAGATGAAATAACCTTTTATTAAAAATGTTACAAAAAACCACATGCTTTCAAAGGGTGTCCTAATTTTTTCACATGACTGTATGTCTTCTAGGGCCATGACGGATCCGTCTTGAACACCACTGAAAGTCAATGGGGGACGGATGAGTTTTCTTTGTGTCAGAGAAAACGTTTGGCTCCACTTCGTGAGGCGGACAGCTGGTGTCCACCTCCAGAGAGGAATGGTGACTGAACGGAGGCAAACTGATGCATTCTGAGCGGATCATTTTCCATTCAGAATGCATTAAGGCAAAACTGATCCGTTTTGGACCGTTTGTGAGAGCCCTGAACGGATCTCACAAACAGAAAGCCAAAACGTATTTGCGGTCCCCAATGCACGGGCAACAACCGTGCGGCGGCCAGGACGGATCCAGACCCATTCAACTTGAATGGGTCTGTGATCCGTCACCGCAGAAAAAATAGAACATGTTCTATTTTTTTGCAGTGCGGAGACACGAACAGAAACACCATGGAAGCTCTCCTTCGTTTTATATTTTCAAATGCAAAAAAAATATATGATATCTAATAAATTATAAAAAATTTACTTGTTGTCATTGTGTAAAATTAAAGTAAAAAAGTTCCAGATAAGCAACCATTTCTCCCCGGGATGTGTAGATGAGGCCGCGCCTTGTGTATCGTCTAGCACATTCAGAGACGTGTGATTGTCCACACAACAATAGTGAGAGATCCTCACCCGGACATTAGCCGCACAATGACAACTACTCCCATCATTCAGATGGTAGTTTTCTTCTCCAAATAAGAAAAAGTAGAAAAAAATAAAAACAAAACACCAAAATATTAAGTTTAAATCAACCCTTTCCCAATTTTACATATACAATATATAAACAATAAATAAACATATTACACATCGCCACGTCCAAAAAGTCCAAACTATTAAAATATAAAAAAAATCTCCTATGCGATGAACGTTGTAACAGAAAAAAATAAAATAAAAACAGGGCGATTCGCAATTTTTTAGTCACCTTGTCCACCCAAAAAATAGGATAGGACGGGCCAGATGTTCTATGAAATGTAGAATGCATACAGCTTTTTTGGTGTTTGAATTTTTTTTGTGTGGTATCAAGTATTGCAATAATTTTTTACGGTATCGAAATCGAATCAAAATTTGAGTATCGTGACAACCCTACTATGAATGTGGGCGATACCCTCTCCCTGCAGTTTAAGCACCAAGCCTTCACACTGACATTGGGGCCACCAAGAGGGATGCATATGATTAGGCAGCGTTGCTTGGGTATACCAGATTCGTGACAGATTAAGGCCTCTTTCACACTACCGTATGGTTATTTCAGTGTTTTGCGGTCCATTTTTCACGGATCCGTTGTTCCGTTTTTTCCGTATGGCATATACAGTAAATATATAGAACAAATTGGGGTGGGCATAACATTTTCAATAGATGGTTTCGCAAAAAACAAAACGGATACGGAAGACATACGGTTGCATTTCCGTATGCATTCAGTTTTTTTTGCGGACCCATTGACTTTAATAGAGCCAGGGAACGCGATTTGCAGCCAAATATAGGACATGTTCTATCTTTGCACGGAACGGAGATACGGAAACACGGTAGTGTGAAAGAGGCCTAATTTGGAGCAAATAAAATAAAAAAAATATGTTATGGACCCTCCACACAGTGTCTTCTGATTACAAAACATATCAATATTAGAAATATTCCTGGGCGCTGCCCCGTTCGCCCGCAGTGCCCCATTACTGTCTCCTCTCCTGCTCCATATGCTAATTACTATGGGAGCAATGGGGAGGAGACAGCAGCTTCTCTAGTGGGCGTTTCTTCTCCTGGCTGTAGCGCTGTCCAATCGCAGCGCAGGGAGAAGGAACGCCCACTAGAGAAGCTGCCGTCTCCTCCCCATTGCTCCGATAGTAATTAGCATATGGAGCAGGACTGCAGGAGACTGTAATGGGGCACAGCGGGCAAACAGAGCGGCACCCAGGAATAATAGTAAGTGCTGGGACATCCCTGGGCGCCGCTCTGTGTAGCCTGCTGCTTAACAAAGTCCGAACCCATATAAGGTCGTCTTTAACTTTTAATACAGGAGGCAGGTGCCGGCAGCAGAATCGCATAGCCGTCATCCTGCCTCTGACAGGGAGCTGTGATCAGCGGTAGTTAACCCCTCAGGTGCGGCACCTGAGAGGTTAACTGCAGCCGATCGCATCTCCCTGTCATAGAGGTCAGATGCCAGTTATTTGATTCCGGCACCCGCCTCCTGTATTTGTATTAACAGTTCAGTTATCTGCATTGGTGGTGCAGTGCACCCCCCCAACACCCCAGTATAATAAACATTGGTGGTGCAGTGCCAATGAGGGTTAAAAATAAATAAATAAAAATTAACTCACTTCCTCCAATTGATCGCATAGCTGCCGGTCTCCTGTTCTTTCTTCAGGACCTGTCAAAGGAACTGTGGTGATGTCACTGAGCTCATCACATGGTCCATTACCAGGGTGATGGATCATGTGATGGACCATGTGATGAGCACAGTGACGTCACCAAAGGTCCTTTTCCTCACAGATGAAGACAGAAGAGAAGCCGGGCTGCGTGAACAAGTGGATTAAGGCAAGTTAAATTTTTTTAATTTTTTTTTTAACCCATCCAGCGCTATTTTACTTAGCATTCTGTTTTAAGAATGCTATTATTTTCCCTTATAACCATGTTATAAGGGAAAATAATTACATCTGCACAACCTTAAACCCAAACCTGAACTTCAGTGAAGAAGTTCAGGTCTGGGTACCACAGTCAGTTTTTTATCACGCGCGTGCAAAACACATTGCACCCGCGCGATAAAAACTGAACGCAATCGCAGTCAAAACTGACTGCAATTGCGTACCTACTCGTGCGGGTTTGCTGCAATGCACCCGGGACGCATCCGGAGCCAAAACGTGACGCCCGTCTGAAAGAGGCCTAAGGCTACTTTCACACCTGCTGTAGTGTGATCCGACGGGCAGTTCCGTCGTCACTGGGGCACAGTGGATGACACAAGGGGGCACTGCATGGCACTGTTATCGGGGGCGCTGTGGATGTCACTGTCGCGGATCCACTAAATAAGGTTACTGTCCGTGTGCGATTCACATTTTGTTGCAGTCCCATTGAGTTCTATGGGTTTTAGATCTGCATTATGAGGACCAGAATAGGACATGTTCCATCTTTCGGAGAACTGACATATGGACGTGGAAAGCACATGGACGTCATCAGTGTGTTTTTTACATCCGTATGTCAGTTCCAGTAAAGACAGAACATGTCCTATTCTGGTCTTCAAAATGAGGACCTCAAATCCATAGAACTCAATGGGACTGCAAAAAAATGTGGATCGCAAAATGGATACGGTCGTGTGCATAAGGGCTTAGATACACCACTCAGCAGGCTGTGTCATACAAGATAGGATTAGATACACCACTCAGCAGGCTGTGTCATACAAGATAGGATTAGATACACCACTCAGCAGGCTATGTCATACAAGATAGAATTAGATACACCGCTCAGTAGGCATTCAGGCACACATATAGAATAGAATTAGATACAGATGTGATTGGATACACTTGCATATTCAAGCAGTTTTTCACCCTCTGGAGATGGTGAGGGAAGAGCCTGTGAACGGTCAGTGATGGGATTAGATACACCGCTCAGCAGGCTGTATCACACAGGATAGGATTAGATACACATGTGAGGGCAGAGCCTGTGGACGGTCAGTAATGGGATTAGATACACCGCTCAGCAGGATGTATCACACAGGATAGGATTAGATACACATGTGAGGGCAGAGCCTGTGGACGGTCAGTGATGGGATTAGATACACCGCTCAGCAGGCTGTATCACACAGGACAGGATTAGATACACATGTGAGGGCAGAGCCTGTGGACGGTCAGTGATGGGATTAGATACACCGCTCAGCAGGATGTATCACAGGATAGGATTAGATACACATGTGAGGGCAGAGCCTGTGGACGGTCAGTGATGGGATTTAGACACTGGGTGAGAAATAGATTCCTGTCTGTGTAGTGGGTGTGGCTGCTGCAGACCGAGCAGTGTGGGGGCGTGGCCAGCCTGTGACTCATCACTGTGCAGCGCAGCCAGGCTTGTGTATCAATAAAGTTATGTATTCAACAAAACAAGAAGGGGAGAAAGTAAACACATCTGCCAGGATAGTCTGATGTCTTCCAGGGGGGAAGGAAAGCTCAGACATGAAAAACAGGTGTTGGGGGCTTATGTATGCATGGTGAGGGGTGTTATCCATGCAACATAATATTTTTATCCGCCGATAAGTTGACTCCTAGATATTCAAAGCTCTTTGTTTTTTTAGAACCTGTAGTCCTCCTACCTGATCTATATTTAGGAGCAAATTCGTCTGAATCAAATTTTTCTAAACTTCGCTCATCTCTAGTCATCAATATCAGATCGGTGGTGGTGTGACTCCTGGGACCCCTGATAATCAGTTTCCTAGGCCATATGATGTCCCCGTACATCGGTCACATGGCGTAGTTGCAGCTCATCCCTATTAAAGCGAATGGGACTGAGCCGAAATGCCAAGCACAGCCGCTATACAATGTATGGCTGTCAAAAACCAACGGGTGTGATCTCACTGTGCCATGTGTCCTACCTCCTCTAAGGGCGTTGTCTAAGTGAATCCCTCATTCTTTACAATACCCCTGATGGTGGGGAACACCAGGTCGCTACCTCTTAAGGAGGATTGGCACACGAGGCAACTGATCCAGACGTACCAGGAGGCACCAGAGGTACAGACTTAGTCAGCAGGCTGAGTCGTAACCAGGAGCAACAGTGCAGGACCGGAGGATGAGGCAGAGGCAAAGTCAAACAAGCAGGCGGCACAAGTGAAGCAATCCAGATCGGCAACAGGAGAGTCAAGGCAAGCAGGCAGGGATCAAACAGGTAGCGGAGTCCAGAAACACAAGCACGAGTAAGATACACAGGAACAAGAGCAGCGATATCAGCAAACTTTGCAGGACACAAGGACCTTGACACTCAGGCATCTGGGAAGGGGGCTGAGCCACTAATATACGTGTAAGATGGCTAGGATTGGTCAGCGAGGTCACGTGATCTAACCCATTAAGCACAGGAAGTGACGCCGGCCGGCCCTTAAGGAAGTGCTACAGCAAGCAGCACTTCCTTAAGACAAGGAACAAGTAGCAAGCATGCTATGGCCAGGGCTGAAAGAATACCGTGGAGCGGATCCCAGAACAAACAGTACCTGTAAGGACAGAGCCGAGGACTGCAGTGGTGAATGGGGAAGCACTGGCAGCAGAGCACCTGTGAATACGCCGCCCCGGGACCGCGGCGGTAAGCAGAGGAACAGTGTCAAACAGCAGCCGCTCTATGGTTGTAGAGATTTTCGGAGCCAGCTGTGCTTACCAAAGCTATGATGATCATAGGGGTTGTTAAGACTCGGACCACCGCCTATCTGATAGTGATGGCCTATCCTGAGGATAGGTCATCATTATTAGAGATGAGGGAGGTTTATAAAACTTTGATTCGGCTGCTTCGCCAAATTTCATAAAGAAATTCGCTTTGGGACAAATTACTTCATCACAAAGCACATTCCTTTACATGTAGAGGGCGCAATGATGGGGACCGGTGATTGTGCCGCCCCCGTCATTGAACCCCGCAGATGGCGCTTTCATCACTGATCGCGGCATCTGAGATTAAAAAAATGAGGTCTTTCAGGGGTTAATCAGTTAAAATAAAATAATACTTACCTTATTAATTTGAGCGTGGAGGGGCTCTTTATTGAAGATCCCGCTCAAAATCTTGCGTGGTGCATGATGACATCAAGCTGGCCGGCATGGTGATGTCATACAGTACGTCATCGCGCACTGGATTTTGCACGGGATCTTCAATCACGATCACATTGAAGAGGGGAGTATGATTTTTTATTTTTCCCAGGTTGAGGGCAGCATTTCAGAGCATAAACTGGGAGCAGATACTTTCAATAAATTCATAGCGGGAGATTTATCCAAACTGGTGTAAAGTAGGGATCGACCGATATAGATTTTTTAGGGCCGATACCGATAATTTGTGAACTTTCAGGCCGATAATTTATACCGATATTCTGGGAATTTTCATTTTTGAAAAAAAATAAAAAAAATTCCCACAAATCTGCTGAAAATTAATGTTTATTGTTAATGTGTATTTTTTTTTGTAAATCTTTCTTTTTCATTTATACTTAATATTTTGGTGTTTTTAATTTTATTTTTACTAACTTTTAGCCCCCCTTAGGGACTAGAACCCTTGTCCTATTCACCCTGATAGAGATCTATTAGGGTGAATAGGAGCTCACACTGTCCCTGCTGCTGTGTGCTTTGTGCACACAGCAGCATGGAGCTTACCATGGCAACCAGGGCTTCTGTAGCGTCCTGGCTGCCATGGTAACCGATCGGAGCCCCAGCATTACACTGCTGGGGCTCCGATCGGAGGAGCAGGGAAGAGGGGATCCTGTGGAGGGGCGCACTGTGCCACCAATGTTTTTAATACTGGGCTTGAGGGGGGGGTGCACTGCGCCACCAATGAAGCTTAAAGGGTTTCTACCACTTAGGTGTCACATATTTGGCTGTCAGACACTAGCGATCCGCTAGTGTCTGCTCTGGCCAACCATCCTAATATAATTGCTTTTGGGGCGGTGGTTTGGCTAAAAAAACTACTTTTATTAATATGCTAATGAGCCTCTAGGTGCTATGGGGGCGTCATTAGCACCTAGAGGCTCCGTCTACCTTCAGAAACGGCCGCCGCCGAGCGCGTCCCTCCAGCCCGCCCATCTCCTCCTGAATGCGATCCTCGTATGTATTATGCGCATGCGCAGTGAATGTCTGATCGCTTCCTTGCTCAGACATCTCCACTGCGCCTGCGCGATGACGCCATAGTGCTCCGAGGACAGGCGCAGTGGAGATGTCTGAGCAGGGAAGCTGTCAGACATTTACTGCGCATGCGCAGAATACATACGAGGATCGCATTCAGGAGGAGATGGGCGGGCTGGAGGGACGCGCTGGGGGCGGCAGTTTCTAAAGGTAGACGGAGCCTCTAGGTGCTAATGACGCCCCCATAGCACCTAGAGGCTCATTAGCATATTAATAAAAGTAGTTTTTTTAGCCAAACCACCGCCCCAAAAGCAATTGTATTAGGATGGTTGGCCAGAGCAGACACTAGCGGATCGCTAGTGTCTGACAGCCAAATATGTGACGCCTAAGTGGTAGAAACCCTTTAATCTCTCATTTATTCATATACAGGAGGCGGGAGCTGGATGCAGAATCACATAGCCGGCTCCCGACCTCTATGAGCTGTAGCTGCGATCCGCGGCACCTGAGGGGTTAACTACCGTAGATCGCAGCTACAGCTCATAGAGGTCGGGAGCCGGCTATGTGATCCTGCAGCTCCCGCCTCCTGTATATGAATGAATGAGAGATTAAGCTTCATTGGTGGCGCAGTGGCCACAGCCCCTCCCCCCCCAGCCCCCCAGTATTAGACATTGGTGGCGCAGTGGCCACAGCTCCTCCCCTTCTCTTGTCCCCTGTCCTTTCATTGGCGGCAGCAGCACAGGGGGAGGGAGACACTGCTCCTTCTCCCCTGTGCTGCTGAGGGAACACGGAGAGCGCTGTCAGCAGCGCGATCTGTGTTCCCCATACGCTATCGGAATATCGGCAAAATAAATGCCGATAGTGTTCAAAATCCTGAATATCGGCCGATAATATCGGTAAATCCGATAATCGGTCGATCCCTAGTGTAAAGTAGACCTGGCTTAGTGGCTCATAGCAACCAATCAGATTCCTCCTTTTATTTTCTAAAGGAGCGCTGGAAAATGAAAGGTGAATTCTGATTGGTTGCTATGGGCAACTAAACCAGTTTTCCATTACACCAGTTTTAGCAAAAATATGGGATTTAAGGAAATCAGGGATAGTCTGTACCGGGATGTGATGCAACCCAAAAAAATATAGAATCTAGAAACCAACCCTGATAGATCACATCTGGACCTAGGGTTGCCACTTTAACCATAAAAAATATTGGCCAAGTTAAGCGACACACCCAAAATGGAGAGTGGTTGTGGACGTGGCTTAACAGAATTGAGGACGTGTGAATGGGGCCTAGAGAATAATGCCCCCAACAGCACTGGGCATATCGCTGGGGGCAACAGCACTGGGCATATCGCTGGGGGCAACAGCACTGGGCATATCGCTGGGGGCAACAGCACTGGGCATATCGCTGGGGGCAACAGCACTGGGCATATCGCTGGGGGCAACAGCACTGGGCATATCGCTGGGGGCAACAGCACTGGGCGTATATCGCTGGGGGCAACAGCACTGGGCGTATATCGCTGGGGGCAACAGCACTGGGCGTATATCGCTGGGGGCAACAGCACTGGGCGTATATCGCTGGGGGCAACAGCACTGGGCGTATATCGCTGGGGGCAACAGCACTGGGCGTATATCGCTGGGGGCAACAGCACTGGGCGTATATCGCTGGGGGCAACAGCACTGGGCGTATATCGCTGGGGGCAACAGCACTGGGCGTATATCGCTGGGGGCAACAGCACTGGGCGTATATCGCTGGGGGCAACAGCACTGGGCGTATATCGCTGGGGGCAACAGCACTGGGCATATCGCTGGGGGCAACAGCACTGGGCATATCGCTGGGGGCAACAGCACTGGGCATATCGCTGGGGGCAACAGCACTGGGCATATCGCTGGGGGCAACAGCACTGGGCATATCGCTGGGGGCAACAGCACTGGGCATATCGCTGGGGGCAACAGCACTGGGCATATCGCTGGGGGCAACAGCACTGGGCATATCGCTGGGGGCAACAGCACTGGGCATATCGCTGGGGGCAACAGCACTGGGCATATCGCTGGGGGCAACAGCACTGGGCATATCGCTGGGGGCAACAGCACTGGGCATATCGCTGGGGGCAACAGCACTGGGCATATCGCTGGGGGCAACAGCACTGGGCATATCGCTGGGGGCAACAGCACTGGGCATATCGCTGGGGGCAACAGCACTGGGCATATCGCTGGGGGCAACAGCACTGGGCATATCGCTGGGGGCAACAGCACTGGGCATATCGCTGGGGGCAACAGCACTGGGCATATCGCTGGGGGCAACAGCACTGGGCATATCGCTGGGGGCAACAGCACTGGGCATATCGCTGGGGGCAACAGAACTTGGCATATCGCTGAGGGAACAGAACTTGGCATATCGCTGAGGGAACAGAACTTGGCATATCGCTGAGGGAACAGAACTGGGCATATCGCTGAGGGAACAGAACTGGGCATATCGCTGAGGGAACAGAACTGGGCATATCGCTGAGGGCACAGAACTGGGCATATCGCTGAGGGCACAGAACTGGGCATATCGCTGAGGGCACAGAACTGGGCATATCGCTGAGGGAACAGAACTGGGCATATCGCTGGGGGCACAGAACTGGGCATATCGGTGAGGGAACAGAACTGGCCATAAATACTGTTGAGTGGCATGAAGGGGGAATAATTACTATGTGGGGGCATTAAAGGGTTTCTGTCAACAGGAAAATGGTTAGTCACCTGGCTGACAGTGATGCGCTAATGTCTCCTGAACACAACTATATTAGCGCCATCTCACTGCGTGCCGCCATCTCACTGCGTGCCGACGTTATTGAGAAAAAATAACTTGTATAATATGCAAATAAGGCCTCTAGGAGCGCGGGGCGGGGGGGGGGGCTGCTCCTGGAGGCTCTGTTCTCCCACCTCTGGTCTCACCCGGCTACACTTGATTGACAGGACCAGACAGCCTTGGTCTCCTCCTGCCGGCCCTGTCTGGCGCCTGTGCCGTCCCGTTCAGTTTTCAGCGCAGGCGAGCGTGCTTTACTGACTGCGAAAAAAAGAAGCCTCGGCAGCGTCCCGCACCATGTGTCCCTCTTTGTTCATTTCCATAGTTAGGTATGGGTCATGTAATAATTCTTAAAGGGGTTGTTCGGGTTCAGAGCTGAACCCGGACATACCTCCATTTTCCCCCCTGACATGAGCATCAGAGCAGTTCATGCTCCAATGCTCTCCTTTGCCCTGCGCTAAATCGCGCAGGGCAAAGGCATTTTTTTGGAGATCCGGTGACGTACCAGGGCTCTCCATGGGGCTGCCAGGAACCCCAATGACGTCACCGGCACTGATGGGTGGGATTTAGTGCTGCCCTAGCCAGTAAAACTGCTAGGGCAGCGCTAAAGCCCGCCCATCAGAGCCAGTGACGTCACCGAACACACTGCCGGCGGAAGTTTCCGCCCGGCAGTGTGTTCTTAAAAACTAAAGAGTCAGTGCCCTGCGCGATCTAGCACAATGCAAGGGAGCGAATCGGAGCATGAGACGCCAGGGGGGCTGCTGGGGTGAAAATAAGGGTAGAGCTGAACCCAGACAAACCCTTTAAAGGTACATAAATAAATGTATAAGAAACAACCATGAGCGAATCCGACCGTCTGTCAGATGAGAGACACTTCTGTATCACCTCAGTACTTACAGGAAAGTCCTAACAGGAAGGAATCTGAGGGGGGATCGGGTCCCTGCGTCACCGGGTGGTATCTGCCGGACAGCGCGAGCCTGCTGTACTACTGCGCATGTCCTGAAGGGGGATCCGGTCCCTGCCGCTCAGTGTCCTATTAGAAATAGTAATAAGGCAATGACTGATCCCCCTTCATATGTCTATGGGGGTCTGAAGTCTGTGGGAGGCCGCTGTGAGCAGGTCTGTGTATATATATATATACCACTGTCTCCCTGTCTCCCGGCTACATCACACGTTCCCCAGCCGTCAGCGCACTAGTGTGTCCCCCTCCCCCGCAGCATATGAGGGGCCACATAACAGTCACACAGACTGTGAGCGAATCCGACCGTCTGTCAGATGAGAGACACTTCTGTATCACCTCAGTACTTACAGGAAAGTCCTAACAGGAAGGAATCTGAGGGGGGATCGGGTCCCTGCGTCACCAGGTGGTATCTGCCGGACAGCGCGAGCCTGCTGTACTACTGCGCATGTCCTGAGGTCACACTGACCGCTAACAGAATGTATGGGCTAACGGGAGGAGGTTTACTAGAATGTATGGGCTAACGGGAGGAGGTTTACTAGAATGTATGGGCAAACGGGAGGTGGTTTGCTAGAATGTATGGGCTAACGGGAGGTGGAATGCCTGTACTACTGCGCATGTCTTGAAGTCACACTGTCCACTAACAGAATTTATGGGCAAACCGGAGGTGGTTTACTAGAATGTATGGGCTAATGGGAGGTGGTTTACTAGAATGTATGGGCTAATGGGAGGTGGATTGCTAGAATGTATGGGCTAACTGGAGGTGGTTTACTAGAATGTATGGGCTAATGGGAGGAGGTTTACTAGAATGTATGGGCAAACGGGAGGAGGTTTACTAGAATGTATGGGCAAACGGGAGGAGGTTTACTAGAATGTATGGGCAAACGGGAGGTGGTTCAATAGAATGTATGGGGAAATCGGAGGTGGTGTACTAGAATGTATGGGCAAACGGGAGGTGGTTCACTAGAATGTATGGGCAAACGGGAGGTGGTTCACTAAAATGTATGGGCTAATGGGAGGAGGTTTGCTAGAATGTATGGGCTAATGGGAGGAGGTGTACTAGAATGTATGGGCAAACGGGAGGTGGTTCACTAGAATGTATGGGCAAACGGGAGGTGGTTCACTAAAATGTATGGGCTAACGGGAGGTGGTTTGCTAGAATGTATGGTCTAATGGGAGGTGGTTCACTAGAATGTATGGGCTAACGAGATGGTTACTAGAATGTATGGGCTAACGGGAGGAGGTTTACTAGAATGTATGGGCTAATGGGAGGAGGTTCACTAGAATGTATGGGCTAATGGGAGGTTTACTATGATGTATGGGCTAATGGGAGGAGGTTCACTAGAATGTATGGGCTAATGGGAGGAGGTTTACTAGAATGTATGGGCAAACGGGAGGTGGTTCACTAGAATGTATGGGCAAACGGGAGGTGGTTTACTAGAATGTATGGGCAAACAGGAGGAGGTTCACTAGAATGTATGGGCTGACGGGAGGTGGTTCACTAGAATGTATGGGCTAACAGGAGGAGGTTCACTAGAATGTATGGGCAAACAGGAGGAGGTTCACTAGAATGTATGGGCAAACAGGAGGAGGTTCACTAGAATGTATGGGCTAACGGGAGGAGGTTCACTAGAATGTATGGGAAAACGGGAGGTGGTTCACTAGAATGTATGGGCTAACGGGAGGTGGTTACTAGAATGTGTGGGCAAACAGGAGGAGGTTTACTAGAATGTATGGGCTAACGGGAGGTGGTTACTAGAATGTATGAGCTAACGAGATGGTTACTAGAATGTATGGTCTAATGGGAGGTGGTTCACTAGAATGTATGGGCTAACGGGAGGTGGTTTACTAGACTGTATGGGCTAATAGGAGGAGGTTCACTAGAATGTATGGGCATACTGGAGGAGGTTAGTTCGGTGTCTGGAGGAGTAGAGAAGGGTCAGTCCCCGGACATAGAGCTCCACTAATGTGCACTGGGACAAGACGTTAGGGGACCGGACAGCGGGTCTGTTACTGAGAGATACAGATTACCTGCACCCAGTGTTACCGCTTCCCCCAGCAAAAAATAATGGCCAAGTTAAGCCACACCCGAAATGGGGTGTGGTTGTGGGCGTGACTTATCACAGGGTGTTAAAGGGAACCTGTCACCGGGATTTTGTGTATAGAGCTGGGGACATGGGTTGCTAGATCGCCACTAGCACATCCGCAATACCCAGTCCCCATAGCTCTGTGTGCTTTTATTGTGTAAAAAACCTGATTTGATACATATGCAAATTAACCTGAGATGAGTCCTGTCCCTGACTCATCTCACGTACAGGACTCATCTCAGGTTAATTTGCATATGTATCAAATCGTTTTTTTTTACACAATAAAAGCACACAGAGCTATGGGGACTGGGTATTGCGGATGTGCTAGCGGTGATCTAGCAACCCATGTCCTCAGCTCTATACACAAAATCCCGGTGACAGGTTCCCTTTAAGTTGCTATTATACTGTGGCTCCCAAAAATATTAGTGCCCCCAGTTAGAAGAATGCCCCCCATTAGTGCCCCCAGTTAGAAGAATGCCCCCCATTAGTGCCCCTAGTTAGAAGAATGCCCCCCATTAGAAGAATGCCCCCAGTTAGAATTCCCCCCCCCCCCATTAGTGCCCCCTTCTCTGCTTTTGCAACAAAAAAATAAAGCCCTCCCCTCCTCCATTTGCTCGCGCTGTGGTGAACACTCGCTGCTGACTGGAAGCTCAGGACAGGACCTGCCTCCAGCGTGATGACGTCTCACAGGTCCTGTCCTCCCGTCAGCAGCGCGCGCAAATGGAGGAGGGGAGTGCTGAAGGGCTGTACTGATGAGCGTTCCGCAATGTCTTTAATTAAATTCATAGCGGGAGATTTATCAAAACTGGTGTAAAGTAGACCTGGCTTATGGGCTCATCAATCAGATTCCTCCTTTTATCTTCTAAAGGAGCGCTGGAAAATGAAAGGTGAATTCTGATTGGTTGCTATTGGCAACTAAACCAGTAGAGTTTAGCCTAAATCTGGGATGAGGAAATCACGGATAGTCTGTACCGGGATGTGGTCCAACAAAAACAAACTATAGAATCTAGAAACCAACCCTGATAGATCACATCTGGACCCCAAAAGATAATAATGGTGTCCCATTCACAGGGGGTGTGCTGTGGCCTCCATATATGACGGACGTGGTAATATGGTAAGAGCCGCACCGTATTACTGATTGATAGGATGCGCGCTCCTGTCCAGCAGCTTTCACCTTCGACAATGGGGCAACCTGTCCCCATCCGCGCTCCAGTCCTTGTACCCCCCGGGACTAGGAAGATCCCCAGATAGAGGAACTGCCCACCCCCAGGGGTGGTCCCGGTCCCATCAGTCACACACCCAGCTCTCAATACCAAACAATTATTCTTATTACAGTATAATAGCCCAACACATACTCTGGATCGCAAACCACCAGGGATGGGGATGATCCCCATTTAGAGGACCTACACCGCCCCGGCACAAGGCTTGTAAAATGGCTCCAGATATGGCAAATATCCTGGTCAAAGGATAATCAACCCAATTATAGGGGTCACATTGTTGTATAGATCTACCCAGTCGGGGAATAAAGAAAGTCCTGGAAGTGATGTCCAACTTTCCCTGCACACGGCCTTAAATGGACTTTGTACCTGATACGGACTCTGGGATCTTCTAGATATATAGAGATGGTATGGTTTTCAAGCACTTCCAGGTCTTCCTTTATTCCCTAACTCGGTAAGACATCGAGTGCTGCAGTATTTCCTCCAAATCCTGGATTATCAGGGGCCTCCTGGGCCTAACACTGCTGGCACCGCCACTTCATGGACTGTCCAATTTGGACCTAAAGGTCTTGCTGCTTAATCTTGTATATGTGATTCCTCTATGTAGTACTGTGCGGTGTACGGAAGATGTCCATAAACTACAAGCTGACTGGGACACTGAGTGATTGGGCATCAACTTGGCAAATGAGGTTCAATGTGGATAAATGTAAAGTTCTGCATCTTGGTAGTGATCTCTGTGCTTCATATGTCCTAGGTGATGTAGCACTGGTAGAGTCACTTATAGGGAAGGATTTGGGTGTCCTTGTAGATGGCAGATTAAATAACAGCACAATGTCAATCAGCTGCTTCTAAGGCCACCAGGATATTGTCATGCATTAAACGAGGCATGGACTCGCGGGGCAGGGATGTGATATTACCACTTTACAAAGCGCAGGTGCGGCCTTATCTGGAATACGCAGTTCAGTTCTGGGCAACAGTACATAGAAAGGATGCTCTGCAGCTGGAAAAAGTACAGAGGAGAGCGACTAAACTGATAAGGGGCATGGAGGGTCTGAGTTATGAAGAAAGGTTAAAAGAATTAAATTTATTTAGTCTTGAGAAGAGACGACTAAGGGGGGGACATGATTAACCTATACAAGTATATAAATGGACCATACAAAAAATACGGTGAAAAACTGTTCCATGTAAAATGCCCTCAAAAGATAAGGGGGCCCTGCCTCCGACTGAAGAAGAAAAAGTTCAGTCTCCAGAAGCGTCAAAGCTTCTTTACTGTGAGAACTGTGAATCTGGGGAATAGACTTCCTCAGGACGTGGTCACAGCAGGAACAGTGGACGGTGTTAAAAAGGGTTTAGACGAATTCTTAAAAGTAAATGACATGAATGATTATGAAAATGTGTAGAAATCTGAGTCTCACTTACTTTTGGTATTTGCGTCCCCACCGATCCCTTGGTGTCACTGTCTCTAATGTAACAAAAAAGCCAGTGGAGATAATATATTAATAATAAATTATAAAATTCATATAAACTTTATTATATATTTAAATATGTAGAAAAAGGCAAGATGGAAAAAAGTATACAGAGAAGCGAAGGGCATATATTCTACTGGACTGTCATGTATCCCCACAAGGCTGATACCGGGTACCAGGTCATATGCTGTGTCTCACAAACACCCAATATATGTACCACAGAGAAAATATACACTCACCTAAAGAATTATCAGGAACACCATACTAATACGGTGTTGGACCCCCTTTTGCCTTCAGAACTGCCTTAATTCTACGTGGCATTGATTCCACAAGGTGCTGATGACATTCTTTAGAAATGTTGGCCCATATTGATAGGATAGCATCTTGCAGTTGATGGAGATTTGAGGGATGCACATCCAGGGCACGAAGCTCCCGTTCCACCACATCCCAAAGATGCTCTATTGGGTTGAGATCTGGTGACTGTGGGGCCATTTTAGTACAGTGAACTCATTGTCATGTTCAAGAAACCAATTTGAAATGATTCGCGCTTTGTGACATGGTGCATTATCCTGCTGGAAGTAGCCATCAGAGGATGGGTACATGGTGGTCATGAAGGGATGGACATGGTCAGAAACAATGCTCAGTTAGCCCGTGGCATTTAAACGCTGGCTAATTGGCACTAAGGGGCCTAAAGTGTGCCCAGAAAACATCCCCCACACCATTACACCACCACCACCAGCCTGCACAGTGGTAACAAGCAGGGCCGGCCTTTGGGGTGTGCGGGCTGTGCGGCCGCACAGGGCGCCATAGCAACAGGGGCGCCGGGCGGCCGACAGCCCGCAATGTAATATGGGCAGGCGAGGCGGCACTTATGTTTTCCCACAGGGCGGCCCCCCCCCGGCGCCCGTTGCGGTTTAAAAAAAAAAGTTGCTTATATAAGTTGGGGGCGGCTGGCGGCGCCCCTCATTCTGCGTCGCCTGAGTGGCTGAGGCTGAGCGCTTGCCGCTCTAAAGAATCCTGCGCCTGTTAATGTAGCGTGGCCGAGCTCTGTTAGGTCCGCGGTACAGGAGCTTTTGTTTCCTGTACCCGGCCGGACTGACAGGAAGTGCTCACTTAGTGTGCACTTCCTGTCAGTCCGGCCGGGTACAGGAAACAAATGCTCCTGTACCGCGGATCGAACAGAGCTCGGCCACGCTACACTAGAGGTGGAGGTGGGAGTAGAAAGAGAGTGACAAGGGGGAAGGGGGGAGGGGGGAGGAAAGAAAGAGAGTGACAAGGGGGAAGGGGGGAGGAAAGAAAGAGAGTGACAAGGGGGAAGGGGGGAGGAAAGAAAGAGAGTGACAAGGGGAAGGGGGGAGGGGGGAGGAAAGAAAGAGAGTGACAAGGGGGAAGGAGGGAGGAAAGAAAGAGAGTGACAAGGGGGGAGGAAATAATGAGAGTGATGGGGGGGGAGGAAATAATGAGAGTGATGGGGGGGGGAAATAATGAGAGTGATGGGGGGGGGAAATAATGAGAGTGATGGGGGGGGGAAATAATGAGAGTGATGGGGGGGGGGAAATAATGAGAGTGATGGGGGGGGGGGGAAATAATGAGAGTGATGGGGGGGGAAATAATGAGAGTGATGGGGGGGAAATAATGAGAGTGATGGGGGGGAAATAATGAGAGTGATGGGGGGGGGAAATAATGAGAGTGATGGGGGGGGAAATAATGAGAGTGATGGGGGGGGAAATAATGAGAGTGATGGGGGGGGGAAATAATGAGAGTGATGGGGGGGGGAAATAATGAGAGTGATGGGGGGGGGGGAATAATGAGAGTGATGGGGGGGGGGAAATAATGAGAGTGATGGGGGGGGAATAATGAGAGTGATGGGGGGGAAATAATGAGAGTGATGGGGGGGAAATAATGAGAGTGATGGGGGGGAAATAATGAGAGTGATGGGGGGGAAATAATGAGAGTGATGGGGGGAATAATGAGAGTGATGGGGGGGGGAATAATGAGCGTGACAAGGGAGGGCGGGTGGAATAATGAGAGTGACAAGGGAGAGGGGGGGGAATAATGAGAGTGACAAGGGAGAGGGGGGATAATGAGAGTGACAAGGGAAGGGGGGGGGGGAAGAGAGTGACAATGGAGTCCCCAGAGCCAGACTGCAGCCAGAGTCCAGATCATCTTATTGTCCTGGTGGTAAGTAGACAATGCAATATGTTTATTATTTAATTGTTTAGTTATTAATACTACATTGGAAACGAATTTTCTCAGCTGGACACCGGCCGACACTGCGCATGCGCTGGGAGCCTCACCAGCGGTTAGGGTAGGGAAAAAGCACTGGCCCGTACGTAATTTTTCCCTTCCCTAACCGCTGGTGAGGCTCCCAGTGCATGCGCAGTGTCGGCCGGTGTTCAGCTGAGAACATCCATCCGATCACTGCGCCTGCGCATTGGCCCATAGTTTTTCCCTACCCTAACCGCCGGCGAGGCTCCTGGCGCATGCGCACTCTGCTGTGAAATTTCCCTAACCTGTCGTTGTGCGCCTGCGCGGCGCTGCACACCTCCTCACGTCATGTCCGGTGCGACCGGAAGTGACGAGGGTAGGGAAATCTCACGAACTAGGGAAGTATAACATTACACCGGCCTTTGGGGTGTGAGGGCTGGTAACTACTTGGTTGGATAGTCAGCCAGCCTATGCCATGATGCCAGCAACAAGCAGTGTTTTTTTTTTTTTTTTTGGGGGGGGGGGGGCGCCACAAGGTTATCTCGCACAGGGCGCCTGAACACCTAAGGCCGGCCCTGGTAACAAGGCATGATGGATACATATTCTCATTCTGTTTACGCCAAATTTGGACCATTTGAATGTCTCAACAGAAATCGAGACTCATCAGACCAGGCAACATTTTTCCAGTCTTCAACAGTCCAATTTTGGTGAGCTCGTGCAAATTGTAGCCTCTTCTTCCTATTTGTAGTGGAGATGAGTGGTACCCGGTGGGGTCTTCTGCTGTTGTAGCCCACCTTTCTTTCCCATTCTGACATTCAGTTTGGAGTTCAGGAGATTGTCTTGACCAGGACCACAACCCTACATGCATTGAAGCAACTGCCATGTGATTGGTTAACTAGACAATCGCATTAATGAGAAATAGAACAGGTGTTCCTAATAATTCTTTAGGTGAGTGTATAATATAATATAAGCACCACAGTGGGGGATTATATGACGTGATACAATAATATCAGGGAATATTCCCAGAATGTTAGTGAGATCCACAGCCTACGTCCTTGGTAACCATAGACGACATGTATATAGCAAGCGTGGTGATAGTGTATCCACAACCTAGTCTATAGCACAGCACGATGATGATATATATACGACCTGGTCAGTAACGTAGGCCTAATATGGATGCTGTATATGACAGTGTATATAATAGTCATAATCCTTATGTATAATTGTTCATATTTATTTATTTTCTATAATCATGTAATATAATTGTATGACTTAATCATGTGCCGTAATTAATTAATAATTTTTTAATACACTTGTGATGTCCTGATCGGCTTTAGCAATCATGTTGATATATGCACTGTCACTTTTAGATAACTTCTTAGATGGATAGACTGCATATAAAGTGTCGCTATTTCTTTTCCCTTATGTACTGATGAGTATGGTGATTCCAATACGTTCTGGCTCGTTGGTTTTATTTAACAGTGTAAAATGTGGGCCTAATATGGATTATTGTTATACAGTGACATTGAGTATGCTGTATCAGCAACCCCTGAGATGTAGCTACAGCCGCTATGCCAAAAGGGGTCGTTCCACCAATGGCCAGGAGCTTGCGGGTCACATGCGTTCCACTGGGTCGCGATCCCACGCATGCGCTGCCTGGCTCCAACTCGACGGGCTCCATGCGTCATTACGCGCTGCGTATGGGCAGTGCGTTGGCGTGGACGCGCTGGGAGATGGCGCTGTACATCATGGTGGTGTCGCGCCCGCTGGTGTCCGCAATCCAGGTACTTTACCCACTAATGTTATCAGTATATATACCCTGCTATTTTATACTCCCATAGCTCCTGACGAATCCGCTGAGGTGAAACGCGCGTCGAGGTCTTGCGCTTAGGGCTACGATATTTCTTTGGGCTTGGTCATGTCTTCAGGTACGTCCTGGCCAGGTGTGTCTATTTAGACACTATTATATACACTGTCATATACAGCATCCATATTAGGCCTACGTTATTGACCAGGTCGTATATATATCATCATCGTGCTGTGCTATAGACTAGGTTGTGGATACACTATCACCACGCTTGCTATATACATGTCATCTATGGTTACCAAGGACGTAGGCTGTGGATCTCACTAACATCCTGGGAATATTCCCTGATATTATTGTATCACGTCATATAATCCCCCACTGGGGTGCTTATATTATATATTATCTCTGTGGTACATATATTGGGTGTTTGTGAGACACAGCGTTTGACCTGGTACCCGGTAAGTGCTTATCAGCCTTGTGGGGATACATGACAGTCCAGTAGAATATATGCCCTTTCGATTCTCTGTATACTTTTTTCCATCTTGCCTTTTTCTACATATTTTAATATATAATAAAGTTAATATGAATTTGGATATATTATCTCCACTGGCTTTTTTGTTATGACATTGTATGTTATTCCAGGTGGAATGTTGTGCAGTCAATTATAGACAGAGAGGTTTTTTGTAGGTTCACGGTCTCTAACGTAACAGGTGTCAGAAGATCCAAGAGACTGGCTTCAGGTGATGTAATCTGACAGCCTCTTTTGGTTTCACTTGTTTCAGTGTTGTTGCTGGTAATGACTACACCTCTTCTCTCAGGTGTAGCTTAGTGGTCATTCCAACTCCCCTATTTAATCTGGCTTCACCCAGCATGTTATGCGGTTTTTAGCTTCAGTTTGGTTTTGGAAGTGCTGTTGTGTGGTCCTCTTCTGAGTTACTGCTCGTCCATTTACTTCAGAAGTTAAGTGTTACTTCCCTTTTATATTTTGTTGTTTCCCCTCTGTCTTTTGTTACTAGGCCTCAGGGAGATGCTGGTTCTTACATATGGGAAGGAACAGGTCATCTCAAACCCTGACACTATTCCAGGATAATTCAGGGCTTCCAGGGTCATAGGTTCCAGTGTATGAATATTCCTACCCTCAAGGTCTGTTCATATGGATAGGAGTCAAGGCTCGGTTTAGGGTTTCTATAGGTGATGTCCATTTCCCTTTCCCTAGCTTTGAGGCCTAGCTCCTTTTCCCTTCCCTCCTGTTTTCGGTGTGTTCCCTCCCACATCACTAACGTGACATTATCAAGCGCTAAAAAAACTTCATTTTTGTTTGTGTCAGTGAGGCTGTGGGTTCTATCACTGCACTGGCTAGACAATTGCAGGGTCTGTCTTTGGAGATAGCCAACCTCCGAACGCAGATCCAGAGATCACAGGCTGCTGGTGTCAGTAGTCTGCACTTCCAGACAGATTTTCGGGGGGAAGCGATAATTTCATTCGGTTCGGAGAGTCGTGTAGATTGTACTTAAGTCCGCTCTCATATGGGGATGAGAGTCAAATAGTTGGCATTATCATTTTGTTGCTTAAAGGGGACACTCAGTCTTGGGCTGTTTCTCTACTGATCAGATTACAGTCCCTCCAGTCGATAGATGAATTTTTTAGAGCGCTAGGTCTTATCTACGATGATCCAGATCAGATCTCTCTGGCCGAGACTAAGTTACATGGTCTACGGCAGGGAGAGCGTTCTGTGGAGATCTATAGCTCTGAATTTAGGAGATGGGCTACGGATATGGAGTGGAATGATCCAGCTCTCTGTAGCCAATTCTGTCAGGGATTATCCGAGAGGCTAAAGGATATTGTCACCGCCAGTTTTCTGAGAAGGTCTGGCAGACGTTCTTCTCTACCTCCTGCATGACGTTCTTTGTTTTGGTTTCACTTTGTCATCTCCTTTCCTTCTCCCAGCTGTCACCTATTTACACTAATTGCCTCCCTTTATATTCCCTCCCATACTGCCTCACTTTGTGGTTTATACTACTTCTTGTATTGTGTTCACTGCTGGAGGCTCCTGCTGCTGATTCCTCAGATAAGTCTTTTTCCTTTATTTGTGTTTCCTTGCTGGCTTGATTCTAGGTGACCCAGACTTTGTACGTATTAAGTGCAGGGAGCCGGTGGTCGTGTTCACTCACTATTATAGGGTTTTCAGGTGTCACACAGTATTAGGTACGTGGGCATGCAATCGTCTACCATAAAGATCTTTGCATGGGCATAGCAGTCAGGGAGAGCTCTAGGGGTTTTATAGGGCTCACCAATATGCTCCTTAGTTTGGGATCAAGCCAGTCGGACGTTTATTTATAAGTTCCAGCTTTCTGCAACTCCATCCGTGACATTATAATCCGCCATAACCATCTTAAGCATGGATCCGGTTCCAGCCTTGATTGACCGCATGCAAGGTCTTTCCCTGGAGGTAGCAGATCTCCGTAAAACTGTGTCTCAGTTTCAGGTGACCGGTTCTGCTGGCGTTCATGGAGTTTGTTCCGAGCCTAAGATCTCGCTCCCGGATACGTTCTCTGGGGGTAGTGAGAATTTTGTTTGCTTTAGAGAGGCTTGCAAACTCCATTTTCGCCTACTTCCCCATTCCTCTGGTGATGAGGAGCAGAGGGTGGGGATCGTCATCTCGCTGCTCAGTCTTGGGACTTTTTTCGCTGCCGGTGGGGACACGGCCCCTCCAATCGGTGGATTAATTTTTTGTAGCCCTGGGGCAGATATATGATGACCCGGATCGTATTGCTCTGGCTGAATCTAAACTGCGTCTTTTATGCCAGGGTAGCAGTCCGCAGAGATATATTGTTCTGAATTTCGGAAATGGGCAGCTGATACTGGTTGGAATGATGCTGCGCTCCGAAGTCAATTTTGCCATGGTCTTTCGGAAAGATGCATTTGCTTTTCATGAGAGACCAGCCTCGTTAGAATCTGCCATGTCTATAGCTGTTCGTATTGACAGGCGTCTTAGAGAGAGAGAGGAGACTAGTCCTTTCTGTCATATTCAGTCCAAGGACAGTGGGGCTGTCTCATTCAGTGCGCTGGGGTCTCAGTCTCTCTCAATCCCCTCTGAGGAGGAAGCCATGCAGCTGGGTTTGCTTGCCTCTGATAGTAGAGGATTCAGCTCTCAGAGGAGGGTTTGTTTCTGTTGTGGGGGTATAAATCATTTGGCTAATGTTTGCCTCTCTAGGAGATTCATGGAGTTTTCTGAGGGTAATAAAATAAAAACAAAAAAAAACCTCTAAAAACTTTCCTTTTGCTACTATTGGCATGGTTGATGCGGAAATTGAAGGTTTGCCATTTACTTGTAGTTCCCGTTTTCTCCTACCTGCCAGGGTGGCGCTAGCCAGCAAGAACATTGTTTGTGAGATTTTTGTAGATAGTGGAGCAGCTGTCAATCTCATTGATAATCAATTTGCAATAACGCATGGTTTCCAGGTATGCACTTTGGAAAAGGATATACCTGTTTTTGCGATCGATTCCGCTCCACTCTCTCAAAGATCGTTAAAGGGCATAGTTCACAATATCCGCTTGACTGTGGGTGACGCTCATGTTGAGGATATGTCATGTTTCGTCTTAAGTGGATTACCTACTCCTCTAGTGCTGGGGCTACCCTGGCTCACTAAACATAACCCCACCATTGATTGGCAAGCAAGGCAAATTGTCTTCACAGACCAGTTTTTTTCCGGGCCAACTGCTTCAGCCACTATTCGGATACTGCCACCCGCCTGATGCTACACACCTGCTGCCATGTGCTCCTACTGCCACCCACCCTCTTGTGCTGTTACTGCCACTGCTTTTGCCCCCCACCTCACCACTCTGTGACTGAGCTACTGTGTTGACTCCTGATGCTCTTGCCACCTCACCACTGGGCCACTGTGTTGACTCCTCATGCTGTTACCACCTTCACCACTATGTCACTGGGCCACTGTGTTGACTCCTCATGCAGTTGCTGCCCTCACCACTCTGTGACTAGACCACTGTCTTGACTCCTCATGCATTTGCCACCGTGTCACTCTATGACTGGGCCACTATTGTCCCTGTTTGGCCTTGTTGACATCACCATTTATTTTATCCTTCTAATCGGTCAGAAAGATGGAAAAATGAGAAACACAATGGATGCTGTCTTTGGAGCAGCCGTAAGACCTGTATCAAATGGTCTCTATTTTGCATAAGGGTTGGCTCATCATTTGGTAGCCAAAAGCAAGAGTGGGTACAAAACACAGAAGACATGCAAATATTCCATTCACGTGTCATCTCTGTTTTGGATCCACTCCTTTTTATTTTTTGGCCTTAGCAATACTGATAGATTACTGACCAAATGCTGACCATGCTCAAAAGACAGGATCAGTTTTTTGGGGGTTGTTCTTATGATGGATGAGAAGAAGGGCAAAATAAAATATGACATCAACACAAACTTACTGCTGACACCCTCTCGTCTCTGTCAGGGGGCTCTACTTGTTTCAGCTTGTAACAGAACAGGTTCTGTAGAAATCTATGTGGAATCAGCTGACAACGCTCTAAAAGGAGTGCACTCTTTAACTCTATAGTTGTCATTGTTAAGGTTGTTGCAGGTTTCAAATTTTCGATACCCAATTGATACTTTTGTCCGGTATCAACCTCAATACCAGGATTTGACAATTTCCGATACTAGGCTTCGCTATTGCGCAGCCTAATATTACAGCATAGAGGGTGCTCCGTGTTCTCCTCAGCAGCACAGGGGAGAAGGAGTCACTCTCTCCCTCCCCCCTGTGCCGTCGCTGCCACCAATAAGGAGAGAGGGGGCGGAGGAGAGACGGGCGCACTGTGCCACCAATGAAAGTTAAATAGGACCTTTCATCGGTCCGAAAATTGTAAAGTAACCATCAGGCTGTGTAGAGCGGTGAGCCGGGATCTCACTGCACTTACTATTATTCTGGGGCGCCGCTCTGTTAGCCTGCTGTGTCTCTCGGTATTTTCGGTCTCTTGGTAAAACAGGGAGGAGCCTGCCCTTTTTCTCCCTGGGCGTCTCCTTCTCCCAGGCTGTAGTGCTGTCCAATCGGGGAACTCTATCAGGGTGAATAGGACAAGGGATTAAAAGATCCAGGTTCTAGCCCCTAAGGGGGGGAATTGTTATTAAATAAAAAAAAAAAAAATTTAATTAAAAAAGAAACACCAAAATATTAAGTATAAATCACCCTCTTTCCCAGTTTTACATATAAAATATAAATAAACATATCACATATTCCCACGTCCAAAAAGTCCAAACTATTATAAATATAAAAACATCTATGCAGTGAACGCAGGAACATAAAAATAAAAATATTAAAACTGCACGATTTGCCATTTTTTAAAATGTGGAATGCACGTGGCTTTTTTGGTGTTTTATTTTTTTCACTTGGTATCGAATGGTATCGAGTATCGCAATACTTTTTTATGGTATCAAAACTGAATAAAAAATTTGGTATCGCAAAAACAACTCTAGTCATGGTGCAGTTCACTGTGACAGTTGTGGCTGTCAAGGCTGGCTGTATGCTCTCACGTACTGGCTGCAGGCTGACACCTGTGTAAGTCGGTTGCTTGGGGCTGCGTGCTGGCTGCGGTTTTGTGTGTGAACTGTTGCCTCTGCTTGTTTCTCCCCTCATCCATATCTCTGTAGTTCTTGCCACTGGTGTCGTGTGTTCCCATGTATGCTGGTTCTGTGATGCTTGCCGGCTGCGGCCTTGTGTGTGAACAGGGTCTTAGTATGGATGCAGTGTGCGGTTCTGTCACTCCTTGTTGTGTAGGCTGGCTGCCTCTAACCTCGTACTGGCTACAGTTTATCCCGTGTATGCTGGTTGTTTGGAGCGTGCTGGCTGCAGCATACTGTGACTAGTTTGATCTAACAACTGTGATTGCATGTCTTGTGCTTCTGGTACTCCTGGTTCTGGTGGGATTAACATTCCCTCATCTGTTCCTGGGTGTGGCTTATCAGGTGCTCTGGTTATTGCAGCTATTTCTATCTGTGAGCTGTGGGGTTCGGGATCAGTCTGTCTTTTGCCTTGCTGGGTGTAGCCCCTTGCTTCTGACCCAGGGGGGTTTGACATCTGCCCTTCTGTGTGGTGTCGCCTGGTAAAGCATTGATGTTATTTCCTTGCCTGATCTTCTCTACCTGTTCTGTGTCTTGATCCACTATGTTCCATGTTTAGCCTACCAGTGCTCTAACTGCATCTGATAGCTCGGAAGTGCTAAACTGCTTCTGATCCTGTCTGATAACAATAAAAAATAAATTTGGATCAACTTACCTCCATGCAGGTATGGTGCACGCAATCTGGGCTGGCAACCCAGAACAATGCAGGAAAAACATGGACAGATCCGGCACTCAAATAAAAACGAATTCCTTTATTAACTCAGAACATAGTAGAAAAATATTAAAACACTGTCGCTCAGTTAATAATGGAATTTGTTTTTATTTGAGTGCCAGATCTATCCACGTTTTTTCTGATCCTGTCTGTTCTATGTCCAGCCTGGCAGTACCTACTGCTTCTGATCCTGTCTGTTCTATGTCCAGCCTGGCAGTGCCTACTGCTTCTATTCCTATCCCGTGTATGTCCTGCCTTCGTGAGAGGGCTCCTGGGTTCTCGAGAGGAAGGATCTCTAGTCTGTGTGCAGCTCTGCCTGAGACCGCCATGCTTCCATTCTGCTTGGGGTCCAGGCATCTGCTTGTGTGCTGGTTCCCGTTTGTCGTCAGTTCCATGTCCTGTGTTTGGTTGGGTGCCAGTCCTGTTGGCTGTGGTTCTTTGCAGGTAGGGGCCAAGTGTACCGGAACCATCCTGGAGGTGTGACCAGTGAGCCCTCAGCCCAGTTCATCCTCACCATATGGGGCTTTGTGATGAACAGGGCTCACTGGCTCTTCGCCCTCTGGGTTTTGCCTCTGGTCTGCCAATGCACTTGGTTCTGGGGTAGTCCTACCACTGTTGCCTAAACTGCATATCTTTATTGTCATGTTCATTTATTATATATGTAATACTCTGTTGGTCCCTTATCTGTATCTGCCTGTATCCTACTTGCATGACATTCCGGAGGTCTGCTCGAGCCCCTGAAACGTGACAATTAGAGATGAGCAAATCTGTAATAAATTTGATTCGCTGTTTCGCCAAATTTTTTCAAACAAATTAGCTTCGATCCGAATTAATTTGCGGATAATTACGTTAAAAAATGACTATTTTAGGGCTGCAGAGAGCCTTTATAGTTGTGTAGAACACTGTGCCTTGCAGTAACACGTATAGGAAGTCTGCTGTGGTAGTAAAATAATACTGTGAGTCAGTATGACATGCAGATGACAGGCGTCGCTCTTAGTATCACTGGATACTTCACTTTTGTGGGCAGTCACGGGGCCAAAACTGACCAAATAAATGAAGTATCAACTCAGCCTTACAGGTCGATGTTAGCGTCAGAAGAAGTGCACTCCTTTTACACCCTCGTCAGCTGATTCCACATAGATGTCTAGACTCTAGAGAACCTGTTCTATTAAACGCTTATACAAGTAAAGCCCCACCGACAGAGTGGAGAGGGTGTCAGCAGTAAGTTTGTGTTGACAACACTGATCAATTTGCCCTTCCTCTGATCCATCAGAACAATAACCCACAACAAATGGATCCTGTCTGTGGAGCATTTGCCTTCACTCGGTCAGCATTTGCTTAATAAATCATCAGTACTGCTAATGCCCCAAAAAAACTGGAGTGGATCTAAAACAGAGATGACACATGAATGGAATATTTTGTACCCACTCCGCCTTTTGGCTACCAAATCATAAGCCAATTTTGATGGGAACATACAGGCCTTATAGCTTCTGCACAGACAGGATCCATTGTGCATCTTATTTTTCTTCCTTCTGACAGATCAGAAGAAAGGTCAAATAAATCATGATGTCAGCCAGGCCAAAAGGCAAAATAGTGGCCCAGTCATGAAGTGGGGAGGGTGAGAACAGCATGAGAAGTCCACAGAGTGGACCTATGACATATTGATGAGGTGGAAGCAGCATGAGGAGACCACAGAGTAGCCCAATGACAGAGTGTGGAGATGGCTGCAACAGCAGTGGCATCAGGAGGACACCACAGAGTGGCAAGGTGACATAGTGTGGAGATGGCAGTAGCAGCAGCATCAGGAGACCAGATAGTGGCAAGGTGACATAGTGTGGAGATGGCAGCAGCAGAAGGATACCACAGCGTGGCAAGGTGACAGTGTGGAGATGGCAGTAGCAGCAGGATACCACAGAGTGGCAATGTGACATAGTGTGGAGATGGCAGCAGCATCATCAGACCACAGAGTGGCAATGTGACATAATGTGGATAAAGCAGTAGCAGCAGGAAGATACCACAGACTGGCAAGGTGACATAATGTGGATATGGCAGCAGCAGGAGGATACCACAGAGTGGCAAGGTGACAGAATGTGGAGATGGCAACAGCATCAGGAGACCACGTAGTGGCAAGGTGACATAATGTGGAGATGGCAGCAGCAGGAGGATACCACAGAGTGGCAAGGTGACATAGTGTGTAGATGGCAGCAGCAGGAGGATACCACAGAGTGGCAAGGTGACATAGTGTGGAGAGGAGAGCAGAAGCATCAGGAGACCACAGAGTGGTAAGGTGACATAATGTGGATATGGCAGCAGCAGTAGAAGGATACCACACAGTGGCAAGGTGACATAGAAACATAGAATGTGTCGGCAGATAAGAACCATTTGGCCCATCTAGTCTGCCCAATATATCTGAATCCTATGAATAGCCCCGGCCCTATCTTATATGAAGGATGGCCTTATGCCTATCCCATGCATGCTTAAACTCCTTCACTGTATTTGCAGCTACCACTTCTGCAGGAAGGCTATTCCATGCATCCACTACCCTCTCAGTAAAGTAATACTTCCTTATATTACTTTTAAACCTTTGCCCCTCTAATTTAAAACTGTGTCCTCTTGTGGTAGTTTTTCTTCTTTTAAATATGCTCTCCTCCTTTACCGAGTTGATTCCCTTTATGTATTTAAAAGTTTCTATCATATCCCCTCTGTCTCTTCTTTCTTCCAAGCTATACATATTAAGGTCTTTTAACCTTTCCTGGTAAGTTTTATCCTGCAATCCATAGTGTGGAGATGGCTGCTGCAGCAGGAGGATACCACAGAGTGGCAAGGTGACATAGTGTGGAGATGTCAGCAGCAGCATCAGGAGACCACAGAGTGGCAAGGTGACATAGTGTAGAGATGGCAGCAGCACCATCAAGAGACCACAGAGTGGCAAGGTGACATAGTGTGGAGATGACATCAGCAGCATCATCAGACCACAGAGTGGCAAGGTGACATAATGTGGATATGGCAGCAGCAGGAGGATACCACAAAGTGCACAAGATGACATAGTTTGGGGATGACAGCAGCAGCTGCATCAAGAGATCCCAAAGTGACCCAGCGACAGAGGGGGCGGTGGGTGGCAATACCAGTACCCACTGACAAAAGTGAGTGAAAGAAGGAGCACTTGGCATCAGATGTGTGGCATCAGGTGGGTTGCTGCATCAGAGTAGTAGCTGAGGCAGGTAGTCAGAAGAAACCGGTCTCTTTTATCAAAGTGTTGGTGTGGCACCATGGATGATCTAGTCTGATGCATCAGAAATTGGTGGTTGGAAATCCTGGATGATCCACGCCTGATTCATCTTGACAAAGGTCAGTCTCTCCACATTTAGGGTGGACAGGAGAGTTCTCCTTGGGGTAACTATGGCCTCCGCCGCACTAAACACCCGCTCTGATGCCACACTTCTGGCAGGACAGCTTTTTCAGGGCAAACTCTGCTAGTTGTGGCCACAAATCCAGTTTGGCTGCCCAGTAGTCCAGTGGATCTTCAATGTGGGTTGGCAAGGTGCTGTCCAAGTATGCCACCACCTGCTGTTTCAGGTCCTGCTCCAGGTCTACCTGCTGCTGGTGAGTAGTTTCTTCACTATACGGGTGAAGAAAGCTACTCATCAGCAACTGTAGACTCAGGCTGCTGCTGATAGAGATGGTACTGCTCCTGCCACTCCACCCTTCCTCAGCAGCCATGGCAGTGAAACATGAGCGCAGAGAGCCCCCCCCCCCCCGGTCAAACATTAACTAGTGTCCCTAGGACTGATTTACACCTGTTAATCCTACACCTACCTCTATTCCTAAAACTTAACCTTTATTGGTGTACTGTTAATAGTGCTAGTTCCTAGCTATATATTTAAAATTCCAGTACGTTGCAGCCATTGGTGTATGTCAATTTCCTATTAGGAGTCTCCTAACTAAATATACTGGTCCAGGATAGATTGCATTTGGTACCTATCTGGCTGCGCGCTGCCAGTAATAATCTGGGTACTGTGTTGCTTCCTGTTAAACTGGCTGCATCGATGTGCTGTGTTAAAACTAAAGCTCCTCACTGCCCCCCGACATGTTTTGCCGTTACCGGCGTCTTCAGGGGTTAGGGCAGACCTGCGAGAGGATGGACGATGGCGCAGATAGGCAGCGGTCAACTGACTACATAGGATGTCTCTGTAGTAGTTCAGGTTGTCCTCCCTCTCAGTGGGTGTAAAAAAGGCCCCCATTCTGGACCGGTAGCAAGGTTACAACAAAGTGGAGAGCCAGAAGTCATCCCTCTGCGGAATGGTGACATTTCGACTGTCACTACACAAACAAGTGAGAATCCATCGGGCCATTTGTGCAAGTGACTCAGAGGGACTCCCCACCTCCGTCTCAACTGCATACTGCCATGGTGTGTCTGGGTCCTCTGTCTCGTCTACCTCATCGCCCTGTAGCTCCTGCTCCTCCTCTCTGGTCAGCGGAGTAGAAAAAACACCCATTTTGCTACACATTGCCTGTGCTCCAATGTCCTCCTCCTCCTCTTCCAGTTCAGCCCCCACAGGGCTCATGTGGTCGTGAGATCTAGGCGACACATCTCCTGTCCACTGACCAGCCATTGTTACCAGCATCTGTTCCAGGATCATCCCGTAGTCCTGGACAAATAACGTGGCGTCCTCAAAGGGCCTGAGCAAACGGCAGGTGTCACGCATAAGCTGCCACTGGCTGAAATCAAAGTTACACAGTGGAGTACTCCTATCCGCTTGCATCAAGAAATCGTTGATGGCCTTTCTCTGTTCGTATAGTCAGTCCAACATATGGATTCCAACGGGTGGAAACGTCGTATATCAGCCTATGTTGGGGGATGCCGTTCTGCCGCTGCAGCTCAAAGAGGGTGTGCTTTGCGGTGTACGAGTCGCTGAAGTGCATGCAAAGTTTCCTGGCCATTTTTAGGATGTCTTGCAGATTGGTGTAAGACTTCAGGAACCGCTTGACAACCAGATTAAACACTTGTGCCATGCAGGGTGCATGGCTCAGCCTTCCCTGATGCAGTGCCGACACCATGTTCTTCCTGTTGTCGGTCACCATGGTTCTAATTTTCAGTTGTCGCAGAGAAAGCCAGGATTTGATTTCTTGATGCATCACATGGAGCAGTTCCTCCCCTGTGTGACTTCATTCACCAAGGCAAACCAGGTGCAGAACAGCGTGACGCCGCCGAGCCCTGCACATGTGGTATGCTGGAGGTGCACTGTGACTTGTCCTTGCAGTGGAGGCTGAGGACATGGTGGAGGATAAGGAGGCAAAGGCGGACATTGTCTCTGGACCAATGGCGTGAGAACATGGAGGCGGAAGCAGCGTCACCTGTCCAAGTTGCTGGTGTGGCTGTGCAGGAACCACATTCACCCAGTGTGTCGTAAAGGACATGTATTGTCCCTGATCATAGTTACAGCTCGACACGTCGGTGCTGCCGTGCATTTTGGCAAACACCGACAGGGTCAAGACTGTCCCACATTCTGTTCTACATGTTTATGCAGGGCTGGTACTGCCTTTTTCGCAAAGAAATGACGGCTTGGGTCTTTCCACCTTGGCTTGGCACAAGCAATCAGTTCTCTGAAAGGGAAAGGGAGGGACTGAAGCACCAGCAACTCGGACAGGAGCACGTTCAGCTTCTGCAGTGTTGGATACTGTTGTCTCTTGGCAATTGCTTCGGTGATCAATTGCTGACGGAATGACTGGCGAGGAGTAGGAGCAGGAGCATCTGGACCAGCAGAAGATGGGAGTGACAGACAGCTCCCTTCGGCTGAGGTGGTGGAGCCTTGACTGCCTGAAATCGGCTGCGTGCCACTCGGTGATGCTGCGGCAGGCTGGACCACAACATTGGAGCCACGGTTCTCCCAGGCCACCGTATGGCGACGCTGCATATGTTGACGCAGGGCCGTAGTGCCAACATTGGCACCCTGGCCATGCTTTACTTTCTGCCCACAGATTCGACATATAGCCACGTTCACCTCCTCTGGCACTTTGAAAAAAAACTGCCACACCGCCGAGTACCTGATTTCCCCCCCCAACACTACTCACTGGCTGACTGCTACCACCGCTGCTTCTGTGAATAGTGATGAGCGCCAGAGGCAATATTCAAATTTGCGAATATTTGTCATAAATTTATGAATTCGCCATTATTTTCTTGATTGCAAAAATCGGCAATGTAATATGCGCGTATTGTGTGCACAATACAGGCGTGGGTCACTTTTGCTACATTTTTCAAGCTGCTAGAAGTTTCCTGAGACTGGAGAAAATGGTTCGGCACGGCAGAACACTACAATAGCTTTATATGCAGATAGAGTGCTCCAATATATTCGCAATTGCGCAAATCAGCAATTAATGATGCGCAAATTTTGGCACAATACTTCAACTTCACATTTTAGCAGGTCTGACTACATATTACTGATTGGTGCCCTAAATATTGTTGTGAACTTGTGACATCACAGCACTATGTCTGTAGCATGTATGTACACTTCCTAACACCCTGCACTGAAACCTGCACTGAAAATCAGCTACACTATCTCCCACTAACTATCTGCATCATATATATATGAGCTAACTAACTATCTAATGTAATGGCTCAGCAAAGCACAGAGCACAGCAATGACACTGCTCTCTCTTTCAAAACTGCAAAAAACTGCAGAAAATGGCTGCTGGGGAGTTTCTTATATAGTAAGGGGTAGGCACCGTTCCCATTGGTTGCTAGGGATGTTGCTAAGCTCAGACAAAGACATTGCAGCCTTCTCATTGGCCCACAAGCAAGAAGCAGGGAGGGATCATGGGTTCAGATGGAAAAAAAAAAACTACAATATTCGCAAATACGAATAAATAGCACTATATTCTAAATCTTTGTGAATTCTCGAAGTGGCGATATTCGCGATTAAAATTTGTGATTTGAATATTCGCGCCAAACACTATCCGTAAACACATGCACCACTCCTTTGTCGGGCAGGTAGGCTGCTGCCAAGCAGGTGGTGTACCCCATGCCGTTTGGCTCCCGAACTCCCACTGCTGCCACCCTGCGACTTGCTGGCTCCGCCTATGCCTGACGGGCAAGCTGCCACCCTCTTCTCCTGATGATGACGAAGCCTCTTCTTCACCCGGCTCCCAAGTGAGATCGGCTTCATCATCATCAAGTAGTGTCTGCACGTCACTGATGTCTTCCTCAGCGGTCTCTGGGTCAGGAGCCTGACCGCTCCAAACACAAGCTCCCGCGCCACTCTCCTCATCACTACTTGCCAGCCTTGCGGAGGAAGCTGTGGATGTCTCCTCCAGATCTTGGCTGGGCTGTAGCTGCTGACTGTCCTCTAGTAGCTTTTCCTTGCTGAAAAGTGAAGCTGAGCCCACAGCATATAGTACTTCTCGCGGTTAGGGAACAGAGAAGGACAGAGGCAGGTTGAGGACAGGTAAGGGGCACAGGGCCTGCTCCCGGGCCAGGCCAAGTAAGGGTTGTGTTTGACGAACCCACTGATTGTTGGCTGGGGGGTGTCTGATGTCACTTGGGATGATGTGGATGACTGAGTTAACCAATGAAGAACCGCTGGGTTGCTGGTCAAGACACAAGCACTAGATGACACCGGGAGCTTAGGCCTCTTGCTGCTTCTCCTGCTGCCATGCCCCCTTACTCTGCTGCGACCTCTCTTTGCGCCACAAATATTTAGGCCTCTGCCACGCCTCTGTGCATGCCCTGGCAGTTCTCTGCCTGACATACTTGTAGCTGAACTAAACAAATTAAACGAAAATTAAAACACCCCTAAAAGCGACAACTATATTTTACTTTTTGTACTGAAATAGGCCACTAAACGCTTTCACCACAATTAACTGCAGAAGTGAACTGAGAATATATTTTTCTGGTTGTACTGAAATGCGCCACTATACGCTTTGACCAGAAAAAAATTTAAAAGTGAAGTGCGTATATATTTTTCTTGTAGTACTTAAATACGCTTTCACCAGAAATAACTGCAACAGTACAGTTCATATATATTTTTATTTTTTTAATGTAATACGCCCCTATACGCCATCACCAGAAATAACAGCAACAGTGGAGTGCGTATATATTTTTCTTTTTAACTGAATATTACCCTATACGCTTTCAACAGAAATAACTGCAACAGTGCAGTGTGTATATATTTTTCTTGCAGTCCTGAAATACGCCCCTATATGCTTTCAACAGAAATAACTTCAAAAGTGCAGTGCGTATATATTTTTATTTTTTTACTGTGATATGCCCCTATACGCTTTCACGAGAAATAACTGCAACAAAGCAGTGCATATATATTTTTCTTGTACTGAAATACACCCCTATTCACTTTGACCATAAATAACTGCAACAGTGCAGTGCGTATATTTTTCTTTTTTTACTGTAATACGCCCCTATACTCTTTCAACAAAAAACCTGCAGAAGTGAACTGAGAATATATATTTTTTGTTAGACTAAAATAGGCTACTATACACTTTGACCAGAAAAAACTGCAAAAGTGCAGTGCGTATATATTTTTCTTTTTTATTAACGCCCCTAAACACTTTCACCAGAAATAACTGCAAAAGTGAAATGCGTATATATTTTTCTTGTAGACAGACCTGTCTAATGGCTATTTTTATCCCCAAATAATCTCTCCCTGCACTTGTAAATCGCTTTCATATCAATGTACCTAGCGCCTTCTGCTGTCTCTCCTTGCACTAAGATGCTGTGAAATGATTCCTCCCTATCCGTTCCCTGCACTTATAAATCGTTTTTTCTGTCTTTTTTTTTTTTTTTTCCACAATCAGGTTTTGCCAATTGCTGTCCCTAGCGCCTTCACACATCTGTCCCTGCACTCTGAACACTGGAAAATAGCTAAATCTAAAATAGCTGCTGTATTTATAGGGCTGTGACATCACAGGGCTGGCTGCTGATTGGCTGCATGCATGCATGTCAATTTGGGTGATCCCGCCTTCCCAGAGTTCCATGCCCCATGTCCTCAGTCCTCACACATGTAGCCACCATTTTAGGAAAAATGAGATTCGTTACCACAAAGCGCTGGAAATTCGCATTTGTTGCAAATCGAATTTTTCCTGAAATTCTAAACAAATTCCACTTCGTCAGCTTCAATTCGCTCATCTCTAGTGACAATAGTACAATCTTAGGCAACTGCACTGTTCCTTATACCTTGCGCTAACATTGACCCGTAAGGCTGAGTTTACACTTGAGTTATTTGGTCAGTTTTGGCCCCGTAACTGACCAAATTAGTGAAATGGAAAGTGATTCTAAGACTAAGAGTGACACCTGTCATCTGTGTGTACTGTTTCACTAGCACAGAGGACTTCCAAAGCATTTTTCTGTAATGCACAGTGTTTTACACCAATATACAGGCTCTTAGCAGCTAAGAAATAACAGTTTTAACACGCTTCGTCACAGATAAATTTGGATCAAATCTAATCTTTTTGGGAAATTCGGTGAATCACCCGAATTGAATTTTTGAGAAATGTACTCATCTCTAGTACTGACCCAGAGAATGAAGGGCTCAGGTCAGTTTTTCTGCATAGAGAACACAGAAGGGACAAAACCAATAAAACTGTGGATAAATTGCTATTGTTTTATTTATTTTTTCCAATTCCACCTCATTTGGATTTTTTTTTTACCGCTTCCCACTACATTGTATGCCATATTAAATGGTGAAAGTACAACTTGTCCTGCAACTATGTCATTTCATATGCTGAAGATGCTGATAAATCTAACTGGCTAGGGGACAGAAGATGTGGCACCTACATCTTACGACTACCTGAACCCTGTGGAAGCTGAACTGGCACAGGAGGAGGAGGTGATAAATGTCCAGGAATTCTATACAAGAGTAGGTGGTAAATCTGCCCAAGTGACAGGAGAGAAGCAGAAAGAGCATGAGGTGATAGAGGGCAACTACAAAGACGAAGCAGATGACCCTGGCAGACCATGGCAGTATGAGTAGAGATGGAGGCAGGGAATCCCTCTGATTACCTTGCACAAATGGCTAGATGCATGCTGAGTTGTTTGCGTAGTGACAGCCGCATTATCACCATTCGGCAGAGGGATGACTACTAGCTCCCAAAAATGTTAGACCCTCACTATCATTTCAAAATGGAGGCCTTTTTTCCACCTTCTGAGAGAGTTAAAAAACTCAACTACTATTGAGACATCCTATGTAGTCAATTGGTCATTGCCCTTGTACACCATCGTCGATCCTTACAAAGGTCTAACCGGGGGGGCCCTCTGAGCTCATGCTCCAATACCCTGACTGCTGGAAGGGGCAGGAGCAGAAACAGCTACATCAGCAGCAACTTAAGCATTGAGTCTCTGATGAGCACTTTTCTTCAGCCGCTTACTGAAGAAACCACCGAACAGCAGCAGGACTTGGAGCAGAACTTGAACCAGCAGATGGTAGCATACTTAGACTATACCTTTTCACCCCAAATCAAATGATCACCTGGACTACTGGGAAGCCAAACCTGAATTTTGGCCGTAGCTGGCCGAGTGTGCCCTGGGCAAGCTTTCCTGCCCGGCCAGTAGTGTGGCATCAGAACGGGTGTTTAGTGCGACGGGTGGCATAGTTACCCCAAAAAGAACTCGCCTTTCAACACAAAATGTTGAGAGACTAAGATTGATAAAGATGAATAAGGCGTCGATCAATCAGGATTTCCAGACACCGGTGCCTGATGCAACTGACTAGATCATTCGGAAAGTAATTATCTGACTGTAGTGTTATTCCACACCGGAACATTGTAACAATAGGCTCATTACTTCTGGCCACCTGCTGCTGCCTCCAATATTCTGATGCTTCCACCCGCCTGATACCGCAGGCCTGCTGCTTCTACTTCCAATCTGCTCCTACTGTAATCTGCAGATACTGCCACTGCTGTTACCCCCCCTAGCAACTATGTTCTGCTGCGGTCACAGGGAGAAGTGCCAAGACCAGCAGGAGCAGTCAGGCTGTGATAGATTTTTGTAGCACCCTGTAATGTAAGAGCGCTTTATGTAAGAGCGCCACCTGCTGGCTGTAAAATGAGCTGTCAATCTGCAGGCTGTGAATTAATATCTTCCTGCTCTCATTGTGGCAGGAAGAGGTTAATTTACTTAAAATAAATAAATAAATAAAAAGTAAAAAATAATTACTAAAAAAATATTAATAAAAAGAGAAATACAGAAAATAAAAAATAAAAAGTTATAAGTACGAGTATTAGCAATAGTATAGAAGGCTACGTACACACTCATACAAACCCCCCTCACACACTTTTTCGTTCATTAAAAAATTAAATATACTGTATATATAAATAAAAATGTATTTAATTAGTTTTAGCAATAGTATAGTGAAATGTCACAGATTTTACACTAGTAATTCACGGTTCACTCAGAGATTTAAAAGGCTACATTCTATATTGTAAGACACACATTCCAAAAAATGTTACTGTCTGTAGATGCCCTGATAGAGATTTCAATCTAGTATTTCAGGAACTTTCCCTGAAATTTCAAATGGTATCTATGCTCTGGATGGTAAAACACATGTTGTAGAGTTGTATATTTTTCATATCACTGAGCACAAGTCCACAGCATGTTCACTCCAAGTCCAGGAGTGACGTACAAGAACTGATCACTTGATTATGCACATTGTGGTGCACATGGCTGCCACTATCATAGAAAATGCCTATTATTGTCCACGCTCTTTATTTTTTACAGGGCCGCGGAACAGAATTATGGATGTAGACAGCACACGGTGTGCTGTCCGCATCTTTTGCGGCCCCATTAAAAAATTGCTGAATGGATAAAGTCATTGGAGAGCCCTAAGAGGGGGTAAGGTGGACACAAGTAGGCAGAATATCCCAAGGGGATAAAGGTAAAGGGGGGGGGTGACGTCTTGTGATCATAGAAAAGACAACTATGTGTTTTAGACGCCGGTCTTAATAAAGCTCTCAGCTGGTGAATCAGACGAACTTATGAAGAGTTGCCTCCGGCTTCCTTGCCGTCTTACATTTAGACCTGTTTCTATGCCTAAAACAGGCGTAGAAAATGGTAAATGACAGCCATTCCTCTTCCCCGTCCACAATTTTAGACCTGGTGTGAGCAGGGCAAAGTTGCAGATATCGGCACAACTAACCGCTGCGCCGCCACCTGCACCTGAAATATACCTATTTAGGCAAATTTCATTATAATAAATGACCCCCACGTGTGCATGGAACATTTATTTACCCACATCTAATCAGATATAGTCTCTGAAAATGTGAATGAATATATCCTTTTCCCTTTCTTCCTTACCATAACTTTTCTTTATTTCCTGTATGAGGGCTTATTTTTTTGCGGGACAAATACCACTATTAATTATGACATACAATGTACTGAAAAGCGATAAAAAAAATTCCAAATGGGGTGGAATTGCAGAAAAAAAACGCAATTACTCCACCATTTTATGGGTTTTGTTCCCACAGTGTTTTGCTTGCAGCAAAACTGACCCATGCCCTTGATTCTTTGGGTCAGTACGATTACAACGATACCCTATAGGTATAGTTTTTTTTATGTCTAAATAGTGTAAAAATAAATGTAAACTTGGAAAAAAAAAATATTTATAGTTATGTCTACTGAGCTGTAGAGGGGCTCGTTTTTTGCAGGATAATCTGTACTTTTTACTCATACCATTTTGTTTTCTTTTTCTTTTAAATTCTTTTTTATTAGAAAAACCAAGCAATAATATTTCCATACAAAATAAATCATCAAAATTTTTATTTCCATTTTCTTAACCCTTAACCCCCCAATTCCCTCCCTCCCTCCCCCATAAAAAAGACGGAAAGAGGATAGTGAGGAGTCTGAGCCAGGAAAAATTAAAAATTCCCTTCCCCCCATACTTTGAATTATTTATCCTCAGAGTTTATTTGTTTATATAAAATATTTTCAGATATTTTAATCTTGTTAACCAGATTTAACCATGTGTTTTTTATACTTGGAATATTCGATGAGAACCAAGCCCGTGAAATCAAAAGTCTTGCCCAAAACATTATTTTAACCAAAACTCATACCATTTTGGAGTGTGTGACTTTTTGATCACACTTTGTTACTTTTTTTGGGTAAGAGAAGCAATAAAAAAAATTGGCCATTTTGACCCTTTTTTCCATTACAACATTTGCCATATTGGTAAAATATTTTTAGATTTGAATAGTACAGGCGTTTATGGTCGTGGTGATACACATGAGATATATATATATATTTATATTTTTTTATTATTTAGGTATTTTTTTATTATTATACCGAAAGGGGAGTGATTTAAACTTTTATTTTATATATTTTTTTAAAAAATTCTTAATGATTTTAAAGCTCATAAATGAGTCGATAAGATCTGTTTTTTAATTTTTTATTTTGAACCATCATGTATTTTTAAAATAAGTTTATTACTCTCAATTGCTCATTTCTTATGTTGGCCTGCCATCTGGTGGCCAAAATAAGAATTTTTGCATAAATGCTGTGTGTCTCGGAGACTCACAGCATTGAAAGCAACTACCGACATTCCCATTAGCCACAGGGGATGTTGGTACGAAAAAGAAATATATAATGTTATCCGGTGTAAAATTAATGGACTTCAGCAGCGGTACCCTTAAGGGAGTAGGTTCAATCTCCTAAGTAGCTAAAAACAGAAGGTGCGGGAACCGCGCTCTAAAAAACAGTTTATGCCAGTTCTTGAACCCTGCAGACATAGAGAACTGAAGTCTGATCCAGCTGACAGAGGCGTTATTCGCAGAGACGTAATGTTCATACGAAAAAGTTTGTAATCCACCTCCTACTGGTCCACAGATCTCGTGATGAGTCACTAACCAAGGAATCCAAACACAGGACCCGAATACCTTCAAGAAGGAATAGAACAGATGGTGCAATACCCTCGGTATCTTTAAAGATAAGAGGTTTATTGTACTTACAATTTTCAAGTTACAAGCATGCACATAGTACTGCCCGACCCGGGTTTCGCTATTCGCTTCTTCAGGGGCTGCGGTGCAAACGCTGCTGCAAACCACGAGTAAAAGATCACTTCTACCCCGGAACTGAAATGGACTTCCGTTATCAGATAACCTATCACTTACAAATATCTGATGTCAAAACATATATAAAATGTGCATTATAAATAGACACATGAAGTCACAAAAAATATACCATAATCCATAAATACAATATAAATACATATATGCAAAGTAAAAATTATATATATAAAATTATCATTATAAAATATAAAACGGTAATGGTATCATACAAGTCAAGCCATACAGACTGCTTTTATATCCTACTCAATATTTAATCCTTGTGGATGTAGAGTGTCCATCTCAAATATCCATTGCGCCTCTTTTTTGTTAATTTGCGTGGCGGGATTGCCTCCTCGCCAATATCGTTTCACTGATTCTATACCGCAAAATTTCAAACCACTAGGATCTTTTTGGTGAACTCTTTTAAAATGGGCTGAGACACTATGCGTCTCCAGCCCGTTTTTTAATATTTCTAATATGCTCTGCCACCCGGACTTTGAGCTTCCTTAATGTTCTACCTATATATTGGAGCCCACACGGGCACTCCAACATATAGATGACTCCCATAGTCTCGCATGAGATGTTTCCCTTTATCTTTAATGTAGTTGTTTTGGAGGTGGACACGATTTCTTTTATTTTAGATTTTTTCTTTTCTTCCCTGGAACGATTTTTACAACAGGGGCAGAAATCGCACCAGGTAAATGCACTGGGGTGGTTGTAATGGGGTCATTTGCCAACCTCTTTATGGCATATTGGGAGCATTTCACAATCTCCCCTGCACTAAAGAGAGATACCGTGGATGGCTGAGATTTTGGAAGAGATACATCGATGACTGCATCGGTATCTGGCATGGTACTGAAAAAGGATTGCTAGATTTTATCTAATGCATGAACTCCAATAAATGGAATATAAAATTCACTGAAGATATCGGTAGAACCAACATCCATTTTCTAGACCTTGAGATCACGTTAGAACAAGGAAGAATTATAACCAAAACTTATTTTAAGCCAACTGACCGGAATGGATATATAGAAAGGAGTAGCTGCCATTACAAGCCCTGGTTGTGCAATGTACCGAAAGGACAGCTACAACGCATTAGAAGGAATTGTACCAACATAGAAGATTACGAGAATCAAAGTAACATCATTGTAGATCGGTTCATAGAAAAGGGATATGAAAGGGAAACACTGTATAAACAGAGGGAAGAAGTAAAGTCAGACAATTATAAAATAAAGAATAAAAATATGGATCCTAGTAAACATACAGAACAGATAAGGGATAAATATCAATTTGCCTTCTCCACCTCTTATTCCACCATTTGCCCCCAAATCAGAAATATTATCCATCAGAACTGGAATGTTCTGAAAAATGACCGGATCATTGGAGATCTTATCCCAAAAATACCCCTGTTTATTTTCAAAAGAGCCCCCACTGTTAGGAATCGTATTGTGCACAGTTTTGTTAAAAATGACCCCATTACAACCAAATCCCCCAGTGCATTTACCTGGTGCGATTTCTGCCCCTGTTGTAATCGTTCCAGGGAAGAAAAGAAAAAATCTAAAATAAAAGAAATCGTGTCCACCTCCAAAACAACTACATTAAAGATAAAGGGAAACATCTCATGCGAGACTATGGGAGTCATCTATATGTTGGAGTGCCCGTGTGGGCTCCAATATATAGGTAGAACATTAAGGAAGCTCAAAGTTCGGGTGGCAGAGCATATTAGAAATATTAAAAAAGGGGCTGGAGACGCATAGTGTCTCAGCCCATTTTAAAAGAGTTCACCAAAAAGATCCTAGTGGTTTGAAATTTTGCGGTATAGAATCAGTGAAACGATATTGGCGAGGAGGCAATCCCGCCACGCAAATTAACAAAAAAGAGGCGCAATGGATATTTGAGATGGACACTCTACATCCACAAGGATTAAATATTGAGTGGGATATAAAAGCAGTCTGTATGGCTTGACTTGTATGATACCATTACCGTTTTATATTTTATAATGATAATTTTATATATATAATTTTTACTTTGCATATATGTATTTATATTGTATTTATGGATTATGGTATATTTTTTGTGACTTCATGTGTCTATTTATAATGCACATTTTATATATGTTTTGACATCAGATATTTGTAAGTGATAGGTTATCTGATAACGGAAGTCCATTTCAGTTCCGGGGTAGAAGTGATCTTTTACTCGTGGTTTGCAGCAGCGTTTGCACCGCAGCCCCTGAAGAAGCGAATAGCGAAACCCGGGTCGGGCATTTCTATGTGCATGCTTGTAACTTGAAAATTGTAAGTACAATAAACCTCTTACCTTTAAAGATACCGAGGGTATTGCACCATCTGTTCTATTCCTTCTTGAAGGTATTCGGGTCCGGTGTTTGGATTCCTTGGTTGGTGACTCATCACGAGATCTGTGGACCAGTAGGAGGTGGATTACAAACTTTTTCGTATGAACATTACGTCTCTGCGAATAACGCCTCTGTCAGCTGGATCAGACTTCAGTTCTCTATGTCTGCAGGGTTCAAGAACTGGCATAAACTGTTTTTTAGAGCGCGGTTCCCGCACCGATGTTGGTACGAAACCTGGAAGCACAAGCCAGGTTTTTGACAATTTAGATGCTGTGATCTCACTTGATCACGTCATCTAAAGCCTTTAATTACCGCAATTGGCATTATTGCTGGTCACTGTAATTAGCGGCAGGTCTCTGCTGTTTGAAACAGCAGAGACCTGCCGGTTATGACGCCCGCTGGATGTGTGAGCGGGTGCCATGTTTGGCTATCGCTGCAGCAATGTACATGTACGGCACTGGTAGCGAACGGGATAAGGAAAATTGAAGCTTGTTTAAAATAATAGGGGTGACTTTAGCAGATAGTGTGAAAGACAGTAAAAACAAACAAAAATAAACTGCTTGCTCATCTTTGACTGATACCAAAGCTCCATTGCACCTAATTCATCTAAATAAAAAGAACTATTAAAAAGCTCTTCCCTGTTTTTTGGGCGCTTCATAGATCACTGTCGCTGGACATGTGGAATATTTCATATAAAAAGTCTATTCAATTCCATAGTAGTTATGGCTGTTCTTAAGGTCACATAAAAAACTATGGAGATTTTCATTTCAACTAGCTGAAAAGACAAAGGGGCATGTTTATTAAGACTGGCTTTTTAAACGCATGCCTTAATAAACCCCGGTGGATCTGCCAGAGTTATTAAGGGGGCGCAGGACTCTTAATAACTTTGGCAACACCTCCACCAGTTCTAAGTGTAAGCTAGTTGTCTTACATTTAGACCTTTTTCTAAGCCTAAAACAGGCATAGAAAATGGTAAATAAGATGAGCCTGCCGGCCCTTCCCCTTCTCCACCCACTCCCACAATTTTAGACCTGACGTGACTCATACATTGCACTGCTAATTTAAGCAGATTTCACATTGATAAATGACCCCCAAAGTTTCTTGAAGAATTTAGAAAATGGTAAAGAAAATAAGTAGAAGACATTAAAGAAGCCGGAAAACATCCATCACATGGGGCATGTTATCTGGACCACATGAGATCCTTAGAAATTGACCTCAGGTGAGATAACTTGTAAATTTGGCTTTCGTTTTATTTTCCCTAAACCCTTGGACTGCTATGTGGAGGAAGAAAATCACCATCTGAATGACTGGAGTAGTAGTCATTGTGAGGCTAATGTCCAGGTTAGGATCTCTCACTGTTGTTGTGTGGACAATCACACGTCTCTGTGAATGTGGTAGATGATACACAAGGCGTGGCCTGATCTACACATCCCGTTGTGGCAATGTTTGAATATTTGTGGAACTTTTTATTTGCATTTGTCTCAATGGCAACAAGTTTTATCATTTATTAGATAGATTTCATAAAGAAATTATGCTGCCTAGTTTAGTATATAAGTAAACAGCATGTTTTTTGTTTTACCAACTGTATATTTCGAAGAGATAATTTACATAGTGTATTAGTTTTCTTAACTTATGGGCAGGAGGTTCTGTTTGTTTGTTGACCTGATGTACTTTGATATTTACAGCACGGTGTTGGTGAATGGCTGGAAGACTGACCCTTTCCCGATTCTCTCTGGGGTCAGACAAGGCTTCCCTCTATTACCTCTCCTTTTTGTTTGTGTTATAGAACTCTTTGCGAAGTCTATCCGGCAGAATGGAGAGATTAGAGTGATCACCGCACCAGGACACTATGAGGTCAAGTGCTCGCTGTATATGGATGACGTGACCATCTTCTGCGCTGACCGACGTTCTGTGACTCCACTCGTCCGGACCAGAGAGGAGTTCGGACAAGCTTTAGGGACCAAAGTCAACTGCGGGAAGTCGGAAGCCATGCTCTTCCGTGACTGACAACTGGCTTCTTCTGCCCCCTTCCCATTTACCATCAAATCGGACTTCATCCAGATCCTGGGAGTCTGGTTCGGGAAGGAAGGCGCAGCCCTCAAGTCTTGGGAAGAACGCTTGGCCAAGGTTAACCAAAGGATTGGACTGTGGAGCCTCAGACAGCTCACTATTGAGGAAAAAGCACTTGTCCTGCGTAAAGAAGTTCTGCCTGTGCTACAGTATACCACCATTTCTAGGGCCATCACCAGGATAGTGTTTCGCTTTGTTTGGGGATCCAAAATGGATGAAGCGAGTCATCGTGTACAAAGAGCCCCACGAGGACGGGAAGGGCATTCTGGACCTGCCCACTTTACTGCAGATTGCCTTTGTTTGTAATAGCGTTCGCTGGACTCTGAGAACTGCAAACGACTCTGTGGGCAAAGCAATGTCTCTCTGGAGGGGTCTAGGCGGGGACAAGTGGGACAGCTCCATCCCTTACAACTGGCACGCTCCCTAGTATTAGAGAGAGGTCATCAGGTTCGTGAGGGAACATCAACTGGAGGGCCTCAAGCCCGACTTGTGGAAACCCAAGACGATCCACAAGCTAATCAGAGCAAAGGACTTGGTGGAGTCAATTCCAGGGCTCCCTGATGACACCGCAGAGAAAGTATGGACTAATGTGTCTTCAGACAGGTTAACCAACGTACACAAAGACTTGTCATGGATGGCCATCCAGGGAGGCTTACCCATCCGGTCATTCATGCACGCCTGCAACCTGTGCAAAAGCCGATACTGCCCCAGGTGCCCTTTACGGAGGAAACATCTTACCACCTATTTTGGGAGTGCCCCTTTGCGCAGGGCCTGTTGGATGCCCTGGAATATGAACTCGAAGACTCTGTGCCCAGGAACAGCCTGCAACACACCTCAGTGTTGTACAGACTATTTCCTGGGATTCATACTGTTGAGGCCATCAAGGAGGCCTGACGCCTTATGAACCGTTTTAAGGACGCTATATGGCTTGCCAGGAACCGGCTTATTTTCAGGAGGGAGAGCATGTTCATCCTGGACTGCCGCAAACTTTATCCACAGCCTGTTGCAGGACTACAACATCTTGGACGTCAATGATGAAGAAGAGAACTTCTTCCCCCTCTCCCTCCGTTTGTGTCTGTCCTTTCAATAAAGCTTTGGGCATGTGATTTCCCCTCCCGACCCCTCCTTCCCATCCCCCAGCCGTCATCACTGTCGAAATGCTTTGTTGGAAGGTTCATTTGTGCTTGAATAGGAATGCTAATATAGCATGGATTGTGATGTATAGTGCAGGATAGCCTGTGCTTTACATAATACCATGCTAGGAAAGACAATTGTAAGTATTTATTAAGTGCTGCCTCGTTACCTGCGCTGCGTCGCAGTACTAAGTATGTATGGTTGACGATTTGATTGTAATAAAGGTGTTTTCAACCCCAAAAAATTGTTTTCTTAACTTATATTACTTTTACTAAATGGAATGTATTAATATATAAAATTTTTTGTTTATGGCTTTTTTTTTTGAGGGGGGGGGGGGGGGTTGTTGTGTTCACCATGCTGTATTAGTAACATAGTTACTTAGTGGGTAACATATAGTGTGTAACACGTTTATATTTTTATTTTTAATATCCCAAAAAAGAATCTCTTGCTGCTTTCAAATACCCCATAACGTAATATGTTTTTGCATCGCTGGAGCTCCATGAAACCTTGTTTTTGCAGGAGTTGTAACTTTTATTCAGTGTACATACAATTTTTTAATTGCTTTTACAGCATTTTTTAGAGGTGGAATTAATGAATTTTTTTTGCATTTTTGTATTCCACTGTTCACCATGTGGGATATAAAATGTGATGATTACATATGAGTGATACCAATTATGTTTATCCATGTTTCTTCTACATTGTAATATAAATATATATTTTGCAAACAAAAAAAGAAAAAAGGAATAATTATTTATCCACACTTAATTTTTATTTATTTTTAACAACATGAAATTAAATTAATTGCTGTGCGATCAAATCTGCATAATTTACAACTGAAAATATCAGCACCATATCTTTTAATAACAATAAATATTCAGGAATCCTTACTCATACCGTCATTCATTCTCTATATGAGATATTCACGGACCTTTGAATAATTAAACTCTTATAATTAGTGTTGAGCCAATCGAACCCGACGAAGTGGACTTTGATCCGAATTTCAGGATTAATTTGATTTGCTGCACAGCCTAATTTGCTCTTGCTTCATGGTAGCGAGTCGATTTTATCAAAAAATGTGTAAAAAAAATAAATAAAAAATTCATACATCCGTCACCATGCTCGCCGGCATATGACATCATCTTGAGCCGCATGAGATTTCGCACCAGATCTTCAATCAAGAATCTAGGCAGCTAGCCCATTGCGAGCAAATGGAGGAGGTAAGTATGATTTAATTTATTTTTCTGTAGATTTTATACTGTGTTTTTACTTGGATCATGATTGTGATCGTGGTATCTGAGGGGTACAATGATGGGGAGCCGATCCCTGTCATTGCACCAACTACTTACACAGAAATGCGCTTCGTGACAAAGTAATTCATCACAAAATAGATAAATTAATAAAATGGCGCGGCTCACTGCTGCTAGTGGGTGGTATGGTGCTTCAAGCTGAAATTGAGGACGCCTCACCTCAATGTAAAAGGCAATTGTAAAAAGTAGGAGAGCGAGCACTCATTCTATGGCCAATATTCAGATTTATTATTAAAATTGAAATAATGCAGTAACATGGATTAATAACACAATATTAATAACATATAAAATAGCTGGTCGACCAAATACACCAAAATAAAGATACCGCGTTATAATAATTAATAGAGGGACAGGCACTTGAATGGTGTTGGAGCGGTGTCCTAGTGATATTAGTGAATTAAAATAAATAAGTGGGTGACAGAATAAATGAATTCAATATTTGTATAAATAGTGATCTCAATCATATACATATAATCATAAAATCCACAGTGTTATAAAACGTGATGAAAAATCAATCAACATAAAAATAATGTGATAATATTGTGAACGGTTGTTGCAAAAAATATATGGGGGGACACCTGATGTTAGTCCTGTGCTCCGTGCACACTTGATTGAAAATTCCTCCTGGTATTGAGAATAAACCACATCAACCAAAATGCTGGATCAGCCGCAACAAATGTCTCAGCCCGTGGCTGTATTAAATATGTTCGGTGTTAGCAACTTTCGAGATAATATTTCCCGAGAAATAAGGAGTCTTACCTCCTATAATGTTGTACTCAGGGTCCGTGTCTTTCTCCGTTGTATGAGGCGAGCTGAAATCCACGCTCTCGTCCTCACTGCTTACAGGTGCTGACAATCAGGCCTGATCTCGCGATGTTGCGAGTGGGACTCCCGTCCGGTCTCTGTATTCGCTCAGACGTTATACGGCAGTTGGATTTGTCCCAAAGTAGCAGTTTGTGAGGATTACTTCTTATTGCATGGCCATGCAACAGTCCTTCTGGAGGTTTTAGCGGAGTGTCTGTTAGCCCAGACGCGTTTTGGGAAAGCATTCTTTTTTTTTCCGGCAAAGCATCCGAATAGAATTTTCCAACTTTGCTCATTTCTACTTATAATCTGTTATACTTGATATAATATGGAGTATTTCATACATGTGAATTATGGATGTACAGTCATGTGGTTATATGTCTGGATGGAATGTATCTCATCGGGATGTAAAATGCTCATTGTTTACACTGATTCTCACATGAAAAGGTCTCGGAGTATCCCAGGAATCTCTTACAGATGCTAAATAGGAGTGTGAATAATAGGTCTCTACCCTGCAAATACAATGTGTAAATGAAGGACCATCTCAGGAGGCCAGAAAATGCTAAACTGGTTGATGGGGAGGAGGCACCATTATTCTTCCATTGTATATGGTAATAAGAGAAGCCAGATCTGATAATGAAAAGTTTTATTGATAATGAAGGTGGTACTGGGCGTCTCCTGGGAAGAGGAGGAGCAGATAGCTATAGCCACCAAAGGGGTATAAAAGACCCAAGCATGGCTCAGAAAGCTGGGATTCATCAATGGAATTTACTTGGATCACTAAATTGCTGAGGAGAAGACACTGACTGGAGAGGGAGTCCTTTCTGTGGAGAGGGTCCATATCTGGTAAGTGTCACTGAACTGACTGATAATGGAAGGAATTATAAGATATTGTAATCTGTCCTGTGTATAAGGACAATGTGTCTCTGTCTGTAATGTCTCCTGTGTATGTCTCCATGTAGATCTCCATATAACTCCCATCATAACTGGACACGGATTTTCCACCGTTTACAATACACATTTTCTACACTTCTTCTTGTATTTCATTTCTTGCCCTGAACCTTAGAATCAGACCCAGTAAGAGGGAGGGAATTTCTACAATGGGAATAACTCTTTCCTGGAGGTCCAGTGATGGCAGCAGTGACTGGTGATTGTCCGCACAGTAGTGTGTAAGTGATTGTACACGCAGTGTCCATACATGTGATAGTACATACCTGTAACTGTGCCGGGAACACGGACAATCACCGATCCTGACTGCCATCACTGGATCACACTAAGGGCTCATGCACACGACCGTATGTATTTTGTGGTCCGCAAAAAATACGACTGACATCCTTGTGCATTCCGTATTTTGATAAACGGATGAGCTGGCCCCTATTAGAACAGTACTATACTTGTCAGTAATACGGACAATAATAGGACATGTACTATTTTTTGGGGGAACAGAAATACGGAGTGACTTTCGTTTTTTTTCCCGCTGACCCATTGAAATGAATGGTTCCACATAAGGTCTGCAAAAAAATGGAACGGACACAGAAAGAAAATACCTTTGTGTGCATGAGCCCTAAAACACCACTAATTGTAGGAAAGAGGCTTAATGAGGACACCTTGCCTCTCCTGACATGTCTGTTTTAGTAGCTACTTGCACTCCCTGTGTAATAATAATTCTGGAGCTTCTATTCTTCTGACTCTATGTTCTGCCATTCCTTTATTATTCTTACTAAAAGCTTATAAATGAATTGCTAGTAGTCTGCAGTAAGGGTACAGATGGGTGTTCCCATTTGGGTTTGTGTCCTTGCACAGTCTAACAATGGCATCACTATTTGGATAGAGTCAGATTTTTTAGGGACTCGCACTGATGTAGTGACGCCCATCTGTTCCCTTACTACAGATTGCTAGCAATTCATTCATAAGTGTCTAGAAGGAATAATAAAGGAATGGTACAACATAGAGCCATAAGAAAAGATGCTCCAGAATTGTTTTTACATGGGGAATGCAAGTAGTTACTAGAACAGACATGTCAGGAGAGGGGACGGGTCCTCTTTAATGAAGAGGCTAATCTGTAATTACTATCCACATATTATTTTCACTATATATAGCTGAATGCTCCACCAGTGAGATAGATTGACTGCACGTTACTTTATTACTGAGAAATGAAAGGAAGTCCAGGAAAATGTGTCCAGGAAAATGTCTTCTTCATAGTTATTATTGTTAGTCTCAATAATTCATGTATTTCCTTCATTTTCCTGCCATTATTAGAATCTGATACAAATTGGGTAAAATATCCTGTACAGATAGAATAAGATAAGAAAGAGGTTTAATAATTCTAAGAGTCATAACATTTAGAATTTTTTTACCTTATGAAGTTCTATGAGGAAATGTTTTTTGTGGGATGAATTGTTTTTCAAAAGCTGTCTTTTATCCTATAGGAATACATTAGACTTTTTTTCTCCTGTTGTAGCCAATTCTTGTTTCCATTTATCAAAATTCTAGCTACAGATATTTGGCGCACAATATGTCAGCTCTAGCCTGGTGCAAAGCATTGCTGCATCGTTAAGAAGTAGGTCCTTCCAGCTCAAAGTCATGTGTATACAGATAGATCCGCGCTGCTTTTTCAAGAGATTGGACGTCTTTTTCCACTGATGTTCCTGGAAACCAGACAAAGTCCTTCAGAACAATGTAGGTTCCAATATCCTTCCACACTTCATCAGAGGCTCATGAAGCAGAGGTGAAACCCAGGGTTAGGCGAGTCAGTCTAAGGGTCCATTCACACGTCCGCAAATGGGTCTGCATCCGTTCCGCAATATCGGGAATGGGTGCGGACCCATTTATTCTCTATGGACTTTCAAGCTGCGGCTCTGCAAAAAAATAGAACATGTCCTATTCTTGTCCGCAATTGCGGACAAGAATAGGCAGTTCTATGGGGGTTGCCGGCCAGGTGTATTGTGGATCCGTAATACACCACGGACATGTGAATGGACCCTAAGATAATGTGATAAGCGAATTGTGTTTTTATATTTGGCGAGTGCAGTAAATTGCCTTTGTGCGATATATGAAGTGGTCGTGCTTCACTATTGAGATCTTCATTGTTTCCTTTATTTGACTAAGAAAGGTCAGAAGATCCAGAGTGGGAGCCGTTGCCATAAGTAACTCTGACCAGTGTGGAAGGATATCGGACCCTGCGTTGTTCTGGAGGACTTTGAGTGGTTTCCAGAAATATCAATGTAAAAAGACGTTCAATCTGTTGGAAAAGCATCTAGTATCAAACATCCCTTCCCTGCTGCGTATCAATAAGAGCATCTGGTAATTTAGGGAGGTTTGTATTTAATACAGTGGGGGGTAACTTGTTACTATGGAGTACCCTAAAACTAGTACCCTAAACTAGTACCAACAATACTGCCACCCTATCCCGTAGTTTCTAAAATTGGGTCACTTTTTTGGAGTTTCTACTCTAGGGGTGCATCAGGGGGGCTTCAAATGGGACATGGTGTAAAAACAACAGTCCTGCAAAATCTGCCTTCCAAAAACCGTATGGCATTCCTTTCCTTCTGCGCCCTGCCGTGTGCCCGTACAGCAGTTTACGACCACATATGGGGTGTTTCTGTAAACTACAGAATCAGGGCCATAAATATAGAGTTTTGTTTGGCTGTTAACCCTTGCTTTGTAACTGGAAAAAAATGATTAAAATAGAAAATCTGCCAAAAAAGTTAAATTTTGAAATTGTATCTCTATGTTTCATTAATTCTTGTGGAACACCTAAAGGGTTAACAAAGTTTGTAAAATCAGTTTTGAATACCTTGAGGGGTGTAGTTTCTAGAATTGGGGTCATTTTTGGGTGGTTTCTATTATGTAAGCCTCGCAAAGTGACTTCAGACCTGAACTGGTCCCTAAAAATTGGGTTTTTGAAAATTTCTGAAAAATTTCAAGATTTGCTTCAAAACTTCTAAGATTTGTAACATCCCCAAAAAATAAAATATAATTTCCAAAATGATACAAACATGAAGTAAACATATGGGGAATGTAAAGTAATAACTATTTTTGGAGGTATTGCTATGTTTTATAGAAGTGGAGAAATTCAAACTTGGAAATTTGCTATTTTTTACACATTTTTGGCAAATTTTGTATTTTTTTAACTTATTTTTACCAGTGTCATGAAGTACAATATGTGACGAAAAAACAATCTCAGAATGGCCTGGATAAGTCAAAGCGTTTTAAACCTATCAGCACTTAAAGTGACACTGGTCAGATTTGCAAAAAATTGCCAAGTCCTTAAGGTGAAATAGGAATGAGTCCTTGAGGGGTTAAAGACATAGACATATAGGGGGAATTTATAATTTGTGGTGGTTTTGATGCTGTAAGTCCATCTCTGCTTTGTGAGGTTAAACTAAATGTATGAAATTATGAACAGTAATAATATATACAATGTGGTGTACGCCTATGTCTCTAAAAGTACAACAGGGGGATTGCCGGATGTGACTTTTTTTTAAAATATCGAACAACATAACAAAGACATAAAACTGTTCAACTTTCCTTTAATCAGGGATTTTACTACTTCTTTTTTACAGCTAGTGTTTCTAACTATGGCAAATTTTACTTTACATAAATATGGTTGACTTCATTTTTCTGAGATATTATTTACCTGCACTTTTATGTGTAAATATTAAAAGATGACTTCTCATCTTACAAATTTTCTTTTTCCAGATAACCACACGATAAGAGGCTTCCATACACATCTAAATGTTATCTCCTTCTTATGAAGTAGAAGATAATCAATCACAGCTTGTCAATAATAGAACTGGACATAGACTGGGGAAAATGTTGAGTTCTGAATGTGAGAAACATTTTGAAAATAACTTATCTTTCTATGGACAAGAAAAATCACAATGAAAAAAGATCTTTTACACATTCAGAATGTGTGAAAACTTCTACTAAGAAAGCATGTCTATTTGAACATCAGAGAATTCACACAGGAGAGAATCTATTTCCATGTCCAGAATGTGGGAAATGTTTTAAAAGTAAAGATTATCTTGCAAAACATCTGAAAACTCACACAGGAGAGAATCCAAATTGCTGTTCAGAATGTGGAAAAACATTTGCTAAAAAATCCCATCTTGTTCAACATCTAAGAATCCACACTGGAGAGAAGCCATTTTCATGTCCTGAATGTGGGAGGTGTTTTTGTGAGAAATCATATCTTAATAAACATCTGAGAACTCACACAGGAGAGAAGCCATTTTCATGTTCAGAATGTGAGAAATCTTTTTCTGTGAAATCAAGTCTTGTAGCACATCTCAGAATTCACACAGGAGAGAGGCCATTTTCATGTCCTGAATGTGGTAAATGTTTTAGTCGAAAATCAACTCTTTCTAAACATGAACAAACCCACACAGGGGAGAAGCAATTTTCATGTCCTGAATATGGGATTGTTTTTATCGGAAATCACATCTTGATATACATCAGAGAATTCACACAGGAGAAAAGCCATTTTCATGTTCAGAATGTGAGAGGTGTTTTAGTGAAAAATCCACTCTAGTTGAACATCAGAAAATTCACACAGGAGAGAAGCCACATTCATGTACAGAATGTAAGAAGTGTTTCAGTCATAGATCAACTCTTGCTGAACATCAGAGAACTCACACAGGAGGGAAGCCATTTTCATGTCCAGAATGTGGAAAATGTTTTGTACGTAAAAAAAACTCTTGTGAATCATCTAAGAATTCATACGAGGAAGAATCAATAAGTGTTTAAAGTCTAAGACAAAAATAGATCGATATCAGATGGCACATAGAAGCTCTCAGTAAGGTGACAATCTATTGAAAAGTTCAGACTGTAAAATAATTAGTCAATGTAGAGGTTAATAGTAGGACCTTCTGCCTTAGGGCTCATGCACACAACCGTTGTTGTTTTGCCGTCCGTTTTTCACTGATCTGTTGTTCTGTATCTGAGGTTTTTTTCTCCGATTTAAGTCCTCTTCCGTTCTGTTATTGCACAAAACATATCCGTATGGTTTCCGTAATTGATCCGTTTTTTGCAGATCGTATACAGAAAAAGTAACTTATGAGCCATATGGGCTGGGCATAGCATTTCTACAGAGAAATATATAATGTTATCTGGTATGGAAATAATGGACAACAGCAGCGGCGCCCTTAAGGGAGTAGGTTCAATCTCCTAAATAACTAAGATCAAAAGGTGCGGGAACCGCGCTCTAAATAAACAATAAATGTCAGTGACTCACTCCTGCAAATACAAAAAATTGGGAAACTCGTCCAATTATCAAAGATGGAATTCACTGGACCAGGATATTCAGATGTAGATAGCACAGTTCTCCTGCTACTGATCCATAGGTAGCATACTAGATCTCACACAACTATGACCAAGTTCAGAACCCAAATAGAAGAGGCAAATACTGCTGGAACGTGTTAGTTATGCGAAAGAGGGATCACAAACACCTCCTGCTGGTCCACAGATCTCGTGCTGAGTATCCACCTCTGAATCCAAACACCGAACCGCTGTCACCAGCACCAGCTCCCAACTCCTGTTTCTGCTGAGCACCATGTAGGAAGTAAAGCGTCACTGACATTTATTGTTTATTTAGAGCGCGGTTCCCGCACCTTTTGATCATAGCATTTCTACAGTATGAATCTGCAAAATACGGATGACATATGGATGTGTTCCGTATTTTTTGCAGATCCATTGACTTGAATGGGACCTCGGACCGTGATTTGCAGACAATAATAGGACATGCACTACTTTTTATGGAACGGCCATGCGGAAAAACGGAAACGGAATGCACACGGAGTAACTTCTGTATTTTCTACATACTGTCCGCAAAAAAAAAAAAGGAACGGAAGCGGAAAGAAATTGCGTTTGTGTGCATGAGCCCTTAGGCTGTATTCTGATGCATAAGTACTAAAAGTCTGGACCAGTTTTCTTGTTTACTTTTTATTTTATTTCCTGCCTTCACAAGATCCAAGGCTGCCATATCAACCGATCAGAAGATCACAATGTCACCTCCAAGTTCTCTGATTGGAAGAAAGAGGTAACCCACTGCCCCTGACTAACCACCCAGATGCTGTGGACTCTAATGACCATTGCCGCTAAAGGTTTAAAAGAACAGGATCAGAGTTATTTCCAATCCATGTCAATATGAATGGGTATCAATGATACTTCACAGCCAGCACCTTCAGCATATGGCGCGACCATAAGCCTTCCCATACTTTCCTCACAATGAAATGATCTACATTGTTTTAGTCATTTGCATGAAAAGGATACGTTTAAAGGGGTTGTCCGGGTCCAGAGCTGAAACCGGACATACCCATATTTTCACCCAGGCAGTCCCCCTGATCTAGCATCGGAGCATCTTATGCTCCGATCTGCTCCCTTGCCCTGCGCTAGATCGCGCAGGGCACGGGCTGTTTTGTTTACAATAACACACTGCCAAGCAGAAGCTTCGACAGCGCTAAAGCCCGCCTACCAGTGCCGGTGATGTCACCGAGCTTCATGAGAGCCCGGTTCGTCACAGAAACTCCTGAAAATGCCTTTGGCCTGCGCAATTTAGCGCAGGGCAAAGGAGAGCATCGGAGCATGAACTGCTCCGATGCTTAAGTCAGGTGGGCTGCCTGGGTGAAAATAGAGGTATGTCCGGGTTCAGCTCTGAACCCGGACAGCCCCTTTAAGGTTTTCTCCAGGGTTTGAAAATTGGCTTCTTTCCTCCAAAAATATAACCACATCTGTGCACAGGTTAAGTGTGCTTTTTTTTGCCAAAGAAAGCAGCCATAATTTTCCATTTCTATACAAGCTCTTTAAATGCCTGGCTCCTATTGCTGCAATTTAGGACAAAGTCTCAGAGGACTAGAAGACTATACCTTGCTTATCTGTGGTATTCAAATTGTTTAACGGTCTTCTCCTGTGCCAAGGAAAGTCAGTCACTTTAAGAATCAAAGATGGAGACATGCCTGATTACTTCTTTTTGCATATTAGAGTTGAATTGAGCTCATTCCTTCCACTAAAAAAAGAAACAAGAAAAATGTATTTCTATTAAAATAGAGAAAATTTTTTTTTATCTTGCGGGTAACTGCTTTTGAGGCTCTGTCGCAGCTGTAGCTATGCTAGGAGGCACACCCAGAATCAGCTCCTCACTTCCCAGAATCAGCTCCTCACTTCTCACTCCCTGGCTAAAAGTTTACCCTGTCTTTCCCTGAGATGATTATGCAAAGGAATATGGGTGATCTTTCGGTTGTGTCTTGAAATGTTCGGGATCACCTCCCCAGCAAAGGGAGAAAATATTCTATGACGGCTAAAAAATATACAGACTGACATGGTCTTATAGCAAGAAACCCATTAACCTTCAAATATAGCAGTAAATACCTGAAATAAAGACTGTGGATAGGATAAGTATATGGTTCCTCCGCAAATGGAAGAATAGACTGGAGTGGTTTTCATACACAAAGACTGATGTGTCACATGATAAGGAGAAGAGATGGGGGATGGTTGAGCTAAGTTGTTAGAAGAATGAAATATAGGTCTAGAACATTTATTTATTATTTATTCTAATCAGATATAAGCTCTGAAAATGAATGAATATTATAAAAATTGATTCCTGTTTATAATAATAGGGGGTATGTAAACAAAGTTGGGGTCTGCACTACTCAATCACATTTGCGTTGGTGCTAGCAAAATAACCCAGTGGTCAATGCATCAAGTAAAGAAAGATCGCTGCACTCCAGTGAGATATTGCAAATAAATATATCATTTATTTTCATTTACAAAGACATCTAACGGTTTTCCGACTTATTTATAATTAATATTCCACAATAAATCACTGTAAATTTCAGTCTGAGTGGATCTTCAGCGTTGTGACCTATAGATAAGTTTAATGTAAATGGTAAGTCATAAACTGCATGATGACAATGAACGTCAAGTATATTCATGGGGTATAAAGGATTCTACTAAAAAAAAAAAAAAAAAAATCAATAGAGAGTATCAATCTAGAGACATACAAATTAGAATATACAGAGGCATATGGAAAATGAGAATTAATATGGCCTAATGATTATTCATGAATAGATTCCTGAAGGAACATATATAGCACTGGCTCTGTCAATGTCCCTATAAAGTTGCAGCAATTAGTTGTAGGAGATACGAGCTCACGAGATATGGTATAGTCACTGGTTACCAAGACGGGACGTTATGACCTCCCGGAGGAGCAGTTAAGGTAAGCTTAGTACAGCTTACAGGAGCTGTCGAGCTCACGAGATACGGTATAGTCACTGGTTACCAAGACGGGACGTTATGACCTCCCGGAGGAGCAGTTAAGGTAAGCTTAGTACAGCTTACAGGAGCTGTCGAGCTCACGAGATACGGTATAGTCACTGGTTACCAAGACGGGACGTTATGACCTCCCGGAGGAGCAGTTAAGGTAAGCTTAGTACAGCTTACAGGAGCTGTCGAGCTCACGAGATACGGTATAGTCACTGGTTACCAAGACGGAACGTTATGACCTCCCGGAGGAGCAGGTGGGGTAAGCTTAGTACAGCTTACAGGAGCTGTCGAGCTCACGAGATACGGTATAGTCACTGGTCTTCTATTATACCCCAATAGCCCTCCTTTGATATAACCTCCATACAAAGGACGGCTATTGGGGTATAATAGAAGAACTGAATCCACTTTTAACCAATATCCTGTGTTCCCAGGAGTTTGCAGGACTACAGAATACCTTATATCCTGTAGTCCCATTTGAACTATGTTTTACCTTTCTCTTGATTTTTATATCTGTTTTATATTTGTGTTGATGCTCTGTGTGAACATATTTGCTATATCCAAACAGACCAATTGACTGCTCTCACAGACGCAGCCCTTTGAAGGTGTCTGTTGGGATATACCCGATTAGATAGGCATTGTATGGCAGATACGTATTAGAGGTTTTTAATATACATGTTTATATGCATGCTTTTTTCATATATACTGTATGTCTCTATTTACAACCTATTTAGCAATTTTGAGGTATCTTAACTTTTTAACTTTCTACTATGAATATGACAACAATTAAATACTAACTTTCTACTAACAGTTTTGGGTGATAGAGTGCCTGTTCCATTACAAACAGATCCAATTTTACCCTTTGAAAGGACTGTGGGGCAGTCCTGGTACTTGAGCACCTAGGTCCACTAGTTGAGTGAGATGAGCCGCTATCTATCAATGATTTTTTTTTATTTATTTAGTGATAGCCAGATATCAATATGCTTGTGTGAGTAAAGACCAATGGCTTCTAATTATCTGGTGTATTTTGTGCATAAGTGGATGGTATGTGGTGATGCATGCTATTCTGTTGGAATTGTCCTTGTTATGTGTGGTTGACTCTTCAAGTTGAGAGATAGTAGTTTTAAGTAAAGTGGTAGGATAACCCCTTTGAAAAATGTATTGGTCATGTCAGTGAGTCTCTGTTCTCTCATTAGAGGGTCAGAGACTATTCTTTTTACATGAGTATATTGGGAACGTGGCAGGGATCTCTTAGTGGCCTGAAGGTGACAACTGCTATATTGTAACAGACGATTACAGTCGGTTGATTTCTTGTACAGATCAACAAATAAATTGCCACAGGGATCCAATTTGATCAAAGTATCCAACAAATTGATCTCAGTATAGCTTGTGTGCAATATGAAGCCCAATTCCCCATATGCCTGATTCATGTGATCAAAAAGAATGCAAACTGAGTGTTCTGGGCCCTTCGATATACAAAAAATATCATCAAGATAATGTAATATCTTCTTCTTACCTATACTAGCTGTAATTTACTCCTGTTACTGAGCTCCCTCACTGCCACTGAACCTAACCTGACATGTTTCGCTGGTCACCCAGCGTCTTCAGGGGATCGAGCAGGTGGAAGACGCTGGGTGACCGGCGAAACATGTCGGGATGCAGGGTGTATGAGTGTTTAAGATTTTAGGTTCAGTGGCAGTGAGGGAGCTCAGTAACAGGAGTAAATTACGGCTAGTATAGGTAAGAAGAAGAAGATAGTTACAAGCCGTATATAGGCTGTAACCAGTACTGGCACCAGTCACTTGCTGTGAAGTAACAGCAAGTAACAGCAATAACCCAGAGAAAAAGACGGAGCAACCAACGAGACTGATAGTTTTAATTTGTCTATGTCTTGTTAGCACTAACTTATAAGGGATTTTAAAAGGAAACAATAAATAAAAGTAATGTTTTAGCTATGTATAACAGCACATGACAAAAGACGTACATGGGTCCGGTTGGACCACCAGTTAGTTCGCTAATATAGTAAACGTCGACATGTGCTGCGAGGTCCTAAAAAATTGTAGTTGTTGACTTGCCAGGTCAGCTCAGTCAGCCTCTCTCTCCGCCCGCGTCGTCGGGGGTCGGGAGAGGCATGGCTTAGCAAAAGGGATAAACAATTGGGTAATCTGTCATCATGATAGTTATACACATTGCTCTTCAGGATCCATGGGGCTGAAAGTTATAAACGCCCGACTCAAATGCAGAAGGATCTTGTATAGAAAGATGGGACGATATTTTATTAGATCAGACTCACAAGACAGGCAGCTCAGTGCCTGGAGATAGTTACAAGGGGCTAATAGAGAAACAGTAGTCGCCCATTTTAAGTCAAATATCTCCCTCCGATCATAAAAAGGGCTTATATGAGAGAACCTCGTTAAGACCACTGGGGGTGACACTTTTGATCTTAAAAATCCACCTTGATTCAGCTCTCAGGATCAATTTGTCCAAATCACCTCCTCGGGGACCCCGAGGTACATGCTGGTTCCCCATGAAGTGAATAGATGCTATATTGCCGTTATAGACTTTATTAAAGGGTCTCACTACAGACGTATGTTTTTTATTTAGGATATCATTGAAATGATCTCTAATCCTGCGTCTAAGCTCTCTCTTGTTCTTCCCAATATAATCCAATGGGCACGAGCACTTGCCAAGGTACACTACACCACTAGTCTGACAATTGATGAAGTCCCAAATGGCATATTCATAGCCGGTGGATGCAGAAGTAAATCTTTTGGTGGCTGTGACTTGGTCACAGGCGACACATTTACCACATTTAAACAAAACATCCCCTTCGGACTTCATGACAGCCAAGTAGTGGACTGCGGAGGAGGCCGAAAGTGACTATTCATTTGCTACTATCTTTACGGTCTCCGCTTTCTCCATTGGCTCTGGAGAGGTGTTTGTGTGTTTATGGTAGAAATTGAAGGTCTGAACTTTGGCCATTTTCCTACACCACATCAATTGAGACTGCATCGCTATATTAATAAATTCTGGGTCTGTCGAACACAGCTCAGTTGATGGCATAATCAAGCTAGTTCACAGTGCTGTTGCATAAATATCAGTGGACAAATCTTTTAGGCTTTTGTAATGGTTTTAATCCTTATTATTTTATAACACTTTTTACACATTTTATATATTTGTTTAGAAGTGCATTAAAAGTATTGAATTTTATCCTGGTATTCCCACGTGATTCCGACTGGATGAGTGCCTGTCTACTTTTAAATATTCCAGTATTTGCTGATGATCCGTCTTACCTCAACGTGTGCATTGTCATATAGGCCAATAATTCTAATAGTACATTCTGAGGGATTTTTTTTTTCCGGGATTAGTAATTCCTCCCTTTTAGAATTGCAGGTAAATTTAAACACCATCCTCAAGATATTATAGCCCCTCTGATGCAAATCCCTCGCCTGCTCCTGGCATGCAAATTCATATTGGAGCAATTCCTCCTCAGTCTAAGATATTGGCCCTTTGGGATTCCTCTCCTCAGAGGCTATGGGTGGGCACTTTCCCATCTGAGTAGACTAGTCGAGGCTGTAGTTTTTCTAAATACTTTAGCAATGATCATATTATTCGGTCCTCTTTGAATTATTAAATCAAGAAATGACAAATCGGTGTACCTCACACCTTGAGGTAAAATGAAGTCCGAGGTCGTTCTTGTTAATTACCCTATAAAATTAGAGAAGGACTCCTTAGTGCCTTTCTACCAGCCATAGGCAGATAATGTCATGCCGGTGGCTGAGATCCTCTGCCCAGGTGACATTGGCCTCCCACAACTTAGGTATTCCCCATCAACAGACTAGGGTCTATGAGGGATAGTGTACCTAGGCACTTTGCTATATTGCTGCAATGTGGAGTTCACACCACCACTGAGACTTGTGACCGTCATCTGATCACTTTAGCCTCACTAAACGGTACCTCAACTGACCCTCCATTATATATTATACTTCTTTAAGCACCTTTTTCCATCTAATTTTAGCTGTAAAATGAAGTAAAAGCTAAGTTTTATATTTCCTAAAAGAGTTCCCAGCTTACCAGTATTAGTTAAACGTCCATTGTGATCATGAATCTTTTGATGCATGTGTCTTTACAGAGGAAGAGGTTCTAAGTCAGCTGTCTAAAATTAATACAAATAAGTCACAGGGGCCTGATGGGATACACCCAAAGCTATTAAAAGAGCTCAGCGGTGAGCTAGCAAAACCATTAACAGATTTATTTAACCAATCACTGGTAACAGGATTCGTCCCAGAAGATTGGAAATTGGCAAATGTGGTGCCCATTCACAAGAAAGGTAGTAGGGAGGAATCGGGCAACTATAGGCCAGTAAGCCTGACATCAATAGTGGGGAAATTAATGGAAACCATACTTAAGGAGAGGATTGTGGAACATCTAAAATCCCATGGATTGAAAGATGAAAAACAGCATTGGTTTACTTCAGGGAGATCATGTCAAACTAATCTTATTGATTTTTTGATTGGGTGACTAAAATAATAGATGGCGGAGGTGCAGTAGACATCGCTTATCTAGACTTTAGTAAGGCTTTTGATACTGTCCCACATAGAAGGCTTATCAATAAATTGCAGTCTTTGAGCTTGGACTCCCATATTGTTTAATGGATTAGGCAGTGGCTGAGGGACAGACAACAGAGGGTTGTAGTCAATGGAGTATATTCAGACCATGGTCTTGTTACCAGTGGGGTACCTCAGGAATCTGTTCTGGGACCCATATTGTTTAATATCTTTATCAGCGAAATTGCAGAAGGCCTCGATGGTAAGGTGTGTCTTTTTGCTGCTGACACAAAGATTTCTAACAGGGTTGATGTTCCTGGAGGGATAAACCAAATGGAAAAGGATTTAGGAAAACTAGAGGAATGGTCAGAAATCTGGCAACTAAAATTTAATGTTGATAAGTGCAAGATAATGCACCTGGGGCGTAAAAACCCAAGAGCAGAATATAAAATCAGTAATACAGTCCTAACATCAGTATCTCCTCAGTATCTGAGGAAAGGGATTTAGGGATCATTATTTCAGAAGACTTAAAGGTAGGCAGACAATGTCATAGAGCAGCAGGAAATGCTAGCAGAATGCTTGGGTGTATAGGGAGAGGCATTACCAGTAGAAAGAGGGAGGTGCTCATGCCGCTCTACAGAGCACTAGTGAGACCTCATTTGGAGTATTGTGCGCAGTACTGGAGACCATATCTCCAGAAGGATATTGATAGTTTGGAGAGAGTTCAGAGAAGAGCTACTAAACTAGTACATGGATTGCAGGATAAAACGTACCAGGAAAGATTAAAGGACCTTAACATGTATTGCTTAGAAGAAAGATGAGACAGAGGGGATATGATAGAAACTTTTAAATACATAAAGGGAATCAACAAGGTAAAAGAAGAGAGAATATTTAAAAGAAGAAAAACTACTACAAGAGGACATCGTTTTAAATTAGAGGGGCAAAGGTTTAAAAGTAATATCAGGAAGTATTACTTTACTGAGAGAGTAGTGGGTGCATGGAATAGCCTTCCTGCAGAAGTGGTAGCTGCAAATACAGTGAATGAGTTTAAGCATGCATGGGATAGGCATAAGGCCATCCTTCATATAAGATAGGGCCAAGGGCTAGTCATAGTATTCAGTATATTGGGCAGACTAGATGGGCCAAATGGTTCTTATCTGCCGAAACATTCTATGTTTCTATGCGATTTATGACTTACCATATAACTTTAGGTCACAACGCTGAAGAAGGTCCACTTGGACCAAATCGTTTGGTGATTTATTGTGAAATATTAATCTAATATATAAAGCTGAGTGTATGTATGCATGTATGTACAGTACAGACCAAAACTTTGGACACGTCTGGACTCATTCAAAGAGTTTTCTTTATTTTCATGACTATGAAAATTGTAGATTCACACTGAAGGCATCAAACTATGAATTAACACATGTGGAATTATATACATAACAAAAAAGTGTGAACCAACTGAAAATATGTCATATTCGAGGTTCTTCAAAGTAGCCACCTTTTGCTTTGGTTACTGCTTTGCACACTCTTGGCATTCTCTTGATGAGCTTCAAGAGGTAGTCACCTGAAATGGTCTTTCAACAGTCTTGAAGGAGTTCCCAGAGATGCTTAGCACTTGTTGGCCCCTTTGCCTTCACTCTGCGGTCCAGCTCACCCCAAACCATCTTGATTGGGTTCAGGTCCGGTGACTGTGGAGGCCAGGTCATCTGGCGCAGCACTCCATCACTCTCCTTCATGGTCAAATAGCCCTTACACAGCCTGGAGGTGTGTTTGGGGTCATTGTCCTGTTGAAAAATAAATGCAAACCAGATGGAATAGCATGCCGCTGCAAGATGCTGTGGTAGCCATGCTGGTTCAGTATGCCTTCAATTTTGAATAAATCCCTAACAGTGTCACCAGCAAAGCACCCCCACACCATCACACCTCCTCCTCCATGCTTCACGGTGGGAACCAGGCATGTAGAGTCCATCCGTTCACCTTTTCTGCGTCGCACAAAGACATGGTGGTTGGAACCAAAGATCTCAAATTTGGACTCATCAGACCAATACACAGATTTCCACTTGTGTTCTTTAACCCAAACAAGTCTCTTCTGCTTGTTGCCTGTCCTTAGCAGTGGTTTCCTAGCAGATATTCTACCATGAAGGGCTGATTCACACAGTCTCCTCTTAACAGTTGTTCTAGAGATGTGTCTGCTGCTAGAACTCTGTGTGGCATTGACCTGGTCTCTAATCTGAGCTGCTGTTAACCTGCGATTTCTGAGGCTGGTGACTCGGATGAACTTATCCTCCGCAGCAGAGGTGACTCTTGGTCTTCCTTTCCTGGGGCGGTCCGCATGTGAGCCAGTTTCTTTGTAGCGCTTGATGGTTTTTGTGACTGCACTTGGGGACACTTTCAAAGTTTTCCAAATTTTTCAGACTGACTGACATTCATTTCTTAAAGTAATGATGGCCAATCGTTTTTCTTTACTTAGCTGCTTTTTTCTTGCCATAATACAAATTCTAACAGTCTATTCAGTAGGACTATCAGCTGTGTATCCACCTGACTTCTCCACAACGCAACTGATGGTCCCAACCCCATTTATAAGGCAAGAAATCCCACTTATTAAACCTGACAGGGCACACCTGTGAAGTGAAAACCATTTCAGGTGACTACCTCTTGAAGCTCATCAAGAGAAGGCCAAAGGTGTGCAAAGCAGTAATCAAAGCAAAAGGTGGCTACTTTGAAGAACCTAGAATATGACATATTTTCAGTTGTTTCACACTTTTTTGTTATGTATATAATTCCACATGTGTTAATTCATGATGCCTTCAGTGTGAATCTACAATTTTCATAGTCATGAAAATAAAGAAAACTCTTTGAATGAGAAGGTGTGTCCAAACTTTTGGTCTGTACTCTATGTATGCAGGTACATACGTCTAACTGGTTACCACCCGTCTGTACCCTTACTGCAGACTGCTAGCAATTCATTCATAACTTCTAGTAGAAATAATAAAGGAACGGCTCAACATAGAGCCATAAGACTGGATGCTCCAGAATTGTTATTACATGGGGAATGCATGAAGCTATTAAAACGAGCATGTCAGGAGTGGGGAGAGGTCCTCTTGAATGCACCTTCATTTCTGCTGATCAAGTAGTTATTGGGAACTTTTGGTTTGTCTATGATTGTATACAGGGCCGGTGCAAGGATCTTTGCTGCACCTAGGCAAGATAAAAATTGCCGCCCACCCTTATCAGATGATCTGCCCATATCATGACATCACATATGTTCCACCCGTTTTTCAGCATTTAAATTAAAAGAGAGTTATATGTTGCAATAAAGCACCCTATTAAGAACGGTGGAGAATACCTATCATAACTTAAGCCATAGCTAAGCCATAGAAACAAGCCTGGGGCGCAAAACAATAAGGCCCTCCCCCCATGACACTTGATGACTTTTACAGAAGAAACTGTATATTGTGGGGCACAGTGTTTGCTATATGTTTATAACAAACATATTTCATATGAAAACTTACAGTTACTTGGCTTGACCCTTGGGGATCTCGGACACCACTTCAACACATGGCTGGGGGGCTCGGCGGAGCTGATGTGTTTTATCCTAATGAGAAAGATTTCATAATAAGGATTTGGAGAAGGGGCAGAGGGACAGCAGAGCAGGGAGAGGCTGGTGCTGCTACTAGGGGGTCATACCATGGGGGAGTAATAAAGTCCACCATTATGCCCCCCCCCAGTAGAAATAATTCTCCTTATAATGTGACAGTGCAAAAAATACCCCCTTGTAATGCCCCCAGTTGAGCTAATGTCCCCATAGTGTGCCAGTATAAAATACCCCTATATAGTGCCCCCAGTAAATGCCCCCATAGTGCTCCTCTCCCCCCTCCCTCCTAGTGCCCCCCATAATGTAGCAGTATAAAATACCCTATATATAGTGCCCCAATAGATGCCCTCAGTGTCCCCCATCATTTATAAGTATAAAATACCCCTTCTCAGTGCCCCCATAGTACTCCTCTCCCACCTTCCCCATAGTACCCACCATAATGTGTCCCAGTATAAAATGCCCCTATACAGAGCCCCCATATAAAATAGCCGTTCTTTGTGGCCTCAGTAGATGCCCCTATAGAGCCCACCAATAATGTGCCAGTAATAATTGCCCTCAATGTGCCAGTATTAAGTGCCCCCATAAATGTCCCCCAATAATGTGCCAGTAAAATGTGCCTTTATAGATGCCCCCCAATCATGTGCCAGTAACAAGAGCCCTCCCACCATCATGTGTCAGTAACAAGAGCCCCCATATCATGTGCCAGTAGCCAGAGCCCCCCCATCTCATGTGCCAGTAGCCAGAGCCCCCCACCCCTATCATGTGCCAGTAGCCAGAGCCCCCCACCCCTATGTCATGTGCCAGTAGCCAGAGCCCCCCACCCCTATGTCATGTGCCAGTAGCCAGAGCCCCCCACCCCTATGTCATGTGCCAGTAGCCAGAGCCCCCCACCCCTATGTCATGTGCCAGTAGCCAGAGCCCCCCACCCCTATCTCATGTGCCAGTAGCCAGAGCCCCCCACCCCTATCTCATGTGCCAGTAGCCAGAGCCCCCCACCCCTATCTCATGTGCCAGTAGCCAGAGCCCCCCATCTCATGTGCCAGTAGCCAGAGCCCTCCTATCTCATGTACCAGTAGCCAAACAAATAAATAAATTAATAAAAGGGAGTTGAAGCCGCGCTGCTCTAGATTAGGTTCCCCGGTCAGTGATGAATAGTGTTGGGCTCCACACGTCTTTTCTCTGTCACTCTAACAGGGCTCGATCTTCCAAACACAGTAGCCTCTGTGAGGTTCAAAGAACAGGCAAAATAGTGAAGTACCCTTTATCAGATGGTATAAAAAGGTTTTAATGTACTCACAACAAAGTTGTTCAACAAAGGCATATAGTAATTATTCCACTTTACAACGTCTCGTTCCTGCCCGACCCGGGTTTCGCTGTCTCGCTTCCTCAGGGGCGAACTGCGCATATGCGCAATCAGGCTCCTTAAGTAGCCCAGCTGCCTCATTACATTCAGTATTTCACCGGATCGTATCCGGGAAATACAAGTCAAGCTTTTGTATTATACATTTATAAAACAGCATTACTTTCATCTTCATTAATCTCATCAGTTTTGTCATAAATCATGACCGCACTTCTCTTATATTACGATATCATTATAATCAGCCTATCATAATCCATTACATCATCAGCCTATCATAATCCATACATTATCATTATAATCAGCCTATCATAATCCATTATTACATTTATCTAATGCATCGATCCCCATTAACCGCCACACTTTAAACATATTTCCTAAAGTTTGTTACACATTTTCCTTCTCATGGTTTTGTCCACCATCTCCCTCCATCTATCAATCATCATGGGTCGTCATATCGCCCCACCCTCTCCTGGAGCGTCATTCGAATCTGCCCAATCCCACCTCCCCGGTTACCTCCAGCTACGTCACTCCATGACGCTACCCTACCAGGACAGTCCAACCTCCTGACGTCACCCGAAGGTCCTCAAGAGGCGAGATGGGAGAGAGTCGAATATCGCACCAGGTAAGGTATTTCACAAAAGGCACGGTTTCAAATCAAACTCGATATTTAGTCCACCTGGCTGCAGAGTCCCCAACTGATAGATCCACTCGACCTCTTTCTTATTTATTTGTATCAGTGAGTCCCCTCCTCGCCAATGGGGTCTCACTACCTCAACTCCAGCAAATTTCAAACCCCAAGGGTTCTTCCCGTGTACAAGTTTGAAATGGGCTGATACACTATGAGTGATAAGACCTTTTTTTATATTTCGTATATGTTCTTGTATTCGAACCTTAAGTTTTCTTATCGTCCTACCCACGTACTGGAGCCCACATGGGCACTCCAGTACGTATATGACATTCTCGTTTTCACATGAACAATTTCCTCTTATGCGGAATTCCATTCCATTCTTGCTGGATATTATGCTATTGCTATTTCTCTTGCGCTCCTTTGTGTTCCGGTTTCTGCAACCTACGCAGAAACTACACCAGGTGAATTTTCCTCCCTCTCTATTTATTTTAATATTCGCAGGTGGAATAGCGCTATGCACAAGTTTGGTTTTGATGTTAGCCGCTCTTTTGAAAATGAAGGAAGGATTTTCGGGTATGATTTTTCCTAAAACAGGATCATTTCTAAGTGTCCCCCAGTTCTTTTTTACCATTTTTTTAATATTATCGGACATGGAACAATACTTTGTCACGAATGAGAATTTATAATCCTCATTCCCCTTTTTCTTCACTATTCTATTTGTGTTATCACTTTCTTCCTTTTTCTCTTTTTCTCTTTTTCCACCTTATCTATGCATGCGTCCAGATCCGCCTCATTGTAACCCCTTTCGACAAACCTATTTTTTAGTCTATTACTCTGTGCTCTATATTCCTCCGTTTTCGTGCAATTACGGGCCATCCTCTTGAACTGTCCCTTTGGGATATTCTTGAGCCAAGGTCCGTAATGGCAACTGGTCACATCAATATAGGAGTTAACATCTGTTTCCTTAAAGTATGAACTAGTCAGGAACTGGCCGTCTTCTATCCGCATGCACAGATCGAGAAAATTTACTGAACTGTTACTGATTTCCCCCACAAATTTTAAATTCCAATGGTTACTATTTAATTGGTCAATGAAGGACTCGAGGCCTTCTTTCTCTCCTTCCCACACTAGGAGACAGTCATCGATATACCTCCTCCAGAAGGTCAATTTTCCTCCTGGGGTATCTGCTCCTAGTGTGGGAAGGATGGTGGCCTCCTCCCATGCCCCCATAAAGATGTTAGCAAAACTTGGGGCGAATTTCGCCCCCATCGCCGTACCAATACACTGTACATAATATGAATCAATGCACCAGAAATAGTTGTGATCAAGGCAGTAGCTGAGGCATTCCATAATGAAGGCTCCCTGTAGTTCCCCTATTTTCTCATCTTTTCTAATCCTGTTTTCCACAGCTTCCATCCCTAGATTCTTTGGGATGACGGTGTATAAGGATGCCACATCAATTGTGGCCATCCAAGTATTGATAGTAGGGGGATTTAGTTCTTTAATCAGTTGCAATACTGCACCAGTGTCTTTCAGGTGCGAGGGATTCTGCACCACATATGCCTGCAGATGGAAATCTATATATTCAGTAACCCTGCATGTCAGAGAGTTAAGCCCCGAAATTATGGGTCTTCCCGGGGGGTCGATCAGGCTCTTATGTACCTTTGGCAAGTGGTATATCACCGGTACCACCGGGAAGGGAACAGTAAGATATTCATATTCTTTTTTATCTAATATCCCCTTTTTATAACCCTCGTACAGAATGTTATCAAGAGTCATTTTATAGTCTTGAGTAGGATTATTTTTCAATTTCCTATATGTTGTTACATCCGATACCAGTCTTGCCATTTCTATCTCATATTTTTCTTTATTCATCACGACCACCCCCCCCCCCTTTGTCTGCCGGTTTAATTATTAAGTTGGAATTCTTTTCCAGATCTTTAAGCGCTTTCCTCTCTATATAGCTAAGGTTCTGTTTTACCTTATTTGTATCCATCTCTTCTAATTCTTTTAGCAGTCCTGTCTTAAAGGCCTCCACACATTCATTATTCCGATTTTTTGGGAAAAACCTAGATTTTCCTTTCATATTTGTATGTACAATCCCTTCTTTTTCTTCGGTTTGTGTCGATAGTTCTACAGGATTTCTACTCTGTGGTGCAGGGTTATTAACCCAATATTTAGCCATATTTATCTTCCGAATAAATTTATGGATGTCGAGAAATGCCTCAAATTTGTTTATCTTCTGATTAGGGGCATATTTTAAGCCCCTACTCAGAACATTTTTTTCTCCTTCCGTTAGAATATGATCACTTAAATTAAATATTCCTATGTTTCCTTGATTCTTTTGGTTTTTGGGCTCATCCTTCCTTTTTCCTTTTCCCCGTCCTCCTCTATTAGACTTCTTTTTTGTGGTGTCCTTATTAATAGGTCTTTCATTTCTCCCTCCCTCTGAACTCCTTTTATACTTTGATGGGGAAAATTCTGCTCATTTTGTTGTTTATAATCGGGTCTATTATTGACACTCATGTCACTTCTTTGGTTACCACCATAGTTTCTATCTCCCTGATATCCTCCTTCATAGTTATTCATCCTATAGTTTTCTTGTGATCTCCATTTTGATTTTCCCTTATAACCTCCTCCCTGATAAATTTGTTGGTAAGGCTGTTTATTCCGATATCCCCTGTATCCATTATTTTGTCCATAATTCCCTCTATATTGGTCTCCTCTATAGTTATAATCATAGTTACTAGCCCCATTCCCACCATAGTTTTGTCGATATGTGTGGTTCTGCTGGTATGAGTAGTCATTCCCATTCTCAAACCTGGGTTCAAATACATGTGCACTTTCTCTATTAGGATTGTGTGTGTATTCATAATTCTTGTTAAATTGCCCATAATTCCGCTGCGGTACATGGTTATTATGATGCTGATTATATTTAAAATCCCTTTGTCTCCCAACTCCATTCTCTGCTTTCCTTAAACCCTCAGTGTAGTATCCTTCTTTAGGATTACTAACACTGAAATCATCCACACTTCCCGTTCCTAAAATAGTCTCCTCAACATTCTTACGTTTATTCTTCCATTTATATATCGTATCCATCTTATACTCATTACAAATTTTAACATACTTCTTGGATTTCTTATTCCTTATTTCCTTTTCGGACTTAAGTATCGCTTCCTGACACTGTTTGCTACATTTTTCATAGATCTCTCTATTATTTTCTTTCTCAGGTTCAAGTATTTCTTGTAATTCATCAATAACATTACTGATTTTTTTCAACTTATTTTTCCGGACAATAATAATGTATTGCATAACCTTCCATGCACATTCATTTAGTATTTTCTCCCAACCAACCAAATCCTCGTCCTCCTCAGTAATTAAAGGGAGTTGCCATCTAAGACCTTCTGGTATTCTGCCTTCCGTAAGGAGTTTCTCCAGGGAGGCAATATCCCAGGTGGTCCTTATCTCCCTGATGAATTCCCTTTCCAGTTTCACAAACAGTGTTCTTATATCATCAGACCCCTTATCATTCTTGACAGGAGTCTCACAGAAAGCATCGAAATCACACTTAAAATTCGCTCTAAAATCAAAAATGTCCATACTGGTAGCAGGACTTGACAACCTCCAAAACAATTCAAAACAATACAATAAAAAGTCAGTCCTGTGTCTCAGTGAGGACAAGTACTTGCGCTGCTGCAGTCTCCGTGGTAGTGTGGTAGGTATTCACACTCAATGCAGTTAATAAAAGGGAGTTGAAGCCGCGCTGCTCTAGATTAGGTTCCCCGGTCAGTGATGAATAGTGTTGGGCTCCACACGTCTTTTCTCTGTCACTCTAACAGGGCTCGATCTTCCAAACACAGTAGCCTCTGTGAGGTTCAAAGAACAGGCAAAATAGTGAAGTACCCTTTATCAGATGGTATAAAAAGGTTTTAATGTACTCACAACAAAGTTGTTCAACAAAGGCATATAGTAATTATTCCACTTTACAACGTCTCGTTCCTGCCCGACCCGGGTTTCGCTGTCTCGCTTCCTCAGGGGCGAACTGCGCATATGCGCAATCAGGCTCCTTAAGTAGCCCAGCTGCCTCATTACATTCAGTATTTCACCGGATCGTATCCGGGAAATACAAGTCAAGCTTTTGTATTATACATTTATAAAACAGCATTACTTTCATCTTCATTAATCTCATCAGTTTTGTCATAAATCATGACCGCACTTCTCTTATATTACGATATCATTATAATCAGCCTATCATAATCCATTACATCATCAGCCTATCATAATCCATACATTATCATTATAATCAGCCTATCATAATCCATTATTACATTTATCTAATGCATCGATCCCCATTAACCGCCACACTTTAAACATATTTCCTAAAGTTTGTTACACATTTTCCTTCTCATGGTTTTGTCCACAATAAATAAATTATACTTACCTCCATGTCAGCGATGCGATGCAGGCCTCTTCCAGCCTGTGTCCTGCGCTGAACGGCTCAGGGCTCAGGCGGCGTGATTATGTCATCGCGCCGACCTCTGATAGGCTGCCGGCCTAGCGCCTATCAGAGGAAGGGGAAGGGACACACCTTTCCCTCCCCTGCTGCACAGCCATCTGTATCGCTGTCCTGAGGACGGCGATACAGATGACTGGAGATGAGCGCTTCCACAATGGAAGCGCTCATCTCCGTGTCCACAATCTTGACTCGTGCATATAGTTAGTTGCGGGCCGGTGCCCCTAAGGACTCTATAGAAGCACTGGCCCTGCTTACTAGAGCGGCGGCACAGCATGAGGGGCGCCGCCGGCCACTTAATCAACGTTATTTTTTTTTAACCGCACGGTTCCGGCGCCTCCTGCTAAATTGCGCCCTAGGCGGCTGCCAAAGTCGCCTTACAGGTGGCGCTGGCCCTGTCCCTATAAAAGGAACTTTAGTGTAAACAAATGTAAGGCTTTGGTCTATTAAGAAATGTTTGCATGTGGACATACACTGCTATTTAGAGCTGCTAATGACTGTGAAGTGAACAACCATATATTTCAGTTTTAATAACCAGTTAAAGCACTCCGTCCTATTTTTTGGCCTATATAGTGCAGAATAACCCATTATAAAAGAAGAACCTGCCACCAAGTAGTAAAGTTAAAATCTGCTGTATGTTATAGAGCAGAAGGATTATACAGATATGGAATAAAACTTGGCTTTCTTCAACTCGTCCTCAACTGTAAACACAAAAGAGCAAAAGGAGCTTCATCCGTTTTTTGGGTTTAAGATTCATCCAAACTTGTAACTTATACGTGTAACCCTCTGCTTTTTCTATACTTAAGCTGTTGTCTCACTTCAGCAAATTGCCTTTTCTTGTAGACAAAGTTAATACAAGGCACTTACTCTTATTTTTGCTCCTGTTGTGAATGTGATTGCTGCCGTTATGCCAAAATCTCCCCACTGAGGGACAATAAAGGGATTCTTTTCTTCTTCTTTCTAATGTACTGTGATTGTCCATATTGTCTCCATTCCTCGCTTGATTCATTTTTCCCATCACATTATAGGTACGACCACCCTATAATCCAGCAGCGGTGGCCATGCTTCCACACCATAGGAGAAAGTTCCAGCCTTACTGGTGGCAGAGACCACATGAGTGCACATAGGCCAGCAATCTTTCCTATAGTGTGCTAGCATTACCACCACTGAAGGATTGCAGGATGGTCATAACCTTGGAAACGAGCAGTGTATTATGTGATGGAAAAAATGCATCCAGCCAGAAAAGGAGGCAATATGGACAATCACAATACATTAGTAAGTGCCTTGTATTAACCTTCTCTACATGATACAGTCAATGATTGGCAGTATCGGCTATCTCATTACACACTCGCCACATCTACTTGAGCCAACCTTGCAGGCAGTTACTGGGTGGAGAGTGCACATATGATTTTGTAATATTTTTTGTAATATTTTCAGATTCTAGATGATTCATTTCTTAAACATGATTATTAGAGATGAGAAAATCGAAGCTGACAAAGTGGAATTCGTTTAGAATTTCTGGAAAAATTTGATTTGCAACGAATGCTAATTTCCTCGCTCTTCGTGGTAACGAATCACAATATTTCCTAAAATGGCGGCTACACATGTGAGGACTGAGGACATGGGGCAAGGAACTCTGGGAAGGCGGGATCACCCAGATTAACATGCATGCATGCAGCCAATCAGCAGCCAGCCCTGTGATGTCACAGCCCTACAAATACGGCAGCCATTTTAGATTCTGCCTTTTTCCAATGTTCTGAGTGCAGCAACCGACGTGAGAAGGCGCTAGGGGCAGCAATTAGAAAAATATCATTCTGAAAAAAGAAACTGAAAAAATGATTTATAAGTGCAGGGAAAGGATAGGGAGGAATCATTTCACAGCATCTTAGTGCAGGGAGAGACGTCAGAAGACGCTATCGATAGCGATAGCAAAGCGAAAGATTATTTGGGGATCCAAATAGCCATTATACAGCTCTGTCATTTCAGCTATTTGTCATTGGGGTGCAAGTGCTATGTTGAAAAGCCTTTAAGTGGCTTAAATCTGTGGAAAAAGAAAAATATATACGCAGTTTACGGCTGCAGTTTTTTCTGGTCAAAGCGTATTGGGGCGTATATAAAATATATACACACTGCACTGTTGCAGTTTTTTCTGGTGAAAGCGTATAGGGGCGTATTTCAGTAAAAAAAGAAAAAATATACGCACTTTACCGCTTCATTTTTTTCCTAGTGAAAGCTTACCTGTACTACAAGAAAAATATATTCTCAGTTTAATCATTTTTGGGGTGAACACGTATAGTGGCCTATTTTAGTACAACAAGAAAAATATATTTGTCGCTTTTAGGGATGTTTTAATTTATGTTTAATTTATTATATTCAGCTAAAAGTATGTCAAGCAGAGAACTGCCAGGCAATGCACAAAGGAGTGGCAGAGGCCTAAATGTTTCTGGCGCAGGCAGAGGTCCCAGCAGAGTAAGGGATCGTGACTAGGGTTGGTACCGAACTTTTGGATTTTTGGACCATGGAACCGAACTTTTCAGTGAAAGTTCGGTGTTCGGCGAGTTAATGACGCTTTTTGAGCAGCCAATCAACAAGCGTTTAACTCGTGTGGCCTTAGAAGCCATCACAGCCATGCCTACTAATGGCATGGCTGTGATTGGCCGGTGCAGCATGTGACCCAGCCTCTATATAAGCTGGAGTCACGTAGCGCTGCACATCAATCTGCTGTGCTTAGTGTAGGGATAGGATGCTGCTGCTGTGAGGGAAAGAATAGGACAGAATCTTTAATCTGAAGTGCTTGTTTACTCAGCGATCTACCTAGATTTTGTTTTGTGGGTGCAGTGCACAATCTTTCTACACTGCCCTGAGCCCAGTGACCCAGAAAAAAAAAACTTTTATCCGTCTGTTAGTTGCAATTTTATGCAAGTTCTGTGCACCAGCACAGCATATGTGCATTTGTGACAGTCAAATAGAAGCTTGAAATACTGCAATTATTTTCAGTTTTTTTTTTTATAAGATCCTACATCTGTGGCCTTGGCAGGATTTGTCTGTGTGCAATTTAAACTGGAAAAACTGCAATAATTTTCTGGGTTTTAAAAAAAACACCCTTTTTGGGCAAAATACAACATTTTACAGCCCTTGCTGCATCTATTCAAGCGTCATATACTGCTATCATATTCTGTTATTAAAAAAACACCCATTTTAGGCAAAATACTAATTTAGCGGCGTTTTCTAAATCTGTCCGTGTGAAATACAAGCTTGAAATACAGCAATAATTTTCTGGGTTAAAAAAAGCACCCCTTTTTGGCAATACCCTCCATCTGGGGCATAAGCAGCATTAGTCACTGTGAAGTTTAAGCTTGAAATACTGCAATACATTTTCTGGTTTTAAAAAACACCCTTTTTGGGCAAAATACTAAATTTTACAGCCCTTGTTGCATCTTTCAGTGTAAAATACAAGCGTTAGATACTGCTGTCATATTCTGTTATTAAAAAAGAAACACCCTTTTTGGGCAAAATAATAAATTGTACAGCCCTTGTTGCATCTTTCAGTGTGAAATACAAGCGTTAGATACTGCTGTCTTATTCTGTAATAAAAAAAAACACCCATTTTGGGCAAAATACTAAATTTGCGGAGAATGAGGAGAGCGTTGAATAAGGGACGTGGCCCTGGTCGTGGTGCTGCTGGTGGAGCTCCTGTTACAGGGAGAGGACGTGGTCGATCTGTGCCAGCTACACGCACAAGTGAAACACCTTTCTCAGGTGTAAGTAGGCGACAGAACCTGCAGCGGTATTTTGTCTGGCCTAATGTGGCTCTACGAATGGTAAGCCTGAACAAGTACAGTCGATAGTAGATTGAATGGCTGACAGTGCCTCCAGTTCCTTTACATTGTCTCCCACCCAGTCTCCTGCTGAAAGATCAAAGTTGGCGCCTGCAGCCAATGTCCATTAGAGATGTCCCGAATAGTTAGCCGGCGAATAGTTCCCGGCGAACATAGCTTGTTCGCGTTCGCCGCGGTGGGCGAACATATGTGATGTTCGGTCCGCCCCCAATACATCATCATTGAGTAAACTTTGACCCTGTACCTCACAGTCAGCAGACACATTCCAGCCAATCAGCAGCAGACCCTCCCACCTCCTGGACAGTATCCATTTTAGATTCATTTGGAAGCTGCATTCTTAGTGAGAGGAGGGAGAGTGCTGCTGATCTAATAGGAAAGTGTCCACAGACTCATCTGCTATAAAAACAGCGTCCTGACAGCACCCCAAAAAGCCCTTTTCAGGGCTGGTATATCAGTCTGCTTTTTTATATTTTTTTATATTTATATATATTGCAGTTGCCTGGCTGCCCGTGTGTGAGAGGCTGCAGGCTCAGTCACAGACAGTACTGTGTGCACACCATTCATACAGGGTGTGACAGAAAATACCTTGCAGTTAAAGAAAATGCAATTTATTATTTCTTTGTGATATAATAGCAGTTGCAAGCCAGTGAGTGACTGTCTGGCCTACAGACAGTACTGTGTGCACACCATTCATACAGGGTGTCACTCACACATACCTTTTAGATAAAAAAAAATCAATTTAATATTTTTCTGTGATATAATCCCAGTTGCAAGCCAGTGTGTGTCTGGCCCACACAGACTGTACTGTGGCCACTGGCTAGGCCTCCACTCATACCGTTACATGGCGTCACTCACTCACAAATACCTTGCAGATAAAAAAAATATCAATTTAATATTTTTCTGTGATATAATCCCAGTTGCAAGCCAGTGTGTGTCTGGCCCACAGACTGTACTGTGGCCACTGGCTATCCCACCACTCATACCGTTACAGGGTGTCACTCACTCACAAATACCTTGCAGATAAAAAAAATTATATTTAATATTTTTCTGTGATATAATCCCAGTTGCAAGCCAGTGTGTGTCTGGCCCACACAGACTGTACTGTGGCCACTGGCTAGCCCACCACTCATACCGTTACAGGGTGTCACTCACTCACAAATACCTTGCAGATAAAAAAAAAATCTATTCAATAATTTTCTGTGATATAATCCCAGTTGCAAGCCAGTGTGTGACTGGCCCACAGACTGTACTGTGGCCACTGGCTAGCCCACCACTCATACCGTTGCAGGGTGTCACTCACTCACAAATACCTTGCAGATAAAAAAAATTCAATTTAATATTTTTCTGTGATATAATCCCAGTTGCAAGCCAGTGTGTGTCTGGCCCACACAGACTGTACTATGCCCACTGCCCACCACTTATATAGAGTGGCACAGTACCTTGCACGCATAGTACCACTTATCTAAAAAAAAATGACAGGCAGAGGCAGGCCACCCCGCAGGGGCCGTTGTGGTCGTGGTGCTGTGATTTCCATTGGCCCTGGAATAATGCCCAGTGTTCAGAGGCCACGTACCCTGAACCCAAAAAATTCTGAGAAAATAGTTGACTGGCTTACACAGGACACCCAATCTTCAACATCTTCCGCTAAGAACCTTGACGCACCATCCTCCTCCAGCTCAGCTTTCGTCACCTGCTCTCAAGTTACCACTCTCCCGACCGCCGCTACCACCACCACCACCACTACCACCACAGCCGCTTCAATGGATCCCTCAGAGGAAATATTTACACATCAGTTGGATGAAATTAGTGATGTGCAACCATTATTGCCAGAGGATGTAGATAACAGGGATATGTTTCAGTCAGGCAGCATTACACAGATGGACGTACAGTGTGATGATGATGATGATGATGTTGTTGTACCCGCTGCTGCTTCCTTTGCTGAGGTGTCAGACACAAGTGAAGTGGTTGATGATGACGATGTGTCCGTGGATGCCACGTGGGTGCCTGCTCGAAGAGAAGAAGAAGAGGGGGAAAGTTCAGAAGGGGAGACAGAGAGGAGGAGATGAGTTGGAAGCAGGGGGAGGTCGTCGCAAGGAGCTAGTGGCACAGTCAGACAGCATGTATCGGCACCCGGGGTCAGCCAGACAGCACGCCAATCAACGCATGCTGTTGCCACCACCAGAATGCCATCATTGCAAAGCTCAGCAGTGTGGCATTTTTTTTGTGTGTCTGCCTCTGATAACAGCAATGCCATTTGCAACCTGTGCCAAAAGAAACTGAGTCGTGGGAAGTCCAACACCCACCTAGGTACAACTGCTTTGCGAAGGCACATGATCTCAAATCACAAACGCCTATGGGATCAACACATGAGTACAAGCAGCACACAAACTCAAAGCCACCATCCTCCTCCTGGTCCAGCATCTTCAGCCACGTCAACCACTGCTGTCCTCCTTGCCCCCTCTCAACCATCTGCCACTCCGCCTCTCACCTTCAGCAGTTCCATCTCATATGCCCACAGTCAGGTGTCTGTCAAGGAAATGTTTGAGCGTAAGAAGCCAATGTCACAGAGACACCCCCTTGCCCGGCGTCTGACAGCTGGCTTGACGGAACTCTTAGCCCGCCAGCTTTTACCATACCAGCTGGTGGAGTCTGATGCCTTCAAAAAATTTGTCGCTATTGGGACACCACAGTGGAAGGTACCCGAACAATTTTTTTTTTTCAAAACAGGCAATCCCAAACCTCTACTCAGTGATTGAAAAGGAAGTCATGGCATCTCTGGCATACAGTGTTGGGGCAAGGGTCCATATGACCACTGATACCTGGTCTGCAAAGCACGGTCAGGGCAGGTATATCACGTACACTGCGCATTGGGTCAACCTGCTGACGGCTGCCAAGCATGGAATGCGTGGCTCTGCAGCGGAGTTGGTGACACCGCCACGACTTGCAGGCAGGCCTATTGCCACCTCCTCTACTCCTCCTACTCCATCCTCTTCGATAACCTCTTCGGCTGAGTCCTCTTTTGCTGCGGCGTCTGGCTGCACATCAACTGAATACCCCCAGCTCCCCAGGGGCTATTCCACATCCCGGATATGACAGTGTCACGCTGTCTTGGGGTTGACTTGCCTAAAAGCAGAGAGCCACACCGGACCAGCACTCCTGTTCGCCCTGAACGCACAGGTGGATCAGTGGCTGACCCCGCACCAACTGGAGATAGACAAAGTGGTGTGTGACAATGGAAGCAATTTGTTGGCGGCATTGAATTTGGGCAAGTTGTCACATGTGCCGTGCATGGCACATGTGTTGAATCTCATCGTACAACGCTTTGTGTCCAAGTACCCAGGCTTACAGGACGTCCTCAAGCAGGCCAGGAAGGTGTGTGGCCATTTCAGGCATTCCTACATGGCCATGGCGCACTTTTCAGACATTCAGTGCCAAAACAACATTCCAGTGAGGCGCTTGATTTGAGACAGCCCGACACGTTGGAATTCAACACTCCTAATGTTCGACCGCCTGCTCCAACAAGAAAAAGCCATCAATGAGTATTTGTATGACCGGGGTGCTAGGACAGCCTCTGCAGAGCTGGGAATTTTTTTGCCACGTTACTGGACGCTCATGCGTCCTTTTGAGGAGGTGACAAACCTAGTCAGTCGCACCGAAGGCACCATGAGCAACCTCATCCCATTTGTTTTCTTCCTGGAGCGTGCCCTGCGAAGAGTGCTGGATCAGGCATTAGATGAGTGTGAAGAGGAAGAGTTGTGGTCACCATCACCACCAGAAACAGCCTTGTCATCATCGCTTGCCGGACCTGCGGCAACGCTGCAAGAGGAGTATGAGGAAGAGGAGTCAGAGGAGGAATGTTGCTTTGAGGAGGAGGAAGACCAACCACAGCAGGCATCCCAGGGTGCTCGTTATTGTCACCTATCTGGGACCCGTGGTGTTGTACGTGGCTGGGGGGGAAGAACAATGACATCAGTGAGGACGAGGAACGGGAAATGAGTAGCTCGGCATCCAACCTTGTGCAAATGGGGTCTCTCATGCTGTCATTTCTGTTGAGGGACCCTCGTATAAAAAGGATGAAGGAGAATGACCTGTATTGGGTGGCCACGCTACTAGACCCCCGGTATAAGCAGAAAGTGGCGAAAATGTTACCTAATTACCGAAAGTCAGAAAGGATGCAGCAGTTCAAAACCAAACTAAAAATATGCTTTACACAGCTTATAAGGGGGATGTCACAGCACAACGGGAATCTAACTGGGGAAAAGGTGAAAGTAATCCTCCTCCTACCACGACCACGGCGGCAAGGACAGGACGCTTTACATATGTGTTGTTGATGGAGGACATGCAGAGCTTTTTCAGTCCTACACATCGCCACACCTTTCGGGATCCAGCCTTAGAGAACGACTCGACTGACAGGTAGCAGACTACCTTGCCTTAACTGCAGATATCAACACTCTGAGGAGCGATGAACCCCTTGATTAATGGGTGTGCAGGCTTGACCTGTGGCCTGAGCTATCCCAGTTTGCGATAGAACTTCTGGCCTGCCCCGCTTCAAATGTCCTGTCAGAAAGGACCTTCAGTGCAGCAGGAGGCATTGTCACTGACAATAAGTGTTAATTACCTCACCTTCATTAAGATGAATGAGGCATGGATCCCGAAAGGACTGATAGTGGGGGATACGTTTGACTAACAAAAGGCCTGATGACATGCCTTGGCCTCAAAATTGTCCCCACGCTGCTGTATTTAATGTCTGCATACCGGATGACTTTCGAGAATTCTCCGCCACCAACTAGGGTTCAAGCCACAATGTTTTAGTCACCTTTCTGCCTTGAAAACATAATTTTTTCCGGCCGCTGCTGCAACAATACCATTATTTTTCGGGCATGTATACATGCCTAATTTTTCTGGCCTCTGGTGCTGCACTGTGGCTGCAAAAAAACAAAAACAAAAAAAAACATACATGTGTCAATTCCCCTTGATCGTTACCTTGTTGTGGTGAAGGGGCTTGCGTATCACAATGAAGCGATCATCACCTCTATGAGTGTGTTGGCAATGTTGCCACACCCCAGATGATAAGGCCGTTGCTTCATTATGATCAGACCAAAAGCGATCGGCTGGATAATTTTTCATAGAAAAAACATAATTTTTATTTTATTTTTTGTATGGGTTTTTAATACATAAAATAAAAAAATCATAATAAAGTCTCCTAATAGTTTATTAGAAATCATGCAGACAATTTAAAAAATCCCCATCAATTCTAATACAAAGCAAGTACAAAGCTCAGAACTAAATTATTGCAGGATGTCGTAATGGTTCGTTAATTCGAAAACGGTTAATCAATTCTACACACGTCCCCGGATAGGGGACGTAACAGGGATTAAACTGATAGGAATAGTACTAGTTAAGACACCACTCATATAGGGTGTCACAGCACATTGCTCCGTGCACGCGCAGTGCCCCAACTTGGGAGTAAGAGGACCGACCAAGCTGCTTTTTCCATCTCCCGGTTCCTAAAATCAATTCAGTTTGGTGTATCAGAGTTTGGTCTGTCACTGTGAAGGCAGTCGAAGGTACCCGGCCTAAATTTTTTTTCACAAAAGGCAATCCCTGATATGGGACGTAACAGGGATTAAACTGATGAGAATAGTACTACAGAAAATACCACTCATATCGGGTGTGAGAGTAAATTGCACGGCGCAGACGCAGTGACCGTGGCGTGGATTCAAACAAAGGGGAGGGAGCCAGCGTTTTTTTAACCATCTCCCCGTTCGAAAAATCAATTCAATTCACCTTTCGGGGACCCTTGGTGTACATGGCTGGGTGGAGAAAGAAACCTTCAATGACATCAACGGGACATGGCTAGCTTGGTATCCAACCTTGTGGAAATGGGGAGTTTGCGGTTGGGCAAATGGACTGTTTGCGGTGCATTAAAAGGGGAGTTTGGTCTGTCAATGTCTGTGAAGCGGGCGTAAGCCTTACACTACCTGATCGATACAACATCACACCTGATCGTATACACACACTGGATGTTTTAACCCACGTTGTTCAAAAAAAATTGGGATTGTTAGGTGATTTATGCCCTTTATGGATTAAAACCCAACTCTGCGTCAACTATGTAATTTTCCATGGGAGTTTTGCCATGGATCCCCATCCGGCATGCCACAGTCCAGGTGTTAGTCCCCTTGAAACAACTTTTCCATCACTACTGTGGCTAGAAAGAGTCCCTGTGGGTTTAAAAATTTGCCTACCTAATTTGCAGAAATTCGTGTTCGCCGTTCACGAACGGAAAATTTTATGTTCGCGACATCTCTAATGTCCATCAGTCTTTCACCTCACCCTCTTGCAAATCAGCCAAGCAGTCTGAGCCCCAAGTCATGCAGCAGTCTCTTCTGCTTTTTGATGACTCTGCTAGCAGGGTTTCCTAGGGCCATCCACATAGCCCAGCCCCAGAAGTGGAAGAGATTGAGTGCATCGATGCCCAAACACTTATGTTTCAAGATGAGTACATGGGAGGACCACCGCAGCATGTCTCTGATGATGATGAAACACAGGTGCCAACTGCTGTGGCTTTCAAAAGTGTGCAGACTGACAAGGAGGGCAGGGGTGAAGACTGGGTGGAAGATGATGTGGAGGACGATGAGGTCCTCGACCTCACATGGAACCAAGGTCATGCGAGTGACCTATGTAGTTCGGAGAAAGAGGCAGTGGTCGCACAGAGCCACCAGCACAGCAAAACAGGGTGCAAAAGCGGAGCGGCCGTCCCCTAGACAGTACGCCTGCTACTGCCCACCGCAGCAAGGGACTGAGCACACCAAAGCCAGCTCCAAGGAGTTCCCTGGCATTGCAGTTCTTCAGATAATGTGCTGACGACAAGACACTGACGCTGTGCAATCAGAGCCTGAAGCGAGGCATAAATGTTCTCAACCTGAGCACAACCTGCATGACCAGGCATCTAAGTGCAAAGCAAAAGCTGCAGTGGAGTAGACACCTCAAAAACCAAGAAAGGTCTCTGGCTCCTCCTGCTTCCTCCTTCTGCCACCTGCCACCCCGCAAACAGAGGATCTTCCAGCAACACCACCACCTGGGTCACCAAGCATCTCCACAATGTCCCACGGAAGCGTTCAGCTCTCCATCTCCCAAACACTGGAGCATAAGAGGAAGTACCCCCCTACCCACCAGCGATCCCTGGCCCTGAATGCCAGCATTTCAAAATTACTGGCCTTTGAAATGCTGTCATTCCGTCTGGTGGAGACAGAGTTTTAAAAGCCTTATGGCGGTGGCTGTCCCACAGTATGTCATGCCCAGCTGCCACTACTTTTCCAGGCGAGCCATCCCTTCCCTGCACAACCAAGTGGGGGACAAAATCAGGTGTGCACTGCACTGGGTAAATGCAGTGGCGGCTGGTCCTGAGGCGGATAGCAGTTTGGCGCATGTCCTTCCACTACCGAGGATTGCAGAGCGCTTCAGTTTGCTCATCCTCTACCGGCTCCTCATCCGGTCAGCGTAACATCTTCACCACCAACTTCAGCACAGCCAGGGGTAAACGACAGCAGGCAGTTTAAAACGTATTTGTTTGACAAACCCCACACCACGCAGGAGCTGTGGACGGGCCTTGAACAATAGACCGATGAGTGGTTGGTGCCAGTGAGCCTCAAGCCCGGCCTGGTGGTGTGCGATAATTGGGCGAAATCTCGTAGCAGCTCTGGGACTAGCTGGTTTGATGCACATCCCTTGCCTGGCGTATGTGCTGAATTTGGTGGTGCTGAGATTCCTTAAAAATTACCCCGATATGTCAGAGCTGCCGCAGAAAGTTCGGGCCGTCTGTGCACGCTTTCGACGTTCCCACCCTGCTGCTGCTCGCCTGTCAGCGCTGCAACCTAACTTCGGCCTTCCCGCTCACCGCCTCATATGCGACGTGCCCACAAGGTGGAACTCCACCTTGCACATGCTGGCCAGACTGTGCAAGCAGCAGCAGGTGATAATGGAGTTTCAGCTGCAGCACGCACGGGTGAGTCGCTCTGCGGAACAGCACCACTTCACCACCAATGACTGGACCTCCATGCGAGACCTGTGTTCCTTGTTGCGCTTTTCAAGTACTCCACCAACATGGCCGTTCTCAGCGTTACTATCCCACTTCTATGCCTCCTTGAAAAAACAATTCTGGCGATGATGGAATTGGATGTTGCACAGTAGGAAGAGGAAGAGGGATCATTTCATAGGGTTTCCGGCCAGTCATTCACAAGTGGGTCCGAGGGTGGGTTGCTGCACCCACAAACGCCAGGTACACAATTGTACAGCTAGGGCACAGTTCTGAAGGATGATGAGGTGGAGGAGGAGGAGATAGAGGAGGAGGAACCGTGTTCACAGCAGGGTGGCACCCAAACCAGCTCATGGCCATGTGCGTGGCTGGGGGGATACAGAGGACACAGACGATACACCTCCCACAGAGGACAGCTTTTCGTTGCCTCTGGGCAGCCTGGCATACATGAGCGATTACATGCTGCAGTGTCTCCCCAATGACCGTCGAGTTGCCCACATTCTAACTTGTGCTGATTACTGGGTGGCCACGCTGTTGGATCCCCATTACAAGGACAACATACCGTCCTTAACTCCATCACTGGAGTGTGATCGTAAGATGCGCGGGTACATGTTCTGCATAGGAGACAGGAACCGAAATTTTTAAAAAAATCATCTGTTCCATTGGTGGGTGACATTAACCCATTTCTGCGAACGAAAGAAAAGACCGGCACTCACTTTATCTTCAAAGGTTTTTTTCTTTTTATTCGCCACGCATAGAAATATTCGGTGACGCGCGTTTCGGCTCTATAGCGAGCCTTTCTCAAACCAATGGCATATAACAACGTCATACAATACAGGTGATTTAAATAGACCGCCACAGCGGAAATGACATCATGTAGTCATGGTGATTTAGACCAACAAAATAGACACAAATAAAAAAAGAGAAAGAAAAAGAGCAAAGGGGGAGGGAACAAAAGAAAAAAGGAAACACAAGATAACAATTTAACTAATCAGATACACGTGAGAAACAGCCCAATCGCAACAGCATCAATGAAAATGTAGCAATCCTGAATTCTTATGAAGTTCTCTAGATATTCGTACTAGCTTGCAATTCAGATGATGCGGTTGGGGGGTTCCTCACGTTCTCTGTAAAATACAAAAGAATAATCAAGTATAAGTTTAACATACATATAAAAAAACAGACATCTACAGGAAGCTATGGAGATCGTACTCCCGGTTTAACCCCATGGGTTCCAGTGTCTGAAGTGTATGAATCCAATAGGATTCACGCTTCTTTAGCATTTTTAAACGATTACCACCTCTGCGAGGTTGTTGTACCTGCTCGATAATTTGAAAGCGCAATTGCGCAATATTGTGCTTACAGCGATCAAAGTGATGAGGGACGGGTAGGAGTAAATTTTTTTTTCTAATAGTGGACTTATGCTTAGAAAAGCGGTCCTTCATGCGCATGGATGTTTCACCTATATATAACAGTCCACAAGGACACTTAAGTAGATATATGATAAAACTGCTATTGCATGTGAAAAAGCCTCGAACTGGAAAGCGCTTGCCTGTATGGGGATGCGTAAAATATTCCCCTTTAATAACACTTGAACAGTGTATACACCCTAGACAAGGGAATGTACCCTTTCTAGGAGTTGATAATGTCTTCTGTCGCTTCTCAGTTTGAGCACTACCCACATCCGCCCTCACCACCATATCGCGAATATTTTTGTTACGTTTATAACACAATAATGGAGGATTTTTAAATTCCTCAATCGAGGGATAAGCCCTAGTCAAGATGTTCCAATGCTTAGAAAAAATAAATCGACACCTATTGACCCATGGGTGGAACTTAGTGACAAACGGTATACGTGACCCCCTGGACTCCTGTTTAGGAGTCAAGGAGGTAACCCTACTCCTCTCACTATCCAGCAGTGCTGTGGGATATCCTCTATTCTCGAATCTCATAGACATTTCATCAAGACGTTTTTCTTTTACTTCAGTATTAGAGACAATCCTACGTACCCTTTGAAATTGGGAATGGGGTAATGCTTTTTTTACTGTGGACGGATGATAGCTTGAGAAATGGAGAAGAGAATTTTTGTCGGTATTTTTGATATACAAATCAGTCACAATTGACCCACCTGTACCCTTAATGACCAGGGTATCCAAAAAATTGATCTCATGATTACTATAATGTAAAGTGAACTGCAACTCGGGCCAAATTGAATTCAAGAATTCTGAAAAGGCACGAAGGGATCGAATGCCGCCCCGCCATACACAAAACACGTCATCGACGAATCTTCGCCAAAAAATACAATGAATTTTAAACAGATCATTGGTGTAAATATACTTGTCTTCAAACCATGACATGTATGAATTTGCATATGGCGGTGCGGCATTCGAGCCCATCGCGGTCCCACAGCACTGCTGGTAGTAGGTGTCCTGAAATAAAAAATAATTTTCAGTTAAAATAATTTCAAGAAGTTTCAAAAAAAATTCTTTGGCACCTTCACTGTAAGAGGAGAAGGATAGGAGCCACTCTACAGCCCGTATACCCTTCCAGTGAACAATAGAAGTGTACAAAGAACAGACATCGAAGGTTACTAACAGATCATCATCCTGCAACACCAGGGTCCCAACTTCACGTAAAAATTGAACACCAGTGTTCTATACACTGCCCAAAGTGCACAAATCTTTGTCTCAACCACCGGGTCGGCCCATTGTGGCCCTAACTGACTCTATTCTGTCTCCGCCAGCTATTTTGCTTGAAAAGGTTATGACACCCCTAACCAAAAATATGCCGTCTTTCCTGCTTGATACGAATCAATTTTTACGTGAAGTTGGGACCCTGGTGTTGCAGGATGATGATCTGTTAGTAACCTTCGATGTCTGTTCTTTGTACACTTCTATTGTTCACTGGAAGGGTATACGGGCTGTAGAGTGGCTCCTATCCTTCTCCTCTTACAGTGAAGGTGCCAAAGAATTTTTTTTGAAACTTCTTGAAATTATTTTAACTGAAAATTATTTTTTATTTCAGGACACCTACTACCAGCAGTGCTGTGGGACCGCGATGGGCTCGAATGCCGCACCGCCATATGCAAATTCATACATGTCATGGTTTGAAGACAAGTATATTTACACCAATGATCTGTTTAAAATTCATTGTATTTTTTGGCGAAGATTCGTCGATGACGTGTTTTGTGTATGGCGGGGCGGCATTCGATCCCTTCGTGCCTTTTCAGAATTCTTGAATTCAATTTGGCCCGAGTTGCAGTTCACTTTACATTATAGTGATCATGAGATCAATTTTTTGGATACCCTGGTCATTAAGGGTACAGGTGGGTCAATTGTGACTGATTTGTATATCAAAAATACCGACAAAAATTCTCTTCTCCATTTCTCAAGCTATCATCCGTCCACAGTAAAAAAAGCATTACCCCATTCCCAATTTCAAAGGGTACGTAGGATTGTCTCTAATACTGAAGTAAAGAAAAACGTCTTGATGAAATGTCTATGAGATTCGAGAATAGAGGATATCCCACAGCACTGCTGGATAGTGAGAGGAGTAGGGTTACCTCCTTGACTCCTAAACAGGAGTCCAGGGGGTCACGTATACCGTTTGTCACTAAGTTCCACCCATGGGTCAATAGGTGTCGATTTATTTTTTCTAAGCATTGGAACATCTTGACTAGGGCTTATCCCTCGATTGAGGAATTTAAAAATCCTCCATTATTGTGTTATAAACGTAACAAAAATATTCGCGATATGGTGGTGAGGGCGGATGTGGGTAGTGCTCAAACTGAGAAGCGACAGAAGACATTATCAACTCCTAGAAAGGGTACATTCCCTTGCCTAGGGTGTATACACTGTTCAAGTGTATTAAAGGGGAATATTTTACGCATCCCCATACAGGCAAGCGCTTTCCAGTTCGAGGCTTTTTCACATGCAATAGCAGTTTTATCATATATCTACTTAAGTGTCCTTGTGGACTGTTATATATAGGTGAAACATCCATGCGCATGAAGGACCGCTTTCTCAAGCATAAGTCCACTATTAGAAAAAATAATTTACTCCTACCCGTCCCTCATCACTTTGATCGCTGTAAGCACAATATTGCGCAATTGCGCTTTCAAATTATTGAGCAGGTACAACAACCTCGCAGAGGTGGTAATCGTTTAAAAATGCTAAAGAAGCGTGAATCCTATTGGATTCATACACTTCAGACACTGGAACCCATGGGGTTAAACCGGGAGTACGATCTCCATAGCTTCCTGTAGATGTCTGTTTCTTTTATATGTATGTTAAACTTATACTTGATTATTCTTTGTATTTTACAGAGAACGTGAGGAACCCCCCAACCGCATCATCTGAATTGCAAGCTAGTACGAATATCTAGAGAACTTCATAAGAATTCAGGATTGCTACCATTTTCATTGATGCTGTTGCGATTGGGCTGTTTCTCACGTGTATCTGATTAGTTAAATTGTTATCTTGTGTTTCCTTTTTCTTTTGTTCCCTCCCCCTTTGCTCTTTTTCTTTCTCTTTTTTTATTTGTGTCTATTTTGTTGGTCTAAATCACCATGACTACATGATGTCATTTCCGCTGTGGCGGTCTATTTAAATCACCTGTATTGTATGACGTTGTTATATGCCATTGGTTTGAGAAAGGCTCGCTATAGAGCCGAAACGCGCGTCACCGAATATTTCTATGCGTGGCGAATAAAAAGAAAAAAACCTTTGAAGATAAAGTGAGTGCCGGTCTTTTCTTTCGTTCACTTGTACTTGGACTTCGGCCCTGGACACGTGCACCACGCCTACAAACGGAGTGCCGGCTGACCCTTATTGAAATATTGCAGTTCTTTTCAGCGCGAGCACCTGTGCATTTTCTACATGGCTTCATTCTCCTATACGGAAGAGCGGGCACGGGAGATTGTGTCCAGTGTGACCGCTAATGTGGACTTTCTAAAAATACCTCCCACGGAGTATCGAGGGAGAGAACTTGAAAAGGAGGTGAGGAGATTAACCTCCTGGGAACTACATGTATCTACACTCGCTGAATATTGCCGCTTGCACCGTATCCCACGTGGATTGCGAGTCCATTTGAGACCTACGTTTTTTTGTGACAACATTGATTATTGCACTAACTTCTCAAATATTCTAAATAAGTGCTCCATGGACTTGATGGTATTAACCATCGAATACCTGACGGAAGCTATCATGACTAGCAGGCAGAAAATTGCCACCATTGAGACGCAACTGAAGGACGCTTTACCAGCTGAGGAATTGATTACTCTCAAATCCAAAGTGGAAAAAATTGGCGCTGACCTGAAAAGGGAGATAGAAAGTACTAAACGCCAGAAATTTATCAGAGATTCTGAGGACTATCAGAATAAACGTGTATACAAATGGCAAGATCTGTCTGGCACAGCCATACCTCTATTCACCAGGCAGCAACGTCGGGGAACCTCGATGTCATCCGGATCGGGAAGTGATTCCACTATTGGACCTCCGCGTGCACCTTTTTTAGGCAGAAGGAGACAAAGACCTCAACAAAGAAAAATACCAGACGAGCAGGACGCCATTATCGGGGGCATCGATGCACCACGAACAACACGCTCTCAGGTAGAGATGAAACTTTAATTTTCAATATATCCTCTAAAAGCTTAAGTCCTCTTCAGTTGCAGGTACTGGAGAAGGGACTATCATTTTGTCCTACTAGTCCGCTTGACAGTTTTGAGTTTGACATGGACTGTCAGCGCTTCTTTAGGAATCTCCGACTTAAGGCACACTTCTCAGGCTTGCAGTCCACTAATGTTGAAAAAAGTGCAAGTACAGCAACCACCAGTGACACTTGCTTATCATTGAAGGATTTTGGACTGAGAACCAAGAGTCACTTTCAACCACCTAAGTGCTATCATCCTGTTGAAACGTTTATTTTATTGGTCCAACGTGACATGTCAAAATCTTTGCAGGAGATACGGCAGAGTGGATTTCATGTAAACCACAACTTGTCGCGCCTTGAAAGGCAGGCTATCGATAACTTATTGGGGGACGATAGCCTGATTTTCAAGCCTGCTGACAAGGGGGGTGCTCTTGTCCTCATGGACAAGGAGTATTACGTCAGTGAGATCTTGGGCCAGTTGGCCAATATCGATGTATATCGTCCTTTGGACGGCGATCCGGTATACATTATAAAAAGAAATTGTGTACTTTGGTTGATACATTCATTTCACAGCAGATTATTGACCCCAAATTGGGGGAATATCTGATTAATCATCATCCTGTAACACCAGTGTTCTATACACTGCCCAAAGTGCACAAATCTTTGTCTCAACCACCGGGTCGGCCCATTGTGGCCTTGACTGACTCTATTCTTGTCTCCACCAGCTATTTTGCTTGAAAAGGTTATGACACCCCTAACCAAAAATATGCCGTCTTTCCTGCTTGATACGAATCAATTTTTGCGTGAGGTTGGGACCCTGGTGTTACAGGATGATGATTTATTAGTAACCTTCGATGTTTGTTCTCTGTACACTTCTATTGTTCACTGGAAGGGTATACGGGCTGTAGAGTGGCTTCTATCCTTCTCCTCTCACAGTGAAGGTGCCAAAGAATTTTTCCTGAAACTTCTTGAAATCATTTTAACTGAAAATTATTTTTTATTTCAGGACACCTACTACCAGCAGTGCTGTGGGACCGCGATGGGCTCGAATGCCGCACCGCCATATGCAAATTCATACATGTCATGGTTTGAAGACAAGTATATTTACACCAATGATCTGTTTAAAATTCATTGTATTTTTTGGCGAAGATTCGTCGATGACGTGTTTTGTGTATGGCGGGGCGGCATTCGATCCCTTCGTGCCTTTTCAGAATTCTTGAATTCAATTTGGCCCGAGCTGCAGTTTACTTTACATTATAGTGATCATGAGATTAATTTTTTAGATACCCTGGTCATTAAGGGTGCAGGTGGGTCAATTGTGACTGATTTGTATATCAAAAATACCGACAAAAATTCTCTTCTCCATTTCTCAAGCTATCATCCGTCCACAGTAAAAAAAGCATTACCCCATTCCCAATTTCAAAGGGTACGTAGGATTGTTCTCTAATACTGAAGTGAAAGAAAAACGTCTTGATGAAATGTCTATGAGATTCGAGAATAGAGGATATCCCACAGCACTGCTGGATAGTGAGAGGAGTAGGGTTACCTCCTTGACCCCTAAACAGGAGTCCAGGGGGTCACGTATACCGTTTGTTACTAAGTTCCACCCATGGGTCAATAGGTGTCGATTTATTTTTTCTAAGCATTGGAACATCTTGTACTAGGGCTTATCCCTCTATTGAGGAGTTTAAAAATCCTCCATTATTGTGTTATAAACGTAACAAAAATATCCGCGATATGGTGGTGAGGGCGGATGTGGGCAGTGCTCAAACTGAGAAGCGACAGAAGACTCTATCAACTCCTAGAAAGGGCACATTCCCTTGCCTAGGGTGTATACACTGTTCAAGTGTAATTAAAGGGGAATATTTCACGCATCCCCATACAGGCAAGCGCTTTCCAGTTCGAGGCTTTTTCACATGCAATAGCAGTTTTATCATATATTTACTCAAGTGCCCTTGTGGACTGTTATATATAGGTGAAACATCCATGCGCATGAAGGACCGCTTCTCTAAGCATAAGTCCACTATTAGAAAAAATAATTTACTCCTACCCGTCCCTCATCACTTTGACCGCTGTAAGCACAATATTGCGCAATTGCGCTTTCAAATTATTGAGCAGGTACAACAACCTCGCAGAGGTGGTAATCGTTTAAAAATGCTAAAGAAGCGTGAATCCTATTGGATTCATACACTTCAGACACTGGAACCCATGGGGTTAAACCGGGAGTATGATCTCCATAGCTTCCTGTAGATGTCTGTTTCTTTTATATGTATGTTAAACTTATACTTGATTATTCTTTTGTATTTTACAGAAAACGTGAGGAACCCCCCAACCGCATCATCTGAATTGCAAGCTAGTACGAATATCTAGAGAACTTCATAAGAATTCAGGATTGCTACATTTTCATTGATGCTGTTGCGATTGGGCTGTTTCTCACGTGTATCTGATTAGTTAAATTGTTATCTTGTGTTTCCTTTTTCTTTTGTTCCCTCCCCCTTTGCTCTTTTCTTTCTCTTTTTTATTTGTGTCTATTTTGTTGGTCTAAATCACCATGACTACATGATGTCATTTCCGCTGTGGCGGTCTATTTAAATCACCTGTATTGTATGACGTTGTTATATGCCATTGGTTTGAGAAAGGCTCGCTATAGAGCCGAAACGCGCGTCACCGAATATTTCTATGCGTGGCGAATAAAAGAAAAAAACCTTTGAAGATAAAGTGAGTGCCGGTCTTTTCTTTCGTTCACTTGTACTTGGACTTCGGCCCTGGACACGTGCACCACGCCTACAAACAGAGTGCCGGCTGACCCTTATTGAAATATTAACCCATTTCTGGCAATGAAAAAACCCTGCTCTGCATAGGTGACAGGGACTTAAATTTCTAAAATTCGTCTTTAATTGGCCCTTTCACTCGATCCTCCAGCTTTAATAAATTTGTCCACATTTCAGCTAGATCACATTGCAGCTAATGACCTCCCTTGGATGTGGTCTCCCTTTCTCATGCTCCCTCTATGGCGTGGAACCCCGATACACCGATAACCATGATCAACATGGTAGGCGTAGAAAAGAAAGAAATAGGTGTTTTTTCTACTCAGCTGACAGGACAGGAGGAGCAGGAGCAAACAGAGGAGCTACAGGGCGATAAGGAAGATGAGACACAGGACCCAGCATGCAGTGGAGATGGAGGCAGGGAGTCCCTCCGAGTCACTTGCACAAATAGCCTGATGCATGCTCACTTGCTTGCGTAGTGATAGCCGAATGGTCACCATTCGGCAAAAGGATGACTTCTGACTCTCCACCTTGTTGGACCCTCGCTACCGGTCCAAAATGGGGGCCTTTTTTTACACCTGCTGAGAGGGAGGACAAACTGAACTACTACAGAGACATCCTATGTAGTCAGTTGGCCACTGCCTATCTGCACCATCATCCATCCTCTCGCAGGTCTGACCGGGGGAGGGGGCCCTCTGTGCTCACGTTCCTATACCATGGCTGATGGGAAGGAGTGGGGTGGCAGGATCAGTACCAGCTCTATCAGCAGCAGCCTGAGTCTACAGTCGCTGATGAGCAGCTTTCTTCAAAGGCATAGTTAAGAAACTACTCACCAGCAGCAGCAGGTAGACCTGGAGCAGGACTAGAGATGTCCCGAACTATTCGCCGGCGAACATCGCTTGTTCGCATTCGCCGCGGCGGGCGAACATATGCGATGTTCGGTCCGCCCCCTATACGTCATCATTGAGCAAACTTTGACCCTGTACCTCACAGTCAGCAGACACATTCCAGCCAATTAGCAGCATACCCTCCTTCCCAGACCCTCCCACCTCCTATCAAAAAAGCAAGGACAGCATCCATCTTAGATTCATTCAGAAGCTGCAGTGTTAGTGAGAGGAGGGACAGTCCAGCTGCTGCTGATTTAATAGGGAAATCGATAGTTAGGCCAGTGTATTCAATGTCCACTCCAGTCCTCAAAGACTCATCTGATCTGCTGTAAGGACAGCGTCCTGACAGTGACCCAAAAAGCCCTTTTTTGGGCTAGTACATCAGTCTGCTTTTTTTTTTCTCTCTGTAATCTAATTGCAGCTGCCTGCCAGCGTGTGTGTCAGGCCTACAGCGTGTACTGTGCCCACTAATGCCAGTGCCCAGTGCCACCACTCATATCTGGTGTCACAGTAGATTGCATTTAAAAAAATATATATATATTTTTTCACTGTAGTCTAATTGCAGTTGCGTGCAAGCGTGTGTGTCAGGCCTACAGGGTGTAATGTGCCCACTACTGCCAGTGCCCAGTGCCACCACTCATATCTGGTGTCACAGTAGCTTGCACGCATAGTACAACTAATCGAAAAAAAAATGACAGGCAGAGGCAGGCCACCCCGCAGGGGCCGTCATGGTCGTGGTGCTGTGATTTCCTTTGGCCCTAGAATAATGCCCAGTGTTCAGAGGCCACGTACCCTGAACTCGAAAAGTTCTGAGGACATAGTTGACTGGATAACACAGGACACCCAATCTTCTACAGCTTCCGCTCGGAACCTTCACGCACCATTCTCCTCCAGCTCAGCTTCGGGCACCTCTCAAGTTACCACTCGCCCGCCTGCCGCCACCACCAACACTAGCACAACAGCCGCTTCACTTGATCTGTCAGAGGAGTTATTTACACATCAGTTGGAAGAAATTAGTGATGCGCAACCATTATTGCCAGAAAATGTCGATAACAGGGATATGTCTCAGTCAGGCAGCATTACACATGGACGTACAGTGTGATGATGATGTTGTACCCGCTGCTGCTTCCTTTGCTGAGTTGTCAGATACAAGTGAAGCGGTTGATGATGACGATGTGTCCGTGGATGTCACGTGGGTGCCTGCTCGAAGAGAAGAAGAACAGGGGGAAAGTTCAGATGGGGAGACAGAGAGGAGGAGGAGACGAGTTGGAAGCAGGGGGAGGTCGTCGCAAGGAGCTAGTGGCACAGTCAGACAGCATGTATCGGCACCCGGGGTCAGCCAGACAGCACGCCAATCAACGCATGCTGTTGCCACCACCAGAATGCAGTCATTGCAAAGCTCAGCAGTGGGGCATTTTTTTTGTGTGTCTGCCTCTGATAACAGCGATGCCATTTGCAACCTGTGCCAAAAGAAACTGAGTCGTGGGAAGTCCAAAACCCACCTAGGTACAACTGCTTTGCGAAGGCACATGATCTCAAATCACAAACGCCTATGGGATCAACACATGAGTACAAGCAGCACACAAACTCAAAGCCACCATCCTCCTCCTGGTCCAGCATCTTCAGCCACGTCAACCACTGCTGTCCTCCTTGCCCCCTCTCAACCATCCGCCACTCCGCCTCTCACCTTCAGTAGTTCCTGCTCATCTGCCCACAGTCAGGTGTCTGTCAAGGAAATGTTTGAGCGTAAGAAGTCAATGTCACAGAGTCAGCCCCTTGCCCGGCGTCTGACAGCTGGCTTGACGAAACTCTTAGCCCGCCAGCTTTTACCAAACAAGCTTGTGGAGTCTGAGGCATTCAAAAACGTGTAGCTATTGGGACACCGCAGTGGAAGGTACCCGGCCGAATTTTTTTTTCACAAAAGGCAATCCCCAACCTGTACTCTATTGTGGAAAAGGAAGTCATGGCATGTCTGGCACACAGTGTTGGGGCAAGGGTCCATCTTACCACTGATACCTGGTCTGCCAAGCACGGTCAGGGCAGGTATATCACGTACACTGCGCATTGGGTAAACCTGTTGACGTCTGCCAAGCATGGAATGCGTGGCTCTGCAGAGGAGTGGTGACACCGCCACGACTTACAGGCAGGCCTGCTGCCACCTCCTCTACTCCATCCTCTTCGCCAACATCCTCGGCTGTGTCCTCTTCTGCTGCTGCGTCTTGCTCCACATCAACTGCACCCCCCCAGCGGCTTTTCCACATCCCGGATATGACAGTGTTGGGGTTGATTTGCCTGAAAGCAGAGAGTCACACCGGACCAGCACTCCTGTCCACCCTGAACGCACAGGTTGATCAGTAGCTGACTCCACACCAACTGGAGATCGGCAAAGTGGTGTGTGACAACAAAAGCAATTTGTTGGCGGCATTGAATTTGGGCAAGTTGACACATGTGCCGTGCATGGCACAGGTGTTGAATCTGATCGTACAACGCTTTGTGCATAAGTACCCAGGCTTACAGGAAGTCCTCAAGCAGGCCAGGAAGGTGTGTGGCAATTTCAGGCGTTCCTGCACGGCCATGGCGCACTTTTCAGATATTCAGCGGCGAAACAACATGCCAGTGAGGCGCTTGATTTGCGACAGCCCGACACGTTGGAATTCAACACTCCTAATGTTCGACCGCCTGCTCCAACAAGAAAAATCCGTCAATAAGTATTTGTATGACCGGGGTGCTAGGACAGCTTCTGAGGAGCTGGGTATTTTTTTGCCATGTTATTGGACGCTCATGCGCAATGCCTGTAGTAGGCTCATGCGTCCTTTTGAGGAGGTGACAAACCTAGTCAGTCGCACCGAAGGCACCATCAGCGACATCATCCCATTTGTTTTCTTCCTGGAGTGTGCCCTGTGAAGAGTGCTGGATCAGGGCGTAGATGAGCGCGAAGAGGAAGATGAAGAGTTGTGGTCACCATCACCACCAGAAACAGCCTTATCAGCATCGCTTGCTGGACCTGCAGCAACGCTGGAGGAGGAGTCGGAGGAAGGGGAGTCAGAGGAGGAATGTGGCTTTGAGGAGGAGGAAGACCAACCACAGCAGGCATCCCAGGGTGCTTGTTGTCACCTATCTAGTACCCGGGGTGTTGTAAGTGGCTGGGGAAGAACAGACCTTCAATGACATCAATGAGGACGAGGAACGGGACATGAGTAGTTCAGCATCCAACATTGTGCAAATGGGGTCTTTCATGCCGTCAGGCCTGTTTAGGGACCCTCATAAAAAAAGGCTGAAGGAGAACGACCTGTACTGAGTAGCCACGCAACTAGACCCCTGGTCTAAGCAGAAAGTGGCTGAAATGTTACCAAATTACCAGAAGTTGGTGTCACCACCAGACATCTGAGAAGCTCTGACAGATGTGCTTCAGAACCTCCTGCTTGAGGTTCCTTTTGTTTTGCTTTCGTTTTCTCATCTCGTTAGCCTCTCTCAGCTGTCATGTAGTTGCACTGATTGCATCCCTTTAAATCCCTTCCCATACTGCATCACTTTGCGGTTTATACAACTTCCTGGAGTGTGCTGATGCTAGAAGCTGTTACTGCTGCATCCACAAGATAAGTCTGTTTTCTTAATTTCTGTTTGCCTGTGGGCTTGATCCTAGGTGACCCTGACTCCCTCCGTATTAAGTGTAGGGAGCCGGTGGTCGTGTCCCCTCACTATTATAGGGTGTTCAGGTGCATACAGTCGAGGAACGAGGATATACAATTTTCTACCATTGAGATTTTTGCATAGGCTGAGCAGTAAGGGAGAGAGCTAGGGCTCTTACAGGGCTTAACCTCCTGTTCCTTAGTTTTGGATCAAGTCAGTCGGATCTTCATTTGTGTCTTCTAGTTTTCTGTACACCTTCCATGACATTATAAACCGCCAAAAACCGTCTTAAGCATGAATCCGGTTTCAACCTTGATTGACCGCATACAGGGTCTTTCACTGGAGGTAGCAGATCTCCGGAAAACTGTCTCTTAGTTTGAGGTGAACGTTTCTGCTTGCGTTCATGGAATTTGTTCTGAGCCTAAAATCTCACTTCCGGATACGTTCTCCGGGGGTAGTGAGAATTTTGTTCGTTTTAGAGAGGCTTGCAAACTCAATTTTCACCTACTTCCCTATTCCTCTGGTGATGAGGAGCGGAGGGTGGGGATCATCATCTCGCTGCTCAGGGATAACGCTCAGTCTTGGGCCTTTTCGCTGCTGGTGGGGGCACGGCCCCTCCGTTCAGTGGATGAATTTTTTTTAGCCCTGGGTCAGATATATGATGATCCGGATCGTATTGCTCTGGCTAAGTCTAGACTACGTCTTTTATGCCAGGGTAAACAGTCCGCAGAGATATACTGTTCAGAATTTCGGAGATGGGCAGCTGATACTGGTTGGAATGATGCTGCACTCCGAAGTCAATTTTGCCATGGTCTTTCAGAGAGACTGAAAGATGCATTTGCCTTTCATGAGAGACCTACCTCCTTAGACACTGCCATGTCTTGGGCCGTTCGTATTTACAGGCGTCTTAGAGAGAGAGGAGAGATCACTCCTTCCTGTCATACTCAGTCCAAGGATAGTGCGGCGGTCTCATTCAGTGCACAGGGGTCTGAGTCGCTCACAATCCCTTCTGAGCAGGAGCCCATGCAGCTGGGTTTGCTTGCCTCTGACAATAGAAGATTCAGCTATCATAGGAAGTTTTGCTTCTGTTGTGGAGGTATAAATCATTTGGCAAATGTTTGTCCCTCTAGGAGATTCAGGCAGTTTTTTGAGAGTAATAAAGAAACAAAAATAAAAAAATCCTCTAAAAACGTTCCATCTGTTACTATTGGCAAGGTTGATGCGGAAATTGAAGGTTTTCCGTTTGCTTGTAGTTCCCGTTTTGTCCTACCTGCGCTAGAGAGCAAGAACATTTTTTGTGAGATTTTTGTAGATAGTGGAGCAGCTGTCAATCTCATTGATAATCAATTTGCTATAACTCATGGTTTCCAGGTATGCGTTTTGGGAAAGGATATACCTGTTTTTGCTATTGATTCCGTTCCACTTTCTCAGAAATCGTTAAAGGGCATAGTTCACAATATCCGTTTGATTGTGAGTGATACTCATGTTGAGGATGTGTCATGTTTCGTCCTAAGCGGGTTGCCTACTCCTCTAGTGTTGGGGCTACCCTGGCTCACTAAACATAACCCCACCATTAATTGGCAAGCGAGGCAAATAAATGGTTGGAGTGACTTTTGCAGAGAGAATTGCCTCACGACATCTGTTTCTGAGGTTTCTACTAAGACTGTACCATCTTTTCTCTCTGAATTTTCGGATGTGTTTTCTGAGTGGTGTTCAGGAATTGTCCCCTCACAGGGAGTACGATTGCCATATTAATCTCACCCCAGGCGCCAAGCTGCTTAAATCTCGTTTATACAATCTCTCCCAACCTGAAAGGGTCGCTATGCGTGCTTATATCTCTGAGAGTCTGAGAAAGGGACACATACGACCCTCGAAGTCACCTGTTGCCGCTGGTTTTTTCTTTGTTAAGAAGAAAGATGGTTCTTTAAGACCATGTCTGGATTTCAGGGAGCTGAACAGTATCACAATTAGTGACCCTTATCCGCTTCCTCTGATCCCGGACCTGTTTAACCAGATTGTTGGGGCTAAAGTTTTTTCCAAGTTGGATCTAAGAGGGGCATACAACCTGGTCAGGGTCAGAGAAGAAGACGATTGGAAGACGGCCTTCAATACCCCTGACGGCCATTTTGAGAATTTGGTTATGCCTTTTGGTTTGATGAATGTTCCAGCCGTCTTTCAGCATTTTGTGAACAGCATTTTTTATCATTTAACCACTTCAACCCCGCTAGCTAAAACCCCCTTAATGACCAGGCCACTTTTTACACTTCTGCACTACACTACTTTCACCGTTTATTGCTCGGTCATGCAACTTACCACCCAAATGAATTTTACCTCCTTTTCTTCTCACTAATAGAGCTTTCATTTGGTGGTATTTCATTGCTGCTGACATTTTTACTTTTTTTGTTATTAATCGAAATTTAACGATTTTTTTTCAAAAAAATTTCATTTTTCACTTTCAGCTGTAAAATTTTGCAAAAAAACCGACATCCATATATAAATCTTTCCCTAAATTTATTGTTCTACATGTCTTTGATAAAAAAAAAAATGTTTGGGCAAAAAAAAAAAAATGGTTTGGGTAAAAGTTATAGCGTTTACAAACTATGGTACAAAAATGTGAATTTCTGCTTTTTGAAGCAGCTCTGACTTTCTGAGCACCTGTCATGTTTCCTGAGGTTCTACAATGCCCAGACAGTAGAAAACCCCCACAAATGACCCTGGTTTTTTAGGGGCCCTAAAGCGTGAGAAGTCTGGAATATAAATGTCTAAAAAGTTTTACGCATTTGGATTCCGTGAGGGGTATGGTGAGTTCATGTGAGATTACATTTTTTGACACAAGTTAGTGGAATATGAGACTTTGTAAGGAAAAACAAACAAACAAAAAAAAACTAATATTTCCGCTAACTTGGGCCAAAAAAATGTCTGAATGGAGCCTTACAGGGGGGGTGATCAATGACAGGGGGGTGATCACCCATATAGACTCCCTGATCAACCCCCTGTCATTGATCACCCCCCTGGTAAGGCTCCATTCAGACGTCCGTATGATTTTTACGGATCCACGGATACATGGATCGGATCCGCAAAACACATACGGACGTCTGAATGGAGCCTTACAGGGGGGTGATCAATGACGGGGTGATCAGGGAGTGTATATGGGTGATCACCCCCCTGTCATTGATCACCCCCCTGTAAGGCTCCATTCAGACGTCCGTATGATTTTTATGGATCCATGGATCGGATCCGCAAAACACATGCGGACGTCTGAATGGAGCCTTACAGGGGGGTGATCAATGACAGGGGGGTGATCAGGGAGTGTATATGGGTGATCACCCCCCTGTCATGGATCACCCCCCTGTAAGGCTCCATTTAGACGTCCGTATGATTTTTACGGATCCATGGATACATGGATCGGATCCGCAAAACACATGCGGACGTCTGAATGGAGCCTTACAGGGGGGTGATCAATGACAGAGGGGTGATCACCCATACAGACTCCCTGATCACCCCCTGTCATTGATCACCCCCCTGTAAGGCTCCATTCAGACGTCCGCATGTGTTTTGCGGATCCGATCCATGTATCCGTAAAAATCATACGGACGTCTGAATGGAGCCTAACAGGGGGGTGATCAATGACAGGGGAGTGATCAATGACAGGGGGGTGATCAGGGAGTCTGTATGGGGTGATCAGGGGTGATCAGTGGTTCATAAAGGGTTAATAAGTGACAAGGGGGGGGGGTAGTGTAGTGTAGTGGTGTTTGGTGCTACTTTAGTGAGCTGCCCGAGTCCTCTGGTGGTCGATCCAAACAAAAGGGACCACCAGAGGACCAGGTAGCAGGTATATTAGACGCTGTTATCAAAACAGCGTCTAATATACCTGTTAGGGGTTAAAAAAAATCACATCTCCAGCCTGCCAGCGAGCGATCGCCGCTGGCAGGCTGGAGATCCACTCGCTTACCTTCCGTTCCTGTGAGCGCGCGCGCGCCTGTGTGCGCGCGTTCACAGGAAATCTCGGCTCTCGCGGGAGGACGCGTACACAGGAAATCTCGGCTCTCGCAGGAGGACGCGTATATGCGTCCACCCAGAAGAGCAGGGCCGCCGGCAGGACGCAATCCTGCGTACGGCGGTGCTGAGGTAGTTAATGGGGAAATTTGTATTAGTGTATCTAGATGACATTTAGATTTTTTCTCCTGATTTCAAAACTCATAAGGACCACCTATGTCAGGTTTAGCTCATCCTGCAGGAGAATAAATTGTACGCTAAACTGGAAAAATGTGTGTTTGCGGTTCCAGAAATTCAATTTCTGGGGTTTCTTCTCTCCGCTTCTGGTTTTCGCATGGACCCCGAGAAGGTCCGCGCTGTGCTTGAGTGGGAGCTTCCTGAGAATCAGAAGGCGCTGATGCGTTTTTTGGGTTTTGCCAATTATTACAGGAAGTTTAGTTTGAATTATTCCTCTGTTGTTAAACCACTCACTGATATGACTAGAAAGGGGGTAGATTTTTCCTCCTGGTCAGTAGAGGCGCGTAAGGCCTTTTCTAGTATCAAGGAGAGTTTTGCTTCCGCTCCCATCTTGGTACAACCTGATATCTCTCTGCCCTTCATAGTTGAGGTGGACGCTTCTGAGGTGGGTGTGGGTGCGGTCTTGTCTCAGGGTCCCTCTCCCGACAAATGGCGACCGTGTGCCTTTTTCTCGAAGAAACTCTCCTCCGCAGAGAGAAATTGTGATGTGGGAGATAGGGAGTTGTTGGCCATCAAGTTAGCTTTTGAGGAATGGCGCCATTGGCTAGAGGGAGCCAGACACCCTATTACCGTGTTTACTGACCATAAGAATCTGGCCTACTTGGAGTCAGCCAAGCCTCTGAACCCGAGACAGGCCAGATGGTCTTTGTTCTTTTCAAGGTTTAATTTTGTTGTCACGTTCCGCCCTGGGGTTAAGAATGTGAAGGCGGATGCCCTGTCACGTTGTTTTCCGGGAGGTGGGAATTTTAAAGACCCGGGTCCCATTTTGGCTGGAGGTGTGGTGGTCTCTGCTCTTTATCCTGAATTGGAGGCAGAGGTTCAGGTAGCCCAGTCAGAGGCTCCTGATCTTTGTCCTCCTGGGAGGTTGTTTGTGCCTCTCGCTTTAAGACACAAGATTTTTAAGGAGCACCACGATACTGTCCTTGCTGGGCACCCGGGGACAAGAGCCACAGTGGATCTCATCGCTCGGAGATTTTTGGTGGCCGGCGCTTCGTAAGTCGGTTGAGGGTTTTGTGGCAGCCTGCGAGACCTGCGCTCGTGCCAAAGTCCCTCATTCACGGCCATCAGGTCCTCTTCTTCCGTTACCCATTCCTTCCCGTCCTTGGACACATCTGTCCATGGACTTCATTACGGACCTGCCTCGTTCCTCGGGGAAGACTGTGATTCTGGTGGTGGTGGACCGTTTTAGCAAAATGGTGCATTTCATTCCTTTTCCTGGCTTGCCCAATGCCAAGACGCTGGCGCAGGCATTTATTGATCACATTGTCAAATTGCATGGTATTCCTTCAGACATAGTCTCTGATAGGGGCACGCAGTTTGTTTCCAGATTCTGGAAGGCTTTCTGTTCTCGCTTGGGGGTTCGGTTGTCATTCTCTTCTGCTTTCCACCCGCAGTCGAATGGCCAGACAGAGCGCGTCAATCAGAATCTGAAGACATATCTGCGCTGTTTTGTGGTGGAGAATCAGGAGGATTGGTGTTCTTTTTTGTCCCTTGCTGAGTTTGCTTTAAATAACCATCGCCAGGAGTCCTCTGATAAGTCACCATTTTTTGGTGCATATGGGTTTCATCCGCAGTTTGGGACATTCTCTGGAGAGGGGTCTTCTGGTTTACCCGATGAGGACAGATTCTCCTCCTCTTTGTCATTTATTTGGCAAAAGATTCAGGGTAATCTGAAGAGGATGAGTGAGAGATATAAGCGTGTGGCGGATAAGAGACGTGTGCCTGGTCCGGACCTGAATGTTGGTGATCTGGTGTGGTTGTCTACTAAGAATATCAAATTGAAGGTTCCCTCCTGGAAGTTGGGTCCTAAGTTTATTGGGCCTTACAAAATCTTGTTCGTCATCAATCCTGTTGCCTACCGTCTTGATCTTCCTCAGACTTGGAAGATCCATAATGTTTTTCATAAGTCCTTATTAAAACCTTATGTCCAACCCATTGTACCCTCGTCTTTGCCTGGCATCAGAACGGGTGTTTAGTGCGGCAAGGGCCATAGTTACTTCAAGGAGAACTCGTCTTTCTGCCCAAAAGGTGGAGAGACTGACCTTTGTCAAGATAAATCAGGTGTGAATCAGCCAGGTTACCACCCACCAATGCCTGATGCATCTGATTAGATCATCCATGCCGCCTCACCCAAACCTTGAAAAAAAAGAGACCGTTTTCTTCTGGCTACCTGCATCAGCTACTACTCTGATGCTGCCATCCACCTGATGCCACACAAATCTGATGCCAAGTCCTCCTTCTTTCACCCACCTTCGACAGCAAGTACTGGTATTGCCACCCACTGCCCCACTCTGTCACTGGGTCACTTTGTGTTCTCCTGATGCTGCTGCCAACTCCACACTATGTCACCTTCGCACTCTGTGGTCTCCTGATGCTGCAATATACACAATATGTCACCTTGCCACTCTGTGGTATCCTGCTGATGCTGCCACCACCTCCAGACTCTTCCATTGTGCCACTTGGTGGCCTCCTCATACTGTTGCCATCTCCAGATTGGGTTATTGTGCCACTCGGTGGCCTTCTCTTGATGCTGCCGCAACCTCCAGACTTGGTCATTGTGCCACTCTGTGGCATTCTCTTGATGCTGCCGCAACCTCCAGACTTGGTCATTGTGCCACTCGGTGGCCTCCTCATACTGCTGCCAACTCCAGATGCAGTCATTGTGCCACTCGGTGACCTCCTTATAATGCTGCTAACTCAAGACTCGGTCATTGTACCACTCTGTGGTCTCCTCATGCTGCTTCCACCTCACCACTATGTCATGGGTCCACTCTGTGGACTTCTCATGCTGTTCCCACCCTCCCCACTTTATGACTGGGCCACTATTTTGCCTTTCGGCCTGGCTGACATAATTTATTTGACCTTTCTGCTGATCTGTCAGAAGGAAGGAAAAATGACACACACAACAGATCCTGTCTGTGTAACAGCTGTAAGGCCTGTATGGTCCCATCAGAATTGGCTTATGATTTGGTAGCCAAAAGCAGGAGTGGGTACAAAACACAGAAGACATGAAAATATTCCATTCACATGTCATCTCTGTTTTAGATTCACTCCTGTTTTTTTAGGCATTAGCAATACTAATGGATTATTGAGCAAATGCTGAGCGCGTGAAGGCTTATGCTCGACAGACAGGATCCGTTTTTTGTGGGTTATTGTTCTGATGGATCAAAGGAAGGGCAAATTAATCAGTGATGTCAATGCCAACTTACTGCTGACACCCTCTCCACTCTGTCGGGGGGGGCTCTACTTGTATAAGCGTTTAATAGAACAGGACATCTATGTGGAATCAGCTGACAACATTGTAAAAGGAGTGTGCTTCTTCTTTGCACTAACGTCGACCTGTAAGGCTGAGTTCATACTTGAGTTATTTGGTCAGCTTTGGTTCCGTGACTGCAAAAATAAGTGAAGTGTGCAGTGTTTCTGAGAGTGACGCCTGTCATCTGCATGTCATACAGACTTACAGTATTATTTCACTACCAAAACTGACTCCCTATGTGTGTACGCCGCAAATTTATTCGGAGCGGACCAAATTTTTCTAAAAAAATTCGCCAAACCAGCGAATCAAATTTTTTATAAATTCGCTCATCTCTAAATGGTTATGGGGGCTGTTATAAATTATTATATTATAACAATAATATGTTATATAATAACGTTAACACGGAAGAGAACAGTATACTGTATATATACTACAGAGAACAGTATAATATATATATAGTAGGAAAGCACAATGGGCCGTCATTGACGGAAGATATGCGTCACCGAGGTTCCTGGCCTCGGCGAGGTAAGAGACGGTAATTTTTAGTGTCAGCGGCAGCTAGTGCTGACTGGCACTATTGGTTATTTAGTGTGGCTGTAAAGCCGATCCGGGCCGGCTCTTACTGGGAGCAGCAAAAGTGAAGGGTGGGTGGCTGTTCCCCATGTTCCAGGCCAGGTTTTGGTTAGGGATATAAAACCCAGCCAGCAGTCTCACCCGGGTGTGAATTATCCTCCATCTGACAGTGGAGCTTTGCCAGTCTCTGTGTTGGGGCCTGAGAGTTTAGGGTTAGGGTCAGGATTAAAGCCTGCTATCTTGCTTGGATGAAAGCACGTGGACTTCTGTTTCACCCAAGGACTTATGTGTTGCTGCCTGATGTGAACAAACACCAGACCCAAGGTGACTTTTTTCCTTGAAACTGACTTTTTGTTGTCACTTTCCTTATGTGTGAATAAAATACTGAACTGTTTAAGTTAAAGATGTTGTCGTTGCCACTGTACTGCGTCCGTAAGCCTGTCTACCAGAGCAAATCCCCACAATATATATATATATCCTCAAAGCCCCTTTCTATGTTACTAATATATATATATATATATATATATATATACACACATACACACACACACTCACAGTGGATATAAAAAATCTACACACCCCTGTTAAAATGTCATGTTTCTGTGATGTAAAAAAAAATGGGACAAAGATAAATCATTTCAGAACTTTTTCCACCTTTAATGTGACCTATAAACTATACAACTCAATTGAAAAACAAACTGAAATCTTTTAGGTACAGGGAAGAAAACAAAATAACTAAAATAATGTGGTTGCATAAGTGTGCACACCGTCTTATAACTGGGGATGTAGCTATGTTCAAAATTAAGCAATCACATTCAAAATCATGTTAAATAGGAGTCAGCATACACCTTCCATTATTTGAGGTGCCTCTGATTAACCACAAATAAAGTTCAGCTGCTCTAATTGGTCTTTCCTGAAATCAGAGGATTCTCATTGTTAAAAGGTATCAGTCAGGAGAAGGGTACAAAAGAATTTCCAAGGCATTAGATATACCATGGAACACAGTGAAGACAGTAATCATCAAGTGGAGAAAATATGGCACAACAGTGACATTACCAAGAACTGGACGTCCCACCAAATTTTATGAAAAGACGAGAAGAAAACTGGGAGGCTACCAAGAGGCCTACAGCAACATTAAAGGAGCTGCAGGAATATCTGGCAAGTACTGGCTGTGTGGTAAATGTGACAACAATCTCCCGTATTCTTCATATGTCTGGGCTATGGGGTAGAGTGGCAAGACGAAAGCCTTTTCTTACAAAGAAAAACATCCAAGCCAGGCTACATTTTGCAAAAACACATCCGAAGTCTCCCAAAAGCATGTGGGAAAAGGTTCTATGGTCTGATGAAAGCAAGGTTGAACTTTTTGGCCATAATTTCAAAAGATATGTTTGGCGCAAAACCAACACTGCACATCACCAAAAGAACACCATACCCACAGTAAAGCATGGGGGTGGCAGCATCAGGCTTTGGGGCTGTTTTTCTTCATCTGGAACTGGGGCCTTAGTTAAGCTAGAGGGAATTATCAACAGTTCCAAATACCAGTCAATATTGGCACAAAACCTTCAGGCTTCTGCTAGAAAGCTGAACATGAAGAGGAATTTCATCTTTCAGCATGACAACGACCCAAAGCATACATCCAAATCAACAAAGGAATGGCTTCACCAGAAGATGATTAAAGTTTTGGAATGGCCCAGCCAAAGACCAGACCTGAATCCGATTGAAAATCTGTGGGGTGATCTGAAGAGGGCTGTGCACAGGATATGCCCTCACAATCTGACAGATTTAGAGTGTTTTTGCAAAGAAGAGTGGGCAAATCATGCCAAGTCAAAATGTGCCATGCTTATAGTCTCATACCCAAAAAGACAATTAATCTCTATTAGGGCTCATGCACATATCCGCAAAAAAAAAAAAAAAAATGCACAGATGAAGTCCGTGTGTATTCCGTATTGTGGAGAACGGAACGTCTGGCCCCTAATGAAACAGTACTATTCGTAATGCGAACAAAAATAGGACATGTTCCTTTTTTTTGTGGAACTGAAATAGAATGCACACGGAGTAACTTCCGTTATTTTATTTTTTTTACAGACCTACTGAAGTTAATGGTTCTGCATATGGTCCACAAAAATAGGATTTTTACTCTATCCATTCTGAGCTGTGCCTCGTACATAGCTCAGTATGGAGAATGCGATAGCAGGCCTGGATCGCTTCAGCAGCGTCCAGGCTGCCATGGCAACTGATCGGAAGGCAGAGGGTACTGGCACAAAGTGCATTTCTGATATGCATTCAGGATGCAGTTTTCAATTTAGCCAGTTTGGCAGCCTCGTTAACCCCTTGTGTTCTGCATAGAGGGAATTATTTAAGTAATTTCAGCTAGCTACAATAAAAAACTGCATCCTAAATGCATGTCAGAACTGCGCTGTGTGCCAGCACCCAGAACGAGCAGCATCGCTCTGCCTTCATTCACAGGTGCCGCGATCTGTGTTGATCGTGGCACCTGAGGGATTAAATGATGGGCGCAACGCAATCTCCGCTCCCTGTCAGGTCAGACACATACCTTCAGGCATTATGACGTACAGTTATGTCAAAATACATGAAGGGGTTATAAGCCCGGAAAACCGCTTTAATTTACAGCCAAAGCATTTCCCACATTCTGTATATTAAATAGGCTTCTCTCCTGTGTGAATTCTCAGGTGTCTCACAAAACTTGATTTCTCACTAAAACACTTTCCAGATTTAGTGCATGAAAATGGTTTCTCTCCTGTGTGAGTTTTCCAATGTTCAACAATATTTGATTTCTGACGAAAACACTTCTCACATTCTGGACATGAAAATGGCTTATCCCTTGTGTGAATTCTCTGATGCGCCTCAAGACTTGATTTCTTACTAAAACACTTTCCACATTCAGGACATGAATATGGCTTCTCTCCTGTGTGAGTTTTCTGATGTTGAACAAGATTTGATTTAACACTAAAACACTTCTCACATTCTGGACATGAAAATGGCTTCTCCCCTGTGTGAGTTTTCTGATGTTGAACAAGATTTGATTTCAGACGAAAACACTTCTCACATTCTGGACATGAAAATGGCTTCTCTCCTGTGTGAATTCTCTGATGAGTCTCAAGATGATATTTACTTTTAAAGGACGTCCTACATTCAGTACATGAATATGGCTTCTCTCCTGTGTGAGTTCTCAGATGTGTATTAAGATTTGATTTCCCATAAAAATATTTCCCACATTCAGGACATGAAAATGGCTTAACCCCGGTATGAACTCTCTGATGTACCTCAAGAATTGATTTATTACTAAAACACTTCTCACATTCGGAACATGAAAATCCCTTCTCTCCTTTGTGAATTCTCTGATGTTGCACAAGACTTACTTTATCAATAAAACATTTCCCACATTCCGGACATGGAAACGGCTTCTCTCCTGTGTGAATTCTCTGATGTCTATTAAGATTTGATTTCTTAGCAAACCACTTTTCACATTCAGGACATGAAAATGACTTCTCTCCTGTGTGAATTGTCAGATGTATATTAAGTTGTGGTTTCTGATTAAAACATTTCTCACATTCAGGACATGAAAACGGCTTCTCTCCTGTATGAATTCTCTGATGTTGCACAAGACTTGATTTATCACTAAAACATTTCCCACATTCTGGACATGGAAATGGCCGCTCTCCTGTGTGAATTCTCTGATGTTTCACAAGAGTTGATTTATGACTAAAACATTTCCCACATTCTGAACATGAAAATAGCTTCTCCCCTGTATGAGTTCTCAGGTGTATCTTAAGATGATGTTGACCCTTAAACCACTTCCCACATTCTGAACATGAAAATGGCTTCTCTCCTGTGTGAGTTTTCTGATGGTCAACAAGATTTGATTTCCGACTATAACAGTTCCCACATTCTAAACATGAAAATGGCTTCTCCCCTGTGTGAGTTTTTTGATGTACAACAAGATGCGATTTCTGACGAAAACACTTCCCACATTCTGAACATGAATATGGATTCTCTCCTGTGTGAATTCTGTGATGTTTCACAAGAGTTGATTTATGACTAAAACATTTCCCACATTCTGAACATAAATATAGCTTCTCTCCAGTATGAGTTATTAGGTGTATCTTAAGATGATGTTGACTCCTAAACCACTTCCCACAATCCGAACATGAAAATGGCTTCTCTCCTGTGTGAGATTTCTGATGTTCAACAAGATTTGATTTCTGACGAAAACAGTTCCCACATTCTGAACATGAAAATGGCTTCTCCCCTGTGTGAATTTTGAGATGTTTAAGAAGACTTGATTTATCATAAAAACAGTTCCCACATTCTGAACATGAAAATGGCTTCTCTCTTGTGTGAGTTTTCTGACTTTCAGCAGCACTTAATATCACATTAAAAGTTTTCTCTCTTTCAGAACATGACTGTTCATCTTTCTGAATTTCTTTGTGCACAGAAAGATTAGCATTATTTTCAAAATCTTTCCTATATCCAGAATTTGCAGACGACATCTCACCCAGGTTATGTCCAGTTCTATTATTGCTGATTTGTGATTGATTACCTTCTATTTCATAAGAAGGAGATATAATTAGATAACCTTGGAAGCTTTTTATCCAGTCTTCACCTGAAGAAAGAACAATGTATAAGATAAAAGGTTCTCTTATTCCTGATTACACACAAACAGTTAAAATATAAAATGAAATTAACATGCAGATAAAAAATGTACCAATGTTATAAATACTAACTGCACACTTTAGACATTAAAAAATGTACCAATGTTATAAATACTAACTGCAGACATTAAACGCATTGATTAAAATTAATCTGTTACCAAATTCTGTTTGACACACGCAGGAGCATCATTGGCATTGACCACTAAAGTCATATAATTTAGTGATTACATAACTAGCGTTGAGCAGATCAAAGCTGACGAAGTGGAATTTCATCCGAATTTCAGGAAAAATTTGATTCACAGCAAAGCCGAATTTCCTTGTGCTTCGCGGTAATGAATCGATTTTTACTAAAATGGTAGTAAAAATAAAAGAAATCATACTTACCTTATCCGTTTGAGTGTGAAGAGGATGCCACGGCGATTCCGCATGAAGATCCTGTGTGAAATCTCATCATCACGAGATTTTGCACTGGATCTTCAAGCAAGATGGCCACAGCGGCCTCTTCACGATCAAATGGAGGACCTAAATACAATATATTTTTTTAAGTACAGCCAGGTCCATAAATATTGGGATATTGACACAATTCTAACATTTTTGGCTCTATACACCACCACAATGGATTTGAAATGAAACAAACATCCAAATCAGTATTTACATCCAAATCAGGTGAACGGTGCAGGAAATACAACAGTTTGCATATGTGCCTCCCACTTGTTAAGGAACCAAAAGTAATGGGACAGAATAATAATCATAAATCAAACTTTCACTTTTTAATACTTGGTTGCAAATCCTTTGCAGTCAATTACAGCCTGAAGTCTGGAACGTATAGACATCGGACCCCCGCCGGTCAGATGCTGATGATCTATCCAGAGGATAGATCATCAGTTTAAACAAACTGAACCCCTTTAAAGGAAAAATGGAGGTGAAATTTCCAAGTGTCACTTCTTTTTGCAGATTTTCCATTTTTATACATTTTTTCCTGTAAGACACCAAGGGGTTGTAAACTGCTGTAAGGGTACACGACAGGGCTCAAAAGAAAAGTAGCGCCATATGGTTTTTGGAGGGCAATTTTGCTGACTGGTTTTTAGGCACCATGTTACATTTGAAGACCCCCTGATGCACCCCTACAGTAGAAACTCCCAAAATGTGACCCCATTTTGGAAACTACAGGATGAGGTGACAGTTTTATTTGTACTATTTTGGGTTACACATGATCTTTGGTTTTTGTGAGGCAAGGAAGCCACAAAATGGCTATTGTGGCACCACCTGACAGGATAGATCATGTGTTGTTTTTATAGAGCAGGTTGATACGGATGAGACAATAGCAAATATATGTATTTGTATTTTTTGTTTCAGTTTTACGTAATAAAGCATATTTTAAAACAAAAATGTTTTTGCATCTTCATTATCTTAAAGCTTACATTTATTTTATTTTTTGTGCAGGGGCTGTTTTTTCAGGACAAGCTGACATTTTTATTAGTAACATTATTGGGTACATATGATTTTTTGATCATTCAATATTACACTAAATCAAAAAATGGCTATTTTGGCACCATTTTTTTAAAATATTTTTTTAACAGCATTCTCCTGAGGTGGTAGATTATGTGACATTTTTATAGAGCCGGTCGTTACAGACGTGGCGATAACTAATATGTCGATTTTATGGTGAAGTACTTTACCGTAATTTTCGCCCTATAAGATGCATTCCTCCAAAAGTAGGAGCCCTGCGTTTTATGGGGCGAATACTATTGAGCGCTTCCATTATGTACTCTGTACTCACCGCTTCCTGGTCCTCGGCTGTCAAGGCTGCAAACAGCGTGAGGGCTCTCTGTGACCTCACACTATGCGCACGGGTTCACATGCGCACCAGTTCACATCACAGCCGACAGCAGGAGGAAAAGGATTGCGATGTAGGTGAGGAGCGGCGGCATCCAGAAGCAGGAGAGGTAAGTGTTATTTTATAAAACATGAGGCTGCTGGGGGCATAAAGGGGACTGAGAGGCATAATGGGGGCTGAGGCATAATGGGGGCTGAGGCATAATGGCTGATATGAGGGCTGATGAGAGGTATAAGGCTCTTATCGGAGGTCTGACTGGGGGTCATTTACATTGGGGTCTGAGCTGAGGTCTGATTGAGGTATTATTGGGATCTTATTAACATTGGGGGTCTGATTGGAGCTGTCAGCTGAGGTCTGATTAACATTGGGGATCTCATTGGTGGTCTGACCTAAGGTGTAATGAAAAATATTTTTTCTTATTGTCCTCCTCTAAAACCTAGGGGCGTTTTCACTTTTTTCTGTGGGACGTCACCTATTCAGGGTTTCATTCATTTTTCAGTACAATACAATACATTCTGTACTATACTGCATTGAACTGCCAGCATCTTACACAGTAAGACTCTGACACTTGCCTTGGAGACCCAGCCTGGGGGCTGTATCTCCTGGGCTTCCTTAGCTGTCAGGCACCAATGCCTATGTAAGGCATCTGGGCTGCCATGGCATACATCGGCCCCCTGTCACCTTAGCACAGGGGGGTGATGGAGTCTGAGGGAGCCCCCTCAATCTGTAAAGCCCGAACATGGCGAGATCAGCTCTGACCGCTGCATGTTAATGGGTTAATCGGGTGGCATCACTGTCAGTAACAGCCGGACCCGTGCTGCTGGTTGGGCAGGCGCAGCTCCTGAACCCGCCTAATCACATCATGTACATGCGGCAAAAGACCGCATTCCCTCACGTACATGTACGTTATAATGTGGGAAGGGGTTAAACTTCATAAACAATTTCTCTGCTTAGGGCTCCTGCTTCCCAAATGCCTAACACAAAACTCCAATAATATATACATATATACACTCACCTAAAGAATTATTAGGAACACCATACTAATACGGTGTTGGACCCCCTTTTGCCTTCAGAACTGCCTTAATTCTATGTGGCATTGATTCAACAAGGTGCTGATAGCATTCTTTAGAAATGTTGGCCCATATTGATAGGATAGCATCTTGCAGTTGATGGAGATTTGAGGGATGCACATCCAGGGCACGAAGCTCCCGTTCCACCACATCCCAAAGATGCTCTATTGGGTTGAGATCTGGTGACTGTGGGGCCATTTTAGTACAGTGAACTCATTGTCATGTTCAAGAAACCAATTTGAAATTATTCGAGCTTTGTGACATGGTGCATTATCCTGCTGGAAGTAGCCATCAGAGGATGGGTACATGGTGGTCATGAAGGGATGGACATGGTCAGAAACAATGCTCAGGAAGCCCGTGGCATTTAAACGATGGCCAATTGGCACTAAGGGGCCTAAAGTGTGCCCAGAAAACATCCCCCACACCATTACACCACCACCACCAGCCTGCACAGTGGTAACAAGGCATGATGGATACATGTTCTCATTCTGTTAAGCCGAATTCAGACTAGATAATCACATTAATGAGAAATAGAACAGGTGTTTCTAATAATTCTTTAGGTGAGTGTATATATATATATATATATATATATATATATATATCAAAATAGGGTTATTCTAACTTTTTGCATTTTTAAAACTATTCACATCAGTTTTGAACAAAAGATGGAAAGTGGGTGTGGTTAGCTATGTTAATGAGCTTTACGCCAGATTTATCATAACCAATTCCCAAAGCTCCCCCGGAAGAGCGGTGGTGTAAAAATCTGGAGTAACATTTCTGGACAAGAGTGTTCGGTTTAAAGATGAGCCAAATTGATCGAACAATGTATGACAATTTAGATGTTTGGTGCAAAGTACTTCAACGCCGACTTGGAAAACTGACCTCAGATATTTCCATCATGAAATATAATATATAAAGTCTCAGTTGAACAGGACAGCTATGGTCACATGATCAAGTCCAATAGATGAGGCAGCATTGCCTCTTCCTCTCTTCACTATATAACGCTCATTGGACACTGCTGTATATAGCCTGGAAAAGAGGCCAGACGTTGTTATAAATCAGTTGATTCTCTCTTCTGGTTCCCCTTCTGTAAGGGACATAGATTTCTTTATTGCAGGTTTATGATAGTTGTGGAAGCAAAGCCAAAAGGGACTACAAAACTTGTTGAGGGCAGTTAATGGGCCCAATCGAAGGGGTTCTCTGGGAAGTAATAACATAACATTATTGTACAGAAATATTACTTTACTATAAATACATCAAACATTTCGTTATTTATAATGGCTTGTCTTCTCTACAGGGCAATCATCAGTCTAGAACAGTGGTGGCGAACCGGCGGCACTCAGAGCCTTCCCTGTGGGCACCCACGCCCTGGAAGAAGTTTATGGTGTACCAATATGCCTTAGACTTTTCCTGCCATTCATCAGCACAGGGTGCGCCAATAACGGCACAAGCATCGCATTGAATGCAGGCAGGCTATTATAGCTAAATGGTAAATTATGTGGAAGATATACTATACTGGACTGTAGTATTCAGGGTAAATTGCTTTGTTGGCACGTTGCGATACATATGTGGGTTTTGGGTTACAGTTTGGGCACTTGGTCTCTATAAGGTTTGCCATCACTGGTCTAGAATAAAAAGACAACAATCCTATATGTGGGGATGCGGAGTCCTTACAGCTCCTGGAGCTCACACACCGCCTTACAGGCCGGGGCTCTCCGGGTCAGGGCTCGACGGTCAGAGCAGTCTGCTGAACCTTGCTGGCCTCTCTCTGACACGGGGGAGGGGAAGGGGGGTTATGGGGGTACGCCAGTGAGTCATGTAATAAGTCTTAAAGGGGTTGTCCGAGTTATGAAAAAAAATAATATAGCACTGAAAATCTGATATATAACTGAGCTAAGCAAGTTTTATGCAAAAAAAAAAATATATTTTTCCTCATTTCCCTGGTTCTTTTCTGGGCCTTTGTTTACATGCAATAAAAACAATCTCTGCCCCTCCCCCACTCTGCTGAGGGAGTGCATACAAGAGCTGCCCTGAGTGACATGTCTGCCTGCTGGGAGACTCTGCAGCATGTTGTATGTGGAGGACTACAAGTCCAAGCTGTATAATGACACTGGTAAGGGAGTGGATACGAGTGCTGCCCTGAGTGCTGGGAGACTCTGCAGCATGTTGCATGTGTAGGACTACATGTCCCAGCTGTATAATGATACTGCTAATACACACAGGATCTTCCCCCTACCTTCTTGTGCAATGCTCTCTCTAGTATATCAGCTCCAGTGCCCAGAATTGTCCCTGCTGCAGAGCTGTGCAGCTGAAGGGGTTAAGAATCTTAGGAGAGAGAGCAGACGGCAGTGAAGGGGGGCGTGGCCAGCACAGTGACGTCTCATTTACAGGCTTGTAAACGACCTTTATCAGAGCAGGAAGAGAAGCTGACATCACAGGTCATGTGACCCTCAGTGAAATCTGAGAAACCAGCCACCGGAGATAAAGGGAGTGAATTGGAAAGCTGTTACATTTGCTTAGTTAGGAACATAGAAAGAACAAAAAAATAACTCGGATAACCCCTTTAAGGTACATAAATAAATGTACAAGAAAAAGAAAATCCAACCGTCTGTCAGATGAGAGACACTTCTGTATCACCTCAGTACTTACAGGAAAGTCCTAACAGGAAGGAATCTGAGGGGGGATCGGGTCCCTGCGTCACCAGGTGGTATCTGCCGGACAGCGCGTGCCTGCGGTACTACTGCGCATGTCCTGAAGTCACACTGACCACTAACAAAATGTATGGGCTACCGGGAGGAGGTTTACTAGAATGTATGGGCTGACGGGAGGAGGTTCACTAGAATGTATGGGCAAACGGGAGGTGGTTCACTAGAATGTATGGGCAGACGGGAGGAGGTTAGTTCGGTGTCTGGAGGAGTAGAGCTCCACTAATGTGCACTGAGACAAGACGTTAGGGGACCAGATAGCGGGTCTGTTACTGAAAGATACAGATTAGGGCTGCAGCTAACGATTATTTGAATAATCGATTAATTGTCAATAATTTCATCAATTCATCGGGAAAAAACCACCAAAATGACAAAAAAAAGGGGTTCATATGATTTTACTTGAAAAATTATGTTCCAAGGCCATATTAAAACAAATTGTGGATGGCAAACTGTTATGGAGGATCTGTGGATAACAGTGCACACATCCCCCTCCCATAACAGTGCCATACACAGATCGCCCTCTTCATAACAGCCCGGGCCCCGATGCCCACAGCAGTAGACTATTCCTTAACTGGCAGTAACTTTTACTTCAACTTTAAATCAGCGCATCTTTATTACCTGACAATGAAGCTCCAGTAACAGGTAGAGCGGGCGGCGGTGTAACGTCACTCACTCATGTAACGCGCCTGCTCTGGATGCTTAAATCATGTAGTGGGTAGAGCAGGCGCGCCACGTGAGTGAGTGACGTTACGCCGCCGCCGCCCGCTCTGCCTGTTACTGGTGCTTCATTGTCAGGTATAAAAGATGCGTTGATTTAAAGTTGAAGTAAAAGTTACTCGTTTAAGGACCGGCAGGCATAGCGCCGGAGCGCCCACTTCCGCCCGCATAGCAACAAATTGGCTGATTATTCGATAACGGGATTGGTCGACAACGAATCCAGTTATCTAATATAATCGATAACTTTGATTAATCGTTGCAGCCCTAATATATATTAACTACACCTAGTGTTGCCACCTCTCCCACCAAAAAATAACGGTACGTTAAGGGTACGTGTGGGCGTATCTTAACACAGGGTGTTAAGTTGCTATCATACTGTGGCTCCCTAAAATAATGCCCCCAATAGTGCCCCCCAGTAAGAGTAATGGACCCATTAGTGCCTCCCAGTAAAAATAATGCCCCCATTAGTGCACCCCATAATTAGCGCCCCCAGAAAGATTAATGCCCTGATTAGTGCCCCCCAGGAAAAAAAAATGCCCTGATTAGTGCCCCCCAGGAAAAATAATGCCCTGATTAGTGCCCCCCAGGAAAAATAATGCCCTGATTAAGGCCCCCCAGGAAAAATAATGCCCTGATTAGGGCCCCCCAGGAAAAATAATGCCCTGATTAGGGCCCCCCAGGAAAAATAATGCCCTGATTAGGGCCCCCAGGAAAAATAATGGCACCACAAGAATAATGCCCCCAGGAATAATAATGCTCCCCATTAGTGCTCCCAGTAAGAAAAATTCCCCCCATTAGTGCCCCAGTAAGAATAATGCCTCCCATTAGTGCCCCCAGTAAGAATAATGCCTCCCATTAGTGCCACCAGTAAGAATAATGCCTCCCATTAGTCCCCCTAGAAAGAATAATGCCCTGATTAGTGCCCCCCAGGAAAAATAATGCCCTGATTAGTGCCCCCCAGGAAAAATAATGCCCTGATTAGTGCCCCCCAAGATAATTAGTGCCCCCCCCATGAATAATATCCCCCGTTAGAATAATGTCCCCAGTTAGTGCCCCCAGGAAAAATAATGCTCCCCATTAGTGCCCCCCAGTAAGAGTAATGGGTCCATTAGTGTTCCCCAGAATTAATGCCCCCATTAGAGCCCCCAGAAAGAGTAATGGGCCCATTAGTGCCTCCCAGTAAAAATAATGCCCCCATTAGTGCACCCCATAATTAGTGCCCCCCAGGAAAAATAATGCTCTGATTAGTGCCCCCCAAGAAGAATAATGCCCCCCATTAGTGCCCCCAGTAAGAATAATGCCCCCCATTAGTGCCCCCAGTAAGAATAATGCCCCCCGTTAGTGCCCCCAGTAAGGATAATGCCCCCATTAGTGCCCCCAGAAAATATAATGCCCTGATTAGTGCCCCCGAAGATAAATAATGCTCTGATTAGTGACCCCCAGGAAAAATAATGCCCTGATTAGTGCCCCCAAAGAAGAATAATGCCCCCATTAGTGCCCCCCATTAGAATAATGTTCCCCGTTAGTGCCCCAGGAATAATAATGCTCCCCATTAGTGCCCCCAGTAAAAATAATGGCCTCATTAGTGCCCCCAGTAAGAATAATGCCTCCCATTAGTGCCCCCAGTAAGAATAATGCCTCCCATTAGTGCCCCCAGTAAGAATAATGCCTCCCATTAGTGCCCCCAGTAAGAATAATGCCTCCCATTAGTGCCCCCAGTAAGAATAATGCCTCCCATTAGTGCCCCCAGTAAGAATAATGCCTCCCATTAGTGCCCCCAGTAAGAATAATGCCTCCCATTAGTGCCCCCAGTAAGAATAATGCCTCCCATTAGTGCCCCCAGTAAGAATAATGCCTCCCATTAGTGCCCCCAGTAAGAATAATGCCTCCCATTAGTGCCCCCAGTAAGAATAATGCCTCCCATTAGTGCCCCCAGTAAGAATAATGCCTCCCATTAGTGCCCCCAGTAAGAATAATGCCTCCCATTAGTGCCCCTAGTAAGAATAATGCCCTCCATTAGTGCCCCTAGTAAGAATAATGCCCTCCATTAGTGCCCCCAGTAATAATAATACCCCCATTAGTGCCCCCTTCTCTGCTTTTGCAACAACAACAAAAAAGCCCTCCCCTCCTCCATTTGCTCGCACTGTGGTGAACACTCGCTGCTGACTGGAAGCTCAGGACAGGACCTGCCTCTAGCGTGAGAACATCTCACAGGTCCTGTCCTCCAGTCAGCAGTGCGATCAAATTGAGGAGGGGAGTGTTTTTAAAAAAAAATTAACATGGGGGGAGGTAAGGGCTGTACTAATGAGCGCTCCGCAATGGAAGCCTCATTAGTAACAGGAAATTACCGGCAAGGTTCAAAAAAAAATTCGGCAGGGCCACTAAAATACCGGCTGGGTGTCAACTCTGTGTAGATAAAAAAAAAAATACTTAGAATGTCTTTAACTAAATTCATAGCGGGAGATTTATCAAAACTGGTGTAAAGTAGACCTGGCTTAGTGGCTCATAGCAACCAGATTTCTCCTTTCATTTTCGAAATGAGCACTGAAAAATGAAAGGTGAATTCTGATTGGTTGCTATGGGCAACTAAACCAGTTTTCCATTACACCAGATAAATCTCCCTCATAGAGTTTAGCCAAAATCTGGGATAAGGAAATCGGGGATAGTCTGTACCGGGATGCGATCCAACCCCCAAAAAACTATGGAATCTAGAAACCAACCCTGATAGATTATATCTGGATCCCAAAAGATAATAATGGTGTCCCAGACACAGGGGGTGTGCTGTGGCCTCCATATATGACGGACGTGGTAATATGGTAAGAGCCGCACCGTATTACTGATCGATAGGATGCGCGCTCCTGTCCAGCAGCTTTCACCCTCGACAATGGGGCAATCTGTCTCCATCCGCGCTCTGGTCCTTGTACCCCCCCAGGACTAGGAAGATCCCCAGATAGAGGAACTGCCCAGCCCCAGGGGTGGTCCCGGTCCCATCAGTCACACACCCAGCTCTCAATACCAAACAATTATTCTTATTACAGTATAATAGCCCCACACATACTCCGGATCGCAAACAATCAGGATGGGGATGATCCCCATTTAGAGGACCTACACCGCCCCGGCACAAGGCTTGTAAAATGGCTCCAGATATGACAAATATCCTGGTCGAAGGGTAATCAACCCAATTATAGGGGTCACATTGTTGTATAGATCTACTCGTATAGATCTACTCTTATCAGGGGCCTCCTGGGCCTAACACTGCTGGCACCGCCACTTCATGGACTGTCCAATTTGGACCTAAAGGTCATGCTGCTTAATCTTGTATATGTGATTCCTATATGTAGTACTGTGCGGTGTACGGAAGATGTCCATAAACTACAAGCTGACTTGAACACTCTGAGTGATTGGGCATCAACTTGGCAAATGAGGTTCAATGTAAAGTTCTGCATCTTGGTAGTAATAATCTCTGTGCTTCATATGTCCTAGGGGATGTAGCACTGGGAGAGTCACTTATAGAGAAGGATTTGGGAGTCCTTGTAGATGGTAGATTAAATAACAGCACAATGTCAATCACCTGCTTCTAAGGCCACCAGGACATTGTCATGCATTAAACGAGGCATGGATTTGCGGGGCAGGGATGTGATATTACCACTTTACAAAGTGTTGGTGCGGCCTCATCTGGAATATGCAGTTCAGTTATGGACATCAGTCCATAGAAAGGATGCCCTAGAGCTGTAGAGAGTACTTATGAGAGCGACTAAACTGATAAGGAGCATGGAGGGTCTTAGTTATGAAGAAAGATTAAAATAATTAAATTAATTTTGTCTTGAGAAGAGACGTCTAAGGGGGGACATGATTAACCTATACAAATATATACCGTATTTTTCGCCCCATAAGACACACCTAGGTTTTAGAGGGAGAAAATAAGAAGAAAATATTACACCTCAGGTCAGACCACAAATGAAACCCCCAATATTAATCAGACTTCAGCTTACAGACCCCCAATGTTAATAAGACCCTCAATCATGAGCCATGTGTCATAAGCCCCCAGCCATGTGTCAGCAGCCACCAGCCTCAGATCACAAAAAAAAATATAGCACTTAACTCTTCTGCTCCTGGACGCCGCCACTACTCACTGCCTGCGCTCTGTCTTAGGTTCGCTGGGACCCGCACCTACAATGAACGGAGCAGGGAAATGAACGGAGGCATTTCATTTCTATGGGGCCGCCGAAAATAGCCAAGCACTGGCTTGGCTATTTCTGTCTGTCCCATAGAAATTAATGGGAGAGGGGGCTGGGCATGCGCGGTGCACTCCCATTCACTTCTATGGGAGCAGCGCTTGATGGTGGACGGACCCCTGAAAATCCGGGGTCCTGCAGCCACAGCTCTCCGCCCTCTGTTCTCGTTGTAGGTGCGAGTCCCTAGCGATATGCCCCCATTATCTGAGATGGGAATACCCCTTTAAGCCACACCTCAAATGGGGTGCGTTTGTGGGCATGACTTAAAGCGAACCTTTCACCAGGATTTCACTTAATAAACTATTACCAGTACCTTATAGATTATCCTTATTAAGTTTCAATGCATTCTTGTGCCGCTTTCCTGGGATGGATATTCATGAAAAAAAACGACTTATAAAGTCCTCGTCTCCAGCTCCTGAAGTCACGCTAGCAGTCAAGGGGGTAGCCCTTCCCTCACTACGGGCTGTAACGCCCCTGCCCTAACCCCGCCTCTAAGTAGTGTAACTGACACCTGGCTCAGTCGCCGGGACCGCCCTTGTACAGGCGGCGCATGCACCGTCGGACTTGAGCACGATCCTGTAACTGAATCGCGAATGCGCCGTCAGACTCGATGACTGCCTGTCTTATCTTCTCTTCCTCACGCGCGATTCCGTTACAGGATCGCGCTCGAGTCTGACGGCGCATGCGCCGCCTGTACAAGCGCGGTCCCGGCGACTGAGCCGGGTGTCAGTTACACTACTTAGAGGAGGGGTTAGGGCAGGGGCGTTACAGCCCGGAGTGAGGGAAGGGCTACCCCCTTGACTGCTAGCGTGACTTCAGGAGCTGCAGACGAGGACTTTATAAGTCGATTTTTTCATGAATATCCATCACAGGAAAGCGGCACAAGAATGCATTGAAACACAATGAGGATAATCTATAAGGTACTGGTAATAGTTTATTAAGTGAAATCCTGGTGAAAGGTTCGCTTTAACACAGGGTTTTATGTTGCTATCATACTGTGGCTCCCAAAAATATTAATGCCCCCAATAATATTATTGCCCCCCCAGGAAGAATAATGCCATTAGTGTTTCCCAGAACCCACATCGTTCAGCAGCGTCTGACGTCGTCAGCGCGCCTCCTCCCTCCCATTTGTGGTGCCACAGTTAAGTATTTAAGTGGTGTAGGTGCCTGGCAGCCGAGCTCTTGCAGTTACAAGGTGCAGTTTCTGTCCTGGGTCAGACTTACCTTATTGATGCCTATGTTTGTGAGTAACTGGGTCCCTGTTTCTATTATTTAGGCTACATGCATACGACCGTTGTGTTTTGCGGTCCGCAAATTGAGGATCCGCAAAAAACGGATGGCCCGTGTGCAATATAACTGCCTATTCTTGCCCAGAAAACGGACATGAAAAGGACAGGTTATATTTTTTTTGGGGGACCACGGAACGGAGCAACGGATGCGGACAGCACTTTGGGTGCTGTCCCCATCTTTTGCGGCCCCATTGAAGTGAATGGGTCAGAATTCAAGCCGCAAAAACTGTGGCTCGAATGCGGCCCAAAACAACGGTCGTGTGCATGAGGCCTTACGCTGGGTTCAGACCTGAGCGTCCGCGATGGAGCGCTCTGTATGCGCGATTGTACGGGCGTTTGCAATCGTTCATACAGAGACAAGCGAACGCCCATTGTCGCGCGTTCCCGCTGAAGTCTATGTACGGGAACGCGCGACAAGACGCCCCAAAGAAGCTCATGTACTTCTTGGGGCGTCGGGCGTTTTACAGCGCGATCGTACGCGCTGTAAAACGCTCAGGTGAGAACCATTCCCATAGGGAATCATTGGTTATTGCCTGTTGAGCGTTTTACAGCGCGTTGGAACGTGCTGTAAAACGCTCAGGTCTGAACCCAGCCTTAAAACAGATGTCCAGCTATTTCAGCAAGGGGGGGAAAGAAAGCTAAGAAACACAGGCTGTGTCTGTCATGTGAACAGCCCCTTTCTGATAAACACCTGTGTGATTGCTGTGAGGCTTGTCATGTGGAATTAGCTGCTCATTCTTCTCAGAAGCAAAAAGAGAAAACACGCTCTGTGCATCTCCTGTATCCAACCGCTGCCTGATGACCACACATCTAACATTTGTGTAGATGGTTCTCAGCCTGATGAAGCTCCTGATAATGAAACAAAAAAGTTGTTGATTCTTTTAAAAATCTATTCTGTCATGTTCTCCAAAGAAAAGTTAAAAAAAAAAAATAAAAAAAAAGCTGTACCCGTTACCGTCTTCCTCCTCTGAGGAATCTGCCCGCTCTGAAGAAGTTTCTTCTGGTTCAGAAGATAAATTGACTATTGCTGAAGATAATTTTCTTTTCAGAAAGGAAAATGCAAATCGTTTAATAAAGGAGGTAGAAAATATAATGGAGTCTGAGAAGGAGACAACTGCTGATCAGGATGAAGAAAGTTTATTCTACTTTCCAAGAAAAAGAGCATGTGTATTCCCAAGCCATCCTGTATTGGAGTCTGTCATTCATTATGAATGGAAATATCCTATTAAAAAGATGGACCTAGGGTATAGATTTAAAGCCATGTATAAAACGGATCCATCCAGGGTTGATCCTGCTGTCACTAGACTTGCCAGAAGATCATTTTTTCCTTCAGATTATTTCACTTTGCTTAACCTGTTTGGGACACAGGGCGGTGATCGGAACAAGGTGCCTACTTGGGTCAATGCGCGGGGGGGTTCCGTGAACCCCCCGTGTCGGCGATCGACGCAAACCGCAGGTCAATTCAGACCTGCGGTTTGCGGCTTTTACATGTTGCGGGCAGAGGTGCCATCGGGTCCCCATGCGGCTGTAGGGGGGACCCGATGGCATGGAAGGCGTCGGCGCTGCCTTCCGGTGACGATCCTGTGAGATCCAGCCCCCCTGGATTTCACAGGCCGGAAGCTGTATGAGTAATACACACTGTATAACTCATACAGCTAGTGCATTCCAATACAGAAGTTTTGGAATGCATTGTAAAGGGGATCAGACCCCCAAAAGTTGAAGTCCCAAAGTGGGACAAAAAAAAAGTGAAAAAAAAGTAGAAAAAATAACGTTTTCCCCCCCAAAAAATTTAAAGTTTCAAGTTAAAGAAAACCAAAAAAGTCATTTCCCCCAAATAAAGTTAAAAAAAATTGGTGAACACCGTAAAAAATAAAAACGGTGTAAAAAAGAAATTTTTGGTCACCTTACATCACAAAAAGTGTAATAGCAAGCGATCAAAAAGTCATATGCACCCCAAAATAGTGCCAATTAAATAGTCATCTCATCCCGCAAAAAATGAGACCCTACCTAAGATAATCGCCCAAAAACTGAAAAAACTATGGCTCTCAGACTATGGAAACACTAATACATGATTATAATTTTTTTTGTTTAAAAAATTAAATCCTTGTGTAAAACTTGTATAAATAAAGAAATAGTATACATATTAGGTATCGCAGCGTCCGTGACAACCTGCTCTATAAAATTACCACATGATCTAACCCAGGCATGCTCAACCTGCGGCCCTCCAGCTGTTGCAAAACTACAACTCCCAGCATGCCTGAACAGCCTACAGCTATCAGCCTACAGCAGGCATTGTGGGAGTTGTAGTTTTACAACAGCTGGAGGGCCGCAGGTTGAGCATGCCTGATCTAACCTGTCAGATGAAAGCTACTTTCACACTTGCGTTTGGGGCCGCTTGTGAGAGCCCTCAAACGGATCTCACAAGCGGAACCTCAAACGGATCCGTTCATCCCCAATGCATTCTGAATGAATAAGGATCAGTTCAGAATGCATCAGTTTGGCTCCGTTCCGCCTCTATTCCGCTCTAGAGGCGGACACCAAAACGCAGCTTGCAGCGTTTTGGTGTCCGCTTTTGGTGTCCGCCTGGCCGTGCAGAGCCAAACGGATCCGTCCTGACTTACAATGCAAGTCAATGGGACGGATCAGTTTGACGTTGACACAATATGGTGCAATTGCAAACGGATCCATCCCCCATTGACTTTCAATGTAAAGTCAGGAGTCCCTATTAATATACCATCGGATCGGAGTTTTCTCCAATCCGATGGTATATTTTAACTTGAAGCGTTCCCATTACCATGGGAACGCCTCTATGTTAGACTATACCATCGGATTTTAGTTAGATCATGAAAACTCAAATCCGACATAGTGATGGGGACGCTTCAAGTTACAATATACTAAGAACTGTGGACATAACTACCCCCTGCTGCCTGGCAGCACCCAATCTCTTACAGGGGGCTGTGATCCGCACAATTAACCCATCAGGTGCCGCACCTGAGGGGTTAATTGTGCGGATCTCAGCCCCCTGATCGGGTTCTGCCAGGCAGCAGGGGCCAGACCCCCCTCCCTCCCCAGTTTTAAATTAATTGGTGGCCAGTGCGGCCCCCCTCCCTCCCCAGTATTAAATTCATTGGTGGCCAGTGCGGCCCCCCCTCCCTCCCTCCCCTGTATTAAATTCATTGGTGGCCAAGCGCCCCCCCCCCCTCCCTCCACAGTATCAAATTCATTGGTTGCCAGTGCGGCCCCCACTCCCTCCCTCCCCTGTATTAAATTCATTGGTGGCCAAAGCGCCCCCCCCCCTCCCTCCACAGTATTAAATTTATTGGTGGCCTGTGCGGCCTCCCCTCACCGCCCCCCCCTAATTAAAATCACCCCCCCCCCATCATTGGTGGCAGCGGAGAGTTCCGATCGGAGCCCCAGTTTAATCGCCGGAGCTCCAATCGGTTACCATGGCAGCCAAGACGCTACTGCAGTCCTGGCTGCCATGGTTACTTAGCAATTTTAGAAGCATTATACTTACCTGCGCTGTCTGTGACCGGCCGGGCGCTCCTACTACTGGTAAGTGAAAGGTCTGTGCGGCGCATTGCTTATAGCACAGACCTTTCACTTACCAGTAGGAGGAGCGCCCGGCCAGCCACAGACAGCGCAGGTAAGAATAATGTGTCTAAAATTTCTAAGTAACCATGGCAGCCAGGACTGCAGTAGCGTCTTGGCTGCCATGGTAACCGATCGGAGCCCCAGCGATTAAACTGGGGCTCAGATCGGAACTCTCCGCTGCTACCAATGATGGGGGGGTGATTTTAATTGGGGGGGGTGAGAGGGGAGGCCGCACTGGCCACCAATGAATTTAATACAGGGGAGGGAGGGGGGGCCGCACTGGCCACCAATGAATTTAATACAGGGGAGGGAGGGAGGGGGGGCCGCACTGGCCACCAATGAATTTAATACTGGGGAGGGAGGGAGGGGGCGGCCGCACTGGCCACCAATTAATTTAACCCCTTAGGGACGCATGATGTACCATTACGGCATGTTTCCCCGAGTCCTTAAGGACCCATGACGTACCGGTACGTCATGAGTTTAAAATGAGATTGCGGCGCTGCAGGGGTTAATCCGCACGGGATGCCGGTTGAAATCATTCAGCCGGCATCCTGTCACAACGCCGGGGGGGCAATAAATATTGAGTTTTGTTTGTCTGTTAACCCTTGCTTTGTTACTTGTAAAAAAAAATTTTAATGGAAAATCTGCCCAAAAAGTGAAATTTAGAAATTGGATCTCTATTTTCCATTAATTCTTGTGGTACACCTAAAGGGTTAACGACGCTTGTAAAAATCAGTTTTGAATACCTTTAGCTGTAGTGGTCCCTAAAAATTGGGTTTTTGTAAATTTCAGAAAAATTTCAAGATTTGTTTCTAAACTTCTAAGCCTTGTAACATCCCCAAAAAATAAAATATCATTCCCAAAATAATTCAAACATGAAGTACACATATAGGGAATGTAAAGTCATCACAATTTTTGGGGGTATTACTATGTATTACAGAAGTAGAGAACCTGAAACTTTGAAATTTGCTAATTTTTCCAGATTTTTGGTAAATTCGTTTTTTTTAATGCAAAAAATAAAAAAAAATTTGACTTCATGAAGTACAATATGTGACGAAAAAAAACTATCTTAGAATGGCCTGGATAAGTCAAAGTGTTTTAAAGTTATCACCACTTAAAGTGACACTGGTCAGATTTGCAAAAAATTGCCAAATCCTTAAGGTGAAATAGGGCTGAGTCCTTAAGGGGTTAATACTAGGGAGGGAGGGGGGCCGCACTGGCCACCAATGAATTTAATACTGGGGAGGGAGGGGGGTCTGGCCCCTGCTGCCTGGCGGCAGCTGATCTCCTAGAGGGGGCTAAATGGAAAATCTGCCAAAAAAGTGAAATTTTTAAATTGGATCTCTATTTTCCATTAATTCTTGTGGAACACCTAAAGGGTTAACGATGCTTGTAAAATCAGTTTCGAATACCTTGAGGGGTGTAGTTTCTAGAATGGGGTCATTTTTGGGTGGTTTCTATTATGTAAGCCTCACAAAGTGACTTCAGACCTGAACTGGTCCTTTTGAAAATTTCAGAAAAATTTTAAGATTTGCTTCTAAACTTCTAAGCCTTGTGACATCCCCAAAAAATGAAAAATTAGTCCCAAAATGATCCAAACTTGAAGTAGACATATGGGGAATGTAAAGTAATAACTATTTTTTCAGGTATTACTATGTATTATAGAAGTAGAGAAATTGAAATACTGGCCCCTGCTGCCTGGCGGCAGCTGATCTCTTAGAGGGGGCTATGATACGCACAATTAACCCCTCAGGTGCGGGTTAATTGTGCGGATCACAGCCCCCTGTAAGAGATCGGTGCTGCCAGGCAGCAGGGGGCAGTTATGTACACAGTTCTTAGTATATTCTAACTTGAAGCGTCCCCATCAGCATGGGAACGCCTCTGTGTTAGAATATACTGTAGGATCTGAGTTTTCACAATGTGAAAACTCAGATCTGAAAAAGCTGTTTATGCAGACGGATCCGTTCTGAACGGATGCAAGCGTTTGCATTATAGGTGCGGATCCGTCTGTGCAGGTACCAGACGGATCCGCACCGAAAGCAAGTGTGAAAGTAGCCGAATGTTGTAAATAAAAAATAAATAAAAAAGGTGCCAAAACAGCTATTTCTTGTTACCTTGCCTCACAAATAGTGTAATATAGAGCAACCAAAAATCATATGTACCCTAAACTAGTACCAACAAAACTGCCACCCTATCCCATAGTTTCTAAAATAGGGTCACTTTTTTGGAGTTTCTACTCTAGGGGTGCATCGGGGGGCTTCAAATGTGACATGGTGTCAAAAAAACTGTCCAGCAAACTCTGCCTTCCAAAAACCGTATGGAATTCCTTTCCTTCTGCGCACTGCCGTGTGCCCGTAAAGCAGTTTATGACCACATATGGGGTGTTACTGTAAACTACAGAAACAGCGCTATAAATATTGAGTTTTGTTTGGCTGTTAACCCTTGCTTTGTAACGGAAAAAAAATATTAAAACGGAAAATCTGCCAAAAAAGTGAAATTTTTAAATTGGATCTCTATTTTCCATTAATTCTTGTGGAACACCTAAAGGGTTAACGACGCTTGTAAAATCAGTTTCGAATACCTTGAGGGGTGTAGTTTCTAGAATGGGGTCATTTTTGGGTGGTTTCTATTATGTAAGCCTCACAAAGTGACTTCAGACCTGAACTGGTCCTTTTGAAAATTTCAGAAAAATTTTAAGATTTGCTTCTAAACTTCTAAGCCTTGTGACATCCCCAAAAAATGAAAAATTAGTCCCAAAATGATCCAAACTTGAAGTAGACATATGGGGAATGTAAAGTAATAACTATTTTTTCAGGTATTACTATGTATTATAGAAGTAGAGAAATTTTTGGTAAATTTACTCCATTTTACCAGTGTCATGAAGTACAATATGTGACGAAAAAACGGGCGGCTACTTGCTGGTAGCTGCTGCAGAAATCCGCCCCCTCGTCGTGTTGATTGACAGGGCCAGCCGGGATCTCCTCCTCCGGCCAGCCCTGTCGGCATTTCAAAAATCGCGCGCCTCTGTTGATTCGGCGCAGGCGCTCTGAGATGAGGAGGCTCGTCTCCTCAGCACTCCCTCAGTGCGCCTGCGCCGATGACGTCTTCTATTTCGGTGATGTCATCGGCGCAGGCGCACTGAGGGAGTTCTGAGGAGACGAGCCTCCTCATCTCAGAGCGCCTGCGCCGAATCAACAGAGGCGCGCGATTTTTGAAATGCCGACAGGGCTGGCCGGAGGAGGAGATCCCGGCTGGCCCTGTCAATCAACACGACGAGGGGGCGGATTTCTGCAGCAGCTACCAGCAAGTAGCCGCCCTACTTGCTGGTAGAGACCGAATTTACATATATTAAAACTTCGTTTTTTGCTGAAACTGCTGGATCAAAGTAAGTAACACAATTATATTGTCATATATCGCAATATAACTAATTTCACTAGCCCAAAAAAAAATAATCACTTTAGTGGGGTGACAGAAGCCCTTTAAGGGTTCTAGCCAAGAATATGGCACTTTCTAATTCTGTTAGAAGATCCATTTTGCTGAAACTGTGGTCAATAGACATGGCATCAAAGAGTGATCTATGTTTTCTTCCTTTTGAGCCAGGACGATTGTTTGGCTCTCAGCTGGACAAACTGCTATAAGCCATTAAGGAAGATAAAGATCTAGAGTTCCTGCAGTCCAGAGGTTTTTCGTGCCTACAGAAAACAAGATACCAAAGATCTGGCTTTCGTAGACGTTTCAACAGGGAGAACAGATCGTAGATTCAGTGGAAAACTGTCAGAAAAATTAAGGAGAAAAACTGATGAAATAAGCCATCCAAATCAGAATTCTGATGCCAAAAGTCAAAGAGTAGGGGGTTGCCTTATTCAATATTACTCAACTTAGCAAAAGACTACTTAAGACAGATGGTTTTTGGAAATCATAAAAGAAGGTTATGCTCTGGAATTCCATCGCCATCTAAGAATTCTAAATCAGAAAGAAGACCCGCAATTTATACAACTAGTAGAAGAATTTCTACAAAAAGGAGCATTAGAACCAGTCTCAAGACATCAAGAAGGGGCAGGAGTGTATTCTAGACTGTTCCCAAGCCAGGAGGAAGATGGTGTTTGATCATAGACCTTCGTTATCTGAATGGTTATATCAGAAAAATCCACTTCAGAATGGAAACCATAAGATCGGTCACTGCGGTGCTTCAAGACAGTCAATTCATGGTTTCTTTAGACCTGAAAGATGCTTACCTACATATACCAATAAGACAGTCTTCAAGAAAATTCTTGTGTGTCCATTCTCAAGAATGGCGAAATAAAACATTTCTAGTTCAAAGCAATACCTTTCGGTCTCTCTTCCGCACCCAGGATATTCACAAAGATTGCAGTCGTAGCAGTGGCGAGTTTTCGTCTCCAGGCCTTACAAGTATTCCCATATCTAGACGACTGGCTCATAGTAGCTCCATCCGAGTGCCTCTGTTAAAGACTCATCTTCAGGTGGTCACCAAACTTCTCCAATCATTAGGGTTCCTGATCAACTGGGATAAATCAGACATCCACTCTACCACTTCCATGCTGTTTTCTGGATTCCAGATAGATACATGAGCCATGATCCTTTACTTACCTCTACCAAAGATTGATTCTCTAAAGAAAGAAGTAAAAGCTCTAATCACTTCTCCAATACCTTCAGTCCGCAGAGTGATGAAGACTCTTGGTCACCTAACTGCAGTGATAGATGCTGTTCCCTGGGCAAGAATTCATATGAGAGATCTCCCACAAGACATGTTACAAGTCTGGCATTACAGTCATCACAATTTGGGAGCTAGGGTCGAAGAGCATCCAGTGCTCAAAATCTCAAATGGTGGTTACAGGATCGAAATTTATCCAGGGGGAAAACGTTCCGGTTCTCTTTGCCTATAGTAGTTACCACAAATATTTCTGCCCTAGGGTGGTCATCTTCAAGACCGGTGGATTCAGGGTTGGTGGTCCACTTTGTAGAAACAGTCAAATTTCCGAGAACTAAAGGCAGTCAAGCTTGCTTCTATGTCATTTTCAAGCAAATCTGATGGGAAAATCTGTGATGATTCAGTCGGACAATCTTCCTTCTGTATTTTACCTGAACAAACAAGGAAGGACAAGAAGTCAGTCCCCTCTGAGGTTATGCAAGGAGATCTTTGCCTGGGCAAAATTGTATCTTCTAGACTTAAGAGCAATGCATATTCAAGCGGATCATCTGAGTCGGAGGAAGATCAATCCGGCGGATTGAGAGCTAAACCCACGTTACTTCAAACAGATTACAGCCAAGTGGGGCATGCCAGCTTGTGATTGATTTGACTTGGCATCCAGACAGAACAGGAAACTACTAAAATTTTGTTCCCTAAACAAGTTCAACAGACCTATGATAGTGGATGCATTCTCGATCAGCTGAAAAGGCCTGTTTGTTTACATATTTCCTCCAGTCCCTCTCATCCTCAGGGTTCTACAGAGAATTCTAGTGGAGAAGCCTCTGGCTATACTAATAGCCCCATTTTGGCCTTGAAGGGCTTGGTTCCCTCTTCTACTCAAGCTGTCAAAGGGAGAATATTGGAAACTTCCGCTTGTTTCCAATCTATTATAACAGAACGGGCTATATCGCCAAAACCAGGACAGACTTCATCTTATAGCTTTGAGACTGAAAGGTTCAGATTAGAAGAAAAAGGTCTCTCTGAGTCAGTGATTAATACTTTACTGTGTGCCCTTAAAGACGGTACAAATATTAAATATGCAAAGATATGGAAAAAATTTGCATCCTGGTAGACATAGTCTAATTGTACAGACATTAATGTTTCTTTTATTCTCCAATTCCTTCAAGGTGGCTTTCCAGAAAGATCTCAAATCAAATACATCGAGAATCCATATGACAGCAATCAACGCGATAACTGAGAACAAGTTTGTTCATCATCCGTTAATATTCAGATTCTTTAACCCCTTAAGGACACATGACGTATCGGTACGGCATGTTTTCCGAGTCCTTAGGGACACATGATGTACCTGTACGTCATGTGTTGTTCCGATCACTGCCGCCCGGCCGGCTGTGATCGGAACAAGGTGCCTGCTCAAATCATTGAGCAGGCACCTTGGCTAAATGCGCCGGGGGGTCCCGTGGCCCCCCCATGTCGGCGATCGCAACAAAGCGCAGGTCAATTCAGACCTGCGGTTTGTTGCGCTTTCTGCAGTTTCTGATCTGGTCAGGGACCGCGGGGATCAGAAACTTTAGTGTGCCTAAAATACATATGTTTGACCCCCCTGCACCCCTGAAATTTTTTATCCCGGTGGGAGGTGCATGGGGGGCGTTGCGGCAGGCGGGATCGCGATACCCCGCCCGCCTCCCCTTAAATAATCGTTGGTGTTGAGTGGGTATACCAGGGTGTCAGCAAATTGCTGACACCCTGGTATAAACGGCTGACATCTGTGATGCAATGTCGGCCGTTTAACCCTTTCCATAGCGCGGTCCGTACGGACCGCTGTATGGAAAAGGTTAACAGCTCAGGGAGCTCCCTCCCTCTCCCATCAGGGGGCTGCTGTGCCTTTGCAGCCCCCCGATGGAGAGGGAGAGAGCTCCCAGACAGCCCCCCCGACAGCCCCGCCCTTAACCTTACCCGTCTGCGAAGTTCTGACCACTACTGAGCAGACGGGGAAGGTTCCCATGGCAACAGGACGCCGTTTCAGGCATCCTGCTGTCCATGGTGCTGAACAGATCTGTGCTAAAGGCATAGATCTGTTCAGACAAAGTGTAGGTAAAATACAGTACAGTACAATATATATTGTACTGTACTGTATTATACAGACATCAGACCCACTGGATCTTCAAGAACCAAGTGGGTCTGGGTAAAAAAAAAAGTTAAAAAAGGGAAAAAAATAAAAATAAAAACAAAACATTTATCACTGATTAAAAATTAAAAAAATTCCCTACCATCCGTGCGGCTCCCGGGGTGCTCCAGAATGACGTCAGAGCGCCCCATGCGCATGGATGACGTGATCCATGCGATCACGTCATTCATGCGCGTGGGGCGCCCTGACGTCACTCTGAAGCGCCCAGGGAGCCGCACGGACGGTAAGTATACTGCTCCCCCGCTCCCCACTACACTTTACCATGGCAAACAGGACTTTAGCGTCCTGGCAGCCATGGTAACCATTCAGAAAAAGCTAAACGTCGGATCCGGTAATGTGCCAAAATGACGTTTAGCTTAAGGCCGGATCCGGATTAATGCCTTTCAAAGGGCATTAATTCCGGATCCGGCCTTGCGGCAAGTGTTCAGGATTTTTGGCCGGAGCAAAAAGCGCAGCGTGCTGCGGTATTTTCTCCGGTCAAAAAACATTCCGGTCCTGAACTTAAGACATCCTGATGCATCCTGAACAGATTTCTCTCCATTCAGAATGCATGGGGATAATCCTGATCAGGATTCTTCCGGCATAGAGCCCCGACGACAGAACTCTATGCCGGAACAGAACAACGCAAGTGTGAAAGAGCCCTTAGACTATGGAAACACTAAAACATGATTTTTTTTGTTTCAAAAATGAAATCATTGTGTAAAACGTACATAAATAAAAAAAGTATACATATTAGGTATCGCCGTGTAAGTATCGACCGGCTCTATAAAAATATCACATGATCAAACCCCTCAGGTGACCACCGTAAAAAAATAAAAATAAAAAAGGTGTAAAAAAAGCTATTTTTTGTCATCTTACGTCACAAAAAGTGTAATAGCAAGCGATCAAAAAATCATATGCACCCCAAAATAGTGCCAAACTATCATCTCATCCCGCAAAAAATGAGACCCTACTAACGATAATCGCCCAAAAACTGAAAAAACTATGGCTCTTAGATTATAGAGACACAAACTTTTTTTTGTTTTTAAAATGAAATCATTGTGTAAAACTTACATAAATAAAAAAATTTTTATACATATTAGGTATCGCCGTGTCCGTGACAACCTGCTCTATAAAATTACCACATGATCTAACCTGTCAGATGAATGTTGTAAATAACAACAAAAAAAAGGGTGCCAAAAAAGCTATTTCTTGTTACCCTGCCGCACAAAAAGTGTAATATAGAGCAACCAAAAATCATATGTACCCTAAACTAGTACCAACAAAACTGCCACCCTATCCCGTAGTTTCTAAAATGGGGTCACTTTTCTGGAGTTTCTACTCTAGGGGTGCATCGGGGGGCTTCAAATGGGACATGGTGTCAAAAAAACAGTCCAGCAAAACCTGCCTTCCAAAAACCGTATGGCATTCCTTTCCTTCTGCTCCCTGCCGTGTGCCCGTACAGCAGTTTACGACCACATATGGGGTGTTTCTGTAAACTACATAATCAGGGCCATAAGTAATGAGTTTTGTTTGGCTGTTAACCCTTGCTTTGTAACTGGAAAAAAAATATTAAAATGGAAAATCTGCCAAAAAAAGTGAAATTTTGAAATTGTATCTCTATTTTCCATTAAATCTTGTGCAACACCTAAAGGGTTAACAAAGTTTGTAAAATCAGTTTTGAATACCTTGAGGGGTGTAGTTTCTTAGATGGGGTCACTTTTATGGAGTTTCTACTCTAGGGGTGCATCAGGGGGCTTCAAATGGGACATGGTGTCAAAAAACCAGTCCAGCAAAATCTGCCTTCCAAAAACCAAATGGCGCACATTTCACTCTACGCCCCGCTGTGTGGCCGTACAGTAGTTTACGGCCACATATGGGGTGTTTCTGTAAACGGCAGAGTCAGGGCAATAAAGAAACAGTCTTGTTTGGCTGTTAACCCTTTCTTTGTTAGTGGAAAAAATGGGTTAAAATGGAAAATTAGGCAAAAAAATGAAATTCTCAAATTTCATCCCCATTTGCCACTAACTCTTGTGCAACACCTAAAGGGTTAACGACGCTTGTAAAATCAGTTTTGAATACCTTGAGGGGTGTAGTTTCTAGAATGGGGTCATTTTTGGATGGTTTCTATTATGTAAGCCTCGCAAAGTGACTTTAGACCTGAACTGGTCCCTCAAAATTGGGTTTTTGTAAATTTCTGAAAAATTTCAAGATTTGCTTCTAAACTTCTAAGCCTTGTAACATCCCCAAAAAATAAACTATCATTCCCAAAATAATTCAAACATGAAGTAGACATATGTGGAATGTAAAGTCATCACAATTTTTGGGGGTATTACTATGTATTACAGAAGTAGAGAAACTGAAACTTTGAAATTTGCAAATTTTTGGTAAATTAGTTTTTTTTATGGAAAAAAATTTAATAATTTTTTGACATCATTTTACCAGTGTCATGAAGTACAATATGTGACGAAAAAACAATCTCAGAATGGCCTGGATAAGTCAAAGCGTTTTAAAGTTATCACCACTTAAAGTGACACTGGTCAGATTTTAAAAAAATGGCCTGGTCCTTAAGGTGAAATAAGGCTGTGTCTTTAAGGGGTTAACCCCTTCACGCATCCTCATATAACCATCCTGTTTGATAGCCCGGGCCCTGCTGCATCCGCCGGCATCGCTGTATGCGGTGATGCCGGCGGATTAACCCTTTCACATGAAGAGGTCAGCGCTGACCGCAGCACATGCGGGTTTTGCAGAGGGTGGGGGCTCCCTCTGACTCCATCACCCCCCGCGCCTCAGTGACAGGGAACCAATGGTTCCTATGGCAGGCGCGATGCTTTACACAGGCATCGGAGCCTGCCAGCTACGGAAGCCCAGGAGATCCAGACGGAACAGTTCAATTCAGTACAATACATAATGTATTGTACTGAATTGAAACAGGGATCAAACCCTGAAAAGGTGACGTCCCACAGTGGGACAAATATAAAAAGTGTTCTAAAATAATATAGCCAGGTCACAGTTGCTCTACCAACCCAAAACTATGGTTTAGGTGCACTTTCCACGACACACCCAATGCTAAGAACACACCCAAAATTAAGAATATATATGTTGGAGGGCACTCAGTTATCTGGTGTTGCACAGAATATACAGATGCGTTTATTTATAAAAATAGAGATTTTTATTACCCAAAAATATATAAATAAAATGGGAATAAAAATGAGTAGAATAAAAAATAAACCGCAAAAAATTCTGTGGAAAAGGAGTTTGTTATTCTGAAACACGTCTGGTGCCTTTAACAGCAGTGGATTCAAGAATGCGCCATATTAACTGCGTTTTTCAACAGTACTACAATTGAACATTTATCTAAAAGTAACAGACTGCTATAGCGCAACAGAGGTGACTGATACAAGCTATGTCTGCGGGGATGTTTCGTGGCTAAGGGATCCCAGCTAAGCCACATACAATGGATATAAAAAGTCTACACACCCCTGTTAAAATGTCAGGGTTCTGTGATGTAAAAAAATAAGACAAAGATAAATCATTTCAGAACTTTTTCCACCTTTAATGTGACCTATAAACTGTACAACTCCATTGAAAACATGTTTATATATTTTTATATGTGAAATTGAAAAAGGGGGGCGATTTTAACTTATAATATACTGGTGTTTTATTAATAATTTTCAAAAAAAATGACTATACATGGCCTAGTACAGGGAATCTTTTGATCCCGTCCCCTATTCACCCTAATAGATCTCTATTAGGGCTCATGCACAAGACCGTATGTATTTTGCGGTCCGCAAAAAAAACGGATACACAAAAAAGCACAGATGATGTCCGTGTGCCTTCCGTATTTTGGAGAACAGAACGTCTGGCCCCTGATGAACATTACTATCCGTAATGCAAACAATAATAGGACTTGTTCCTTTTTTTTTTTTTTTTTGTGGAACTGACATACGGAAACAGAATGCACACAGAGTAACTTTAGTTTTTATTTTTTAATATTTTTTTTTTACGGACCTATTGAAGTAAATGGTTATGCATACGGTACACACAAAAAAAGGAACAGACACGGAGAGAAAATACGTTTGTGTGCATGAGCCCTTAGGGTGAATAGGATTTTTACTCTATCCATTCTGAGCTGTGCATCGTGCATAGCTCAGTATGGAGAATGCCATGGCAGGCCTGGATCGCTTCAGCAGCGTCCAAGCTGCCATGGCAACCGATGGGAAGGCAGAGGGTACTGGCACACAGTGCAGTTCTGACATGCATTCAGGATGCAGTTTTCAATTTAGCCAGTTTGGCAGCCTCGTTAACCCCGGGAGTTCTGCATATAGGAAATGATTTAAGTAATTTAAGCTAGCTACAATAAAAAACTGGATCCTGAATGCATGTCAGAACTGCACTGTGTGCCAGCACCCAGAGGGAGCAGCATCCCTCTGCCTTCATTCACAGGTGCCACGATCTGTGTTGATCGCGGCACCTGAGTGGTTAAATGACGAGTGCGACGCAATCTACACTCCCTGTCAGGTCAAATACATCCCCTCAGGCATGATGACGTACAGTTATATCATAATACGTGAAGGGGTTAAAAGCCCAGACAACCCCTTTAGTTTACAGCCAAAGCATTTCCCACATTCTGTATATTAAGTAGGCTTCTCTCCTGTGTGAATTTTTAGGTGTCTACCAAAACTTGATTTCGCACCAAAACACTTTCCACATTCAGCGCATGAAAATGGCTTCTCTCCTGTGTGAGTTCTCTTATGAGACTCAAGATGATGTTTACTTTTAAATGACGTACTACATTCAGGACATGAATATGGCTTCTCTCCTGTGTGAGTTCTCAGATGTGAAATAAGTAGTGATTCTTGTCTAAAACACTTCTCACATTCAGGACATAAAAATGGCTTCTCTCCTGTATGAGTTCTCAGATGTGTATCAAGATTTGATTTCCAATTAAAACACTTTCCACATTCAGGACATGAAAATGGCTTAACCCCAGTGTGAATTCTCTGATGTACCTCAAGAACAGATTTCTGACTAAAACACTTCTCACATTCGGGACATGAAAATCCCTTCTCTCCTTTATGATTTATCTGATGTCGTACAAGACTTGATTTATCACTAAAACATTTCCCACATTCCGGACATGGAAACGGCTTCTCTCCTGTGTGAATTCTCTGATGTCTATTAAGACTTGATTTCAGAGCAAACCACTTATCACATTCAGAACATGAAAATGACTTCTCTCCTGTGTGAGTTGCCAGATGTATATCAAGATTTGGTTTCTGATTAAAACATTTCTCACATTCAGGACATGAAAATGGCTTCTCTCCCGTGTGAATTCTTTGATGTTGCGCAAGACTTGATGTATCACTAAAACATTTCCCACATTCCGGACATGTAAATCGACGCTCTCCTGTATGAATTCTCTGATGTTTCACAAGAGTTGATTTATAACTAAAACATTTCCCACATTCTGAACATGAATATAGCTTCTCCCCAGTATGAGTTCTTAGGTGTATCTTAAGATGATGTTGGCTCCTAAACCACTTCCCACATTCCGAACATGAAAATGGTTTCTCTTCTGTGTGAGTTTTCTGATGTTCAACAAGATTTGATTTCTGACGAAAACAGTTCCCACATTCTAAACATGAAAATGGCTTCTCTCCTGTGTGAATTTTGAGATGTTTAAGAAGACTTGATTTCTGACTAAAACACTTGCCACATTCTGAACATGAATATGGCTTCTCTCCTGTGTGAGTTTTCTGATGTTTAAAAAGATTTGATTTAAGACTAAAACACTTCCCACATTCTAAACATGAAAATGGCTTCTCTTCTGTGTGAATTTTGAGATGTTTAAGAAGACTTGATTTCTGACGAAAACACTTCCCACATTCTGAACATGAATTTGGCTTCTCTCCTGTGTGTTTTCTCTGACTTTCAGCAACACTTGATATCACATTAAAAGTTTTCTCTCTTTCAGAACATGACCGTTCATCTTTCTGAATTTCTTTGTGCACAGAAAGATTTGCATTATTTTCAAAGTCTTTCCCATATTCAGAATTTTCAGACATTTCACCCAGGTTATGCCCGGTTCTATTATTGCTAATTTGTGATTGATTACCTTCTATTTCATAAGAAGGAGATAGAATTAGATGACCCTGGGAGCCTTTTATCCAGTCTTCACCTGAAGAAAGAAAAAATGTATAAGATAAAAGGTTCTCTTTTCCCTAATTACACACAGTTAAAATATAAAATGTAATTAACATGCAGATAAAAAAAATATGTACCAACCTTATAAATACTAACTGCATACTTAAATGGTTGGCCACCATAAGTATAAAAAACAAAGTGCCCCAGACAATAACAAAAAATAAATAAATTATAATAGAATATGGACAGACATATTTTTTAAGCTATTGCTCAAGATATGGGTTTATCTATGGGGAGTACACTAGCTTCCTCAGACATGTCTGTCCGAAGGGAACAAGGTTATTTCATGGATAAGCCATGACGAGATAAGAATTCATATCCTTGAGACACATCTGCTGTATGAGGTGCAATTCATATATTTATAATTATATTCTATATATTTCTGTATGGTATATTTAGTTTTACAACATATTTTAACCAATAATTAGTATAATGTGTCATGTATGTGTAACAATGTATATATATATATATATATATATATATATATAATACTATGTATGTGTCATTTAGAATGTATCCTGTGGAAGATACAGAAACACTGAAGTAAGTTTCTGGTAATTGGATTTCTGAGAAGAGTTAAATGTTATTTCATCCATGTAGATAAGTAAAGTATACAAGTCCCGATGTCGAGTATCAAGGCTGTTATAAATCGTATCAATTAACATATATTCAAAAAGATAGGAGAAAACGATGACTCCAACAAGTCTAGGTTATAGGTAATTAAAAGTGTCAGGAAAAGACCTTCCTCTATGATGTATATTAAAAGGGTTAAGAAGGTCATGTGAACGTATTATCAGGTATTTAGAATTAATGTTTAAGGTTACGATATTAATCTGCAGTACCACAGTGCCACCTGGAGACAGATGGACAATATTATATTATTTTATAATTTGTTTTTAAACCATGTCAAGGGTTAATATGACATCATTGTGTTATTAGCATGCGAATACACCCACCTTACCTGATTGGAAATCCCTAATCTAAAGGGGATGATTCTTTGATAAGGGGGGAAATAATTACTCGTGTGCAGAACATCAAGAGAGATCCAAAGATCCATCCATTCAATCAAGACCAAAAGAAAAACTGAAAAGAATACTATACCAGAAGAAACTTGGATTATTATTTTTTTGACTACTAGGAAAGTTCTTGAAAACTGGTCCCATCTGAACTTTGTCTACCTTTGACCTGGTAATGTATATTGTGTTTACTGCTCGTGATATTAATAAGATATTTCTCTCGATATATAGCCAAGGGTTCCCATACTGTGGGAATAGATAGTGTTAGGCGCCTCCATAATGCTGATTATTCTCTTAGCAAAGATGCATATTGTTAATGGAAGATCTGACATTATTTGAAAAAAGGACTAAACCCTTGGAAAGTTATTTTTCCATAGTCTGATTGCCGAGCTGAATATTTTATCATATTAATATCATATATTTTTGATTGGTCATAGGAAAACAGGGTCAAGGGATAATAACACTTATTTTCCTGCATAATCCGTTTTATTGGTATAGCCTGTTTGATAAACAGAAGATACAAAGTTTCTTTTGGTATACGAGTCTGTTTGTTAAAGGTATGACACTGGTTGTCATAAATCACTAAGTTATACTGTGCTGGTGAGATAGGGGTGTGTTAGCACCACCGTGTGGCGTGTTCAGGTATTATTCTGTAACTTCATCATTTGTTTTGCAATTGTATTGATTTTATATTCTTCGTTTTATAATAAACGATTTATATTTTGCATATACAATTGTCCCTTTGTTTCACTGCTTGCACAAATCAAAATTAAGATACTTGATAAAAAGGACTTAGAGGCGTTTATGTCCACCCGAAGGATCATATAATTATTTTGATCCATACATATATTTTTTTTTATCCTCTCTTATATGAAGATTTTTTTTTATATAGAAGATATATGACATGTCGGGGAGCAAGGAGAAGATTCGGAGGATGCGGAGCAGTGCTGGGCTCCTTCACAGTGGTCGTGGCTGGGCTCTGGAAAAGTTAGTAGCCTCATTTACACACACACACTATATATATATATATATATATATTTGTTTTTTTGACACAATAAAAGCACACAGAGCTATGGGGACTGGATATTGCGGATGTGCTAGCGGCGATCTAGCAGCCCATGGCCTCAGCTTTATGCCTAAAATCCAGGTGACAGGTTCCCTTTAAGACCAAGCCAGTTTTCACCATAAAGATCAGGCCGCATTTTGCAAGTCTAACGTTTCACTTTATGTGGTAATAACTCTGGAACGCTTTCATTTATCCTAGAGATTCTGAGACAGTTTTTTGTGACATATTGTACTTCTTAGTGGTAAATTTGAGTCAATATTTTTGACCTTTACGTATAAAAAAAATTATACATTTACAGAAAATTTAGAAAAATGTACTATTTTCTAAATTTGAATTTCTTTGTTTTTAAGATGGATGGTGATGCCTCATAGTTATTACATATCATTCCCCATATGTCTACTTTCTGTTGGAATCATTTTGTAAATGTCTCTTTATTTTTAGGACGTTAAAAGACTTTGAACTTTAGAAGCAATTGATATTTACATTTTTTTTCCAAACCCACTTTAAGTACAAATTCAATTATGAATCCTTTTGTGGGGCTTACATAATAGAAACCACCCATAAATGAGCCATTTTAGAACCTATTCCCCTCAAATTATTCAAAACTGATTTTACAAACTTTGATAACCCTTTACGTGTTCCATAAGAATTAACCCTTTCAACCCCGGGACAGTTTTCACCTTCCTGCCAAAGCCATTTTTTGCTAATCTGACATGTGCCACTTTATGTGGCAATAACTTTAAAACACTTTTACTTATCCAGGCCATTCTGAGATTGTTTTTTTGTCACATATTGTACTTCATGACATAACAAATTTACCCAAAATTTAGAAAAATTTAAAACTTTCAATTTCTCTTTTATAATAGATAGTAACTCCAAAAATAGTTATTACTTTACATTTCCTATATGTCTACTTCATGTTTGGATCAATTTGTGAATGGCATTTTATTTTGGGGGACATTAAAAGGCTTAGAAGTTTAGAAGCAAATCTTGAAATTTTTCAGAAAATTTCCAAAACCCTTTTTAAGGACCAGTTCAGGTCTGAAGTCACTTTGTGAGGCTTACATAATAGAAGCCACCCAAAAATGACCACATTTTAGAAACTACACCCCTCAAGGTATTCAAAACTGATTTTACAAACGTTGTTAACCCTTTAGGTGTTCCACAAGAATTAATGGAAAATGAAGATGGAATTTCAAAATTTAACTTTTTGGGTAGATTTTCCATTTTAATCATTTTTTTTTTCCAGTAACAAAGCAAGGGTTAACAGCCAAACAAAACTCAATATTTATTGCCCTGATTCTGTAGTTTACAGAAACACCCAATATGTGGTCGTAAACTACTGAATGGGCACACGGCAGGGCGCAGAAGGAAAGGAATGCCACATGGTTTTTGGAAGGAAGATTTCACTGGGATAATTTTAAGCTGCCATGTCACATTTAACCACTTAAGGACCACAGGTTTATACCCCCCTAGTGACCAGGCCCTTTTTTACAAATCGGCACTCCACAACTTTAGCGGTTTATTGCTCGGTCATGCAACTTACCACTCAAATGAATTTTACCTCCTTTTCTTCTCACTAATAGAGCTTTCATTTGGTGGTATTTCATTGCTGCTGACATTTTAACTTTTTTTGTTATTAATCAAAATTTAACGATTTTTTTGCAAAAAAATGACATTTTTCACTTTCAGTTGTAAAATTTTGCAAAAAAAAACGACATCCATATATAAATTTTTCGCAAAATTTATTGTTCTACATGTCTTTGATAAAAAAAAAATGTTTGGGTAAAAAAAAAAATGGTTTGGGTAAAAGTTATAGCGTTTACAAACTATGGTACAAAAATGTGAATTTCCGCTTTTTGAAGCAGCTCTGACTTTCTGAGCACCTGTCATGATTCCTGAGGTTCTACAATGCCCAGACAGTACAAACACACCACAAATGACCCCATTTCGGAAAGTAGACACCCTAAGGTATTCGCTGATGGGCATAGTGAGTTCATAGAACTTTTTATTTTTTGTCACAAGTTAGCGGAAAATGATGATTTATTATTTTTTTTTTTTTTTCTTACAAAGTCTAATATTCCACTAACTTGTGACAAAAAATAAAAACTTCCATGAACTCAATATGCCCATCACGAAATACCTTGGGGTGTCTTCTTTCCAAAATGGGGTCACTTGTGGGGTAGTTATACTGCCCTGGCAATTTAGGGGCCCAAATGTGTGAGAAGAACTTTGCAATCAAAATGTGTAAAAAATGGCCTGCGAAATCCGAAAGGTGTTCTTTGGAATGTGGGCCCCTTTGCCCACCTTGGCTGCAAAAAAGTGTCACACATCTGGTATCGCCGTACTCAGGAGAAGTTGGGGAATGTGTTTTGGGGTGTCATTTTACATATACCCATGCTGGGTGAGAGAAATATCTTGGCAAAAGACAACTTTTCCCATTTTTTTATACACAGTTGGCATTTGACCAAGATATTTATATCACCCAGCATGGGTATATGTAAAATGACACCCCAAAACACATTGCCCAACTTCTCCTGAGTACGGCGATACCAGATGTGTGACACTTTTTTGCAGCCTAGGTGGGCAAAGGGGCCCACATTCCAAAGAACACCTTTAGGATTTCACCGGCCATTTTTTACAGATTTTGATTTCAAACTACTTCTCACACATTTGGGCCCCTAAATTGCCAGGGCAGTATAACTACGCCACAAGTGACCCCATTTTGGAAAGAAGACACCCCAAGGTATTCCGTGAGGGGCATGGCGAGTTCCTGGAATTTTTTATTTTTTGTCACAAGTTAGTGGAATATGAGACTTTGTAAGGAAAAAACAAAACAAACAAAAAATTTCCGCTAACTTGTGCCCAAGAAAATGTCTAAATGGAGCCTTACAGGGGGTGATCAATGACAGGGGGGTGATCAGGGAATCTATATGGGGTGATCACCCCCCTGTCATTGATCACACCCCTGTCATTGATCACCCCCCTGTAAGGCTCCATTCAGACGTCCGTATAATTTTTTACGGATCCACGGATACATGGATCGGATCTGCAAAACGCATGCGGACGTCTGAATGGAGCCTTACAGGGGGGTGATCAACGACGGAGGTGATCAGGGAGTCTATATGGGTGATCACCCCTCTGTCATTGATCACCCCCCTGTAAGGCTCCATTCAGACGTCCGCATGTGTTTTGCGGATCCGATCCATGTATCCGTGGATCCGTAAAAAATCATACGGACGTCTGAATGGAGCCTTACAGGGGGGTGATCAATGACAGGGGGTGATCAGGGAGTGTATATGGGGTGATCACCCCCCTGTCACTGATCACCCCCCTGTAAGGCTCCATTCAGACGTCCGTATGTGTTTTGCGGATCCGATCCATGTATTCGTGGATCCGTAAAAATCATACGGACGTCTGAATGGAGCCTTACTGTCACGACCCTCGGTCTTGGTCGTGACTCCTTGGGGGCCGCATGCGGTTGCCCGCGTTTTGGAGTTCGTCAACCGCAGCTGGGGGCACTTAGTGGTTGCCTCAGGTGCGTTTGTCGCGGACAACAGTCATGCGTGCGGTTGCCCTTGGCAACGTGTTTTATATGTGTGCACATTCCCTGTTTGGTGTCCACAGGGTTTGAGTTGTATGCACTTCCCCTTTTAGTTGCTGTCTTCCCTTCCACTGGTGTTGGAAGGGTTAATTCCCTTCTGTGTGTGTGAACATTGGGTGTGTCTCTATGTGGGTGTGACCTCAGGCCTCCTTATATGTTGGTGTGTTGGAGTCTGAAGGTTCAGTCAGACATTTGGTGTATGTGCTTGGCTGAGGAGCCAATGGGGCGAAGCTACCATCTGTGGGATTATGACTGAACGCCTCTAAGTCAGAATCCCCCCTAAACGTGACGATAGTTGTCGCAATAGTAATCCTGCTCAGTACGAGAGGAACCGCAGGTTCAGACATTTGGTGTTGGCTGGCAACCTGGGGCTGTTGTGTACGGTCCAGGTTTGTTGGCGGCAGCTCTGGAGGGAGACACTGGTGGTTTTTAGGCATTGCCCCTCCCCCCCTCCCTGTTGTTTGGTCCCACCAGCCTCCCTTTTCGGTTGGGGGGGGCTTTGAGGGGAGGGAGTGTCACGATATGAGGCGGCTCCCTCGAAAGAGGGTGGAGCATGCACCTCCATAGGCCGTTGGGGTGCATGCGCGTTCTCCGGAGGGAGAGCGTTATGGGGTTCGCCGTTAACGGCACGGTTGGTGGCTTTCCCCCGCCACCTTGCTAACCGTGTCCGTGTTGGTGACCCCTCGTCCCTCTCAGGGTTCCTATCTCTGGTCGTCTGCTGGCAGCATTCCTGCAGGTGTGCTGGTTGGGGAGTGTCTGCTGGCAGCGACCTGGAGTAGGAACGTCCACCTGAGTTGGACGCGGTGTCCTGTTTTCCTCCTCCGGACTGCTTTGTTGGCTGGCGACCTGGGGACTGTTGTGTACGGTCCAGGTCTGTTGGCGGCAGTTCCGGGGGGAGTTATGGGCATCTATCCGGCAGTGCCTTCAGTTGTTCTCCCTTCCAGTCTGCTTTGTTGGCTGGCAACCTGGGGCTGTTGTGTACGGTCCAGGTTTGTTGGCGGCAGCTCTGGAGGGAGACACTGGTGGTTTTTAGGCATTGCCCCTCCCCCCCTCCCTGTTGTTTGGTCCCACCAGCCTTCCTTTTCGGTTGGGGGGGGCTTTGAGGGGAGGGAGTGTCACGACCCTCGGTCTTGGTCGTGACTCCTTGGGGGCCGCATGCGGTTGCCCGCGTTTTGGAGTTCGTCAACCGCAGCTGGGGGCACTTAGTGGTTGCCTCAGGTGCGTTTGTCGCGGACAACAGTCATGCGTGCGGTTGCCCTTGGCAACGTGTTTTATATGTGTGCACATTCCCTGTTTGGTGTCCACAGGGTTTGAGTTGTATGCACTTCCCCTTTTAGTTGCTGTCTTCCCTTCCACTGGTGTTGGAAGGGTTAATTCCCTTCTGTGTGTGTGAACATTGGGTGTGTCTCTATGTGGGTGTGACCTCAGGCCTCCTTATATGTTGGTGTGTTGGAGTCTGAAGGTTCAGTTTGGATTTGGCTCAGCTTGGTGTGGAGCTCTGCTCCTGGGCTGCTTGTGATCCTGTCTGTGTGAGTCACCCTTATTTATTATTCTGTTTCCCTTGCTGTGTCTGTTGTCCCCTCCGGTGTGTTTGTCATTCCTCTCCCCACCTGGTGTATGTAGTTGTGGTGTGGGTTTTGTCTGAGAGGTTTGATTATGGTGTGTGATGGCTCCGGAAGGGGCGTGCTTACCCGGAGGGGTTAAGTGAAGGCAAGACCGTGGGTTTCCCAGCCCGGAGCCTCTTTCCATCTTGGCTGCGGCAGGTAAGAGTAGATAACATTGTTATTGTGCTTTGTGTCTTACCTGCCGTACGGCTTCCCCCATTGCCTTGCATCCTGTCAGCTACTGGGCCTCTGGAGACGCCTGTCATCCGTGTCGTGGATGCACAGACATTCTCTGCCCTGTCATCAGGCCTAGGGTGTAGCAGGGATAGCAGGGTCCTAGGTTGGAGAGTATGAGCCCCCTTACCTTATGAGGCGGCTCATACGCTAGGAGTCCAGGGAGAGCGTTTAGGGTTACGTGAGGAGGTGACCAGCTCCCTGTCCCCTGATATCTGGCGTTGCAGCAACAGCTATTGCACGGTGGGGGGTTTTTCCCCACTCACCACCGTGACACTTACAGGGGGGGTGATCAATGACAGGGGGTGATCAGGAAGTCTATATGGGTGATCACCCCTCTGTCATTGATCACCCCCCTGTAAGGCTCCATTCAGACGTCCGTATGTGTTTTGCGGATCCGATCCATGTATCTGTGGATCCGTAAAAATCATACGGACGTCTGAATGGAGCCTTACAGGGGGGTGATCAATGACGGAGGTGATCAGGGAGTCTATATGGGTGATCACTCCTCTGTCATTGATCACCCCCCTGTAAGGCTCCATTCAGACGTCCGCATGTGTTTTGCGGATCCGATCCATGTATCAGTGGATCCGTAAAAATCATACGGACGTCTGAATGGAGCCTTACAGGGGGGTGATCAATGACAGGGGGGTGATCAATGACAGGGAAGTGATCAGGAAGTCTATATGCGTGATCACCCCCTTGTCATTGATCACCCCCCTGTAAGGCTCCATTCAGACGTCCGTATGCGTTTTGCGGATCCGATCCATGTATCCGTGGATCCGTAAAAATCATACGGACCTCTGAATGGAGCCTTACAGGGGGGTGATCAATGACAGGGGGGTGATCAGGGAGTTTATATGGGCTGATCAGTGGTTTATAAAGGGTTAATAAGTGACAGGGGGGGGGGTGTAGTGTAGTGTAGTGGTGTTTGGTGCTACTTTAGTGAGCTGCCTGAGTCCTCTGGTGGTCGATCCTAACAAAAGGGACCACCAGAGGACCAGGTAGCAGGTATATTAGACGCTGTTATCAAAACAGCGTCTAATATACCTGTTAGGGGTTAAAAAAATCAGATCTCCAGCCTGCCAGCGAGCGATCGCTGCTGGCAGGCTGGAGATCCACTCGCTTACCTTCCGTTCCTGTGAGCGCGCGCGCCTGCGTGCGCGCGTTCACAGGAAATCTCTGCTCACGCGAGATGACGCCTATTGGCGTTAGCGTAGCCTGGGAGAGCCGCCGCAATGACGCCTTTCGGCGTTAGCGTGGCGGCAAGCGGTTAAAGACCCCCTGATGCACCCCTAGAGAAGAAACTTCAAAAAAAAAAAAACTATTTTGGAAACTACGGGATAAGGTGGCAGTTTTGTTGGTTTTGTTGGTACTATTTTAGGGCACATATGATTTTTGGCAGCTCTATATTACACTTTTTGTGAGGCAAGGTAACAAGAAACAGCTGTTTTGGCACAGTTTTTATTTTTTGTTATTTACAATGTTCATCTGACAGGTTAGATCATGTGGTATTTTTATAGTTACAGACGCGACAATACCAAATAGGACTCCTTTTTTTGTTTCAGTTTTACATAAAGCATTTTTGAAAAAATTATTTTTTTAGTGTCTCCATATTCTGAAAGCCATCTTTTATTTAAATTTTAGGCGACTGTCTTATGTAGGGGCTAATTTTTTTCGGTATGAGATCACGTTTTGTTTGTTCCTATTTTAGGTTGCATATGACTTTTTGATCACTTGGTATTACACTTTTTGTGATGTAAGGTGACAAAAAAGCTTTTTTGACACACTTATTTTTGTGGTTAGGTCATGTGATATTTTTATACAGCAGGTTCTTAAAGACGCGGCGATACCTAAGGGTACTTTCACACTTGCGGCAGGACAGATCCGACAGGCTGTTCACCCTGTCGGATCCGTCCTTCCGCTGTTTCGCCGTGCCGTCCCCATTGACTATAATGGGGACGGGGCGGCGCTCCGGCGCAGTACGGCAGTGCACGGCGAAAGGCCGCCGGACTAAAAGTCCTGCATGTCCGACTTTTTAGTCTGGCGGCCTCTGACCGCGAACTGCCATACTGCGCCGGAACGCCACCCTGTCCCCATTATAGTCAATGGGGACGGAGCGGCAGTCCGGCGGCACGGCGAAACAGTGGAAGGACGGACCCGACAGGGTGAACAGCCTGTCGGATCCGTCCTGCCGCAAGTGTGAAAGTACCTGTCGGATCCATCCTGCCGCAAGTGTGAAAGTACCCTTATATGTATACTTTTTTTTTTATTATTTAAGTTTTACACAATAACAGCATTTTTTAAACAAAAAAAAATAACCATGTTTTAGTGCAGGCATGGCCAACCTGCGGCTCTCCAGCTGTTGTAAAACTACAACTCCCACCATGCCCTGCTGTAGGATAATAGATGTAGGCAGTCTGGGCATGCTGGGACTTGTAGTTTTGCAACAGCTGGAGAGCCTCAGATCCCTGTTTTAGTATCTCCATATTCTGAGAGCCATAGTTTTTTTTTGGGCGATTGTCTTAGGTAAGGCTGGGTTCACACGGGCGTCACGTTTTGGCTCAGGATGCGTCCCAGGTGCATTGCGGTAAACCCGCGTGAGTAGATACGCAATTGCAGTCAGTTTTGACTGCGATTGCACTCCGTTATTCAGTTTTTATTGCGTGGGTTCAATACGTTTCGCATGCGCGTGATAAAAAAAACTGAATGTGGTACCCAGACCCGAACTTCTTTACTGAAGTTCAGGTTTGGGTTCAAGGTTGTGTATATGTAATTATTTTCCCTTATAACATGGTTAGAAGGGAAAATAATAGCATTCTTTAATACAGAATGCTTAGTAGGTGGTCAATTGAGGGTTACATTTTTATTTATTTATTCACTTCCTCCAATTGATCGCGTAGCTGCCGGTCTCCTGTTCTTTCTTCGGGACCTGTCAAAGGACCTGTGGTAACGTCACTGTGCTCATCACATGATCCATCAACATGGTGATGAACCATGTGATGAGCTCAGTGAAGTCACCACAGGTCCTTTGACAGGTCCCGAAGAAAGAACAGGAGACCGGCAGCTACGCAATCAATTGGAGGTGGCAAGTTAATTATTTTTTTAACCCTCAATTGACCACCTACTAAGCATTCTGTATTAAAGCATGCTATTATTTTCCCTTATAACCATGTATAAGGGAAAATAATACAGCTGAATAGACTCATCTTAGCAACCATGCGTGAAAATCGCACCGCATCCGTACTTGCTTGCGATTTTCACGCAGCCCATTTACTTATATGGTGCCTGCGTTGAGTGAAAAAACGCACAATATAGAGCACGCTGCGATTTTCACGCAACATGATGCGTGAAAATCACTGCTCATGTGCACAGCCCCATAGAAATAAATGGGTCCGGATTCAGTGCGGGTGCAATGCGTTCACCTCACGCATTGCACCCACGTGGAAATCTCACCCGTGTGAACCCAACCTATGAGCTAATTTTTTGCGGGAGATGACGTTTGATATATGATATGATATTGGGGTGCGTCTGACTTTTTGATCGCTTGCTATTACACTTTTTGTGATGTAAGGCGACAAAAAAAAAAAGACCTTTTTTGACACAATTTTTATTTTTTACCGTGTTCACTTGAGGGGTTAGGTCATGTGCTGTTTTTATAGAGCAGGTCATTACGGACGTGGCAATACCTAATATGTCTACTTTTGTATTTATTTAATTTTTACACAATGGTATCAATTTTGAAACAAAAACAAAATCATGTTGTAGTGTTTCAATAGTCAGAGACAGTTTTTTTTTTTTGGGGGGGGGGGGCGATTGTCTTAGGTAAGGGCTCATTGTTTGCAGGATGAGGTGATGTTAGATTGGTACTATTCTGGGGGGTATACGCCTTTTTGATTGATGATGTAAGGTGACATAAAAAAAAACTTTTTAGCACAGTTTTTATTGACGGTGTTCACCTGAGGGGTTAGGTCATGTGATATTTTTATAGAGCTGGTCAATACGGACACGGCGATACCCATTATGTCTTCTTTTTTACCTGAAACTTTTTTTCACTTTATTTTTTGTCCAACTCTGGAGCTTCAACTTTTGGGGGTCTGATCCACTTCACAATGCATCACAATACTTATGTATTGTGATGCATTGGCTTTTAGTGTATTACAGACTGTAATACACTTACAGCCTGCTAACCTGTGAGATCCAGGAGGATGGATCTCACAGGCTGTCATGGAAGGCAGCCACGATGCCTAAGGAAGGCATCAAGTAGCCTTCCCTGCCATCGTGTCCCAGTCACAGCAGCGCGGCGACCTGATAGAAGCGCTCTCCCTCCCTCCACAGATGTGCCGCGGTCCTTAGAAATCCAGCGCCAGCGCCATTCACAAGATTCGCCGCGCCTGCGCACTTCATTCCCCATTATGGGAAGAGGCACAAGAGCGTTTAATGCGCATGTGCCGGCCCGTACATCTAGCCGGCCTTGTGCCTTTGCCCATAATGGGGAATAAAGTGCGCAGGCACAGCGAATCTTGTGAACGGTGCTAGATTTCTGAAGAACCTAGGGCGGGCCAGAGGGGTGAAAGTGGAGGGGTTTTATATGAAAAGCGAAGAGGGGCCTGGGCACCGGCCGCTTGTACGCCGCCCCTTCAAAACCTAATTTTTCATATTGAATAAAAGTGTTTTTTAGCAAAAATAAGCGACGAACAGCTATACGGTAAGTAGCATTTAAATATGGGGACTATAATGCAGATTAGGGGGGATAGTGTTCTATAATGTGTTCATTTTAGGTGAAAGACCTTTAATATTTTTTAAACAGCGTTCCCCTGAGGGGGTAGATCATGTGATATTTTTATAGAGCAGGTCATTACGGACGAGGCAATCATGTTTTAGTGTCTGCACATTTTCTGAAAGCCATATTCTTTTATCGTTTGGGCTATTGTCTTATATGGGGGCTCATGTATTGTGGGAAGAGATGACGAATTGATTGGTATTATTTTGGGGTACATATATCTTCTTGATCACTTGGAATTACACTTTTTGTTATGCAAGGTGACAAAAAAAATATGGTATTTTTTTTGCAGTTTTTATTTTTTCACCAGAGGTGGTAGATTATGTGCTATTTTTTATAGAGTCGTTCGTTACAGACGTGGCAATAACTAATATGATTGTTTATTTATTTATACACGATTTTATGTTGAAGCTTTTTTTTTTCTTTACATGAAACTTTTTTTTTTATATATAAAAAAAAGTTTTTTACTTTTTGTTTTAATTGTTACATTGTCCCACTGTGGGACCAAAGGCGTACATAGAAATAGCAAAACTCAGAATTAGACCCCCCATAAAAAGTACATGCAGCGGTTGTCATTGGTAGTACGTGTGTGTCTATATATTTCTTATAATATAAAAATTTGTTTGTCTGTCTGTCTAGACGTTCTTTATGCGAGACCAAACGACTAGACTGATCTTCACCAAATTTGGCACAAAGGTACATCAGGTCTCCAGGAAGGTTTTAGACCGGGTCTCATCTCTCTAGGGAGTACCGTTCCTGAGATATTCCCAAAAAAATTACCCACATTAGCCAATACAAGCCTGCACATCTTTCTCTTCAAATCCCAACTGCCATAAACACAGTTTTACTCCAGGTTTCCATAACAACCCAGCCATTTTTCTTTACTGCTAAAGGGGTGGCCACTGTGAAGGTCACTGTTAAAGGGGTGGCCACTGTGAAGGTCACTGTTAAAGGGGTGGCCACTGTGAAGGTCACTGTTAAAGGGGTGGCCACTGTGAAGGTCACTGTTAAAGGGGTGGCCACTGTGAAGGTCACTGTTAAAGGGGTGGCCACTGTGAAGGTCACTGTTAAAGGGGTGGCCACTGTGAAGGTCACTGTTAAAGGGGTGGTCAATGCTAAAGGGGTGGTCACTGTTAAAGGGGTGAGCATTGTGGAGGTCATTGTTAAAGGGGCGGCCACTGTGGAGGTCAATGTTAAAGGGGCTGGTACTACAGAGGTCACTGTTATGGGGGAAACTGTTGATATCTTTTTAAGATACACAGAAACATAAAATAAAATTGATTAAATATACCCGTGTGAAGCCGGGTCCTTCTGCTAGTATCTTATATTATAAAATATAGTTTCTGTCTGTCTGTCTGTCTAGACGTTCTTAATGCGCGACTGGACGTTCTTTATGCGCGACCAAACGACTAAACAGATATTCACCAAATTTGGCACACATGTACATCAGGTGTCCGGGAAGGTTTTAGACCGGGTCTAAGCTCTCTAGGACGTACCGTTCCTGAGACATTCCAAAAAATGACCTGCATTAGCCAATAGAAGCCAGCAAGCCTTTCACTTAAATCCAAACTGCCTTTTACATGGTCACATGTCCCTTATTAGCCAACAAAAACTCGCAGGTCCTACTCCAGGTTGCAGTCATATGACGTATGACGGCACAACCACACTTCTACATGCATGGGGGAAAGGGGCCACTATTAAATAGACGGCCGCTGTGGAGTTCACTGTTAAAGGGGCGGGTGCTGTGGACGTCCCTGTTAAAGGGGCGTGGCACTGTGGACGTCCCTTTTAAAGGGGCGTGGCACTGTGGACGTCCCTTTTAAAGGGGCGTGGCACTGTGGACGTCCCTTTTAAAGGGGCGTGGCACTGTGGAGGTCACTGGTAAAGGGGCGTGGCACTGTGGAGGCCACTGTTAAAGGGTCGGGCGCTGTGGAGGCCACTGTTAAAGGGGCGGGCGCTGTGGAGGTCCCTGGTAAAGGGGCGGGCGCTGTGGAGGTCCCTGGTAAAGGGGCGGGCGCTGTGGAGGTCCCTGGTAAAGGGGCGGGCGCTGTGGAGGTCCCTGGTAAAGGGGCGGGCGCTGTGGAGGTCCCTGGTAAAGGGGCGGGCGCTGTGGAGGTCCCTGGTAAAGGGGCGGGCGCTGTGGAGGTCCCTGGTAAAGGGGCGTGGCACTGTGGAGGTCACTGGTAAAGGGGCGTGGCACTGTGGAGGTCACTGGTAAAGGGGCGTGGCACTGTGGAGGTCACTGGTAAAGGGGCGGGCACTGTGGAGGTCAGCTCAGACAGTATCACACAGGATAGGATTAGATACACAGCTCAGTTGACAGTGGGGTGAAGCCGGGTCCTTCTGCTAGTCTCATAGATATTATATATATATATATATATATATATATATATAATGAGTTTCGGTCTGGACGTTATTTATGTGCGACCAAACTAATGGACCGATCGTCACCCATTTTGGTACATCAGGTGCCCAGGAAGGTTTTACACCGGATCTCAGGTCTCTAGGACGTACAGTTCCAAAGATATTCCCAAAAAATACATAGTATATAAGGCCAAAAAAATACATTTGTCCATCTAGTTCGGCCTGTTATCCTGCAAGTTGATCCAGAGAAAGGCAAAAAAAAATAATTATGTGAGGTAGAAGCCAATTTTCCCCACTTAAGGGGAAAAAAATTCCTTCCCAACTCTAATCAGAATAACTCCCTCGATCAACGACCCATCTCTAGTAGCTATAGCCTGTAATATTATTTCACTCCAGAAATACATCCAGGCCCCTCTTGAACTCTTTTAGTGAACTCAACATCACCACCTCCTCAGGCAGAGAGTTCCATAGTCTCACTGCTCTTACCGTAAAGAATCCTCTTCTATGTTTGTGTACAAACCTTCTTTCCTCCAGAGGCAGAGGATGTCCCCTCGTCACAGTCACAGTCCTGGGGATAAATAGATGGGAGAGATCTCTGTACTGACCCCTGATATATTTATACATAGTTATTAGATCTCCCCTCAGTCATCTTTTTTTCTAAAGTGAATAACCCTAATGCTGATACTCTTTCAGGGTACTGTAGTTGACCCATTCCAGTTATTACTTTAATTGCCCTCCTCTGAACCCTCTCCAGCTCTGCTATGTCTGCCTTGTTCACAGGAGCCCAGAACTGTACACAGTACTCCATGTGTGGTCTGACTGATTTGTAAAGTGGTAGGACTATGTTCTCATCACGGACATCTATGCCCCTTTTGATGCAACCCATTATCTTATCGGCCTTGGCAGCAGCTGCCTGACACTGGTTTTTACTGCTTAGTTTGCTGTTCACTAAAATTTCTAGGTTCTTTTCCATGTCAGTGTTACCGAGTGTTTTACTGTTTAGTATGTACGGATAATTTTCATTATATATATATATATATATATATATATATATATATATATATATACACACACAGACATATACAGTGGATATAAAAAGTTTACACACCTGTTAAAATGTCAGGTTTCTGTGATGTAAAAAAATGAGAGAAATATAAATCATTTCAGAACTTTTTCCACCTTTAATGTGACCTATAAACTGTACAACTCAATTAAAAAACAAACTAAAATCTTATTAGGTGGAGGGAAGAAAAATATAAAAATCTAATAATATGGTTGCATAAGTGTGCACACCCTTAAACTAATACTTTGTTGAAGCTCCTTTTGATTTTATTACAGCATTCGTCTTTTTGGGTATGAGTCTATCAGCATGGCACATTTTTACTTGGCAAGATTTGCCCACTCTTTGCAAAAACACTCCAAATCTGTCAGATTGCGAGGACATCTCCTGGGCACAGCCCTCTTCAGATCACCCCACAGATTTTCAATCCAATGCAGGTCTGGGCTCTGGCTGGGCCATTCTAAAACTTTAATCTTCTTCTGGTGAAGCTATTCCTTTGTTGATTTGGATGTATGCTTTGGGTCATTGTTATGCTAAAAGAATGAAGTTCCTCTTCATGTTCAGCTTTATAGCATTTGTGTGTCTGGTATTAAACAATACTTTTTTGTGTTTATTAACCAGCCCAGTTTTGACATCTCCTGTATGACATAGTCGGTCAGCCTGGATGTTGTCATCGAAGACTTTCCTACAATGAGGAAGTCGTCTAAATAAGGGAACATTTTTAGACCCTCTAGTCTGAAATATGATATTTCTATTATAATTTTCATAAATACCCTTGGGGCAGATGAAATGCCGAAGGGCAACGCTGTGAATTGGAAATGATTTATTACACCTTCCTAATCTTTTAGTGCGAACCTGAGGTAGGTTTGCGATTTTTTTTATGTATGGGGACATGATAGTATGCCCCTTTTTTGATTAGGGGAATTATGGATGCAATCGACTCCAAATTTTCGGTAAGTTATGTGCTTGTTTTATTCTTTGAGGTTTATGATGGTACGGGAGGATCCGTCGGGTTTTTGGACCAGAAATAGTCTTGAGTAAAACCCCCTCCCCCTTTCTGTATTGGGGACCTCTGTTATGACGCCTGAAGTTTTTAAGTCTAGGACTCCCTGCCAGATCTTTTGTAACACGCTTGGGCTGTGGGATGTCACCTGGAATCTTTTTGGGGGTATTAAGGAAAATTCTATGCAGTATCCGCTTTGGATTATACTTAGGGCCCAGGGATTTTAGGTAACTTTCTGCAATGCTCATAGAAAATTCCTCAATCTTCCCCCGACGCTGGCGTCATTGCTTATCGGACTGTTTATTTTGGGGATTGAGGAGGAAACTCCTGCCTTTGACTCCTTTCGGATAACTCCATAGACCCGTTTCCCTTTACCTCTATAGGATTTTGACCGGGAGGAGCAGGGACGAGAAGGTTTTTTCTTTTTCTCTTCTGGGAACCCCTTTTTTGTGTCCGCTGCCTTTTCCAAGATTGTGTCGAGAACAGGCCCGAACACCTACTCTCCAGAGAAGGCAATGGAAAATAGTTTGGCTTTCGATGTTCTGTCACCTCCCCAGGACTTAACCCATAGCGCACTTCTCACAGCATTTGATATAGCTGCGTCCTTCGCGGCGAATCTGACAGATTCCGCTGAGGCGTCAGCTAAAAAGGCAGTGGTGGATCTAAGAAGGGGGATGGAACCTAGGATTTCATCCCTGGGAGTCTTGTTTTTTAAGTGATTCTCAAGCTCATTAAACTAGATATACATAGTTCTGGCAACTGATGTCGCTGCTATGTTGGTCTTAATACCCAACATGGAAGTCTCCCAGCATTTACATAGCAGAGAATGGGCTTTCCTCTCCATTGGGTCAGATAATTGTGAAGAGTCCTCAAATGGGAGGGAAGGAAACAGACTTAAGCGAGGCCAAGGAGGACTTAATTTCACTCTGTATCATGGACTTAACCTCCACGAGGATAGACGGATACTCCTCTTTTACCAGATCATTAATACAAGGCTGACAGAGTTTTTTTAGTATAACCCTCCTGTAGCCTTTTAGCACGATTAGCACATCTTGTATTTCTGGCCTTGATCTTAGCCTTTGCTCCCTATAAGAGAGGAGCAACTATGCATTAGACAGGCATGAGGCACTTGTAAAGAAACATTTGTTTCTTATTCCCCACAGGGTAACTCACTGTTGGAGTGGCCGAGGGAGGATCCGCCGATTCCATGTGGCTTGTTGGGGTATCTGGAGCAGACATGTCTCCTGGAGCTAAATAGGACTCACAGTGGAGGCAGGAGCAGTTCGAGCATGCCGCTCTTTCATGCTCCGTGCAGCATCTGATGTCATCCCGTAAGCGCGTGCGCTCTCCACTGCTGCCTAGTTCCGCCCCCACCCAGAAGTGCCTGAGCACCGGACCTACGGCATGCATCGTTGCCGGCGTGCCACGCTTATGGCGGTCTGCTTCCTCACAGAAGGGAAGGGAGACCCCGGGTCATGGAGGGAAAGCAGGCCCCCGATAACAGGGACGAGTCCCTTGTGTGCTACACCTCTGCCCAGCGTTGGAATCTACCGCAGGAGGGCAGAGGGAGATGGGAACGACATCTTCCATCCGAACCAGGTACCGAGCAATCCACTAAAAAATTATACCTCCCACAGGAGGTGCTCTGTGTAGGTGCTCCATAGGGACAGGAAACACTGAGGGTGAGAGTAGGTTAGGGCCTTTTAAACTGTGCTCCTGTCCCTATAGAGGACAAGGGTCCAATCTCTATGGTAGCCGTCATGGTGGATGATAAGGATACTCTCGATCAAGTGTTTGTCGATAACATCGTGAAACTACACGGCATTCCCTCTGATGTGGTGTCTGATAGAGGGACTCAATTTGTTTCCCAATTCTGGAAGGTGTTCTGTACTCGTCTGAGGGTCCAATTGTCCTCTTCTGCCTTTCATCCTTAGTCGAACAGACAGACTGAGCACACTAACCAGAATCTGGAGACTTATTTGAGATGTTTTGTCTCTGAGAATCAGGAAGAGTGGTCTTCATTTTTGTCGTTGGCCGAGTTTTCTATAAATACCCGTAGACAGGAGTCCACTCATAAGTTAACGTTTTTTGGTGCATATGGATTCTATCCGCAGTTTTGCACATTTCCTCAGGTACCTGAGACGTCTGGTATACCTGAAAAGGAAAGATTCTCCTCTTCGTTATCATCTATTTGGTGCAAGAGTCAAAACAATTTAAATAAAATAGGCAAAAAGTATAAACGTTTGGCTGACAAGAGACGTATGAGTGGTCCAGGACCTGAGAGTGGGTGATTCTTTGTGGTTGTCCACAAGATACATTAAGTTGAAGGTACCCTCTTGGAAGTTGAGGCCAAGGTTTATTGGGCCATACAAGATCTCTGCCATTATTATTCTGGTTGTTTTCATCTTGAACTTTCGCTGACTTTAAGAATTCATAATGTGTTTCACAAGTCATTACTAAAAAGATATGTTGAATGTGCTGCACCGTCCTCCCTGCCACCCCCTCCTGTCATGGTGGATGGTAATCTTGAGTTGCAGATTATCAGGATAGTGAACTCACGTATTCTTCGTGGATCTTTTCAGTATCTCATGCACTGGAAGGGTTACGGTCCAGAGGAAAGAATGTGGCTTCCTGCGACCGACTTAAATGCCAGTCACCTTGTGAAGGCCTTTCTAAGGGCGCATCCTGATGAGGTCAGTCCCGGGGGGCCGGAGGTCACCCGAAGAAGGAGAGGTACTGTCACGGTCCCTCCCATGACAGAGGTGAGAAAATCAGATAGCCTCACGTGCAGCAAGTCTGACAGGTCTCTCTATTTTCCTTTTAGCTGTTGTTTGACAGGATGTCACCCCTCCTTAGGTTCTGCTCGTTATCAGTAATTAGGCTCTATTTAGGTCCACATCACACTGCTGACCATGCGGTTGATATTTCCTCCTTGGAGTTGCTAGAGCTTGTTTGTTTTGGATCTCCTGCTTCTCTGCTTTCTTTGGATCTCTAAGCTAAGCACTAGTTGCCTTTTGTTTGTTGTTCTCTGGTGTGTTTTGTTTCTAGGCCTCAGGGAGACGCGGGTTCCTTTATCTGGGAAGGAAACAGCTGCCTCATCTCCTGCTACCTATCCTAGGGCTTGTCAATTTTAGCAGGGCTTAGGTATCCGGCGCATGAGCATTTCCACCATCAGGATCCGCTTATACTGGCAGGAGTTAGGGAAAGGCCTAGGGACTACTAGGAAGTCACCATCCCTTTTCCTTAGTTTTTGAGGCCTAGACTGTTGTCTGTTTCTTGTTGTGTGTTTCTGGCGTTTTCCCCTTCCCCATAACTCGTGACAGTATATATGTATGTGTGTATGTTCCGCCATCACTCAAAAATGCAACCATCGATTTCAACGAAACTTGGTATACACATCCCTTGCTACCTGGAAAGAAATCTTGTGGGGGTTACAGCTCTCTAGGATGTGCCGTTCCTAAAATATTCCTCAAAAATGACCTACATTAGCCAATACAAGCCTGGAAGTGTTTCTCTTTACAATCCAACTGCCATACACAAGGTCACATGTCCCTTATCAGCCAATAGGCGCTCACAGGCCCTTAGTCTCCACATACACTCAGTCTTACTCCAGATTTCCATAACAACCCAGCCATTTTTCTAAACTTCTGTAGGTCAGCTTTAGGCTAGGGCTACACTGACGACAATAAGTTGTGCAACACATAGGGCACAACTACACTGTTACATGTGGCGCAACAATTTTTATAATAATAGTCTATGGTGTTGCACTGCGACAATGTGACATGCTGTGACGCGACAGTCGCAGAAAAATCCACCTTGGTTGGATTTTTTGCAAATGTCGTGTCGCAGCATAGCCTATCATTATAAAAATTGTTGAGATAAAGTGTCCGCACGACACATGTCATCGTGTAGCCATAGCATTAAAGGGGCAGGGCTGCTGTGGAGGTCACAGTTAACCTCTTAAGGACCCACGCCATACATGTACGGTGCGGTGATTGGGTGGGTGCAGGAGATGCGCCCACCCGATCCGCAGCAGGGGTCCGGCGGTCACTGAAAGCCAGACCCCTGCTGCATGTGCCGACATCGGTGAAAGCACAGATGCCAGCGCATTAACCCGTGCATTGTCCGTGCAGAAACGGGGACCCAATAGCAGGGAAGGCAGCCCGATGCCTTCCGGGAGAGCCTGTGAGATCCAGCCCCCTGTGAGTAATACACTCACAGCCAATGCATTACAATAAAGAAGTATTGTGATCGAACACCCAAAAGTTGAAGTCCCAGAATGGGACAAAAAAATAAAGTGAAAAAAAGTTAGATAAATAAAGCTTTACAAAAAAAGTTAAAGTTTCAAGTAAAAAAAAAAATAATAATATCCTTTGCCGAAGATAAAGTAAATAAAAAAAATAAAAATGATATAGAAAGAAAAGTAGACATATTAGTTATCGCCGCATCTGAATCAACTGGCTTTATAAAAATATCACATGAACTAACCCCTCAGGTGAACACAGTCCAAAAAACATAAAAACTGTGCTAAAAAAATTATATATTTTTTTTGTCACCTTACATCACTAAAAGTGCAACACAAAGCAATCAAAAAGGTGTATGCCCCCCCAAAATAGTACCAATCTAACCGTCAACTCATCCCGCAAAATATGAGCCCCTACCTCCTATAGTGAGCGCTGTATATACAGCGATCTAGAAGGCAGGGACACCTGGGCACTGTCCCTGCCTTCTCTCTGGATTGCCCTGCTGTCACTGACAGCGGGCTCCCCGCTCAGCAGCTGCACAATTAGCGTGCAGCTGCGATCTCTGAATGGACGTTCCAGAACGTCCATTCAGAGTTAAACATCCACCCATAGGACGTTTATATCCTATGGGCGGATGTGAGGTGGTTACGTTTTGTTTGGCTGTTAACCCTTGCTTTGCTACTGAAAAAAAATGGAAAATCTGCCAAAAAAGTTAAATTCTGAAAAGTCATCTCCATTTTCCATTAATTCTTGTGGAACATTTTGGCCTCTTTCACACGAGCGTGACTGATTAGGGCCGGATGCGTTCAGGGTGCGTTCAGTGAAACTCGCACCATTTTGCAAGCAAGTTCAGTCAGTTTTTTCCGCGCGGGTGCAATGCGTTTTGATGCGTTTTTCAAGCGCGTGATAAAAAACTAAAGGTTTACAAACAACATCTCTTAGCAACCATCAGTGAAAAACGCATTGCACCCGCACTTGCTTGCGGATGCAATGCGTTTTTCACGCAGCCCCATTCACTTCTATGGGGCCAGGGCTGCGTGAAAAACGCAGAATATAGAACATGCTGCGATTTTCACGCAACGCAGAACTGATGCGTGAAAAACAACGCCCATGTACACAGACCCATTGAAATGAATGGGTCAGGATTCAGTGCGGGTGCTATGCATTCACATCACGCATTGTACCCGTGCGGAAAACTCACTCATGTGAAAGGGGCCTTAAAGGGTTAACAAAGTTTGTGAAATCAGTTTTGAATACCTTGAGGGGTGTAGTTTCTAAAATGGGGTCATTTTTGGGTGGTTTCTATTATGTAAGCCTCACAAAGTGACTTCAGACCTGAACTGGTCCTGAAAAAGTGGGTTTTGGAAATTTTGTGAAGAATTTCAAGATTTGCTTCTAAACTTCTAAATCTTGTAACGTCCCCAAAAAATAAAATGTCATTCACAAAATGATCCAAACATGAAGTAAACCAGGGCTTGACAAATTTCCTTGGAATCTAGGAGCCAGCTTTTACCTTATAAAGACTTATTTTCAGCGACAAAAATAACACCTCTTAAAATTTGGGGCTTTTTCACACTTGCGTTGTCTGGATCCGTCATGTACTCCATTTGCCGGAATTACACGCCGGATCCGGAAAAACGAAGTGAACTGAAAGCATTTGAAGACGGATCCGTCTTCAAAATGCGTTCAGTGTTACTATGGCAGCCAGGACGCTATTTAAGTCCTGGTTGCCATAGTAGTAGTGGGGAGCGGGGGAGCAGTATACTTACCGTCCGTGCGGCTCCCGGGGCGCTCCAGAATGACGTCAGGGCGCCCCATGCGCATGGATGACGTGATCGCATGGACACGTCATCCATGCGCATGGGGCGCTCTGATGTCATTCTGGAGCGCCCCGGGAGCCGCACGGACGGTAAGTATACTGCTCCCCACTACAGTTTACCATGGCTGCCAGGACTTTAGCGTCCCAGCAGCCATGGTAACCATTCAGAAAAAGCTAAACGTCGGATCCGGCAATGCGCCAAAACGACGTTTAGCTTAAGGCCGGATCCGGATCAATGAATTTCAATGGGCATTAATTCCGGATCCGGCCTTGCGGCAAGTGTTCAGGATTTTTGGCCGGAGCAAAAAGCACAGCATGCTGCGGTATTTTCTCCGGCCAAAAAACTTTCCGGTCCTGAACTGAAGACATCCTGATGCATCCTGAACGGATTTCTCTCCATTCAGAATGCATGGGGATAATCCTGATCAGGATTCTTCCGGCATAGAGCCCCGACGACGGAACTCTATGCCGGAAGAAAAGAACGCAAGTGTGAAAGAGCCCTAACATGTAAAGAAGTCTAGAACCAAACAACACGGGCATTGGTTATTATCAGTGCGCCGCGACGTCACTGTGCGTAGAATCCCTGCGCCGCGACGTCACTGTGCGTAGAATCCCTGCGCCGCGACGTCACTGTGCGTAGAATCCCTGCGCCGCGACGTCACTGTGCGTAGAATCCCTGCGCCGCGACGTCACTGTGCGTAGAATCTAACTGCTGCAGCTGACAGAACAGAGATCCCTTCCCCAGGATGTTTGGTCCGGGCTCATTCATCTCATAGAACTGCAGCTATGAAATCCACAGCGTATTGCAGCAAATACCAGCAAAATTGATAAGATTTTACCAAAAGTCCTCACACTTCATAAAATCCACACGGAAATGAACCTATTTCAAATCCGCATCGTGGTAGCATATGATTTTGCCATGTGTAACTGACCGTGGCTGAATTCCACAGCAAATCCACACACTACATGTAGAGTTTGATAGAAATCCACAACAGGTAATCCTCTGTGGAAAATATTTCCATTGGAATTACCCTAGGAATACTGAGGGGCTTCCAGCTCTCTCATGGATGGTCACCAAGCTTTCCTGGTCTCCTAGTCCTGAGGAGAACATATCTCAGTACGGGAACATATCGAGAAGTTATCAGATGATTTAGCCATCTCCTAGGAGACCTGTGTGGTATACAGCCTGTCACCCAGCTTTCCTGAGGAGAACATATCTCAGTACGGGAACATATAGAGAAGTCATCAGATGATTTGGCCATTCAGGAGTCTTAGTTCTCATAGGAGCTGCAACCCGGCTTTCCAAGACTCCTGAATGGGTAAATCATATGATAACGTATCTAAATGTTATAAGGGAAAATAATACAATCTACACAACACCGATCCCAAATCTGAACTTCTGTGAAGAAGTTCGGGTCTGAGTACCAAACATGCAGATTTTTCTCACGCGTGTGCAAAACGCATTACAATGTTTTGCACTTGCGCGGAAAAATCGCGCATTTTCCCGCGACGCACCCGCATCTTATCCGGGCCAAAAACATGACGCCCGTGGGAAAGAGGCCTAAGGGTTAACAGCCAAACAAAACGTAATATTTTATACACTGAGTCTGCGGTTTACAGAAACACCCCATATGTGGTCGTAAACTGATGTAAGGGCACACGGCAGGGCGCAGAAGAAAAGGAACGCCATATGGTTTTTGGAGGGCAGATTTTGCTGAACTGGTTTTTAGATGCCATGTCCGATTGAAAGCCCCCCTGATGCACCCTTACAGTTGAAACTCCCAAAAAATTACCCCATTTTGGAAACTAGGGGATAAGGTGCCAGTTTTATTGGTACCATTTTCGGGTACATATGATTTTTAATTGCTCTATATTACGTTTTTTGTGAGGCAAGGTAACCAAAAAATGGCTGTTTCGGCACCGATTTTTTACAAGATTCATCTGACATTGTAGATCATGTGCTATTTTTATAAAGCAGGTTGTTACGGACACAATTATATCAAATACGTCTACTTTCTTTGTTTGCTTCAGTTTTATATAATAAAGCATTTTTGAAAAAGAAATTATGTTTTTGTGTGTCCATTTTCTAAACGCCATATTTTTTTTTATTTTTCTGCCGATCACCTTGTGCAGGGGCTCGCTGTTTTGCAGAAAGAGGTGGTTTTTATTGGTGTGATTTCTTGGGGACATAGGATTTTTTCATTAATGCACTTTATGGGGCAAGGTGACCCAAAAATTGGCAGTTTTGGAACAGTTTTTATTTATTTATTTTTACAGCATTCACCTGAAGGGTAAGGTCATATGACATTTTTATAGAGCAGATCGTTACGGACGTGGCAATACCTAATATGTATACTTTTTCTTATTTATTTAAGTTTTACACAATATTAGCATTTTTTAAACAAAAAAAAAAGATATTTTAGTGTCTAGATATTTTTGGGTGATTGTCTTAAATAGGGTATCATTTTTTGCAGGATGAGGTGACCGTTTGGTACTATTTTGGGGGGCATACGCCTTTTTGATGTATTGGTGTTGCACTTTTTGTGATGTAAGGTGACAAAAATTGCTTTTTTTACACTTTTTTATGGTGTTTATTGGATGGGGTTGATCATGTGATATATTTATAGAGACAGTCGTTTTTTTTTTTTATAGGAAAAGGCAATTTCTTTTTTAAATTTACATTTTTATTTATTTTTTACTTTTATTATTTTAACTTTTCTTGAAAGATCTAGTGGGGCTGTTGGCTGTACTATACTTTGCAATGCTCTTGGAGGGCACCAGTACACGTTACCTGATTGGAAAAGGCACTTTTACACTGCCGCAATCCGATTGGTTAGTTTGTGCAGACTAACCAATTGGATCGATTGTCGGCAAGGGACCACTCTGGTCCCTTGCCGGCATTACTGGACTGTGTGCTGTCCGTGACAGGAGCAGGGCAGGGGCAGAAGCTTTAACTCAAGCACTTTGTAGCGCTTGGATTAAAGAGCTGCCATGACGTCTATACACCTGCTAGCTGCACGAGGCATGTGCAGATAGAACGTATACAGCCATATGGCAGTCGGGAAGGGGTTAGGGGGCGGGGTCAGTGTTAAGGGGCGGGGCACTGTGTGGAGGTCACTGTTATGGGGGCGGGGCACTGTGTGGAGGTCACTGTTATAGGGGCGGGGCGCCGTGGAGGTCACTGTTATGGGGGCGGGGCGCCGTGGAGGTCACTGTTATGGGGGCGGGGCGCCGTGGAGGTCACTGTTATGGGGGCGGGGCGCCGTGGAGGTCACTGTTATGGGGGGGGGGCGCCGTGGAGGTCACTGTTATGGGGGTGGGGTGGAGGTCACTGTTATGGGGGCGGGGCGCCGTGGAGGTCACTGTTATGGGGGCGGGGTGCTGCAGAGGTCACTGTTATGGGGGCGGGGTGCCGTGGAGGTCACTGTTAAGGGGGCGGGGCGCCGTGGAGGTCACTGTTATGGGGGCGGGGTGCCGTGGAGGTCACTGTTATGGGGGCGGGGCGGAGGTCACTGTTATGGGGGCGGGGCGCCGTGGAGGTCACTGTTATGGGGGCGGGGCGCCGTGGAGGTCACTGTTATGGGGGCGGGGTGCTGCAGAGGTCACTGTTATGGGGGCGGGGTGCCGTGGAGGTCACTGTTATGGGGGCGGGGCACCGTGGAGGTCCCTGTTATGGGGGCGGGGCGCCGTGGAGGTCACTGTTATGGGGGCGGGGCGCCGTGGAGGTCACTGTTATGGGGGCGGGGTGCTGCAGAGGTCACTGTTATGGGGGCGGGGTGCCGTGGAGGTCACTGTTATGGGGGCGGGGTGCTGTGGAGGTCACTGTTATGGGGGCGGGGTGCTGTGGAGGTCACTGTTATGGGGGCGGGGTGCTGTGGAGGTCACTGTTATGGGGGCGGGGTGCCGTGGAGGTCACTGTTATGGGGGCGGGGTGCTGTGGAGGTCACTGTTATGGGGGCGGGGCGCTGTGGAGGTCACTGTTATGGGGGCGGGGCGCTGTGGAGGTCACTGTTATGGGGGCGGGGTGCTGTGGAGGTCACTGTTATGGGGGCGGGGTGCTGTGGAGGTCACTGTTATGGGGGCGGGGCACTGTGGAGGTCACTGTTATGGGGGCGGGGTGCTGTGGAGGTCACTGTTATGGGGGCGGGGTGCTGTGGAGGTCACTGTTATGGGGGATACTGTCGACACACAAACATTATATGAAACAGATGAATACACCGGTGTGAAGCCGGGTCCTTCTGCTGATCTATAATATATATATAATTACACACACATAATAATTAGGGAGGAGCCGACTTGTGTTATCACGTTTGGCGCACAAGGTTCGGGTTATCTGAGAATTCCGTTATGGATTCCGCGAACAGTCGCTCGTCCCTAGTAATAATACAGAGACGAGACCTAGACTTCAGATCCTGAGGGGATCCGGTCCCTGCCGCTCAGTGTCCTATTAGTAATAGTAATAAGGCAATGACTGATCCCCTTCATATGTCTATGGGGGTCTGAGGTCTGTGGGAGGCCGCTGTGAGCAGGTCTGTGTATATATATACCACTGTCTCCCTGTCTCCCGGCTACATCACACACATTCCCCAGCCGTCAGCGCACTAGTGTGTCCCCCTCCCCCCAGCATATGAGGGGCCACATAACGGTCACACAGACTGCGAGCGAATCCGACCGTCTGTCAGATGAGAGACACTTCTGTATCACCTCAGTACTTACAGGAAAGTCCTAACAGGAAGGAATCTGAGGGGGGATCGGGTCCCTGCGTCACCAGGTGGTATCTGCCGGACAGCGCGAGCCTGCTGTACTACTGCGCATGTCCTGAAGGAGGTGCTTTACTAGAATGTATGGGCAAACGGGAGGAGGTTTACTAGAATGTATTGGCAAACGGGAGGTGGTGTACTAGAATGTATGGGCAAATGGGAGGTGGTTCACTAGAATGTATGGGCTGGGAGGAGGTTCACTAGAATGTATGGGCTAATGGGAGGTGGTTCACTAGAATGTATGGGCTAACGGGAGGTGGTTCACTAGAATGTATGGGCTAACGGGAGGAGGTTCACTAGAATGTATGGGCTAACGGGAGGTGGTTCACTAGAATGTATGGGCTAATGGGAGGTGGTTCACTAGAATGTATGGGCTAACGGGAGGTGGTTCACTAGACTGTATGGGCTAATGGGAGGTGGTTCACTAGAATGTATGGGCTGACGGGAGGAGGTTAGTTCGGTGTCTGGATGAGTAGAGAAGGGTCAGTCCCCGGACATAGAGCTCCACTAATGTGCACTGAGACAAGACGTTAGGGGACCGGACAGCGGGTCTGTTACTGAGAGATACAGATTACCTGCACCCAGTGTTACCGCCTCTCCCAGCAAAAAATAACGGCCAAGTTAAGCCACACCCGAAATGGGGTGTGGTTGTGGGCGTGACTTATCACAGTGTTAAGTTGCTATCATTGTTACTCCCAAAAATATTAATGCTGCTCAGAAAGAGTAATGCCCCCATTAGTGCCCCCTTCTCTGCTTTTGCAAAAAAATAAATAAAAAGTCCTCCCCTCCCCCATTTGCTCGCGCTGTGGTGAACAGTAATGGCCAGTTTGCATTGTTCGCCCGCGAACACATGCGGCCTGCCATCTTTTTTCACAAGTCCGACGAGGCGCAGGTAAGCCCTTGCCTGTGCGTGTGCCCCGAGCCGGTCTGAAAACAAGTGCGGTCAGCGGGAGCAGGCAGTTCAGAGAACAGCCCAATGAAGGCCCCCTGTGGCTGTTCTCTGAACTGCCTGCTCCCGCTGACCGCACTTGTTTTCAGACCGGCTCGGGGCACACGCACAGGCAAGGGCTTACCTGCGCCTCGTCGGACTTGTGAAAAAAGATGGCAGGCCGCATGTGTTCGCGGGCGAACAATGCAAAATGGCCATTACTGGTGTAGAACACTCGCTGCTGACTGGAAGCTCAGGACAGGACCTGCCTCCAGCGTGATGACGTCTCACAGGTCCTGTCCTCCCGTCAGCAGCGTGAGCAAATGGAGGAGGGGAGTGTTAACACAGGCGGGGGAAGGGCTGTACTGATGAGCGCTCCGCAATGGAAGCCTCATTAGTAACAGGAAAATACCGTCAGCCCTACCGCCACCTGTTCTGTGTAGATGAAAAGCACTTATAATGTCCTTAATTAAATTCATAGGGGGAGATTTATCAAAACTGGTGTAAAGTAGACCTGGTTTAGGCTACGTTCACACCTGCGTTTGGTGCTGATCCGTCTTGTATCTGCACAGAAGGATCCGCACCAATAATGAAAACGCTTGTATCCGTTAATAAGGGATCCATTTGCATTATTCTTTAAAAAAGAGTGGGTTCACACTGGCGTTTCTGAGATCCGTTTCAGGGCTCTCACAAGAGGCCCAAAACGGATCAGTTCAGCCCCAATGCATTCTGAATTGATAAGGATCCGCTCAGAATGCATCCATTTGGCTGCGATTGGTCTCCGTTCGGCTTTGGAGGCGGACACTATAGCACTGCTTGCAGCATTATGGTGACCGCCTGGCGATGCGGAGTCAAACGGATCCGTCCTGACTTACATTGAAAGTCAGAAAGAGAAGAGAACGACCCCAGAAGTCCCCCAGCCTATATAGCAAGGGCAATGCCCGTATAATAAATAAATATAGGGGGACACCCGAAAGAAAATAATTCTGTACAAGCTCCGAGCATAACGGCAGAAAACAGAAGAAAAGAGCTTGGAGTACCAATAATTAGAAAAATATATAAGCTTTTATTAAATTCATGATAAAAAACACACATATAGTGAATGACAAGGACAGGGTAAGGGAGCAGGGGAACAGAAAACGAGCGCCACCCTGGACGGACACACTGGTCACAACATATAATAGTCTATCAATAGAGTTACTGCAGATATGGGAAAAAACAGATAATGTATGGTACAATGACCAACCCATAGGTGCAGACCTGATAAATCATTTACTGTAAAGGGTGAGTGGAGATCAAAGAGTGGTCAAACCGCCATGGCTGTAGTGCATACTATATGGTACAAAAGACATAGGTCATACAAGGTGTAGACAGTGTACCAATAAATAAACAATAATGGACCAAGTGAAATGGCTCAACATTGGCAGCACATAGCCATGGCTGGGAGCCTGTGATCAGACACTCACCAATATGGGACCAAGTGTGAACGGAAAACCAGGATGGCGCTACCCCAACGCGCGTTTCGGCGCGTTTCACCCCCTGACGAAGGCACGCCGAAACGCGCGTTGGGGTAGCGCCATCCTGGTTTTCCGTTCACACTTGGTCCCATATTGGTGAGTGTCTGATCACAGGCTCCCAGCCATGGCTATGTGCTGCCAATGTTGAGCCATTTCACTTGGTCCATTATTGTTTATTTATTGGTACACTGTCTACACCTTGTATGACCTATGTCTTTTGTACCATATAGTATGCACTACAGCCATGGCGGTTTGACCACTCTTTGATCTCCACTCACCCTTTACAGTAAATGATTTATCAGGTCTGCACCTATGGGTTGGTCATTGTACCATACATTATCTGTTTTTTCCCATATCTGCAGTAACTCTATTGATAGACTATTATATGTTGTGACCAGTGTGTCTGTCCAGGGTGGCGCTCGTTTTCTGTTCCCCTGCTCCCTTACCCTGTCCTTGTCATTCACTATATGTGTGTTTTTTATCATGAATTTAATAAAAGCTTATATATTTTTCTAATTATTGGTACTCCAAGCTCTTTTCTTCTGTTTTCTTACATTGAAAGTCATTGGGGGACAGATTTATTTTCAATTGCACCATATTGTGTCAGTGAAAACGGATCCGTCCCCATTGACTTACATTTTAAGTCAGGATGGATCCGTTTGGCTCCGCATCGTAAGGCATGTTCAAAGACCCTTCTTAGAGACCCTCGGGATATTACTATAAATTTTTCTATGGTCTTGTTAGACCAACAAATCCCTGTAGGGGTCACTAACTAATATTTGAAAAATCTATAAACTTATCTTTATTAATGCCAAACTACGACTTACATACACAAACTTGTTTAAAATTGTCAAGGTGCAGTGAGATGATATAAGGTTATTCATTTCTATATGCTAAATAACTCTTAGGGCTCTTTCACATCTGCGTTCTTGTCTTCCGGCATAGAGTTCCGTCGTCGGGGCTCTATGCCGGAAGAATCCTGATCAGTTTTATCCTAATGCATTCTGAATGGAGAGAAATCCGTTCAGGATGCATCAGGATGTCTTCAGTTCCGGACCGGAACGTTTTTTGGCCGGAGAAAATACCGCAGCATGCTGCGCTTTTTGCTCCGGCCAAAAATCCTGAACACTTGCCGCAAGGCATGATCCGGAATTAATGCCCATTGAAAGGCATTGATCCGGATCCGGCCTTAAGCTAAACGTCGTTTCGGCGCATTGCTGGATCCGACGTTTAGCTTTTTCTGAATGGTTACCATGGCTGCCGGGTTGCTAAAGTCCTGGCAGCCATGGTAAAGTGTAGTGGGGAGCGGGGGAGCAGTATACTTACCGTCCGTGCGGCTCCCGGGGCGCTCCAGAGTGACGTCAGGGAGCCCCAGGCGCATGGATCACGTGATTAAATGGCACGTCCTCCATGCGCATGGGGCGCTCTGACGTCATTCTGGGGCGCCCCGGGAGCCGCACGGACTGTAAGTATACCGCTCCCCTGCTCCTCACTACTACTATGGCAACCAGGACTTTAATAGCGTCCTGGGTGCCATAGTAACACTGAAAGCATTTGAAGACGGATCCGTCTTCAAATGCTTTCAGTTCACTTGCGTTTTTCCGGATCCGGCGTGTAATTCCGGCAAGTGGAGTACACGCCGGATCCGGACAACGCAAGTGTGAAAGAGGCCTTAGCTGTATTGGGATATTCCCTTCTGCCTGTAGGGTGCGCTAACGAGGCACATACAATTATATATTTTAGAGAACCTCTTGTATATTTTTTTATATTTTTTTATATTTATTATGGGGTAATTGGGACCGGTCCTTTCTTTATCAACAACCTTTTTATGTTCCAAGTTGTTGATCCACTGCACATGGGATACAGGAGTGACGAGTACACTGTGTATTGCAGTCTATCCGTGCATGCGAGCTCCAGATGGCACCATCCCCTATGCTCCTATTGTGGGATAACCCTATTTACAGTCTGAGTCTTCTACTCAATTTTCTGATAGGTGCCCCCCTATAGTGCGGTGTAATTACTGGACGGGTTGCTGCTGACTGTCGTCACTGTGCGCTAACTGTGCACTCACTCACTGCTAAATGCTCGATTGCAGCACGAGTTACTGCTCCCTGTTATCACTGTGCACTCACTGAAATAACCCTGTGCAGTAGCCAGGTAGGCTCGCTCAGACTCCCTTGTGCATTATAACATTGGATTGATATCACTGTGCCTTCATTGTGGCTCCCTCAATCTCTCACTGTCCCTGTTTAAAACGTGAGACGCTACACTGTTACACCCCTCCCGACATGTTTCGCCACTATGTGGCTTCGTCAGGGGAAGTGGGTATAGACGTGCGCGCGCCCACAGGTAACTCCTTTTAAATGTATAAAGATGCCGCCCATCCCAGCGCTCCTATCAACATTGTATCTTCCTCTCCTATTGACAGAGGCAGTGTCCATTCAGCATAGTGTCTGCCCTCTGACGCGCACCCTCCACGCCCATGCTCCGCTCCCCTGTGCACGATCTCCACGTGACACCAACCACAGCGAGCGTGTGCTGCACCCCTCCTTCTCTTCCACGTCATAGCTGACCGCCGCTCCTGGGAACGTCTGATAGGTACGATATCGGGCAAGCCGTCCTTGCAATGTGACGTGGCTGATGCCTCACATAACAACATTGATCTTAACCCCTTCCTGTCATCAATCTCAACCCCTTCCAGTGATCTCGGCCAGTTATCCTATTGAGGGTTCCCCTTCTGTTTTTCTTTACATAGATATATATCTCCACATTCTTGTGGACCGTACCATCTCAGTTCATAGGGATATTTACATTGTCCCAATTCTTTGATCCTATATCCATATGCGTCATCTCCTTCCTATGTGTCGGATATTACTAGTCGTTGCTATTGGCAGGCGTTACTTTATGTCAGACATTGCTAGTTAGCCTTATTCATTATTTTAGATATTTGTCAATCTAGACTCAGGAGGAGCTAGATCAATGTCCCTGAATCTCTTAGGCCCCTTTCACACGGGCGAGTTTTCCGTGCGGGTGCGATGCGTGCGGTGAACGCACTGCACCCGCACTGAATCCTGACCCATTCATTTCTATGGGGCTGTGCACACGAGCGGTGATTTTCACGCATCACTTGTGCGTTGCGTGAAAATCGCAGCATGCTCCTCTTTGTGCGTTTTTCACGTAACTGCAGGCCCTATAGAAATGAATGGGGTTGCGTGAAAATCGCATGCATCCGCAAGCAACTGCGGATGCGGTGCGATTTTCACGCATGGTTGCTAGGTGACAGTCTATTCACTGTATTATTTTCCCTTATAACATGGTTATAAGGGAAAATAATAGCATTCTGAATACAGAATGCATAGTATAATAGTGCTGGAGGGGTTAAAAATAATAAAAAAAAGTTAACTCACCTTCTCCTCTTGTTCGCGTAGATGCCGGTCTGTTCTTTAGCTGTGGGCTAAAGGACCTTTGATGACGTCAGATCACATGCTCCATCACCACGGTGATGGACCATGTGATTGGAGCATGTGATCTGACGTCACCACAGGTCATTCAGTCCACAGCTAAAGAACAGACCGGCATCTACCCGAACAAGAGGAGAAGGTGAGTTAACTTTTTTTATTATTTTTAACCCTTCCAGCACTATTATACTAAGCATTCTGTATTCAGAATGCTATTATTTTCCCTTATTACCATGTTATAAGGGAAAATAATACAATCTTCAGAACATCAATCCCAAGCCCGAACTTCGGTGAAGAAGTTCGGGTCTGGGTACCAAACATGCGCGATTTTTCTCACGCGAGTGCAAAACGCATGACAATGTTTTGCACTCGCGCGGAAAAATCGTGCATTTTCCCGCAACGCACCCGCCTCTTATCCGGGCAAAAAACATGACGCCCGTGTGAAAGAGGCCTAACAATTTCCACTGACTCAGAGATTGAGTTTCTATCTCCTTCCTGATGTTATCTACGCTGGGATGTTGGCTGCCAACTTGTGAGTCCTGTGGTATTGTGTGTTGGCTGTCTTTTTTGACAATAATATGTATCAATAATATTTAACTATGTTAGATGAAGGCTGTAAACGAGAACCCTTCATTGAGGCCTCTTGGACTCAAGGTTTGTAACCTATGTATCCACTTTGCTTCTTCTTGCAAGAGTTTTTGATCTAAATTGCCACTTCTTGGTCCTAAGGTCATTTTGACAAGGCCCCAGAATTTCAACACCTCTAAATTCCCATCATGTACGTAGGTAATGTGCCTATAGAGTGAAGTATCCTTTCCGGTATTAATGGCACTAATGTGACCTGATATTCTCCGTCTTAATTCTTGTGTGGTTTTCCCCACATCCAATTTTGGGCAGTTACAAGAGGCGATATAAATAATACCGCTACTGCGACAGTTGAAGTGCTCCCTGATTGTGTATTCACGTCTATCTACTGGGTTGTTAAACTTTTTCACTCTGGGTAGGTATTTACAAAAAGTGCAGTTGCCACATGGGAATGACCCCACGATATTTGATCGTAACCAATTTGTATTTATTATCTCTCTTTTAGGAAGAAAACTGTGGACAAGTTTATCCTTCAGGCTTGGTCCTCTTCTGTACGTGACACTCGGATATGGTGACAAAACCAGACTCAACTCATCATCACTGGTAAGTATTCTCCAGTGTTTTTTCAAGATTTTCATTATCTCATGATTATTGCAGTCATAAGTTCCTATACATCTTATCCTCTTTTCTTCCTGTCTCTGAGCTTTACTGGATTCACTGGATAATAGAACCTCCCTATTAGTACTTCTAGCACGATTAAATGCTTTTTTGAGGCATTTTCGTGGATAGCCTCTGGCCCTGAATCTTTTGAATAATTCATCTGCTTCATTTTTGAAGCTTTCTTCTGTGGTGCAGTTTCTCCTTGCCCTTAAATACTGCCCCACAGGTATTCCCTCCTTCAAGGCCCTCGGGTGCCAGCTCGTCCAGTAAAGCAGACTATCTGTATATAATTATATATGTACAGCTGGTATAACCTGGGTATCGTCTGTATATAATTCTATATGTACAGCTGGTATAACCTGGGTATCGTCTGTATATAATTCTATATGTACAGCTGGTATAACCTGGGTATCGTCTGTATATAATTCTATATGTACAGCTGGTATAACCTGGATATCTCCTGTATATAATTATATATGTACAGCTGGTATAACCTGGGTATCTCCTGTATATAATTATATATGTACAGCTGGAATAACCTGGGTATCTCCTGTATATAATTGTATATGTACAGCTGGTATAACCTGGGTATCGTCTGTATATAATTCTATATGTACAGCTGGTATAACCTGGGTATCTCCTGTATATAATTCTATATGTACAGCTGGTATAACCTGGGTATCTCCTGTATATAATTCTATATGTACAGCTGGTATAACCTGGGTATCTCCTGTATATAATTATATATGTACAGCTGGTATAACCTCGGTATCTCCTGTATATAATTATATATGTACAGCTGGTATAACCTGGGTATCGTCTGTATATAATTCTATATGTACAGCTGGTATAACCTGGGTATCGTCTGTATATAATTCTATATGTACAGCTGGTATAACCTGGGTATCGTCTGTATATAATTCTATATGTACAGCTGGTATAACCTGGGTATCTCCTGTCTATAATTATATATGTACAGCTGGTATAACCTGGGTATCGTCTGTATATAATTCTATATGTACAGCTGGTATAACCTGGGTATCGTCTGTATATAATTCTATATGTACAGCTGGTATAAGTTATACATCTTCTTGTATATAGTGACATAGAGCATGCTGTTATAACCTGGGTATCTCTTGTGTGTGTATATATATATATATATATATATATTTATTTTTTTTTTTTATTGTGAAGCAGTGACATAGTTCAGTCTACACCCCTATTCCACCACAGGTGAGGACTGCTGGGTGTTATCACTGGGTGGGGGTAAACCAGCCCTCAGTGTAGGAGCCCAGGGGGAACTTGGAGAAGGAAGTCAGCAGTAGGCTCTGTGTGGTTCCAGCGATGAGGGCTTGGGGCCACGAGGCTGTGTGAAAGCCAGGAGGCTGCTGGATCTCATGGCTGACGGAAGCCATAGTCCTGTGTGAACTGCTCTCTGTAGGTGAGTTATAGACGACCTCTGTATTAGCTAGGGCCTGGACGGGCAGGTGTTCATTTTATGTTTTTGTTTTGTGTGGGTTCTGAAGAGCCAAAATAAACCACCATTTGGACTTTAACCATGTTGTCAGAGGAGAAGTCTGTGATTGTGACCGCCCTGTAAGAGAGCGATCCCTTACAATATATGCAGCACTTTTTAGGGTCCAATATATAGAAAATAAAAATAAATAAGCAGCACACATTAAAACGGGGGCAAATCCTTTCAGGGGCCTGCGACCAAGGTCCCATATACATATGCTAAAGAAAGACGGCAGCACTCCAAAATTGTGATGAAAAAAGTGGCTGGTTTATTCACCCATCTAGCAGCAACGTTTCAGCTCTCTCTATGGAGCCTTTGTCCAGCTGAATAACATGTGTACTTATATGCACTTTATATGTATTATGAGACATTATCACGATCAACAAATTATGACAGCACCATGATCAGACAGATGAATTATGTTTTTAAAGCCATCTTTAATATTTATATAGCACTTTATCAATTAACTATGGATTTGATTATGTAAATTGCTTTCACTATTTATGTATGACACTGTGCACATGTTATTCAGCTGGACAAAGGCTCCATAGAGAGAGCTGAAACGTTGCTGCTAGATGGGTGAATAAACCAGACACTTTTTTCATCACAATTTTGGAGTGCTGCCGTCTTTCTTTAGCATATGTATATGGGACCTTGGTCGCACGCCCTTGAAAGGATTTGCACCCATTTTAATGTGTGCTGCTTTTTTCTTTTTCTCTTCTATAAAAAAATAATATATATATATATATATATACACACACATATACACACACACAGCTGGTATAAATTATATATATATATATATCTTTTGTAGGGATTTGCTCTGGTAGGCAGGGTAAGCGGACGCAATACAAAGACAAGACCACGGTTGAAAAGCAAAAGTTCCGTGTTTATTCACACAAAAAGGCAGAAAAGAAAATATAAACAAAGTCACCTTGGTTTAGATCCTGGTGTTCACACCTTGCTGCGGGTACCGCAATAGAAGGTCAAGTCCTGGTGTTCACTTCACACCATGCTGCGGGTACCGCATAAAGAGTCCCAGACCTGGATGTTGTTCCCTTGTCCTACCAGACAGGTCGCAGGCATGCATCCAGCTACAAGCCTCACACACAGACACAGCCTCAGATCCCAATACAGAGATTCCACAATCACCTGGAGGATCATTCCACACCCACCTGAGCTGCTGGCTGGGTTTTTAAACCCCAGCCCAAAACCTGGCCTGGACGTGGGGAACAGCCACCCACCCTGCTCTTTGGCTGCTCCCAATAAGAACCGGCCCGGATCGGCTTTTCGGCCACACTAAGAAAAAACAGTGTCAGCGAGCACTAGCTGCTGCTGACACACAAAATAACCGGTTCCTATCTCACCGAGGCCAGGAAACTCAGTGACACGTACCTTCCGTCAATGACGGACCCTTGCGCCTTCCGACATACCTCCCCACTTTGTTCAACCCTGGGGTGGAGAACACACGCCAGACAGTAAACTCGGGACAGGGCATCCGCGTTTCCTTGCAACCGGCCTGCCCTGTGATCTACTTAAAGTTTTGCAGAGACAAGAACCACCTGGTGACCCGAGCATTCCACTCTTTGGCCTGGCTCATCCACTTGAGAGGGGAGTGGTCGGTCACCAAACGGAACTTCCTCCCCAACAAATAATAGTGGGGAGACTCGAGTGCCCACTTGATGGCCAGGCACTCTCTCTCTCCACTATACTGTACCGGGTCTCCGCTGGAGTGAGCTTACGGCTGAGGAAGACAATGGGATGCTCCTCCCCGTTGACTACCTGAGACAGTACCGCACCGAGGCCTACTTCGGAGGCGTCGGTCTGTACCACAAATTCCCTCTTGAAATTCTGCGTCACCAAAACCGGGAACCCACACAGGGCCGACTTCGAAGCGGAGAAAGCCTCTTTCCCCTGATCATTCCAGCGGACTATAACGGACTTCCGTCCCTTTAAGAGCTCTGTCAACGGAGCTGCTAAAGTGGCGAAATGGGGGACAAACCTCATATAATAGCCCACCATTCCCAGGAACGACTTTACTTGTCTAGAGGTGGCAGGTCGGGGCCAATTCCGTATCGCCTCTATTTTGTGTACTTAGGATTTGATAACTCCGCGCCCAATGACATACCCAAGGTGTTTAGTCTCCTCTAACCCTATCGCACATTTCTTTGGGTTAGCTGTTAGCCCCGCCTTTCGAAGGGTGTCCACTACGGCCTGTACCTTGGGCAGGTGACTTTCCCAGTCAGTACTGTGAATGATAATATTGCCCAGGTAAGCCAAGGCGTACCGCCGATGTGGACGAAGTACAATATCCATTAGACGTTGAAAAGTGGCGGGGGCGCCATGCAGGCCAAAGGGTAACACCTTATACTGGTACAGCCCCTCTGGTGTCATGAAGGCAGTTTTCTCTTTGACAGCCTCCGTCAAAGGCACCTGCCAGTACTCTTTGGTGAGGTGCAAAACAGAAAAATACCTGGCTTGGCCTAATTTCTCAATTAGTTCATCTACCGGAGGCATGGGATATGCATCAAATTTAGATATTTTGCTTAATTTCCGAAACTTTTTACAAAATCGTAACGTCCCATCTGGCTTGGGAATTAAGACTGGCCCACTCACTTTTGGACTCCTCAGTGCATGAGCTGTACTTCCTCCAGATGGCTTTTCGCCGATGTCACTGCCAGTTCTGTGAGAAGATCTGGCAGTCGTTTTTCTCTACCTCTTGTATGATGTTCTTTGTTTTGGTTTCACTTTCTCATCTCCTTTCCTTCTGCCAGGTGTCACTTATTTCGACTAATCGTCTTCCTTTATAATCCCTCCCATACTGCCTCACTTTGCGGTTTATACTACTTCTTGGATTGTGTTCACTGCTGGAGGCTCCTGCTGCTGATTCCTCAGATAAATCTTTTACTTTATTGTGTTTCCTTGCTGGCTTGATTCTAGGTGACCCTGACTCCGTCCGTATTAAGTGCAGGGAGCCGGTGGTCATGTCCCCTCACTATGATAGGGTTTTCAGGTGTCACACAGTATTTGGTATGCGGGCATGCAATCGTCTACCATACAGACCCTTGCATATGCATAGCAGTCAGGGAGAGCTCTTAGGGTTTTATAGGGCTCACCTATAAGCTCCTTAGTTTGGGATCAAGACAGTCGCTCGTTTATTTATATGTTCCAGTTATCTGCTAACTTCATCTTTGACAGCCTAGCCTCGGGTACCCGATATGGCTGTAACCGGATTTTCGCCTGAGGCTCAGTGACAATGTCATGTTGGATTACGGAAGTGGGTCCAGGGAGGTCTGAGAACACATCCGTGTTCCGACTAATGAACTCCCTGGTTTCCTGAGCCTGTTTAGAGGAGAGGCTGTCAGCAATTTCTTTGTGGAAACCGCTTCCCTTGCATGAAACATAGAAGCCGGAACCTCTTGTCCAAGAAAACCCGGTCGCGGGCTGTCTTCCATACAGGTTTTCCTATCCTTCCAAGGTTTTAGTAAATCAACATGGTAAACCTGCTCCGGCTTGTGTACCTTGTAATTTACTGCTCCAATTTTTTCATGTACCTCGTGTGGCCCATGCCACCTGGCTAGGAACTTACTGTCCACGGTCGGCACCAGAACCAAAACCCGATCATCCGGGTTAAAGTTCCGGACCCGAGCCTGCCGATTATAGATCCGACTCTGGGCTCGCTGAGCGGCCTCCATATGTTCCCTGACCAGAGGCAAAACGGTCTGTATCCGCTGTTGCATCCTGGTAACATATCCAAGGATGCTTTTATGCGGAGTGAGTTGTTGTTGCCACGCCTCTTTGGCTACGTCCAACAAGCCACGAGGATGTCTGCCATATAGCAATTCGAAGGGCGAGAGCCCAGTAGTGGTCTCAGGAACCTCTCGCACTGCGAACATAAGATAGGGCAGAAGAAGGTCCCAATCCTTTCCATCTTTGGTCACCACCCTTTTTAACATGGTTTTTAGAGTTTTATTAAACCTTTCCACCAGACCGTCCATTTGTGGATGGTACACGGACGTCCGTAACTGTTTAATATGCAGCAACTTAGAGTTCCCTCATGACGTTGAACATAAAAGGGGTCCCCTGGTCAGTCAGAACTTCTTTAGGAAGCCCCACTCGGGAGAACATTTCAATTAGCTCCTTAGCTATAAGTTTCGCCGATGTATGTCGCAGTGGCACTGCCTCCAGGTAACGAGTAGCGTAATCAAGGACAACCAAAATGTGTTGGTGTCCCCTAGCCGACTTTGGTACAGGACCTACTAGGTCCATAGCGATTCGCTCAAACGGTACCTCAATGATCGGGAAGAGTACCAAGGGACTGCGAAAAAAGGTGCTGGGGGCTAGTTGCCTGGCAGGTCGGGCAATACTTACAGAACTCGTCCACCTCTTTAAACACACTGGGCCAGTTAAACCGTTGTAGTATCTGGTCCTGTGTTTTCTGCATTCCCAGATGACCCCGGAGAACATGCTGGTGGGCTAACTCTAACATGAGTTTGCGATAAGCCTGGGGCACCACCGACTGTTCTCGCAGCTGATTTACCTGATACAACATATCCTGATGAACCACAAAACAGGGGAACAATGACTCTGCCCCTGGTTGTTGTGGTTCTCAATCTATTATTTGTAAATTTTCTCAGGCTCAGGAAAAGGTTGGATCGCAGTGTTGTGCAGTATCAAAATTATCCCCGGAGACATTGAGGTCTGCCAGCTCAGGACCCGGCGGTAAGTCCTCCGTGTCTTCCACCATCACACTTAGTGGGGTTGTCTCCCCCTTTACCTTTGGGTAGTCGGCCACTTGATCGTTCGGCAAGTCAAAATACACCCGCTGGGACTCTGATGTCAGCCCACTGGTCTTGGGGCAGCTTTTCCCTGGTGGCCACTTTCTCATACATCGCCAGGTAGGTCTCAACGTCGTCTGCAGGTGTTATTTTAGGGATCACTGCATGGACTGCTTTCCGGGCATCGTTTATGCTTGGGGTTGCTCCAGCTGTCTGCAAAGCCATTATGTGCTGTAGCAGCAACTGGTTGGTCTCCTGCTTCTGCTTATTAGCCTCGCATTGCTGCAGGTTATCCTCCACAAGGGCCTTCATAACAGCCTCCATTTTGTCACGTGACACCGGTTTGATGAATGACATACAACCGTGTGCAAACCAACAATATTTTGGCGTTCACGCCAGCCTCACTGCGCTTGCCCGCATCCTCCACCAATTGTAGGGATTTGCTCTGGTAGGCAGGGTAAGCGGATACAATACAGAGGCAAGACCACGATTGAAAAGCAAAAGTTCTGTGTTTATTCACACAAAAATGCAGAAAAGAAAATATAAACAAAGTCACCTTGGTTTAAATCCTGGTGTTCCATTCACACCTTGATGCGGGTACCGCAATAGAAGGTCAAGTCCTGGTGTTCACTTCACACCATGCTGCGGGTACCGCATAAAGAGTCCCAGACCTGAATGTCGTTCCCTTGTCCTTCTAGACAGGTCGCAGGCATGCATCCAGCTACAAGCCTCACACACAGACACAGCCTCAGATCCCAAATTCAGAGATTCCACAGCTCCACAATCACCTGGAGGATCATTCCACATCCAGCTGAGCTGCTGGCTGGGTTTTTAAACCCCAGCCCAAAACCTGGCCTGGACGTGGGGAACAGTCACCCACCCTGCTCTTTGGCTGCTCCCAATAAGAACCGGCCCGGATCGGCTTTTCGGCCACACTAAGAAAAAACAGTGTCAGCGCGCACTAGCTGCTGCTGACACACAAAATAACCGGTTCCTATCTCACCGAGGCCAGGAACCTCGGTGACACGTACCTTCCGTCAATGACGGACCCTTTCGCTTTCCTACACTTCTTATATACAGTGATATGGGCCATGCTAGTATAACCTGGGTATCTCCTGTCTATAATTATATATGTACAGCTGGTATACATTATGCATCTTGGATATAGAGATATAGACCATGCTGGTATAACCTGGGTATCTCCTGTATATAATTATATACAGGGAGTGCAGAATTATTAGGCAAATGAGTATTTTGACCACATCATCCTCTTTATGCATGTTGTCTTACTCCAAGCTGTATAGGCTCGAAAGCCTACTACCAATTAAGCATATTAGGTGATGTGCATCTCTGTAATGAGAAGGGGTGTGGTCTAATGACATCAACACCCTATATCAGGTGTGCATAATTATTAGGCAACTTCCTTTCCTTTGGCAAAATGGGTCAAAAGAAGGACTTGACAGGCTCAGAAAAGTCAAAAATAGTGAGATATCTTGCAGAGGGATGCAGCACTCTTAAAATTGGAAAGCTTCTGAAGCGTGATCATCGAACACTCAAGCGTTTCATTCAAAATAGTCAACAGGGTCGCAAGAAGCGTGTGGAAAAACCAAGGCGCAAAATAACTGCCCATGAACTGAGAAAAGTCAAGCGTGCAGCTGCCAAGATGCCACTTACCACCAGTTTGGCCATATTTCAGAGCTGCAACATCTCTGGAGTGCCCAAAAGCACAAGGTGTGCAATACTCAGAGACATGGCCAAGGTAAGAAAGGCTAAAAGACGACCACCACTGAACAAGACACACAAGCTGAAACGTCAAGACTGGGCCAAGAAATATCTCAAGACTGATTTTTCTAAGGTTTTATGGACTGATGAAATGAGAGTGAGTCTTGATGGGCCAGATGGATGGGCCCGTGGCTGGATTGGTAAAGGGCAGAGAGCTCCAGTCCGACTCAGACGCCAGCAAGGTGGAGGTGGAGTACTGGTTTGGGCTGGTATCATCAAAGATGAGCTTGTGGGGCCTTTTCTGGTTGAAGATGGAGTCAAGCTCAACTCCCAGTCCTACTGCCAGTTTCTGGAAGACACCTTCTTCAAGCAGTGGTACAGGAAGAAGTCTGCATCCTTCAAGAAAAACATGATTTTCATGCAGGACAATGCTCCATCACACGCGTCCAAGTACTCCACAGCGTGGCTGGCAAGAAAGGGTATAAAAGAAGAAAATCTAATGACATGGCCTCCTTGTTCACCTGATCTGAACCCCATTGAGAACCTGTGGTCCATCATCAAATGTGAGATTTACAAGGAGGGAAAACAGTACACCTCTCTGAACAGTGTCTGGGAGGCTGTGGTTGCTGCTGCACGCAATGTTGATGGTGAACAGATCAAAACACTGACAGAATCCATGGATGGCAGGCTTTTGAGTGTCCTTGCAAAGAAAGGTGGCTATATTGGTCACTGATTTGTTTTTGTTTTGTTTTTGAATGTCAGAAATGTATATTTGTGAATGTTGAGATGTTATATTGGTTTCACTGGTAAAAATAAATAATTGAAATGGGTATATATTTGTTTTTTGTTAAGTTGCCTGATAATTATGCACAGTAATAGTCACCTGCACACACAGATATCCCCCTAAAATAGCTAAAACTAAAAACAAACTAAAAACTACTTCCAAAAATATTCAGCTTTGATATTAATGAGTTTGTTGGGTTCATTGAGAACATGGTTGTTGTTCAATAATAAAATTAATCCTCAAAAATACAACTTGCCTAATAATTCTGCACTCCCCGTACATTGCTTGTTTGTGAATGTCCTAATCCTGCTTCTCCTCCTCCTTCAGTTCACCCCCTACAGGGCTTAGGTGGCCGTGAGATGTAGGTGCCACATCTCCTGTCCCCTGGCCAGCCAGATTTAGTAGCATCTGCTCCAGGACAGAAAGGAGTGAAATGAAGTAGTTCATCCCATAGTCCTGGCGACTGACAAATAAAGTGGCCTCCTCAAATGGCCTGAGCAAACAACATGATGTGCCACTGGCTAATGTCGACGTTACACAGGGAAGTGCTCCTGTCCGCCTGCATCATCAAGAAATAGTTTATGGTCTGCCACTGCTAATATAGTCGGTCCAACATGTGAAGGGGTGGAGTTCCAACAGTTGGAAACGTCACATATCAGGGAATCTTGGGAAACATTATTTTATGTAAGAGTGGCTGAAGTGCTGAAGACTTCAGGAACCAATTTACAACCAGATTAAAGATGTACGCCATGCAGGGCACATGGCTCAGCCCTCGTTAATCAGCGCCAACACAATTTTCTTCCCATTGTCAGTGACCATGGCTCCCATTTTCACTTGGCAAGGAAACAGCCAGGATTTTTTGATGGAGTTTAACTCCATTTGCCCAGGCAAACCAGGTGCATAACAGTGTGACACGGCGTGCTCTGCAAAGGTGGCATGCTGTAGGAGCACTACAAATTGTGCTTGCAGTGGAGACTGAGGACAAGGTGGAGGATGAAGAGGCAGAGGAGGACATTGGCACAGGACTAACAGCTTGAGAACGTGGAGGCGGCAGTGCTGTCATCTTGTCAAGTTGCTGGTGTGGCTGGGCAGGAACCACATTTACCCAGTGGGCCGTAAAGGACATATATTGTTCTTGACTGTAGTTGAAGCTCTCCACGTCTGCACTGCCGTGAACTTTAGCAGACACCAACAGGCTCATGGACTAGCCCACCTTCTGTTTAACATACGTGTGCAGGGCTGGTACTGCCTTTTTGGAAACGTAATGATGACTTGGGACTTTCAACCTTAGCTTTGCACAAGCCATCAGTCCTCTGAAAGGTGCAGAGTCCATCACATCGAAAGGGAGAGACTGTAGTACCAGCAACTTGGCCAGGAGCATGTTGAGCTTCTGCGCCTTTGTATGAGTGCATGCATACTGTTGTCTTTTTGAAATTGCCTCACTGATCGATTGCTAAAAAAACTAGTGATAAGGAGTAGAAGGAGGAGCAGGAGCGTCAGGACCAGTAGATGATGGGAAGGAAACAGCTTCCTTCTGCTGAGGTGGTGGAGCCTTGACTGCTGGAGAATGAGTGCGGGCCATTGGATGATGCAGCAGTTGCTGCTTAAGGCTGTACCACTACATTAGCGCCACGGTTTTTGACATATAGCTGCCACGGTTTTTGACATATAGCTGCTGCCACCATTATGCCACTGTCTGCCTTCCTACGATCATATTGCTGCTGATCCCCCTAGTGCCACTTCCATTACCTGCTACTTAATTGCCACTACTACTACCGTCCCCCTAAACAGCGCACACACATCTTCTGTCTTGTCTGTCCCCAGCAATTTTGCAAATTCCTTCATAGTTCCTATCAGATAATTTATAAAAGATTTAGTTTTAAAAACTAACTCAGCCAGAAGTTTTCCAGGGTAACCTGTTCAGTCATTTATTCTGTCATGTTCTTCCATTTTTATATTTTTCCTTTCTGAGGATTCTATATATACTTTTGCTCCGCTTCTGACACTGCTCCCATCAACTCACATTTAACTATTCTTACTCTACAATTAAATGAATCATCTAATAAAAAGAAAATTGGACTTCACACAATACAAGATTATCTCTTTCTAAGGGCTCGTTCACACGAATGTGTGAAGGCCGTGCCTGTGCTGTGGACCGCAAATTGTGGTCCGCAATGCATGGGCACTGTCCGTGGGGCAGGCGCATGTGGATCGCAGACCCATTCAAGTTAATGGGTCCGCAATCCTTCCGTTCCGCAAAAAAAAAAAAAATAGAGCAAGTTCTATCTTTTTGCGGTGCTAAAGCACAGAACGGAATCCCAGACAGCACTCCGTAGTGCTTCCATAGTGTTCCGTTCCGTTCTTCCATTCCCCATCTCCGGATTTGTGGACCCATTGAAATGAATGGGTCCGCATCCGTGATGTGGAATGACCATGGAACGGTGCCTGTGTATTGCAGATCCACAAATGTGGTCCACAATATGGAAACGAGCATCACAGGTTTGTGTGAACGAGCCCTAACAAAGATAAAACCAGCCTGTAGATCATGTGGATCCAATGATGTTCCCATTCATTTCTTCAATTACTCTTGTAGATTGTTTTCAAGCTGCAGCTCAGGTGCATGTCCTTTTTCACAGAGCATGTCCTTTCTGACGCAGCTCTCGTCCTGTCCATGTTATTCCTGCCGGCACCTGTGATGGCTTCTAACCATGGAAAGGGCTGGTGACCGATGAAGGATATAAGTGAGCATGTGCGTCCTCCTCAGTAATGTTACTTAGGTGGATAGAGAAATAAGGAAAACAACAAACAGCAGGTGGCGCTATACAGATACATTTTATTAAATAACTCAGCGGCCATATTACATTATAATTACATGCAAATACAAGAGAGTTGATTCCACCATAATTGAATTACAAGGTCACTTTGGAGAAATAGGTCTCCAACTAACTTTAAGAGATTTGCTGATCTATAGTTGTAGTAATAATAGTTTTCTGTATTATATCCAGATATTTGTAGAGGTTGTACAGGATTAGAACTTGTGGCTGCTTTCCTAGAGAAACAGCCCCACATCTGTCCATAGGTTACGTCTGCTATTGCAGTATGGCACAGCGGTGAACAGGAAGAGAGAAGGGAGATGGCACGTGTGCACTGCATGCGCCGTCTCCTCATAAGCAGGTCAGAGGGCGATCCGGTTGTCAGACCCCCAACGATCTCATATTGATGACCTATTCTGAGGATAGGATTTTAACCCTTTAGGGTTGAGGTCTATTTAAGTTTAAACTTTTTGAATTTTACTGCCCCTCGTTCCAATAACCATAACTTTTCTATTCTTTTGTTCACATAGATATATGAGTGTGACGGTAGTAGAAAATATCCCCGTCAAGCATTCCCTTCTTCCCATAAAAGAAAATCATCCAATATTCCACGAGTAGGAATATCCCTGGAATCGCCGAGTAATCCACACTTTACTGGCATACAGAACTCACAATTTATGCAGCATAAAACTCCTCCTCTGGGCCAGGCTAGATAATTGAGTTTTAACAATACACACAGCTCAATTGTCTGCTGGCCAGAACATTTACAATTTTTAACACTTTCAGAATACACACAGCTCAATTGTCTGCTGGCCAGAACATTTACAACTTTTAACACTTTTCAGAAAAGTACTTTCCATCCCACATACAAACATAATTTCAACCTCCCTGTTCGGTGCACGAATACATTCATTCTTGACATTTGGAACCGAACAATATAGACCTTAAAATAGCAGGGAGAGAATTAAACTGAAGCATATAGGCAATTGCATCAAAGTCCTTCACAATGAGGGCCTATTTTTTTGTAGGACATCATGCACTTTTTTAATGTCACCATTTAATTTACCATATCTTGTATTGGAAAAGGGGAAAAAAAAATTTGTGTGGAAAAATTGAAAAAAAGCGTTCACTGTGAACTAAAAATGACCTGCCGTCATTATTTTGCTCTTACTGAATGTGGAGATATCAAACTTGTATAGGTTTTACTACTTAAAAAAAAAATAAAAAAATTTTAAAAAAAAATGTTCATTGCCATATAACTTTTACATTTCGGTCTACAAAGCCGTGTAATGGCTTGTTTTTTGCGGAACGAACAATATTTTATATTGGTAACATTTGGGCGGTATGTACGGCTTTCACTGTACAGGATTTTTTTTTAAGTTCAGACATTTTCACACATAACGATGCATATTATGTTTATTTTTTTATTGCTTATATATTTTTTATATGCAAAATTGGGAAAGGGGGTGATTTAAACTTATATTGCTGTTTTTTTTTCTTTCATTTCTTTTTAAATAACAATACTCTCCTATTCACCCTAATAGATCTCTATTAGGTCTCATGCACATGACCGTATGTATTTTGCAGTGCACAAAAAAAAACTGATCTGCAAAAAGCATGGATGACATCCTTGTGCATTCTGTATTTTGGAGAATGGAACGTCTGACCCCTAAGAGAACAGTACTATCTGTAATGCAAACAATAATAGGACATGTTCTTTTTCTTTGCGGAATGGACATGCGGAAATGAAATGCACATGGAGTAACCTCCGTTTTTTTACGGACACATTGAACTAAATAGTTCTGCATACAGTCCGCAAAAAAAACTGAACAAACACGGAAATAAAATATATTCGTGTGCATGACCCCTTAGGGTGAATAGTATTTTTACTCTCTCCATTCTGAGCTGTGCCTCGTGCATAGCTTAGTATAAAGAACTCATATTGTATTGTCAAGGTGGGGAGTGGAGAAAACCCCCACCGTACGATGACTGGGGGATAAGGAAACTAGGCCTGAACACAAGGATAAGGGAGCAGGTCACCTCCTAATGCGTCCCTTTACCTAGCCCTAACTCCTCACCGTATGAGCGGACCTGGATGGTAGGACGGCTCATACCCTGGAAACCTAAGGCCCTAAGAATTCCTCACAAAGGTGCTCAGGAGAGGCGCACTGTTCTTCCAGGACACGGAAGAACAGGAGTCTCAAAAGGCATAGAAGCAGGGAAAGGAAAAGAACATATGCAGCAAGAGAAAAGGCAGGTAAGAAAACAAGACAACACACCCACCTGCCGCTGCCACAATGACTGGAATCCGTGAATACATACCGGGGCCCTAACACCAAACAGGACACCATACCAGCAACTCTCACAGGTATCCAGCACACCAAACATACAACACATGTAAGGGAGGGAAGACATCGCTGGAGACCTCGATGTCCCACTAGGTGGCCCTCACACTGGAAGATGGAACAACCAGACAAGGAGCATAGGTCCAGCACACACCAAGGCTGATGTACAACTGACTCCTGACCTTAAGCCACAGGTATAAGAAGCACCTAATGACCACACCCAGCAAGGTAGTTTACCCTTACTGCACCAGACAGGGGAAGGCTATAACTTAAAGGGGAAGTGCACACACGAGCCACAACATTGCCCCCAGCAACAGCATGCGTGGCAACCATGTCACGGCGCACACAGCAAAGGCTGTGACATGTATAGAGTGGGCCTGCTGCAGAGGTCTGCTCCATATATCCCCTCAGGCATTATGACGTACAGTTAAGTCATATTGCATGAAGGGCTTAAAAGCCCGGACAACCCCTTTAATTTGCAGCCAAGGCATTTCCCACATTTTGTATATTAAATAGGCTTCTCTCTTGTGTGACTTCTCAGGTGTCTCCTAAAACTTGATTTCTCAGTAAAACACTTTCCACATTCAGTGCATGAAAATAGTTTCTCTCCTGTATGAATTCTCAGATGTGTATCAAGACTTTCTTTCTGAGTAAAACATTTCTCACATACAGGACATGGAAATGGTTTCTCTCCTGTATGAATTTTCTGATGTCTTTTATAAGTTGATTTATCAGCAAAACATTTCTCACATTCAGGACATGAATATGGTTTCTCTCCTGTGTGAGTTCTCAGATGTGTATCAAGATGTTCTTTCCTATTAAAACATTTCTCACATTCAGAACATGGATATGGCTTCTCCCCTGTGTGAGCTCTCAGATGTTTATTAAGATGTGCTTTCTGTTTAAAACATTTCCCACATTCAGGACATGAATATGGCTTCTCTCCTGTGTGAGCTCTCAGATGTTTATTAAGACTTGCTTTCTGAGTAAAACATTTATCACATTCAGAACATGTATATGGCTTCTCTCCTGTGTGAGCTCTCAGATGTGTATTAAGATATGTTTTCTGATTGAAACATTTCCCACATTCAGGACATGAAAATGGCTTCACTCCTGTGTGAATTCTCTGATGCACCCCAAGACTTGAATTGTTTCTTAAACACTTCCCACATTCTAAACATGAATATGGCTTCTCTCCTGTGTGATTTCTCTGATTTTCAGCAACACTTGATATCACATTAAAAGTTTTCTCTCTTTCAGAACATAAAAATGACCATTCATCTTTCAGAATTTCTTTGTGCACAGAAAGATTAGCATTATTTTCAAAATCTTTCCCATATTCAGAATGTACAGACATTTCAACCAGATTATGTCCAGTTCTATTAATGCTAATTTGTGATTGAGTAGCTTCTATTTCATAAGAAGGAGATAGAATTAGATGACCTTGGGAGCCTTTTATCCAGTCTTCACCTGGAGAAAGAAAAATTTTATAAGATAAAAGGTTCTCTTTTTCCAAAATACACACAAACAGTTAAAATATAAAATGCAATTAAAATGCATATAAAAATGTACCAATGTTATAAATACTAACTGCTAATAAGACATGAAATGCATTTCAGAAAATAAATCTGTCACCAAATTCTGTCTGACACACACAGGAACATCAATAGCATTGACCACTAAAATCATATTTACTCTGCAACAATTTCAAAAAAGATTTAATAGCAGTTTCACTGATTGATTAGTGATTGCATAACGCAATAGCGTTGAGCAAATGAAAGCTGACGAAGTGGAATTCGGAAAAATTTGATTCAAAGCATAGCCGAATTTCCTTATGCTTCATGGTAACGAATCAATTTTCCCTGAAATGGTGATAAAAATAAAATAACTCATACTTACCTCATCCATTTGAAATCGAAGAGGCCGCCGCGGCCATCCTGCATGAAGATCCTATGTGACATCTCGTCATCACGAGCCGCACAAGATTTTGCATTGGATCTTCAAGCAAGATAGTCACAGCAGCCTCTTTGCAATCCAATGGATGAGGTACCATAAGTACAATTTAATTTCTTTTTAAGTGAGTAACTTCTTAAAGGACTAAATATTGATCTCCATGTCACAATAAGCAATAAACACAGAATCTGAGGGGGTTCAATGATGGGCGGCAAAGTAATACATTACAAAGGAAATTTTTTGTATAATTTTGTGAAGCAAATTCAATTTTTGAGAACTTCGCTCATCTCTATAAATAACTATAGAAATTAATTTCATGTACCAGTTTCATAAATTTACATTTATCTATATTAACCCCTTCAAAACCAAGCCAGTTTGTACCATAAGGACCAGGCCACATTTTGCAAATCGGACATGTTTATGTAGTAATAACTCAGTGGCATTCAAGAATAAAGGACTGCTTTCACAACATCGCATCGGTGAGTGCCACCCGATTCATTTTCTTTTTTACTATGGATTTTGTCGCTTCTATGAGGGCTTGAGCACCGCTATATTGCTTTTAGATGACGTGGACGTGCGCTGAATGTTTTGAGGTGTCAAGTTGTTAGCCCAGCAGCTGTGCCGCCGGTTTCTTTGTTTTTGTGAATAACTCTGGAACGCTTTCACTTATCCAAGAAATTCTGAGATTGTTTTCTTGCGACATATTGTACTTCATTTTACTGGTAAATTTAAGTTAACATTTTTTTTTACCCTTATTTTTTTTTAAATATCATTTACAGAACATTTAGAAAAATTCACAAAAATTCTAAATTTTAATTTCTTTGCTTTCAAGACGGATAGTGATACCTCATAAAATAGTTATAACATATCATTCCCCATATGTCTAGTTTATGTTGGCATCCTTTTGTAAATTACATTTTATTTTTTTAGGACATTAGAAGGCATTGTATTTTAGAAGCAATTTTGATATTTTTAAAGAAAATTTCCAAACCCACTTTTTAAAGTACTAATTCAGCTATGAATTCCTTTTGTGGGGCTTACATAATAGAAACCACCCATGAATTACACCATTTTAGAACCTACTCCCCTCAAATTATTTTAAATTGATTTTACAAACTTTGTTAACCCTTTATGTGGTCTATAGGAATTAAAGGAAAATAGAGGTGAAATTTCCATTCCATTTCCATTCTTATCCATTTTTCCTGTAAGACATCAAGGGTTAACAGCCATACAAAACTTAATATTTATTTTCCTGATTTGGCAGTTTTTAGAAACACCCCATATGTGGTCATAAACTTAGGCTCAAAAGGAAGGAGTGCCATATGGTTTTTAAAGGGCAGATTTTGCTCACAGTTTTTTTGTCACATTTGAAGACTCCCTGATGCACCCCTACAGTAGAATCTCACAATATGTGACCCCATTTTGGAAACTACGGGATGAGGTGACAGTTTTATTGGTGCTATTTTGGGTACATGGGATTTTTGATCGCTCCATATTATGCTTTTTGTGAGGCAAGGAAGCCACAAAATGGCTGTTATCAGACCATTTATATTTTTTATGGAGTTCTCCTGACAGGATAAAGCAGGTATTGTTTTTATAGAGCAGGTTGATACAGATGCGACAATACCAAATATGTGTATTTTAATTTTTGTTTCAATTTTACATAATATAATGTTTTTGTGTCTTTATTTTAGAAATCCAATTTTTACATATGTCTTTTTGATTGCTTGGAATTATACATATTTTGATGTAAGGTGACAAAAAAAATAGCATTTTTTTTTTTTTTTTTAAGTATTCACCTGATGTGGTAGATTGTGACATTTTTATAGAGCCGATACCTAATATGTCTTTTTTTTTTTTTTATACACGATTTTATGGTGAATCAGATTTTTTTCTTTACTTACTCAAACACTTTTTTCACTTTTTATATTTGTCCCACTGTGGGACTTCACCTTTTCGGGGTTTCATCCATGTTTCAGTACAGTACAATCCATTCTGTATTGAACTGCATTTAACTGTCAGCTTCTTACACAGTAAGACTCTGACACTTGCCTAGGAGACCCCGCCTGGATCTACTGGGCTTCCGTAACTGGCAGGCAACAATGGCAACCATCACCACAGCGTGGGGGGCCGATGGAGTTAGAGGGATCCCCCTCCCTCTATAAAGCCCGCACAAGTCAAGGTCAGCGCTGACTGCGGCATATTAAAGGGTTAATACGCAGGCATCACTGTCAGTAACAGCTGGGCCAATGCTGCTGATCGGGCAGGAACAGCTCCCATACCTGCCCAATCACATCACGCACATGTACATGCAGATGCAGCAAAAAACGCATTCCCTCACGTACATGTACGTGATAATGTGGTAAGGGGTTAAACTTCATAAACAAATTCTCTGCTTAACACTCCTGCTTCTCAAATGCCTAACACAAAACTCCAGCAGAACAACAATGACATCCACCTCAGTGGTAGCAGCCTTTGGGGGAAAATTTCTGCACTGTGGAATTCTTCTTAAAAAAAATAAAAAAATAAAAATATAATTCTTAAAAATAGATGAAAAGTGGGTGGGGTTAGCTATGTTAATTAGCTTTACTCCAGATTTATCACTCTGAATTTTTTAAGAAGTGATAATGAAGTCCCAAAGCCACCCAGTAGAGTGGTGGTGTAAAAATCTGGAGTAACATTTCTGGACAAGAGCGTTAGGTTTAAAGATGAGTCAAATTGATTGAACAATGTATGACAATTGAGATGTTTAGTGCAAAGTAGATCAACGCCGACTCGGAAAACTGACTTCAGATATTACCCTCGTGAAATACAATATATAAAGTCTCAGTTGAACAGGACAGCTATGGTCACATAATCAAGTCCAATAGATGAGGCAGCATTGAGCCAGATGTTGTTATAAATCAGTTATAAATCTTCTGGTTCCCCTTCTGTAAGGGACATAGATTTCTATATTGCAGGTTTATGATAGTTGTGGAAGCAAAGCCAAAAGGTACTACAAAACTTGTTGAGGGCAGTTAATGGGCCCAATCTAAGGGATTCTGTGTTAAGTAATAAAATAACATTATTCTACAGAAATATTACTTTACTATAAAAACATCAAACATTTTGTTATTTATAATGGCTTGTCTTCTCTACAGGGCAATCATCAGTCTAGAATCAAAAGACCACAATCCTATAAGTACAAAGAAAACCAGTCCTAATCACACAGCAGGATGGGTTATTTCAGAACATGAATCTATAGATCTGCCCGAGGGCTATTCGGACCCCTAGAACATCTTTTAGGCATAACACACCAAAACAAGCAGACAGGCAGGGCAAGGTCCATAATGAATCAGTACATGACAGTAAGCTGGACCAGCAAGTAAGGGTTATTTGGTAGGTAATACCTCTGGACCAAGTACACCGGTTTGATTTCGGGCCAAACCCAGAGGACAGAAACTCAGTCAGACCCGTTCTTTATAGAGGCTCTGATGGTGAGGATGAACTCAGCCGAGGGCTCACTGGTTGCACATGCATGATAGTCCCGGTGCACTTGGCCACTTACAAGCAGAGACAGATGTTGGTGCAAGCACCAACAGTCCAGACACACATGGCATGGACTGGAACTCAAGCACACAAACAGGAACCCAAACATACGCAGTACAATGTTCAGACAAGACATAACAGGAACCAGAAAACAAGACAGATGCCTGGATCCAATGTAGAACGGATGCATTGTGGTCACAGACAGAGCTGCACAGACTGGCAGACAGGCAGATGCCTGGACTCCATGAGGAATGGATGCATGGCGGTCACAGGCAGAGCGGGATACATAGACTAGATGTTCTTCCTCTAGAGAACTCAGGAGCCTTCTCCACGAAGGGGAAGAACTAGATAAGCAGATCCCTGTTCTCAATGCAGATTTAATCCATGGGCAAACAGACAGAGCTACACACAAGACAAAGGACCAGACTAGCAGATGCCTGTTCTCCATGCGGTGTAAGTTCATGGGCAAACACACAGAGCTGCACACAAAACAAAGTACTGGAGTAGAAGTTGCCTGTTCCTCATGTGGAGTTAGTCCATGGGCCAACAGACAGAGCTGCACACAAGACATGGAAATGGACAAGGTGAACTTGATGCCTCAGTAGGTGACCACACGGACAGGGAAGATAGAAGAGCCCCAGGTTAGGTGCATAGCACCTGCACCCAGCAAATCTGGAGACAGACTGACCTCCAGGCCCACAGCTAACAGGAATATATAGCACATAGTGACCACACCCAGACCAAGACATTAACCCCACAAGAACCAGACATCAGGGAGGGGAGAAAGAACAGTATACACACAGGCTGCCGTACCTACCCATGGGAAGCAACCTACACGGTATCCACCATAGCTAGTATGCCAGAGCAACCAATGTGTGGAAACATGGCAACCCGTGTCACAGTGAGCCACACCATGACACTGCCATTATAAATAATGAGGGGAATCTGATAATGCATTTATAATAAAGTAATATTTCAGTATTCTCTACGATTTTATTTAATTAATTGTGGAAGATGAGGAGTTACAGATTGGTACATGGATCCCAACAGCCCCTAGAGACTGGCACATGGACCCAGGTGGAGAAGTGAGGCTTTGACACATATTTCTTATGGTAAAATCACTAGAATCTATTTTCTGATTGACATTGTTTCTGTACGGCATTTTATACACATTTTATATCAGATTGGTCTAGTGCCAGGAAAATGATGGAATCTAAATGAATTATTAATAATAATAATCACCATCAGGCTCTTTTAACCATTTGCTTTTCTCCTCTTTTTAATATAATTCCAAACTAGAAGATTGTCCTCCAGTCGCTCATGTTCTTAATGATGAATTTATTTAAGTCATAAGGGCACAAAAAAACTTCAAAAGACATTCTGGACGGCTTTATGACACTTCTAAGCTTGTGTGTAATAGATGACTTTGGGGTGATATTTACTATATACTGTACTGACTGCTTTCTGTATAGAGACCTTTATTATATTACTATGTACAGATATCTATAGAGGTGCTGGAAATAAAAGTATCTATGGGGAAAATAACGTATTGACAAATCAGACACCAATTCCCCCTGTCAGTAATCTTCTTTCCTCCTATTATTGATGCTTTGGTGTGGTCCAGTGATGGCAGTCAGGAGCGGTGATTGTCCGTGTTCCCGGCACAGTTAAAGGTATGTACTATCACATGTATGGACACCGCGTGTACAATCACTTACACACTACTGTGCGGACAATCACCAGTCACTGCTGCCATCACTGAACCTCCAGGAAAGAGTTATTCCCATTGTAAGAATTCCCTCCCTCTTACTGGGTCCAATTCTAAGATTCAGGGCAAGAAATGAAATACAAGAAGAAGTGTAGAAAATGTGTATTGTAAACGGTGGAAAATCAGTGTCCAGTTATGATGGGAGTTATATGGAGATCTACATGGAGACATACACAAGAGATATTACAGAGACACATTGTCCTTATACACAGCACAGATTACAATATCTTATAATTCCATCCACTTACAGTCAGTTCAGTGACACTTACCAGACAAGGACCCTTCACACACTCAGGACTTGATCTCCAGTCAGTGTCTTCTCTTCAGCAAGTCAGTGATCTAAGTAAATTCCCTTAGTGAATTCTAGCTTTTTGGGCCATGCTTGGGTCCTTTATACCCCTTTGGTGGCTATAGCTATCTGCTCCTCCTCCTCCCCCCAGGAGACGCCCAGTCCCACCTTCATAATCAGTGAAACTTAGGATCATCAGATCTGGCTTTCCTCATTACAATATACATTGGAAAGAATAATGGTGGCTTCTCCTCATCAAACAGTTTAGCATTTTCTGGCCTCCTGAGAAGGTCCTTCATTTACACATTGTATTTGCAGGGTAGAGACCTATTGTTCACACTCCTATTTACCATCTGTAAGAGATTCCTGGGATACTCTGATGGCAGTCAGGAGCGGTGATTGTCCGTGTTCCCGGCACAGTTACAGGTATGTACTATCACATGTATGGACACTGCGTCTACAATTACTTACACACTACTGTGCGGACAATCACCAGTCACTGCTGCCATCACTGAACCTCCAGGAAAGAGTTAGTCCAATTGTAAGAATTTTCTTCCTCTTACTGGGTCTGATTCTAAGGTTCAGGGCAAGAAATGAAATACAAGAAGGAGTGTAGAAAATGTGTATTGTAAACAGTGGAAAATCAGTGTCCAGTTATGATGGGAGTTATATGGAGATCTACATGGAGACATACACAAGAGACATGACAGACAGAGGCACATTGTTCATATACACAGCACAGATTACAATATCTTATAATTCCATCCACTTACAGTCAGTTCAGTGACACTTACCAGACATGGACCATTCACACACTCAGGACTTGATCTCCAGTCAGTGTCTTCTCTTCAGCAACTCAGTGATCCAAGTAAATTCCCTTGGTGAATTCTAGCTTTTTGGGCCATGCTTGGGTCTTTTATACCCCTTTGGTGGCTATAGCTATCTGCTCCTCCTCCCCCCAGGAGACGCCCAGTCCTACCTTCATAATCAGTGAAACTTAGGATCATCAGATCTGGCTTTCCTCATTACAATATACATTGAAAAGAATAATGGTGCCTTCTCCTCATCAAACAGTTTAGCATTTTCTGGCCTCCTGAGATGGTCCTTCATTTACACATTGTATTTGCAGGGTAGAGACCTATTGTTCACACTCCTATTTAGCATCTGTAAGAGATTCCTGGGATACTCTGAGACCTTTTCATGTGAGAATCAGTGTAAACAATGAGCATTTTAGATCCTGATGAGATACATTCCATTCAGATCTATAACCACATGACTATACATCCATAATTCACATATATGAAAGTCTCCATTTAAGGATGACCGAAGATCCTATTCTTCACTGCCTTATGCGGATCACGGACCTATTGAAGTTAAAATGTCCACACTGTGCTCAAGGACGTTATAAAGGTTTTGTGGATCAGTGGTTTGTGGACCGAAAAACTGATACTGTTGTGTGCATGGGGCCTCAGAGGGAAATACCTATGTGACAACTTTACATGAGTATTTGTTACATATGTACATAGTTAATACGGTTAAAAAAAATACATACATCCATCAAGTTCAACCAAGGGATAGGTAGGGACGCGAATCCCAGAAGGAAGTGAGACTTAGATTTCTACATGTTTTCATAAGCATTAATGTTTTTTACTTTTAAGTATTCGTCTAAACCCTTTTTGAAACTGTCCACTGTTCCTAGTGTGACCACGTCCTGAGGAAGTCTATGCCACAGATTCACAGTTCTCACAGTAAAGAAGCTTTGACGCTTCTGGAGACTGAAATTTTTCTTCTTCAGTCGGAGGAAGTGTCCCTCGGTCTTTTGAGCACATTTTACATGGAACAGCTTTTCGCCATATTTTTTGTATGGCCCATTTATATACTTGTATAGGTTAATCATGTCCTCCCTTAGACGTCTCTTCTCAAGACTAAATAAATTCAATTATTTTAATCTTTCTTCATAACTAAGACCCTCCATGCCCCTTATCATTTTAGTCGCTCTCCTCTGTACATTGTCCCGCTGCAGTGCATCCTATGTACTGGTGCCAAGAACTGGACTGCATATTCCAGATGAGGCCGCACCAACACTTTGTAAAGTGGTAGTATTACATCCCTGCCCCGCGAGTCCATGCCTCGTTTAATGCATGACAATATCCTGGTGGCCTTAGAAGCAGCTGATTGACATTGTATGCTACAGGAAAATTTAGACTAGAACCTTCAGAATCACAAGTCGCTGACCCACCCCCCTAGGAGACCTATTGTCACGATACATTGATTGGTTACTTCGACCACTAGTGCAGAAGGTCCCCTCACATCTCAGGGACACAACTGATCTCCTCCCTTCACTGGCTTTAAACCAGTAGCGGGAGGAGTATCACCTGGTGTCCCTGGATGTAGAGAGTCTGTATACGCGCATGCCCAAGAAAAGGGTATCCAGGCCATATCAGAAATTCTCTTAAATACAGACGAAAGCGAGGTCTTCAGAGATTTCATTGTAGATGGGCTAAGACTGATACTGAGCAATAATGCCTCCTTGTTTGGGAATGCGTGGTTCAGACAATGCGTCGGTACCGCGATGGGTACTCCCGTTGCGTGTACCTTCGCAAATTTATACCTTGCACACTTAGAAGATAAATTTATCTATTCGGTCTCCAACCCATATGTAGCATATATGCAAACATTTTTATGATTCATCGATGAAATTCTCATAATTTGGACTAGTACTGAAGCTATGTTTAAAGATTTTGTGCAATATCAAAATCATGTTAATGATATGAATATGCGTTTCACCTATAACTATGGAGGCGATCGTCTTGAATTTTTGGATGTATTGATAAAGGTGAGATATGGGGAGCTTATGAAAGAGGGCTATAGAAACCCAACAGCTCCCTTCTACACTATCAGAGCTACCATGCTGAATCAGTAAAGAGTGCCGTTCCTTACGGCCAATTCAGACGTTTGGCACGCATCAACAAAACTGAGGACAGTTACAATCGCCAGACAGGGGAGTTAGGATCTCGCTTGAGAGCAAGGGGTTACCCCCCCCAGGCTCCTGGACGAGGCTTTGACCAAGGCCACTCTATTAGGACGTGATAAGTTTTATAAATACGATTCAATTCAGGAATCATCAAAAATCCAGGGAAAAAAACTTTTGTTTTTTCTTTTAGATATAGCCCGATGGCTGAAGTTATTAACCCCTTAAGGACACATGACGTACCGGTACGGCATGTTTCCCGAGTCCTTAAGGACACATGACGTACCGGTACGTCATGGCTTTAAATAGCGATGCGGGGGTTAATCGGAACGGGATGCCGGCTGAAATCATTCAGCCGGCATCCTGTAACAATGCAGGGGGGGGGTCATTTGACCCCCCCGCATCGACGATCGCAGAAAACCGCAGGTCAATTCAGCCCTGCGGTTTTCTGCGTTTCCGGTCCATTCGGGTGTCCTGTGACCCGATGAACCGGAAAAAGACTGCGATCGGTGGCGTAATTTTACACCACCAATCGCAGTCCGAGGATTTGCAGAGGCGGAGCTGGCCCTGGTGCTGAACGCCGCTGTCCAGGGTGCTGATTGGTGCAGGGGAGAGAGGCGCGAGATTCAAACTTCCTGCGCTCCTCTCTCCCCTCCTCTTCCTGTCCAGCACCCTGACCGTGCAGCATCGTCCAGCACCAGCTCCTGTGTCCCCCTAATCGGCATCCATCACCCTCCTGCACCCATCGCCACCCAGGTAGGTTAGGGTCAGTGAGGGAGAGGCACCTTTAGGCAGGGATAGAAGGGAAAAGTTAGAAAAAAAAAAAAAAAAAAAAGCACATTTATTCCAAACTTTTTTTTTTCAGCTACCAGACCCCAGACCCCCCCTGCCACTTGCCCCCCCCGCATCCCCCCCACCACCAGCCCCTTCCCCCACCACCACTTTTTTTTTTTCTGCGTGCGCTGACTGGCCGGTACTTTTTAGCGTCCGTCCACTGTTAGCGCATCGCCCGCCCCACCACCCCACCGACCGCTGATCAGCGTTGAACCGCTGATCAGCAAGTTTGAACTTTTTTTTTTTTTTTCTAACACTTGCCCATTTTTTTTGCCTGGACTTTTTAGTACGTGAACACCCGTGCCCCCACACACACGCACATAGAATAAAGGTTTACACGCACGCACATACACACGCACACACACCCATGGCCCGCCGGGTGTTCTCGGCCGAGGAGGCATATGCCCAGATTGCCTCCGACTCTGAGAGCCCCAGTGAGGATGAGGATGACCCCACGTTCCTTTTGTCATCCGCATCCTCCTCATCATCATCGGATGACGATGAGCCACCAAGGCAGCGGAGACGCCGCCAGGCGGAGCCAGGGGCCACACATGCTAGGGATCCTGTGGCCCACCCTAGTACGAGCCGCCCTGGGGTTCGTACTGGTTTCCCGGCCCACCAAATAAGTTCACCGGAGCCCCCTGCCGATGAACTTAGCTGGTGTCCCCCAGTGGACTTTGAGCCTGAGATTCCGGATTTCGCTGGCAATCCTGGAATCCAGATTCCCACAGTGGGGTTTACTGAAATAGACTTTTTTAGTTTTTTTTTCAGTAACCCACTGGTGAATCTGATGGTGGAGTAGACGAATCTGTACGCCCAAAAGTTCGTCGCTCAAAACCCGGGCTCATTTTTGGCTAGACCCGGTGGCTGGACGCCGGTCAGTGCAGCCGAGATGAGGACATTTTGGGGCCTCGTGCTGCATATGGGTCTAGTGCAAAAACCCAGTGTCAGGCTGTACTGGAGTGGGGACGTGCTATACCAGACCCCACTGTACAGTACGGCCATGACACGCTCCCGGTTTGAGGCCATCCGGAAATGTCTGCATTATTCCGATAATGCAGCATGTCCCCCCCGAAGTGATCCTGCCTATGACCGGCTGTACAAGATACGGCCGGTCATCGATCACTTTGGGGCCACATTTCAGCAGGCCTACGTACCTGGAAGGGAGGTCGCGGTTGATGAGTCTCTCGTTGCGTTCAAGGGGAGACTCAGTTTCCGCCAATACATTCCCACAAAGCGGGCGAGGTATGGCGTGAAGCTATACAAAATTTGTGAGAGTACCTCAGGGTACACTTACAAATTTCGTGTGTACGAGGGGCGAGATTCCCGGATTCAACCACCAGAATGTCCCCCCACTCTGGGTGTTAGCGGGAAACTCGTGTGGGACCTTATGTACCCACTGCTGGATAAGGGTTACCACTTGTACGTGGACAACTTTTATACCAGCATTCCCTTGTTCAGGTCCCTTGCCGCCAGATCCACGTTCGCTTGTGGGACCGTGCGGAAAAATCAACGCGGCCTCCCTGCCCACCCCCTCCAGGTACCTATCCCCAGGGGTGAGACCCGTGCCCTTACCAGTGGAAGCCTGTTGCTGGTCAGGTATAAGGACAAGAGGGATGTCCTTATGCTGTCCACAATCCACGGTAACAGCACCACCCCAGTCTCTGTGCGAGGTACCACGGCAACGGTCCTCAAGCCCGATTGTATCGTCGACTACAATCGGTATATGGGAGGAGTTGATCTCTCTGATCAAGTCCTCAAGCCATATAATGCCATGCGCAAAACCCGGGCATGGTACAAAAAAGTTGCGGTCTACATGGTGCAGGTTGCCATGTACAACTCTTTTGTACTATCCCGAAGCGCTGGCAGCACAGGGACATTCCTCCAATTCTATGAGGCAGTCCTCAAAGACCTGATCTTTTCGGACCGGGAAAGAGCAGGCCGGAGTACCTCGGGAACTGGAGGCGCCCGGATCGTCCCTGGCCAACACTTTCCAGGTGTGGTCCCCCATACTGGAAAGAAGGGACGAACCCAAAAAAGATGCAGAGTGTGTCACAAGAGGGGTATACGGAAGGACACCACTACTCAGTGTGACACTTGCCCCGATCATCCGGGCCTCTGCGTTATCGATTGCTTCAGGGAGTATCACACTTCCATGGAGTACTAAATTTTTATAATCTCCAACAGTCCCCTAGAGAACATAAAACACTATGTCTCTCAGACTTTGGAGACACAGAAACAATTTTTTTTCCCCCAAAAAATATTAGTTTTAGTGCAGGCATCCTCAAACTGCGGCCCTCCAGATGTTGTAAAACTATAACTCCCAGCATGCCCAGACAACCTACAGCCATCAGCAGGGCATGGTGGGAATTGTAGTTTTACAACATCTGGAGGGCCGCAGTTTTAGGATGCCTGCTTAGTGTCTCCAAAGTCTGAGAGCCATACATATTGGGCATCGTCGCGTGCGTAAAAGTCGTCGCTATAAAAATAACATTTGACCAAACCCCTCGGATGAACGGTGTTAAAAATATAAAATAAAAACGGTGCCAAAACACCCATTTTTGGGCAAAATTTCCATTTGAATCCTTTTTTTCCAGTAATAAAGCAAGGGTTAACAGCCAAAAAAAACTCAATATTTATGGCCCTGATTCTGTAGTTTGCAGAAACACCCCATATGTGGTCGTAAATGGCTATATAGCCGCACGGCAGGGCATAGAACGAAGGGAACTCCATATGGTTTCTGGAAGGCAGATTTTGATGGACAGTTTTTTTTTTTGACACCATGTCCCATTAGAAGCCCCCCCTGATGTAGCCTAGACTAGAAACTCCAAAAAAGTGACCCCATCTAAGAAACTACACCCCTCAAGGTATTCAAAAGTTACTTTATAAACTTTGTTAACCCTTTAGGTGTTCCACAAAACTAAATAGCAAATGTAGAAAAATTTTAGAATTTTATTTTTTTTGTTACCTTGCCTCAAAAAAGTGTAATATAGAGCAACCAAAATACATATTTACCCCTAAAATAGTACCAAAACAACAACCACCTTATCCCATAGTTTCCTAGATGGGGTCACTTTTATGGAGTTTCTACTCTAGGGGTGCATCAGGGGGCTTGAAAGGGTACATGGTGTAAATAAACCAGTCCAGCAAAATCTGCCTTCCAAAAACCGTATGGCGTTCCCCTTCTTCTATGTCCTGCCGTTTAGCCAAATAGTAGTTTACGACCACATTTGGGGTGTTTCTGCAAACTACAGAATCAGGGCAACCCATTTTGAGTTTTGTTTGGCTGTTAACCCATTTTTTTCAGTAATAAAGTAAGGGTTAAAATGGAAAATTTTCCAAAAAATAGAAATTTCTAAATTGTTTCTCCATCTGCCATTAACTCTTGTGGAACACCTAAAGGGTTAACAAAGTTTGTAAACCCAGTTTTGAATACCTTGAGGGGTGTACTTTCTTAGATGGAGTCACTTTTTTGAAATTTTTATTCTAGGGGTACAACAGGGGGCTTCAAATGGGACATGGTATAAACAAAACCAGTCCTGCAAAATCTGCCTTCCAAAACCCATATGGTGTTCCCCTCCTTCTATGTCCTCCCGTTCGGCCAAACAGTAGTTTACGACCACATATGGGGTGTTTTTGCAAACTACAGAATCAGGGCAACCCATTTTGAGTTTTGTTTGGCAGTTAACCCTTGTTTTACTCCTGGAAAAAATTGATTATATTGGAAAATTTTCCAAAAAATAGAAATTTCTAAATTGTTTCTCCATCTGCCAATAACTCTTGTGGAACACCTAAAGGGTTAACAAAGTTTGTAAACCCAGTTTTGAATACCTTGAGGGGTGTACTTTCTTAGATGGAGTCACTTTTTTGAAATTTCTATTCTAGGGGTGCAACAGGGGGCTTCAAATGGGACATGGTATAAACAAAACCAGTCCTGCAAAATCTGCCTTCCAAAACCCATATGGCGTTCCCCTCTTTCTACGTGCTCCCGTTTGGCCAAACAGTAGTTTACGACCACATATGGGGTGTTTTTGCAAACTACAGAATCAGGGCAACCCATATTGAGTTTTGTTTGGCTGTTAACCCTTACTTTATTGCTGGAAAAAATGGGTTAAAATGGAAATTTTCCAAAAAATAGAAATTTCTAAATTGTTTCTCCATCTGCCATTAACTCTTGTGGAACACCTAAAGGGTTAACAAAGTTTGTAAACCCAGTTTTGAATACCTTGAGGGGTGTACTTTCTTAGATGGAGTCACTTTTTTGAAATTTTTATTCTAGGGGTACAACAGGGGGCTTCAAATGGGACATGGTATAAACAAAACCAGTCCTGCCAAATCTGCCTTCCAAAACCCATATGGTGTTCCCCTCCTTCTATGTCCTCCCGTTCGGCCAAACAGTAGTTTACGACCACATATGGGGTGTTTTTGCAAACTACAGAATCAGGGCAACCCATTTTGAGTTTTGTTTGGCAGTTAACCCTTGTTTTACTCCTGGAAAAAATTGATTATATTGGAAAATTTTCCAAAAAATAGAAATTTCTAAATTGTTTCTCCATCTGCCAATAACTCTTGTGGAACACCTAAAGGGTTAACAAAGTTTGTAAACCCAGTTTTGAATACCTTGAGGGGTGTACTTTCTTAGATGGAGTCACTTTTTTGAAATTTCTATTCTAGGGGTGCAACAGGGGGCTTCAAATGGGACATGGTATAAACAAAACCAGTCCTGCAAAATCTGCCTTCCAAAACCCATATGGCGTTCCCCTCTTTCTACGTGCTCCCGTTTGGCCAAACAGTAGTTTACGACCACATATGGGGTGTTTCTGCAAACTACAGAATCAGGGCAACCCATTTTGAGTTTTGTTTGGCAGTTAACCCTTGTTTTTTTCCTGGAAAAAATTGATTATATTGGAAAATTTTCCAAAAAATCTAAATTCTAAAAATGTATGTCCATTTGCCATGAAGTGTTGTGGAAGACCTAAAGGGTTAACAAAGTTTGTAAAAACAGTTTTGAATACCTTGAGGGGTGTAGTTTCTAGAATGGGGTCATTTTTGGGTGGTTTCTATTATGTAAGCCTCACAAAGTGACTTCAAACCTGAACTGGTCCATAAAAAGTGGGATTTTGAAGATTTCTGAAAATTTCAAAATTTGCTTCTAAACTTCTAAGCCTTGTAACATCCCCAAAAAATAAAATATAATTCCCAAAATGCTACAAACATGAAGTAGACATATGGGGAATGTAAAGTCATCACAATTTTTGGGGGTATTACTATGTATTACAGAAGTAGAGAAACTGAAACTTTGAAATTTGCAAATTTTTCAAAATTTTTGGTTAATATGGTATTTTTTTATGCAAAAAAATTACTTTTTTGACCCAATTTTAGCAGTGTCATGAAGTACAATATGCGACGAAAAAACAATCTCAGAACGGCCTGGGTAAGTCAAAGCGTTTTAAAGTTATCAGCACTTAAAGTGACAGTGGTCAGATTTGCAAAAAATGGCCTGGTCCTTAAGGTGAAATAGGGCTGTGTCCTTAAGGGGTTAAAAAGGCTATTAAAGATACCTGGAGTATCATTGCCAACGATACAAGTTCCTATCTTAAGGATTCCCGCCCCCTTGTCGCCTTTAGACGTTGCCATACGTTACGTGACAAATTGGTCCGCAGCCACTTTCAAGATTTGAGAAATAAGACTTGGCTGGACGCATGGCAACCGAAGGGCAACAAACGCTGCGGTAATTGTACTATGTGTCTCTTTAACCCTCAGTGGTCCACAGTGAATTTTGAGGGCATTTTTCATAGAGTAAATACTTTAATCACTTGCAAAGCAAAATTTGTAATTTACATTTTGCTGTGCACATGTGGTATGTTCTACATTGGTAAAACAGTGCGCAGTTTATTTGAACGTATCCGGGAACATATCCATTCAATTGAGACGGGTAAAGGGGTCCCCCGGTTAATTGATCATATTAGTTCTGCACATAATGGCAATGTATCTGTCCTCAGGTTTGCTGGACTTAAAACCGTACCTCTCGCTCCAAGAGGGGGCGACAGGGGACGCGATCTATTGAAAAGAGAAGGACGCTGGATCATACGCTCTGCAGCCACTGGCCCCTTAGGTTTCAATGAGAAACTGGACATGAGTGTTTTTCTGTGACATTCATAAATTTGATTTTTCTGTGATATCCATAAATATGACTGCTCTGATTATTGCTTTTAATTATATGTGTTACTATATTTCTGTTTGGCTGACACACCAGGGTGCAGTTACGCCTACTCCATGATGCAGACACCACAATTAGTGCATTTAGTCAGCACCTGTGGTACTACTGAGCGTATAAAAATGCAGTCACTCCTTGAGAGTCAGTCAAACGTGGCCAGATGAAGCGTGGACAACGCGAAAACGGCCGTCGCCATGTAACCTGGGATTGTATCCTGTTTTGTATCCCTACCCTCTGCTGTAATGAAAAAGACATTTTGCAACGTAAGGTGAGTGCCGCCATTTATCTTTATTCACTGGATATTATTTTTTCAGTGTTTATATCCCTTTGAACTTCCACCCATAAGGTTTCCACATCCTCATCATCCTCACGCATTTGCCTCTTCAATTGTCTCTTTCTCACTTGTCTTCAGATCACTCCTCACATACAGGCACACACCACCGCCTTTTCTATTGACCCGGTCTTTCCTAAATAGTGTAAAACCCTCAATGTTTACAGCCCAGTCATGTAAAGAGTCCAACCATGTCTCAACCCCACCAACTACATCTATGTGTTCTTCTAGTACCATAGCCTCCAGCTCCCCCAATTTGCTAGCTAGATTTCTGGCATTTGTCAAAAAACATTTTAAATTACTATTAACTGTAAAGTGATTATCCAGGATTTTTTGGTTACCTTGGTTTATTTTTGTATGTAACAGATTCTTGTTACCAGCAGTTCTATTTTTCATAAATGTATAGTTCTGCCCAGTCTTCTCCCTATTTTCCTCGCTAACCCCAGGCCCCACTAAATCCCCACTGTCCCTGTCACTACCAGAGCTTTGAGACGTTCTCACAGCTCTGTTTCTCCACCCCTGTGATGATGTCACTACTAGAGCTTGGAGGAGTTCCCTCTACCCTGTTTCTCCGCCCCTGTGATGAGGTCTTTACTTTCTGTTTCCTTCCTCCCAGCTGTCCCTCCTGTGTTTGATTTCGCTGCCTTTAAATCACCCCTCCTCCTTTGTAGAGGTGCGGATTATACTTTTCATTTGAGCTGTATCTCTCGCTTGAGTATCTTCACCTGTGTGATATCTTTTCACTGGATCTGTGTTCTGCTGAAGCAAGTACTTCGGATATTGTCTGCTGACTTTGGATCTGTTTTCACTGCAGCTGCAGCTCCTTCAGTAAAGTGTTCAGACATTGTGTATTTCTGTTTCTTTGCTGACTGGATCCGAGGCGACCCCGGTTCCGTCCATATACTGAGCAGGGCACCGGTGACCGTGCCCCTTCCACTATTGTAGGGGTTTCAGTGGTCATCAGCCTTAGGTACGCGGGCATGTCTCAATCCACCGTCTGGATCTGGACATGTGCATAGCAGCTTAGGGAGAGCTTTTCGGGTCTGACAGGGGTCACCCTTTATCCTCCCTAGTTTGGGTCCGGTCAGTTGCTATTCACTGTGTAGGCTCTTGTTGCTCACTTACAGTCGTGACAGTCCCCTTCTATAACCCACTGTCTATCTACACTATCTACCCCCTTATTAGTATGAAACCTCCCCCACCAGATCCTAGTTTAAAAGCTCCTCTAGCCGTCTAACCATTTTTTTCCCCAGGGAAGTTGCACCCTCCCCATTTAGTTGCAGCCCGGCCCGACTGTAAAGCCTGTAACCGACCACGAAGTCGGCCCAGTTCTTCATAAACCCAAACCCTTCCTTCCTGCACCAGCTTCTGAGCCACTTATTTAACTCCCTAAGCTTGCGTTGTCTCTCTAGTGACGCTCGTTGCACTGGTAGTATTTCTGAAAACACAACCTTGGAGGTCCTGGACTTGAGCTTCTCATCTAGTTCCCTAAAGTCCTTTTTAAGGACCTTCCATCTCCCACTGACTTTGTCATTGGTGCCAATGTGTTCCATGACCGCCGGGTCTTGCCCAGCCCCACCCCCACCCATCAATCTGTCAATCCAATCCGCAATATGCCAAACCCGAGCACCCGGCAAACAACACACTGTTTGGCATTCAAGGTCTCGGCTACAGATGACCCTGTCTGTCCGCCTAATAGAGTCCTCTACCACCAGCATCTGTCTGACCCTTGCTGCAGTCCTTTTCCCATCCTTCCTGCAACGGTCATCTTCCTGGTTGCTAGGAGAAACGCTCTGCTGCAGTGTTGCTGGCCCTGGGCTTTCATCCCTAATATCAGCCAAACAGGCATATTTACTAGGGTGTTCCAGCTCAGGACTAGCCTCCCTGGTACTTTTCCCTCTGCCCCTTCTTCCTACATTAACCCAACTGCTTATCTGATATTCCTGATCTTGCCCTCCTCCTCCCACCTCCATTTCACTGACCCCAGCCAGTGCCTGCACAGTGAGGTCTAAGCCTCTCTTCAGTTTTGCAATGCCCCTAAGTGTTGTTATTAAGGGTGTCAGCTGCTACTTTTAAGTTGTAACTGATATGATTTCGTGCAGGGGTTCTTAGTACATCCAGTAATATACTCAATTGGCTAACTGTAGATATGGTCCAAGATAGGTTAGAGAAGGTAAATGTGAACAAGGCTCCGGGTCCAGAAGGATTACACCCAAGAGTGCTTAAAGAGCTCTGTTCAATCATTGATGTGCCCCTGTTTTATTTTTTAAAAGATTCTCTAGGTACTGGTACAGTCAGTGCCAAGTGATTGGCGCAAGACAAATGCGGGGCTCATATTGAAAAAAGGATCTACAGTACAGACCAAAAGTTTGGACACACCTTCTCATTCAAAGAGTTTTCTTTATTTTAATGACTATGAAAATTGTAGATTCACACTGAAGGCATCAACACTATGAATTAACACATGTGTCATTATTTACATTACAAAAAAGTGTGAAGCAACTGAAAATATGTCAAATTCTAGGTTCTTCAAAGTAGCCACCTTTTGCTTTGATTACTGCTTTGCACACTCTTGGCATTCTTTTGATGAGCTTCAAGGGGTAGTCACCTGAAATGGTTTTCACTACACAGGTGTGCCCTGTCAGGTTTAATAGGTGGGATTTCTTGCCTTATAAATGGGGTTGGGACCATCAGTTGCGTTGTGGAGAAGTCAGGTGGATACACAGCTGATAGTCCTACTGAATAGACTGTTAGAATTTGTATTATGGCAAGAAAAAAGCAGGTAAGTAAAGAAAAACGAGTAGCAATCATTACTTTAAGAAATTAAGGTCAGTCAGTCCGAAAAATTGGGAAAACTTTGAAAGTGTCCCCAAGTGCAGTCGCAAAAACCATCAATCACTACAAAGAAACTGGCTCACATGCGGACCGCCCCAGGAAAGGAAGACCAAGAGTCACCTCTGCTGCGGAGGATAAGTTTATCCGAGTCACCAGCCTCAGAAATCGCAGGTTAGCAGCAGCTCAGATTAGAGACCAGGTCAATGTCACACAGAGTTCTAGCAGCAGACACATCTCTAGAACAACTGTTAAGAGGAGACTGTGTGAATCTGGCCTTCATGGTAGAATATCTGCTAGGAAACCACTGCTAAGGACAGGCAACAAGCAGAAGAGACTTGTTTGGGCTAAAGAACACAAGGAATGGACATTATACCAGTGGAAATCTGTGCTTTGGTCTGATGAGTCCAAATTAGAGATCTTTGGTTCCAACCACCGTGTCTTTGTGCGACGCAGAAAATGTGAACTGATGGACTCTACATGCCTGGTTCCCACCGTGAAGCATGGAGGAGGAGGTGTGATGGTGTGGGGGTGCTTTGCTCGTGACACTGTTGGGGATTTATTCAAAATTGAAGGCATACTGAACCAGCATGGCTACCACAGCATCTTGCAGCGGCATGCTATTCAATCCGGTTTGCATTAGTTGGACCATCATTTATTTTTCAACAGGACAATGACCCCAAACACACCTCCAGACTGTGTAAGGGCTATTTGACCATGAAGGAGAGTGATGGGGTGCTGCGCCAGATGACCTGGCCGCCACAGTCACCGGACCTGAACCCAATCGAGATGGTTTGGGGTGAGCTGGACCGCAGAGTGAAGGCAAAAGGGCCAACAAGTGCTAAGCATCTCTGGGAACTCCTTCATGAATGTTGGAAGACCATTTCAGGTGACTACCTCTTGAAGCTCATCAAGAGAATGCCAAGAGTGTGCAAAGCAGTAATCAAAGCAAAAGGTGGCTACTTTGAAGAACCTAGAATATGACATATTTTCAGTTGTTTTACACTTTTTTGTTATGTATATAATTCCACATGTGTTAATTCATAGTTTTGATGCCTTCAGTGTGAATCTACAAATTTCATAGTCATGAAAATAAAGATAACTGTTTGAATGAGAAGGTGTGTCCAAACTTTTGGTCTGTATTGTATATCGGCCACATGTAATTATAGACCAGTTAGTTTAACTTCTGTTGTGGGGAAAATGTTTGAAGGACTCTTAAGGAACAGTATACAGGAGTACAGAAAAATGATAATATTTTACATATGCAACCTGCAATTTTAAATCAGTTTTTTGCAAAGCATAGAAATTGCCAAAAGGAATTTATAATATAAAAAACGCATGTATGCAAAAAAAACCGCACCAAAAACGCATATAAAGAAACACATGCGTTTTCTTCCGAGTTGAGAACCATTCCAGTTATCCAGGATTTGGTGCAATCTTTGGACATAAAAAGCGGAGAAACACAGGTGTTGGTGTACCACTGACGAAGGGATAGAGTTCCCGAAACGCGTCTGGGCACACACCTGTGAAAGAAATCTCCGCAATCTATGCATGGCCATGCAAATATTAATATAAGCAGAAGAACTTGAACTATCGAGAACTATCGAGACGCCGAGCACAGAATCTTGTGTATCACTCAGGACGTATACCTCCTCCGAGACTCCGCGAAATCCCGCGAGATCAGAGAACAGCACATCACAAGAGCTACAAGCTAGACGCCGGAGCTGCTCTCTGCTGCCGAATTTTCCAACACGCTCACAGAAGCGTTCGTATGGTTCGGAGTGGAAGGTAGGAACATCACAATTGTATCCTGCTAAGTCTACACGGTACTTGATTAAACCATCGTTATTTAAGATACCAGAGTACGTGTTCACACAGGAACTGTTTGATTCGCCCGCTTATCATTATCATTGGAGTGATATCCGTGAACTGTTCTGAGTTGCGCATGAAAATTGAGGCGCATTTTTTGCTACTAACTACTCAGAGTGGATACATTTGCACGACCTGACCTATTCGCTCATTACCAACCTTGGAGCGATATGTATGAACTATTTAAAGTGCACATGGAAATTTGATACGCAATTTTATCATTAACTGCCCAGATTGAGTATATTTATATCAGTGACTTCGGATTTTAGCAACAGTTTTTCATACATGTGAATTGTTATTTTATTTTATTCTATGTGAAGTTTTTAGTATACATTTTGAATATACGCGTTATCTTTGTGATTTAATAAATATTTTATTTACAACCAACTGGTGCCAAGTGGTGAGTGCTCGCCCTAATTTTGATTTTAGTATACAGGAGTATTTGATTGTCAATAATATTATAAGTGATAAATTAACCAACATGGGTTTACCAAGGACAGAAGTTGTTTGACTAACCTGATTTGTTTTTATGAGGAGGTGAGTAGTAGCCTGGACAGAGGGGCGGCTGTGTATGTAGTGTTTCTGGATATTGAAAAAGCTTTTGATACTGTTCCTCATAGATGTTTAATAGGTAAAGTAAGGTCTATAGGCATGAAAAGTATAGTTTGTAATTGGATTGAAAACTGGCTGAAGGATTGTGTCCAGAGAGTTGTGGTCACTGATTCCTATTCAGAATGGTCCCAGTTTATAATTGGTGACCCCAAGGTTCAGTGCTGGGTCCTCTATTATTTAATTTATTTATTAATGATATTTTGGACAAATTAATAGCTCCATTTTTTATTTTTGCGGATGACACTAAGCTGTGTAGTACTGTACAGTCTATGGAAGATGTCCATAAAATACAAGCTGACTTGAACACTCTGAGTGATTGGGCATCAACTTGGCAAATGAGGTTCAATGTGGATACATGTACAGTTCTGCATCTTGGTAGTGATAATCTCTGTGTTTCATATGTCCTTCGGCAGGGATGGGTAAACTATGGCTCTCCCACTGGGAGAGTCACTTATAGAGAAGGATTTGGGAGTCCTTGTAGATGGCAGATTAAATAACAGCAATCAATGTCAATCAGCTACTTCAAGGCTAGCAGGATATTGTCATGCATTAAACGAGGCATGGATTCACAGAGCAGGGATGTAATATTACCACTTTGCAAAGCGTTGGTGCAGCATCATCTAGAATATGCAGTTAAGTTCTGGGCACTAGTCCATAGAAAGGAAGCCCTGGAGCTGTAGAGGGTACAGAGTAGAGCGATTAAACTGATAAAGGGCATGGAGGGTCTTAGTTATGAGGAAAGACTACAATAATTCAAATTATTTAGTCTTGAGAAGAGACAACTAAGGGGGGACATGATTAACCTACACAAATATATAAATGGGCCATACAACAAATATGGTGAAAAACTGTTCCATGTAAAATGTCCTTAAAAGATAAGGGGACACTGCCTCCGACTGGAGAAGAAAATGTTCATACTCCAGAAGCATCAAAGCTTCTTTACTGTAAGAACTGTGAATCTGTGGAATAGACTTCCTCAGGACATGGTCACAGCAGGAACAGTGGACAGTTTTAAAAAGGATTTAGATGAATTCCTGAAAGTAAATTACATTAATACTTATGAAAATGTGTAGAAATCTGAGTCTCATTTTCTTCTGGGATTTGCATCCCTACCGATCCCTTGGCAGAATTTGATGAATTTATGTATTTTTTCAACTGTATTGACTATGTAACTATGTAACATTTCAATGGACTCATTACATTAGAGTATTATTACCACGAAGCAGAAGGAAATTCGGCTTTGTGGCGAATCAATATGTTCCTGAAATTCGGATTGAAGTCCACTTTAGATACTTTGAATCGGCCAATATTAATCATTATATTTACAGAATAAGTCCTTTAATACTATCATTGGGAGAAGTAGTGGTATAATAGAGAAAAAGCTTGCATTCCTTCAGGCCTAAAGACTCTTTAAGAGCACGTCACCTGATAGATATAAAAAACCTGTTGTCAATGAGAAAAATGCAAATAGATAAAAGTTCCAACAAAATGAAAACATTGCCGCACTGGGATGTGTAGATGAGACCGCGCCTTGTGTATCGTCTACCACAATTACAGAGACGTGTGATTGTCCACACAATAGTGAGAGATCCTCGCCTGGACATTAGCATCACAATGACAACTACTCCCATCATTTAGATTGTGATTTTGCTCTCCCAGATCTGCAGATACAGTTCAAAAGTTGTGGCCGGGGCAGATTTTAGCTTTTTGCTGCCTGTGGTAAAAATTGAAATAGTGTCTCCACCTTGCCAAATTCTCAATTCAGCCCCTACCCCAGCCCTACAGTTAACGGAATATTTGAACTAAAGGTTCCTGCACACGGCCGTTGTTCGGGTCCACATCCAGGCTGCATGGTTTGCTGCTCAGATTTGGACCCATTCACTTCAATGGGGCCACAAAAGATGTGGACAGCACTTAGTTTGCTGTGCTCATCTGTTGCTCCGTTCGTGAACCCGCAAAAAAATAGAACATGTCCTATTCTTGTCCATTTTGCAGAAAATAATAGACATTTCTATTCTATTCATGAGCCGCCTTTTCAGTTCTACAAATTTGCGGAACACACATGGGCGGCATCCATGTCTTGCAGATCTGCAATTTGCGGACCGCAAAACATTTGAAAAGATTTGATTCTATCCAAATTTATTTGTGAAATAGCTGCGTTAAAAAACATCTATTTCACAGCTGCAGAGAACCTGTATATTGGTGTAGAACACTGTTCATTGAAGAAACATGCATAAGTAGTCTGCTGTGGTAGTGAAACAGATACTTTGCATCTGTGTGAAAGGCAACTGTGAGGCGTTACTCTTAGGCCCCTTTCACACGGGCGAGTATTCCGCGCGGGTGCGATGCGTGAGTTGAACGCATTACACCCGCACTGAATCCTGACCCATTCATTTCTATGGGGCTGTTCACATGAGCGGTGATTTTCACACATCACTTATGCGTTGCGTGAAAATCGCAGCATGTTCTATATTCTATGTTTTTCACATGGTTATAAGGGAAAATAATTGCATTCTGAATACAGAATGCAGAGTATAATAGTACTGGAGGGGTTAAAAAAAATAAAAAAAGTTAACTCACCTTATTCTCTTGATCGCGTAGTTCCCGGTCCCTTCTTTATTAGCTGTGGGCTAAAGGACCTGTGGTGATGTCAGATCACATGCTCCATCACCATGGTGATGGACCATGTGATTGGAGCATGTGATCTGACGTCACCACAGGTCATTTAGCCCACAGCTAGTAAAGAAGGGACCGGGGACTACGCGATCAAGAGGATAAGGTGAGTTAACTTTTTAATTTTTTTTAACCCCTCCAGTACTATTATACTCTGCATTCTGTATTCAGAATGCTATTATTTTCCCTTATACTCATGTTATAAGGGAAAATAATACAATATTCAGAACATCAATCTCAAGCCCGAACTTCTGTGAAGAAGTTCGGGTTTGGGTACCAAACATGCGCGATTTTTCTCACGCGAGTGCAAAACGCATTACAATGTTTTGCACTCGCACGGAAAAATCGCGCATTTTCCCGCAACGCACCCGTCTCTTATCCGGGCAAAAATACTGACGCCCGTGTGAAAGAGGCCTTAGAATCACTTCACACTTTACTTATTTGGTCAGTTAAGGGGCCAAAACTGACCTAATAACTCAAGTATGAACTCAGCCTTACAGGTCAATGTTAGCGCCAGGTATAAAGAACCATGCAGTGGCCCAAGATTCTACTATAGAGTGAAAGAGCACACTCCTTTTACACCGTCAGCTGATTCCACATACAAACCGGATTCCAAAAAAGTTGGGACACTATACAAATCGTGAATAAAAACTGAATGCAATGATGTGGAGATGGCAAATGTCAATATTGTATTTGTAATAGAACGTAGATGACAGATCAAACGTTTAATCCGAGTAAATGTATCATTTTGAAGGTAAAATGCGTTGATTCAAAATTTCATGGTGTCAACAAATCCCCAAAAAGTTTGGACAAGTAGCAATAAGAGGCTGGAAAAAGTAAATTTAAGCATAACGAAGAGCTGGAAGACCAATTAATACTAATTAGGACAATTGGCAACATGATTGGGTATAAAAAGCTTCTCAGAGTGGCAGTGTCTCTCAGAAGCGAAGATGGGTAGAGTGTCATGGTCTTACCTTCGTTTGACATGTGCTGGCGGCCATCTTGGTTTCTGGGTTTCTTGTAGCCTCCCACCCTGCGGCTTCTCCTTCCCACTGGGAGGAGCTGGATGCCTAGCTCATATATATAGAAGGTCTGTGGCTTCAGTTCCTTGCTTGGTCCTCCTGTGTTCACATGCTTCTAAGACTGCTGCTGCTTCTGGTTCCTGATCCTGGCCTCGTCTGACTACCCCGTTGGTTCCTGATCCTGGCTTCGTCTGACTACCCCGTTGGTTCCTGATCCTGGCTTCGTCTGACTACCCCGTTGGTTCCTGATCCTGGCTTCGTCTGACCACCCTCCTGGTTCCTGACCTCTGTCTACGCAAGACCCTGCTTCGGTTTAGCCATCCGTTTGGACTTTTTCTACGGCTTGATTTCCAATAAAGCCTTCTTATTTCCACTCATCTCTGTTGTACGTCTGGTTCATGGTTCCATGACATAGAGGATCACCAATTCCCACAATGTTGCGCAGAAAGATAGTGGAGCAGTATCAGAAAGGTGTTACCCAGCGAAAAATTGCAAAGACTTTGCATCTATCATCATCAACTGTGCATAACATCATCCGAAGATTCAGAGAATCTGGAACAATCTCTGTGCGTAAGGGTCAAGGCCGTAAAACCATACTGGATGCCCGTGATCTCCGGGCCCTTAAACGACACTGCACCACAAACAGGAATGCTACTGTAAAGGAAATCACAGAATGGGCTCAGGAATACTTCCAGAAACCATTGTCAGTGAACACAATCCACCGTGCCATCCGCCGTTGCCAGCTGAAACTACAGTGCAAAGAAGAAGCCATTTCTAAGCAAGATCCACAAGCTCAGGCGTTTTCACTGGGCCAGCGATCATTTAAAATGGAGTGTGGCAAAATGGAAGACTGTTCTGTGGTCAGACGAGTCACGATTCAAAGTTCTTTTTGGAAATCTGGGACGCCATGTCATCCGGACCAAAGAGGACAAGGACAACCCAAGTTGTTATCAACGCTCAGTTCATAAGCCTGCATCTCTGATGGTATGGGGTTGCATGAGTGCGTGTGGCATGGGCAGCTTGCATGTCTGGAAAGGCACCATCAATGCAGAAAAATATATTCAGGTTCTAGAACAACATATGCTCCCATCCAGACGTCATCTCTTTCAGGGAAGACCCTGCATTTTTCAACAAGATAATGCCAGACCACATTATGCATCAATCACAACATCATGGCTGCGTAGGAGAAGGATCCGGGTACTGAAATGGCCAGTCTTCAGTCCAGATCTTTCACCCATAGAGAACATTTGGCGCATTATAAAGAGGAAGGTGCAACAAAGAAGGCCCAAGACGATTGAACAGTTAGAGGCCTGTATTAGACAAGAATGGGAGAGCATTCCTATTTCTAAACTTGAGAAACTGGTCTCCTCGGTCCCCAGACGTCTGTTGAGTGCAGTAAGAAGAAGGGGAGATGCCACACAGTGGTGAAAATGGCCTTGTCCCAACTTTTTGGGGATTTGTTGACACCATGAAATTCTGATTCAACATATTTTTTTCCTTAACATGGTACATTTTCTCAGTTTAAACTTTTGTTCCGTGATTTATGTTCTATTCTGAATAAAATATTAGAAGTTGGCACCTCCACATCATTGCATTCAGTATTTATTCACGATTTGTATAGTGTCCCAACTTTTTTGGAATCCGGTTTGTAGATTTCTACAGAAAGTGTTCTGTTGCATGCGGATACAAGTAGTGGCCCCATGACAATGGAGTGGAGAGGGTGTCAGCCGGAAGTTTCTGTTGATGTCACAGTTTATTTTGCCCTTCTTCTGATCCATCATAAGAACAACATCCAAAAAATGGATCCTGTCTTTTGAGCATCCGCTTTCATATGGTCGGCATTTGGTCAGTAATCCATCAACAGGAGTTGATCCAAAACAGAGATGACACATGATTGGAAAGTTTGCGTGTCTTCTGTGTTTTGTACCAACTTCTGCTTTTGGCTTCCAAATCATGAGCAAATCCTGATGCAAAATAGGGCCTGTGTGGTACAGGCATCATGGCTGCTCGAAAGACAGGGTTCTTGTGTTTCTTATTTTTCCATCCTTCTGACAGATAAGAAGAAGGATAAAATAAATGTCAACAATGATGTCAAGGCCATTCAGGGACAATAGTGTCCCCGTCATACAGTGGGGAGGGTGGCAAGCGCATGAAGAGTCAACACAGCGGCCCAGTTACATTATGGGGAGGGTGGGAACCGTATGAGGAGTCACAGTGGTCAGTCACAGAGTGGTGAGGTGGCAACCAAATGAGGAGTCAAAACAGTAGCCTAGTCACAGAGTGGGGAGGTGGGGGACAACAGCAGTGGCAGTAACAGCACAAGATGCTGGGTGGCAGTAGGAGAACATGGCAGCAGGTGTGTGGCAACAGGGGGGTGGAAGCATCAGAATAGTGGCTGAAGCAGGTGGCCAGAAGAAACGAGTCTCTTTTCACAAAGTTTGGGTGTGGCACTGAGAATTATCTAATCTAGTGCATCAGGCACTGGTTTGTGGAAATCCTGGCTGATTCATCTTCACAAAGGGCAGTCTCTCCAGATTTTGGGTGAAAATGCGAGTTCTCCCCCCCCCACCCCCCCAGCCACACTAAACCCCCACCCTGATGCTACACTACTGCCCGAAAAGGAAAGCTTGTTCAGGGCAAATTTGGCCACAAATTAAGCTTGGCTGCCCAGTAGTCCAGGGAATCTTGGATGTCAGGTGGCAGGTTAGAGTCCAAATATGCCACCTCCTACTGGTTCAGATTCTGTTCCATGTCTTGCTGCTGCTGCTGGTGTGTGGTTTCCTTACTCGTCGCCCTCTAGCTCCTCCTGCTCCTCTCCTATCACTTGTGCAGAAAAAACACCCATTTCTGTATACATTGCTTGTTTGTGAATGTCCTAGTCCTGCTTCTCCTCCTCCTCCAATTAAACCCCTACAGGGCTTAGCTGGCAGTGAGATGTAGGCGCCACGTCTCCTGTCCCCTGGCCAGCAAGATTTTGCAGCATCTGCTCCAGGACATGAAGGAGTGAAATGAAGTAGTTCATCTTATAGTCCTGACAACTGACAAATAAAGTGCCTAATAATCAGATTTTTATTGATTTTGTTATCACAAGAGTTTTAAGTATATAGCTTCTGAAATTAGTGACTTTTAAAAATACCTTTATTAATGATAGTGCGGGTATAGGTATGTATATACCGACAAAGTGTACTACCTTTCAAAAGGGTTATATATAAATTTATTTTGACAGGGGAGTAGTGGCCCCTACATAAAACGTTTACTAGTGACTCAACACTGTCTATAGACTTAGTGGCTCGAGGAATAGACCAAAAAAGGACAGGGTCTGAAAAAAGGGCAGGGCAGACACAATGCTTACCCTAAAGGCCCTAATAACTACTCAGCTCAGGGTGACCCCCTGATGGTGGGGGTTCCCTGTCCCCGAACCTAAGGCTATGAAATCCCTAGATTGACCCTAACCGGGAAGAGAAAATGGAAACTCTTAATAAGGGAAGATACACCGGAGGTGGAAGGTGGTCCAAAATGGGTGGAGTCGCCACCTGCCCACTCCGACGATTAAATACAATTATTACAGATACAGAAAAAGAGAATAATGGAAGGCGATCCGGATACTGGAAAAGTCACCGTTCCTCTCAAATAAATAATACGCACATTTTTAAGTATGCACATCTTATTACACAAACCTCAACGCGTTTCACCTGTACAAGGTCAGGCTCATCAGGAAGTAGGTAAAACATCAGGACATAGTCCAACCATGATATAGATGTGATAAATGATACAAGGGCGATAATATAAATGGAGCGATACTTAGCTAGAGATGTTCAAAAGGCGCCGTGAAACGCATCGTGAACCGCATATGGCTCGATGCCGGCGCCGGAAGATGACAGGAAGAGGCCATACTATTCAGGCAATTATAACATAAGGGGGGGAGGGGGGTTTTATAGATAGAAGGCCAGCATATTATGGATAAAAATCGGAGCTCCAGATCACTATAAATACTCCATAATGTGCTAAAGAGAGCCAGCAATTTATTAATAAAAATCGAACCTGCAGATGAGCATACATTCTCCATAGTGTGCCACAGATAAGAGATATTTAGATGCACAAGAGGCACAACAAAACCTCAGTAACAGCCCCCTGAAGACATAGATGTATCACTCAGCAGACAATATATACAATTAAAGATGTTTAATCATGATGGAAGAATACATGAAAACCTGCCTCTCCAATCATATTGATGAAATTTAGAGGTAGCAGGTAATTTACAGATAAGGGGTGTCAGTCTTATTAACCCCTTGAAAAAAGTGGTGTTTTCGCACTGACCAGCACAGAATACCATGGGTCACATACCGCTGATACTGGACAAATTCTCTGGGATCGCCAATATTAAAACAGACAGGGGGAATATTAAATAAAAACGCAAAATTGAGTCTTTCATTGAGACCAAGGGGGGACTGCGACCGAAACCGATAAATCCATCTGGACTCTTTTTGGAGAATCCTTCTGTCCCAGTCGCCCCTCCTCTAAGGAAAGGGAACCACCTCCAACACCGAAAAACGAGCCGAACTCACATCGCCCTTATGGCAGCTATTAAAATGATGGGCCACCGGAGTATCCTTGGATCTTTTTTTATATCATTTAGATGCTCACAGATTCTTCTCCGTAATTCCCTCTTGGTCTTGCCAATGTAATCCAACAGACAACTACATTGGCAAATATAGACTACGCCTTTAGTTTTACAGTTGGCGAAGTCACGGATCGTAAACGGTCGTTGGGTCACAGAGCAAATTATTGATTTGGATGGATTAATAAAATTGCAGGCTTTACAAGAACCACACTTGAAAACACTGAGGGGCCTACGGTCTAACCACGTGCCCTCTCTCTTCAGGCCTTCATAGTGACTATGGACTAACCGATCACGTAGGCTTCTCCCTTTGCGGTAAGTCACCTGAGGATAGTTCCTAATTACCTGTGTTAGGTCGGGGTCCATAGTTAAAATTGCCCAGTACCTTCTAAGTATGGATACCACCTCCCCATTCCCAGAGTCAAAAGTCGAGATAAGACGTATCAGATTCTCGTCCGTGTCTCTTTGTTTTGGTATTAAAAGTTCTTCTCTTTTTTTTGACTCTGCGAACTGAAAGGAGTCCCTAAGAATTTTTGAGGGATAACCCCTCTCTCTCAATCTCTTTCTGAGTTTTCCTGACTCTTGATAGAAATTACCTCCAGACGAACAATTCCTACGAACCCGCAGATATTGTCCCCTAGGGATCCCTTTTTTGACGGCGGTGGGGTGGTGGCTCTCCCAATGGAGGATACTATTGGTAGCCGTAGGTTTCCGGAAGACTGAAGTATTTAGGGTACCCTCTATCTTATTCACCACAACGTCCAAAAAGGTGATCTGTTCTAGTTGGGTTTCACAGGTAAATCTCAGACCGATGTCATTACAATTGAGAGTATCGATAAAACGGTGGAATGCTGCGAGACTTCCTTCCCAGATCAAAAACACATCATCGATGTAGCGAGTCCAAAAAGTGATGTACTCACTCCACCAAGGGTGCTGATCTGGGAAAACGACCGTGTCCTCCCACCAGCCCAGGAGGAGATTCGCATAGGTGGGGGCACAGGAATTCCCCATTGCGGTCCCCCTGAGCTGGTGGTAGAAGGAGCTGTTGAATAAAAATAAATTATGGGTGAGAATATACTCCAGTAACTGCAAGATAAAACCATCATGTGCAGAAAACTGGGTTCCTCTTGTATTAAGGAAATAATTCACTGCCTTAATTCCTTTATCGTGTGGAATTGAAGTGTAAAGTGATTCCACATCGATGCTTGCTAAGATACTTTTTGGATTTACTGTGAGCGTTTCAATTTTACGGAGAAAGTCTATTGTATCACGGGTAAAGGATGGTAAACTTGAAACACGGAGTACCTTGTCAAGGTAAATTCCACCGTGATGTGTCAAAGAATTAATACCCGATACAATGGGACGCCCTTTCAGGGGATGTATCCCCTTATGGATTTTGAGCAGGCAATAGAAAGTGGCCGTTTGTGGGGTTTTTGGAAAGAGGAAATCAAATTCGGTCTTACTGATGACACCCTGTTGTAGGCCCTGACTGAGGACTCCGTGAAGATCAGTACGGAATATCTCAGTTGGGTCCACTGGGATTTTTTTATAGCTGTTTTTGTCATTCAGTAATGCCAAACACATTAATTGATATTGGTGGTGGTCAAGAAGTACCAGGTTACCACCCTTGTCCGACTGTTTAATAATCAACTCCTTATTATTTTCCAGGTTTCTCAAAGCCTGGAACTCTGATGCCGAGAGATTCGAGTGAAGGGGCATACCCTGTATTTTCTCAATATCAGAAATAACGAGACGCAAAAAGATGTCTATGTGTTCGGTACTTACAGGGGGTGGCAGTCTGGTACTTCGCGGCCGTAGTTCCGTAAACGGACCCTTTCCTGGGATCCTGGTTCCCTCTTCACAGAGTTCCAAAAGATTTTGGAAATCCGGAAAATCCTCGGGGCTAATCCCCAGGTCCAGGCATGTTTTTTTATTGCAATTTTTAAAGAATTTGTGCCATTTCAATTTTCTGGCGAATGAATTCAAATCCTTGACCCAAGTAAAGGTGTCATGTTTAGTTGTCGGCACAAAGGACAGGCCCTTCTGAAGTAAGTTGGTCTCAGCTGGGGTCAGATTATACTCTGACAGATTAATTACCTGCAGCTGATCTGTCAATTGTTTCGACTGCAGTCCCTTAATTGGTACGCGGCCTGGCCCTTGGCTAAAAAAGAAGAGGAAGCAGAGGAAGAAGAAGAGGAGGGTAAAGGAGGGTTGAGATCCACTGTAGGGGCGGCGATAACTGTATTGTTTAGCGGCAGGCCTTGATAGGGGATAAACTGAGAAGGATTGTCCATTTGTGTACGATTCTGGGGTCCTGGTTGTCCAGATCCTTTGTTTCCAGACCCCCGTCCCCCCAGTAATTGCCTCTCTGCCCCCTTGATCCTCTTCTTCATCTCTGACCTGACCCTCTTCCTCTTAAGTAACGACTCTAATGGTTCCTCTTGTATGGGAGAAACCGGTAATCTCCGAATCAGAAAACTCGTGATCAGAGGATGAAATCTCTGACTCAGTTACCGAGTTTTTGGTGCTCAAAGCGGTATATGCTTTATTATCTCTAAACTCGCCCAGATCTTTGATGAACTGTCGATGTTTCCTCTCCTTGATGAGGTTCTGAAACCTTTCAACAGCCGATTGCAGCGAGGATTCCATTTTATCAAAATCGGGATCCGATTTGAGTTTTAGCGCTGACTCAATGAGTCCCTTTAGTTTAGATGCTGTACTCTCAAAAATTTGTTTTTCCTCATCAAGGAGAAGTGACATCAATCTTAGGGAACTACTAGTTATCTCTTGTTCCCACTTGGATACGAATTCTGGAGACTGGACACGTTCCGCCGGTCTAAGGGGGATACGCAAGCCTCTTGGTACGATTTTATGCTCTAAATAGTTTTCGAAGGACTTGATTTCCCACCACGATTTAATATTGTCCTTATATCCCTGATACAGATCTTTAAATACAATTTTGCAACTGGCTGACGACGTCAGTCCAGCAACCTCCCTGTCTGAGAAAATATCCTTGGCTTCATTAATTAAATCCTAAGTAAAAATAGTACCCGTCAGGAAACTGGCCATACTGGAATTCACACAATAAATTGCCTAATAATCAGATTTTTATTGATTTTGTTATCACAAGAGTTTTAAGTATATAACTTCTGAAATTAGTGACTTTTAAAAATACCTTTATTAATGATAGTGCGGGTATAGGTATGTATATACCGACAAAGTGTACTACCTTTCAAAAGGGTTATATATAAATTTCTTTTGACAGGGGAGTAGTGGCCCCTACATAAAACGTTTACTAGTGACGCAACACTGTCTATAGACTTAGTGGCTCGAGGAATAGACCAAAAAAGGACAGGGTCTGAAAAAAGGGCAGTGCAGACACAATACTTACCCTAAAGGCCCTAATAGTAGCTGCTGACTGTCCTCTAGAAGCTTGTCCTTCCTGAAAAGTGGAGCCCAGCCAACGGCATACAATACTTCTCGAGCAGAAGTAACAAAAAATTAAAGAGGCAGGTTCAGGACAGGTAGGTGCAGAGAGCTTGTTTCTGGGCCATGCCATCTAAGTGTGGTCTAATATTCCCTTAGAAGGCCCTGTCACCTGTCTGTCAGAATATCACTTTCGTCAAAAGAATGAGTCGTAGATCCATGCAGCTTTTCACAATCTTCCATCTGAGGCCGATAACTAGATCTGCTCAGTATGTGCCCTATCATGCCACTGCTCCTGTCTGCCTGCCTACCACCATGTTGTGCGCTGTACAGTTACTGACACCATCATGCCACTGCCTGCCTTCCACCCATTATGTTCTGTGACATATAGCTGCTGCCACCATCATGCCACTGCCTGCCTAACACCATGTTTTGAGCTGTACAGCTACTGCCACTACCATGCCACTGCCAGCCTTCCACCAATCATGTTCTGTGACATATAGCTGCTGCCACCATTATGCCACTGTCTGCCTTCCTACGATCATATTGCTGCTGATCCCCCTAGTGCCACTTCCATTACCTGCTACTTAATTGCCACTACTACTACCTTCTAAACAGCGCACACACATCTTCTGCCTTGTTTGTCCCCAGCAATTTTGCAAATTCCTTCATAGTTCCTATCAGATAATCTATAAAAGATTTAATTTTACAAACTAACTCAGCCAGAAGTTTTCCGGGGTAACCTGTTCAGTCATTTATTCTGTAACGGTCTTCCATTTTAATATTTTCCTTTCTGCAGATTCTTTATATACTTTTGCTCCGCTTCTGACACTGCTCCCATCAACTCACATTTAACTATTCTTACTCTACAATTAAATGAATTATCTAATAATTATAAAAAAAATGAAAATAGGACTTCACACAATACACGATAATCTCTTTCTAAGGGCTCGTTCACATGAACGTGTGAAGGCCGTGCCCGTGCTGTGGACTGCAAATTGCGGTTCGCAATGCACGGGCACCATCCGTGGGGCAGGCACATGTGGATCGTAGACCTATTTACTTGAATGGGTCCGCAATCCTTGCGTTCCGCAAAAAAATAGAGCAAGTTCTATCTTTTTGCGGTTGCGGAAGCATGCAACGGAACCCCAGAAAGCACTCTGTAGTGCTTCCATAGTGTTCCGTTCCGCATCTCCGGATTTGCTGACTAGAGTTGAGCGAACACCTGGATGTTCGGGTTCGAGAAGTTCGGCCGAACTTCCCGGAAATGTTCGGGTTCGGGATCCGAACCCGACCCGAACTTCGTCCCGAACCCCATTGAAGTCAATGGGGACCCGAACTTTTCATCACTAAAAAGGCTGTAAAACAGCCCAGGAAAGGGCTAGAGGGCTGCAAAAGGCAGCAACATGTAGGTAAATCCCCTGCAAACAAATGTGGATAGGGAAATGAATAAAAATAAAAATAAAATAAATAAAAATTAACCAATATCAATTGGAAAGAGGTCCCATAGCAGAGAATCTGGCTTCAAGTCACCCACCACTGTAACAGTCCATTGTCATATATTTAGGCCCCGGCACCCAGGCAGAGGAGAGAGGTCCCGTAACAGAGAATCTGGCTTCATGTCAGCAGAGAATCAGTCTTCATGTAATAGCAGAGAATCATGCTTTACGTCACCCAACACTGGAACAGTCCATTGTCAGACATTTAGGCCCAGGCACCCAGGCAGAGGAGAGAGGTCCTGTAACAGAGAATCTGGCTTCATGTCAGCAGAGAATCAGTCTGCATGTCATAGCAGAGAATCAGGCTTCACGTCACCCACCACTGTAACAGTCCATTGTCATATATTTAGGCCCCGGCACCCAGGCAGAGAAGAGGGGTCCCGTAACAGAGAATCTGGCTTCATGTCAGCAGAGAATCAGTCTGCGTGTTATAGCAGAGAATCATGCTTCACGTCAGCCACCACTGTAACAGTCCATTGTCATAAATTTAGGCCCCGGCACCCAGGCAGAGGAGAGAGGTCCCGTAACAGAGAATCTGGCTTCATGTCAGCAGAGAATCAGTCTGCATGTCATAGCAGAGAATCATGCTTCACGTCACCCAACACTGTAACAGTCCATTGTCAGATATTTAGGCCCCGGCACCCAGACAGAGGAGAGGTTCATTCAACTTTGGGTTGCCCCGCAATATAATGGTAAAATGAAAATAAAAATAGGATTGAATGAGGAAGTGCCCTGGAGTACAATAATATATGGTTAAGGGGAGGTAGTTAATGTCTAATCTGCACAAGGGATGGACAGGTCCCGTGGGACATTGGCTGTAGACAGGCGGTTGTGTTTGTCTGTAATGACGCCCCCTGCCGTGCTGAATACACGTTCAGATAAAACGCTGGCCGCCGGGCAGGCCAGCACCTCCAAGGCATAAAAGGCTAGCTCTGGCCACGTGGACAATTTAGAGACCCAGAAGTTGAATGGGGCCGAACCATCAGTCAGTACATGGAGGGGTGTGCACACGTACTGTTCCACCATGTTAGTGAAATGTTGCCTCCTGCTAACACGTTGCGTATCAGGTGGTGGTGTAGTTAGCTGTGGCGTGTTGACAAAACTTTTCCACATCTCTGCCATGCTAACCCTGCCCTCAGAGGAGCTGGCCGTGACACAGCTGCGTTGGCGACCTTTTGCTCCTCCTCTGCCTTCGCCTTGGGCTTCCACTTGTTCCCCTGTGACATTTGGGAATGCTCTCAGTAGCGCGTCTACCAACGTGCGCTTGTACTCGCGCATCTTCCTATCACGCTCCAGTGCAGGAAGTAAGGTGGGCACATTGTCTTTGTACTGTGGATCCAGCAGGGTGGCAAACCAGTAGTCCGCACACGTTAAAATGTGGGCAACTCTGCTGTCGTTGCGCAGGCACTACAGCATGTAGTCGCTCATGTGTGCCAGGCTGCCCAGAGGTAAGGACAAGCTGTCCTCTGTGGGAGGCGTATCGTCATCATCCTGCGTTTCCCCCCAGCCACGCACCAGTGATGAGCCCGAGCTGCGTTGGGTGCCACCCCGCTGTGACCATGCTTCATCCTCATCCTCCTCCACCTCCTCCTCATCCTCGTCCTCCTCATCCTCCAGTAGTGGGCCCTGGCTGGCCACATTTGTACCTGGCCTCTGCTGTTGCAAAAAACCTCCCTCTGAGTCACTTCTAAGAGACCCCTCTTCCTCCTCCTCCTGGGCCACCTCCTCTTCCATCATCGCCCTAAGTGTTTTCTCAAAGAGACACTTTGGCCATGTTGGTGAAGTACTCGAAACAGCGCAACAGGGCACACAGGTCTCGCATGGAGGCCCAGTCATTGGTGGTGAAGTGGTGCTGTTCCGCAGTGCGACTGACCCGTGCGTGCTGCAGCTGAAACTCCACTATGGCCTGCTGCTGCTCGCACAGTCTGTCCAGCATGTGCAAGGTGGAGTTCCACCTGGTGGGCACGTCGCATATGAGGCGGTGAGCGGAAAGGCCGAAGTTACGCTGTAGCGCAGACAGGCGAGCAGCGGCAGGATGTGAACGCCGGAAGCGCGAACATACGGCCCGCACTTTATGACATGTCGAGGTAGTTGTGAATGAACTTCTGCACCACCAAATTCAGCACATGCGCCAAGCAAGGGATGTGCGTCAAACCGGCTAGTCCCAGAGCTGCAACGAGATTTCGCCCATTATCACACACCACCAGGCCGGGCTTGAGGCTCACCGGCAGCAACCACTCGTCAGTCTGTTGTTCTATACCCCGCCACAACTCCTGTGCGGTCTGGGGCCTGTCCCCCAAACATATGAGTTTCAGAATGGCCTGCTGACGTTTACCCCGGGCTGTGCTGAAGTTGGTGGTGAAGGTGTGTGGCTGACTGGATGAGCAGGTGGAAGAAGAGGAGGAGGAAGCCGAGTAGGAGGCAACAGGAGGCAAAGAATGTTGCCCTGCGATCCTTGGCGGCGGAAGGACGTGCGCCAAACAGCTCTCCGCCTGGGGCCCAGCCTCCACTACATTTACCCAGTGTGCAGTTAGGGAGATATAGCGTCCCTGGCCGTGCTTACTGGTCCACGTATCTGTGGTCAGGTGGACCTTGCCACAGATGGCGTTGCCCAGTGCACACTTGATTTTATCGGATACTTGGTTGTGCAGGGAAGGCACGGCTCTCTTGGAGAAGTAGTGCCGGCTGGGAACAACATACTGTGGGACAGCAAGCGACATAAGCTGTTTGAAGCTGTCTGTGTCCACCAGCCTAAATGACAGCATTTCATAGGCCAGTAGTTTAGAAATGCTGGCATTGAGGGCCAGGGATCGAGGGTGGCTAGGTGGGAATTTACGCTTTCTCTCAAATGTTTGTGAGATGGAGAGCTGAACGCTGCCGTGTGACATGGTTGAGATGCTTGGTGACGGAGGTGGTGGTGTTGGTGGTACATCCCCTGTTTGCTGGGCGGCAGGTGCCAACGTTCCTCCAGAGGCGGAGGAAGAGGCCGAGGCGGCAGCAGCAGAAGAGGTAGCAGGGGGAGCCTGAGTGACTTCCTTGTTTTTAAGGTGTTTACTCCACTACAGTTCATGCTTTGCATGCAGGTGCCTGGTCATGCAGGTTGTGCTAAGGTTCAGAACGTTAATGCCTCGCTTCAGGCTCTGATGGCACAGCGTGCAAACCACTCGGGTCTTGTCGTCAGCACATTGTTTGAAGAAGTGCCATGCCAGGGAACTCCTTGAAGCTGCCTTTGGGGTGCTCGGTCCCAGATGGCGGCGGTCAGTAGCAGGCGGAGTCTCTTGGCGGCGGGTGTTATGCTTTTGCCCACTGCTCCCTCTTTTGCTACGCTGTTGGCTCTGTCTCACCACTTCCTCTTCCTCGGAACTGTGAAAGTCAGTGGCACGACCTTCATTCCATGTGGGGTCTAGGACCTCATCGTCCTCTGCATCGTCTTCCACCCAGTCTTGATCCCTGACCTCCTGTTCAGTCTGCACACTGCAGAAAGACGCAGCAGTTGGCACCTGTGTTTCGTCATCATCAGAGACGTGCTGAGGTGGTATTCCCATGTCCTCATCATCAGGAAACATAAGTGGTTGTGCGTCAGTGCATTCTATTTCTTCCACCGCTGGGGAAGGGCTAGGTGGATGCCCTTGGGAAACCCTGCCAGCGGAGTCTTCAAACAGCATAAGAGACTGCTGCATAATTTGAGGCTCAGACAGTTTCCCTGGTATGCATGGGGGTGATGTGACAGACTGATGGGCTTGGTTTTCAGGTGCCATCTGTGCGCTTTCTGCAGAAGACTGGGTGGGAGATAATGTGAACGTGCTGGATCCACTGTCGGCCACCCAATTGACTAATGCCTGTACCTGCTCAGGCCTTACCATCCTTAGAACGGCATTGGGCCCCACCAAATATCGCTGTAAATTATGGCGGCTACTGGGACCTGAGGTAGTTGGTACACTAGGACGTGTGGCTGTGGCAGAACGGCCACGTCCTCTCCCAGCACCAGAGGGTCCACTAACACCACCACGACCATGTCCGCGTCCACGTCCCTTGCTAGATGTTTTCCTCATTGTTACCGTTCACCACAATAAGAAAAATATTATTTGGCCCAATGTATTGAATTCAAATTCAGGCCTTTTTTTACAGACACCTAACACTATCTGGTTATCTATTTAGGTACCTTATTACACTAATAAAGGCACAGCAGTAACGACAGATTTAGCTGAATATAAATTTGAGGCCTAGTATTTAGGCGCTGGATGACAGGTATACGTTTACGGACAGAATTAGACTTGGAATTGCGCAATAGCGTGTGTTTGAAGTTATTGAGAATAACCCTATCTGCACCGTGAATCTTAGATACCCTTTTAGGGATAGATTTAAAGTAGGTCTGATACAGCAGAAACCACTAATTTAGAGAATTGCTAAATTGGGAATTGTATTTTAACCCAGAACAAAAACTGTGCTTTGACGGACACTAAATAACTTGCCCAGCCACAGCAATAACCACAGATTTAGCCTATTATTTAGGCGCTGGGTGACAGGTACACGTTTACAGACAGAATTAGACTGGGATATGGCCAAAAAATAACCACACTATTGATGGTTAAATGCACTTGGTGACAGGCTTAGCTTGCCCCTGATGTAGTATATGGCCAAAAAATAACCACACTATTGATGGTTAAATGCACTTGGTGTGACAGCTTGACCGATGTAGGATATAGCCAAAAAACAACCACACTATTGAGGGTTAAATGCACTTGGTGACAGCTTGCCCCTGATGTTGGATATAGCCAAAAAATAACCACACTATTGAGGGTTAAATGCACTTGGTGTGACAGCTTGACCCTGATGTAGGATATAGCCAAAAAACAACCACACTATTGAGGGTTAAATGTACTTGGTGGCAGCTTGTGCTGGCGCACCACAAGACCAAAATGGCCGCCGATCACCCCAGAAAAAAGTGAATGAAAAACGCTCTGGGCAGCCTAAAAATAGTGAACAATTGAATAGCAGCAGTTCAATGATCCATAGCTGCAGATCGATCACTGAATGAAGTCTTTTGGAGGAGTTAATCATTGCCTAATCTCGCCCTAACGTCGCAGCTGCAACCTCTCCCTACACTGATCAGAGCAGAGTGATGGGCGGCGCTATGTGACTCCAGCTTAAATAGAGGCTGGGTCACATGCTGCACTGGCCAATCACAGCCATGCCAATAGTAGGCATGGCTGTGACGGCCTCTTGGGGCAAGTAGTATGACGCTTGTTGATTGGCTGCTTTGCAGCCTTTCAAAATGCGCCAAGAAAGCAACGAACACTGAACCCGAACCCGGACTTTTACGAAAATGTTCAGGTCCGTGTCATGGACACACCAAAATTCGGTACGAACCCGGACTATACAGTTCGGGTTCGCTCATCCCTATTGCTGACCCATTAAAATGAATGGGTCCGCATCCTTGATGTGGAATGGCCATGGAACGGTGCCTGTGTATTGCGGATCCACAAATGCGGTCCACAATATGGAAACAGGCATCGCTCTTGTAGATTGATTTCAAGCTGCCAGCTCAGGTGCATGTCCTTTTTCACAGAGCATGTCCTTTCTGCCGCAGCTCTCGTCCGGTCCATGTTATTCCTGCCGGCACCTGTGATGGCTTCTAACCATGGAAAGGGCTGGTGACCGATGAAGGATATAAGTGAGCATGTGCGTCCTCCTCAGTAATGTTACTTAGGTGGATAGAGGAATAAGGAAAACATCAAACAGCGGGTGGCGCTATACAGGTATATTTTAATAAATAACTTAGCGGCTATATTACATTATAATTGCGTGCAAATAAAAGAGAGTTGATTCCACCCTAATTGAATCACAAGGTCACTTTGGACAAATAGGACTCAAACTAACTTTAAGAGATTTGCTGATCTATAGTTGTAGTAATAATAGTTTTCTGTATTATTTCCAGATATTTGTAGAGGTTGTACAGGATTAGAACTTGTGGCTGCTTTCCTAGAGAAACAGCCCCACATCTGTCCATAGGTTATGTCTGGTATTGCAGTATGGCACAGCGGTGAACAGGAAGAGAGAAGGTAGACGGCACGTGTGCACTGTATGCGCCGTCTCCTCATAAGCAGGTCAGTGGGCGATCTGGTTGTCAGACCCCCAATGATCTGATATTGATGACCTATTCTTCAGGGTTGCGGCATATTTTAATTTTTGTTTTTTGGATTTTTTGCCCCTCGTTCCAATAACCATAACTTTTCTATTCTTTTGTTGACATAGATATACGAGGGCTTATTTTTTGTAGGACATCATGCATTTTTTAATGCCACCATTTCATTTACCATATCTTGTATTGGAAAAGGTGAAAAAATTATTTGTGTGGAAAAATTGAAAAAAATATATAAAGTTCTGTCAATTTTGGGGGGGTTTTGACATCACAGCGTTCACTGTGAACTAATTATTTTTGTATTACTACTTTAAAAAACATAAAATCTTTTGATAAAAAAATACATTTTCTTTGCTATGCCATATAACTTTTATATTTCAGTCTACAAAGCCATGTAAGGGCTTGTTTTTTGCGTAACTAACAAAAAATTTTATTGGTACCATTTTGGCGGTATGTACGGCGTTCACCGTACAGGATTTTTTTTTATAGTTCAGACATTTTCACACATCGCGATCCATAATGTTTATTTTTTAATTGTTTATATATTTTTATATGTAAAATTGGGAAAGGGGGCTAATTAACATGATATTGCTGTATTTTTTTATTTTCTTTCACTTTAGTTTTTTTTAAATAACAATACTCTCCTATTCACTCTAATAGATCTCTATTAGGTCTCATGCACATGACTGTATGTATTTTGCAGTGCACTAAAAAACTGATCCGCAAAAAGCATGGATGACATCTGTGTGCATTTCTTATTTTTCGAGAATGGAACATCTGACCCCTAAGAGAACAGTACTATCAGCAATGCAAACAATAATGGGACATGTTCTTCTTTGCGGAATGGACATAAGGAAATGAAATGCACACGGAGTAACTTCAGTTTTTTACGGACCGTAAAAAACTGAAGTTACTCCGTGTGCATTTCATTTCCTTATGTCCATTCCGCAAAGAAGAACATGTCCCATTATTGTTTGCATTGCTGATAGTACTGTTCTGCATACAATCCGCAAAAAAAAAGGAACAGGCAATGAAAGAAAATATATTCGTGTGCGTGAGCCCTTAGGGTGAATAGGATTTTTACTCTCTCCATTCTGTGCACTCTCTCGTGCACAGCTTAGTATGAAGAACTCCATGGCAGGCCTGGATCGCTTCAGCAGCGTCCAGGCTGCCATGGCAACCGATCGGAAGGCAAAGAGTACTGGCACGCAGTGTAGTTCTGACATGCATTCAGGATGCAGTTTTCAATTTAGCCAGTTTGGCAGCCTCTTTAACCCTTGGTGTTCTGCATAGTGGGAATGATTTAATAAATTTCAGCTAGCTTCAATAGAAAACGGCATCCTGAATGCATGTCGGAACTGCACTGTGTGCCAGCACCCACAGAGAGCAGCATCCCTCTGCATTAATTCAAATGTGCCGCGATCTGCGTTAATCACAGCATTTGAGGGGTTAAATGACGGGCAAGGCACAATCGTCACTCCCTGTCAGTGCGGACGGATGTCAGCTGTATGATATAGCCAGCAGCCACCTTGTATAGAGTGGGCCCGCTGCAGAGGTCCGCTCCATATATCTCCTCAGGCATTATGACGTAGTTACGTCATATTGCGTGAAGGGGTTAAAAGCCTGGACAACCCCTTTAATTTACAGCCAAGGCATTTCCCACATTTTGTATATCAAATAGGCTTCTCTCTTGTGTGACTTCTCAGGTGTCTCACAAAATTTGATTTCTCAGTAAAACACTTTCCACATTCAGAGCATGAAAATGGTTTCTCTCCTGTATGAATTCTCAGATGTGTATCAAGATGTTCTTTCCGATTAAAACATTTCTCACATTCAGGACATAGAAATGTTTTCTCTCCTGTATGAATTTTCTGATGTCTTTTATAAGCTGATTTATGAGAAAAACATTTCTCACATTCAGGACATGAATATGGTTTCTCTCCTGTGTGAGTTCTCAGATGTTTATCAAGATGTGCGTTCTGATTAAAACATTTCTCACATTCAGGACATGAATATGGTTTCTCTCTTGTGTGAGCTCTCAGATGTGTATTAAGATGTGCTTTCTGATTAAAACATTTCCCACATTCAGGACATGAATATGGCTTCTCTCCTGTGTGAGCTCTCAGATGTGTATTAAGATATGCTTTCTGTTTGAAACATTTCTCACATTCAGGACATGAATATGGTTTCTCTCCTGTGTGAGCTCTCAGATGTGTATCAAGCTGTACTTTCTGATTAAAACATTTCTCACATTCAGAACATGGATATGGCTTCTCTCCTGTGTGAGCTCTCAGATGTGTATTAAGATATGCTTTCTGATTAAAAAATTTCCCACATTCAGGGCATGAAAATGACTTCTTTCCTGTGTGAATTATCAGATGATTTTCAAGATGATGTTTACGTTTAAATGACATCCTAAATTCAGGACATGAAAATAGCTTGGCTCCTGTGGAAATTCTTTGATGTTTCACAAGTCTTGATTTCTCATTGAAATATTTCCCACATTCAGGACATGAAAATGGCTTCTCTCCTGTGTGAATTCTCTGATGCACCCCAAGACTTGAATTCTTACTTAAACACTTCCCACATTCTGAACATGAATATGTCTTCTCTCCTGTGTGATTTATCTGATTTTCAGCAACACTTGATATCACATTAAAAGTTCTCTCTTTCAGAACATAAAAATGACCGTTCATCTTTCTGAATTTCTTTGTGCACAGAAAGATTAGCATTATTTTCAAAATCTTTCCCATATTCAGAATTTACAGACATCTCACCCAGATTATGTCCAGTTCTATTAATGCTAATTTGTGATTGAGTAGCTTCTATTTCATAAGAAGGAGATAGAATTAGATAACCTTGGGAGCCTTTTATCCAATCTTCACCTGGAGAAAGAAAAATGTTATAAGATAAAAGGTTCTCTTTTTCCGAATTACACACAAACAGTTAAAATATAAAATGTAATTAAAATGCAGATAAAAATGTACCAATGTTATAAATACTAACTGCTAATAAGACATGAAATGCATTGAATAAAAATAATCTGTCACCAAATTCTGTCTGACACACACAGGAACATCATTGGCATTGACCACTATAGTCATATTTACTCTGCAACAATTTAAAAAAAAATTAATAGCAGTTTCACTGATTGATTAGTGATTGCATAACGCAATAGCATTGAGCAAATGAAAGCTGACGAAGTGGAATTCGGAAAAATTTGATTCAAAGCATAGCCGAATTTCCTTATGCTTCATGGTAACGAATCAATTTTCCCTGAAATGGTGATAAAAATAAAATAACTCATACTTACCTCATCCATTTGAAATTGAAGAGGCCGCCGCGGCCATCCTGCATGAAGATCCTATGTGACATCTCGTCATCACGAGCCGCACAAGATTTTGCATTGGATCTTCAAGCAAGATAGTCACAGCAGCCTCTTTGCAATCCAATGGATGAGGTACCATAAGTACAATTTAATTTCTCTTTAAGTGAGTAACTTCTTAAAGGACTAAATATTGATCTCCATGTCACAATAAGCAATAAACACAGAATCTGAGGGGGTTCAATGATGGGCGGCAAAGTAATACATTACAAAGGAAGTTTTTTGTATAATTTTGCGAAGCAAATTCAATTTTTGAGAACTTCGCTCATCTCTATAAATAACTATAGAAGTTAATTTCATGTACCAGTTTCATAAATTTACATTTATCTATATTAACCCCTTCAAAACGAAGCCAGTTTGTACCATAAGGACCAGGCCACATTTTGCAAATCTGACATGTTTATGTAGTAATAACTCAGTGGTCTTCAAGAATAAAGGACTGCTTTCACATCGCATTGGTGAGTGCCGCCCGATTCATTTTCTTTTTTACTATGGATTTTGTCGCTTCTATGAGGGCTTGAGCACCGCTATATTGCTTTTTGATGACGTGGACGTGCGCTGGATGTTTTGAGGTGTCAAGTTGTTAGCCCAGCAGCTGTGCCGCCGGTTTCTTTGTTTTTGTGAATAACTCTGGAACGCTTTCACTTATCCAAGAAATTCTGAGATTGTTTTCTTATGACATATTGTACTTCATGTTACTGGTAAATTTAAGTTAACATTTTTTTTACCCTTATTTTTTTAAAAATATAATTTACAGAACATTTTGAAAAATTCACAAAAATTCTAAATTTTAATTTCTTTGCTTTCAAGACGGATAGTGATACCTCATAAAATAGTTATAACATATCATTCCCCATATGTCTAGTTTATGTTGGCATCCTTTTGTAAATTACATTTTATTTTTTTAGGACATTAGAATTTTGATATTTTTTAAGAACATTTCCAAACCCACCTTTTAAAGTACTAATTCAGTTATGAACTCCTTTTGTGGGGCTTACATAATAGAAACCACCCATGAATTACACCATTTTAGAACCTACTACCCTCAAATTATTCAAAACTGATTTTACAAACTTTGTTAACCCTTTAGGTGGTCTATAGGAATTAAAGGAAAATAGAGGTGAAATTTCCATTCCATTTCCATTCTTATCCATTTTTTACTGTAAGACATCAAGAGTTAACAGCCATACAAAACGTAATATTTATTTTCCTGATTTGGCAGTTTATAGAAACACCCCATATGTGGTCATAAACTTAGGCTCAAAAGGAAGCAGTGCCATATGGTTTTTGAAAGGCAGATTTTGCTCGCCGCTTTTTTGTCACATTTGAAGACTCCCTGATGCACCCCTACAGTAGAATCTCACAAAATGTGACCCCATTTTGGAAACTGCGGGATGAGGTGACAGTTTTATTGGTGCTATTTGGGTACATGTGATTTTTGATCGCTCCATATTATACTTTTTGTGAGGCAAGGAAGCCACAAAATGGCTGTTATCAGACCATTTATATTTTTTATGGAGTTCTCCTGACAGCATAAAGCAGGTATTGTTTTTATAGAGCAGGTTGATACAGATGCGACAATACCAAATATGTGTATTATAATTTTTGTTTCAGTTTTACATAATATAATGTTTTTGTGTCTTTATTTTAGAAATCCAATTTTTACATTTGTCTTTTTGATTGCTTGGAACTATACATATTGTGATGTAAGGTGACAAAAAATAGCATTTTTTTGCAGTTTTTATTTTTAATTTTTTTTAAGTATTCACCTGAGGTGGTAGAGACATTTTTATAGAGCCGATACCTAATATGTCTGTTTTTTTTTTATACACGATTTTATGGTGAATATGATTTTTTTCTTAAATTACTCAAACACTTTTTTCACTTTTTATATTTGTCCCACTGTGGGACTTCACCTTTTCGGGGTTTCATCCATGTTTCAGTAAAGTACAATCCATTTTGTATTGAACTGCATTTAACTGTCAGCATCTTACACAGTAAGACTCTGACACTTGCCTAGGAGACCCCGCCTGGATCTACTGGGCTTCCGTAACTTGCAGGCAACAATGGCAACCATCAGCCCCCTGTCACCAGAGCGTGGGGGGCTGATAGAGTCAGAGGGATCCCCCTCCCTCTATAAAGCCCGCACAAGTCAAGGTCAGTGCTGACTGCGGCATATTAAAGGGTTAATACGCAGGCATCACTGTCAGTAACAGCTGGGCCAATGCTGCTGATCGGGCAGGAACAGCTCCCGTACCCGCCCAATCACATCACGTGATAATGTGGTAAGGGGTTAAACTTCATAAACACATTCTCTGCTTAATACTCCTGCTTCTCAAATGCCTAACACAAAACTCCAGCAGAACAACAATTACATTCACCTCAGTGGTAGCAGCCTTTGGGGGAAAATTTCTGCACTGTGGAATTCTTCTTGAAAAAAATAAATAAAAAAATAAATAATTCTTAAAAATAGATGACAAGTGGGTGTGCTTAGCTATGTTAATGAGCTTTACTCCAGATTTATCACTCTGAATTTTTTAAGAAGTGATAATGAAGTCCCAAAGCCACCCAGTAGAGCGGTGGTGTAAAAATCTGGAGTAACGTTTCTGGACAAGAGCGTTAGGTTTAAAGATGAGCCAAATTGATAGAACAATGTATAACAATTGAGATGTTTGGTGCAAAGTAGTTCAACGCTGACTCGGAAAACTGACTTCAGATATTACCCTCGTGAAATATAATATATAAAGTCTCAGTTGAACAGGACAGCTATGGTCACATAATCAAGTCCAATAGATGAGGCAGCATTGAGCCAGACGTTGTTATAAATCAGTTGTATCTCTCTCTTCTGGTTCCCCTTCTGTAAGGGACATAGATTTCTATATTGCAGGTTTATGATAGTTGTGGAAGCAAAGCCAAAATGGACTACAAAACTTGTTGAGGGCAGTTAATGGGCCCAATCTAAGGGATTCTGTGTTAAGTAATAAAATAACATTATTGTACAGAAATATTACTTTACTAAAAAAACATCAAACATTTCGTTATTTATAATGACTTGTCTTCTCTACAGGGCAATCATCAGTCTAGAATCAAAAGACCACAATCCTATAAGTACAAACAAAAACAGTCCAAATCACACAGCAGGATGGGTTATTTCAGAACATGAATCTATAGATCTGCCCGAGGGCTATACGGACCCCTAGAACATCTTTTAGGCATAACACACCAAAACAAGCAGACAGGCAGGGCAAGGTCCATAATGAATCAGCACATGACAGTAAGCTGGACCAGCAGGTAAGGGTTATTTGGTAAGTAATACCTCTGGACCAAGTACACCGGTTTGATTTCGGGCCAAACCCAGAGGTCGTAAACTCAGTCAGCCCCCTTCTTCATAGAGGCCCTGATGGTGGGGATGAACTCAGCCGAGGGCTCACTGGTTGCACCTGCAGGATGGTCCAGATGCACTTGGCCACTTACAAGCAGAGACAGATGTTGGTGCAAGCGCCAGCAGTCCAGACACACATGGGATGGACTGGAACCCAGGCACACAAACAGGAACCCAAACAAACACAGTACACTGTTCAGACAAGGCATAACAGGAACAAGAAAACAAGACAGATGCCTGGATCCAATGCAGAATGGATGCATGGCGGTCACAGGCAGAGCTGGATACATAGACTAGATGTTCTTCCTCTAGAGAACTCAGGAGCCTTCTCCACGAAGGGGAAGAACTAGATAAGCAGATCCCTGTTCTCAATGCAGATTTAATCCATGGGCAAATAGACAGAGCTGCACACAAGACAAAGGACCAGACTAGCAGATGCCTGTTCTCCATGCGGTGTAAGTTCATGGGCAAACACACAACAAAGTACTGGAGTAGAAGTTGCCTGTTCCTCATGTGGAGTTAGTCCATGGGCCAACAGACAAAGCTGCACACAAGACATGGAAATGGACAAGGTGAACTTGATGTCTCAGTAGGTGACCACACGGACAGGGAAGATAGAAGAGCCCCAGGTTAGGTGCATAGCTCCTGAACCCAGCAAATCTGGAGACAGACTGACCTCCAGGCCCACAGCTAACAGGAATATATAGCACATAGTGACCACACCCAGACCAAGACATTAACCCCACAAGAATCAGACATCAGGGAGGGGAGAAAGAACAGTATACACACAGGCTGCCGTACCTACCCATGGGAAGCAACCTACACGGTATCCACCATAGCTAGTATGCCAGAGCAACCAATGTGAGGAAACATGGCAACCCGTGTCACAGTGAGCCACACCATGACACTGCCATTATAAATAATGAGGGGAATCTGATAATGCAGTTATAATAAAGTAATATTTCAGTATTCTTATTTCTTTAATTTATTCATTGTGGAAGATGAGGAGTTACAGATTGGTACATGGATCCCAACAGCCCCTAGAGACTGGCACATGGACCCAGGTGGAGAAGTGAAGCTTTGACACATATTTCTTATGGTAAAATCACTAGAATCTGTTTTCTGATTGACATTGTTTCTGTATGGCATTTTATACACATTTTTATATCAGATTGGTCTAGTGCCTGAAAAATGATGGAATCTAAATGAATTATTATTAATAATAATCATTATCAGGCTCTTTTAACCATTTGCTTTTCTCCTCTTTTTAATATAATTCCAAACTAGAAGATTGTCCTCCAGTTGCTCATGTTCTTAATAATGAATTTATTCAAGTCATAAGGGCACAAAAAAACTTCAAAAGACATTCTGGACGGCTTTATGACACTTCTAAGCTTGTGTGTAATAGATGACTTTAGGGTGATATTTACTATATACTGTACTGACTGCTTTCTGTATAGAGACCTTTATTATATTACTATGTACAGATATCTATAGAGGTGCTGGAAATAAAAGTGTCTACGGGGAAAATAGCGTATTGACAAATCAGACACCAATTAAAGATTCCCCCTTTCAGTAATATTCTTTCCTCCTATTATTGATGCTTTGGAGCGGTCCAGTGATGGCAGTCAGGATCGGTGATTGTCCGTGTTCCCGGCACAGTTACAGGTATGTACTATCACATGTATGGACACTGCGTGTACAATCACTTACACACTACTGTGCGGACAATCACCAGTCACTGCTGCCATCACTGAACCTCCAGGAAAGAGTTATTCCCGTTGTAGGAATTCCCTTCCTCTTACTGGGTCCAATTCTAAGGTTCAGGGCAAGAAATGAAATACAAGAAGAAGTGTAGAAAATGTGTATTGTAAACGGTGGAAAATCAGTGTCCAGTTATGATGGGAGTTATATGGAGATCTACATGGAGACATACAGAGGAGACATGACAGAGACACATTGTCCTTATACACAGCACAGATTACAATATCTTATAATTCCATCCACTTATAGTCAGTTCAGTGACACTTACCAGACATGGACCCTCCACACACTCAGAACTTGATCTCCAGTCAGTGTCTTCTCTTCAGCAAGTCAGTGATACAAGTAAATTCCCTTAGTGAATTCTAGCTTTTTGGGCCATGCTTGGGTCCTTTATACCCCTTTGGTGGCTATAGCTATCTGCTCCTCCTCCTCCCCCCAGGAGACGCCCAGTCCCACCTTCATAATCAGTGAAACTTAGGATCATCAGATCTAGCTTCCCTCATTACCATATACATTGGAAAGAATAATGGTGGCTTCTCCTCATCAAACAGTTTAGCATTTTCTGGCCTCCTGAGAAGGTCCTTCATTTACACATTGTATTTGCAGGGTAGAGACCTATTGTTCACACTCCTATTTAGCATCTGTAAGAGATTCCTTGGATACTCTGATGGCAGTCAGGAGCGGTGATTGTCCGTGTTCCCGGCACAGTTACAGGTATGTACTATCACATGTATGGACACTGCGTGTACAATCACTTACACACTACTGTGCGGACAATCACCAGTCACTGCTGCCATCACTGAACCTCCAGGAAAGAGTTAGTCCAATTGTAAGAATTTCCTTCCTCTTACTGGGTCCAATTCTAAGGTTCAGAGCAAGAAATGAAATACAAGAAGGAGTGTAGAAAATGTGTATTGTAAACAGTGGAAAATCAGTGTCCAGTTATGATGGGAGTTATGTGGAGATCTACATGGAGACATACACAAGAGACATGACAGACAGAGGCACATTGTTCTTATACACAGCACAGATTACAATATCTTATAATTCCATCCACTTACAGTCAGTTCAGTGATACTTCCCAGACATGGACCCTTCACACACTCAGGACTTGATCTCCAGTTAGTGTCTTCTCCTCAGCAAGTCAGTGATCCAAGTAAATTCCCTTGGTGAATTCTAGCTTTTTGGGCCATGCTTGGGTCTTTTATACCCCTTTGGTGGCTATAGCTATCTACTTCTCCTCCCCCCAGGAGACGCCCAGTCCTACCTTCATAATCAGTGAAATTTAGGATTATCAGATCTGGCTTTCCTCATTACATGTAAAAACACAAAATGCAATCACACACTGCAACCAGCACTCTGCCCTGCCTTTATGCTGGATGTTGAATAAGGCATTGGTGTACATTTTGGCCAAAGCGTAATAAGCCACTCACCGCGTCAAGGTTGCCTTCATGAGTGGTCCCTAACACTAGTTCCTACCTTTTATGGGCCATGACAGCCACATAAAGTCCAGGGAGCGCAGGTACAGCATGCATGCCAAGCACACTCTGCTTTTAACCCCGTCCGGTGCCATTACAGCTTTCATCGGATCCAGGGATGCAAGTACTCACATGCATGCTGAGCCCACTTTATACATCTCCTGGAGCCTAATGGCTACTGGTAGGTGCTGTATAAGCAGACTCAGTTTTATACTGACTTTAAAACCAGCCTCCAGGGGGCAGATCAACTGGACAGGTGTGCTTGACTGCTTGGAGATCGCCACGCCTCCAATACGTACTACAAAGAGAAAAATATGGAAAATTTCAGCCCGCACAACCCCTAGCAGGTGCAGATTGCTATGGCGAAATAGAGATATACATGTAAAAACACAAAATGCAATCGCACACTGCAACCAGCACTCTGCCCTGCCTTTATGCTGGATGTTGAATAAGGCATTGGTGTACATTTTGGCCAAAGCGTAATAAGCCACTCACCGCGTCAAGGTTGCCTTCATGAGTGGTCCCTAACACTAGTTCCTACCTTTTATGGGCCATGACAGCCACATAAAGTCCAGGGAGCGCGGGCTGAAATTTTCCATATTTTTCTCTTTGTAGTACGTATTGGAGGCGTGGCGATCTCCAAGCAGTCAAGCACACCTGTCCAGTTGATCTGCCCCCTGGAGGCTGGTTTTAAAGTCAGTATAAAACTGAGTCTGCTTATACAGCACCTACCAGTAGCCATTAGGCTCCAGGAGAAGTATAAAGTGGGCTCAGCATGCATGTGAGTACTTGCATCCCTGGATCCGATGAAAGCTGTAATGGCACCGGACGGGGTTAAAAGCAGAGTGTGCTTGGCATGCATGCTGTACCTGCGCTCCCTGGACTTTATGTGGCTGTCATAGCCCATAAAAGGTAGGAACTAGTGTTAGGGACCACTCATGAAGGCAACCTTGACGCGGTGAGTGGCTTATTACGCTTTGGCCAAAATGTACACCAATGCCTTATTCAACATCCAGCATAAAGGCAGGGCAGAGTGCTGGTTGCAGTGTGCGATTGCATTTTGTGTTTTTACATGTATATCTCTATTTCGCCATAGCAATCTGCACCTGCTAGGGGTTGTGCGGGCTGAAATTTTCCATATTTTCCTCATTACAATATACATTGGAAAGAATAATGGTGGCTTCTCCTCATCAAACAGTTTAGCATTTTCTGGCCTCCTGTGATGGTCCTTCATTTACACGTTGTATTTGCAGGGTAGAGACCTATTGTTCACACTCCTATTTAGCATCTGTAAGAGATTGAATGGCCCACTTATATACTTGTATAAGTTAATCATTTCCCCCCTTAGACGTCTCTTCTCAAGACTAAATAAATTAAATTATTTTAATCTTTCTTCATAACTAAGACCCTCCATGCCCCTTATCATTTTAGTCGCTCTCCTCTGTACATTGTCCCTCTGCAGTGCATCCTATGTACTGGTGCCCAGAACTGGACTGCATATTCCAGATGAGGCCGCACCAACAGTTTGTAAAGTGGTAGTATTACATCCCTGTCCCGCGAGTCCATGCATCGTTTAATGCATGACAATATCCTGGTGGCCTTAGAAGCAGCTCATTGACATTGTATGCTACAGGAAAATTTAGACTAGAACCTTCAGAATCACAAGTCGCTGACCCACCCCCCTGGGAGACCTATTGTCTCGGGGGTCGACTGAACATTTGTCACAATACATTGATTGGTTACTTCGACCACTAGTGCAGAAGGTCCCCTCACATCTCAGGGACACCACTGATCTCCTCCAATCACTGGCTTTGATCCAGTGGCGGGAGGAGTATCACCTGGTGTCCCTGGATGTAGAGAGTCTGTATACGCGCATGCCCAAGAAAAGGGTATCCAGGCCATATCAGAAATTCTCTTAAATACAGACAAAAGCGAGGTCTTCAGAGATTTCATTGTAGATGGCCTAAGACTGATACTGAGCAATAATGCCTTCTTGTTTGGTAATTCGTGGTTCAGACAATGCGTCAGTACCGCGATGGGTACTCCCGTTGCGTGTCCCTTCGCAAATTTATACCTTGCACACTTAGAAGATAAATTTGAAGGACTCTTAAGGAACAATATACAGGAGTATTTGACTGTCAATAATATTATAAGTGATAAATTAACCAACATGGGTTTACCAAGGACAGAAGTTGTTTGACTAACCTGATTTGTTTTTATGAGGAGGTGAGTAGTAGCCTGGACAGAGAGGCGGCTGTGGATGTAGTGTTTCTGGATATTGAAAAAGCTTTTGATACTGTTCCTCATAGATGTTTAATAGGTAAAGTAAAGTCTATAGGCAAGAACAGTATAGTTTGTAATTTGATTGAAAACTGGCTGAAGGACCGTGTCCAGAGAGTTGTGGTCACTGATTCCTATTCAGAATGGTCCCGGTTTATACGTGGTGACCCCAAGGTTCAGTGCTGGGTCCTCTATTATTTAATTTATTTATTAATGATATTTTGGACAAATTAATAGCACCATTTATTATTTTTTTGCAGATGACACTAAGCTGTGTAGTACTGTACAGTCTATGGAAGATGTCCATAAAATACAAGCTGACTTGAACACTCTGAGTGATTGGGCATCAACTTGGCAAATGAGGTTCAATGTGGATACATGTACAGTTCTGCATCTTGGTAATAATCTCTGTGCTTCATATGTCCTACGGCAGGGATGGGCAAACTGTGGCTCTCCAGCTGTTGTAAAACTACAACTTCCAGTATGCCCAGTCTGCCTACAGCTATCAGCCTACAGCAGGGCATGATGGGATTTGTAGTTTTACAACAGTTGGAGAGCCGCAGTTTGCCAATCAGTGTCCCAGGGGATGTAACACTGGGATAGTCACTTATAGAGAAGGATTTGGGAGTCCTTGTAGATGGTAAATTAAATAACAGCATTCAATGTCAATCAGCTGCTTCTAAGGCTAGCAGGATATTGTCATGCATTAAACGAGGCATGGATTCACAGAGCAGGGATGTAATACTACCACTTTGCAAAGCGTTGGTGTGGCATCATCTGGAACATGCAGTTCAGTTCTGGGCACCAGTCCATAGAAAGGAAGCCCTGGAGCTGTAGAGGGTACAGAGGAGAGCGATTAAACTGATAAAGGGCATGGAGGGTCTTAGTTATGAGGAAAGACTAAAATAATTCAAATTATTTAGTCTTGAGAAGAGACGACTAAGGCTACTTTCACACTAGCGTTTGATCGGATCCGTCTGCATTATATTGGCATATAAAAGCTAAGTGTGAAAATAGCCTCGGACGGATCCGTCCAGACTTTCAATGTAAAGTCAATGGGGGACGGATCCGCTTGAAGATTGAGCCATATTGTGGCATCTTCAAACGGATCCGTCCCCATTGACTTACATTGTAAGTCTGGACGGATCCGCACGCCTCCGCACGGCCAGGCGGACACCCGAACGCTGCAAGCAGCGTTCAGCTGTCCGCCTGTCCGTGCGGAGGCGAGCGGAGCGGAGGCTGAACGCCGCCAGACTGATGCAGTCTGAGCGGATCCGCTCCATTCAGACTGCATCAGGGCTGGACGGCTGCGTTCGGGTCCGCTCGTGAGCCCCTTCAAACGGAGCTCACGAGCGGACAGCCGAACGCTAGTGTGAAAGTAGCCTAAGGGGGGACATGATTAACCTACACAAATATATAAATGGGCCATACAACAAATATGGTGAAAAACTGTTCCATGTAAAATGTCCTTAAAAGATAAGGGGGCACTGCCTCCGACTGGAGAAGAAAATGTTCAGTCTCCAGAAGCGTCAAAGCTTCTTTACTGTAAGAACTGTGAATCTGTGGAATAGACTTCTCAGGACGCGGTCATAGCAGGAACAGTGGACAGTGCTAAATAGGATTTAGATGAATTCCTGAAATTAAATTACATCAATACTTATGAAAATGTGTAGAAATCTGAGTCTCACTTTCTTCTGGGATTTGCATCCCTACCAATCCCTTGGCTGAACTTGATGGATTTATGCCTTTTTTTAACTGTATTGACTATGTAACTATGTAACATTTCAATGGACTCATTACATTTGAGTATTATTACCATGAAGCACAAGGAAATTCGGTTTTGTGGCAAATCAAAATGTTCCTGAAATTCGGATTGAAGTCCACTTTAGATACTTTGAATCGCTCAATATTAATCATTATATTTACCAGGATAAGTCCTTTAATACTATCATTGGGAGTAGTAGTGGTATAACAGAGAAAAAAGCTTGCATTATTTTAGGCCTAAAGACTCTTTAAAAGGGTAATTACCCCAAAAAACTAACAAAATGGATTCACCAGGTTTTGGGTTCAGAGTATTGCGGTAAATATACTTTGCAGAACTATGAAGATCATGGGGAATCGGGTAATAAAAAAAAATTAAGGTTGAAATGGTTGGGAAAAATTTTTAATAGTTCTTTTTTTTCCTCCTTATTTCTCTCTGAGTGGGCTGGCGGAGGGCTAAGGGGGTCTTTTATTTATTTTTGCACGGTTTTCTTTTTTTTTATAATTGTCTATAGAAGATTTATTGCAAATGAAGTGGAATTCAAATAAAAAAGTTCCACAGATATGTAACCGTTGCTCCTCTATAATATGTAGATGAAAAACTGTAGGAATTTGTTGTTTAATCATTAAACTAGGCTATATCCTTAAGTATTTACAAGAGCATGTCACCTGATAGATATAAAAAACCTGTTGTCAATGAGAAAAATGCAAATAGATAAAAGTTCCAACAAAATGAAAACATTGCCGCACCGGGATGTGTAGATGAGGCCGCGCCTTGTGTATCGTCTACCACATTCACAGAGACGTGTGATTGTCCGCACAACAATAGTGAGAGATCCTCACCTGGACACTAGCATCACAATGACAACTACCCCCATCATTTAGATACTGATTTTGCTCTCCCAGATCTGCAGACACAGTTCAAAAGTTGTGGCCGGGGCAGATTTTAGCTTTTTGCTGCCTGTGGTAAAAATTGAAATAGTGTCTCCACCTTACCAAATTCTCAATCCAGCCCCTACCCCAGCCCTACTGTTAACGGTAAATTTGAACTAAAGGTTCCTGGACACGACCGTTGTTCGGGTCCACATCCAGGCTGCATGGTTTGCGGCTCAGATTTGGACACATTCACTTCAATGGGGCCACAAAAGATGTGGACAGCACTTAGTTTGCCCTCCTCATCTGTTGCTCCGTTCCGTGACCCCGCAAAAAAAATAGAACCTGTCCTATTCTTGTCCATTTTGCGGACAATAATAGGCATTTCTATCACGAGCCGCCTTTTCAGTTCCACAAATTTGCGGAACGCACATGGCCGGCATCCGTGTCTTGCAGATTTGCAATTTGCGGACCACAAAACAAGGCGCATTCGTGTGCATGAGCCGTAAGCATTACCAACAGTACGATATACCTCTTACATGCAGTGATGTCTCCTGATGCAGATGTTCTCTTTTCTCATGTTATCCATTTGTACCAAACTAAGACAAATGTATTTCAGACATGTCCTAGCATTAGAATTATTTCTGTACATTTGATATGTTATACATCTTCTTATATATAGTGATGGTGTGGAGCAAAGTAAGACATCCAAAGCAGAATTCAGTCCGAAGTTTAGGAAAACTTCCATTTGCAACAAATCTCAATTTCCTTGCGCTTTGTGTTAAACGAACCTGGGCATCTCCTGTATATAATTATATATGTACAGCTGGTATAACCCGGGCATCTCCTGTATATAATTATATGTGTACAGCTGGTATAAGTTATACATCTTCCTGTATATAGTGATATGGAGCATGCTGGTATAACCTGAGTATCTCCTGTATATAATTATATATGTACAGCTGGTATAACCTGGGTATCTCCTGTATATAATTATATATGTACAGCTGGTATAACCTGGGTATCTCCTGTATATAATTATATATGTACAGCTGGTATAACCTGGGTATCTCCTGTATATAATTATATATGTACAGCTGGTATAACCTGGGTATCTCCTGTATATAATTATATATGTACTGCTGGTATAACCTGGGTATCTCCTGTATATAATTATATATGTACTGCTGGTATAACCTGGGTATCTCCTGTATATAATTATATATGTACAGCTGGTATAACCTGAGTATCTCCTGTATATAATTATATATGTACAGCTGGTATAACCTGGGTATCTCCTGTATATAATTATATATGTACAGCTGGTATAACCTGGGTATCGCCTGTATATAATTATATATGTACAGCTGGTATAACCTGGGTATCTCCTGTATATAATTATATATGTACAGCTGGTATAACCTGGGTATCTCCTGTATATAATTATATATGTACAGCTGATATAACCTGGGTATCTCCTGTATATAATTATATATGTACAGTTGGTATAACCTGGGTATCTCCTGTATATAATTATAAAATTAATAATTACAATAATGACAACTTGGGACCGAACCTGAATGTTTTCTTACAGTGCAAATTCATTTATGAAGTTATTGCGCAAAGTCTCACAAGACTTCGCAAAGCAATAGCTTCGGCTCATCGGCGCCAATACATTCTAGTACTGTACGGAGCTCCATACAGTATTAGATCAAAGTTTTATGCGAATCGACTTCGGATGTTTCATCCAAAGTCGATTCGTTCATCCTTAATTATATATGTACAGCTGGTATAAGTTTATAGACGTACGTATTGCAGCGCTCACCTGTGTATCTCTTTGGGAGGCACGGACAAATGGCCCGCACACGGTCATGTAGAAATTGCCAAAAAGTTGCAGAGTCCAGCTTCCCATAAAAAATATTATTTTATTCATTCGACGTAAAATCCGATGCCTGCAACAATGGATCTAGCTGCTTAATACAGCAAAACATGAACTGCAATACGGAGCATGCGGTTTATGTAATTACTTGCCGGGACTGTAAATCGCAGTATGTTGGTTGCAAGACGAAACAAATGAAAGCGAGCAAGGAGTTGAGAAAGTTTCTTTCCCTGCCAGAGGTGGGAATTACAGACAGACGCTTCACAGTAGAGACATTCTGGATGTTCAGATTGGGAAGTTGTGCACCTAAGGGTCTGAATAAAAAGCATGACTTCATTTTGCATTTTGGATGATTGTTTTAAATGTTTTGTAGTAAATTTTTCTATGTGCTTCCCTTATTTTGTTTCTGTGTTTTGACCACTCCCATCTTCATTGCATGGGTTGTAAGCAATTTAATTAATTGGCTTGGTCTTTATCCTTGCTTATAAGAAGGGGGCTCAGTCTTTTATTTGTATGTCATGATGGATTTTATAATGAATGAATAAAATAATCTTTTTATGGGAAGCTGGACTCTACAAGTTTTTTGCAGCTGGTATAAGTTATACATCTTTTTGTACATAGTAATATGGAGCATGCTGGTATAACCCAGGCATCTCCTGTATATAATTATTACAGATGAGTGAAGTTTTAAAAAATTCAATTCGGATGCTTCGCCAAATTTTCTCCAAAAATTAGATTTGATCTGAATTATTTTTGACGAAGAACGGTAAAAAAACAACCATCTCCTGGCTGCAGGGAGTATGTACAGTACAGACCAAAAGTTTGGACACACCTTCTCATTCAAAGAGTTTTCTTTATTTTCATGACTATGAATATTGTAGATTCACACTGAAGGCATCAAAAATATGAATTAACACATGTGGAATTATATACATAACAAAAAAGTGTGAAACAACTGAAAATATGTCATATTCTAGGTTCTTCAAAGTAGTCACCTTTTGCTTTGATTACTGCTTTGCACACTCTTGGCATTCTCTTGATGAGCTTCAAGAGGTAGTCACCTGAAATGGTCTTCCAACAGTCTTGAAGGAGTTCCCAGAGATGCTTAGCACTTGTTGGCCCTTTTGCCTTCACTCTGCGGTCCAGCTCACCCCAAACCATCTCGATTGGGTTCAGGTCCAGTGACTGTGGAGGCCAGGTCATCTGACGCAGCACCCCATCACTCTCCTTCATGGTCAAATAGCCCTTACACAGCCTGGAGGTGTGTTTGGGGTCATTGTCCTGTTGAAAAATAAATGATGGTCCAACTAAACGCAAACTAGATGGAATAGAATGCCGCTGCAATATGCTGTGGTAGCCATGCTGGTTCAGTATGCCTTCAATTTTGAATAAATCGCCATTAGAGTCACCAGAAAAGCACCCTCACACCTCCTCCTCCATGCTTCACGGTGGGAACCAGGCATGTAGAGTCCATCCGTTCACCTTTTCTGCGTTGCACAAAGACACGGTGGTTGGAACCAAAGATCTCTAATTTGGACTCATCAGACCAAAGCACAGATTTCCACTGGTCTAATGTCCATTCCTTGTGTTCTTTAGCCCAAACAAGTCTCTTCTGCTGGTTTCCTAGCAGATATTCTACCATGAAGGCCTGATTCACACAGTCCGCCAGTGACAAAAAAACCTAAAACATAAACCTAAACTAAAATAACCTTTTTTTTGACTAACAAAAGACGCAGACAATGACGCAGACAATACACAAACTAAACTGTCAAAAAATATATATTTTAATTTTTTACGTTTTTAGATTGAACTAACAAAAGACGGAGACACTACACCAACTGAACAGTAAAAACCTAACACTGAAATAAACTTTTTTTATTTTTATTTAACTAACAAAGGACGCATACAAAACTAACATTTTTTTCTGTTTTTCCTTTTTTATTTAACAAACACTAGACAATAATGCAGACTAACACTAATAAAAAAATATATCTTTTTTTTTAAATAACAGAAGACGTAGACAAAAACACAGACACGACACAAACTAAACAGTAATAAACTAAAACTAATAAACTTTTTTTTTTGTAAATTACAGACAGTAAACTAGAAAACTGAAAATCACCTAAAGCCTACACTATACCCAACCTACACCCTGCACTAGAAACTATCAGCTAACTATTACCTAACCTAAATAAATGAATAGATTGCACCTAACACTGTACCCTAAACTTTAACCTATCAGCTACACTAAACTACCCTATCTAACACTATCAGTGTCACTTCACTAAATAATGAAATCGATTTGTAATTTGCTTTTGAGAAAGAACAGCACTGCACAGCTTCAAGCTCCTCTCTCAAACACCACCACATGAAACTGCACAAAATGGCTGCCGTGAAAAAATGTTATACAGTAAGGGGTGGGCGACTTTCTGATTGGTTGCTAGGGATGTTGCTAACCTGTTTGACTCCTTCTCATTGGCCCACAAGCTAAAATAAGGGAGGGATAAGTGTTCTCAGGAAGTGCTGATATTCGCAGCTGCGCAAATAAAATTTGCATTATAAAGATTCGCGCTTCAATCACTTACTCGTCAATGTAAGTAAGATTGGAGCCTTTGGACTTTTTAGACACAATCAAGAAACAGGGGGGGGTGATGACATTATTTTACACAGTACAGATCATTGTAATGTGTACTGTCAAAAAACAAACAAAAAAAACTGAATATTCGTAAAGCGAATATTTTGAAATTCTACATATTCCGGAATATGGTGCTATATGAATGCTAAGCTCTTTGCCTCTCTCTTCTGGGATATTCGTAGCAGCTCAAATAAAGTCTCATTACGAAAATTCGCGCTTCAATCACTTACTCATCAATGAGAGTTAGATTGGAGCCTTTGGACTTATGAGACGCAATCAATTATATGTGTACAGTGAATTTGTGTTAAAAAAGAAAAAAAAATGAATATTAGTTTTTACGAATAAATATCACTTTGTTCGAAATATTTGCAAAATCGCCAATATTCGCTTTTCGAATATTCGCGCTCAACACTACTAATCATGTCATTGCATTTAAGAGCTTACGGAGCCGGGAGAAAAAGAGCAAAAAATCATAAGAGCTAAAAGAGCTAAAAAACTAATTTCAAGGGCATTTGGAGCCAGTAGTTTCAAACTCAATTTTTTTTTTAATTTTGCAAATCAGAACAAACTGAATCTCAATAGGTTAATCTCTAGTGCTGTCCATGCCCATAACTGCGGCCCCAGGTGTCCACCGAGGCGTATACCTTGTGCACAGTGATAATCGCAAAGAGCGACCCAAGTTTTCCACCATGAGAGAGAACAAGGTGGGGTGGGAGAAATAATGCCGGCTATTTTTTTCCAATGAGACGGAGCACAAACCATCAACTTTCTAAAGGTGGTGGACTCTACCAAATGTTATGCTAGTGACTGCATAGTCAGCAACTTGGCCGGGTGGGAATTGAGCTTAACACTATTGGATTGCTGGGCATGTAAAATTGTTTCGTGGCCATGCATTCCATGATCGATGACGGACAAAGAAGCAGAGGAGGAATCTGAGCAGGAGAAGCAGAAAGTGATGACGACAATTTGAAAGACACCGTACCGCTCGTGGATGTGGCTGCCACAAGGGGCATCAGGAGATGGAAGAAGTATGAACTCAGCCTTACAGGTCAATGTTAGCGCCAGGTATAAAGAACCGTGCAGTGGCCCAAGATTCTACTATAGAGGAGTGAAAGAGCACACTCCTTTTACACTGTCAGCTGATTCCACATAGATTTCTACAGAAAGTGTTCTGTTGCATGCTGATACAAGTAGTGGCCCCATGACATTGGAAGTGGAGAGGTTGTCAGCAGGAAGTTTCTGTTGACATCACAGTTTATTATGCCCTTCTTCTGATCCATCATAACAACCTCCAAAAAATGGATCCTGTCTTTTGAGCATTTGCTTTCATATGGTCAGCATTTGGTCAGTAATCAATCAGTATTGTTATGGCCAAAAAAAAGAAGAGAAAAACAGGAGTTAATCCAAAACAGAGATGACACATGATTGGAAAGTTTGCGTGTCTTCTGTGTTTTCTACCAACTCCTGCTTTTGGCTTCCAAATCATGAGCAAATCCTGATGGAAAATAGGGACTGTGTGGTACAGGCCTTATGGCTGCTCGAAAGACAGGGTCCTTGTGTTTCTCATTTTTCCATCCTTCTGACAGATCAGAAGAAGGATAAAATAAATGTCAACAATGATATCAAGGCCAAACAGGGACAATAGTGACCCCGTCATACAGTGGGGAGGGTGGCAACCACATGAGGAGTCAACACAGTGGCCCAGTTACATTATGGTGAGGGTGGGAACCGCATGAGGAGTCAACACAGTCGTCAGTCACAGAGTGGTGAGGTGGCAACCGCATGAGTCATTAACATAGTGGCCCAGTTACAGAGTGGTGAGGTGGCAACAGCATGAGGAGTCAATATAGTGGTCAGTCACAGAGTGGTGAGGTGGGGGACAACAGCAGTAGCAGTAACAGCACAAGATGGTGGGTGGCAGTAGGAGAACATGGCAGCAGGTGTGTGGCAGCATCAGAATAGTGGCTGAAGCAGGTGGCCAGAAAAAACTAATCTCTTTTCAAGTTTGGGTGTGGCACTGAGAGTTATGTAGTCTAGTGCATCAGGCACTGTCGTGTGGAAATCCTGGCTGATCCAGTCCTGATTCATCAGTACAAAAGGTTAGTCATTTAGGTTAAACATTTTGTGCAGAAAGGAGAGTTCTTTTTGGGGTAACTATGCCCCCGCCACACTAAACACCCGCTCTGATTCCATACTACTGGCCAGGCAAGAAAGCTTGTCCTGGGCAAACTCGACCAGTTGCGGCCACAAATCAAGTTTGGCTTACCAGTAGTTCAACGGATCTTGGATGTGGGGTGGCAGGATGCAGCTTAAGTATGCCACCACCTGCTGGTTCAGATTCTGCTCCATGTCTTGCTGCTGGTGGATGGTTTCTTCACTCATCGCCCTCTAGCTCCTCCTGCTCCTCCCCTGTCACTTATGCAGAAAAACCACCCATTTCTGTATACATTGCTTGTTTGTGAATGTCCTAATCCTGCTTCTCCTCCTCCTTCAGTTCACCCCCTACAGGACTTAGGTGGCCATGAGATGTAGGTGCCACATCTCCTGTCCCCAGGCCAGTCAGATTTAGCAGCATCTGCTCCAGGACAGAAAGGAGTGAAATGAAGTAGTTCATCCCATAGTCCTGGCGACTGACAAATAAAGTGGCCTCCTCAAATGGCCTGAGCAAACAACAGGTGTCACGCATGATGTGCCACTGACTAATGTTGACGTTACACAGGGAAGTGCTCCTGTCCGCCTGCATCATCAAGAAATAGTTTAAGGTCTGCCACTGCTAATATAGTCGGTCCAACATGTGGAGGGTGGAGTTCCAACAGTTGGAAACATCACATATCAAGGAATCTTGGGAAACATTATTTTATGTAAGAGTGGCTAAAGGGCATTCACAGTTTCCTGGACATTTTCAGGATGTTTTGCAGATGGAAGACTTCAGGAGACAAATTTACAACCAGATTAAAGATGTACGCCATGCAGGGCGCATGGCTCAACCCTCGTTAATCAGCGCCAACACAATGTTCTTCCCATTGTCGGTGACCATGGCTCCCATTTCCACTTAGCAAGGAAAAAGCCAGGATTCGATTCCTTGATGGAGTTCAACTCCATTCGCCCAGGCAAACCAGGTGCATAACAGTGTGAAACCGGCGTGCTCTGCAAAGGTGGCATGCTATAGGAGCACTACAAATTGTGCTTGCAGTGGAGACTGAGGACAAGGTGGAGGATGAAGAGGCAGAGGAGGACATTGGCACAGGACGACAAGCACAGCTTGAGAACGTGGAGGCGACAGTGCCGACACCTTGTCAAGTTGCTGGTGTGGCTGGGCAGGAACCACATTTACCCAGTGGGCCGTAAAGGACATATATTGTTCTTGACTGTAGTTGAAGCTCTACACGTCTGCCCTGCCGTGAACTTTAACAGACACCAACAGGCCCACCTTCTGTTTAACATACGTGTGCAGGGCTGGTACTGCCTTTTTAGAAAAGTAATGACTTGGGACTTTCAACCTTAGCTTGGCACAAGCCATCAGTCCTCTGAAAGGTGCAGAGTCCATCACATGGAAAGGGAGAGACTGTAGTACCAGCAACTTGGCCAGGTGCATGTTCAGCTTCTGCGCCTTTGGATGAGTGCATGCATACTGTTGTCTTTTTTAAATTGCCTCACTGATCGATTGCTAAAAAAACTAGTGATAAGGAGTAGAAGGAGGAGCAGGAGCATCAGGACCAGTAGATGATGGGAAGGAAACAGCTTCCTTCTGCTGAGGTGGTGGAGTCTTGACTGCTGGAGAATGAGTGCGGGCCATTGGGTGATGCAGCAGTTGCTGCTTAAGGCTGTACCACTACATTAGCGCCACGGTTTTCCCAGGCCACTTCATGCTGATGCTGCATGTGTTGATGTAGGGCAGGGGTCGAGTGGAGGGGGAACGCATGGGAACGGCGTTCCTGCACTTTTTTCATGGCAGGAACGCCGTTCCCTTTCAGCCTCAAGCCAGGAGAACACGGCTGAATCAGATTCACAGGGGGAGACGGAGCGCACTGTGCAGGGCAGGTTAAGGGAGGAGGGGCGGCTTCAGTTGAGAGGAAGCTGCCTGCGACTCCTCTCATGGCGCCCCGCCCCCTAATGACATCATCTCCTTCACTACGAGATCATTTAGAATGTCTTTTAGAAAAGTTTGTCCTGGGATTCGAACTCACGACCTCTACACATCAGAGGAAGGCATTTACCCTCACAGCCATGAAAGCCGTCTAGGTAATTGCTTAAAAAAAAAAAAATATAAGACTTCTAATTATACCTAGTGTACTGCTATCTAGTGTACAACCATACACATGACAGCTGCCCACTGTGTATGGATGTAGCAGAGCTGGGTGTGTTGGGGCAGCTGTCATGTGTATGGTTGTACACTAGGTATCAGTACACTAGGTATAAGTAGAAGTCTTATTTTTTTTTTTTTTAAACAGCTACCTTGACAGCTTTTATGGCTGTGAGGGTAAATGCCTTGCCTCTGATGTGTAGAGGTCATGAGTTCGAATCCCAGGACAAACTTTTCTAAAAGTGTTTTTTTTTTTTATAAGACTTCTACTGATACCTAGTTTACTGATACCAAGTGTACAACCATACACATGACAGCTGCCCACTGTGTATGGATGTAGCAGGGCTGGGTGTGTTGGGGCAGCTGTCATGTGTATGGTTGTACACTAGGTATCAGTACACTAGGTATAAGTAGAAGTCTTAGTTTTTTTTTTTTTAAGCAACTTCCTCAACAGCTTTTATGGCTGTGAGGGTAAATGCCTTGCCTGTAATGTGTAGAGGTCATGAGTTCGAATCCCAGGACAAACTTTTCTAAAAGTATTTTTTTTTTTTTATAAGACTTCTACTGATACCTAGTTTACTGATACCAAGTGTACAACCATACACATGACAGCTGCCCACTGTGTATGGATGTAGCAGGGCTGGGTGTGTTGGGGCAGCTGTCATGTGTATGGTTGTACACTAGGTATCAGTACACTAGGTATAAGTAGAAGTCTTAGATTTTTTTTTTTAAGCAACTACCTCAACAGCTTTTATGGCTGTGAGGGTAAATGCCTTGCCTGTAATGTGTAGAGGTCATGAGTTCGAATCCCAGGACAAACTAAAAGTGTTTTTTTTTCTTTTTCTGATACTTCTACTGATACCTTGTGTACTGATACCTAGTGTACAACCATACACATGACAGCTGCCCCAACACACCCAGCTCTGCTACATCCATACACAGTGGGCAAAGTTACCTACAGTAGAAGTCTTATATATATTTTTTTTTAAGAAGCAAGCTAGACAGCTTTCATAGCTGTGAGGGCATATGCCTTGCTTCTGCTGTGTAGAGGTCATGAGATCGAATCCCAGGACAAACTTTTCTAAAAGTGCTATTTTTTTAATTTATTTTTTAGTCCGCAGCGACACAAATTACAGCATGCTAGATTTTCTGTGCTTTTTTATTTTTTGGAGGGGGGGGGGGGGGTTGCAGTGGATCTTGGGTGAGTTCCCACACTTTTTTTCCCAGGACTTGACCCCTGATGTAGGGCCATGACGCTTCACCTTCTGCCCACAGATAATACAAATGGCCATGCTGACGTCCTCCGGCGGTTTGATGAAAAATTCCCACACTGCCGAGTATTGCATTTTCCCTCCACCATTTTGTGCTGACTGTCTGCTACCACTGCCTTTGTGAACCCATACACCACCACTTATTTTCAGACAGGTAGGCTCCTATATAGCAGACAGTCTCCCCTGGGCACGTTTGGCTCCAGATCTCACACTGTTGCCAGCTTGCTGACTCATGACCACGTTAACACCCTGCTGTGTCAGCGGTTGCCTCACGCACAAGCTGGCACCCTCTTCTCCTAATGATCATGAAGCCACCTCTTCACCCGGCTACCATGTGCGATCAGCTATATAATCATCCACTACTCTCTGCACGCCACGTACCTGACCACTCGCAACATCGTTGCTACTTGCCAGCCTACCGGAGGAAGCAGTGCATCTCTCTTCCACATCTTGGCTTGGCAGTAGCTGCTGACTGTCCTCTAGAAGATTGTCTTCCCTTAAAAGTGGAGCCGAGCCGATGTCAAACAATACTCAAGCAGAAGTAACAAAAATATGAAAGAGGCAGGTTCAGGACAGGTAGGGGCAGAGAGCTTGTTTCTGGGCCATGCCATCTAAGCGTGGTGTAATAGGAACCCACCGACTCCTGGCTGGGGGTGTCTGATGTCACTTGCGACAAAGTTGTAAACCGAGTCAACCTTTCACGGACAGCTGGGTTGCGGGTCAAAACACGACCGCTGGATGACACTGGCAGCTCTGGCCTGTCCCTGTGACTGCTGCTACCATTCTCCTTTCTTCTGCTGCTACTTTTGCCAGCTCCATCAACATTTTGACCACTGCCCATCCCCTTAGAAGGCCCTGTCACTTGTCTGTCAGATTATCACTTTCATCAAAAGAATGAGTCGTAGATCCAAGCAGCTTTTCACAATCTTCTATCTGAGGACGATAACTAGATCTGCTCAGAGGGTGCCCCATCATGCCACTGCTCCTGTCTGCCTGCCTAACACCCTGTTGTGTGCTGTACAGTTACTGCCACCATCATGCCACTGCCTGCCTTCCTACTATCATATGGCTGCTGCTAATCCTCCTAGTGCCACTTCCATTACCTGCTACTTATCTGCCACTACTACTACCGTCCTCCTAAACAGCGCACACACACCTTCTGCCTTGTCTGTCCCCAGCAATTTAGCAAATTCCTTCATAGTTCCTATCAGATAATTTATAAAAGATTTACTTTTACAAACTAACTCAGCCAGAAGTTTTCCAGGTTAACCTACTCAGTCATTTATTCTGTCATGTTCTTCCATTTTTATATTTTTCCTTTCTGAGGATTCTATATATACTTTTGCTCCGCTTCTGACACTGCTCCCATCAACTCACATTTAACTATTCTTACTCTACAATTAAATGAATTATCTAATAAAATGAAAATTGGACTTCACACAATACAAGATTATCTCTTTCTAAGGGCTCGTTCACACGAATGTGTGAAGGCCATGCCTGTGCTGTGGACCGCAAATTGTGGTCCGGATTGCACAGGCACTGTCCGTGGGGCAGGCGCATGTTGATCGCAGACCCATTTAAGTTAATGGGTCCGCAATCCTTCTGTTCCGCAAAAAAAAAAAGCAAGTTCTATCTTTTTGCTGTTCTAAAGCACAGAACGGAACCCCAGACAGCACTCCGTAGTGCTTCCATAGTGTTCCGTTCTTCCATTCCGCATCTCCGGATTTGCGGACCCATTGAAATGAATGGGTCCGCATCCGTGATGTGGAATGACCATGGAACGGTGCCTGTGTATTGCAGATCCACAAATGTGGTCCACAATATGGAAACGAGCATCACAGGTTTGTGTGAACGAGCCCTAACAAAGATAAAACCAGCCTGTAGATCATGTGGATCCAATGATGTTCCCATTCATTTCTTCAATTGCTCTTGTAGATTTATTTCAAGCTGGCAGCTCAGGTGCATGTCCTTTCTCACAGAGCATGTCCTTTCTGCTGCAGCTCTCGTCCTGTCCATGTTATTCCTGCCGGCACCTGTGATGGCTTCTAACCATGGAAAGGGCTGGTGACCGATGAAGGATATAAGTGAGCATGTGCGTCCTCCTCAGTAATGTTACTTAGGTGGATAGAGAAATTAGGAAAACAACAAACAGCAGGTGGCGCTATACAGGTACATTTTATTAAATAACTCAGCGGCCATATTACATTATAATTACATGCAAATACAACAGAGCTGATTCCACCCTAATTGAATTACAAGGTCACTTTGGACAAATAGGTCTCCAACTAACTTGAAGAAATTTGCTGATCTATAGTTGTAGTAATAATAGTTTTCTGTATTATATCCAGATATTTGTAGAGGTTGTACAGGATTAGAACTTGTAGCTGCTTTCTTAGAGAAACAGCTCCACATCTGTCCATAGGTTATGTCTGGTATTGCAGTATAGCACAGCGGTGAACAGGAAGAGAGAAGGAAGACGGCACGTGTGCACTGCATGCGCCGTCTCCTCATAAGCAGGTCAGTGGACGATCCGGTTGTCAGACCCCCAACGATCTGATATTGATGACCTATTCTGAGGATAGGTCATAAACTTTAACCCTTCAGGGTTGAGGCCAGTTTTAATTTTTGCTTTTTGGATTGTTCTGCCTCTCGTTCCAATAACCATAACTTTTCTATTCTTTTGTTCACATAGATATATGAGGGCCTATTTTTTTGTAGGACATCATGCACTTTTTAATGTCACCATTTAATTTACTATAACTTGTATTGGAAAATGGGAAAAAATTATTTGTGTGGAAAAATTGAAAAAAAGCGTTCACTGTGAACTAAAAATGACCTGCCGTCATTATTTGGCTCTATATGAATGCGGCGATACCAAACTAGTATAGGTTTTAAATCTTAAAAAAAAATCTTAATAATGTTCTTTGCCATATAACTTTTATATTTCGGTCTACAAAGCCGTGTAAGGGCTTGTTTTTTGCGGAACGAACAATATTTTATATTGGTACCATTTTGGCGGTTAGTACGGCTTTCACCGTACGGGATTTTTTTTTAAAGTTCAGACATTTTCACACATAGCGATGCATAATATGTTTATTTTTTAATTGCTTATATATTTTTCACATGTAAAATTGGGAAAGGGGGTGATTTAAACTTATATTGCAGGTTTTTTTTTTCTTTCACTTTTTTTTTAAAATAACAATACTCTTCTATTCACCCTAAGGCTGAGTTCACACGGGCGAGATTTCCGCGAGGGTGCAATGCGGGAGGTGAACGCATTGCACCCGCACTGAATCTGGCACCATTTATTTCTATGGGGCTGTGCACATGAGCGTTTTTTTTACGCATCACTTCTGCAATGCTTGAAAATCGCAGCATGCTCTATATTCTGCGTTTTTAACGCAGGACAGGCCCCATAGAAGTGAATGGGGCTGAGTGAAAATCGCAAGCATCCGCAAGCAAGTGCGGATGCGGTGTGATTTTCACGCATGGTTGCTAGATGACAGTCTATTTACTGTAATATTTTCCCTTATAACATGGTTATAAGGGAAAATAATAGCATTCTGAATACAGAATGCTTAGTAGGTGATCAATTGAGGGTTAAAAATAAAATAAAAAAATGAACTCACCTTCTCCTCTTGATCGCGTAGTTCCCGGTCTCTTCTTTACTTCTTTAATGATGAATTACCGGCTTGGACCTGTGGTGACGTCAGATCACATGCTCCAATCACATGGTCCATGACCGTGGTGATGAACCATGTGATTGGAGCATGTGATCTGACATCACCACAGGTCCTTTAGCCCACAGCTCATCATTAAAGAAGTAAAGAAGAGACCGGGAACTACGCGATCAAGAGGAGAAGGTGAGTAAAAAAATATTATTTTTTTTTAACCCTCAATTGATCACCTACTAAGCATTCTTTATTCAGAATGCTATTATTTTCCCTTATAACCATGTTATAAGGGAAAATAATAACATCTACACAACATCGAACCCAAACCTGAACTTTTGTGAAGAAGTTCGGGTCTGGGTACCACAGTTGGTTTTTTATCATGCGCGTGCAAAACACATTGCACCCGAGCGATAAAAATTGAACATCGGAATGCAATCGCAGTCAAAACTGACTGCAATTGCGTACCTAATCGCGCGGGTTTGCCGCAATACACCGGGACGCATCCTGACACGCCCGTGTGAACCCAGCCTGATAGATCTCTATTAGGTCTCATGCACACGATCGTATGCATTTTGCAGTGCAAAAAAGAAAACTGATCCGCAAAAAGCATGGATTACATTTTTTGCATTGCGTATTTTGGAGAATGGAACGTCTGTCCCATAAGAGAACAGTACTATCTGTAATGCAAACAATATGACATGTTCTTTTTCTTTGTGGAATGGACATACATATATATCCCCTCAGGCATTATGATGTACAGTTAAGTCATATTGCATGAAGGGGTTAAAAGCCCGGACAACCCCTTTAATTTGCAGTCAAGGCATTTCCCACATTTTGTAAATTAAATAGGCTTCTCTCTTGTGTGACTTCTTAGGTGTCTTCCAAAACTTGATTTCTCAGTAAAACACTTTCCACATTCAGTGCATGAAAATGGTTTCTCTCCTGTATGAATTCTCAGATGTGTATCAAGACTTTCTTTCTGAGTAAAACATTTCTCACATACAGGACATGGCAATGGTTTCTCTCCTGTATGCATTTTCTGATGTATTTTATAAGTTGATTTATAAGCAAAACATTTCTCACATTCAGGACATGAATATGGTTTCTCTCCTGTGTGAGTTCTCAGATGTGTATCAAGAAGTTCTTTCCTACTAAAACATTTCTCACATTCAGAACATGGATATGGCTTCTCCCCTGTGTGAGCTCTCAGATGTTTATTAAGATGTGCTTTCTGATTAAAACATGTCCCACATTCAGGACATGAATATGGCTTCTCTCCTGTGTGAGCTCTCAGATGTTTATAAAGACTTACTTTCTGATTAAAACATTTATCACATTCAGAACATGAATATGGTTTCTCTCCTGTGTGAGTTCTCAGATGTGTATGAAGATGTTCTTTCCTATTAAAACATTTCTCACATTCAGAACATGGATATGGCTTCTCTCCTGTGTGAGCTCTCAGATGTTTATTAAGATATGCTTTCAGATTGAAACATTTCCCACATTCAGGACATGAAAATGCCTTTACTCCTGTGTGAATTCTCTGATGCGCCCCAAGACTTGAACTGTTTCTGAAACACTTCCCACATTCTAAACATGAATATGTATTTTGTCCTGTTTGATTTCTCAGATTTTCAGCAACACTTGATATCACATTAAAAGTTTTCTCTCTTTCAGAACATAAAAATGACAATTCATCTTTTTGAATTTCTTTGTGCACAGAAAGATTAGCATTATTTTCAAAATCTTTCCCATATTCAGAATTTACAGACATTTCACCCAGATTATGTCCGGTTCTATTAATGCTAATTTGTGATTGAGTAGCTTATATTTCATAAGAAGGAGATAGTATTAGATGACCTTGGGAGCCTTTTATCCAGTCTTCACCTGGAGAAAGAAAAATGTTATAGGATAAAAGGTTCTCTTTTTCCGAATTACACACAAACAGTTAAAATATAAAATGTTAATAAAATGCAGATTAAAATGTACCAATGTTACAAAATACTAACTGCTAATAAGACATGAAATGCATTGAATAAAATAAATCTGTCACCAAATTCTGTTTGACACACGAGGAACATCATTGGCATTGACCACTAAAGTCATATTTACTCTGCAACAATTTCAAATAAATTTTAATAGCAGTTTCACTGATTGATTAGTGATTGCATAACACAATAGCGTTGAGCAAATAAAAGCTTTTGCGACGCAAAATCTATTTTTGAGAACTTCGCTCATCTCTATACACAACTATAGAAATTTATTTCATGTACCAGTTTCATAAATTTACATTTATCTATATTTATTCCTTCAATACCAAGCCAGTTTGTACCATAAGGACCAGGCCACATTTTGCAAATCTGATATGTTTATGTAGTAATAACTCAGTGGCCTTCAAGAAGAAAGGACTGCTTTTACAATATTGCAGTCATTTATATATAGCATCGGTGAGTGCCGCCCGATTCATTTTCTTTTTTACTATGGATTTTGTCGCTTCTATGAGGACTTGAGCACCGCTATATTGCTTTTTGATGATGTGGACGTGCGCTGGATGTTTTGAGGTGTCAAGTTGTTAGCCCAGCAGCTGTGCCGCCGGTTTCTTTGTTTTTGTGGATAACTCTGGAACGCTTTCACTTATCCAAGAAATTCTGAGATTGTTTTCTTGTGACATATAGTACTTCATCTCACTTGTAAATTTAAGTTTACATTTTTTTTTTAATATAATTTACAGAACATTTTGAAAAATTCACAAAAATTCTGAATTTTAATTTCTTTGTTTGCAAGACGGATAGTGATACCTCATAAAATAGTTATAACATATCATTCCCCATATGTCTAGTTTATGTTGGCATCCTTTTGTAAATTACATTTTATTTTTTTTAGGACATTAGAAGGCATTGTATTTTAGAAGCAATTTTGAAATTTTTAAAGAAAATTTCCAAACCCACTTTTTTAAGTACTAATTCAGTTATGAACTCCTTTTGTGGGGCTTACATAATAGAAACCACCCATTAATTACCCCATTTTAGAGCCTACTCCAATCAAATTATTCAAAACTGATTTTACAAACTTTGTTAACCCTTTAGGTGTTCTATAGGAATTAAAGGAAAATAGAGGTGAAATTTCCATTCCATTTCCATTCTTATCCATTTTTTCCTGTAAGACATCAAGGGTTAACAGCCATACAAAACTTAATATTTATTTTCCTGATGTGGCAGTTTATAGAAACACCCCATATGTGGTCATAAACTTAGGCTCAAAAGGAAGGAGTGCCATATGGTTTTTAAAGGGCAGATTTTGCTCACAGTTTTTTTGTCACATTTGAAGACTCCCTGATGCACCCCTACAGTAGAATCTCACAATATGTGACCACATTTTGGAAACTACGGGATGAGGTGAGTTTTATTGGTGCTATTTTGGGTACATGTGATTTTTGATCGCTCCATATTATGCTTTTTGTGAGGCAAGTTAGCCACAAAATGGATATCAGACCATTTATATTTTTTTTGGAGTTCTCCTGACAGGATAAAGCAGGTATTGTTTTTATAGAGCAGGTTGATACAGATGCGACAATGCCAAATATGTGTATTTTAATTTTTGTTTCAGTTTTACATAATATAATGTTTTTGTGTCTTTATTTTAGAAATCCAATTTTTACATATGTCTTTTTGATTGCTTGGAATTATACATATTGTGATGTAAGGTGACAAAAAATAGCATTTTTTTTTGCATTTTTATTTTTTTTTTAAGTATTCACCTGAGGTGGTAGATTGTGACATTTTTATAGAGCCGATACCTAATATGTCTGTTTTTTTATTTTTATACACGATTTTATGGTGAATCAGATTTTTTTCTTTACTTACCCATAAACACTTTTTATATTTGTCCCACTGTGGGACTTCACCTTTTCGGGGTTTCATCCATGTTTCAGTACAGTACAATCCATTCTGTATTGAACTGCATTTAACTTTCAGCATCTTACACAGTAAGACTCTGACACTTGCCTAGGAGACCCAGCCTGGATCTACTGGGCTTCCGTAACTGGCAGGCAACAATGGCAACCATCAAACCCCTGTCACCAGAGCGTGGGGGGCCGATGGAGTCAGAGGGATCCCCCTCCCTCTATAAAGCCCGCACAAGTCAAGGTCAGCGCTGACTGCGGCATATTAAAGGGTTAATACGCAGGCATCGCTGTCAGTAACAGCTGGGCCAATGCTGCTGATCGGGCAGGAACAGCTCCTGTACACGCCCAATCACATCACGCACATGTACATGCAGATGCGGCAAAAACCTCACTCCCTCATGTACATGTATGTGATTATGTGGTAAGGGGTTAAACTTCATAAACAAATTCTCTGCTTAACACTCCTGCTTCTCAAATGCCAAACACAAAACTCCAGCAGAACAACAATGACATCCACCTCAGTGGTAGCAGCCTTTGGGGGAAAATTTCTGCACTGTGGAATTCTTCTTAAAAAAAATAAAAATATAATTCTTAAAAATAGATGAAAAGTGGGTGTGGTTAGCTATGTTAATTAGCTTTACTCCAGATTTATCATTTAGATTTTTTTAAGAAGTGATAAAGTCCCAAAGCCACCCAGTAGAGCGGTGGTGTAAAAATCTGGAGCAACATTTCTGGACAAGAGCGTTAGGTTTAAAGATGAGTCAAATTGATCGAACAATGTATAACAATTGAGATGTTTAGTGCAAAGTAGATCAACGCAGACTCGGAACTCAGATATTATCCTCGTAAATATAATATATAAAGTCTCAGTTGAACAGGACAGCTATGGTCACATGATCAAGTCCAATAGATGAGCCAGACGTTGTTATAAATCAGTTGTATCTCTCTTCTGGTTCCCCTTCTGTAAGGGACATAGATTTCTATATTGTAGGTTTATGATAGTTGTGGAAGCAAAGCCAAGAGGGACTACAAAACTTGTTGAGGGCAGTTACTGGGCCCAATCTAAGGGATTCTGTGTTAAGTAATAAAATAACATTATTCTACAGAAATATTACTTTACTATAAATGCATCAATGGGATGGGTTATTTCAGAACATGAATCTATAGATCTGCCCGAGGGCTATTCGGACCCCTAGAACATCTTTTAGGCATAACACACCAAAACAAGCAGACAGGCAGGGCAAGGTCCATAATAAATAAGCACATGATAGTAAGCTGGACCAGCAGGTAAGGGTTATTTGATAAGTAATACCTCTGGACCAAGTACACCGGTTTGATTTCGGGCCAAACCCAGAGGACGGAAACTCAGTCAGCCCCATTCTTCATAGAGGCCCTGATGGTGGGGATGAACTCAGCCGAGGGCTCACTGGTTGCACCTCCGGGATGGTCCCGATGCACTTGGCCACTTACAAGCAGAGACAGATGTTGGTGCAAGCACCAGCAGTCCAGACACACATGGCATGGACTGGAACCCAGGCACAAAAACTGGAACCCAAACAAACTCAGAACACTGTTCAGACAAGACATAACAGGAACAAAAAAAAAAGACAGATGCCTGGATCCAATGCAATAGATGGATGCATGGTGGTCACAGGCAGAGCTGGATACATATACTAGATGTTCTTCCTCTAGAGAACTCAGGAGCCTTCTCCATGAAGGGGAAGAACTAGATAAGCAGATGCCTGTTCCCAATGCAGATTTAATCCATAGGCAAACAGACAGAGCTGCACACAAGACAAAGGACCAGACTAGCAGATGCCTGTTCTCCATGCAGTGTAAGTCCATGGGTGAATAGACAGATCTGCACACAAAACAAAGTACTGGAGTAGAAGATGCCTGTTCCTCATGTGGAGTTAGTCCATGGGCAAACAGACAGAGCTGCACACAAGACATGGAACCGGATAAGGAGAACTTGATGTCTCAGTAGGTGACCACACGGACAGGGAAGATAGAAGAGCCCCAGGTTAGGTGCATAGCACCTGCACCCAGCAAATCTGGAGACAGACTGACCTCCAGGCCCACAGCTAACAGGAATATATAGCACATAGTGACGACACCCAGACCAAGACATTAACCCCACAAGAACCAGAGAACAGGGAGGGGAGAATGAACAGTATACACACAGGCTGCCGTACCTACCCATGGGAAGCAGCCTACATGGTATCCACCATAGCCAGTATGCCAGAGCAACCAATGTGAGGAAACATGGCAACCCGAGTCACAGTGAGCCACACCATGACACTACCATTATAAATAATGAGAGGAATCTGATAATGCAGTTATAATAAAGTAATTTCTATATTCTTATTCATTTTATTTAATTAATTGTGGGAGATGAGGAGTTACAGATTGGTACATGGATCCCAACAGCCCCTAGAGACTGGCACATGGACCCAGGTGGAGAAGTGAGGCTTTGACACATATTTCTTATGGTAAAATCACTAGGATCTGTTTTCTGATTGACATTGTTTCTGTCCGGCATTTTATACACATTTTTATATTGGATTGGTCTAGTGCCAGGAATATGATGGAATCTAAATGAATTAATAATAATCACCATGAAGCTCTTTTTACCATTTGCTTTTCTCCTCATTTTAATATAGTTCCAAACTAGAAGATTGTCCTCCAGTCGCTCATGTTCTTAATGATGAATTTATTTAAGTCATAAGGGCACAAAAAAACCTTCAAAAGACATTCTGGGCGGCTTTATGACACTTCTAAGCTTGTGTGTAATAGATGACTTTGGGGCGATATTTACTATATATTACACTGACTGCTTTCTGTATAGAGACCTTTATTATATAACTATGTACAGATATCTATAGAGGTGCTGGAAATAAAAGTGTCTACGGGGAAAATAACGTATTGACAAATCAGACACCAATTAAAGATTCCCCCTGTCAGTAATCTTCTTTCCTCCTGTTAATGATGCTTTGGAGCGGTCCAGTGATGGCAGTCAGGATGGGTGATTGTCCGTGTTCCCGGCACAGTTACAGGTATGTACTATCACATGTATGGACACTGCGTGTACAGTCACTTACACACTACTGTGCGGACAATCACCAGTCACTGCTGCCATCACTGAACCTCCAGGAAACAGTTATTCCTATTGTAAGAATTCCCTTCCTCTTACTGGGTCTGATTCTAAGGTTCAGGGCAAGAAATGAAATACAAGAAGTGTAGAAAATGTGTATTGTAAACGGTGGAAAATCAGTGTCCACGTATGATGGGAGTTATATGGAGATATACATGGACACATACACAGGAGACATTACAGAGACGCATTATCCTTATACACAGGACAGATTGCAATATCTTAGAATTCCATCCACTTACAGTCAGTTCAGTGATACTTACCAGACATGGACCCTTCACACACTCAGGACTTGATCTCCAGTCAGTGTCTTCTCCTCAGCAAGTCAGAGATCCAAGTAAATTCCCTTGGTGAATTCTAGCTTTTTGGGCCATGCTTGGGTCTTTTATACCCCTTTGGTGGTTATAGCTATCTGCTCCTCCTCCTCCCCCCAGGAGACGCCCAGTCCCACCTTCATAATCATTGAAACTTAGGATCATCAGATCTGGCTTTCCTCATTACAATATACATTGGAAGAATAATGGTGCCTTCTCCTCATCAAACAGTTTAGCATTTTCTGGCCTCCTGAGATGGTCCTTCAGTTACACATTGTATTTGCAGGGTAGAGACCTATTGTTCACACTCCTATTTAGCATCTGTAAGAGATTCCTGGGATACTCCGAGACCTTTTCATGTGAGAATCAGTGTAAACAAAGAGCATTTTACATCCTGATGAGATACATTCCATCCAGATCTTTAACCACATGCAAAATTCTAATATATAAAAGTGTCCATTTAAGAATGACCAAAGATCCTATTCTTCGCCGCCTTATGCGGATCACAGACCTGTTGAAGTTAATATGTCCACACTGTTGTCAAGGACGTTATAAGGGATTTGTGGATCGGTGGTTTGCAGACCGAAAAACGGATACGGTCGTGTGCATGGGGCCTCAGAGGGAAATACCTATGTGACAACTTTACATGATTATTTGTTACATATGTACATTGTTAATACGGTTAAAAAAAGACATAAGTCCATCAAGTTCAACCAAGGTATAGGTGGGGACGCGAATCCCAGAAGGAAGTGAGACTCAGATTTCTACATGTTTTCATAAGCATTAATGTTTTTTACTTTTAAGAATTCGTCTAAACCCTTTTTGAAACTGTCCACTGTTCCTGCTGTGACCACGTCCTGAGGAAGTCTATTCCACAGATTCACAGGTCTCATAGTAAAGAAGCTTTGACGCTTCTGGAGACGGAACTTTTTCTTCTTCAATCGGAGGCAGGTGTAGAAACTTACAGCACTAGGTATAGGCACAAAGCCACTGATTCTGCATACCAGATGGGTTTGTAAAGGGTCACAACGCCTCCGAATCGCTTTTCTGGATGATTACCCGTCCAGTTTACGGGAGAAGAGAAGACTGCGTCTGCTGCCGATGGTCTGTATTGCGGTTATCAGGATAAAATATGTGCAGATAGGTGAAGAAAAATCAGACCATTCTCGGTGGCGCTGGTGCAGGAAGAACTTATAACTCAAAAGGTACCAATAAAGGTAATCTTTTTATTAAAGACGGTCTACGTGTTTCGGGGGCAGAACATCCCCCTTCATCAGGACAATAAAAATTATTATTGTTCTATAATAATTTTTATTGTCCTGATGAAGGGGGATGTTCTGCCCCCGAAACACGTAGACCGTCTTTAATAAAAAGATTAGCTTTATTGGTACCTTTTGAGTTATAAGTTCTTCCTGCACCAGCGCCACCGAGAATGGTCAGATTTTTCTTCACCTCTCTCCAAACCCGAGCACCTGGCAGACAACACACTGTTCGGCATTCACGGTCTCGGCTACATATGACCCTGTCTGTCCGCCTAATAATAGAGTCCTCTACCAGGAGCATCTGTCTGACCCTTGCTGCACTCCTTTCACCAGCCTTCCTGCAACGGTCATCCCCCTGGTTGCTAGGAGAAACGCTCCGCTGCAGTGTTGCTGGCCCTGGGCTTTAATCCCTAATATCAGCCAAACAGGCATATTTACTATGGCGTTCCAGCTCAGGACTAGCCTCCCTGGTACTTTTCCCTCTACCCCTTCTTCCTACATTAACCCAACTGCTTATCTGATATTCCTGATCTTGCCCTCCTCCTCCCACCTCCATTTCACTGACCCCAGCCATTACCTGCACAGTGAGGTCTAAGCCTCTCTCCAGTTTTGCAATGCCCCTAAGTGTTGTTATTAAGGGTGTCAGCTGCTACTTTTAAGTTGTAACTGATATGATTCGGTGCTGGGGCTCTTAGTACATCCAGTAATTTACTCAATTGGCTAGCTGTAGATATGGTCCAAGATAGGTTAGAGAAGGTAAATGTGAACAAGGCTCCGGGTCCAGAAGGATTACACCCAAGAGTTCATAAAGAGCTCAGTTCAATTATTGATGTGCCCTTGTTTATAATTTTTAAAAAGATTCTCTAGGTACAGGCACAGTGCCAAGTGATTGGTGCAAGGCAAATGTGGGGCCCATATTGAAAAAAGGATCTATATCAGGGGTGCACAACGTTTCCTGGTTGGGGGCCACATTGCCATACTGAACCAATGACGAGGGCTGAAATTAAAATTTAAAGGTGTATTAACAACTGAAATATTGCACTTATGGCATATTGAACACACATTATATAACATTAATGTCTAGTTACTCTTCCAGGACTCCCATCTAATGGGAGAAATACATGAAAAATACATGTGAGCAGCCACAAGACATAGGCATACATGTCTGTTACCAGATGGTTGGGGGCCGCACAGAATGGTATCAAGGCCACATGTGGCCCCCGGGCCGCAGGTTGTGCACCCCTGATCTATATCCTCCACATGTAATTATAGACCAGTTAGTTTAACTTCTGTTATGGGAAAAATGTTTGAAGGACTCTTGAGGAACAATATACAGGAGTATTTGACTGTCAATAATATTATAAGTGATAAATTAACCAACATGGGTATACCAAGGACAGAAGTTGTCAGACTAACCTGATTTGTTTTTATGAGGAGGTGAGTAGTAGCCTGGACAGAGGGGCGGCTGTGGATGTAGTGTTTCTGGATTATGCAAAAGCTTTTAATACTGTTCCTCATAGACGTTTAATATGTAAAGTAAGGTCTATAGGCATTAAAAGTATAGTTTGTAATTTGATTTGGTTTGAAAACTGGCTGAAGGACCGTGTCCAGAGAGTTGTGGTCAATGATTCCTATTCAGAATGGTCCCGGGTTATAAGTGGTGACCCTAAGGTTCAGTGCTGGGCCCTTTATTATTTAATTTATTTATTAATGATATTAAGGAGGGGATTAATTGCACCATTTCTATTTTTGCAGATGACACTAAGCTATGTAGTACTGTACAGTCTATGGAAGATGTCCATACAATACAAGCTGACTTGAACACTCTGAGTGATTGGGCATCAGCGGGATGTGTAGATGAGGCCGCGCCTTGTGTATCGTCTACCACATTCACAGAGACGTGTGATTGTCCGCACAACAATAGTGAGAGATCCTCACCTGGACATTAGCATCACAATGACTACTACTCCCATCATTTAGATTTTGCTCTCCCAGATCTGCAGACACAGTTCAAAAGTTGTGGCCGGGGCAGATTTTAGCTTTTTGCTGCCTGTGGTAAAAATTGAAATAGTGTCTCCACCTTACCAATTTCTCAATTCAGCCCCTACCCCAGCCCTACTGTTAACGGTAAATTTGAACTAAAGGTTCCTGCACACGACCGTTGTTTGGGTCCACAGCCAGGCTGCATGGTTTGCGGCTCAGATTTGGACACATTCACTTCAATGGGGCTGCAGCACTTAGTTTGCTGTCCTCATCTGTTTCTCAGTTCTGTGACCCCGCAAAAACAATAGAACATGTCCTATTCTTGTCCATTTTGCGAACAATAATAGGCATTTTTATCGTGAGCTGCCTTTTCCGTTTCACAAATTTGCGAAACGCACATGGCCGGCATTCATGTCTTGCAGATCTGCAATTTGCGGACTGCAAAACACGGCGCGGTTTTTTGACGAAGCATGGTAAAAAACAACTTTTTCCTGGCTGCAGAAAGTATGTATCTCTATGTATATCACTGGACATTGCAGAAACTTGCATAGCTAGTCCGCTGTGGTAGTCAAACAGTTACTGTACATCAGTATGAAATTTAGTTCACAGGCATCACTCTTAGAATCAGTTCATACTTCACTTAATTGGTCAGTTATGGGTCCGCACCCCTTTTTCTGCAGTCAAGGTTCCACCACCTCAGCAAAAGGGAGCTGTGCTTCCTTCTCATCATCTATTGTTCCTGATGCTTCTCCTCCTCCTCAGTCATTTAGTCAGCAATCGATCACCAAGGCGATTGCAAAAAGACAACAGTACTCGTACATCCATCCAATGGCGTAAAAAGCTGAACATGCTCCAGGCCAAGTTGCTGGTACTACAGTCCCTCCCTTATGATGTGGTGTACTCTGCACTGATGGCTTGTGCCAAGCCAAGGTGGTGAGTCTAAAGCAGTCATTAATTCTCCAAAAAGGCAGTACCAGCCCTGCACACCTATGTTGAACAGAAGGTGGGCCAGTCCTTGAGCCTGTCAGTGTCTGCTGAAGTTCATAGCAGCATTGACATGTGGAGCTGTAACTACGGTCAAGGACAATATATGTCCTTTACGATCCACTGGGTAAATGTGGTTCCTGCCTAGCCACACCAGCAACTTGGCCAGATGACGTCACTGCCGCCTCCACTTTCTCAAGCTGTGGGTCCTAGCTAGCAGGGCATGGCAGTGTCACTCTGTTCTGCACCTAGTTTGCCTGGGCAAACTGAGTCACACGAAGGAGGAACTGCTCCGCGTCCACCATCAAGAAATCGAATCCTGGCTGTCTCCTTGCCAACTTAAGAGCAGAACCCCGGTCACCGACAATGGAAAGAGCATTGTGTCAGTGATGCATCAAGCCATGCGCTCTGCATGGCACATGTGGTTAATGTGGTTGCAAAGCACACACTTTTTGAGCTGCACAGGAAGAATGGCATTCCCCAACATCACTTCATATGCAACGTTTCCACTCGTTGGGAATCCATTCTTCACATGTTGGACTGACTATATTAGCAGAGGAAGGCCATAAAAATGTATTGATGATGCAGGTGTACAGGAACATTCCCTTGTGTAACTTTGATGTTAGCCAGTGGCATCTCATACGCGACACCTGCAGTTTGCTCAGGCCTTTTGAGGAGGCCACTTTATTTGTCAGTCACCAGGACTACAGGATGTACAGCGTAATTACACTGCTTCATTTCCTGGAACAGATGCTACTAAATATGGCTGGACAGTAGACAGTCACCTAAGCCCTGTGGGGGCTGAACTGGAGGAGGAGGACATTGACGCACAAGCAATGCATACAGAAATGGGTGGTTTTTCTGCAAAAGTGACAGGAGCAGGAGGAGTTAGAGGGCGATGAGGAAGACCAGGCAGATGACCCAAAGACACAGTGGCAGTATGCAGTGGAGATGGAGTCCGGGAGTCCCTTTGTGCAAATGGCCTGATGCATGCTCGTTGCTTGCGTAGTGACAGCCGAATTGTCACAATTTGGAAGAGGAATGACTACTGGCTCTCTACCATGTTAGACCCTCGCTACCGGTCCAAAATGGGGGCCTTTTTTTTTTTAATACCCGCCGAGAGGGAGGATAAACTGAACTACTATCGAGACATCTTATGTAGTCACTTGGCTGCTGTACCAGCTCCATCAGCAGCAACATAAGTCTAGAGTCTCTGATGAGCCTACCCACTAACAGCAGCAGCAAGACATAAAGCAGAACCTGAACATGCAGGTGTTGCCATACTTGCACTGCACCCTGCCGTCCAACATCGAAGATCCCCTAGACTATTGGGCAGCCAAACTTGATTTGTGGGCTGCATCTCACCGAGTTTTCCCCGGACAACCTTTCCTGCCAGGCCAGTAGTGTGGCACCAGAGTGGATGTTTATTGTGGCGAGGGGTATAGTTACTAGTGTTGATCAAGCACCAAAGTGCTTGAGTAGAACACATTGGGATGCTCGGTTGCTCTACAGAGCACCCGAGCACAATGGAAGTCAATAGGAGAACCAGAGCACCTACTCTGAAGAGGGGAGTGTGTCTGGTTCACAGGAAAAGGTCAGAAATTGATGGAAACACCACTGAAATGGTTCGGGAACAGCATGGGGAGGATGTCTGGATGCATCTTGGACTCCCAGGTTGCTGCTGGGAACGATGTTGTTTGAGTTGTACACCACTTTTACAGACTGACAATAATACGCATAAAACCGAAGATAAAATCGATTTTAGAGGAAAAATTGTTAGGAAACATTCTTTCCTGTATATTTACTTGTATATAAAGTGCAAGTGCTGCCAAAAGTTACAAGGAAGAGGCACTCCGATACAACCTGTGTATCACAGAAAGGAGGGCCTCATTCACATTGTGGTACAATTGTTCTGGTAGTGGGACTCCTACACTCATAAAGCCTATGCACTAAGTGAAAGGGCTCCCAAAAATTACAAGGAACCAGCACTCCAATACACCCTTTATTACACATAAAGGAGGGCATCATACACAGCCTTGAACAATTATGATTGATGGCCTGCTGGTGACCCTCAAAAACATTAGGAGTAAAGGCCTGCTGGTGACCCTTTAAAACATTAGGGGTGAGGGCCTGCTCCTTATCTGACCATCTAAAACATTAGGGGTGAGGGTCTGCTGCTGAGCTGACCCTCTAAAGCATTATGGGCGAGTGCCTGCTGCTGATCTGACCATCTACAACTTTAGGTGCGAGGGCCTGCTGCTGATCTGACCTAATAAGCATGTTTATATGATGGAGGAGGAGGACGAGAAAAGGAAGACTGAACCATATACCCTTTTTTGTGGTGGAAGGGGTGCATGGGAATACAGTGTATTCAATACACTATAAAAGACACATTTAAAGTGTCTTTATGTTCAGCCGCTTTCCTCTGGTGGAGTAGAAAAGTCAGGGGGAATCCAGGCCTTGTTTATTTTGATGAGTCAACCTGTCAGCATTTTCAATTGACAGGCGGAGGCTCTTATCAGTTATTATGACCCCCGCAGCACTAACTACCCACTCTGACAAAACGCTGGCGGCAGGGCAGGCCAGCACCTCCAAGGTGTAGAGCGTCAGTTCGTGCTACGTGTCCAGCTTGGACACCCAATAGTTGTAAGGCACAGAGGGATCACCAAGGACGCTGACATGGTCTGCTAAGTACTCCTTCACCATCTTTCAAAACTTTTCCCTCCTTGTGACACTAGGCCATGCATCAGGGTGAGGTTGCTGCTCTGTGTTGCCCTCATCTCCCCTTCTCGGTTGCCCAAGGAACTACATACTCTGCCGCCAGCGTTGTCAGCTGGAACTTTTTGGAGAAAGTTTTCCACAAGGACCTTCTTGTATTGCACAATTTTGCTAGTCCTCTCCACCACAGGAATGAAAGATGAGTTCTCTTTGTAGCAGGGGTCGAGAAGGGTGAACAACCAGTAATCGGTGTTGGCCAAAATGCGTACAACGCGAGGGTCACGGCAAAGTCAACATAACAAAGTCAGCCATGTGTGCCAGAGTCCCAATAGACAAGACTTCGCTGTCCTCATCAGGAGGATGACTCTCAATCTCCTCATCCTCTTCCTCTTCTTCGGCCCATCCATGCTGAATAGATGGAATAAACCTGCTATGGGTACTACCCTCTGTAGCGAAATCAATCGTCTCCTGCTCCTTCTCCTCCTCATCATCCTATTTGTCCTGAGAAGACGAACTGAGGGTGGTCTGGCTATCACCCAGTGTACTGTCTTCCCCCATTTCCACCTCTTCCACATGCAAAGCGTCCGCCTTCATTGTGAGCAGCGAGCGTTTCAGTAGACACATAAGTGGGATTGTTACGCTGATAATAGCGGAATCTCCACTCACCTCAAAGTTGCATAAAACCTCACAGAGGTCAGACATCCATGCCCACTCGCCGCTTGTGAAGAGCGGAGGCTGACTGGAAAGGCGACGACCAGCTGGGATTCCATTACTGCCCTCTGCTGCTCACAAAGCCTGGCCAACATGTGGAACGTGGAGTTCCAGCGCGTGCTCACGTCGCATAACAGTCGGTGAGCTGGCAATTTCAAGCGCTGCTGCAGCGTTGCCAGACCGGCGGCAGCTGTAGATGACTTTCGGAAATGGGCACGCACACGCGGTGCACCTTCACCACTTTGAGGGACGGTGGGTGGAAACTCTCCCATTGGAGAAATCCATTGGTGTATGTGGGTTTTCTGTATACCTCCGTCGTGACACTGCCATCAGACCCAAGGCTAATTTTTAGGTCAAGGAAATTTAGGCTTTCTTTTTTAAATTCTGCAGTGAATGATAAGCCTATATCATTTTTGTGCCGGCATACATACATAATTCCTCTGGGTAGCCATCTTATATGCTTCTGGCCCATGTAAAAAGCTGTGAACTCTCATCTTTCTGAAGCCTGGGTCGCCTATGACATAGATGGACACTTTTATTACCCCTACTCTGTGAGCCCAGCAATAAAAGGTCATAAAGGCTATACCAGGCCCAGCTCATCCTATAAGATAAGATTAGCTCGCTGTCAAGCCTGGCTGGAGCGTGACGTCATTAATTTCCAGGTCTGGTTTGAGGAGAGCTAATAGCCCTTAATTAGCTCTGGGCATAAAACCAGACCACTTTCATATTTCATTTAGGAATCAACTTATGCCCTTTCTGACACCAGATCCAGGCTCTACAGAGTATTGTGGTTAATTAGGTATCAAATATGACTAGAGGATGTGATTCCTTAGCTGACCTATGGGTGGTAGAAGAACTACAGGTCCCAGCATTACCGTGTGTGGTCTCATTCTGTAGGTAAATAAATAAGGATCGCAAATATGTATTCTGTATAACAATATGCCGATGTATCAAGGAGATACGGGCTTAAGTATAATCCTCATTGTAGGAACTGAACTTTGATGGGGTCATAAAACACTTGGGGGCAATCCCTAGGATTGACAGTCACTCTGCTGCCATTGGCTGACAGGAGTAAGTCTCCTGCCCATGGCAGAGTTCATAAAAATCCATGCACAAGGACAGAGGAGAGAGACCCATGGAACATCACCAGACACTTAATTGGACATTGACGGCATATCCCTGTATCAGAAGAACTTTGAGGGTCTCCCCTGATACATACTGAAAAGGGGTTTGCAAGGATTCAAAAAGGACATATGAACGACCATCTGAAACCCTCCAGAGAAACTAAGTATTCTTTCATCTTTTTCCCTTTCATTTGAACTGTCGTGATTATTTATATTGTTATTATTATTCTGTAGATTTATAGTCATTTTCATTAGATTTGTCTGCACTGCTTTTTACCGCTTATTAAAGATTATAAAATCTAAATAGCCAAGTCTTCCATATTCTAAGCTGCTGAACAACGTACCTTGCCTTTGAAGAGACGTTACCAGGTAGTTAGTTAAATTGCATTTAGGAATTGTAGCTGGGGGTGATTGACTGCGGTTGGTCAGTAAGTGATATCCGGTTCATCCACTGATCTGTGTGATAGTGAATGACCCGGATAGTCGGCTCGTGGACCGGGAACCCACGTGGTGGCAGTTACCGAAGTGTAGTGGGGGGTGTTAGCCGAGTGGTAATACCCCGGTCACGTGAGGTCTCTGTGTGTGCGCAGACTCCGTCACAGACCACTACGTCAGAGCTGTGGGATCCGGAGCGGTCGGATCCATAGTTCGTGACATTTTTATGGTGGCAGCTTACGGGATTCTGTATGCTTAGAATATTAGTGCATGAAGTTATGTCCATAACTCTGTACTAAAGGATTGAAAAATTCTGGAAGACGAAGCACAGTGCATTAGTTTTGATAGAATAATAATTCACGACAGTACCCTCCCCTCTCTCTTGTTTTCTGTCCTATCTTTTATTTGGCAATAATGTCCGAATCCGTGAATTATGACGCCCTGAGCGTGGCTGATATCACAGCTCTGTGTGAGCACAAAGGCATCCAAGTATATGGGAAAAATAAGACTGTCCTCATCCAGGAGTTATGTGCACGGAGGAGTCAAGAGTCATCCCTGCAGGATTCAGAGAATGGAGGAGACTCTGGGGCCCCTGAGCCAGGTGACCCCTTCCAGAATGAGGATGATGAACTGGGAGGAGGACAGCCTGCTGGGGCTTGCAGTCCTCTAGCTGGACATAACTCTGTCTCTATGCCATCCCAAAATGGTCTGGACCAACTAATGCTCAGTAACCCGGACTTATATTTTCGGCTGCTGGAGGCACGTCGTGCAGAGCGTAAGGCTGAGCTCGAGGCTGCAGAGCATAAGGCTAAGCTCGAGGCTGCAGAGCGCAAGGCTGAGCGCGAGGCTGCAGAACGGGAAGCTGTCCGCAGGCATGAACTGGACCTGGCCCGAGTACAGCTTCAGGGGTCCGACCGGCATGCCACATCCACAGGCCCATCCCTGATGGTCAAGCCAAAACTGCCTGTGATGGAGTCTGAGAACTGTGACATTGATCTTTTCCTGCATGCTTTTGAAACCTCATGCCAGCAGTACCAGGTACCAGAGCCACAGTGGGCGGGACATCTAATGTCCGCACTGAAGGGCAAAGCTATGGAGGCCCTGGTCGGACTACCATTAGCAGAGCGTACCAGTTACGCTGTCATCAAAAAGGCTATTCTGGTCAAGTACCAGCTGACTCCAGAGACTTACCGTTTACGGTTCCGGTCCCTGCGGAGAGGGCCCGGAGATACTTTTATGGACCATCTGGGCAAGTTGCAGACCACCTTCCAACAGTGGTCTGATCCCCTCACAGAGGACACCAAGCAGTCCCTGGTGGATCTGATGGTCCGAGAACAGTTTGTCTCCAATTGCCCCACAGATGTGCAAAAATATGTATGTGAGCACAAGCCGAAGAGTGCGCGAGAGGCGGCTGAGCTAGCCGATGAATACGTCGCCATGCCCAGCACTCGGGCATTCAAAGACACTCTGTCCCGTCTGGGAGGAACCTCTTCATCTGCTTCTTCCTCCCGGCCAGCTTTGTCGGTTCCTGTCCAGCGACCCTTTCACAGGCCTGCACAAAGACCTGAAGGAGTCAAGCCAGCACCGACAGACGTGCGCAAGTGCTATGCGTGCGGCAAGCCAGGACACCTCAGCCACTCGTGCCCGGAGAAGAAGACAGCACCCCCTGGCAAGCTTGCCCGCAACCCATCATCTGTGCTGTTAGTGAATGGAGCTGCAAGACACACCGCAGACAACCTACAGTCGGTTACTGTGGGCAACCGATGCACCACAGGCTTCCGCGATACAGGAGCCGAAGTCACACTAGTTCGGCCTGAACTAGTGGATGACGCAGACCTTATTCCCGGCAAAAGCCTCACCATCACGGGAGTTGGGGGGGTGAGCCCTAATGTTCCCCTAGCTCGTGTTTTCCTTGATTGGGGGGCTGGGAGTGGAGTAAGGGAGGTGGGAGTCTCTGCGGAGATCCCCACAAATGTTTTATTAGGCACTGACCTAGGACGATTGGTCTCGTGCTACGTGCCCCCTGGAAGCACACAGGACTCACCCGTCCCTATGGAGGTCCCTGGACATACCGAGGTACTGTGCAAGGATGTTTGCATAACATCAGATAACCTCGGGGATGGACCTCGGGAGGTGGGAGGTGGGGTGTGTGGGAGCAGTTCTCCTATGACAGGAGATGTAGAGGGGATGGCGGGTGTATGTACACAGGTAGCAAACCTGTGTTTAACTGATTCAAGTTGTGCAAATGTTAAATGTGATGACATTATTGTGCCTGTGTTGCCCGTCACTCGCAGGGCTGCAAAAGCCGCAGCGGAACGCGCCATTGGGGAAGAGCAAGTGGAAGTGTCCCCTTCCACCGGTTCGGACCCCGTGGACTTAACCGCGTCAGAGCCTCAGCCACTGTCCCTGTTCGCCACAGGACAGCTGGCTGGGACTTGTAGTGCCGCCTTTGAGCAGGCCCTGCGAGATGACCCTACCTTGGAGCAGCTAAGAGGGTTAGCTGCCAGCCCTCCCACTGAGGGAGACAAATACCGAGTGTGTTGGGACAATGGGAAACTGTATAAGGAGGACATCTCCCACAGTGACAGTAGGGTGGGGCCACTCAAGAGGCAGCTCATTGTACCTGTGCAGTTCAGGGAACAATTACTGCAAGTGGCTCATGAGATCCCCTTAGCTGGTCACCTGGGAATAACCAAAACAAAGTCCCGGGTGATGCAGAATTTTTTCTGGCCTGGCCTCGGGGCAGATGTCGCCAAGTACTGCAGGTCCTGCGACACCTGTCAGCGAGTTGGCAAAGCAGGAGACCGTCACCGAGCTCCATTGAATCCCTTACCAATAATTGATGAACCCTTCAGGAGGGTGGCCGTGGACATCATTGATCCCCTGGCCATCCCCAGCAGTTCGGGTAAACGGTTCATATTAACCCTGGTGGATTACGCGACGCGCTACCCGGAAGCAGTGGCGTTATCCTCCATTAGGGCGGACAAGGTTGCGGACGCCCTGCTGGGGATCTTCACGAGAGTGGAGTTCCCAGCTGAGCTTCTCAGCGACCAAGGACCTCAGTTCATGTCTGAACTAAGGCAGGGGCTCTGTAGGAAAATACAGGTGAACCATATCGTAGCCAGCCCTTACCACCCACAAATAAACGGCCTCTGTGAGCGCTTCAACGGGACGTTGAAGCAGATGCTGAAGACGTTTGTGGAGGCGCAAGGGAAGGACTGGGAACGATATCTACCTCACCTGCTATTTGCCTACAGAGAGGTTCCCCAGGAGTCAACCGGGTTTTCGCCCTTTGAACTCCTGTATGGTCGACGAGTAAGAGGTCCCCTAGACCTAATCAGAGAGTCTTGGGAAGGCAAGGTTGACGGAACTGAAGTCTCTGTAGTAGACTATGTCCTCAGGTTCCGAGACAAAATGGAGTCGCTGGTAGGTCTGGTACAGGAGAATATGGTACAGGCCCAAAGCAAACAGAAGCAGTGGTATCACCGCACTGCCCGAGAGAGAATCTACCAGGAGGGGCAGAAGGTCTATGTCCTGCTGCCAATGCGGCAAAACAAACTGAATGCCATTACAACCTCGGATGCTTACCCCATGCCCAGGATTGATGAACTGTTAGATAAGTTGGCAGGAGCCAGCTACCTGACAATCATGGACCTGAGCAGGGGGTATTGGCAGATTCCCCTGACCTCGGAGGCTCAGGAGAAGTCGGCCTTCATCACCCCTTTCGGCTTATACGAATTTACTGTAATGCCGTTTGGGATGAAGAATGCGCCAGCCACCTTTCAAAGGCTTGTGAATGACTTGCTGGAAAGACTAGAAGAATGTGCTGTCGCCTATTTAGACGACATTGCCGTGTATAGCCCCACGTGGAAGGAGCATCTGGTGCACCTGTCGCAAGTACTGGACAAACTTGCTGCGGCTGGACTAACTGTTAAGCCTAGCAAGTGCCAGCTGGGCATGAATGAAGTCACTTACTTAGGCCACAGAGTAGGAGGAGGCACACTGAGGCCTGAAATAGAGAAGGTGAAAGCCATTACGAGATGGCCAACACCTCTCACCAAGACGCAGGTCATGTCTTTCTTGGGAACGGCCGGGTACTATAGGAAGTTCATCCCGAACTATAGCGCCCTGGCCAAGCCTCTGACAGACTTGACCAAGAAGAAGCTGCCCAGGATGGTGTCATGGACGCCGGAATGCGAGCAAGGCTTCCAGGCCCTGAAGGATGCACTAGCCAGTGCTCCTGTGCTTCAGGCCCCAGATTTCACTCGGAAGTTTGTGGTCCACACGGATGCTTCCGCCTTTGGTCTGGGTGCAGTCCTGAGTCAGGTGAACCAGGCCGGGGAGGAGCATCCTGTACTATACCTGAGCCGTAAGTTACTGGCCAGGGAGACCAGTTACTCTACAATAGAGAAGGAGTGTTTAGCTATTGTGTGGTCCCTGCAAAAGCTACAACACTACCTGTATGGACGCAATTTCACAGTGGTCACTGATCACAATCCCCTCAGCTGGTTGGCACGTCTCGCAGGAGACAATGCGAAACTGCTGAGATGGAGCCTGATTTTGCAGCAGTACAACTTCACCGTGCAGCACAGAAAAGGTAGTTTACATGGAAATGCCGACGGGTTGTCGCGGCAGGGAGAATCGACCGGAGATGGCTGGGTTGCTGTGGAATAGGCTTGTGGCCATTTCTCCAGGCAACCTTTTAAAAGAGGGAGGTGTGCCGGCATACATACATAATTCCTCTGGGTAGCCATCTTATATGCTTCTGGCCCATGTAAAAAGCTGTGAACTCTCATCTTTCTGAAGCCTGGGTCGCCTATGACATAGATGGACACTTTTATTACCCCTACTCTGTGAGCCCAGCAATAAAAGGTCATAAAGGCTATACCAGGCCCAGCTCATCCTATAAGATAAGATTAGCTCGCTGTCAAGCCTGGCTGGAGCGTGACGTCATTAATTTCCAGGTCTGGTTTGAGGAGAGCTAATAGCCCTTAATTAGCTCTGGGCATAAAACCAGACCACTTTCATATTTCATTTAGGAATCAACTTATGCCCTTTCTGACACCAGATCCAGGCTCTACAGAGTATTGTGGTTAATTAGGTATCAAATATGACTAGAGGATGTGATTCCTTAGCTGACCTATGGGTGGTAGAAGAACTACAGGTCCCAGCATTACCGTGTGTGGTCTCATTCTGTAGGTAAATAAATAAGGATCGCAAATATGTATTCTGTATAACAATATGCCGATGTATCAAGGAGATACGGGCTTAAGTATAATCCTCATTGTAGGAACTGAACTTTGATGGGGTCATAAAACACTTGGGGGCAATCCCTAGGATTGACAGTCACTCTGCTGCCATTGGCTGACAGGAGTAAGTCTCCTGCCCATGGGAGAGTTCATAAAAACCCATGCACAAGGACAGAGGAGAGAGACCCATGGAACATCACCAGACACTTAATTGGACATTGACAGGCATATCCCTGTATCAGAAGAACTTTGAGGGTCTCCCCTGATACATACTGAAAAGGGGTTTGCAAGGATTCAAAAAGGACATATGAACGACCATCTGAAACCCTCCAGAGAAACTAAGTATTCTTTCATCTTTTTCCCTTTCATTTGAACTGTCGTGATTATTTATATTGTTATTATTATTCTGTAGATTTATAGTCATTTTCATTAGACTTGTATGCACTGCTTTTTACCGCTTATTAAAGATTATAAAATCTAAGTAGCCAAGTCTTCCATATTCTAAGCTGCTGAACAACGTACCTTGCCTTTGAAGAGACGTTACCAGGTAGTTAGTTAAATTGCATTTAGGAATTGTAGCTGGGGGTGATTGACTGCGGTTGGTCAGTAAGTGATATCCGGTTCATCCACTGATCTGTGTGATAGTGAATGACCCGGATAGTCGGCTCGTGGACCGGGAACCCACGTGGTGGCAGTTACCGAAGTGTAGTGGGGGGTGTTAGCCGAGTGGTAATACCCCGGTCACGTGAGGTCTCTGTGTGTGCGCAGACTCCGTCACAGACCACTACGTCAGAGCTGTGGGATCCGGAGCGGTCGGATCCATAGTTCGTGACAATTTTTGTTGAGGTTTCTGGTGAATTGAAAAAAATCTGACTCTGTGCCATCCCCAAAAATTAAAATATCAATATATCTCCCCTAAAAAGAAATGTGATATGTGTATTGTGAATTGTACTCAGTGAACACATATTTGTCCTCCCACCACCCTAGGAATTTGCGAAACTCGGTGCACAAACCGTGCCCATAGCGGAGTCAACAAAAAACGTAAAAGTGTAGTGACAAATTTATTGTGTTTGTGAAATTGCGTACCCTTTGTGTACAAATAGTATTCTACTGCTTTAATACCTATTTTGCGTTGAATGCTCATATATAAAGCCTCAAAGTCCAGTAGTTGTGACACAGTATCTTGGCAGGTGCTCTGTAATGAACACATGTGCATATGGTTAAAATCACGGTTTTGAAACATGCCTAATAAATAATATAGTAAAAAAGGACTAGTGGAAGAATATATATGGACACATGTATGTTTGAAAGAAAGAAAAAAAATTGTTCACAAAGGAACAATAGAATATTAAAAAATTAAAAATAAAATCACCAGAATATACCAAATATTTTGGGATATAGATCCAGTTTTGAAAAAAGGATACATACAGTCAGGTCCATAAATATTAGGACATCGACACAATTGTAACATTTCTGGCTCTATACACCACCACAATGGATTTGAAATGAAACAAACAATATGTGCTGTAACTGCAGACTGTCAGCTTTAATTTGAGGGTATTTACATCCAAAACAAGTGAACGGTGTAGGAATTACAGCAGTTTGCATCTGTGCCTCCCACTTGTTAAGGGACCAAAAGTAATGGGACAATTGGCTTCTCAGCTGTTCCATGGCCAGGTGTGTGTTATTCCCTCATTATCCCAATTACAATGAGCAGATAAAAGGTCCAGAGTTCATTTCAAGTGCGTTATTTGCATTTGGAATCTGCTGCTGTCAACTCTCAAGATGAGATCCAAAGAGCTGTCACTATCAGTGAAGCAAGCCATCATTAGGCTGAAAAAAAAAAAAACATCAGAGAGATTGCAAAAACATTAGGCATGGCCTAAACAACCGTGATGTGGAATGACCAAGGAACGGTGCCCGTGTATTGCGGATCCACAAATGTGGTCCACAATATGGAAACGAGCATCACAAGTTTGTGTGAACGAGCCCTAACAAAGATAAAACCAGACTGTAGATCATGTGGATCCAATGATGTCCTATTCATTTCTTCAATTGCTCTTGTAGATTGATTTCAAGCTGCAGCTCAGGTGCATGTCCTTTCTCACAGAGCATGTCCTTTCTGCCGCAGCTCTCGTCCTGTCCATGTTATTCCTGCCGGCACCTGTGATTGCTTCGAACCATGGAAAGAGCTGGTGACCGATTAAGGATATAAGTGAGCATGTGCGTCCTCCTCAGTAATGTTACTTAGGTGGATAGAGAAATAAGAAAAACAACAAACAGCAGGTGGCGCTATACAGGTACATTTTATTAAATAACTCAGCGACTATATTACATTATAATTACATGCAAATACAAGAGAGTTGATTCCACCCTAATTGAATTACAAGGTCACTTTGGACAAATAAGTCTCCAACTAACTTTAAGAGATTTGCTGATCTATAGTTGTAGTAATAATAGTTTTCTGTATTATATCCAGATATTTGTAGAGGTTGTACAGGATTAGAACTTGTGGCTGCTTTCTTAGAGAAACAGCCCCACATCTGTCCACAGGTTATGTCTGGTATTGCAGTATGGCTCTAATAAAGTTAATATGGCAGAATTACAATGCTGCGCTCAACCCTTGGACAGGAGAGGAGATGTTTTGGAGTAAAGGAGGTCTTCTTCTAATCCTGGAAACACCTTTATGTTATAGATCAGAAATCATGGTGAAGCAGCAGGTCCTAAAACTAAGCTCCACACCTTCCACATTTTCTACACTCTGAACATTACAATGGATCCCTGCTAGACTCTAAGCACGTATGGATTCTCCCTCATATGAATATTCAGATGTCTCACTAGACTTAAAGATGTTGTCCGGGATCTCCCATATTGATGACCTTCCTGTTCCATCAGCTGAGGAAGGCTAGACGGGATGAAACAAGTCCTGAAAAACTTTGGTTTATATGCTATAATAAAAAAACTGTGAAACGCCTCCTGGGATTACTTATACATTATCCTCAGGATAGGTCATTAATATCAGATTGGCGGGGGTCCGACACCCGGCACCCTCGCTGATCAGCTGTTTGAGGAGAAGGCTTGCGTAGTGTGCACGTCCCGTCTCCCTTCTCTCTTCTTGTTCACCGCTACTGTCCCATAGACATACAGCAGAGAGCAGGAAGAGAGAAGGCACGTGTGCATTGCGCGATCCGTCTACTCGTACAGATGATCAGTGGGGGATCTGGGTGTCAGACCCCCGCTGATCTGATATTGATTACCTATTCTGAGGATAGGTCATCAATATTAACCCTTGAGGTTGAGGCCTAGTTTCATTTTTTTCTCCCCACGTTCCAATATCCATAACCTTTAAGTTTTTCCGTTCACATAGTTATATGAGGGCTTATTTTTTGCAGGACATGGTGCATTTTTTTTATATCATCATTTAATTTACTATATATTGTATTGGAAAACGGGAAAAAAATTCATTATGTGGAAACATAAAAAAAAAAAGAATTCTGTAAAAGTTTTGGTGGTTTTCACATCACATCGTTCATTGTGCTCCGTACAAATGTGGTGATACCAAATTGTATAGGTTTTCTTGTTTTACTACTTTAAAAAACAAAAACATTTGAAAAAAATATATAAATTTTCCTTGCTATTATACTTTTATTTTATTGGTACCAATATTTTGGTATATACGGCGTTCACTGTACAGGATTTTTTTTTTTTTTAATAGTTCAGGCATTTTTACACACAGCGATACATAGTATGTTTTTTTTTTATTGTTTATATTTTTATATGTAAAATTGAGAAAGGGGGGTGATTTAAACTTATATTAATGTTTTTTTTTTTTTTACTTTTATTTCACTTTTGTTTTTAATACCAGCATGGCCTTTAGGGGCCTAGTACATGGGATCTGTTAATCCCGTCTCATATTCACCCTAATAGTTCTCTATTAGGGCTCATGCACACGACCGTATGTATTTTGAGGTGCACAAAAAAAAATAGATCAACAAAAAGCACGGATGACATCTGTGTGCATTCTGTATTTTGCAGAACAGAACGTCTGGCTCCTAATAGAACAGTCCTATCCTTGTTGGTAATGCGGACAATAATGGGACATGTTCTATTTTTTTGCAGAACGGACATACGGAAACTGAATACACACAGAGTAACTTCCATTTTTTTTATGGACCCATTGAATTGAATGGTTCTGCAAACAAACCGCAAAAAAAACGGAACAGACACGGAAAGAAAATACTTTTGTGTGCATGAGCCCTTAGGGTGAATAGGATTTTTACTCTCTCCATTTTGAGCTGTGCCTCGTGCATAGCTCAGTATGGAGAACGCCATCGCAGGCCTGGATCGCTTCAGCAGCGTGCAGGCTACCATGGCAACCGATCATAAAGCAGAGGGTACTGGCACACAGTGCAGTTCTGACATGCATTCAGGATGCAGTTTTAAATCTAGCCAGTTTGTCCGCCTCGTTATCCCCTGGTGTTCTGCATAGTGGGAATCATTTAAGTAATTTCAGCTAGCTACAATAAAAAAACTGCATCCTGAATGCATGTCAGAACTGCGCTGTGTGCCAGCACCCAGGGGAAGCAGCATCCCTCTGCCTTGATTCACAGGTGCCGCGATCTGTGTTGATCGGGGCACCTGAGGGTTTAAATGGCAAGCACAACGCAATCTCCGCTCCCTGTCAGGTTAGATACATTGCCTCAGGCTTTATGACGTACAGTTATAAGCCCGGACAACCCCTTTAATTTACAGCCAAAGCATTTTCCATATTCTGTATATTAAATAGACTTCTCTCCTGTGTGAATTCTCAGGTGTCTCACAAAAATAGATTTTGGAGTAAAACACTCTCCACATTCAGTGCATGAAAATGGCTTCTCTCCTGTGTGACTTCTCAGATGTGTATCCAGATGCTCTTTCTGATTAAAACTTTTCTCACATTCAGGATGTGGAAATGTTTTTTTTCCCCTGTATGAATTATCCGATGGCTAATAAGACTTGATTTATGAGTAAAACATTTCTCACATTCAGGACATGAATATAGCTTCTCTCCTGTATGAGTTCTCAAATGTTTATTAAGATTTGATTTCACATTAAAGTATTTCCCACATTCAGGACATAAAAATTCCTTCTCTCCTGAGTGAATTCTCTGATGTGTCACAAGACTTGATTTATCACTAAAACACTTCTCACATTCAGAACATGGAAATGGTTTCTCTCCTGTGTGAGTTTTTAGATGTCTATTAAGATTTGATTTATGACTAAAACACTTCTCACATTCAGGACATGAATATGGCTTCTCTCCTGTGTGATTTCTTTGATGTTTAATAAGACTTGATTTCACAGTAAAACACTTCTCACATTCAGGACATGAATATGGCTTCTCTCCTGTGTGAGTTCTCAGATGTCTATCAAGAGGTGTTTTCCGATTAAAACACTTCTCACATTCAGGGCATGAATATGGTTTCTCTCCTGTGTGAGTGCTCAGATGTCTATCAAGATATGGTTTCCGATTAAAACACTTCTCACATTCAGGACATGGAAATGGCTTCATCCCGCTGTGAATTTTCTGATGTTTCACAAGATTTGATTCCACGTTAAAATATTTCCCACATTCTGGACATGAAAATGGCTTAACCCCGGTGTGAATTCTCTGATGCACCTCAAGAATTGAATTGTTACTAAAACATTTCCCACATTCCAGACATGGAAATGGCTGCTCTCCTGTATGAGTTCTCAGGTGTATCTTAAGATATTGTTGACTCCTAAACCTCTTCCCACATTCCGAACATAAAAAAGGCTTTTCTCCTGTGTGAGTTTTCTGATGTTCAACAAGATGTGATTTCTGGCGAAAACACTTCCCACATTTTGAACATGAAAATGGCATCTCTCCTGTGTGAATTATTTGATGTTTTACAAAACTTGATTTCGCATTGAAATATTTCCCACATTCTGAACATGAATATGGCTTCTCTCCTGTGTGATTTCTCAGATTTTCAGCAACACCTGATATCAAATTAAAACTTTTCTCTCTTTCAGAACATGACGGTTCATCTTTCTGAATTTCTTTGTGCACAGAAAGATTAGCATTATTTTCAAAATCTTTCCCATATTCCGAATTTGCAGACATCTCACCCAGATTATTCCCGGTTCTATTATTGCTAATTTGAGATTGATTACTTTCTATGTCATAAGAAGGAAATAGAATTAGATGACCTTGGGATCCTTTTAACCAGTCTTCACCTGAAGAAAGAAAAAATGTGTAAGATAAAAGGTTCTCTTTTTCCTAATTACACACAGTTAATATAAAATGTAATTAACATGCAGATAAAAAAATGTACCAATGTTATAAATACTAACTGCTAATAAGACATTAAATAAAATAAATCTGTTACCAAATTCAGTTTGACACACACAGGAGCATCATTGGCATTGGTCACTAAAGTCATATTTATTCTGCACCAATTTCCCTTTTTCTTAGGCTCCATTCACACGTCCGCAGTTTATTTGCGGATCCGCAGCTACGGACAAGAATAGGACATGTTCTATTTTTTTGCAGAGCCGTGGACCGGAAATGCGGATGCGGACAGCTGTCTGCATCCTTTTGAAAATGAACGGGTCCATCAGGATCTGGACCCAAAGTGCGGACGTCTGAATGGAGCCTTTATTGCAGTTTTAATGATTGATTAGTGATTCAATCCGAATTTCAGGGAAAATTTGATTCATCGCAAAGCTGAATTTCCTCCTGCTTCATGGTAATCGATTTTTCCTGGAATCGTGGTAAAAAAAAATAACTCATACTTACCTTATCTGTTTGATCGTGAAGAGGCTGCCACAGCCATTCTGCATGAAGATCCCGTGTGAAATCTCGTCATCCCGAACCGCACGAGATTTTGCACTGGATCTTTAAGCAAGATGGCCACGGCAGCCTCTACGCAATCAAATGGATGAGGTAAGTACAATTTATTTCCTTAAGTGAGTAACTTCATAAAGGACTTAACCACTTCACATCCGGGCCATTTGCCCCTTTCCTGACCAGGCCTAATTTAGCGAATCTGAAATATGTCACTTTATGTGGTGATAACTTTGGAATGCTTTTACTTATCCAAGCCATTCAGATATTTTTTTCTCGTGACACATTGTACTTCATGATAGTCATACTTTGAGTCAATATATTTCACCTTTATTTATGAAAAAATCCCAAATGTACCCAAAATTTTAAAAAATTCAACATTTTTAAAATTTTGATTTCTCTGCTTTTAAAACAGAAAGCGATACCTCATAAAATATTTATTACTTAACATTACCCATATGTCTACTTTATGTTGGCATCATTTTGGAATTTTTTTTTTTTTTTAGGACGTTAGAAGGCTTAGAAGTTTAGAAGCAATTCTTAATTTTTAAGACAATTGCCAAAACCCACTTTTTAACGACCAGTTCAGGTCTGAAGTCACTTTGTGGGGCTTACATAGTGGATACCCCCATAAATGACCCCATTGTAGAAACTACACCCCTTAAGTTAATGAAAACTGATATTACAAACTTTGTTAACCCTTTAGGCATTCCACAAGAATTAAAGGAAAATGGTGATCAAATTTTTACATTTCACTTTTTTGGCAGATTTTCCATTTTAATCCAATTTTTTCTTTAACACATCGAGGGTTAACAGCCAACCAAAACTCAATATTTATTACCCAGATTCTGCGATTAACAGAAACACGCCACATGTGGTCATAAACTGGTGTATGGGCACACAGCAGAGCGCAGAAGAATAGGAGCGCCACATGGTTTTTGGAAGGCAGATTTTGCTGAATTGGTTTTTAGATGCCATGTTCCATTTGAGGCCCCTCTGATGCACCCTTACAGTAGAAACTCCCAAAAAGTGACCCCATTTTTGAAACTAGGGGATAAGGTGCCAGTATTGGTACTATTATTGGGTACAAATGATTTTTTTTATCAATTATAACACTTTATGGGGCAAGGTGACCAAAAAATGGGTCGTTTTAGCACAGTTTTCATTTATTTATTATTACAGCATTCACCTGAGGGGTTAGGTCATGTGATATTTTTATAAAGCAGATCGTTACTGATGTGGCGATACCTAATATATATACTTTTTCTTATTTATTTAAGTTTTACACAATAATAGCATTTTTTAAACAAAAAATTATTTTTCAATGTGTCAAGGTTGAGAGCTATAGTTTTTTTTTTTTAAATGATTTCCTTACGTAGGGGCTCATTTTTTGCGGATGAGGTGACGATTTTATTGGTACCATTTTGCCATTTGCCTTTTTGATCACTTAGTGTTTCACTTTTTGTGAATTAAGGTGACAAAAATTGCTTTTTTTGACAGTTTTTATTTTATTTTTTTATGGTGTTTGTCGGACTGGGTGGATCATGTAATATATTTATAGAGCCGACCATCACTGACGCGGCAATACCAATTGTGTCTATTTTATTTTATTTTTTTCTATTTTAAATTTTTTATTTTTTTTCCTTACTTGGGGAATTTCTTTTTTTACATGTGAAACCTTTTTTTATTTTACACATTTCCGTCTCCCATAAGGTCATAGAAGACCTCTGGGGGACATTTAACTTCACTTTATTTTTCCACTATTGATTTCTCCTGTAACTGGGGCTGACATAGTAGCCTTAATTGCAGGGGAAATACACCCCCCAGAGAGGCTGTACAGCAGTATACTGTGCTGTACAGCCTCAGTGCTGGGCTGATCAAGGTCTGTGAAAGACCTCACATCTCCTGCACTCTCCCGGCCCCTGCGGTCACATGACCGCCGGGGCCGGAACAGGAAGCGCATTTCGCTTCCTGCTCTGCATACAGTGTATACAGTGATTTAGAAGGCAGGGTCACTGAAAGCGGACAACCCGATCTGCAGCTGCACGATTAATTAGTGTGCAACTGCGATTTCTGAATGGACGTTCAGAAACATCCATTCAGAGATAGAGATCCACTCTCCAGACGTTTATAGTCAATGGGCGGACGGGAGGTGGGTAAAGAGGTTGTCCGGTCTCAAAAATCTAAATTCTTTTTATGTGCCCCTAACACCCCTCACCATGCATACATATGCCCCCAATACCTGTTTTTCATGTCTGCGCTTTCCTTCCCCCCTGGAAGACATCAGACTATCCTGGCAGATCTGGTGACTTTCTCCCCGTCTTGTTTTGCTGAATACATAACTTTATTGATACACAAGCCTGGCTGCACTGCACAGTGATGAGTCACAGGCTGGCCACGCCCCCACACTGCTCGGTCTGCAGCAGCCACACCCACTACCCAGACAGGAATCTACTTCTCACCCAGTGTCTAAATCCCATCACTGACCGTCCACAGGCTCTGCCCTCACATGTGTATCTAATCCTGTCCTGTGTGATACATCATGCTGAGCCGTGTATCTAATACCATCACTGACCGTCCACAGGCTCTGCCCTCACATCTGTATCTAATCCTATCCTGTGTAATACAGCCTGCTGAGCAGTGTACCTAATCCAGGGTGGATAAAAATCAATTATTTAAATCAGATTTTTTTAAATATAAAATGCTTTATGAGGAAAATATATTACCATCCAGGTTATTCCATCATGAAATAAAGATTATTTTTTTAATTATGTAGAATAAGGCTGTATATGTTAAATTTTTTGGGTAAATAAATTCCATGAATTCATTCACAATGGGAGGGAAGAAATGCAAATGAGCTCTTAAGAAGCTTTGCCTCTAATGCCACCAGATGTAAGGCAGCTATCCTATAAGTCAATATTCAGCTCTTAAAAAAAGCCTTGAGACATGACTTGGATATTAAATAAGCCAGCACCTCATCTGCAGACAGCTGTTTTGGGGTGAGTGCCCCTCATCAGTGCAGAGCAGAGAGTACTGGCTTAACTGGGTAGGAGGCCTGTGTCCGAAACAGCTGTCTGCAGATGAGGTGCTGGCTTATTTAATATCCAAGTCATGTCTCAAGGCTTATTTTAAGAGCTGAATATTGACTTATAGCAGGCATGTCCAAACTGCGGCCCTCCAGCTGTTGCAAAACTACAACTCCCAGCATGCCCTAATAGCTGTAAGCTATCCAGGCATGCTGGGAGTTGTAGTTTTGCAACAGCTGGAGGGCCGCAGTTTGGACATGCCTGACTTAGATAGGATAGCTGCCTTACATCTGGTGGCATTAGAGGCAAAGCTTGTTAATAGCTCATTTGCATTTCTTCCCTCCCAGAATTCCAGAGGAGCATATATGGCCTAAAAGTCTCCTCACACTGATTAAGGTGCTCTCTCCCTAAGGAGAGATAGTTTCCCCCCTTTGTCCATTCACAATGTCATGCTCTTCCAGAGGTTTTTGTAAGATTATTGGGCAGTTTCTCTGCCTACAAGATATTATCACAGATGCTTGGTTTACTTTTGCAGTTCTCAAAACTGAATTTGACTCAGCAGAGATCACATGCCCCTTCTTCAGAGCAAAAATGTTATAACATGAACAGAGTTGAGAAAAATACCTTAATCCTAACTTCTCTAAACCTATGAATACAGAATCAACCTAATCAAACTAATATGAAAAGTTGTTATTCTAAAAATCTTCATCTACTTGCATATTATAAGTTATACCAGCAAGAATTAGTCTTTATGTAGAAAACTATGATTTAAATCAAATCCACCCTGATCTAATCCCATCACTGACAGTCCACAGGCTCTTCCATCACCATCTGCAGAGTGTGAAAAACATCTTGAATCAGCAAGCGTATCCAATCACATTTGTATCTAATCCTATCCTGTATGTGTGCCTGATACACATCCTGTTGTGTGCGATACTGCCTGCTGAGCGGGGTATCTAATCCCATGATCTATGACACAGCCTGCTGAGTGGTATATCTAATCCTATCTTGTATGATACTGCTTGATGAGTGGTGTATAGAAACCCTTATGCACACGACCGTATCCATTTTGCGATCCACATTTTTTTTGCTCCATTGAGTTCTATGGATTTGAGGTCCTCATTTTGAAGACCAGAATAGGACATGTTCTGTCTTTACTGGAACTGACATACGGATTTAAAAAAACACACTAATGACGTTCATGCGCTTTTCACATCCGTATGTCAGTTCTGCATCAGTTCACTTATACTCAGCGCCCACATAACAGTTGAATCCACAGTGCCCCATAACTATTCCATTCTAAGGCCACCAGGATATTGTCATGCATTAAACGAGGCATGGACTCGTGGGGCAGGGATGTGATATTACCACTTTACAAAGCGTTGGTGATGTAGTAGTGCAGTATATGAAGCGGATCAATCACACTGCTGATGTGAGAGTACTTCCTTCCATCAAGAGAACATCAAAAAATATATATATATATTTTAATAACAACGACAGGCTTTACATTTGTACATTTCGAAATTAAAAATCAAAGTTAGTCAGTTGAATAATTCACCCCTGAAGAAGCGAGGCAGCGAAACCCGGGTCGGGCAGGAACGTGACGATCTTAAAGATACTGTTATATGCCTTTTGTTGAACAATTCTTGTGAGTAGAATAAAACGTTTTTAAAATCAAGTGCTAAGGGGTGCTTCACTATTGTGCCTATTCTCTTGAACCCCATAGAGGATACTGTCTGTGGAAGACCGAACCTTCTTGGGGCGATAAGGAAAGAGGCTGGAGCCCGACGCCATCCACCATTGACCGGGGAACTTAGTCTAAAGCAGCGCGGTTCCAAAAACTTTTATTACTTGTATTCATTGTGAACGACCTACCACACTATTCCGGAGCCTGCAGCAGCGCAAGTATTTGCCTGTATTGGGACACAGGACTGACTTTCATTGTGTTTTTTTTCATAAGAGAGATATGGATTGTGGGCCTGTACCCTTCAATGCTATCTTGTCAAATTCATTTGTCGTTATTTCCTTAGAAACATCTCTCAACCTATCGGTCAGGAATTTACTGACCTGGGTATATTGAATAGTTTGAAAAGGACTTAGGTGAAAAACCTCCCTAACTTCCTGACATGATAGCCATCTATTCTCGGTCTTATGCAGCAACTGCTGGGCCGTTAGTATTCCCCTCTGTTTCCATTCCTTAAACAAGGCATTACTCCTTCCCTGCTCGAATTCCGGATGTCCCCACAGAGGCAAAAATTTCGAAACCCTCTGACAGAGTCGCAAATTCTTCCTAATAATTCGCCACGCTGCCCAGGTGTGACGGAAAATAGTCGAATTCCGCAAGTGCATGGGGAGGGCTCTCAAGGCCGTGTGTAACAGGGTGCAATGATCCCAAGGTGCGCAAAGTTCCTTCTCTAAAGCATAGTCAGAGTGGAAACTTGTGTGACGCAGCCAGTCAATAATGTGTCTGAGAAGACACGCATGATTATATATTCTAACATCAGGCATATTCATTCCCCCTTTTATATTTAAGGGCCATTAGCTTCCTCAGACCTATTCTTGGTCTCTTTCCCTTCCAGATAAAACATGCCACCTCACCATGAAGTCTGCTGACGTCCACATGTTTAATCAGCAAGGGCAACGTTTGAAGAGGATAAAGAAGTCTGGAGAAGCTGATCATTTTGACTAAATGAATTCTGCCTAGTAAAGGTAGGTGTAGATTCTGCCACTTACGCAACTCACAAGTCACCTTGTTTAGTAGAGGGGTATAGTTTAGACCATACAAGGATTCTGCTCTGGGACCTATCTTGATTCCTAAGTATGTAATGTGGTCTTTAGCCACCGGTATCCGACCTATATCACTCCTCGACTTCAATCTTGTCCCTCCCTCCCCAGTTGTAAAAGAGCACACTTGGCTGTATTTATCTTAAAACCTGAGAACTGACCAAATTCTGCTATGCTGTTCAATACCGCCTGTAGATCTGAAATGGGGTTTTCCATAAATAAGAGTATGTCATCAGCGAAAAAAATGGCTTTCAGTTCAGAATTCCCTATTCTAATACCCTCAAAAATCCCACCCGAATTTAGAAGACGAACCAGTGGCTCCACAGCCAGGTCGAACAGTAAAGGGGATAAGGGACAACCCTGCCTGGTTCCCCTATGCAAGCTAAAAGGGTCAGAAAGAAAGCCCTGCATGCCTATCCTGGCCATAGGAGTTGTGTATAGCTGAGAAAGGTACTCCCTGAAAGAGCCCCTCACCCCAAATTTGTCCAACACCCTCCATAGCCACTCCCAGTGCACTTTATCAAAAGCTTTCTCAGCGTCCAGGGTGACTATGGAGGGTGTTGATCCATCTCCCTTTCTCCGACCCACCTCATCTAAGACCGCCAAGACTCGGCGGATGTTGGTGACCGCTGATCGATTTCTGATGAAACCAACCTGTAGTGGGCTGATCAGACTCGGGAGGATGCGTGCTAATCTGTTGGCCATAAGCTTCGATAGGATTTTAACATCCTGATTGATGAGAGATATCGGTCTGTACGACGCGGGGTCCTCTGCTGGCTTACCCTCCTTAAGGAGCATGCGTATATGTGCCATGTTCATTTGAGCGGATAGCCTTCCCCCCTGTAAAAGGACATTTCCCAATCTAGACAGTACCAGTGATATTTGTACTTTTAGGGCTTTCTAGAAGTCACCCGAATAACCATCAGGCCCCGGTGCCTTATTCCCAGGTAATTGTGATATCGTATTCAGAATTTCCTCTTCCGTGATGGGCATATTAAGCTGGTCCAGATCCTCCTGTGCGACCATTGGGAGATTTAAGCCATCTAAGAAACTGGGGTCTATCACTACATTATCAGGTGGTCTACTATACAGGTCAGAGTAGTAACTTCTAAAGATTTTCAAGATGTCGGGGGGTTGGGACCTCAACTTTCCCACAGAGTCACGCAAATGGGTGATTGGGGTTGTTTGTCTACGTCCCTTAGTCAAATTGGCCAGGAGTCTACCAGCCTTATTACCAAATCCCCCCTAGCTGCAATCCATTTGTCTTTGATCTCTGACGTTGGAGATTGCACAAAAGCCCTGTAGCAACTCTGGACTTCTTGACTACACTTAATGAATTGTGCCTTCGTAGCTCTCTTGAGACCTGTTATATATGCTATCAATCTGCCTCTTAGAACTGACTTGCCTGCTTCCCAAAAAAGTATAGGGTCAGACTCATGCTCCTGGTTGATAGTGCTGTATTCCAGCCACCAGCCCCGTAGTAATTCTACAAAAGTCTCATCCTCAGCTAGGAAAGACAGGAATTTCCAGATATATTCTGCCCCTCTCAGTTCCATATCCGCTAATGTCAAAACCACTGGCGAATGGTCTGAGATCACCAGATTTTCAATAACTACCTCACTAACTCTGAAAAGAAGTTCTGGTTTAGCAAACCAGTAGTCTATGCGAGACCATGAATTTTGTGCATGGGAAAAGTGGGTAAAATCTCGTTCATCCGGATGTGATATCCGCCAGGTATCCACCACAGCAATGTCCTCTGTAAGAGAAGACAAAACCCCACTTCTCCCATGGACTTTTTTCCTCACCAGCCCTGACTGTTTACGGTCCTCGCTTTCCACCATTGTGGCATTAAAGTCCCCTCCCACCAGTATATTGCCCACAGGATCCGCCAATATCTTGTCTCTCAGGGAGGCAAAAAAACGACCTTGCATTACGTTGGGTGCATATATATTATACATGTTGAGATTCCTGCTCCCATCTTTCATTGTTAGTACCAACACCCTGCCTCCATCATCTGCAGCATAACCTTGGATCCTATGCACTAAATTCCTATGTACCAGAGTGATTACACCCGCCTTGCCCTGTACTGCTGGAGACCCATAGACCTTTCCCACCCATAGCCTTGACATTCTCATAAAATCCGCCTCTAGGAGATGCGTTTCCTGCAGAAACGCAATATCTGCCCTCAAGTGCTTCAGATGGCGCAGCACCATTATGCGTTTCTACGGGGAGCGCAGGCCCTTGACGTTCCAAGTTATAATATTAATCATTACCCCACATTTTTAGTAGGTTCTTCCCCCCGCTGTCCCATGTATGAGACTTAAAGATTGGCAGGACAATTCTAACATAACTAAAACATGAAAGAAGAACATAAAAAAACATCCCTGAGTAGCCTGTGAAGGCAAGTGAACAAAACATCACATCCTGGGCTTCACTTTTTTCTGGTACCATCTTACATTCCCACGAACTTCCCCCTGGTTAGCTTCCATCGGAGGATTAAAACTACCAGATCCATCAGCCCCCTCATTAATTTATTTCTCCCCCCTTTATGGGGGCGTTCAGGTATGAAGCATAACATCCCTCATTTTCGCTGCTTCCGCTGGTTGCTAGACGAGAAATGCCGGACCTCTTCCTTCCGTTGCGACTTGTCACGGGAAGTCCCTTGCGAACCAAATTGTGGACTCTGTGATCCTTTTCTCCCCTTTTCCACCGGATCCTCAGATTCGGGGATATATAGGCCTTGTGAAAAAAAAGTTGTAGCATCCGAGGCGTTATTAAAGTTCCTATAGACTCCGTCTGCGCACTTCACTTTTAAAACTGCCGGATACAGTAGTTGGAAACGGATTTTCCTCTGGAACAATGACGTGCATATTTCACTGAAACCTCTCCTTTTCTTTGTGATTACTGCCGAGTAATCATTGAAGAGCATGATTTTTTGCCCCCTATAGGTTAGAGGTTCTTTTCGCGCCCTAAAAGCACGTATAATGTCCTCCTTGTCAGAGAAATCGAGGTACTTCATTATGACCTGTCTGCCTCTCTGCGGACGATTAGATACCTCCTTGGATCCCCCAGGAGGGCTCTGTAGTGACCCCAATCTATGCACTCTTTCCACTTTGCGGGGAATCGACAGTCCCAGCGCTCTGGGGAGTTCTGACTCACAAATGTGTTTAAGCTCTGAGCCCGGTATGTCCTCTGGGAGACCCACTAACCTGATGTTACTGCGGCGTGAGCGGTTTTCAAGGTCATCAACCTTATCTTTTAACTCATTCACCGTCTGCAGCAGCGTTTTCATTCGCGATTGCGTGCCTTGCATATCTTCTTCCACGCAGGACGTCCTCTGTTCAAGTTCGTCTATGCGGTACCCCTGCTGATTGTAAGCTTCCTGCAGCTCTGTAAGGGATTCCTGTATCGTCGCTGCTAGCGTGGATTTGAGATCAGGTGCCAGGTGGGCCACAACCTCTATTGCCAGCCTCTTGAGATCCGCAGCTGGTAGCGGGGTATGCTGGAACAAGTCCTCCTGTGAGGATAGCAGGGGCTGATTCAATTCAACCGCCCGCAGCGTGGCCTCAATCTCAGCCGCCATCTTGGCCTCTTTATGCAGCCGCTCCAGCCGCGACTCGTCTCCGTCCTCCGGCTTCTTCCCGCTATGTAGCAGGTACCTCTCCATACACGATGTGCTGTCTTCCGACACTTACCACACTTCGTGTGGTTAATTGAGCCCGTAGGCGGTGATCGGAGGGTGAAGTTGTCTGGGAAGGTGGCGGAGCTCCACTAAGCGCATCTCCTCATACCAGCGCAGGAACCGGAAGCCTATTTTATTTTTTTAACCCCTCCATCCCTAATTTACTTAGCATTCTGTATTAAGAATGCTATTATTTTCCCTTATAACCTTGTTATAAGGGAAAATAATAAAATCTACAGAACACCTAACCCAAATCCGAACTTCTGTGGCGATTTTTCTCCCGCGTGTGCAAAACGCATTAAAACGCTTTGCACTCAAGCAGAAAAATCATCCATTTTCACGCAACGCACCCGCCTAAGGCCCCTTTCACACGGACGTCACGGACTATGTCCAGATGCGTCCCAGGTGCATTGTGGGAAACCCACGTGAGTAGGCACGCAATTTCAGTCAGTTTTGTCTGCTATTGCGTTTCGTTGTTCAGTTTTTTCCGCACGAGTGCAATGCGTTTTGCACACGCGTGATAAAAAAAACTGAATGTGGTGCCCAGACCTGAACCCGGACTTCTTCACAGAAGTTCGGGTTTGGGTTAGGTGCTGGGTAGATTTTATTATTTTCCCTTATAACATGGTTATAAGGAAAAATAATAGCATTCTTAATACAGAATCCAAAGTCAAATGTCAATTGAGGGTTTAAAAAGTAAAAAAAAAATAACTCACCTCATCCGATTGATCGCGCAGCCGGCATCTTCTTCTTCTTTCAGGACCTGCAAAAGGACCTTTGGTGACGTAATCGCACTCACCACGACGTCAGCACAGGTCCTGCGCGGAAAACTCGCCTGTGTGAAAGCAGCCTAATAGAGATATCCACAGCACTCTTCAGTTTATGCAAAAAGATCAGTTCAGTTTATTCACACTAGCGTTAAAGTTTTCCGGCATTGAGTTGCGTCATATGGCTCAATACCGGAAAAAAAAAACGGATCAGTTTTATCCCAATGCATTCTGAATAGAGAGAAATCCGTTCAGTATGCATCAGGATGTCTTCAGTTCAGTCACTTTTGCGGTATTTGGTCGGAGGAAATACCGCAGCATGCAGCAATTGTTCTGCCTCTCCAGTCTAAGCATTACAATGTGAAATCTGATTTCAAGATTGAGCTCATTCAATTCCTGGAATTCTTTTAAGGAATTTTCTGTGTTGTACCGCTTTAAGAGATCAGCATATTTAGCAGACAGTCTTTGGTAGATCTCATAGGCAGCATTCAACTGCTTAACAGCGCCCTCTAGGTGCAATACCTTATGAGTTGGTTGAGACAGAGCTGACATGCATTCAATAGTTTTAGACCATGAGTGGCTGATGTTCTGCAGCAGTTCCTCTTTGTCAGCCTCATAGTTCTCTTGGACTTTCCAGGTTGGCTTCACTAAACGGTTTTGTTTTATGTGGCCTTGAGGATCTGACTCCTGATTTGTTGGAAGTTCAGGTTCTTTCTGTGTATTAGGTTGCTCAGATTGTACATTGCCTTGCTGGTGCATTGTGATGGCAAGCAGAGGGTTAAATCACAAGGTATGTGTTTGCATAGAAATGTATCAATCTTCAGATTCTGGGACAGGGTTTCCTAGGCAACCGGTGGGAGGGGAAGTCAGAAACAAGTTTAGCAATGGCTGCTGCAGAGTTAGTTTTGATTGCATACAGAGCTTAGGCCTCTTTTACACTTGCGTTGTCCGGATCCGGCGTGTACTCCATTTGCCGGAATTACACGCCGGATCCGGAAAAACGCAAGTGAACTGAAAGCATTTGAAGACGGATCCGTCTTCAAAATGCGTTCAGTGTTACTATGGCAGCCAGGACGCTATTAAAGTCGTGGTTGCCATAGTAGTAGTGAGGAGCGGGGGAGCCGTATACTTACCGTCCGTGCGGCTCCCGGGGCGCCCCAGAATGACGTCAGAGCCCCCCATGCGCATGGATGACGTGCCATGTGATCACCTCATCCATGCGCATGGGGCGCCCTGACGTCATTCTGGAGCGCCCGAGAGCCGCACGGACGGTAAGTATGCTGCTCCCCGCTCCCCACTACACTTTACCATGGCTGCCAGGACTTTAGCGTCCCGGCAGCCATGGTAACCATTCAGAAAAAGCTAAACGTCGGATCCGGCAATGCGCTGAAACGACATTTAGCTTAAGGCCGGATCCGGATTAATGTCTTTCAATGGGCATTAATTCCTGATCCGGCCTTGCGGCAAGTGTTCAGGATTTTTGGCCGGAGCAAAAAGCGAAGCATGCTGCGGTATTTTCTCCGGCCAAAAAACGTTCCGGTCCTGAACTGAAGACATCCTGATGCATCCTGAACGGATTTCTCTCCATTCAGAATGCATTAGGATAATCCTGATCAGGATTCTTCCGGCATAGAGCCCCGACGACGGAACTCTATGCCGGAAGAAAAGAACGCAGGTGTGAAAGAGCCCTTAGATTGACTTGCAGGCAGAATGCATGTGACAATACAGACAGTCTAGGAGCTGATTATATAACAGTTGCATGAACAGTTTCTTCAATAATCTTTGCAGAAAACTGATGAATCTTATGCTGAGATTTACTTGCTGGCTGGAGTATACAGGCTTGTACATATATTCTGCTATATTCCAGTGTCCATATACATCTCACTATACATGCATAGCTAGCAAGGATCCCTTGAAAGATATTTTGCAGATCTTGTAAGATCCCTCCACAGATTTTTTTGACTGTTCTTCCTCTCCAGTCTAAGCAATACAGTTCTGCTGAGATGGCGATAACCGTAACCTTAGGTGAATTGGCGAAGAGTGACTCGATCCAAACGACACCTTGTAGATCTTGAAGAAGTTTATTCCTAACTGTGCGGATCACTGTGCAGATCATACACTGATGAACAAATGGATAGGTCAAAAAATCATGCTGTGAGCATCTAGCAGGAGCAAGTAGCTGAGATGAGGGGTGAAGCCAGAATGAAGAAGAGGGGAGGAGACAAGAGAGAGAGCAGAAGCTAGGGGAAGAGAGAAGTGACACACATGATGAAAAGGCAAACCATGCATGTGTAACATGATAGCAATTTTTCCTTCGGCCAAAATTCCGGAACACTTGCCTGAATGCCGGCTCCGGCATTCATTTCCATTGAAATGTATTAAATGCTGGATCCGGTATCAAGTGTTCCAGTAAAACGGATCCGGTTTCCCGATCTGCGCATGCGCAGAACTTCAAATCTGTAAAAAAATAAAAATACCGGATCTGTTTTTCCGGATGACACCTGAGAGACGGATCCAGTATTGCAATGCATTTTTCTGACTGATCAGGATCCTGATCAGTCTGCAAATGACATGCGTTTGCATACGGATTTCCGGACCCGACAGGCAGTTCAGGCAATGGAACCGCCTGCCGGAATCCAACGACGCAAGTGTGACAGTACTCTTAGAGAAGTCCTTATCAAGCAATGAGAGTGAGATACATAGTGTGCGTAATAGACAGTGGCTGTGGAAACAGCCTCCCATTAAGTAGGTGTGTTCATACAATTAAACATACATACTGAACCTATATAAGGCTACTTTCACACTGGCGTTTCTGGGTCAGTTTGTGAGATCCTTTTTAGCGCTCTCACAAGCCGCCCAAAACGGATCAGTTCAGCCCCAATGCATTCTGAATGGATAAGGATCCGCTCAGAATGCATCAATTTGGCTGCGTTTGGTCTCCGTTGCGTTTTTAGACGGTCAGTAAAACGCAGCTTGCAGCGTTTTGGTGACCGCCTGACGATGCGGAGCCAAACGGATCCGTCCTGACTTACAGTGGAAGTCAATTGGGACGGATCTACTGACACAATATGTTGCAATTGAAAACAGATCCGTCCCCCATTGACTTTCAATGTTAGTCAAGACAATGATTAATGCAAATGGATCCGTTATTAACGGATACAAGCGTTTGCATTATCGGTGCGGATCTATCTGTGCAGATACAAGATGGATCAACTCAAAACGCGAGTGTGAAAGTAGCCTAAAAGTGTTAGGGCTCCGTGCTTTTGCTGTCCGCAGCGGGTCTAGGCTATTATTCAAGGAGCGGATGTCATGCACGGCATCCACTCGTGTGAAAAGGCCCTTAATGTCAGCAAATCTCCAGAGTCACTTACAGGAGGTTCCATGTGGCTTCCCGGGGTCTCCCGAGTTAGGGCAGGGAGGTGCCGGGGCTCGGCGTGCTCAGACCCTGGCTGCGCAGATGCAGGACGTCACGTGGGAGAATGAAAAATAAAGCAGCCAATCAGAGCACCGGGCGTCAAACTGTTATCAGCGATTTATCTACAGCTCCAATACTCCACTATCAGGCCACTATACAGGGAGTGCAGAATTATTAGGCAAGTTGTATTTTTGAGGATTAATTTTATTAATGAACCCAAAAAACTCATTAATATCAAAGCTGAATATTTTTGGAAGTAGTTTTTAGTTTGTTTTTAGTTTTAGCTATTTTAGGGGGATATCTGTGTGTGCAGGTGACTATTACTGTGCATAATTATTAGGCAACTTAACAAAAAACAAATATATACCCATTTCAATTATTTATTTTTACCAGTGAAACCAATATAACATCTCAACATTCACAAATATACATTTTTTCATCAGTCCATAAAACCTTAGAAAAATCAGTCTTGAGATATTTCTTGGCCCAGTCTTGACGTTTCAGCTTGTGTGTCTTGTTCAGTGGTGGTCGTCTTTAAGCCTTTCTTACCTTGGCCATGTCTCTGAGTATTGCACACCTTGTGCTTTTGGGCACTCCAGTGATGTTGCAGCTCTGAAATATGGCCAAACTGGTGGCAAGTGGCATCTTGGCAGCTGCACGCTTGACTTTTCTCAGTTCATGGGCAGTTATTTTGCGCCTTGGTTTTTCCACACGCTTCTTGCGACCCTGTTGACTATTTTGAATGAAACGCTTGATTGTTCGATGATCACGCTTCAGAAGCTTTGCAATTTTAAGAGTGCTGCATCCCTCTGCAAGATATCTCACTATTTTTGACTTTTCTGAGCCTGTCAAGTCCTTCTTTTGCCCCATTTTGCCAAAGGAAAGGAAGTTGCCTAATAATTATGCACACCTGATATAGGGTGTTGATGTCATTAGACCACACCCCTTCTCATTACAGAGATGCACATCACCTAATATGCTTAATTGGTAGTAGGCTTTCGAGCCTATACAGCTTGGAGTAAGACAACATGCATAAAGAGGATGATGTGGTCAAAATACTCATTTGCCTAATAATTCTGCACTCCCTGTACATCCACATATAATAGTCACAAGGCTGTTCAGATAGTGGTCCCAGTGGCTGGAGGGTAGAGGGGGCTGTATCTGTGCCTCAGAGCAGGTTGTCAGGCTGTGCCTATACTTATAGGTTTAGATCATTATTTAGATGACACACAACCATACCCAGGGATCTTAGATTACTGTACTGAGACCACCTTCCAGCAAGAGATCGCCATTTAGGGGACACTTTTTTTTAGGGAGGTCTCAGTGACCATTCTCACAATCCTATAGCTGAATGGGGTGAAGTCCCTGAAGAAGGAACTAACCCCTAAACAGCTATCAGGAAGATTTAAAGGGGTGCATATATAACGGGGCATACTAAAAGGAATGACAGAGTGGAATGCCCATAGATAATAATGGGAAGTAAAATATGAGTTTATTTGCAGGTAAATCTGTGTTATGCAGGACATAAACCTTTATCGCAAGTGTTCCCTGGGTAGAGTAGCGTATTGTAAAATGAAAATTACCTTGGATTATAACTAGGGATCGACCGATATTGATTTTTTAGGGCCGATACCGATAATTTGTGAACTTTCACAATGTTTTTAGGTTTATCAATTTGTTGTAACATTGTTCTTGTTTTTTTTTACCCTTTTCTCTGACAATGTACTTTGCCACTCCATACACTCCCCTATGGCGCTGCCATTGTTTACCACTGCGTTCTTTTTTTGTCTCGGAGTGTCATGTTTTTCCTATTGGGACAGAAATGTTGATGTTTATTTGTATACTTTTTATTTCGACCCCCTCCCCATTCCCATCCCTTCTTTGTTTTTGCCTCCCTCCTACTTTTGATTTCTGTTCTACAAAAAAAAAAAAAAACTTTCAACAAAAGAATGCAAAAAAAATTAAAGAAGGTTATTCGGGGATAAAAAAAAAACTGAGCTTATTTCTTCCAAAAACAGCACCACACCTGTCCTCAGGTTGTGGGTGGTATTCACTTGGCAGAGCTGCAATTCCACACACAACCTGAGTACAGGACTGGCGCTGTTTTTGGAAGAAAACTGTAGTTTTTCTAATCCTGGATAACCCCTTTAAATAAGAAAAGTTTTAAATAAAATAAGTATTTACACATTTCCTATAAACTTGTCCGTTTTCATTCTCAGTAACACCAACATGCTATAGGAGCTTCTTCAGTTCCCCCCCTATATTTTACCGTTTTCCGAGTAAAATTCTGCTCAGGAATTACACTTGGATATTTTGATGCAGCAGAGTCCCATTGCAATCAATGGGATCCCGCTGCACAGTGCACACTACAGAATTTCAGCGGTGAAGCTTTACACTAAAATGTCTCTGTCGAAAGAATGAACATGTTAATTCTTTCCGCGGAATATTGAGCGGAATGCACTGCCAGCTGTAGGGATGGCTGCGCTGCCCAAGCACCGACTAAATCAGTCGGAGTGGGACGCATTTGGAATTTCCGAACTGAATTTCTCTGCTTGGAAATTCCGTAATGTGCACGGACTTGTAGTTGCCTCCATGTATCCTCCACCCCAAAATCAGAGCCCATTCCTAGTCCTGGACCTATATTGTGTAAGGGGGGAGGAAAGCTGTTGTGTCTTTAGTTCAAAAATTAAATTTCCATTATTCTCTAGGGGTATTCCACTTCCCATTATACCCTATAAATCCCCTTTCATCTCCACTGAACTTGGAGATTATGTCTGCTATGTTGATATGTTGAATGGTTCACACTCCAAATCACATTTTACTTCCCATTATACTGTATGGGTATTCCATTCTGTCATCTACATGTTATTCCATAGTAAACAGCTTTAATCCCAGATAGTTTTACATTCACAATACGCTATTCTACCCACTTGCAGTAATGGTTAATTTCCTACAAAACACAGATTTACCTGCAAATGAGCTCATAGTTTACTTCCCATTATAGTCTATGGGCATTCCATTGTGTCATTCCCCTTGTCATTTCATAGAAACCATTGATAATCCCACTTAATCTCAATTTTAATAATGTTACTGAACTTGAAGAGTATGTCTGCTAAATATTTACTTGATATGTTAAATGGTTCAGACACCAAGTCACGTTTTACTTCCCATTATAGTCTATGGGCATTCCATTATGTCACTCACCTTTGCATTCTATAGAAAACAGTTATATTCCAAGGTAATTTAATTTTACAATATGCTACTCTACCCAGGAAACACTTGCGGTAAAGGTTAATGTCCCACATAACACAGATTTACCTGCAAATAAGCTCATATTTTCCTTCCCATTATAGTCTATGGGCATTCCATTGTGTCATTCACCCTCGTCATTTCATAGAAACCAATGATAATCCCACTTCATCTCAATTTAAATAATCCCACTGAACTTGAAGAGTATGTCTGCTAAAGATTTATTTGATGTGTCATATGGTTCTCGACTCCATGGCCCATCTTTCTTCCCATTATACTCTATGGGCATTCCATTGTGGTATTCACCTATCATTCCATAGAAAACAAGAAAAATCCAAAGTTATTTCAATTGTAAAAGATGTTACTTTACACGGGGAAGATCTGTGGTAAAGGAGAAGTTGATATTTTTTGCAGATTTGCCTACAAATTATCTGATACTTTGCTTCCCATTATACTCTATAGGCATTCAGTTTGGCTTCATTATAGTCAATGGGCATTCTCTTCCCCTGTCAAAGTCTATGGGCATTCCATTCTGTCATTCCTTTTAGTATGCCCCATATATAACCTCCAGACGGGTCATCATGTGGATGACAACCAAATGGGAGTCACAAGTGCACAACCCCACCATGCAAACCGTCATCCCCGAACAACCTGAAAGAGAGGAAAATGAAATAACTCACCCTCTGTGGTTTCTAGGAGGAATAATAGAGGGACCGGATTTCTAGGAGTGATAGAGTATCCTCAGCAAACAATTGACTGTGAACGTCTGTACAGTCAGGGTCAAAGCAGAGGCATAGAAGAAGGAGTACCTGGTTCCACATGGAAGACCACCTGTAAGAAATAAAAACATAAAACATATAAGAGGGTTTCACAACAAAATAAAATTGTTGGACACAAAAATTGTTTCTATGTGACAAAAACTACCAGATAAGGAAAAGGGGCAAAAAGCATATAGGGAAGCACCTTCTAAATGAAAATATTTAGACCAAAGTCTCTATTGAGTCCTTTCGGCTCTAAGGTGTCCAGTTTGTAGATCCATTTTAATTCCATTTTTTTCAACATAGATTCGCAGTTGCCACTTCTACGGGGCTGTGGGACCCCATCAATAATCAAAAATCTCAATTGAGAGATATTGTGTCGATATTTGGTGAAGTGTTCAGAAACCGGAAGCTTGAGAACAGAATTACGGATCTTGGATTTGTGTTGGGTGATTCTTTTCTTGATCTCCTGTGTGGTTTCTCAGCTCATTTCTTGGTATGTTACCACTATGTTCCAGATGTTTTTGAACTAGTTTTGGGGGATAATCTCTCTCTATGAATTTACGGCTCATGTCATTTAGTCTTGTTTTGGATATTTTTATCCTCTCTTACAATCCTTCGAATTCCATAAGAATTGGCTGTATGGGAGGGATTCAATCATTCCCCGTGGATGTGAGCTTTTAAAATTCAGGATATTATTCCTATCCATTGTTTTGACGTATAAATTGGTTTCAAGGGTATCACCTACCGGGTATACCAACGCATCAAGAAAACTGGAATTCGACTTACCAGTAATTCAGTTTCCATGAATCCACCATGACGGCACACAAGAGAGATTGACCCCTGACCTCTGTAGGGGCAGGAACCGAGGAACAGAGAAAGGTTAAATTTACCCCTCCCACCACCATACACCAGCGAGTTCCAAAATACAGTGCTCCGACCCACTATAAGTGTAACACGCATTTTTTTATTTATTTTTTTGTATTTGCTCTTACAAATATATTTTTATATATTTTTGGATGGGATATTGTGCCGTCATGGTGGATTCATGGAAACTGAATTACCGGTAAGTCGAATTCCGGTTTTCCATTTCACCACCATGACGGCACACATGAAAGACCTACCAGATTACAAACATTAAGGGGGAGGTATGGCTTGTAAAACTTTCCTCCTGAAAGAAAGATCTGAGGATCTGGATAGGTCCAATCTATAGTGTTTTACAAAGGTATTTATACTAGACCATGTGGCTGCTCTGCATATTTGTTCCAGAGAAGCCCCTGCTCTTTCTGCATATGATGAGAAAATTGCCCTGGTAGAATGGGCTTCAACTCCTACGGGGCAACTAATACCCTGAATATTGTAACAATCGGAAATCGTCAGTCTGATCCATCTAGAGATGGTTGTTTTTGATACTGCTTTGCCCTTATTCTTTCCTCGGAATTGGATAAGTAAATTATCCACTTGGCGTAAATCGTGGTGTTTTCTAGATATTTGAGGACCGTTCTTCTGACATCCAGGCAGTGGAATTGCTTCTCCCCAGGATTTTTGGAGTTTGTGCAGAAGGAAGGTAATATTATTTCTTGGTTTCTATGAAAATCGGTTACTACCTTGGAGAACCAACTTCTCTTGGACCAGAACGGGGTTATTAAGATTAGTTTTGCCGACTCTTGCATGGCTTTCTGTAGAACCCTGGGTATTAGCTGGAATGGGGGAAAGGCATAAGCGAGGTCCCAATTCCAGTTTTGGGAAAACGCATCTATTGCCCAAGGATTGTCCCTTGGGTTCAGGGAGCAAAATAATGGGACTTTTGCGTTTAGTTTGGATGCGAATAGGTCTATTGATGGGAGACCCCACTTTTCCACCAACAGGTTGAATATCTCGCTGTTTAAGGACCATTCTCCCTGTTCTATGGTGGTCCTGCTCAGAAAATCTGCTATTAAGTTCTTTTCTCTTTTTAGGTGAATGGCTGAGATAGATTTTACTTTTCCTCTGTCCAGGAGAATATTTTAGTGGATAGATTCTGTAGTCTTACTGATCTTGTACCCCCTGATGTTTCAGGTAGGATACTGTTGTCACATTGTCTGAGAAGATCTTTATGTGGTTGTTTACTATTTCTGCCGAGGCTGCCTTCAAGGTCTCCCATACCTCTCTGAGTTCCCGATAGTTCGAGGATCGCATTACTATCTCCGTAGACCAGATTCCCTGATAGAGGTTTGTGTTGACCTTTGCTCCCCATCCCGTGCCGCTTGTGTCGGTCTGGATAATTATTGCTGGTGTTTTCTGCCATTCTACACCCTTCCTTAGCTTTTTTGAATCCAACCACCAGAGTGTGGAGCTGTCACCACCAGATATCTGAGAAGCTCTGACAGACGTCCTTCAGAACCTCCTCCTTGAGGTTCCTTTTGTTTTGCTTTTATTTTCTCATCTCGTTAGCCTCTCTCAGCTGTCATGTAGTTGCACTGATTGCATCCCTTTAAATCCCTTCCCATACTGCATCACTTTGCGGTTTATATTACTTCCTGGAGTGTGTGCATGCTGATGCTACTACTGAGTCTTCTACAGATAAGTTTTGTTCATTCATTTGTGTTTTCCTATTTGCTGGATCCCAGGTGACCCTGACTCCCTCCGTATCAAGTGTAGGGAGCCGGTGGTCGTGTCACCTCACTATTATAGGGTGTTCAGGTGTTATACAGTGGAGGTACGAGGATATGCGATCATCTACCATTGAGATTTTCGCATAGGCTGAGCAGTTAGGGAGAGAGCCAGGTCTGTTGCAGGGCTCTCCCTTTTGTTCCTTAGTTTTGGATCCAGTCAGTCGGATCTTCATTTTGTGTCTTCTAGTTTTCTGTACACCTTCCGTGACAGGAGCTTTTTACGTGTTATGGGATCCGAATTCTTTGATCTAGTGATGACTGGTGCTTGTCCTACTTCTTCAGAAGCCAAGCCTGGAGGGTTCTGTAGTGTGCCTGACACCATGGAACTGCAACAATACAGGCTGTCATCTGCCTTAAGAGACTCATTGTCTCCCTGACAGAATAAAACCTCCGTTTTAAAAAACCTCTGACAGTTTTTTGTATATTTTCTATCCTTCCTTCTGGAAGGAAGGAAGTTTGTTTTGTGGAGTCCAAAAGATCTCCCAGAAATTGTACGCTTGTTTTTGGTGATAGGCACGACTTGTTTAAGTTTATTATCCATCCTAGATTTTTTAAAAGGTCACAAAACCTGTCTTGATCTATTTTTATTTGTTGTTCTGAGTCTGATATGATTAGGAAGTCGTCTTAGTAGGGGACGATTGTAAGACCCTGAGTTCTCAAAAGGGCGATAATTTCTACGATTAACTTGGTGAATATTCTGGGGGCAGATGATATCCCGAAGGGGAGGGCGACAAATTGAAAACGAGCTAGGTTTCCCATGTGATCTTTTATGGCAAACCTCAGGTATTTTTGAGACTCAGTACGGATTGGGACGTGGTAGCACGCGTCTTTTAGGTCGATTGTACACATCAGGGCGTTTCTTTTTATTAGAAGGATGGTGGAGCTCAGGGATTCCATCTTGAATTTCCTGTTCCTTGTTTAGGTCCATTAAGTTTATTATAATTCGATAGGCACCCCCGTTTTTTTTTTGTTTTTTTTTTAACTAGGAACAGGTTTGAGTAATAGCCCTGACCCTGTTGAGATAGAGGGACTGGAATTATTACTCCCAATTTTTGGAGATCCTGAATTTTTTCCCAAATTAATGGTAACTGTGCCGGATAATGAGAGATTTTGAATCTTTCGGGGGGGGGGGGGGGGGGGGGGACACTATTCTGTAACCGTCCTTTATTATGTTTAAAGCCCAAGAATTGGAAGATACGGATTTCCACTGCGGGTAGAAGGTTTTTAGTCTTACCCTATCCTGGCGTCACTGTTTTTCGCTGGATTTGTTTTGGGGATTAAGAAGATATCCTCTACCCTGTCCCCCTTTTTCATAGCTCCAGCGACCTGTTTTCCCTCCCCCCCCCCCCCCCCGAAAGGATTTCCCCTGATTAAACTGGGGACGAAAAGGCAATTTCCTTTTTGTCGGCTTATCCTCAGGAAAACCTTTTTTCTTGTCGGTAGCTTTTTCTAAGATTCTGTCCAGGACGGGGCCAAATACATACTCCCCAGAAAAATCTATCAAGCATAACTTCATTTTGGATGTATATCTCCCCCCCAGGATTTCATCCAAAGAGCTCTCTTCTGGTGGCATTGGATAAAGCCGCTTCTTTAGCTGAAAACCCGATGAGTTTCTGCTTAAGCATCAGCTAGGAAGCCTGTGGCTGATTTCAATAATGGAATTGAATCTAATATCTGTTCTCGTGATGTTTTATTAATTAGAAGTCTCTAGTTCATTCAACCAGAGATACATCGACCTAGCCACCGAGGTTGCAGTGATATTCGTCTTAAGGCAATACATTGCCGCTTCCCAAGACTTCCTCATTAGACTATCCGCCTTTCTTTCCATGGTATCTTTTAATTGGGAAGAGTCTTCAAAATGTAGCAAGGTTTTTTTATTTACCTTTGCTACCTGGATGTCAATTCTAGGTATTTCGTCCAATACCTTAGATTCAGTAGGGTCAAATAATAACCTGCTCTTGAATTCTTTAGAAATGCCTAATTTTTTCTCAGGGAATGCCCACTCATCCATAATCATTACTTTGATGTTTTCGTTTATGGGAAACACTCTAAAGCGTTTAATTTTTAATCCGCCAAACATCTCCTCCTGAACTGAATAAGGTTTCTGGACATCCTCTACTCCCATAGTATCTCTAACCGCCTTTAAAAGATCATTCAGCTCTGTTGTGGAGAAAAAAAATTTTTTTGATTCATCTGTTATTTCCCCTTCAGATAAGGGCCTCGTCCTCCAACCAGTCAGAGTCTAAGGAGAATATATCTATCAATTTCTGTTGTGGCGGAGGTGCTGCAAGGGCTTCTTTGCGAAAGGATGCCAATGAAGATCTAACTTCCTCTTGGATCATGGACTTGAATTCCTGCATGATGGATGGCTGTTCATCTCTCACAATTTTTGTAATACACTCCTTACAGAGCTTTTTAGTATATTTATCAGGAAGTTTAGCACAGCATTGGATGCATCTCAGTCTTCCTGGGTTTCTTCAATGTTTGTTTAGAGACCTATGAGAAAGCAGCTATATCAATGCAAGATTCTATGTATGGTACATCAAAGAAAGTGCAGTATACATTGAAATGTGGGGTACCAGCCCAAGGGGAGGCATTCCATAGTAGTTATTCTAAACCACCCTTTATAATCCCCACTATGGACCCACCAATTTTCCTTGGTGGGTCTGCTGCCACTACACAAAAGTGTACACTCACGGTTTGCAGTGTTGGAACGTGCTGCTCTTTTGGCTGCTGTAGCTCCTGGTTCGACATGATGGGACTGTGTCGGCATGGAACGGAGCTTTTTTAAATCCCCCGCCTGGGATAAAGTCACTTCTGGGTATACTCCTTGACTTGGAAGTGACGTCAGACGTTTCGGCCAGCTGATCTCACTAGGAGATAGGAGGCCTGTGGCAGCCACAGGGCAGGCTCCTGATTAACAGGGAGCGTGACCCTGCCGTCTCCATATCAGCTTCAGCATGCACATCCGGAGAGCAGGGGACATACCCAGAACGAGATGCCTGCAAGGGAAGCACCTAGCTCCTGATGTAGCTCCCAGGTACTTCTAAAAAAATAAATTAATAAAGGGGTATACAATACGTTTCACCTCCCTGACTTTCTCCGTCCTGGCCACTGTAGGGGCAGGAACACACTGGTGTTTGGTGGTGGGAGGGGTCAAATTAACCTTTTTCTGTTCCTGCCCCTACAGAGGTCAGGGGTCAATCTCTCATGTGTGCCGTCATGGTGATGAAATGGAAATTTGAGTTTTTCAGCTGAACAAACTAGAGTAAACTGCAGTTCCTGATGTATGCTCTTAAGATGGGTGTTACATTTCTGTAATTGTTCTCCTGTACCTGTCCAGATGAAAAAAAATGTGTCCATGTATCTCATCCAGCCTTTCACTTTTTGGAAGTGGCTGGATGGATACACATGGGTCTCCTTGAAGTGTGCCATAAATATATTCGCATAGGCTGGGGCCACGTTGGACCCCATGGCAGTCCCCCTGTATTGTATATAGAAATCATTCTTGAAGAAAAAATAATTACACGTAAGAATGATCTCCAAAAGGGACAAAAGAAACAGCATCTTTCGTAAGGAGAAGTTTGAGTTATGTAATAATGCGTGTTTTACTGCCTCCAGACCTTTATTGTGGTCTATACTCGTGTAGAGACTGACTACATCGAAGGAGACAAGTAAATTATCTTCCTAAAACTTCTGTAGCAAAGTTCTGCAGAACTCTATCTAAAAAGATGGCTTTTGGAGAGAAAATGCAATTAGTGCTTGCGACTATGGGTCGCCCAGGAGGATTATCCCTGTCCTTATGAATCCTTGGCAAGATATAAAAAACTGGAGTCACCGGGTGTGTGGCAATAAGGCTACTTTCACACTTGTGGCAGAGGTTTCCGGCAAGCAGTTTCGTCGCCGGAACTGCCTGCCGGATCCGGCAATCTGTATGGAAACAGACAGCATTTGTAGACAGGTCTGGATGCGGATCCATCTTACAAATGCATTGCGATAACGGATCCGTCTCTCCGGTTGTCATCTGGAAAAACGGATCATTTTATATATATATATTATTTTTTTACATTTTTAACCTGTTGGGGACACATGACGTACCGGTACATCATGTGTATTTTCAATCACTGCCGCTCGGCAGGCACCCTGGGAAAATGCGGGGGGGGGGGGGTCCTGCGACCCCCCCCCTGTATCGGCGATCGCGGCAAACCGCAGGTCAATTCAGACCTGCGGTTTGCTGCATTTCTGGGTTATTCGGGTCTCTGGTGACCCGATAACCCGGAACAGGATGGTTATTGATGGTGTATTATCACACCACCTATCACCATCCTGCGATCCTGAGAGGTAATGGGGACATCACCTCTCAGGATTGGTTCTGATTGGCTGCAGGGCAGGCGGGAGGTTTAAGCTTCCTGTGGCTCTGCCTCCTCTAACTTTCTCCACGGAGCCCGGAGACGCCGCCAGGCGGAGCAAGGGGACCACCATGCCAGGGACCCTGTGGCCCATACTAGTACGAGCAGCTCTGGGACTCGTACTATTTTCTGGCCCATCAGATAAGTCCACCTGAGCCCCCTACCGGTGAACTTGCATGGTGTACCCCAGAGGATTTGAGCCTGTGATTCCTGATTTTGTTGGCCAACCAAGAATCCAGTTTCCCACAGTGGGCTTCACTGAATATGACTATTTTAGTCTTTTTTTCAGTGACTACTTTGTGAATCTGATGGTGGGGCAAACGAACTTGTACGCCCAACAGTTCTTGCTCAACACCCGGACTCCTTTTTGGCTAGGGCCGGTGGCTGGACCCCTGTCAGTGTAGCCGAGATGACAACCTTTTGGGGCCTCGTGCTGCACATGGGCCTAGTCAAAAAACCTAGTGTCAGGCATTACTAGAGTGGGGACGTCCTCTACCAGACCCCACTTTACAGTACGGCCATGACACTTTCCTGTTTTTAGTCCATTTGGAAATGCCTGCATTATGTCCCCCCGAAGGTGATCCTGCCTATGACCGTCTGTACAAAATCAGGCCGGTCTTCGATCACTTTGGGGCCAAATTTTTGGATGCCTATGTACCTGGAAGGAAGGTCGCGGTTGATGAGTCTCTCATTGCTTTCAAAGGAAGACTCATTTTGTTTGAAATCTCTTTTTATTGATCAAATAAACAAAGATCATCAAATAGTATAAGCGCAATAAAGCGAGCATCACATCACAATCATATTTAAATACAGAGCATCAAAGGCAATGCCTAACAATACAAGCTAGGATGTGATCACCGCTTGTCTAGGGCTAAAAGGCCCTTAAAGCGATCGATCTTACAGTACAAATATACATAACAACAGTTACATATCAATAACGTAAGGGGAAAAAACAGGGCCCTAACGTTGTGTCAACCCTAAGCATTGTGTAAATTGCTCACAACAGTAGTGAAGGTATGACTGTTCATAATATGTAAGATATGGTACAAACATATATTAACTGTGTGTCACCAGAGTAGGTCTCTATAATGGGCTAGACAGAGAACGGGCAGGAGGGGAAAGAGAAAATGACCATCTACTACAAATCTTCTTCAGAGTCCCATAGCTGGGAGTTGAGAAGATCTGAGCTATATTTTAACCAAGGTTGCCAGAGCTGCAAAAACCTGTCCCTGCGGTGGTACGTCCACCCTATCAATTCCTCCATCTGGCACATCTGATGGACCCTATCCCGCCACATCCCCAGTGATGGTGGATCAGTTGATCTCCATTTTACTGGGATCAAAAGCTTTGCGGCCATGAGCAGATGTGTGGCCAAGTTGTTTTTCCCCGGACGAAAGTCTGGAGTAGGTAACCAGAGTAAGATCAGCTGGGCTGAAAGTTTCAGGGTCATCGTGCAAATTACATTAATAGCAGACTCAACACCTTCCCAGTAGGGCTTGATGGCCGGGCAGGACCACCAGATGTGCGACAGGGAGCCAGTGGCGGCATTACACCTCCAGCAAAGATCCGTGGAAAGAATCCTGATTTTAAAAAGGTACTCGGGCGTTCTATACCACCGCAGCGCTGTCTTAACAGAATTCTCCTGAACTTTTATACACTTAGAGAAGCCATGTGAAGAGTTTTGAATCCACTTAACATCAGCGTCATCAAACTTAATTTGGAGTTCTTTTCCCCACTCGGCTACCCATGGCGGCACATTAGAATCTCTTGCGCATAAAATCTGCCTATAAATGAGAGTGGTACATTTACGGGGTAAACTAGGTAATAATACATAATTCTCCAACCACGACGGATCTGGGGTTGGGATGAACTTAGAGGACAAAAACTGTCTACAAATACTCTCAAAGTCCATTCTCTGGATGAAATCTTTACTAGGGGTCGGGTCACCTGAGAGGTCAGTGTAGAAGTCAGATGAGGTTTGAAGCTTTTTCATGTCTCCTATTCTATGGTGTGAAAGTGCTAGCCAAATATCTGAAGGAGACTTAATTTGCGGGAACAGGAGTGTGGGGATAACTGAAATAGGAGCAAGTGGAGATATCTTACCCTGAGTAGAGGTTAAAGCCACAGCCTTATGGCATACATGGAGCATTCCTCTAGTTAGCTCACTCTCCACCTTGAGTCCCTCCCCTGCCTTCCCAGGCGTCCACAATTTGTGAAAAGATTCTTTACCCAACAGAGCTAATTCTAAGTCTATATGCATACAGTTCGTCTCTCGCCTGGCCAATCTAAGCCATCTCTCCAAGCCGATAGCCTGTATATAGGTCGGTAAATCAGGTAATGAGATACCCCCACTTTTCCTTCTGCGGGAAAGAAGGCGAAAGGACATCCTAAATCCCATAAATATTTGCTCATGGTAGACTGCAGTTTATTAATGAAGCTAGCTGGAATGGAAATGGGAAGGGTTCTTAAGGTGTACATAATCAACGGCAGAATATAAGTGGTGAGAACATTTTTCCTGCCTAGCCAGGTAAGGAAAGGAGAACTACTTTTAGAAAGAACAGAGGCGACTTTGGAAAGCAGTGGAGGGAAGTTAAGTCTAAACATCAGCTTGGGATCCATCGGTATCATTACCCCTAAATACTTTATTGCTTGTGTAGGCCATTTGAATGGCGTGAGGGCTTTGACTCTATTACGTAAAGCAGCCGGAAGGGAAACTCCAAGGGCCTCCGATTTATCAAAATTAATCTTAAAATTAGATATAACCCCAAAGGATTCGAAAATCTGCATAACCTCCGGCAGAGCCTCTTCAGGATTAGTCATCAGGAGCAGTAAATCGTCCGCGAAGGCGGCCATCTTGTGGGTGTAATTGCTTATTTTCACTCCTTTGATCAAGGGGGATTGTCGGAACTTAAGAAGAAGCGTCTCTAGGGTGAGCACAAATAAAGTAGGGGACAAAGGGCATCCCTGGCGCGTGCCATTTCTAATTTGGAAGGCGTTCGATAGGGTGCCGTTAACCAGTACTCTCGCAGATGGAGCAGAGTATAAAGTATAAATGGCCTTAATGAAGCTTTCCGGAAAACCAAAGGCACTTAGCACCTTACTCATATAGGCCCAGCTGACCCTATCGAACGCCTTCTCCGCATCCGTGCCTAACAGCACAAGAGGGGCCCCAGCCTTAATTGAGTAAGTGATCGCATGTATTACCCTACTGACATTATGTCTACCCTCCCTTCCCGCCACGAATCCCACTTGTTCTTCGCCCACAAGCCCAGGAAGCAATTTAGACATCCTGCTATTAAGCAACTTGGCCCACCACTTCAAGTCAGTATTCAATAATGAGATCGGCCTATAGCTACCGCATACCTCCTTATCCTTTCCCTCTTTATGGATGATCGTTATGTGTGCCTCCTGGGCTTGCGGGGTCAGGGAACCACCCGTGAGGAGGAGATTGCATGCATCGACAAAGTGCGGGGTTAAAATATCTTTATACTTCTTATAATAAGAAATTGGGAACCCATCAGGCCCGGGGCTTTTACCCGTAGGGATAGACATAAGGACCTTATCTGCCTCTTCTATTGTGACTGGTTGTAGCAGCCGATGTACGTCCTCTGTTGAGAGTCTCGGGATATTGATGGATTTGAGGAAAGCCGATGTACGCTCCTCAATTTGTTGAGTATGAAGGGGTACCGGGAGATCATACAGATTCGAATAAAAGGAGCAGAACTCCTGAGCAATCGCCGGAGTGTTGATAAGTCGGGGGCCCGAGGCTGACTTAATAGCCTGGATAAAAGATCTATTTCTTTGGCCCTTAATAAGGCTGGATACCAACTTGGAACCCCTATTACCGTGGAGATATTGCTTAAAGCGCAATGTCCTCAAGGCCCCTGCTGCTCTAATGTTCAAGAGGTCAGTGACCTTATGTCTCAAGCACTTTAGTGACAATAGGACTTCTTCCGTCCTAGTCTTTTTGTGGAGGGTTTCGAGTGTGGAGATTTGCTGTAGAAGGGAATCTAATTGTTTCTGCCTACGCTTTTTGGCTCTGGATCCCAAGCTGATGAGCTCCCCTCTGACTACTACTTTATGGGCTTCCCAGAGTGATGTCCCATTAGCGAGATTCCTAGTATTCTCTTGAAAATAATTTTTGAGACATAGCTCAACTGCCTTCCTATGGGATTCCTCCTCCAGGAGCGTCTCATTCAACCTCCAGACCCAGGATCTCGGAGGTAGGGCGTAAATCCTCACCCCCACACTCACAGGCGCATGGTCAGAAATGACTATATTCCCTATCTTCGCCTCAGAGATCGAGGACAGCAGATGGTTTGCAACAAAAATATAATCCAGGCGCTGGTATGAATTATGCGCCTGTGAATGGAAGGTGTTGTCTTTTTCCTCAGGGTGGAGGAGGCGCCAGACATCTGAGACCCCCAGGTCTCTGAGAGCAATAAGCAGCCTCCTCAACTGTCTTCTTGAGGTAGGGCGACCTATGGAGGTCGAGTCTATCAGAGGATCAAGCGTGAGGTTAAGGTCCCCCCCTATGATGAGGTATCCCTCTCTAAACGTTTTCAGAGTCTCCAGGGTGTGTAGCAGCCAAGTGATCTGTCCACTATTCGGAGCATACAAATTCACTAGAGTGTACTTAGTGTTTACTATTTTACCTTTTAAAAATAAAAAGCGACCATCAGGGTCGGCTAGTTTGGCCTCTAAAGAGAAAGGGACCTTCTGACCTAGGGCTATAGAAACACCTCTGGCAGCTGAGGAGTAGGAGGCATGATGCTATACTGCAAAATGTTTATTAACTGCTTTTGGAATATGTAAGTGCCTAAAATGGGTCTCTTGCAGGAAGACTACAGGGAGTGCAGAATTATTAGGCAAATTAGTATTTTGACCACATCATCCTCTTTATGCAAGTTGTCTTACTCCAAGCTGTATAGGCTCGAAAGCCTACTACCAATTAAGCATATTAGGTGATGTGCATCTCTGTAATGAGAAGGGGTGTGGTCTAATGACATCAACACCCTATATCAGGTGTGCATAATTATTAGGCAACTTCCTTTCCTTTGGCAAAATGAGTCAAAAGAAGGACTTGACAGGCTCAGAAAAGTCAAAAATAGTGAGATATCTTGCAGAGGGATGCAGCACTCTTAAAATTGCAAAGCTTCTGAAGCGTGATCATCGAACAATCAAGCGTTTCATTCAAAATAGTCAACAGGGTCGCAAGAAGCGTGTGGAAAAACCAAGGCACAAAATAACTGCCCATGAACTGAGAAAAGTCAAGCGTGCAGCTGCCAAGATGCCACTTGCCACCAGTTTGGCCATATTTCAGAGCTGGAGTGCCCAAAAGCACAAGGTGTGCAATACTCAGAGACATGGCCAAGGTAAGAAAGGCTGAAAGACGACCACCACTGAACAAGACACACAAGCTGAAACGTCAAGACTGGGCCAAGAAATATCTCAAGACTGATTTTTCTAAGGTTTTATGGACTGATGAAATGAGAGTGAGTCTTGATGGGCCAGATGGATGGGCCCGTGGCTGGATTGGTAAAGGGCAGAGAGCTCCAGTCCGACTCAGACGCCAGCAAGGTGGAGGTGGAGTACTGGTTTGGGCTGGTATCATCAAAGATGAGCTTGTGGGGCCTTTTCGGGTTGAGGATGGAGTCAAGCTCAACTCCCAGTCCTACTGCCAGTTTCTGGAAGACACCTTCTTCAAGCAGTGGTACAGGAAGAAGTCTGCATCCTTCAAGAAAAACATGATTTTCATGCAGGACAATGCTCCATCACACGCGTCCAAGTACTCCACAGCGTGGCTGGCAAGAAAGGGTATAAAAGAAGAAAATCTAATGACATGGCCTCCTTGTTCACCTGATCTGAACCCCATTGAGAACCTGTGGTCCATCATCAAATGTGAGATTTACAAGGAGGGAAAACAGTACACCTCTCTGAACAGTGTCTGGGAGGCTGTGGTTGCTGCTGCACGCAATGTTGATGGTGAACAGATCAAAACACTGACAGAATCCATGGATGGCAGGCTTTTGAGTGTCCTTGCAAAGAAAGGTGGCTATATTGGTCACTGATTTGTTTTTGTTTTGTTTTTGAATGTCAGAAATGTATATTTGTGAATGTTGAGATGTTATATTGGTTTCACTGGTAAAAATAAATAATTGAAATGGGTATATATTTGTTTTTTGTTAAGTTGCCTAATAATTATGCACAGTAATAGTCACCTGCACACACAGATATCCCCCTAAAATAGCTAAAACTAAAAACAAACTAAAAACTACTTCCAAAAATATTCAGCTTTGATATTAATGAGTTTTTGGGTTCATTGAGAACATGGTTGTTGTTCAATAATAAAATTAATCCTCAAAAATACAACTTGCCTAATAATTCTGCACTCCCTGTAAGTCTGCTCCCTCTTTCCTGAGCAAATGATAGACCTGACTCCTTTTCTGTGGGGTGTTCATACCATTTACATTGAAAGACAATACCTTTAGGTCAGTCATTATAAACAAGAGTTAACCTGAGCAGTAGATTCAAATGACCAGAAGAGGGCGACACAGGGCAACAAATGGGACAAAAAATACATGAACAAAACATCTGATGAAAAAGGTAATGGAGGCAGTTATTAAGTATGTAATAACAACCTGAGGGGTTATAAACCCCGACTAGGGGGGGGGGGGGGAATTAGTGTGTAAACACCTTGAGCCAGGCCTCACACACTAAGCCCAATGAAGGAAAAAAGACAGTAGGCATGTGCAAACATTCTACAATGTAGGGACACGGTATATATACCAATCTCACTAAATTATTACTCAGTGTCAGTGCCATAGGAGCAAATGGAGGCAGGGGAGAAGAGCCCTGCGGGCTATCGGCCATGAGCGACCTAACAGCATCCATTGCAATACCTACGACGGCCTGTTAATGGAGCACAGAATGAGACAAGAAGGGAAGGGGGAATAAAGTTATGAGGGAGATAGCGGGAAAAATTAAAGGTGAACAGACATAGATTAGGGAAAGTGGGTTGGAGAGGCAAACAGTAAGGGCTATGAAGGATCAGTTAAACGGTCAACATAGAACCTGGATCCTATAGGGCTGGAACAAAGCGTTCGCTGAGATTCCCTTTATGGCGAATTCTGGGGTCTCAAGTCGGATAGATCCAGATGGGTTAAGGAATTCTTTTCTTCGGAGATTTCTTCTTTTGCGCCAGGCGCCATTCCTCTGCCTGCGGTAAGTTCGGAAGGTCTAATGTCGGGTTACAAGGGAGCCATGACTGTATGTCCAGAGCTTCTGATCCCAACGCCTCCCACACAGGCAGCAAGTCCTCCGGTAGTCTGACTGTGTATTGTTTCCCTCCTATGGCGGTACTGAGGCCAAAAGGGAACAGCCACCTTACTGGTAGTTTCCTCTCTCTCAGGAGCGCGGTTAAAGGGCGCAAATTTCTGCGCTTGGCTAGAGTGCTCGCCGCCAGGTCTTGAAATAATTGCACTTTGTGACCGTCCAAAGAGGGATCTCCTTTCTCCCTAGCCGCTCTCAGGACAGCTGCAGTATCTAAAAAGTTCATTAGGGCACAAACAACGTCTCTGGGCGGCTCTCCCACCGCCGGCTTGGGCCTAAGAGCTCTATGTGCCCTTTCTATAACGATGGTGGCAGCTTGTTCTTCACCAACGAGGGAGGCAAACAGGGAACGTACTGTACCGGCCAGATCTTCAGCTTGAACCGCTTCAGGTATTCCCCTTAGGCGTACATTTTTCCTCCGCCCTCTGTTTTCCTGGTCTTCCAGGTTCAGGAAAGCTGTATTAATCATCTTTGACATATTTGTCAGGTGATTGTGAACTCCCGCTTCTCGCTGGACTAACAGGTCCTGGCTTTCTTCCAGGCTTTCTACCCTGTGGCCGAGCTGCTGGAATTCGGCCTTAATGTCCGATAACTCCTTCATGACCGGGCTAAGTGCCTGCGTCAGCGATTGCTGAAGGAAGCTTCGAGTTAAGGGCAGGGAGTCCGGCTCACCTCTGCTGTAAACTTCAGCGTCAGAGCTGTCGGCTTCCGAGTCGGCTCCCTCCCGTTCTGAGAAGTTTCGCGCCTCTCGCGCCATCTTGCCTCCTTCAGGGTGCGATGTGGATCGCCTGTTGAGGAATTTGTTCAGATCCCCTTGGGTCTTTTTTGCCTTCGTAGTGGCCCCTGAGGCACCCTCCTTGTCTCTGAGGGTTTTCCCCATCCTAGAGTCCGTGTCCGCTGATTAAATCGATGAAAGCTGGGCTAGCTGTGTGGAGCTCTGGTGAAGTCGACCTACACCATGGCTTGCTGGCTCCGCCCCCGGAAGACTCATTTTCTGCCAGTATGTTCCTTCTAAGCGGGCGAGGTATGGCGAGAAGCTGTACAAACTTTGTGAGAGTACCTCAGGGTATACTTACAAGTTTTGTGTGTACGAAGGGTGAGATTCCCGTATTGAACTCCCAGAATGTCCCCCCACTCTGGGTGTTAGCGTTAAACTTGTGTGGGACCTTATGCACCCACTGCTAGATAAGGGTTACCACCTGTACGTGGATAACTTTTATACTAGTATCCCCTTGTTCCAGTCCCTCGCTGCCAGATCCTTTTCCGCTTGTGGGACCTATCCCCAGGGGTGAGACCCGTGCCCTTACTAGTGGAAACCTGTTGCTGGTCAGATATAAGGACAAAAGGGATGTCCTTGTACTGTCCACAATTCACGGTAACGGCATCACCCCTCTCCCTGTGCGGGGTACCGCGGTAACGGTCCTCAAGCCCGATTGTATCGTCGACTACAATCGGTATATGGAGAAGTTGATCTCTCTGATCAAGTCCTCAAGCCATATAACGCCATGAGCAAAACCAAGGCATGGTACAAAAAAGTTGCGGTCTACTTGGTGCAGGTTGCCTTGTACAACTCTTTTGTGCTGTCCTGGAGCGCTGGCAACACAGGAAAATTCCTCCAGTTCTATGAGGCAGTCCTCAAGGAGATGATCTTTTCAGACCGGGAAAGAGTAGGCCGAAGTACCTCGGGAACTGGAGGCGCCCGGATCGTCCCTGGCCAACACTTTCCAGTTGTGGTCCCCCATACTGGAAAGAAGGGACAGACCCAAAAAAGGTGCAGAGTGTGTCACAAGAGGGGGATACGGAAGGACACCACTACTCAGTGTGACACATGCCCCGATCACCCGGGCCTCTGCATTATTGGTTGCTTCAGGGAGTGTCTTTTTTTATTTATTTTAGTTTTACAAAATAATATTTTTGAAATAAAAATTTTTTTGTTTTAGTGTCTCAAGTCTGAGAACCATATTTTTTTTCGATTGTCAGTGGCTAAATGGAATTAAAATTGGGGAAGGGGATTATAAATTTAGTACTCCATGGAAGTGTGGTACTCCCTGAAGCAACCGTCAATGCAGAGGCCCGGATGATCGGGGCACGTGTCACACTGAGTGGTGGTGTCCTTTCGTATCCCCCTTATGTGACACACTTTATTTGGGACCATCCCTTCTTTCCAGTATGGGGGACCACACCTGGAAAGTGTTGGCCAGGGACGATCCGGGCTCCTCCAGTTCCCGAGGTACTCCGGCCTGCTCTTTCCTGGTCAGCAAAGATCAGGGCCTTGAGGACTGCCTCATAAGGTCCCACACAAGTTTCCCGCTAACACCCAAAGTGGATTCCTGCTTGGTCAACAAAATCAGGAATCACAGGCTCAAAATGCTCTGGGGTACACCAGACAAGTTCACTGGTAGGGGGCTCAGGTGGACTTATCTGGTGGGCCGGAAAACTAGTACAAGCCCCAGAGCTGCTCGTACTAGTGTGGGCCACGTGGATTCCTGGCATGGCGGTCCCCTTGCTCCGCCTGGTGTCGTCTCTGCCGCCTTGGGGGCTCATCATCATCGCTAGATGATGAGGAGGACGCAGATGAGAAGAGGAAAGTGGGATCATTCTCGTCCTCACTGTGCCTCCTTGGCCGAGAACATCCAGTGGGTACAAAGTTGATCGGTGGTGGGGTGGGCAATGCGCTAACAGTGGCCAGACGCTAAGAGTGCCGGCCACAGTCAGCGCATGCAAAAAAAGAAACTAAAAAAACTTGCGCCCCAAAAAAAGTGTGTGTGGGGGCGGGGGGAAAGCTACAGCACCCCTGGGGGTTTAGGGTCACACAGCTGAGTGCTGAGGACCCCAGACACACGATCCGGGAGCTAAACTGCAATAAAAAAACCTTTTTTTTCCCCCTAACTCTCCCTCACTATCCCTGCCTAATCTACCTCTCCAAAATACTGATGTGTTTCTGATGGCACAAAAAACTTACAATCCAGCCGAGTTCCTCTCTCTCCCTCTCCATGGACCTGTATGTGCGGGGAGAGGAGCTCGGGCAATTCAAAACTACCGCTCCGTCCGTCCACCTGCCCAGCCAACCAATCAGAGGCAATTCTGAGAGGTGGCCTGACCGCCACCTCTCAGGATCGCAGGATGATGATTGGTGGTGTATTATAACACCACCGATCACCGTTCTATTCCGGGTTATCGGGTCACCAGAGACCCGAATAACCCGGAAACGAAGCAAACCGCGGGTCTGAATTGACCTGCGGTTTGCTGCGATCGTTGACACGGGGGGTCACATGACACCACCGGGCATTGTACCACCCGCCGTGCGGCGGTGATCGGAAATACACAGGGTGTACCAGTACATTAGGGCGTACCTGTACGCCCTGTGTCCGTAACAGGTTAACAGTGACTTTCACAGTGACCGCCCCTTTAACAGTGACTTTCACAGTGACCGCCCCTTTAACAGTGGCATTCACAGTGACCGCCCCTTTAACAGTGACTTTCACAGTGACCGCCCCTTTGATAACAGTGACCTCCACTGTGCCCGCCTGTTTAATAAGTGACCTCCACTGTGCCCGCCCGTTTAATAACGGTGACCTCCACTGTGCCCGCCCCTTTAATAACAGTGACCTCCACTGTGCCCGTCCCTTTAAGCAGTAAAGAAAAATGGCTGCGTTGTTATAGAAACCTGGAGTAAAACTGTGTTTATGGCAGTTTGGATTTGAAGAGAAAGACTTGCAGGCTTGTATTGGCTAATGTGGGTAATTTTTTTTTTTATATCTCAGAAACGGTATGTCCTAGAGAACTGAGACCCGGCCGAAAACCTTTCCGGACACCTGATGTACCTGTGTGTCAAGTTTGGTGAAGATCGGTCCAGTCGTTTGGTCGCGCATAAAGAACGTCTAATTTTTATATATATAAGAGACTAGCAAAAGGACCCGGCTTCACACGGGTATAATTCATCTATTTCATTTTATGTTTCTGTGTGTCGTAAAAAGGTATCGACAGTTTCCCCCATAACAGTGACCTCTACAGTACCCGCCCCTTTAACAATGACCTACACAGTGCCCGCCCCTTTAAAAGTGACTTCACAGTGACCGCCCCTTTAACAGTGACCGCCCATTTAACAGTGACTTTCACTGTGACCGCCCCTTTAACCCCTTAGGGACGCATGTACAGATACGCCCTGTTTCCCGAGTCCTTAAGGACCCATGATGTACCGGTACGTAATGGGTTTAAACCGTGATTGCGGCGCGGCGGGGGTTAATCGGAAAAGGATGCCCGCTGAAATCATTCAGCTGGCATTCTGTCACAACCCCCGTATTGATGATCACCGCAAACCGCAGGTCAATTCAGACATGCGGTTTGCGGCTTTTACCTGTGGTTGCGGCATTGTAAAGGAATATACCCCCTCAAAGTTCAAGTCCCAAAGTTGGACAAAAAATAAAGTAAAAAAAAAGTTGAAAAAATAAAGTTTTCCCCCCCAAAAAAGATAAAGATTTCAAGTAAAAATAAACAAAAACGTAATTTTCCCCAAATAAAGTAAAAAAAAATAATTGTAAAAAATAGGGGGAAAAAAAGTATACATATTAGGTATTGCCGCGTCTGTATCGACAGGCTCTATAAAAATATCACATGACCTAACCCCTCAGATAAACACCGTAAAAAATTAAAACTGTGCTAAATAAACCATTTTTTTGTCACCTTACATCACAAAAAGTACAACAGCAAGCGACCAAAATAGTCATCTATTGCAAGCGACCAATCAAACCGTCATCTCATCCCGCAAAAAATGAGCCCCTACCTGAGACAATCGCCCAAAAAATAAAAAAACTATGGCTCAGAATATGGAGACACTAAAACATCATTTATTTTTGTTTGAAAAAAGCTGTTATTGTGTAAAACTTACATAAATAAAGAAAAAGTATACATATTTGGTATCACCGCGTTCATATCGACCGGCTCTATATAAATATCACATGACCTAACCTCTCAGATGAACACCGTAAAAAATAAAAACTGTGCTAAATAAACCTTTTTTTTTTTACCTTACATCACAAAAAGTGTAATAGCAAGCGATCAAAAAGTCATATGCACCCCAAAATAGTGCCAATCAAACCTTCATCTCATCCTGTAAAAAATGAGACAAACCCAAGGAAATCGCCCAAAAACTGAAAAAACTATGGCTCTTAGACTATGGAAACAATAAAACATGACTTACATAAATAAAAAAATAGTATACATATTAGGTATCGCCGTATCCGTGACAACCTGGTCTATAAAAATATCACATGATCTAACCTGTCAGATGAATGTTGTAAATAACAAAAAATAAAAACGCTGCCAAAACAGCTATTTCTTGTTATCTTGCCTCACAAAAAGTGTAATATAGAGCAACCAAAAATCATATGTACCCTAAACTAGTACCAACAATACTGCCACCCTATCCCATAGTTTCTAAAATGGGGTCACTTTTTTGGAGTTTCTACTCTAGGGGTGCATCAGGGGGGCTTCAAATGGGACATGGTGTCAAAAAAACCAGTCCAACAAAATCTGCCTTCCAAAAACCGTATGGCATTCCTTTCCTTCTGCGCCCTGCCGTGTTCCCGTACAGCTGTTTACGACCACATATGGGGTGTTTCTGTAAACTACAGAATCAGGGCCATAAATATTGAGTTTTGTTTGGCTGTTAACCCTTGCTTTGTAACTGGAAAAAATGGATTAAAATGGAAAATTTGCCAAAAAATTGAAATTCTGAAATGTCATCTCCATTTGCCAATAACTATTTCACAATGACCGCCCCTTTAACTGTGACTTTCATAGTGACCTCCCCTTTAACAATGACCGCCCCTTTAACAGTGACTTTCTCAGTGACCGCCCCTTTAACAGTGACTTTCACAGTGACCGCCCCTTAACATTGATTTTCAGTGACCGCCCCTTTAACATTGACTTTCACAGTGACCGCCATTTTAACAGTGACTTTCACAATGGCCGCCCCTTTTTACAGTAACTTTCACAGTGACCGCCCCTTTAACAGTGACTTTCACAGTGACCGCCCCTTTAACAGTGACTTTCACAGTGACTACACATTTAACAGTGACTTTGACAGTGACTGCACATTTAACAGTGACTTTGACAGTGACCGCCCTTTTAACAGTGACTTTCACAGTGACCGCCCCTTTGACAGTGACTTTTACAGTGCCCGCCCCTTTAACAGTAACTTTCACAGAGGCCGCCCCTTTAGCAGTGACTTTCACAGTCACCTCCCCTTTAACAGTGACTTACAGTGACCGCCCCTTTAACAGTGACTTTCACTGTGACCACCCCTTTAACAGGGACCACCCCTTTAACAGTGACTGCCCTTTTAACAGTGACTTTCACAGTGACCGCCCCTTTAACAGGGACCTTCATTAAGCTCGCCCGTTTAATAATAGTGACCTCCACAGTGCCCGCCCATTTAATAACAGTGACCTCCACTGTGCCCGCCCCTTTAATAACCGTGACTTCCACAGTGCCCGCCCCTTTAATAACCGTGACCTCCACTGTGCCCGCCCCTTTAATAACAGTGACCTTCACTGTGCCTGCCCCTTTTAAGCAGTAGAGAAAATGGCTGGGTTGTTATGGAAACCTGGAGTAAAACTGTGTTTATGGCAGATGGTATTTGAAGAGAAAGACTTGCAGGCTTGTATTGGGCGGGGTGCTAATTTTTTGGGAATATCTCAGGAACGGTACGTTCTAGAGAGCTGATACGGTCTAAAAACTTCCCGGACACGTGATGTACCTGTGTGCCAAATTTGAAGATCAGTCTAGTCGTTTGGTTGCGCATTAAGAACGTCCAGACAGACAGAAACTCATTTTTATATATAAGAAACCAGCAGAAGGATCCAGCTTTGCACAGGTATATTTCATCTATTTTATGTTTCTGTGTGTCATAAAAAGATTTTGACAGTATCCCCCATAACAGTGACCTCTACAGTACCCGCCCCTTTAACAATGACTTCCACAGTACCCGCCCCTTTAACAATGACTTCCACAGTGCCTGCCCCTTTAACAATGACCTCCAAAGTGGCTGCCCCTTTAACAATGACCTCTAAAGTGGCCGCCCCTTTAACATTGACCTCCACAGTGCCTGCCCCTTTAACAGTGACCTCCACAGTGCCCGCCCCTTTAGCATTGACCATCCCTTTAACAGTGACCTTCACAGTGCCTGCCCCTTTAACTGTGACTTTCACAGTGCCTGCCCCTTTAACAGTGACTTTCAAAGTGACCGCCCCTTTAACAGTGACTTTTACAGTAACCACAGAGCGGCTAACAACAGAGCATCCATCTGATCTCCGCGCCTGCGCAGTGTGGGGTTAGTGAGATCTGATGGCCATTTTTTCTGTTGAATAAATATATATACTGTATATATATATATCGGATGGATGTTCTGTAGTTAGCTGCGCTTGCGCACTGGGCCATAATTTTTCCCTACTGAGGCTCTCCGGCGCATGCGCAGTGTTCCGGTGTCCAGCTGAACTCCGCTGTGAGATTTCCCTAAACCGTTGTTTTGCGCATGCGCAGAACGGCACAATTCCGGCACGCCTTCTCACTTAATTTCTGGTGCGATCGGAAGTTGCGAGGTACGGAAATCTCACGAAGTAGGGTAATGTAACGTTACACCGGACAGCATGCCTGCCTGTTGCAATACTGCGTATGTCCGGAAGTCACACTGACAACTAACAAAATGTATGGGCTAACGGGAGGTGGTTTACTAGAATGTATGGGCAAACGGGAGGTGGTTCATTAGAATGTATGGGGAAACGGGTGGTGGTTCACTAGAATGTATGGGCAAACGGGAAGAGGGTAACTAGAATGTATGGGCAAACGGGAGGAGGTTCACTAGAATGTATGGGGAAACGGAGGAGGTTTACTAGAATGTATGGGCTAATGGGAGGTGGTTAGGTTGGCTATCCGGACTTTATGCATCGCCAGGGGATAAGTAGAGAAGGGTCAGTCCCCGGACATAGAGCTCCACTAATGTGCACTGAGACAAGACGTTAGGGGACCGGACAGCGGGTCTGTTACTGAGAGATACAGATTACCTACACCGAGTGTTACCACCTCTCCCAACAAAAAATAATGGCCAAGTTAAGCCACACCCCAAATGGGGTGTGGTTGTGGGCGTGACTTATCACAGGGTGTTAAGTTGCTATATGAGGTTGCATTCACACGACCGTATTTCTTGCTCCGCATAATTGCGGAACGGGTACGGACCCATTCATTTCGATGGAACCGCAAAAGATGCGGACAGAACACACTGTGCTGTCCGCATCCGAAGATCCGTTCCGTGGCCCCGCAAAAAAGATAGAGCATGTCCTATTCTTGTCCGCAATCATAGACATTTCTATCATAGGGCCGGCTACATTCACATGGCCGGTATCCGTGTTTTGCTGATCCGCAATTTGCGGACCACAACACATACGGTCGTGTAAATGTGGCCATACTGTGGCTCCCAAAAATATTAATGCCCCCATTTGTGCCCCCCAGAAAGAGTAATGGGCCCATTTGTACTATCCAGAATTAATGCCTCCATTAGTGCCCCCGCAGTAAGAAAAATTGCCCTATTAGTGCACCCCAGAATTAGTGCCCCCCATTTGTTCACCCCAGGAAGAATAACGCCCCTTTTAATGCCCCAGTAAGAATAATGGCCCCCATTAGTTCACCCCAGATGGAATTATGCCCCCCATTAGTGCCCCCAGCAAGAATAATGCCCCCATTAGTGCCCTCAGTTAAAATAATGCCCCTATAGTGCCCCCATTAAGAAAAATGCCCCCTATAGTGCCCCCAGTTAGAATAATGCCACCAATTAGTGCCCCCAGTAAGAATAATGCCCCCCATTAGTGCCCCCATGTGGAATAATGCCCCATTAGTGCCCCCAGTTAGAATACTGCCCCCTGTGGGGGGGGAGCCCTTTTTCGGGGGTTGCAACCACACACTTCTTCACAGACACCAGAATTTAGGGGCCAAACTGTGCTTTATTGTGGCAAAAGCACAAACATAAACAGTACAAAATAAAAGCCTGCCCGTCTGGGCACCAACTAAAACATAAGACGTGTCTCTCTGACTCACCTGCAGTATACATCACAGTTCACACACTGTTTCAGGTGCGGCTTTCTCAGGTCAATAGTCCACCAATCCTCAGGCTGCAGCACGGTCAGAATATCTCCCAGCCTCGTGGTCTCTCAGCCTTGCCCAGCTGAGACCACACTCACAGAGCCTCACCAGGCCTCTATTTGCATACTCCCCCCTTACTGACACCCTGGGAGGTGCTTTATGCCTCCAGCTGGTCTCACCTGTGGTGGTGTTCTGGTTCTAGTCAAGCTGCCAGTTCTGTAGATGTACTGCTCCAATATAATTAATGTTAAAGTATACGTATACTGAGAGATCAATACTGAGACAACACACAGGATCTCTGGTTCATTGCGGAACAGCAGACAGTCTACAGGACAGGAAGGAGCGGGGGGTGTAAGGTGGCGTATATCTTTTCTATTGCTTATAAACTCTGTATTTTCTGTCACATCTATGTGCGAGAGGAAGTTCCCCCTCCCCCTTCCAGATGGGGGAAGCTGCTTCTTTCTGTCTCTTTGAGGCTTCTTGCTTGAGCTGAACGGAAACCGTCCTGTGACAAATGATAAAGCAAAGATCACGATTCTTGTTATAGGCGTTGGCTGGGTACCTGACCGCCATTTTACCTATAGTATAGTTCTCAACAAGCAAGTATCCATTTTGTCTCAATATTCCATAACAGTATCCCCTTGGAGACTTGATTGTAGACTTTCCCTTGCCTAACGAATCCCCTGGGCATACCATTCGTATCCTCTTAACCCGCAGTGGCGACAACCTACCCCTTCTAGGTAGGCTCCCGGTTGCTCGGACTTGTGGTAATACCCTGGGATTCTTCTCACCCTATCTCAGCCGGGCATCATAGTGAGGAGGGGGAGCTGTGTTGAGAGATGTTTCCTTCTGTTCTTCCTCATCACCATACATGAGCATGATGGGTTGTTCATCAGTTTTCTTCACTCTTTTTAAAAGGCGGGTCACACAATTAAGAACAAGCTTAATTACTATATATATATATATATATCACCAATAGTAATAGGGCTACCTGTAATATTACTTGGACAATTCCCATGAGCCAATCCCCAATACCTTTTAAACCAGTTGGCGGGGTTAAGGAAGGAGAAGGTATCAGACCACCATGTATCTTTATCAGCTTTATGTGCGTCCAGCCATTTGTCCCTTAGATCCGCCATTTTGTCTAGACCCACCATTACTTGCAAACTACCCTGCGGGTCTATGTAATGGCAACAAGCGGGTCCCACAACCTGGCACATACCTCCATCTTTAGCAGTAACACAGTCTAGAACTAATGTGTGTTGGTTGGTGACAATGATCAACTGGTTTTGCACAATGTTCGAGGTGTTCATAAGGCTCATCACTTCCCATATTTGATCATCTAGATAATCAGTTGCCACCACCAGATGATCCCACATCTGCAGTATCATGGGATATACGAAGATGGAACTAACAATTTTGTTGGGAATGCTCATCTCTACTACATATGGCTTGCCATTTGGTCTGGGTATGTTATCTTTGGCCTTACGATATAAGATGTGTTTAGGTACTGCATTTATGTCAATCTCAGAGTGTGGTACTATAAAGGTGGCAGGAGTAAGCCTGGCGATGGTGCACAGTCCTGTGACATTCTTGGATAACCCCTTATACGCTTTGTGTCCACAAACTAAGTATATGTCTTCTGGAACTGCCACTGCTATGCTATTGAATAATTGGGTAATTGGTTTGGCTAATTGTATCCCTTTCACCAGCTCATATCCTTTTGACTGACCTTCGGTGTTGTTAGCTAATGTGCCTGTCAGGAGATCCTGTACAATACGGTTGAAACAAGGTAGGTCTTTTCTGTTCATTGCATCTACACCAATACACTGTACATGGCTGTCTATTTTTGAGTCATTGCAACCTGAGTGTATGTGTGGTCTAAATGTCATACCTTTGGTTTCTACTTGGAGACAATAACAGTGTGTCCAGCTAGGAAAACATGTGACATTAGCCCAGTATCCCTCTTGCCAGGGAGTAGAGCTATAATCTATCGAGGGTCCTGATCTGTTTATCATGAGCCATGGGGCATCTGTCCACCCTGCGACAGGTAAGGACACTTTCCTGTCCTTGTGTTTACTGGATTTAACTTGGTGTATGCTAGTGAGAAAGATGGTAGAGTTAGACAGGTCAATCAATTCAGAAAGTTCCAGGGGTATTGCAAAATAAGGCGTACTGGTTGAACTCATGAGACTGTGGGTACAGATCCAACAATCTCTCAGAGTTTCAGTCTCCTTCAATCCCCGGACTAAAATTTGATGGTGTGGTATCAGTGAATTGTCCTATTCATCACCCAGTGGCGTGAATACTGCGGATATGCCTACTGTCAAAGTCATGATAAGTATGTAAATCCTCATGGCTTATAGTTCCTGGGTCAATGGGACAGCCTTTACTCTTTTACAATGTGAAGCGTGGATCCAGGTGGGTCTCCCTTCGAGTTTCACAGAGGTTGGTGTGGTCAGCAACACCTGGTAGGGTCCCTCGTATCATGGTTCGAGGGTGCTTCTGACGTGTTTCTTGACCACCACCCACTCTCCAGGTTTGAGAGTGTGGCTTCCCTAGAGGAATAGAAGAGAAAACTTATGCATGTATGTTAGACAATTGCTTGCTCAAGGCTATCACATATTTTGCAACAGATTCATAATGCATTTGTAACTGTTGTGGGAAATACTGTCCCATTCTTGGCCCTGTCCCAAAAAAGATCTCATATGGGGTTAGTTTGTGTGGGGGCCTTGGTGTATGCCTAACTGAAAAGAGGGTACTAGGCAAACACTGAACCCGATCAAGCCCTGTCTCCCTGATCATCTTCAGCATTTTAGATTTCAACACCCCGTTCAATCTTTCGACTTTGCCGCTGCTTTGGGGTCTGTATGGGGTATGATACGCTAGGTGTGACCCTACCATCTTCCAGACCTCTTGGGTTAGACTAGCAGTGAATGCTGGGCCCTGATCACTCTCAATGACCTCAGGTACTCTGAACCTATAAACAGTTTCCTGCATTAGTTTCTTAGCAGTAGTGGTTGCTGTCTGGTTTCAGACGAGGTAGGCTTCTGGCCACCCAGAGAACAAGTCTATCACTAATAGCACATATTGAAACCCTTGGCACATTGGCATCTGGATATGGTCGATTTGTATCCTCTGAAAGGGATATAAGGCTTTTGGGAGACATTTTCGGGGCGTGGGCTCGTTTCTGCCGGGGTTACACTCTGCACAGATGAGACACGCTTGAGTATGTCTCACCGGGACAGGGGTTATCCCTGGGGCAACCCATATTTTGTCAATTGGTTCTTTCATGATGGTTTTGAATTGGTGGGTGGGCCCATGGTCCACTGAGGCTATTAGGGGATAGAGCGCTCTAGGTAGGCATACTCTCTTTCCTTGTGTCCATAGTCCAGATTCCTCTTCTTCGAGAGCTGATTCTTTCAGCCAGATTTCCTTTTCCCTGGGAGTGGCCTGTTTCTGCATTTGTATCAGTAGGTCTCATGTGATTTCTTCTTGTTCCAGGTCTTCCTGTGTTACCATAATCTGGTCTGACTGGACTCTTTCCTCTTTCACTGCTACTCCCTTGGCTGCTTGGTCAGCTAGGGCATTTCCTCTGCCCTCAGGGGTGTCAGCTCAAGTATGGGCCTTTACTTTGATCACTGCCACTTGGGTGGGCAGGAGTACTGCTGCCATTAGGGCCGCTACTGCTAAAGCATTCTTGATTGGGGTTCCTACGACTGTGATGTAGTCCCGGGCCTTCCATATTAGTCCAAAGTCATGAACCACTCCAAAGGCATATCTAGAATCTGTGTAGATATTGGCGGTAGTCTTTTGCCATGAGGCAGGCTTCAGTGAGGGCAATGAGTTCAGCCTCCTGTGCTGACTGGTCTGGGCGGAATTGTTTTGCACACAGCACCTCATGCTCACTAGTGACTGCCATGCCTGTATGGAACTTCCCCTTGTCATCGGCGTACCTTGAGCCGTCCACAAAGAGGGTCCAATGAGGGTTTGTCAGAGGAGTGTCTTAGACTGATGATGGTGTCCCTACTTCAGCTTCCATCATTGTGATGCAATCATGTTCTTGTTCATCGTAAAAAGAGTCGGTTGAGGCCCATAATTCTTCTTCCTGAAGATCCTCTTCAGCATGTAGATCAATAAAATCTTCAGAACCTCCAGTATACTCCCCGCTTGGAAAAGGAAGGAGTGCAGCAGGATTGAGGATGTGGCATCTCTGAATGGTGACATTATCTGGCAGGAGCAGACAACACTGGAGCCGGAGGTGGCATCGTGCAGTAAGATGTTTAGGTTGAGTCTGCTGGAGGATGGCAGAAAAGTCATGGGGAGCCAGAATAGTGAGGGGATGACCCAGCACAACGTCAGATGTGATGTCTAGAAGAGAGCTGGCGGCATGGACAGCTCTGACGCAGGAAGGGGCGGCTCTGGCTACAGGGTCAAGACGCTTAGAATAGTAACCCAAGGGTCGATTGCGGCCACCATGAGTTTGAGTGAGGACTCCAGTGGCGTGACCTTGGCGTTCCATGCCATACAGTCGGAAGGGAAGGTTGTAGTTGGGGATGCCAAGAGCAGGGGCAGATGCAATGCCGGCCTTCAATGACTGAAAGGCTTCTCCGGCCTCCATTGTCATCTGGAAAGGAGTAGTAGCATTGCGAGGTATACAGTCATATAAGGCTTGCATGAGGACAGAATCATCAGAGATCCAGGGCCTGCAGTAGGAGATGAGTCCCAGGAAGGTTTGCAGCTGATGAGGGGTGTCCGGGAGTTGAATGTCAGAGATACAATGACCTAGGAAGACAACTCTGGGGAGACACAGTTGTTGTTTGGCTTGTGAGACTCGACATCCAGCGGAGGGTAGGAACTGGAGAAGTGAGACAGACTTAGTCATGCAGATTTGGGGAGAGACTGCACACAGGAGAAGGTCATCCACATATTGGAGGAGTTCTACTTCCGGGTGATCTGCTTGCCAGGGTTGCAGAGCAGAGGACATAGCCTTGCTGAATCAGGAAGGGCTGTTTTGGGCCCCTTGAGGCATAACAGTCCAGATGTACTGTTTGCCTGCATGTGTGAAAGCAGAAAGAAATTGACATTTCTCATGTAAGGGAATAGAAAAGAATGCATTGGCCAGATCAATGACAGTGAAAGTAGTGGCAGTGGGTGGAATGCCCAGCGAGGAGTGTGTGTGGGTTGGGGACAATAGGTGTCTCAAGAACAGTAGCCTCATTGACAGCTCGGAGGTCCTGCACCATGGGGTACGTTGGAGGCTGTACTTTCTCCCTTTTCTTCCGAACTGGGTAAAGGGGCGAGTTACAGGGAGAGGTAGTGATCTTGATTGCCCCATTCTACATGAGGACCTGCCCTTGGAGGTTAATAGCATCCTGTTGTGAGATAGAAAGCGTCCGATATCCTGGGGTCCTTTAGCCCAGAGAGTATCGGGGATGAGGTGCAAAATGGTTTGCAGCGAATCCCCTTGCTCATATGAGTCAGCGTCCTGAAATGTAGTTAACGCCATAAGGAGGCAAGTATCTTCCGAGTGTAGGGCTGTACCGTTCCATCATCTTTGAACTGTATGTTAGCCTGGATTTTCAGAAGAAAATCAGAGCCCAACAGATTGAAGGGGCATGTTTGGCTGACAACAAACTGCGACATGACTCCAGCAGGGAGGTGGAGTTGGGGGGTTTTAGTCCGGGAGAATCCAGGGGAAGTGACTGAGAGTGGCTTGGTCACGGGGTTATGTTGCATAACCCCCTCTAGTCCAGAACAGGGTAATTAGTGAGCCAGGAAGGAGGTACTGCAGTGATGGTGTTCTGGTTCTGGTTCTGGTTCTGGTCAAGCTGCCAGTTCGGTTGATGTACTGCTCCAAATTAATTAATGTTAAAGTATACATATACTGAGAGATCATTACTGAGACAACACACAGCTAGGGGTCATAACAGGATCTCTGGTTTATTGCGGAACAGCAGACAGTATATAGGACAGGAAGGAGTGGGGGTGTAAGGTGGTGTATATCTTTTCTATTGGCTATAAACTCTGTATCTTCTGTCACATCTATGTGCAAGAGGAAGTTCCCCCCTGCCCCTTCCAGATGGGGGAAGCTGTTACTTTCTGTCTCTTTGAGGCTGCTTGCTTGAGCTGAACGGAAACCGTCTTGTGACACATGATAAAGCAAAGAGCAAGATTCTTGTTATAGGCGTTGGCTGGGTACCTGACCGCCATTTTAACTATAGTATAGTTCTCAACAAGCAAGTATCCATTTTGTCTCAATATTCCATAACAGTGGAATAGGGGTGTGGGCCGCACTATCCACTCCTTCCTTGCCTCTAACCTGTGTGAGATCTGTCACTGTCTCACATACCCCTCCCCCCCTTTGTTCAAGCCCGTGATGGTGAACACATGCATAACCACAGGAGGATGGTGAACCTTCCCTTTGTTCTGCCAGACCCACGCCAGCAGAGCTTGGTTTATCACCAAAACTGACGTCTTGCCCAATAGAAACTGCCTAAAGGCCTCATGTGCCCATCTCATGGCCAGATACTCTTTTTCTACTCTTTCCCGGGTGATGATGATGCGCTCTCGCACTCTTTGATCTCTCTCTCTTTTTAGATCCTCTGGCTTCTGCACATGCTCCTCATGTCCTTTCTTGGACTGCTGCAGCTCTTGACTGAACTGTTCCCAGTCATGGTCATGTCCAGACACTTTCTCCTTTGCTTTGCGGGGCTCCTTCAGCAGAGCATGCTTGCCCCTGCTCACTTCTTTTAAGTGCATCTGGTTCACTTCTTCCTTCTTTCCAGCAGTGGTTTCCCCAGCTATGGTGGCAGTTTCAGAGACCTCTGCTTCTTTAGTGGCTTTTTCCACTTTTGCTGCCGCTTCCCTTTGACTTAGCTTTGGTCTCTGCAGCACCTGGGGACTCCAGGTCCATCAACACATAGGCCTTAACTTCTTCAGCCTGTGTCTTCTTGGAGAGTCTCCAGTCTCTTGACAGCCTTCTCATCCTTCTCGGACATGGCACCATATACTTGCCCTCTTAACTCCTCCCCCCTCTTTCTCATCGAGGAAGGAAGGCACCGGGTCTTCAGCAGACTCCTCGTCTTCTGGCATTTTCTCCAGAGGCTCACCCTAGGACACTGTTCTCCTTTTGGGGAGGAGTCAGGAGAGCCAGCCCATCGTAATAGCCAGGATCCGAAAACTGATTGTCCACCTCCTCGTACTTCTTCCCCAGCAGGCTGATGGCTATTTGGAAGGCCTTGTAGGCAGAGGGGACGTCTTCCAGGCCTGGGCTACACTCTACCACAGGTCTGTGGTCTTCGGCATCCACATCAGCCCCATCAACTGGTTCAGCAGAAGCATCTTCCATCTTCTCTGCCTCGGCCAGCACCGCAGTGCCACCATCTCCAGACCCATTCTTAATAGGCTCTAACTTAGACTTCTCCAACTCATAGACGTTCTTCCCGACGTCATCCTTTGAGCTCACGAGATCCTCTATCTCTGCTCTGAGTTGCTTGTTCAGCCTCTCAAATTCAGCCTGCTCCTCAAGCGCTTCTTCAAGGGCTCTAGCCAAGGAGAGGGCCTTGGTCTCCTTCTCCCAAGCATCAGTCTCCGCTCGGTCACGTTTTTCGTCATATCGAGCCGAGATGTATTTCTCTTCAGCCAGGAGCCGGTCAAACTTCTTCTGTTTCCTCTCTAGGTTAGACATAATTTGCTTCTGGTGGTCCAGGTCCACCATCAGATCATCCAATTCTCGCTGAAGTTTGTTCTTGGTTTTCTCCAACTTTTCGTATGTCAGACACTTTTTCTCCAGGCGCTGAACCATCAACTCCATGTTTTTCAACAGTTTCTTTTCGGCTTTTTGCACAAGCTTGTGGGAAGTGCCCCGCTTTTGGGCCTCCGGTTCCAGCTACTCCTCGCTCGGCTCTGCTGCAGCAGATGTATGAGTATCACCATTCTCTTTCTGGCTCTCCTCCTTTGACCCTTCTGAAGCCTTCTTCAGTTGCTCTGTGAAGACAGCTAGTCCCTCTCTAACGTTTCTAGGGAGCCGTGTGGAGAGAGAGAGAGATCATCCTTCTGTTTGCAGCTGTACTGTCCTGTCAGGTCATCTACAACTGTCTGGATATGGGCTTCAGACACTAGGCTGACGTCACCCGACTTAATTCTCATCTCGTCAGATATAACTGTCTGGTCGCTACTAGTAACCACCTTAGTTTCGCAGGACCTTGACATGGTAGCTTCACTCTCTGAGTTGCTATCGGTCACAGCACATACGTCACATATACCGCTCGTGTCATTATTAATTCTGACCTCTAGGGGCACCGATGAGCTAATCCCCACCTGGGACACTTCCTTAGTAACCATAAAACACTGTGGAGACTGCATATCCACCTCTGGTACGTGCGGTACACCCTCTAGCCCTACCATATTTTCCTGCACATTCAAACACTGAGTTGGAGCTGTGCTTGGCTCCACACTACTTATATGCATTTCTTCAAATCTTTTAATCAAGTCATATAGATCTTCATGAAAAATAGCAGATGAAGAAAATAAAGCTTCATCATCATTTACATTTTTACCACCAGGGGGCGCTTCTCCCCTGACCACAACCTGCAACGGAAAAGGCATGTTATCAACATCAGATATTTCACATGACATCCCCCTTTCATTATGCATTTCCGCCAACTTGGCACAATCACCTTGCACCTTATCTGCACCATTGTTTTTAATGGTCACTTCACTTAAAGGATTAGGTACCAGTTCTGCAGGAGTTTCGTCACTGACTGCAGAAGTGTTTCCACTTCCCCACAAGTCACGGAACAACGGGAAATCACGGCCCAACATTCCCTCATGTATGAGCATATTTATAACATTAAGTTCACAAGTCCCAGCTCTTAATGGAGTCTCACACTGAGTGAGAACCACTGGATAGTCCTTATTATCCGCATGACTGTCCAGCCCCTTTATCACTTTATCCAGTCTCAGGTTTCACTATCGTGCTACCTCTTACTCGGGCTAGCATAGGATCTCTGAGTTTTGCCATCCCAAACCTAGCTTTTGTTACAGGCAATTTAGGCAACACAGTAACCTTCTCCCCTGCAGACTCCTGTGGGGGAGCAACCACAACAGGCTTACCCGCCTGTTCAGACACTGCTTTTTTCACATTGTCACATATTTTGTAGCAGTTTCTCGACTGGGTGTCTTACCACATACCGGCCCAGCAGGTAGCAACTGCCACCGGCCCACTGTCACTGGGTCTGCCTCATACTCAACAGGAACGTTCTTGCCCCCTGATGTTACGGGTTCGGCATTCTTGGGAGACAAGGACATTCCAGGGACATCTCTACCGAGATCATCATCCTTCTTCCGGACTTTGGAAGCCTGCCCCTGGTTCCTGGTACCACGATCACCTGCAGAATCCGTGATGCAACCGTTGCTACTGAAATGCCCTGGCCTTGAGTCCAGACTTTTCCCGGACGGTCACTCCAGCCGCACTCTTTAGGACTCTGTGCACATTTGCAGGAAATATAGAACTTCTGAGAGCCAAAGCGCTCTCCACCTCCTTTTATCCCCGTTGGTTGCCTTTGGCAACAGCACATATCTTTGTCTCCGGAACTCCAACCGCAGAACCTGAAGCACTCTTGCCGCTCCATATCTGCCAAAAGAATGGAAAGTTCTTGCCCAGTATGAACTCTACCCTCAGGGTCTCGCATTTCAAGAGCTCCCACTGTACGAAGCCAAAGTCCGTCACAAAGGTCAGTGACACCGTAGTTTTTGTCTCTGGCCCCTTTGTTACAAAGTCCAAAATTTCAGGCAGGATCCGAGACACTTGCTGGTGGGAGTCTAGAATGACCCCCAGCGGGATTCCCCCAATCACTAACTCGCAGGATTTCTCCCATGGGCTATACCATTTTGCAGCCATTTCCACAGATCAGTCTCTCATACTGGGCTTCTGGCCCTTTAAGATCCACACACCAATTTCCTTTGCAACCCAGCAACAACAAAAAAATGTCCAGAACAGCAAGGACGCTGCCCTTTGCTGCGATGTCATTGCTCCTAGCAACCACTTTGCCTTTTACTTTTCAGCACGGACATGTGTCCGCATCCGACACCAATTGTGGGGGGGGGTTAGCTCTTTTCCGGGGGTTGCAACCACATACTTCATCACGGACATCAGAATTTAGGGGCCAAACTTTGCTTTATTGTGGCAAAAGCACAAACATAAACAGTACAAAATAAAAGCCTGCCCGTCTGGGCACTAACTAATACATAAGACGTGTCTCTCTAACTCACCTACAGTATATATCACAGTTCACACATTGTTTCAGGTGCGGCTTTCTCAGCTCAATAGTCCACCAATCCCGAGGCTGCAGCACGGTCAGAATATCTCCCAGTCTCGTGGTCTCTCAGCCTTTCCCAGCTGAGAACACACTCACAGAGCCTCACCAGGCCTCTGTTTGCACACTCCCCCCTTACTGACACCCTGGGAGGTGCTTTATGCCCACCTGAGTACCTCCAGCAGGTCTCACCTGTGGTGGAATAGGGGTGTGGGCCACACTATCCACCCCTTCCTTGCTTCTAACCTGTGTGAGGTCTGTCACTCTCACACCCCCTATAGTGCCCCTAGTAAAAATAATGTCCCCCTTAGTGCCCCCAGGTAGAATAATGCCCCACATTAGTTCCCCCAGTTAGTTCCCCCATTTGCTCGCGCTGTGGTGAACACTCGATGCTGACTGGAAGCTCAGGACAGGACCTGCCTCCAGCGTGATGACGTTTCACAGGTCCTGTCCTCCAGTCAGCAGCGTAAGCAAATGGGGGAAGGGAACGTTTTATTTTTTGTGTTTTTTTTTTTTTTTAACACTGGTGGGGGGGCTGTAGTGATGAGTGCTCCACAATGTCTTTAATTAAATTCATAGGGGGAGATTTATGAAAAATGGTGTAAAGTTGAACTGGCTTAGTGGCTCATAACAACCAATCATATTCCTCCTTTTATTTTCTAAAGGAGCGCTGAAAAATGAAAGGTGAATTCTGATTGGTTGCTATGGGCAACTAAAACAGTTTTACATTACACCAGTTTTGATAAATCTCCCTCATAGAGTTTAGCCAAAATATGGGATAAGGAAATCACGGATAGTCTGTACCGGGATGTGGTCCAACCAAAAAAAACTATAGAATCTAGAAACCAACCCTGATAGATCACATCTGGACCCCAAAAGATAATAATTCTGTCCAAGTCACAGGGGCTGTGCTGTGGCCTCCATATATGACGGACGTGGTAATCTGGTAAGAGTTGCACCGTATTACTGATCGATTACTAAATAAAACTACAACATGCTGTTTGCTGTGCTGCTGTCGGAACTCCGGCCTGCCCCCATTGTAGCAGTCATCTAGGGGCATGCGTGCACTAGTGCCAGCACGGATCCAACAGGCTGTTCACCCGCCGGAATGGCCTGCCGGAATTCCTTGCCGCTAGTGTGAAAGTTGTGCTGTTCTTTTCAAATTTAATTCCTGCACTGCATTATTATCTCCTTTTACTATGTTGTTTCTATGTATTGTTTCTCTGCTGCCATCTGCTGGCCGGAATTCGTATGCTGCACGCCTTGTTCCTTGTCTATAAAATTTTTCTCTCTGGGCGTGGTTTTAGCAGCCTTGGTCCTTGTCACTTCCTGTAGCCATTTTCAGTGCTGCACTCCTTGTGACTGGAGACACACATCTTGGCTTGTGAAGGCATCAGTTTTTGACCAGCAGTTGCCTCAGCAGTTAGCCTCAGGAAAGACATCCACATCACAGCATCTACTGCATTCCTGTACTGCATCACTGTATGTCACTGCTCTGGATCAAATAAACCCACGTTTGATTGCATCCTCATGTCTGCGTCTGGATCCATCTAACCTGAGCATCTGCCGGTCCGGTCTGCTCCACTGCTTGGATACGAAGGTAGGACAGTCACAAGGTCATTATCAGTTACACCTTCATTCGCCTTCATGTGGGGACAGAACAAAAGTACCCTTACATAGCGTTGGTGCGGCCCTGGAATATGCAGTTCGGTTGTGGACACCAGTCCTTAGAAAGGATGCCCTGGAGCTGTAGAGAGTACAGAGGAGAACGACTAAACTGATAAGGGATATAGAGGGTCTTATTTATGAAGAAATATTAAAAGAATTGAATTTATTTAGTCTTGAGAAGAGATGTCTAAGGCTCCATTCACATGTCCGCAGAATAGGTCCGCATCCGTTCCGCAATTTAGCGGAACGGATGCGGACCAATTAATTTCCAACGGGGACAGAAAACACTCCGCACTTCCAAATTCGTAAAAGAATAGAACATGTCCTATTCTTGTCCGCAATTACGGAGGGGATTAGTCATTTTCTATTATAGTGCCGGCCATGTGCGGTCCGCAAAATGCTAAACGCACATGGCTGGTGTCCTTGTTTGGCGGATCCGTAAAACACTTATGGACGTGTGAATGGAGCCTAAGGAGGGACATGATTAACCTATACAAATATATAAATGGACCATACAAAAAATACAGTGAAAAACTGTTCCATGTAAAATGCCCTCAAAAGATAAGGGGGCACTGCCTCCGACTGGAGAAGAAAAAGTTCAGTCTCCAGAAGCGTCAAAGCTTCTTTACTGTAAGAACTGTGAATCTGTGGAATAGACTCCTCAGGACGTGGTCACAGCAGGAACAGTGGACAGTGCTAAAAAGGATTTAGATGAATTCTTAAAAGTAAATCACATTAAGGGCTCGTTCACACAACCGTGGTTTTCACACAACCGTGGTGCGGACACATTCACTTCTAAAGTGCCGCAAAAGATGTGGACAGCACTCCGTGTGCTGTCCGCATCCGTTGCTCCGTTCTGTGGCCCCGCAAAAGTGTTGAGTCATGTCATATTCTTGTCCGTTTGCAGACAAGAATAGGCATTTCTATAAAGGGCAATTTGCGGACCACAAAACACGGCGCAGTCATGTGAACAAGCCCTAATGCTTATGAAAATGTGTAGAAATCTGAGTCTGACTTCATTTTGGGATCCCTTGGTTGAACTTGATGGATTTATGTCTTTTTTCAACCGTATTAACTATGTAAGATTTTAATGAAAATTGGCTCATTATAAATAAGTCTCGTTACCACGAAGCACAAGGAAATTTGGTTTTGTGGCGAATCAAAATGTTCCTGAAATTCAGATTGAAGGCCACTTCAGATACTTTAACACTATCATTGGGAGTAGTAGTCGTATAATAGAGAATTTCTGAAATACTGCCTGTACCACGGGCCACACAAGAAAGGCAGCGGGAGATTAGAGAGATTAACAAGCTGCTCAAGAACTGGTTTAGGAAGGAGGGGTTTGGGTTCCTGGAGAACTGGGCCGACTTCTTTATCGGCTACAGGCTCTATTATAGGGATGGGCTGCACCTCAATGGGGAAGGGGCAGCTGTGTTGGGGAGAAAGATGGCTAGAAGGTTGGAGGAGTGTTTAAACTAGGGACTGGGGAGGAGGGTAATTACATTATAGTAGTGGAAGATAGTGCAGATAGAGACCGGGGGCAAGGTAGTGGGACTGGGGGAGGAATGGAAGGAGGGACTAGAACAGTTCAGAAGGAGAGGTGTAGGGTAAAAAATATACATAAACCTCTCAAATGTATGTATACTAATGCTAGAAGCCTGACTAATAAAACCGGGGAGCTGGAATTAGTGATGTGTGAGGAGGAATAAGACAGTGGGAATAACTGAGACATGGCTGGATGATAGCTATGACTGGGCAGTTAATGTACAAGGTTACAGTCTGTTTAGAAAGGATCGTCAAAACCGGAGAGGGGGATGGGTTTGCCTTTATGTAAAGTCCTGTCTAAAGCCCACACTCCGTGAAGATATAAGTGAGGGACATGAACATGTGGAGTCACTGTGGGTAGAGATACATGGAGCTAAAAACAACAATAAATTACTAATAGGAGTTTACTATAAACCACCTAACATACCAGAGTCCACAGAAAATCTACTACTAAACGAGATAGACGAGGCGGCAAATCATAATGAGGTGGTTATTATGGGGGACTTCAACTACCCAGATATAGACTGGGAAACTGAAACTTGTATATCTCATAAGGGAAACAGGTTCTTGGCAATAACCAAAGACAATTACCGTTCCCAACTGGTTCAGGACACGACGAGAGGGACGGCCATACTGGACTTAGTATTAACCAATAGACCTGACAGAACGAGACACCTGGGAAATAGTGACCATAAAGTAATAACCTTCCAATTATCATTCAAAAGAGCATTTCTACAGGGAGGAGCAAAAATACCAAACTTCAAAAAAGCAAAATTTAGCCAACTAAGAGAGGCCATAGACCTAACTAACTGGGACAAAGTCCTCAAAAATAAAAATACATCCACAAAATGGGATATCTTTAAAAGCATCCTAAAATCTCATTGTGAGAGGTACATACCGTATGGGAATAAAAGGTTAAGGAACAAAAAGAAACCAATGTGGATAAACAGAACTGTAAAGAAAGCAATAAATGACAAAAAGAAAGCATATAAATCACTAAAACAGAAGGGTAGCACGGAAGCACTGAAAAACTATAAGGAAAAAAATAGAACATGTAAAAAACAAATAAAAGCGGCCAAACTAGAGACCGAGAGATTAATTGCCAAAGAGAGTAAAACTAACCCTAAAATGTCAATTAGATAAATGTTAAAAAGTATAAATCTGAAGGTGTCGGCCCTTTAAAGAGTAATGAGGGGGGAGTCGCAGAGAGCGACGAGGAGAAAGCAAAGCTGTTAAATATTTTTTTCTCCAATGTATTCACTGAGGAAAATAAACTGTCAGATGAAATGCTGAATGTAAAAATAAATTCCCCATTAAAAGTGTCCTGTCTGACCCAGGAAGAAGTACAACAGCGACTTAAAATATTAAAATAGACAAAATCGCCAGGACCAGATGGCATACACCCCCGTATCCTAAGGGAATTAAGTAATGTCATAGCCAGACCCTTATTTCTAAAACTTGCAGACTCTATACTGACAGGGAATGTCCCACAGGATTGGCGCATGGCAAATGTGGTGCCAATATTAAAAACGGGTCCAAAAACAGAGCCTGGAAACTATAGGCCGGTAAGTTTAACATCTGTTGTGTGTAAACTGTTTGAAGGTTTTCTGAGAGATGCTATGTTAGAGCATCTTAACGGAAATAAGCAAATAACGCCATATCAGCATGGCTTCGTGAGGGATCGGTCATGTCAAACAAATTTAATCAGTTTCTATGAGGAGGTAAGTTCTAGACTTGACAGCGGCGAATCAATGGATGTCGTATATCTGGACTTCTCTAAAGCATTTGACACTGTACCACATAAAAGGTTAGTATATAAAATGAGAATGCTCGGACTGGGAGAAAACGTCTGTATGTGGGTAAGTAACTGGCTCAATGATAGAAAACAGAGGGGGGTTATTAACAGTACACACTCAGATTGGGTCACTGTCACTAGTGGGGTACCTCAGGGGTCAGTATTGGGCCCTGTTCTCTTCAATATATTTATTAATGATCTTGTAGAAGGCTTGCATAGTAAAGTATCAAGATCTGATTACTATGTATAAATATATCAGGGGTCAGTACAGAGATCACTCCCATCATCTATTTATCCCCAGGACGGTGACTGTGACGAGGGGACATCCTCTGCGCCTGGAGGAAAGAAGGTTTGTACACAAACATAGAAGAGGATTCTTTACGGTAAGAGCAGTGAGACTATGGAGCTCTCTGCCTGAGGAGGTGGTGATGGTGAGTACAATAAAGAAATTCAAGAGGGGCCTGGATGTATTTCTGGAGCGTAATAATATTACAGGCTATAGCTACTAGAGAGGGGTCACTGATCCAGGGAGTTATTCTGATTGGAGTCGGGAAGGAATTTTTATTCCATTAAAGTGAGGAAAATTGGCTTCTACCTCACAGGGTTTTTTTGCCTTCCTCTGGATCAACTTGCAGGATGACAGGCCGAACTGGATGGACAAATGTCTTTATTCGGCCTTATGTACTATGTTACTATGGATTGGAGAAAACTCAGATCCGATGGTATTAAAGGGACTCCTGACTTTACATTGAAAGTCAATGGGGACGGATCCGTTTGCAATTGCACCATATTGTGTCAACGTCAAACGGATCCGTCCCCATTGACTTGCATTGTAATTCAGGACGGATCCGTTTGGCTCCGCACGGCCAGGCGGACACCAAAACGACTTTTTTTTTAATGTCTGTGGATCCTCCAAAAATCAAGGAAGATCCACGGACGAAAAAACGGTCACGGATCACGGACCCCGTTTTTGCGGACCTTAAAAAAATACGGTCGTGTGCATGAGGCCTTATAGAAGTAGAGAAACTGAAACTTGGAAATTCTTCAAAATTTTTTGTAAATTTGGTATTTTTTTTATAAATAAAAATGCAATTTTTTTTTACTCCATTTTACCAGTGTCATGAAGTACAATATGTGACGAGAAAACGGTCTCAGAACGGCCTGGAGAAGTGACAGCGTTTAAAGTCCTCACCACACAAAGTGACACTGGGCAGATCTGCAAAACATGACCTGGGCAGGAAGGTGAAATATGGCAGGGTCCTAAAGGGGTTAAAGGGGCGGGGCTGCTGTGGAGGTCCCATTTTAAAGTGGCAGGAACTGTGGGGGGTCAGGGTTAAGGGGCGGGGTCTGTAGAGGTCACTGTTATGGGGGCGGGGTCTGTAGAGGTCACTGTTATGGGGGCGGGGTCTGTAGAGGTCACTGTTATGGGGGCGGGGGTCTGTAGAGGTCACTGTTATGGGGGCGGGGGTCTGTAGAGGTCACCGTTATGGGGGCGGGGGTCTGTAGAGGTCACTGTTATGGGGGCGGGGTGCTGTAGAGGTCACTGTTATGGGGGCGGGGGTCTGTAGAGGTCACTGTTATGGGGGCGGGGGTCTGTAGAGGTCACCGTTATGGGGGCGGGGGTCTGTAGAGGTCACTGTTATGGGGGCGGGGTGCTGTAGAGGTCACTGTTATGGGGGCGGGGGCACCGGACATGACGTTCCCAGCTTTGGAAGGAGGTGTGCAGCTCGACGGGGTAACGAAATTTCACAGCAGAGTTGTTGAGAAGCAATGCGCCTGCGCCATAACTTTCAGCAGGACACCGGCCGACACTGCGCATGCGCCGGGAGCCTCAGCAGCGTTATAGGGTAGGAAAAAATTATAATAATTTTTGACGCATGCGCAGTGTCGGCCGATGTCCTGCTGAGAGGTACGGCGCAAGCGCATTACTTCTCAACAACTCTGCTGTGAAATTTCCCTACCCCGTCGTTGTGCGCCTGCGCGGCGCGGCACGCCTCCTTCCAAAGCTGGGAACGTCATGTCCGGTGCGGCCTCTCACACACACACAGCGCTGCTGCTGGGGCTACACCCGGCAGGGGAAGCAGCAGACAGAGGGATGGGGGGCTATGGGGGTCCGCCAGTGAGTCATGTGATATAAATGTACAAGAAACAACCATGAGCGAATCCAACCGTCTGTCAGATGAGAGACACTTCTGTATCACCTCAGTACTTACAGGAAAGTCCTAACAGGAAGGAATCTGAGGGGGGATCGGGTCCCTGCGTCACCAGGTGGTATCTGCCGGACAGCGCGAGCCTGCTGTGCTACTGCGCATGTACTGAGGTCACACTGACCGCTAACAGAATGTATGGGCTAACGGGAGGTGGTTTACTAGAATGTATGGGCAAACGGGAGGAGGTTCAATAGAATGTATGGGCAAACGGGAGGAAGTTCACTAGAATGTATGGGCAAACGGGAGGTGGTTTACTAGAATGTATGGGCAAACGGGAGGAGGTTCAATAGAATGTATGGGCAAACGGGAGGAAGTTCAATAGAATGTATGGGCTAACGGGAGGAGGTTTACTAGAATGTATGGGCTAACGGGAGGAGGTTTACTAGAATGTATGGGCTAACGGGAGGTGGCTCGCTAGAATGTATGGGCTAACGGGAGGAGATTTACTAGAATGTATGGGCAAACGGGAGGTGGTTCACTAGAATGTATGGGCAAACGGGAGGTGGTTTACTAGAATGCATGGGCGAACAGGAGGTGGTTCACTAGAATGTATGGGCTAACGGGAGGAAGTTCACTAGAATGTATTGGCAAACGGGAGGTTGTTCACTAGAACGTATGGGCAAACGGGAGGTGGTTTACTAGAACGTATGGGCTATACGTTATAGCCCATACGTTCTAGTGAACCACCTCCCGTTTGCCCATACGTTCTAGTGAACAACCTCCCGTTTGCCAATACATTCTAGTGAACTTCCTCCCGTTAGCCCATACATTCTAGTGAACCACCTCCTGTTAGCCCATGCATTCTAGTAAACCACCTCCCGTTTGCCCATACATTCTAGTGAACCACCTCCCGTTTGCCCATACATTCTAGTAAATCTCCTCCCGTTAGCCCATACATTCTAGCGAGCCACCTCCCGTTAGCCCATACATTCTAGTAAACCTCCTCCCGTTAGCCCATACATTCTAGTAAACCTCCTCCCGTTAGCCCATACATTCTATTGAACTTCCTCCCGTTTGCCCATACATTCTATTGAACCTCCTCCCGTTTGCCCATACATTCTAGTAAACCATGGGAGGTGGTTCGCTAGAATGTATGGGCTAACGGGAGGTGGTTCGCTAGAATGTATGGGCTAATGGGAGGTGGTTCACTAGAATGTATGGGCTAATGGGAGGTGGTTCACTAGAATGTATGGGCTAATGGGAGGAAGTTCACTAGAATGTATGGGCTAATGGGAGGTGGTTCACTAGAATGTATGGGCTAATGGGAGGTGGTTCACTAGAATGTATGGGCTAATGGGAGGAAGTTCACTAGAATGTATGGGCTAACGGGAGGAGGTTCACTAGAATGTATTGGCTAATGGGAGGAGGTTCATTAGAATGTATGGGCTAACGGGAGGTGGTTCACTAATCACTAGAATGTATGGGCTGACGGGAGGAGGTTAGTTCGGTGTCTGGAGGAGTAGAGAAGGGTCAGTCCCCGGACATAGAGCTCCACTAATGTGCACTGAGACAAGACGTTAGGGGACCAGACAGCGGGTCTGTTACTGAGAGATACAGATTACCTGCACTAGGGCTGCACAACAGTGGCGTCTCTAGCTTTCAATTTTTTTTGGGGGGGGGCACACTGGGGGCACCTATAGCAACGATACATTTACACAAGTACGCTTAGAAATGCTGCGATACTTTACCCAATACCTAAAACCGCAACAGGGAAGAAAGGTCCTGCTGTCTGTGATTTAAAATAAAAAAATAAAAAATCACTCAGATTTCTCAGATGTCCTAGCTGCCTGTGGATGACACTGTTATAGGGAGGGGGATCTGTGGATGACACTGTTATAGGGAGGGGGATCTGTGGATGACACATACCGTATATAGCATCTTATGCTATATGTGTCATCCACAGATCTCCCTCCCTATACCAGTGTCATCCACAGATCTCCCTCCCTATAACAGTGTCATCCACAGATCTCCCTCCCTATAACAGTGTCATCCACAGATCTCCCTCCCTATAACAGTGTCATCCACAGATCCCCCTCCCTATAACAGTGTCATCCACAGATCTCCCTCCCTATAACAGTGTCATCCACAGATCTCCCTCCCTATAACAGTGTCATCCACAGATCTCCCTCCCCATAACAGTGTCATCCACAGATCCCCCTCCCTATAACAGTGTCATCCACAGATCTCCCTCCCTATAACAGTGTCATCCACAGATCCCCCTCCCTATAACAGTGTCATCCACAGATCCCCCTCCCTATACAGTGTCATCCACAGATCTCCTCCTATAACAGTGTCATCCACAGATCTCCCTCCCTATAACAGTGTCATCCACAGATCTCCCTCCCTATAACAGTGTCATCCACAGATCTCCCCTCCCTATAACAGTGTCATCCACAGATCTCCCTCCCTATAACAGTGTCATCCACAGATCCCCCTCCCTATAACAGTGTCATCCACAGATCCCCCTCCCTATACAGTGTCATCCACAGATCCCCCTCCCTATAACAGTGTCATCCACAGATCCCCCTCCCTATAACAGTGTCATCCACAGATCTCCTCCCTATACAGTGTCATCCACAGATCTCCCTCCCTATAACAGTGTCATCCACAGATCTCCCTCCTATACACAGGTGTCATCCACAAGATCTCCCTCCCTATAACAGTGTCATCCACAGATCTCCCTCCCTATAACAGTGTCATCCACAGATCTCCCTCCTTGCCTCTCACAGGAGTGTACATTTGACATTTCTAAACTGTAATCCATATCCTGCAGTAACAAACTTTAAATCCGGATTCAGCGGCCACTCATCTCTACTAGTACCTTAACCTTACACTACTCGGCTAGCTTCGGTAACAGGGCCAGGCTACAGCCTACAGGTACTGCCTGTTAGTTGTTACCGAGCGAGTGCCGATTTCTGCCGGTCAGAGGATACGGATTACAGTATAGAAGAAATGTACACTCCTGGGAGCGGTCCAGTGGCGGATCCAGAGCCTGGTCTCGGGGGGGCACTTCCAGATTATTTTCTGTCCGCCGCCACAGAACAAGGGTGCTTATAGAACTATGAAAACTTACAGTTACTTGGCCCTTGGGGGTCTCAGACGCCACTTCCACACTTTGGCCGGGGGCTCGGAGCTGATGTTGTGCTTTATCCTAATGAGAAAGATTCCATAATAAGGATTTGGAGAAGGGGCAGAGGGATAGCACAGCAGGGAGAGGCTGTGCTGCTACTAGGGGGTCATACCATGGGGGGAGTAATAAAGCCCACCATAATGCCCCCCCCCAGTAGAAATAATTCTCCTTATAATGTGACAGTGCAAAAAATACCCCCTTGTAATGCCCCCAGTTGAGCTAATGTCCCCCAATGTGCCAGTATAAAATACCCCTATATA